>NC_136063.1:2087251022-2088590035 GCF_964261635.1 Lissotriton helveticus
TCAACACCCTTACTCGCTGTCATGGATCGAGTGGTTGCACACACCCACTCTGGCACACCCAACATTTTCAAATGTGTCTCCCTCTCCACCTTAGCCCAAGGGGAGTCTTCTAAATCATTGCCCAGGAGACAATCAACAGGCATGGCGGGCCTCACAGCAACCTGAAGAGTACCTGAAACTCCCCCCCATTCAAAGGGAACCTGAGCTACCTCACAAGCTCTCTGCGAGTTGTCAGCAGCTATCACAGGGTAGAATGCGTGGGGAACCACCTGCTCTCTGGACACCAAGTGACACTTGACAGCTGTCACACTCGCTCCGGTGTCTCTGAGAGCTTCCACTCTATGGCCATTAATGGTTACCCACTGCCTATATTTCTTAGTGTTACTAGGCAGAGGGGGCGGAGGGACCAATTCCATGTCTCCTAGAGAGACCAGGGACATCTCTGCGGGACCCTCCCCACCATGGGCAACCATCTCCTCCCCTCCCAGGGCTACACTCGCCAGCTGACGGGGAGCTGCACGTGGTGGTGCAGCACAGTTCTTCAAGGGACACTGAGGGTCATAAAAACGGTGTCCCACCTGCTTACAAGCGAAACAGGTCATTGGGCCCCTGCGAACAGGTTTACCTGTCGGGGCCTCTGATCTCTTATCTGGGGGAGGCTGGGAACCCTTCCCTTGGTTCCCTTGGGGATTACTTTGGGGCCCTTTCTGGAACTCCCTCTGTTTACCCTTGTCCCCCCCACTCTTCTGCTGGGGACCCTGCCCACCTTTGGCTGAGTCTCCCACTGGACCCTTGTGGACCCTGGTACTGACCCAGCGGTCCGCCTCTTCAGCAAGTTTTCTAGGGTTAGATATCTTGCTATCAATAAGGTGCTGGCGCAGCTCTGGAAAACAGTTATTAGACAAGTGCTCCCAAGCAAACAAATCATAAAGAGCATCATAACTTTCCACTTTGCTGCCCTTTACCCAACCATCCATGGCTCTGCAAAAATATGACACATACTCCACCCACGTAGTATCAGGCAACTTCTTACATTCTCTAAAGGCCTGTCTGTACTTTTCTGGGGTTAGGCCATACCTTAACATTAAAGCATCTTTCATATGAGCATAAGACATCCTATCCTCAACAGGCATGTCTAACAGGGTATCTCTCCCCTCATTCACAAAGCGACCCTACAACCCCGCTCCCCAATCCTTCTCAGGGACCCGGTGGGCCAACAATGCTAACTCATATGCTTTAAACCATTGACCAATATCCTCATTCTTCTGAAAATCTTTGATCACATCTTTGGGAAAATAAAACCTACTTTCTGCAGGCACAGATGGGATGCTGCCACCAGAGGGATTCAATTCTAACTCTTTAGCTTTGAGCTCCAACTCCCTCAACTTGGTATCACGCTCAACAGCTAACTTCTCTCTTTCAAACTCTAACCTTTTGATCTCCATATCAGCTTCTCTCCTGCCTCTTGCATTCTCTATCTCCAACTGCCCATTTATCTTAAGTTTTGCCATTTCCATGTTGTATGCTCGCTCCTTCGCCCTTTCTTCTCTTTCTTCAGGAGAAAGACCTTTGGAGGAAACACTTCTGCCAGGAGGGGATGTGGGCCCATTCACTGGCACCTCCTCCTCCCCTTCCCCTGTCGGTACCACCACCGGATCAGAGGGATCTCTGGCCTCTAACCAGGCCTGCAATGCTTTGAGATAATCTGGTCTCCTTGAAATGCCTGTGGTAGGAACTTTCAACTGCTTGCAAAAGGCTTTCAGCTTCTTTAACGGATAGTCGTTCATCTTACTCCTATCAAATTCCTCCACAACAACAACAGGGGCAGTGACTCCGGCATCACTCATGGTCAAAACTGGCAGTTTCAAAAATCAAGCTCCAGGAAATTGGAGAACAAAAATAGAATCCTACCAAAAACAGATTGTGGCTGCGCTATGGTCTGCTTTCACTATGTAGCGCACACTAATCACTGCACATGGGTCATAAATGCAAAGTTCAAATCCCACCGCTGACCCACCAATGTTAGAAGCGGCTGTCTCTAGTTGGCAGAGGTATACACTTCTGACAAATAGGGACACACCTTTTCTAGTCAGGGCAAGGGGATCACACACTTAGATAACCCCTGCTCACCCCCTTGGTAGCTTGGCAAAGCAGACAGGCTTATCTCAGAGGCAGTGCGTTAAGCATTTATGACCACATACAGTAATAAAGTGAATACACTACAAATGGACACGACACAGTAGTATTATAAAAATAAGTATTTTTATATAAGGCTTAGCACAAGACCAAATAACGACAAAATATACCACAGTCTTAATAAATACTCTTGGAAGGAAAAATAATAGTTCAAGCACGGTTTCTTCTTAGCACAAAGTCTTTAGTATAAAAAGCAACTCTTCTTCTCTAAAACACAGTTCTTGGCAACAATGTAACCCACACGGGAGTCACACGACGTCGAGGCAAAGTTAATCCAAAGGTTCGGCGTCGACCGCGAGGAGCGCTACGTCGAGCCCGGAGTCGCACAGACCCCAACAACACAGTACCTTGGAAAAGTGAAGCACTCGATGATCAGCGGCGTCGAGATGTCCGGCGTCGCGTCTTCGGCGTCGATCGGGCCTCGGAGTCGGGGCGATCTGCAGCGGCGTCGACCGAAGTCAGGCGGGAGCAGCGCTCACGGGATGAAGCAGGATACGACGTCGTCGATGTCGATGTTGCAAGAGTGAGCAGCGCTCACGGCGTCGAGAGGGCTCGAAGTCGATGCGATCAGCGGCGGTGCAGACACGAGGTCACTTGGAGCTGGAGCCGAACTCACTACTCACTGGCGTTGCTGCTGGCGTCGATCAGGCCCGGCGGCCGGCGTCGAGGAAGCGGGACACTGGAGCCGTTACTCACGATGTCGAGCTGGATTCGGCGGCGTCCGTCGGCGTCGAGATTGCTGGATTCTTTCAGAGGTGCTGGATTCACAAATTCCAGCAAATAGCACTTTAAGCAGATGAAGTCCTTTAGCCCTGTGACTTCAACAGGAGACTGGCACTCTTCCAGCCTTTGGAGATTTTCTTAGCAAAGAGTGAGAGTACACACACAGTTCCTCTCTCCTGGTTCCTTGGCAAAAATAAAGAAGCAATGCAGGATTCCCCCAACAAACAGCACTCTGGCAGAAGGGGTAGGCAGTCCTTAGATCAGCAGGCTTCTTGTCCTTGGTTCAGGTTTCCTTGTCAGAAGTGATCTGAATTCTTGGTTCAGGGGTCCTTCTCTTATACCCCTTTTTGGCTTTGATCCCTTTGTCCATGCAGGGGAATTTCCCCCCATCTCGGGTTTGTTGTGGGTGTTGCCAGGCCGAAGCACCTGGCCTATTCACTGGGCAGGGCAGAGTCCTCAGCCGCCCAGCAGGAGCGGAGCCAGCATTGTCACTGGCAGGGGCAGGGCCATCAGTTGCCCGGCAGGAGGTGGGCCAGGAAAGTCCCAGGCAGGCACAGGTCGTCAGCCGCCTGGCAGGGGGGCGGAGCCAGCATTGTATCAGGCAGGGCAGGCTATCAGGAGCTACTCTTCCCCTACTCTCAATGCAAATGCCCCACTCATCCCACACTGACTCATTCAGACTCTCTGGAGCCACCCAGCTCCTGTCACACGCACACCAGAACCAGCAGAGACCGGTAGACAGTTAGACAAGAAAATAGCTACTTTCTAAAAGTGCTATTTTCAAACACAGAGTCTAAAAACCATCCACACAAACGGATGCGTTATTAAACCCTGAGTTCAGGGATACCAAACTTGACATTGCACCATGCTCCCCGAGCCCGCTAGGATTATAGCATTAATAATCCTGGCAGCCCATTCTAACTGATGGAGAGCAGGTTACCTTACAATAGTGAAAAACGAATATGGCTGTAATTCACTACTAGGACATGCCAACCTTGTCAGGCTTGTCCTACCTTATGCTTACAATGCACCCTGCCCGTGGGCCTACCATAGGGGTGACTAACATGAAGTTAAGGGAAGGTTTAGGGACTGGCAAGTAAGTGTACTTGCGCAGTCCTCGTGACAGTCAGACTGCACGTGGTCTAGCAATGGTAGACCTTCAGACATACTTTTACTAGGCCGCTCTTGTGGGTGGCACAACACGTGCTGCAGGCCCACTAGCAGTATTTGTATTTACAAGCCCTGGCACTCCTGGTGCACTCTACTAGGGACTGACAGTAAACCAAATAAGCCAAACATGGAAGTCAATCAATACAGCAATTTCACATAGGGAGCACTTGCACTGTGGCACTGATCAGCAGTGGCACAGTGCCCAAAGCATTATACCAGCAAAAACATCGTAAACAGAGGAGGCAAACAGAAAAAATGGAGGAGAGACTCATGCCAATGATGCCAGGTCTAACATCCAGGATAACCCTTGCATTAATGATAACACATATTGCCCCTAGTGGAGAAGGCCAGTTTGAAAGTATCTTTGGCATTTGGGGGCATATTTTGGGGATTTTCCTAGGCCAAACGCATGAAACCTGTCTTTCAAATAGTGAAGCCAGGGCATCTTATCAACACTATGAACGGCAAGGTAATGGCCAATAATATCTCTCAAAAACGATAAATCCTCTGATAGCCAGATCTTGACCCAGAAACACAATGGGGCAAGACCAATACGATCCTCCATGAACTCAATGCCCATTTCTGCATTGCAGAGTGTTGTAGAGGCACTCTTTGGTACCATCAGGAGTCTTCTAATTAAGTTGTCCTCAACTACTTTAAGCTTATGAATCCTGTTGTACCCCCATGCCCCTACCCCATTAGTGGCAGTAGAGAGGCATTTAGCTCTATAGAGAGTTAGTAGCTCTTTTACTGATTTCTGCCCCAACTTAGATGCAAACCAAAAGAGCGCGTCAGAGGCCCTGCTTGTCTGCTGTACTCTCACTGTCAGCAGGGCGTCCCATTTCAACTGAGTATTAAATAAGTCGCCCAAATGTGACAAGTTTTAAAATGTTCTATTACCTTTCCCTGCATCACAAAGGTTTTTGTTTTTGTAGAATGACAGACTCATCATACATGCTAAAGCAGCTTTTCATGGCTATTCATCTCTTCCCATTCAGCCAATCTATAATTAAAGAACACTTTCGAGTATGTGATAAGAAAGAAGCATGAACCTTCAAACAATTCAGGCTCATGTCACCTTATGGAAAAACATTATTTTAGGTTTTTCTTCTCGCCTATGGATATAAGACATGAAGGGCAAAACAGTGAGTGGGGCTACCCTACTGGTTCACAGAGTAAAGTGAGACCGCCCACATAAACCCTAGTAGTCAGGTTCCTATACAACCAGTCCTCTAGAGTTAGAACAAATGCTTCTCCTTCCATCAAATCTCATAAACTGTAAACCTTCCAGGAAAGGACAATTGACATATCCACCAATTATTTGTTATACTGCAAAGTGAACCAATGTGTAATGTGTAGATGTACGCGTCTTCCATATCCATAACTACATTTATCTGAAAGTGGTACTAACATTGTGTATTTTCCGACCCTTCTATCCCTTAAATGAGCAATGCTAAGATATCTTAACACATTTATTGTATAATTACATTAGCCAATCCAGCTAGATTTTTTCTCAGACCACTAACCTATCAATGCTGGCCTCATTTGATGAAAAGCCTTACATCCACACATTGATATATAAGTCCCTAAGAATATATAAGCCCCTGTGAAAGAAATCTTCTACTTTGCGTATTAAAATAGAGTTAAGAAATACATATTGAATTAAAGGGTAGTGCTTAATAGGATGCAGCATGAACTTGAAGGCATCCAATGCGTCACTAATGTTCAAACAAAAGCTTGGCAAAGAGAAGAAAGTCACTATCTAGAGTGCATTTTTGAAGCTGCACACTGCAGTGCAGAAGCAATCGGGTTGAGTGACAGATGTGCAAGTTATGAAAACAGTGAGTGCAGGGCCGGCTTTAGAGGGGTGCGATCAGTGGGGCAGATTTCACAAGTCATACGCCCGTGCTTTCTTCATCATACAGGGATCAGTAGCCAGATGGTAGCCTCTCTTTAAAATACAGGGCACCCTATCCATACAAATACGTACGGACCAGGCGGCCTGATTTAAAGTAGCTTTAAATTGGTGCTGCGTCACCTTGTCTAATGTCACTTTTACGGTCATTATTGCAAACTGTTAGACATTCTGGGGCAGATTTATGAGGCCATTGCGCCACGTTTACGCCGCTGTTGCGTCACGCAAGGCGGCGTAAACGTGGCGCATCCCTACGAACGATTTACAACGTGACGCATCTAGGCAGATGCGTCACGTTGTAAAGCCCTGCGCCGCTTGTGGGCGTTCCGGCGCAGGGGGGGGCGTTCCGGGGCAGGTGCGCCTCGCAAAAGTGGCTGAGTGAAATCTATGAGATTTCACTCAGTCACTTTCAGGCCAATGCTGCGTCAAAAGCCTGCACCTGCTTGAAGCAGGCGTAGGTCTTGACGCAGCATTGTTAAGATGGGCACTCCCGAGCCTTGCTGGAGCTGCGTCGCGCTTGCGACGCAACTCCAGCAATGCGCCACCTTTACGGCACAGATGCGTCACGCATCTGTGCCGTTTTTGCCCCATGGTGCGCCACATCATAAATGCGGCGCACCATGGGTGGCGGAGCAGTGGCGCACTGTGGCGCATGTTAACTGGCGCATCCCTGGGGATGCGCCAGTTAACATAAATCTGCCCCACAGTACATTGTGCCCAGGTACCTTTTCAGGAGAGTTTCCATACTGGAGTCCAGTCCGAGAGGGTGATGTTGTGAAAGCAACAGTGCTCATTGTGTGAGGTGATTTAGTAGTAGCCTGGAAAAGAAGTGTACCTGTGACTGTGATGAAGTCAGAGTGCTCCCGGTTCTGGGCTGCTCCAAGAACACTGTTTCCATTTGTTGATGGTGGGAGACCTCTGACACTTTTAGTGCTAGTGAAGGAGGTCTACTTTCTTGCCTCTACCCATTGTGACTGAGACTGGAAGAAACTGTCAGTATTTCGCGCCATGCAGATAGCGAGCTCAGAGTTGGCTGGGGTAAAGGTTTTGGACTCTAGCAGCTCTCCACTGAAGAGCTGTAAGTAAGCCTTGAAATATGCACCAACAACTTAACCATGCTCCCTCCCTCCCTGTCCCTGAGAGTAAATGTGAAACAGACTGGTCATCAGTTACAAGGCCTGGTAGTTCTGAATACTGGCAACAATTTGTGTAGGGGTCACCTATCTCTCACAAATCAATGTAATAGTACATTGCCGCGTGTGCAAAGTGAGACCTACCCCAATAAAAGTTAATTTCTGTTAACCAATTAGATAAATAATATTTTAACATTTTGCTTACTTAATGTCAAGTGCAAGCTAGTTGCCCAGTTCTCATTATATACCTTTCATTCTACTTTAGTAGTTGTCACATGACTGAAACAGCTTGACTGATCTGATGTGGGACAACTTAGATTATCTGGGATAGGGGCTAGAAAGATGGTGGAAATATGTTGTGTTACTAAGCAGGCTGTCGCACACCATGTAAGAGATAGTAGCTGGTCTCTACACTTGTTTATACCCTTCCATTGGTACTTGGATTCCTGTAAAGGCTGTTGAGATGGCTAGCTATAGTGAGGCTCTATCTCTGTATCAGCACTGCAGGGTTCCTCCGGAAACAGAGCCACTCTTTCTGAATATTTGACAAGATTCTACAATGTCATCATTAAGCCATTGTTGATTTGGTGAGCATGGAGAGATGTTTGATCAAAACATATGATGATTAGAACATATGATCGCAAATGACCATAAACCTCAGTCCTCATGGCTTCAGTGCACAAGTCCAACATCCAGGATGCAATTTTAGAATACTCCTAGACCCAAAGGGGAATCAAAGGGGACCCATTACTTTTGTAAACATCACATCGCATTACATCGCATTACAAAATATAGTTTATTGGCAATTAGAATTACAATGTGAAAATTAAGATACTTGTCATTGGTCTTTGATGGATATAGCTCTTCTGAAATGATGTTGTGGCAAATGAACGTGCATATGTCCGGGTTCACACATTAGCAAATATTCTCATTGTAAATTGTTATCGTCTCAAAAACCATCCTCTTACATAATCACCTTATTTAATATTGGAGGACAGGATACACTTGTGATATGGAGAACGGGACATCTGGCAGATTTGTGATGAAGTATTCCACCTACCAAACTCAAATTAGGGCCTTGGGTCTTCTTCCTTTCCACTCCACCAGATGTTTAAACAAATCTAACATTTTCAGCCCATGTTGTCCACAGAACGTGTTGACTCTATAATAAGACTGGAAATTATCAGCGAGTTCTTAGGTCATAACACACCAAGTTATTGGTTTTCTAATGGCTTGCCACTGCATAGTTAGTACTAAACCAGAGACAGGAGTCTGTCAAGAGGATTGGGTAAATTTTTTTAAATACCACCTGTTTGGCTAGATCTCCCTCCTAACATGGCTTTTCGGCATTTGGATTTTCAGGGGCTACAGTATTAGAGCTCTATGTGCTTGAATTTTTTTGTAGTTTATATGTCTTCAGTCTGATTTAGTGTTCGTCTCTTACCCTGTTTTGTTTTAGGGAGTTACTTTTAGCTTAAGCTTTGTTTTAAATGTACTTCTTGCTGTCCACTACTTTATTTTGTCTGGGTCTGTTATTGAGTCCAGGCACTATGACCACCTTTTGTAAGTGCTCCATACAAAACAAAACATTTGATCAATTACTTTGTTGGAATGGAAAACAAAAGTTCCTCTTGCACTTAGTATTCTAAGGAATTGAAAGGAGGTTATTTCTCAACCAGCTTGAGTGTGCTGTAATATGCACAATATGGGTTTGAATTAAATGACTGGGCAAACATATCCTTCAGAAATGGCACATCTAATACTTATTATGAAATGCTCTAGAACTCAGGAGCTGTAGTCGCTCCACTGATTGAAGTTTTCTTCTTCATTCATTCCCTGAGGGTAATGCCGATCCAGCTGTTGTTTATACTAATACATTCATTGAGGACAACTGTATTTTTCTATATGACCACGCAGGGCCTCGTTTAGAGCACAATCTGCATTTTCTGAAGACAATTCGAGCTTCAAGTTTGACATCTCATATAGAGGCTTGTTCTATTCTGGGCAGGATATTTATTTAGCCCTTGTCATGCACTCATTCCTGTAATCACAGTGAGACAGATGCATGCTGTTTCAGTAGAGCTAAAAATAAGGCAGTTCTGCCCACAAGGCATAAAAGTAAATGCTCCACCAGCTTTGTGCCAAGGGTGTTTGTTCTATTATTTGCATTCGTGTACCACCTAACTACCATGAGTATGGCCCCATAACAGTATGGGAATCTGGGTAACTTTTATGGTTATGGGGTACCATTTGACTGAAGTCAAAGTGGTTTATTGATATTGTATTCAGGTAGTGTTTCATATTATTTGGAGGTGTGTCATTCTGGACAGTTGCAGGAAAGATTGGAATAGATTAAGATGTGCATTATAATGGTGGTTGGTGGTGGCTAGATCCTGTCATTTTCATCACAGTCTTGTTACCTATGAATGGCAATCGCAAAAAGAGAGGGACTGTTAGATTTGGGGGTCTCCTGGTTGACACAGGTAGGTACTTGTGTCAAGCAGGGACCCTCTCATCTAGTCAGGGAAAGGGGATTACACTTCTAAAATAACCCCTGCTCTCCCTCAAGGTAGCGTGGCGAGAGCAGCCAAGGCTTTACTTCAGAGGCGTTGTAAGTTAAGCAGTTGTGACCACATACAGTAACCCAGTGACAACACTACAAATGGACACCACACAGGTTTTATATAAAAATAAGTAGACTTTATATAGAGTTACCACAAGACCATAAACGACAAAATACACACTATGATTACTTTAAGATGGTAGATTTAAAGCTTAGTTCAGTTCAGTTCTTAGATGCGACACTCTGCGTCAATGTACCTTAAGTTGCGTAGCGCTTCCACGACAAGCAATGTCGCAGCGATGGGAAATGCGGCAAAGTTCAGGTGCAAAGAAATAAAGACGTGAAGATCTTCCAGATGCGGCACGCTGCTCGGGGATGCGAGAAACTCTCGGTTCGCTGCGTGAACTGCAGCGACGACACCCTTACGATGCGACGGCAACAGCTCCAGCGGCGATGCTCTTCTCCACGATGCGCGAAGCTTCCGCTCGATGCGACAACTACAGCGGCGACATCCAAGATGCGACGGCAGCAGCTCCGACGGCGGAGCGCTTCTCGGGGATGCGAGGTACTCTTGGTCGATGCGGTGCAATGCGACAGTTCCAGCGACGACACACTCCTTCTTCGGAGTTGTGAAGGCAGGCACAGCGACGGCGACACGCTCTGACCTCGTTGTGAGATTCTTCTCCTGATGCGGTGCAGTGCGCCAACCACAGCGGCAACACCCTCCTTCTTCGGAGTTGCGACAGCTACACGCTTCCTCTTCGTTGTGGCACCTTCTCTCTGATATTGTGCAGTGACACAGTTCCAGCTGCGACACCCTCCTTTCTCCGGAGTTGCGATGGCAGGCACAGCGTCGATGACACGCTTCTTTTCGTTGAGTTGCGCTTCCAGCTCCTTGCGACACGCAGTTCCTCAGAAGGCCCAAAACAGCAGCAGGCACTTCCAAAAGAATTCTGGGGAGCTGGGGGGTGAAGTCTGTTGTCCCTGAGACTTCAGCAGGAGGCAAACTCTTTTCTAAGCCCTTGGAGATCCTTCACAAGTTGAAAGCAAAGTACACAAAGTTCCTTCCTCCTTCCTTTGGCAGTAAGGCAACCACTGCAAGCCAATCCCCCAAGCAGCACTTCAGCTTGGGAATAGTCTCTCCTCAGTTTCTTCAGGTTCCTCTCCTCAGTAAAGGTTTCTTCTTGTAGTCTAAAAGTGATCTAATTTTATGGGAGCTGGGCCTCAATATTTATACCCCAAAATCCTTTGTTCTCTGAGGGGAGAGGGGCCTGTGCCTAGTCCAAACCAGTTCCTGAGCACTTTGTTTTCCAGACCTCTCCTTTCCTTTCACAGTGCAAGGCAGAAACAGCAGCCGCCCCACAGGAGATGGAGCCAGCATTGTGGAAGGCAAGTACAGTCTTGGAGCACTCTGTTGACAGTCTTCCTTCTCTTCTTTCAGTGTGCAGGCCAGAGACATCAGCCGCTCCCCATGGGCTGGAGCCAGCTTGTGGAAGGCAGGCACATCCCTATTCAGAGTTCAGGTGTACTCCTCCCTCCCATCAAGATGCAGATCTATCTTTTCATCACTGGGTGACTCAGCCTGTCTCCTGGAATGCCCCAGCCCTGTCACAGAAACCAGACATAGGAACACACAACCTAGCAGAGGCAGGTTTTAATGGTTAGACAGGCAAAGACCTACTTTCTGAAAGTGGTATTTGCAAACACAGAATATTAAAATAACCTTCACTAAAAGATGTATTTTATTATTTTGAGTTCAGGCATAATAAACTCGAATTTCTACCATGTTCTCTGAGCCTGTTAGGATTATAAAATGTAACAATTCTAACAGCCCATTCTGGCCTATGGAGAACAGGTAGCCTTGCAATAGTGAAAAACTAAAATGGCTGTAATTCACTATTAGGACATGCCACACACATCAGGGCCTGTCCTACCTTATACTTACAATGCACCCTGCCCTTGGACCTACCATAGGGGTGACTGATAGGAAGAAAAGGGAAGGTCTAGGGACTGGGATGTGGGTGCACTTGCCCAGTGAGCATGACAGTACCAGACTGTATGCAGGCTCTGCAATAGCGAACCTTAGACACATTTTATAAGGCTGCTTCTGTGGGTGGCACAATCAGTGTTTCAGGCCCACCAGCAGTATTTGGATTACACGCCCTTGCACACTCAGTGCACTAGACTAGGGTCTTACAAGTAAACCAAAGTAGCCAAACATGGAATCACTGATTAATACATCAATTTACAATAGGGAGTACTTGCACTGTGGCACTGAATAGCAGTGGCACAGTTCCCAAAGCATCTAACACCAGCAACAACACATAAGGCAACAGCAAAAATGGGAGGGAGGAAGTTATTATATGTCAGGTCAGGAATTTAGAAACCAAAAGGTGGCGGGTGGTTCCTTTTTGGAATTAGGTCCCTCACACACATTTGCGAGTGTCATGCTTCTTCATAAGGCTTGATCCTCGTCGGGCCAGCACTGCAATGATCAACGGGCACCCTCAGGGGGCTCTTTATCAGAGATCTTTTTCCAAAGTCATATGTGAAGTGCGAGTATTGGGCCCTACGTGTAGATTGGTGAAGGTGAGTGTCAATGAGTGGTAAGTAGTGAAGTAAAATAGGTGCAGCAATTCTCCAGAAAAAACAATTTTTTAATCAGTTAGTATGCCTGTCTAATTAAAAATCTGTGTGCCATCAATGGAAGCTGTGATCTCTTGTGGCTATATTAGAAATATCAGAATGTTTCTTGCCATTTTAAAGTCAAATAATGATCTTGGGCAATTCTTCAGGACAAGTAATTGTAAATCTAATATACACAATGTTTGGAACCAGTGAGGAGCAAGATAACGTCTGTGTAGTACTCTTGTTGCTGCCACTCCTCTCCTTACCTCACCATCCCATTTGGCAGATCACAACACTGCAACTGCACAAGGTCCGACGAGCCCGATGAGATGTGGGAGAGCCAGTGGAACTTTGGTATCACCAGTATCAGCGAAGAATACGCTGAGCGCTATAGTTGCCAGATTTTAAAGTATAGCGCCGGCCGAAAGTGTATTGTGTATTTATTATCCATGGCTTCCCTGAAATCGAGCTGAAAGCTGGTGCAGGTTTTGCTAGAAGCCGTAGCTGGGTGGAAAGACTCCATCGACCAGATGGGAAAAAGGGCAAAAGCACTCAAACTGAAACCTTCAGTGGAAGCGACCTCAGCTTCACTTCCATCTGGCACTTCCAGTACAGCTACGCTGTCCACAGCACAGCCTGTACACTCTTGAGAACAAAGCTCTGAAGAGAAATGCAATAAAAGGGTGAAGAACTGCCCGGCATGGGGAAGAAACCTCACGGCGGCCACTGAAGGGCAACCTCCAATATCTGAACTGTGCTCCCACATCGGAAGCAGAAGACCAAAAAGGTTGGGATGCTGCCGCAGCGGCACCCCCTACAGCTTCATCGGTTTTGGCAATCCTGGTCACCGCTGAGGCAGTTTTGGCAGGACTGCACCCCGCAAAGTACAAACAAGTAAGTGGTGACTCTGTTCAAGCTGATTTACCACCTGTGGTTCTAGGGGCACCAGATGGCGAAACAATAGTAGAACAAGTAGTGACTAACACTATAGGCATGGAGTATCCTAAATACTACTGTAGAAGATGTAAGCCACGCTCAATTAGAGCACAGCCCTGTGAGGAGCCCAAAAGCGACAGTGTCACCAGAGCCCATGGGGGGGGGGGGGATTTTTTTTCCCGAACAGATGAGTCTGATTCCTCAATACCGGAAATTGAATCTACGAACCCCGCTCTGTCAGGCTCAAGCAGCAGCTCCATGGAAGAATCTGTTTTAACTACTGGAGGGAAGAGCAGGTCTGGCGGAGGGGAAGGAAAGAAGAAGTCTGCATGCCAGTGAAAGAAACATACTGTGAGTAGTAAGAATGCAAACTCACAACAGGATGGAACAGCCCGAAAAGGTATGCCCAGAATGAGATGGGACTATTCGGCAATTCAAGTGCTCCATCAGCAAGGAGGGAGAGTGGAGAAAATGGCAACTGGAGGATGGGCAGAAGCGACAGGCACCACAGTAGGACTGGATTCTACAAGTCTGACAGAACCCTCGCTGTTGGTTATACTGGCACCTATCAAACAGATGCAGCAGGAAGCCAGGAATGATAGCCGTCGGGCCGGATGAGCCTAAAAAAAGCTACAGGTGGCAGTCAGAAAGATTAGTAAAGCCTGCTCAGAGATATCAGAAAGTATGACTGGTGGAAGATCGTACAGAACCTCTTGTACTGGAGGTTGCTGAACTGAAGACCCAGAGGATAACCCAAGACTCCAAGTTAATGGATATGATGATGGAAACCAGAGGAACAGGAAGACAGACAGAGGAGAAATAATTTGAGACTGCTGGGGATTCCGGAGGGCAGTAAAGGAGGGAATCCCGGAGGATTTATAGTAAAACTCCTAAAGGGTGCATTACCGGAGCTCATAGACTGGGACTGGGAAAAAGAAGTACAAAGAGCTCATCATTTCCCCTTAATGTTTAAGAAGTAGCAAGCGGGTAAAACTGAATACCCCCTGGGCGGTACTGGTGGACTTTGGACATTTATCACTGAGGCAGAATATCTACGATCTGGAGCATCCTAACACCAAAAGAGAGTTTGAGGGAGTGTCCTTTTTTGCACTGCCAGATATTGCCCACACCACAGTAAAGCAGAAGTGGCATTTTAGATACATATTTTTACCATTTCAGAAGCTGAGGGCCGAAGTATACCTACACAATCCAGCTAAATTGAAAGTTGTTTTTAAGGGGCATATACAAAGTTTTTTCTCGGAGGTGCAGGCCCAGGAGTATCTAGACGAATTGCAGGGGATCATGATATATGAGGTAAGGACAAAGCAGTAAATCCCAGAAAAAGGGAAGGGAAACTTTAAGGTGAATTATGAAAGAGAAAATGTAAAAAAACATTTTTTAAACTTGCGTACTTACTGTAAGGCCCCTGATAGGTAGTAACAAAGGTATTAGTATTGGAGACTGGGGAGGTAGGGGTGGGATGGTGAGTTTGTTACCACAGACGTCATCACACAGGCTCGGCCACGTTGCTCACTTCTTGCAAGAGGGTGGTGGGGTAGGGATTGGGGCATCGAGGGAGCAGGGGGGTTTGTCGTTGGGTGTATGGTTGGGGGGTCAGGATGAGAGGTAGGAGGAGAGGGAGAGGGGGAAGGGGGTACCACACGCTCATGAGGAAAGTACACATAAAATGAAGTCTGTTAAGAGTGAGAACATTATTTGGTGTTGTATTCTATAACGGTCTGTTCTATAAAGTAATATAATAGAAGGCAAGTGGAAGGTGTGCATCAATTCTATGAGTATTTGCAGGCTGAAGGATCCTAAGAAAAGATCTAGAACCTCAATAGGTCTACAGGTGTTGAAAGCAGATATTGTGTGTCTGCAAGAGATGCACATTGAAGGCTCACAGAGGGATGTACTAAACACAATGGGTTATAGACTAATAGGTGGGACATCACAAGGGGTGTGCAGTGGGGGGGGTTGCAATTTTAGTCCAAGGCAACTGGTTAAAATTGACACAAGTACGGGCTGATGCGAAAGGCAGATGGGCAATTGTAATGTGTCACCCTAATAGCGGAGACAAATTTATGTTGTGTGCGGTTTATGGCAACATACTTGACACCTATGTTTTTGAGCAGATATCTAACAAACTGACCTGTCGACCCTTACCAATTGTGTTTTGTTGAGATTTTAACATCAATCTGACATGTAACTGGCATATGGGAGCATAACAAAAATATATTGGCCGAAAACCTAAAGGACTGCAAGTCCTAGAAGGGGTTTGTAAGGACCATGGCCCTAATGATGTGTGAAGTAGGAAGAGATCGCTAGAGCGTCAATACACTTTTTTCCACTCCGCATCACAAACATGCTCGATTGGATTATTGGATTATTTCTTTGCGTCACATTTATTTGCAATGGCTTGTAAAATTGAACGATACCCGTGGTTCCATTCGGGCCATAATCTACTGGTTCTAGAAATACAGGGAACAGGGGTGGGGGACGCAAAATACATGGAGTTTTGAGCATGCCCTTCTTGCAAATGAAGATTACTGCAGATACATTAGCGAGTGGATTCCAATATTCTTTAAAGAGAATGCCAGTAGGGCTTTATCTAGTATGGTGTGGGATACGTTTCAAGGCATGCCGACGGAGGGAGACATTGAGGTTCTTTTGGAATAATGGGAAGGAAGAGAAACAATTCAAACAAGCCAAACAAGATAGCTTAGCGACAGCAGAAGTAAATCTGGTCAGAGTATTGCAACAGGGAGAAAATTGAAGGAAGCCCAATTAGGGATAATATCAGCTAGGGCAGCAATCAATGCGATGTTTGCTAATAGGGCAGCAGAAAAGTCTGCTGTCTGAAAGGAAACAACATATTAGTGTAGTGAGCAAATAGGGCACCACCTGGCTGTCAGAGACAGGCAGAAGAGCATGACTTCTGAGGTATGGAAAATTCAATACCCTAGTCTTGGGCTAGTCTCCGACTCAAGTAAAATTAGAGACACATTTAAAATGTATTATAAATATCTAAATTCCAAAAATACTAGACATAGACTGTAGCAGACAAAAGAGTTGTTGAAAACAGCATCTTTAAATAAACTGACCATCAATGGGAGGGAGTCGCTTGAAGGGGTCTACAGTGGGAGGAGATTATTTAGCGCTGTCTAATCTTCCTACCGGTAAAGCCACAGGGGCTGATGCAATTCCTTCAAACATTTGCTCACCAACCAAAAGATCATATTACCGCATTATTCAATCAAATTTATAGCAGAGTCTCTCCTCCAAGGTCATGGTCCATCGCCAAAATTGTTGTGTTTTTGCAAAAGAACAAACCTCCGGTAGAACTCGACTCATAACGCCCAATATCGTTAATTAATGGAGATTCAAAAATCTACTCCAAAATGTTAGCCGTATGATAGTGCGGGTAATAACAAAACTAGTGTCTAATTAAGAGCATGGTTTCATTGCCGGGAGGGACACTAAAGCCCCTATCAGGAGAGTAATTTCTCTTTTTGTTACAGTGCAGGTGTCAGGATGCGGAAAAGGTATTTGATAGGGTGTCATGGCATTTTCTTGGGCAAACAATGCAGGCAATGAGCATTGGATTTGGGTACATACAGGGAATTAAAGCCTTATATTATAAACCTGTAGCTAATATCTGTATTTCAGGGACATGACCGGGCCTGTGGTGATCTCTTGATGAACTTGACGGGGATGTCCTTCATCCCCACTCCTGTTTGCACTGTATATTGACCCGTTTACAGGAAAAGTAGAGAAAAATACCTCAATTCCATCAATAACCGTGCAAAGGTATGAAAGTAAAATTTTTGCATATGTGGATGAGATAGCATTAGTGACCCACCAAACCAGAAATTGCCCTCAAAATCAAGGTGGATGCCCTACTTTTTAGGAATATTCAAATTGTTAATAATGATGAGATCTTGATAGTAGACAAACAAGCGGTCAAAAAGGCGGTATATCTGGGTGTCTGTATATCATCCGCTGTGAAGGAAATTGTAAAGGAAAATTCTGAGCCTCTCATAGGGAAAACTAAAAAAAAGAGCTATTTAGATTGAATAATTTGCATCTTAGAATTATAGGAAGATGCACTGTGATAAAGATAATTTTCTTCCCTAAAATCTTATATTTTTTAGATCTATTCCCCTGGGATTCTGGAATGAGTGGTTAAAATAATTTGATGTTATCTTTACAAGGTTTTTTGGCCTTATGCCAAACCTAGAAGGCGTTGAAATATCTTTCACTTCCGAGTGAAAGAAGAGGCTGGGCTCTACCAAATCTCAAATTGTATTATTGGGCCACCACACTGCAATATAGCCATATTTTGCTTAGACAGCCATCAACGAAAGAACCGACAAAACCCATCCCATCTGCATTTGAGTTGTTAATTGGCAGGGAGGCATGGGAGGGCCTTTGGAGACAATTGGAGCTGAGCTACTATAAAAAAGTATGTTTTAAGTGTCTCCTGGGAGTCTATAAGGTACAGTCACCGCTTCGTAAATAGACAGGTTTAGGAAGACGAAACTGCTATACTCCGATTCAGAATACCCCAAACTTACCAGAAATTTTTAAGGACGGCTATAAACAAAAGTGGTTTTAGGCAGGTATAGATAAATTAGGTTCTTTTTTTCTCCTTCTGGCTTCGTAATGTATGATGACCAGAAGATAGAGTTTGGTACTAACAATAGGTAATTTTTCAAGTATCTGCAAATAAGAGATTATCTACAATGCAAGGGGGTGGTCCCAATGGCTTTTATAAAAAAGGAACTGGTAGATATTTTAATAGCACAGAATAATATCAGTATTGGAACATTATGCCATTTGTTAAATAATGAAATGAAAGACGATCTTGACAAATTTTCTCTTAAATGGCAAGAGAAGATGATGACTTCAGAAGCCGAGTTCGGTAAAGCTCCTGTATTAATTCAAACCATTTTATTGATGGCTAACTTACAAGTGCAGTTTTTTAAGACCTTTTTTTATGCTATATTACACATCAGCTAGAATTGCGAGCTGCCCCCGGTGTGCCACATTGTGTGCAGATGTGGTTCATATGTTTGCTACATTCACCTCTTTAATCCCCTTAAGGAAAGAAATCCAATTTTTTTCATTCTAAATTGAATATAGAAGTAATGTTGACTCGAAATGTAATTTTACTCTGAGTACAAGAAGAGGAAGTGACTCAGGAAATAGATTATTTTTTCGTTGTCTCTTTGGCTATTTTAAGACTGACAATTGCTTCTGTATGGTTGGACCCGCAACCCACCTGTTTCAACACTGGTTGGCTCGCTTATTAGCAGTATTCAGGCAAAGAGGAAAGGACTATTAATATGGGCACCCTTATCTAGATGAGTAAATTAATGTAGTAGGTATGCTTACTTTATAGTATGGTGAGTGCCCACAGATCTTCTTTTCTTTAGCACAACGCACTTTGAATGTGTGAATCAAGTTTGTTTTTCTTTTGAAAGTATTAATGGAGGTTTTTCGAATTTCAGCTCAATTAATGAATTTAAATTATTTTGTATGTTTAATTTCACACAGTCTGTCAGGAAGTATGGGTTCTTCTGTTTAATACTATCGGAGCATGGAGGGAGGGAGGAGTGAGGGCGGGTGGTTCGTTGGATATTTATTTGTGGAAAATGTGCAATAAATATATATTTTTTAAAAGGAACCTGTAGTGATGTGCATGGAATCCAAACAGTAAAATATCCTAATTGGTATACTTTAATGGAACTTATAAGGCTGACCCAATATGGGTAGTGTTCCTGCCTCCTTGAGGGTGCGTTGAGGAAAAGCTATCATTTAACATAGTCATCCTTAACCGCATGCGCGCTAGCCGTTTTCCCGCTGCGCGCTGCGTTTTTAAAAAAGCTGCGTTACATGACGAGCTCAGCTCGTCATCAGCGTGCGAGCGGCGCAACTCATGACGAGCTGAGCTCGTCATGAGCGCCGAAGTTGTTAAGACATTCTGTCTGTGACTTTTCCCTTCCTGAGCGCCTCAGGAGTGGACTCTACTACTGGTTCCAAAGCTTTTGTAGATTAGATTTACAATAACTTGGTCTTGAAGAATTGCCCCAATGAGGAGCAAGCCCTATGATGAAGCTAGACACTAGCAATTGAGGAACCTAATTACAAAAAGGAACCACCCCCACCTTTTGGTTGCTATGTACCTGACCTGATATATAATAACTCTCTCACTCAGGAACTCATGTCTTCTTTTGACTTGTCTATGAATGACAGCAATATTAAAGTAATCTGCTTTTGATGAAGTGATCTCCAAACATGCTTGCGGCTGTAACAAACTCTGTTGTATGCCTGTTTGTTCCTTATTTTGCATTATTTTGTCACTGTCTCCTGCTTTCCATGCTCCAACATTTTCCTGGATCTCTCCCAGCAACCCAACATTACACACTAGAACACCTATTAAAGGTCCTAAAATGTGGAGGTGGTGTTTTATGTATATACATTTTTGTCAGAGCCTAAATCATATATTTAATCGATGCTGGGACCAGTTTTACAATGTCCTGTTTTACAAAAATGCATCACTTGCATATATTTTTAGCCCACATATTTCTTGGGAAAGTGTTGATATAACTATCAATTAATCCATCCAGATTTTTGTTATTTACTGTCCGTATAAAAGCAATTTCTCAAAACGACCTCATGGGAGACACTCCAAATACAAATCAAAGTTGTATTCAAGCTTCATCAACTTTTGACCAATGTTACTGCCCCAGAGTGCTTTGAGATACACCTTTTGCCACAACGTTCGAGAAAACACCATTGGTGGAATACTTATATCCTCCCTTAGATTTATCTTTGACTTAACTTTTGTTTTGACTCAAATACTTTCAAAAGCACTAACAATCCTTCAGATAGGATAATATCATGATAACAAAGAAAATGTGACTGATAGAACTGTTCAAGGAAATGGAGCAACGAGCTGTGCCAAATTTGGCAGCACCGCACTCCGACATGTCCAGAGAACAGGGACATGTCGGAGTGGTGTGCAACTATACGGCACACCCCTCTGTTTTCCCGGGCTCCGGTGCTAAAATTAGCTGTCTAGCGCCAACACAGGCACCCTTGCACCACAGTGCAAGGATGCCTGTAGGATGTGTAGGATTGTGTCCCATGCTCCATATAATTAATCAATAATGGTGCTTTGTTACCTCTATGTGTGCTCCGGCATACAGATTGCAGCACACATAGAAGTAGCAAATTGTCATAATTTAATGTTTGATTCTGTGCAGAAAGGGACGCCGTCCTGCACATAAGCAATCAATCATGGCTTTTTGCTCCTTCTGTGCGTGCTGCAGCATGCAGCACATATGGAAAAAGCGAAATGAGGAGAAATAAAAACATTTCTCCTCGTATCGCCATTCTAACGCCTGCTCTTGCATGGCATTTGTTTTTGGCGCTGCCACAAATTTACACATCCTTGTAAATCTGGGGCAGAGTAAAAAAGAAACCAGTGTTGCGGTGGAACGCCCACGGCAACAACCACTGCATGCCCCTTTCACGCAGATACTTGCGCAAAAAGGTACCATATTTACAAAGTAGCTTAACGCCCCAAAAATTTGCTTAACTGCTCTCTGTAAATATGGTGCATTGCCCTTGTAAATATGTCCCTCTGTGTTTAAAAAATCTTATTAATATTGCAGCACGTTTGAAAAAACTTTGAAGGTAGAAGAACCCTTCTTCCATCACCACAAAGCCCTTACTCCATATTCTTATTATTGAGGACCATGACCCAAAAATACATTATTGGCTAACACCCTGGTGATTGGCATACATGTACGACGATATTATTTTTAAAGGAATGAATGTATTCAATTAATTTGCAAGAAAATTGACACAGTTCATCACCAATTACGTTGAAGATATTTCTGCTTGGTATGAGTATTCTCTTTACCTTTTGCAATATTGTCTGGGGTATCATAAAGCCAGCGCTGCCTTTAAGGGGTCGGTGCCTTTATCCTTCATGTGGCTTCGTTTCGACTATAGCTTAGGTATCTTGCAGAGGTTTGAAGGAAACACACGTTCAAGAACCAAACACATCTAATTAGCTTGGAGCCAGCCTGTCTGATGGGGGCCATCAGTGATGAAAATGAGAGGCAATCAATGATGGAAGTCCTGTCTCAACAAAACATGAAAAGAAACTGGCAAGATGAGAAGAGTAAACAAAAACACATTAGTCAAAGCAACGTGACAAGGCTGAAATGAAAAAATATGCAGTTTGTTCTGCTATTCTGAAATTCAGATGGGACTTTTTATTCAGAGAAATAGAATTAGGAGAAATTAACTCAATTAAATTTACTATTAATGTTTCTTTTAGCGTATGCTTATTCATTCTAATGTTTACAATGATTGACATATTTCCTTAGTTTGGTGTCAGTAATGTTGCAGGCTGATGCTTTTACGAGCAGAGTCTAATAATGTCTATAAAATCACACAAGGTGACAGAGTTGTAGGGGTATATTTATAAGATTTAGCACTGTGTTTGTCAAAAAAGTAAAGCAAATTGAAACAAAACCTTTTTGTACTAATTTACTTTCAAATGCACTGAAAATTTTAAAGTAGCACAAAGCAGTGAATTGCGCTCCTTTGCAATTGGGGCATTTCATGGGTGGTTCATGGGTGTTCCCATGCAACCACCCAAGATTTTTTTGCAAAAGCCTATTTAATATAAAAAGTACGCAGGGTTTTGCATCCAAAAATAGCGCCCACCATAACCAGGCACTTACACAGAGAAATGCATTTATTTCTCCTTTCTTTTTGGACTTTGTATGTGTGCAGCACTGTACAGCACACATAGAAGGAGGGGCACGTTTTAAAATTAGTCTAGGCATAGGGCCATATTTGCAATCCCTTTCTCCTGCTGGTGCATCACTTTTTGTGATGCACTGGCAGCACATTTTGCTGCCCCATATTTACATGGCACGTAAAGCTACTCTATGTGGCTTTTCACATCCTTGTAAATATAGCCCCCTTTCCCGCAGCACTTTGCATGAAAGGGGCATGCCATGGGTTTTGCTGTGGGTGTTCCAATGGAACACCCATGGCTTCTGGCGCATTCCCAGATTTACAACCTTTAGAAAACCTGGGAATGCGTCAAAAAGCGACTCCTCCCGAGGGGAGCCGTAGGGAGGCACAATGAGGAGAAATGTTTTCCTTTTTCTATGCATACTGGATTCTGCTGCACACATAGAAAAAGGAAAACACCTCTCATGATTGTTTTTGTAAAGGAAAGTGTCCATTCCTGCATAAAAACAAACTGCCCTAAAATGAAGACACCTTTGCACCATGGTGGTATGGTCCTTCTGTTGGCGCATGGCAGTGTATGGGAAAGCACGGGAATGCGATATATTATGTGAGTATCACACATTCCTGTGCTTTAAAAGTGACTCTGTGTCGCATAGCCAAATGGCTTGTGGTGATGTGCTCAGTCTCTTTCCTGTAGATAAGGCCCTTTGGGGCTTATTTACAAGCTTCTTGGGTCGCCACTTTTTCAGTTGTTAAAAATGATGCACCAGCATCGCAACTGGCTTGTAAATAAGCCCCATAGTTTTTAATATTTGAAGGGTATCCTTCCAGTACAAAGCCTAGTCTTGACTCATGCAGACACCCTTAAACTATGATGCAAAGGTGAGTGCATGGCGCTCGTCAGAATATTTCTGTCCCAGGGTTACAGGGAAGGAAGGAAAGTGTCATATTTCTGTAAATATGGCGCTCTACTGCTCTGCCGCAGAGGGCAGCAGATGCCCTCTGTGGCATGATCATTTATTAAATCAGGTCCGAAGTATCTACCATGTTTAAGGGTACTGAGAGGGGGGAAGCAAACAATGAAATGTTCCCAATTAACAGGGGGAAACACTCCTTGTGTAAAAAACAAATGATTGCATTGATGTTGCACTATAAAGTTGTTTCTAAAAGTATTTACGAGGTATTGGGTGTAGGGTGGTGGGTGTGTACGCTTTGAAATTTACATTTATGCTTCTCATTAACTCCATCAAAAACAAAGAGATCACAATTTGGGCTAACAACACATATGTTCATAAAGGCTCGCTTTCTAAATATATGCCCATAAATGATAAACTGGTGGTGATAAATTGATGGATGATATACAAGGGGAACATACAGGCAATATTGACTGCCCTCCGATCATTGTACTAGCCCAGAACTTCTGAAGCCAGCATTGCATTAAGTTGCTGTTCACTTCAATAGGTGCCAGCTCACACTACACTGGACAAAAAGAAATCATGCTCATTTACTATTTTACATTTTTATATCACGATTCTGAATTTGGAGGCTATTTGAAGATAACTTGACCAACATCCTCGAGCAACTTAGTCTTAGAATTTGAGAGTCCAATTGCAAGAAAATGTCTCTTTTTGCATGCTCATCCCCAAAGTTTTGTGGACTGGTGCTACTGATACTTTGACTTGATCACTCTGTGTTAACCAAGCCCCCTTGCATGTGATTTGAATGCTAAAAGATGTTGCAATTGGCTAACACCCAATTGAATGTTTACATTACCTATGCTTAAATAACATATGGTCCCCAAAATACACCCACAGCTTGGAAAGGTAAATGCCACCTTTGGAGAGCAGTACTACTAAGCCAAACACTAACAACATTATTTCAGGTCTGCCACAGTATCCTGGCAGCTGACGGTTTCAATCTGTAACATAACCTGTCAAACTAACTAAGAGAAATACTTAGTCACTCTATATAGGACTTGCCACAATGCAGGGTGCATGGTAGTTAAAAGTATAACATGTAAACATTCAAACTTAAAATATCCTTACAGCACCCTAATGCTATTTTCACTAAGCATGGGCGGATTTTGCGGATTGGCAATCCGCGAACTTGCGTATTTACGGATTCGCAATCCGCGAAGATCCGCGAACTCTAGCGGACTTGCGGATTTTTCCGTTTTTTGTGTTGGCGCGTGTTCGCGCCGATTTTGGGACAAGTTCGCAATTGCGAACTTACTTTTCGGCTTGCAACGGCCGCGACTATGTTGTTTCTACGTCTGGTTTATCATCACAGGTTCACAGCACCCTCTGTTTCACCACTGCCACCCTCTGGGACACCCATGCCACCCTCTAGTACATCCTCACAGGCACCTATTAGGTTTATTTATTACTGTAGATTATGGTGGTTGAAAAAAGCTAGCACACCTGCCCTTCTTCAACTGCCATCAATTAATTTGTGTTTCATTAATGTGTCAGTAATTTTGAAAGTTCCAGTCTGGCTGGCACCTGCTTCCTTCCTTATCTGTAATTTGCTTTTTGTTGCAGTGAAATTTTTTTTTTACAGGACCTTTATGGTGCTATTCTATGAGCCTGCTGTTTGGGTCATAGCAGGGTCATAGAATTGTTGCAAACTCTGGAGGGGCCCATCAGGAAGCACTACCTTGAATGTTACTAATGTTAAGTTTGAACTTTTGCACCTGCTCATTGCTTTCATTTTAGCTAAAATCGTTTTTTTTGCAATTTCGCGCGTTATTTGGGGCGCGAATCCGTGCGAGATCGATTTCGGAAGCCGCGAATACGTGCGAATACAAAATTGTTTTTGTTGCGACGTGTATGTTCGCGTGATCTTGCGCGTGTTCGCGAGGCGCTTCTAGCTATTCGTTTGCCAAGTTACCCTATCGGTCGTACACGGGCGCGGCCATCTTGTTGGCGTGACGTAATTCCGTTTCCGCCCGCTATGTGTAATCTCGCAAAGTGTGCTGCTCGCGAGTACAAGTTCGCGCGTACTCGCAAGGAAAATCTCGCGCGAACTTACCCACGCGGTCGTGAACGGGCGCGGCCATCTTGTTTCTCATTCATTGCTATGGTTCTGGGCATGCTTTCTCTATCCTCTCTCAATCTCTGCCATCCTTTGCTTGTTTGAAGTTTTTTTGATCTAATTTTACTTATTATCTAACCCTCTATTTTTCTAGCTCTATATTTTTGTGTTTTCTGCAGCTTTTAGTTACTTTTAAACTACTTTTTTAAACTCTTTTATTTTCTTCTTCACTATTCTATTTCTTCTTTATCATTTAAGTTTATTTCTGCCCAGACCATGGTAAAGGGAGCCGGGAAGCACCCTGAGAAGGGGAAGGGTCCCGCACCCCGTGCCCGGCTCCCGTGCGGGCGTTTAAGGGGGGAGCAAGTGGTCCCGAGGGAGATCTTTAGCGCGGAGGAAGTGGCGGCACTGATCTTCCATGTCCAGCGCCGCCTCCCCAAGACGATCCTGGGAGGCGGCAAGATCGCGACCGGCTATGGCATCCGGGAGCGCCGCCAGCGGTGGGAGAAGGTGTGCCGGGCCATGTACAAGATCTCTGGGGTCCGGCGCACATATAACCAGGCCACCCACCGCTGGACCGATGTCATGGACCGGGAGCGGGACTTGCTGGACGCGCTCGGCGTAGAGGTCCCCGGGCTTGGTGAGTAGTAGTAGTAGTACATTTACTACTCTGTTTTATCCTGCTCTGTTATTTGCAAATCTTTGTTCTTTACCAAGAGCAATAATGCTGCCGATTACATTGAGGTAAATTATATTTCAAAATCTTCTATGCATTTCATTTTCAGGTGCACTGCTCTCCTTCTCAGTAGCCTTGCTTGCTACTATGCTTCTTTGTTTTGTATGTTGTGTTCAGAAGCATTTCATTGGCCTGAGAAATTATGTATCAGTGTACTGTAAAGAAAAGAACTGCGTAATGCTAGACAGTAAGGGTCATATTTTCAATTACCGGCGCATCCCTGCAAAGTAGCAGGGATGCGGCAGTAATTGTGTGCCATGCCACCACCACCCATTGGCCCAAAACGTCACAGAAGCCTTACGCATCTGTGCCGTAAAGGCAGCGCATTGCTGGAGTTGCGTGCCAACGATGGCGCAGCTCCAGCAATGCTCTGGGGTACCCTATCTCCCCAATGCTGCATCAAGCCGTACGTCGGCTTCAAGCGCGCAGGGTTTGAGTCATGCATCATTGTCATAAAAATGACTGATTGACATCTTGTAGATTTCCCTCAGCCACTTTTAATATTCGTTCCTGCGCAGGTACGCCCTCCCTTGCGCCGGAACGCCCCCTGATGGCGCAGGGCTTTACAACGTGATGCATCGCCCATATGCCCATATGTGTTTTTTTTTTTAATATATACGCCGCACCAACACCATGGCGAGTCTTTTGTTCTGCCGCTGCGTCAGAAAAGGCACGCAACAATGGAGGAAAATCAGCCGCAACTTCCGCAAGGGACTTATAAATCAGCCCCAACAGACTGAAGTCCAGTGTCCTTCCTTTAGACAGTCACATGGCTATCAGAAGAAATAGTGGCGGTGGTGGCGGGTGGATTGATAGTTTGAGTATTCACTGATCTGCAAGCAGGATGGACTTTGTCTGTCACGTGTTGTGCACTACTGCCTGCAGTGCCAGGCCTAGGCAAACCTCTTTAGTAGTCTGTTTATTGAGTTACATAGGAACTTTCTAAGTCAACGTTCCGCAAATCAGGCAATACGAATAACGTAGTATACCACATGAGATAGATCCCGTGGAATAGTTGTCTATCTATTTGCTATTTTTCCAAAATATGTTGTTATTGTTCTTTTGAAATGTTTGATTTGGTTGAAAAATCTCATCCATGTTTTATGGTTTTTCTTTCTTTCATGTTGTACATCAGCTCCCCCCAAGGGCAAGAGGACACAGGAGGAGGGTGCTGAGGATGCAGGCCAGGATCGGGCAGGCGAGGGCTCCTTTGCTGGCCCCAGTAAGTTTACATTTTACTAAACAGTACCTATTTTTTCCTAGCGTTCCTCATTCGATTTTTTCTAAATCGTCTTTGATCTTCTTGTAGACTGGATATAAATTCTTATCCTGCCTCGAATATGATGACTCCCTGTGGTATTACTAGACTATTCTTATTAGTCTGTCTGTGTAGCTAACTAAGATTGGACATTTGGCAATTCCATTGGACTCCCATTATATTCAGCAATACCTCTATGCACTGTCTCCTTACTGACTAGATAGTGTGGCAGAGTCATTCAGCTCCCGAAGTCACCGATTATAGATCCCCAATGATCTCTAGATTATCGTACGCAGGACAAGAGAGTAGTACGGAGTCACAGCACAGTCAAGAAGTGTCAGAGGCACTCATGCTTGCAAAAATTCCAAAACCTTTAGCTCATCCACTCTAGTCTAGAGGAACAAAAACCACAGAGTCTATTTAAGTGTAAAAGCTTTATTAAAAGTAAACACATTTATTGAAATCTACTTTGTCATAAAACTATTTAACTGTAAACGGAAAAGTGGTTAGTGCTGACGATTAATTGGACACATTTCTTGTGGTCGAGCCGAACTCTCACCTACTTTGAACTTGATCCTGGTCGTGTTCTTAGGACTCAGGAGTCAAGCTTCTGTCTGTTAGGAGAAAAAGTGGTGCGTGTTAAAAATCAAAAGCAAGCATTCATCAGTTGTGCATAAAAGTGCAGCAAGACAACAGCCTTCCCTGGAAAATGGGACATTTTTACTATGGAGTAGACAGTCACAAATTATTACATTGTATTCTGTTTTTTTAACATTTCTCCTAGACCAAATATTATATAGTAGTGAGTGGTGTATTCTAACTTTCTTAAATGTACTTTGTAGGTGTAACATCTGGTGACGGGGCCAGCGCGGAGGTGGCTGATGTGTTGGACTTGGACTCGGAGGCCTCTGGGGAGGATGCGGCGGTAGAAGAGCTGGTGGCCGTTCCTGTGGGGGATCAAACGGTGGTGGCGGAAACAGGTAAGCTATATATTCCTTACTTATTGAGATTGAAGACTGCATAGTGTGCTTTCTGCACGGGTGTATTACAATTACAAATCAACCAGGTAGTAGCCTCCTCGAAATGTACTTCGACTTAGCTGTGAAGTTTTTGGTGAGAAGAATCCCAATAAGTTCTTAGACGAACGTGATGGATGGGATGAACGAAAAGCGAAAGAAGGGTGTAAGTAAGTGGGACGCGAACTTGTATGATGGCTGGCAAAGAAGAACGATATGTGTTTGCTTGGACCCAGAGGTGGCTGGGAAGGAAAGAATATGGTATGGTGCATGGCTGGGTCAATGATGAAGCAAGGATGGGTGGAAGGACAGCAGCCTGGGTGGGTGAAACAGAAACTGTATGTGTGCGTATACTTTGAATGAATGGATGCCTGGAGCATGGTATTCTCTGACTCTTACATAGCAAATGTGTATCTAGAGAGAGTAGATGGTCGCCAGGTGAAGTAAGTGTTACCTTGAAGAGCATGTACCACCGCACCCGCACGTCCGTCCCAGTGCAGGGAAGGCAAGGAAAAGAAATTGTAAATGTGTCCAATACTTCCATGAATAGTAGCAGTACTTTGTATTGCGTTTGCATTCACAGCATATATCTGGTTATTACGGTGGACACTCCGTACCTCTCTTAATAACTTTAGTTTACTTGTAGTACGTCATTCATGTGTGGGTGTATCACTGTGTTCACTCAATATTAAGCAAAGCACCTAAAGTCATCTCATCTGTCATTAAATACGTCCCATGTGAAGTGATAGATAATCAAATTAGTTAGCTTCTTCAGTTTCCTTTTCTAGTACTCATTTGCACTGTAGGGTGAAAGGTAAATTAATTAAGCAGTAGCCCTTGTAACAGAGTATTCTCAGTGCCACCCGTAATAGAAAAGTAATAGCTTCACCACCTGCATGTACTGGACCGGTACAGTAACGCAAGTCTGTCTCCATCATCATGGTGTGCAACTTTTTTTCTCGGGTGCAACTTCACTGTGCTGTGTCCATGTCATTCTGCCGGCTTGCATAAGATAACGTACCCATTTCCCTAAACAAGAGAGAAGAATAAGAATAAGACTGGTGTACTGTCATAGTCGACTGTAATGGAAGTCCATAGTGGTCGTAGAATTAGTTCATTAAACTACCACTACTGTTAGAGCAAGGATGCAGAAGTGGGAGGGTTACATAGATACTGTCCTCAATAGTTATGTACTGTGCTTTCAATTTGCTACTTGTACTCTGTGACCCAACTTTCGGCTCAATCACTTTGTGTTATTAATAAGGAGCATTGGTTACAGACTATGTCTTTCTTTCTTCATATAGTTGCTCCTTCTTCCAAATCAACAACAAGGAGGGAGCAGGCTAGATTGGCCCGGCAACGGAGGCTGGAGGCCACAGTCGCCGAGTATCGGCGGCTGGTGGCCCTGGAGGAGGAGGAGGACACGCAGTCGAGCGGGGCAACATCTTCGACTGCATCCTCCTCCGTGACTAAACCAGCGGGACCGAGCCGGGCTAAGAAAGCCGACCGCCACCGCCAAGCACCCGAAACACCAGCTGCCCCCCACAGGAGCTGCAAGGAACGCCAACACCGCCTACGAGTCCGCATGTCCAACCTGGAGCAGGAGGTCCTGAGGTATAAGACCTTGGTTAAGGGCCTCCGCTCCGAGCTTGCCACCCTCCGCAAGGAGTATGATGCCCATGCCGCATCATGCACCAGCACCAGCACCCTCCAGTAGTGGAGTGTCCCTTGCCCTTTTTTTATAGACTTTTGGGGGGTGGGATTTGGGAGTTGGGATCGTTTTGGGACGTTTCAGAGACAATCGTTGGGGTTAGGGTGGGTGAGGGAGATTATTTTGTTAGGGATAAATAAATATATTTTTCAACTACTTTATCTGACCATACCTGTTTTTTACTGCTTTTCAGTCTGGTGGGTGGGGGGCGGGGGTGTAACAGTAACTTTGTTTTCCTGAACAGTCGTAGGACTTTAGTAGTACAACCGTCAAACTCTTGTCTACTCCGAAATAATACTCCATTATACTACCTCCCACCAAACGCTTATCTTACCTGTAATTTGTGTTAGAAATTAGGGCTAGGCCCAGGGCTGGCTCCAGGTGAAATGGGGATTAACGTTGTCATTCCTGGGCGGGTGACATTTCCTCATTGCGGTGTTACTAGTGGTGTGACACAGTGGCAGTTGCATGCCTATGGAAAAAAAGAAAACGAAACCTTGTTTGTACTCCTTACTGTAGCATTACAACGGTTACGGTACGATCGAGAAAATAGCAGGTGACAGTACACTAGAACAGTGCCATAATGTAGCCTAACAAATGGTAAAGTATTGCAAGTATAACTAGTACTTGCGTTGAATTTATTTGACATTGGCTACTACTACTAGAAGATATAGTACTGAAGCTGAGTAAGTCTAGAAGATATCCTCGTATTCCTTCACCAGCCTGTTGCTGCTATCACCTTATCCTCCCCAGCAAGTGTGTGGAATTATTGATGTCATTTTAGTCAGACATCAAGCAAAACAACACAGCCCGGGGGAAGAGGGTTAGGGTTTGTAAAATGGATGGGAATGGGGGTTTCTTTTTGGGTAGGTTTTGTTGAGAGAAGAAAAAAAAAGCAGAGCATGGACAAACAATAATTGAAGATACAGAGTTTACAGACAATCTTTGGTTACAAAGTAAAGGTAAGCACATGCAGTCACACTCATAGAATAAAAGACAACAATGGATACTGTATCTGTATTGCGTATGTTGTTGGAGTTGTCCTGTTGAAATTGGTAAGTAAGTTGCATGCAGCAAACAATTCCTCTTATTGGCGGCACTCCTCCATTCCAGCTGACGCTTCGTCCATCAATGTGGTGGTGACCACTGACAGAAGAGACACCCTGTCCACTGCCTGCCTGGCGGATGTTGACTGAAACCCGGCCTGTAATTATTGAACGGAAAACAGGAAGTGCTATTACAATACCACTGATAAATAAATAAAAGGTATGTACGCTGTGTGGTTCAAAAAGTCACACTTTGATGATGCCTAGCAGAAAAATGGTTACAAAACGTACTTTGAAAGTAACAGTAGACCCAAATACAGACCGTGGATTGTATTCAAACCACTTGCCTGCAAGCAAAAGTATCCATAGCCAGCATCGCTCCAACAGTGCTCTACAACAACAGAACCGCGTTGCAATAGAACCCCCCTAAACACATGCAATCCTGCTGCTAGGGCTAACCCTAACGAACCCTAACTTACAAAGTGCCAAAACTGGTGTTTCCTTATGGATTTTGTCCAACTAACTTCTAGCCGGTATTAGACCTTCCCAGGAATGCCCCAGGCAAGACCCGCCAACCCACCCGCAAAAAAACACCCGACACAACACCACCAAACAGCGAAAAAGCTAAATCTCATACTTACAATGTCTCTCGGCCTTCGGTCCAAACGCGGCGCTGTGCAGCTAGGTCGTCATCATCATCATCAATCATCATAACTCCTGTTTTCCACCACGGATTTCCTGAAAAGCAAATGCAATCAAGATTAGACTGTCGCAGCAGTGCTTCGACAGAGACCCCGGCCGCAACCCACCCACGAACAGCAGGAAGCCCCCCAAAACGCTACATTGAGCAAGATGTCTGAAGAAATGGCAAAAAAAAGGCTGTTCCTTATGGATTTTGTCCAAAACACTTGTATCCGGTATTAGACCTTCCCAGGAAAGCCCCAGGCAAGACCCGCCGGCGCCAACCCACCCGCAAAAAAACACGCGACACAACACCACCAAACAGCGAAAAAGCTAAATCTCATACTTACAATGTCTCTCGGCCTTCGGTCCAAACGCGGCGCTGTGCAGCTAGGTCGTCATCATCATCAATCATCATAACTCCTGTTTTCCACCACGGATTTCCTGAAAAGCAAATGCAATCAAGATTAGACTGTCGCAGCAGTGCTTCGACAGAGACCCCGGCCGCAACCCACCCACGAACAGCAGGAAGCCCCCCAAAAGCTACATTGAGCAAGATGTCTGAAGAAATGGCAAAAAAAAGGCTGTTCCTTATGGATTTTGTCCAAAACACTTGTATCCGGTATTAGACCTTCCCAGGAATGCCCCAGGCAAGACCCGCCGGCGCCAACCCACCCGCAAAAAAACACCCGACAACACCCCCAAACAGCGAAAAAGCTAAATCTCATACTTACAATATCTCTCGGCCTTCGGTCCAAAGTAACGCGCTGTGCAGCTAGGTCATCATCAATCATCATAACTCCTGTTTTCCACCACGGATTTCCTGAAAAGCAAATGCAATCAAGATTAGACTGTCGCAGCAGTGCTTCGACAGACACCAAAAATTACACACAAACCCCCGGAACCCCGCCAAAGAGCACCTCAAAGGCAAGCAAGTCAGCAAAAACGGCAAGAAATTTTCACCTCATATTTGGTCCAAAACACTTTTGTCCATTATTAGAGCTTCACAGCAATGGGCCCAAAACCGTCAACTCACCCGCAAAGAAGTACAACACCCCCACAAGTGCTGAGTCTTTCTTCATTGTGCGTAATCCAGCACTCTGCTTGGAGGGAAATCGCAGTCTGGAGGAGGAGGATAGAGGAGCATGTTCTTCAGAACTTGTGAACCTGAGGAATGTAGACTGCGGCACCTTCAAATCAATAAGCAAACAAGTGAAGACAGTTCTGATGATGGTCTTCTTTTTGGGATTAGGTGATTAAAGTTTGAATTAAATTAACTGTGCAAAACAAAGAAAGAGAGACACAAAGCACACAGGAATAAAAGTGAATAAGGACGAAAAAGAAAGTTCTTGATTGATTGTCTCATTTTCAGGGCTCGGTGTCAGGGAATAAGAACAAGATTTCGTCATCATACTCTGCGAATTCAGGCTGGATGAGGTCAGTGGCACCGAACAGAGAAAAAATCCCCTCATCTACGTTGCTGTCCTCATCGTCTTCATGTGGCGTGCTTTCTCGCACTTTGTAATCTGGTGGTATGAGGTGCTGATTCATCTTGATCATTGTCAGCCGCTCCACATTTTTGGGCGATAGGCGGCTCCGTTTGGCAGTTACAATGCCACCAGCAGCACTGAAAACACGTTCAGAAGACACACTTGCGAGTGGGCAAGACAAATAGTTTATAGCCAGGTTGTAGAGCTGTGGCCACAATTGTTTTTTGCCATGCCAATACTGCAATGGCTCCTCATTAAGAAAGACCACTGTTGAGTCATTCAGATAGTCCTGCACCATCGACTCAAGGTCATCAACTGTTCCTCCACTTTGCTTACTTTTTGCTGTGCCTGTGACATTTTTTAGAGAACCATACCCCATCAAACTTAGCCAATCCTCCTCCCCAGCCACTGTTAGTGTTGTCATTGTGTGTGGTGCAGATGATCCAGTTGCCGGTGTCTTTAACGGCTGAGAGGTCACTTGTGCCCCAGCCACAGGTGCAGAAGTGGATTCTTGTGACTGCGGATGGCCTGCTGATGCTGATGCTGATGTACTGGCTTCTCCTTCAATAACCTGCCGTTCTTTTTCAAACCTCTTGGCTGACCAGGCTAACCAATGTTTGTACTTTTGAACATCTGCATCAGCGAAAGGAAAGAATGCGTTGTCTGCCAGCGCCTTTTTGTAGCGTGGATCCAGAATAGTAGCACAAATGTAATGCTGATCTGAGTTGATGTTTTTAAGACGTTCATCACCACGTAGGCGATGTAATAATTTCTCAGACAAAATGAAATGGTTTTTTTTTTTTTTCATCTTTTTCAAACTCAGAAGAAACCGCCATCAGTTGGTGCTCCAGTATGCACAACAATGGGATAGCTTTTCCCAAATTACAGTCCTCCTGGCTGACTGCACGCGTGAAGAACTCAAAAGGACGAAGCATGTCTGTCAGGCTTTTAACTATGGCCCATTGCGCCTTACTCATCCGCAGGTCCTCCTTCTGAGATGTAGCCTCTGTCAAGAAATAGTGATCGAGTACCGTATACTGCTCATGCAGACGCTCAAGCATGTAGAAGGTTGAGTTCCAACGTGTTGCCACCTCCTGGATGAGTGCTTTCACTGGCATTCCACGTTGAAGTAGCAGTCTCCGCAGATGCTTCCGGGCCTTAAAAGAATGGCTGAAATGGTTGCACATTTTGCGGCAGGTGGCCATTACCTCGAACGCTGGACTCTCTTTATCACTCAAGAATTTTTGAACTACCAGGTTGATACAGTGCGCCAAACACGGCACTCTAACATGGTGACCCTGTGACATGGCCTTAACTACATTGGCGCCATTATCCGTGGAAACATAACCAATCTTGCGTTTTAGGGGGGATAGCATTGACAACACCTTTTTGTCAAACTCTTCCAAAAGGTTTTCTGCTGTGTGACTTTTCTCCAAGGCAAACATGGCTAGTGTTGCATGTTTCCGAGCAGCTTTGAAAACTTGGTCCGGGTCAACACCTGCGTTTAGCTTTGCTATAACACCTGAAAAAGAGACCCAGTGTGCAGTGATGCACATGTAATCATCGCCTGGGCCACTGGTCCACATGTCTGTTGTCAGATGTATTGTGTGAACAGCACTCTTCTGCAAAGCTGCCCCAATCGCCTGCAGCACATCTTCATGTAGTGCTGGAACCGCAACTCTGGCAAAATAGAACCGGCTCGGAACCTTCCATTTAGGGCAGAGCGTTGCAACTAATTCAAGAAAACCTACCGCTTCTACAAAAGAAAAAGGTAGAAGGTCCACAGCTAGCATTTTAGCCAGCTTAGTGTTATACAGACGCGTCAGTGGGTGGTTGCGTTCATATGGCACGTCTGAAGTAAGCATTGTTCTAATGTTGGCCTGGACCAAGCATTTACGGGCTGATAATGACTTCGTTGACCCAATTTTGCTCGCTGGTGAACTTTTGTGCGTTGGTGTCTCACTCGCTCCAACACTCTTAGTGTGCCTCACATTGGGTGTGCTGCTGAGAGGGGTACTGGGTGTAAGGGAAGTGTTTGACACGTCTTCTTCCTGCTCGTCAACATCAGATGAAACATCAACGTTTCCTTGATTTTGGCCTTTCTTGATCGCAGCTAGGTGCACAAACCATTGGACACCGTGCTTTCTGTCAAGATGACCACTCTGGCCGCCGGTACCATAGTTGCTACCTGGCTTACCACGACTAACTGCAAGCTTACAAAGGGTACAAATGGCAAACCTTGGATTTTTGGGACAAACAGTAAAGAAGTCCCAAACTGGGGACTTGAAGTGTCTGTGGGACCTGGAGGAGGCGGCGATACTGGTGGTGGTGGTGGTCATGAAGCTAATGCCAGATGAAGTGGAGGATCTGGATTGGCCAACTTTTGTACGTTTTCCACTTTCACCGCCACTAATTAAGGTCGAGGTTGACGCAGGTCTCTTCTTGCCAGAAAGAAATATGGAAGCGGGACGAGTTGGTGTACTACTTAACTCCAATGATTGTGGTGTTTCCACTGCCTCCTCATCGACAACATCATCATCATCATCATCACGCGCAGCAGCTCTTCGGGCTAGGGTCAAAATGTCTGTTTGCTGCATGCCCGCTGGGGCTGCAGTGACCTTTATGATGACTGGGTCGTCGTTGGCAGAGTCTTCATCAGCAGCAGTATCCGCCACTTCTTGTTGAGCCTCATCACACTCCATAAGTCTGAGACTTTGGACGAGCTTCCTTTTACGCTTAAGTACCTTTGTTGGATCATGGTGTGCCTCACTCTCAGACGGCTGTGGTGCTGGTTCCCAAGTTTGATCCGTATCATCAGAAGGAGGTGTGCTTGAAGAGGATGTAGACACCACCCTTGATCTCTTCCTTGCTAGGGTTGTGGAAGACAATGAAGGATCATCAGGAGGAGTGGCTTCCTCAAATGATACCTCGCCTTGATTGTCGATTTCCTGATGTGCCCCTACTTCGGGAGGAACAACTATTGTGGGCACTTGTTGTGACCCTCCATGCACCTCTGCATGCGCATCTCCTTGCGCTGCCTCTCCTTCCACATGTACTTGGGCTTGTACTTGCACATGTGATTGTTGTTGCCGCTGTGGTTGTTCAACACTCGTCAGATGAGCTACAACAACCTGTGTTGATTGAGGGACATTGCTGCTGCTTTCTTGCGATGAGCCAACATCACTGGTCGATGGTGATTGAAGAAGTATACTGGCTGCCTCTGCAGCACTCAAGGGCTTGGACTTAAGTTGGCGTGGTGGTGGTGGTGGCACTGAGCCCAATGGAGCGGGGGTGCTGCTGCCAGCTTGGTCCCCAGCAGATCCCGCTGCAGCTGCTGCAGGCATACTTTTTTTTTTACTCACAAAAAAAGGGGCGGGCGGCACACCAGTGTCCTTGGTAACTTGCTTCTTCTGCTCCTTACTGGCACCTTTCTTGCTAGAGGAGCTACGGGTTACTTTTTTTGGGGCCATCTTCTTCAGAGCAGGTCAGCAGGCAGCAGTTGCACGAGTTGCAGAGGGTTCTGTGTCCAGACGTGACGTCGCGTGACGTTATGCTGCACACACCGCTGCAGGACTTCTTCCTGGCACTGGTGGTTCTATTGAGTCTTCTTGTGCACCTAAAAGCAATGGAAGACAGAGGAACATCAGTTCAGTTATACACCCCAAAAAATCGACAAAACACAGAAAAATGAGCACAATCCCATGCCATCCATGATGTTTACATTGAAGACACCCCACAGAAAGACTAGGGACATGCAAGTATGCAACACTCACTACCCCTGGGCATAAGGGATGAAAAGTAGGCAAAATAAGTGCAGGCCTCAGACACTGCCTCTCCTCAAAATGGCCCCCTTACACCCCAAGCACATGTTGCTGCCTGTACCAGCCAGCACTCAAGATGGCCACCACCACCACCCACATGGCCAGTCCACATCAACAGTACACCCCCAAAAAACAGAAAAACAGCCAGAAATCACCACAATCCAATGCCATCCATGATGTTTACATCAAAGAGAGTGAGACAACACCACAGGCACACTCAGTCCATGCACCACCACCACCCCTGGGCAAGCAAAAGGCCACACCAGCAGCCCCCCAAAAACGACAAAAAACAATAAAATAAGCACAATCCCAGCCCATCCATGGCCTCAATTATGTTTAAATTCAAGAAGACACCCCACAGAAAGACTAGGCCCATGCAACACTCACCACCCCTGGGCAAAGGGCCACACCAGCAGGCCCAAAAAAACGACAAAAAACAATAAAATCTGCACAATCCCAGCCCATCCATGGCCTCAATGGTGTTTAAATTCAAGAAGACACCCCACAGAAAGACTAGGCCCATGCAACACTCACCACCCCTGGGCAAAGGGCCACACCAGCAGGCCCAAAAAAACGACAAAAACCAATAAAATCTGCACATTCCCAGTCCATCCATGACCTCAATGGTGTTTAAATTCAAGAAGACACCCCTCAGAAACACTAGGCCCATGCAACACTCACTACCCCTGGGCATAAGGGATGAAAAGTAGGCAAAATAAGTGCAGGCCTCAGACACTGCCTCTCCTCAAAATGGCCCCCTTACACCCCAAGCACATGTTGCTGCCTGTACCAGCCAGCACTCAAGATGGCCACCACCACCACCCACATGGCCCGTCCACATCAACAGTACACCCCCAAAAAACAGAAAAACAGCCAGAAATCACCACAATCCAATGCCATCCATGATGTTTACATCAAAGAGAGTGAGACAACACCACAGGCACACTCAGTCCATGCACCACCACCACCCCTGGGCAAGCAAAAGGCCACACCAGCAGCCCCCCAAAAACGACAAAAAACAATAAAATAAGCACAATCCCAGCCCATCCATGGCCTCAATTATGTTTAAATTCAAGAAGACACCCCACAGAAAGACTAGGCCCATGCAACACTCACCACCCCTGGGCAAAGGGCCACACCAGCAGGCCCAAAAAAACGACAAAAAACAATAAAATCTGCACAATCCCAGCCCATCCATGGCCTCAATGGTGTTTAAATTCAAGAAGACACCCCACAGAAAGACTAGGCCCATGCAACACTCACCACCCCTGGGCAAAGGGCCACACCAGCAGGCCCAAAAAAACGACAAAAACCAATAAAATCTGCACATTCCCAGTCCATCCATGACCTCAATGGTGTTTAAATTCAAGAAGACACCCCTCAGAAACACTAGGCCCATGCAACACTCACTACCCCTGGGCATAAGGGATGAAAAGTAGGCAAAATAAGTGCAGGCCTCAGACACTGCCTCTCCTCAAAATGGCCCCCTTACACCCCAAGCACATGTTGCCTGTACCAGCCAGCACTCAAGATGGCCACCACCACCACCCACATGGCCAGTCCACATCAACAGTACACCCCCAAAAAACAGAAAAACAGCCAGAAATCACCACAATCCAATGCCATCCATGATGTTTACATCAAAAAGAGTGAGACAACACCACAGGCACACTCAGTCCATGCAACACTCACCACCCCTGGGCAAAGGGCCACACCAGCAGGCCCAAAAAAACGACAAAAAACAATAAAATCTGCACAATCCCAGCCCATCCATGGCCTCAATGGTGTTTAAATTCAAGAAGACACCCCACAGAAAGACTAGGCCCATGCAACACTCACCACCCCTGGGCAAAGGGCCACACCAGCAGGCCCAAAAAAACGACAAAAAACAATAAAATCTGCACAATCCCAGCCCATCCATGGCCTCAATGGTGTTTAAATTCAAGAAGACACCCCACAGAAAGACTAGGCCCATGCAACACTCACCACCCCTGGGCAAAGGGCCACACCAGCAGGCCCAAAAAAACGACAAAAAACAATAAAATCTGCACAATCCCAGCCCATCCATGGCCTCAATGGTGTTTAAATTCAAGAAGACACCCCTCAGAAACACTAGGCCCATGCAACACTCACTACCCCTGGGCATAAGGGATGAAAAGTAGGCAAAATAAGTGCAGGCCTCAGACACTGCCTCTCCTCAAAATGGCCCCCTTACACCCCAAGCACATGTTGCCTGTACCAGCCAGCACTCAAGATGGCCACCACCACCACCCACATGGCCAGACCACATCAACAGTACACCCCCAAAAAACAGAAAAACAGCCAGAAATCACCACAATCCAATGCCATCCATGATGTTTACATCAAAGAGAGTGAGACAACACCACAGGCACACTCAGTCCATGCACCACCACCACCCCTGGGCAAGCAAAAGGCCACACCAGCAGCCCCCCAAAAACGACAAAAAACAATAAAATAAGCACAATCCCAGCCCATCCATGGCCTCAATTATGTTTAAATTCAAGAAGACACCCCACAGAAACACTAGGCCCATGCAACACTCACTACCCCTGGGCATAAGGGATGAAAAGTAGGCAAAATAAGTGCAGGCCTCAGACACTGCCTCTCCTCAAAATGGCCCCCTTACACCCCAAGCACATGTTGCCTGTACCAGCCAGCACTCAAGATGGCCACCACCACCACCCACATGGCCAGACCACATCAACAGTACACCCCCAAAAAACAGAAAAACAGCCAGAAATCACCACAATCCAATGCCATCCATGATGTTTACATCAAAGAGAGTGAGACAACACCACAGGCACACTCAGTCCATGCACCACCACCACCCCTGGGCAAGCAAAAGGCCACACCAGCAGCCCCCCAAAAACGACAAAAAACAATAAAATAAGCACAATCCCAGCCCATCCATGGCCTCAATTATGTTTAAATTCAAGAAGACACCCCACAGAAAGACTAGGCCCATGCAACACTCACCACCCCTGGGCAAAGGGCCACACCAGCAGGCCCAAAAAAACGACAAAAACCAATAAAATCTGCACAATCCCAGCCCATCCATGGCCTCAATGGTGTTTAAATTCAACAAAACAGTTGTATCATGCACCCATAACCAACCCTGGTCCTACTGGATACTGTGGCTACCCACAATATAATTTATTTAATTTTCTGAAAAAGTTCCAAAATTGTACTTGCAGCAACTGTAATGCCCCAAACAAACTTACTTGTGAAAGTTGATTTCTAATCCAAAAGTGATCCAAAGACAGTCAAAAAGGCCTCAAATCCAAATATCCAGCAGCACCCACAAAAAGTAATCCTTCCAGCTCCAGATCCAAATGAAAGTGACCAGGAGATGGACAAAGCACTGGGAGGAGCCTGCTGGACAGGAACAGGAAGTTGGAGACTGTGGGGCACTTCCTTCCTCCCCCCCCCCCCCAAAATGGACTCCTTGCAAAAAAAAAGGCCATGCAAATGTCAACCTGAGGAGTGATTCTGATAAAAATCATAATTTTCTGAAGGTTTATCCTGTTTGCTGGTGATTTTCTTGTGCGAAATTGCAAAATCTCTATTTCGCAAGTGCGAGATTGTTCCTTTCCGCCGCAACTACATGTTCGCAATTGCGAACTCTCGCGAGGTGTGCTGTGCAAGGTGGCAAGCCGCGAGTACGTATTCGCGGGCGACAAACTCCCGCGGGAACACGCAGCAAGATCTAAAATGGCGCGTCACTCGCAAAGAAAAACAACTCGGCAAACGCTAAAATGACGGAAAGTGAACGCCGTGCACCACGCCGCGCGCCGCAACCAAGCAAAAAATCCGCCGCGAGCGGATTCACGGATTTTCGACAAATTCGCGAGCGTTCGCGGATTGCGGATTTGCCGAAAATCCGAAAAATCCGCGAGCGGAGCGGATTTTACGCCCATGCTTAATTTTCACTGTATATATATATATATATATATATATATATATATATATATATATATATATATATATATATATTATAGCCAATTGAGAAAAACTGGGTAGCAATATTAAATATTAATTCTGCTAGCTCTGGATTAGAACCAGCAAAAAATATGATTAAAGGGGGGCATGGCCAATCCTCCGACGGGGCATGGCCAATCCTCCGACCATGATGACAGCGTGACATTGAAGCTCCGCCATTCCACACCAGTGCAGCAGCAATTTCCCCCACATATGCAGTCTGAAACGTAGCCAGTTTAACATCATCAGCTTGTCTAACAAGTGCTGTGCTCGGTGCTATCATCTGAATGCAGATCTATGCCGCACAAGATTGTTGCCCGACATCCGGCGAGGCCTGAGATGGAGCGAGTGTCGCCATGTTTCGAGGCCCTCCCCATGATGCGCTTCTAACGGGGAAGTGCGGCTAAAAATGAGAACCTGCTGGAAGCAGTTGATCCTACCGGATGTGATTGCACTGGGCGCACGCACACGCCAGCGTTTTCCTCCCACCCACATTAACTTCTACTCCCTGTGGGGCGCAGTCACGCTTGACTGCTCCTGGTACGCTCCACAACTTCCTGCCTTCTCCCCAAGCCCCATGGGGACAAGGTCCAGGGGTGGGTTCGGGAGGCGACCACACGGTCGCTGCAGTTGTGGAACGGGGGAGATGTGAGTGAACTCAACGCTCCGTGCACCCGGTTGCCTCCTTCTGTGCACTCGACACTCCACACGGCCTCCTGACCGAGCGCCTAATCCTCTGGCACACCGTCCCAACGACCCTCTGCAGCACAAGGTCCACAGCCGCCTTGCTCACAGCGCAGGTCACATCTCTCTGGCAGCAATTTAATCATTGCACCATTAAACTACGGTGCTCTCCAGCAGCCCCTGCACTTTCTGCCACCTGCCCTCCAAGCCCACGCGTGGTGGCCTCTTGTTCCTCGTAGTAAAGGAGTTTGCCTGGACAATATTACACACTCTGGAGTCCTGGAATACGTTCTCGCCCTGCCAGGACACACCGCATTCCCAATATCTGGCTACTCAAGGGAGAACACCATCTGCTGCTTATGCACCCTGGCTCTGCCTCTCCTGTTATTTTTTTACTAGTCAGTTGAAGGTTTGAACTGACCAGTCTACTATGAGGCATCAAGATGGTGGCCATCTGATGCCACCCCCTCTCACATAGTTGTCCAGCGGCATGGGCCGCAAAGACCCAAAGCAAAGAACTCTCCCATTTGAAAAGTTGGGTGACAGAATCCCGGAAGGCAGCTCCAACATGGCGGACGGTGGGCAGGGCACAGAACATGGCGATGATCCCGCCGCTCCTTCTGCATCCCTACTACACAAAATGAGGGCTGGTTTCAGGGCGATTTGATGCCCTGGACAAGAGTCTGGTGAACATGGGGGCTAAGATTCAAGTACACGACCAGCACCTTCCTCGACATAGTGGAAGCTCGTGTCTCCGACATCGAAGAATGCACTGCGCAGTCCCTCAAACGCCTAGACCGAGTAAATGCGATCAAGAACGAAGATCTCAAAGCTCGCAGTAGATGGAACAACATCCGCATTTTAGGGGTACCGGAGACAAGCACCACAGGCCGCCTTGACATCTTTGTGGAATCCAAGCTCTCTGACCTCTTTGGGAGTACATTACCCCAGGGTTCGAGGTAGAGCGTGCCCACCGCACATTAGGCCCTCGGCCCAACCCGGGCTTCTTTCCGAGACCCATCATGGCACGTCTCATGAACTTTAGAGACCGGGACACTGCGCTGCGCCTCACCAGGGAGCACGGGGACACCACATGGCAGGGCTCGAAACTATGGCTGAACCCCAATTTCACGATTATGGTATAAGAAGCCCTTCGGAAATACAATGGGGTCAAGGGCAACCTACCGAACTTAGGCCGGAAATATGGCATGCTATACCCAGCTAGACTGATGGTGGATGTCAACGGCAGGACCCGCATCTTCAGGAGCCCCCAGGAGGTGTATAAATTCTAGCAAGTGCACAGGCAAAACAACATCCAGGTGATTGCGAATGGCGCAAGGTCCTCTCCCCCCGTGCAGCAGCTCCAATGCAAGCATGGACCTCTATTCAAACACAGGAACTGACTGACTTTATTGAACTGTTTGCTGCTTACTTGTTAAGTAAGCTATCTGGGGATAATAGTATCTAACTGCAAGAAATGTTTTATACGGCTGGTTGACTGACATGATGTTGCCACCCCCCATGGTGTACACCTTCGGTCTCTTTCTAGCGATATGGATATACCGCTACATGGTTGTTTTATTACTGCTTAAGATTGCTTGGTATATAATTTCCTGTTGTGTGCAGGGGTTTCTTTCTCATGGTGAGGGTGGGTGGAAGGTGAGGGAGGAGATTTTTCATTGCACATTTATGTTGAGTTGTTCACTGTTGTGCTCACTGTCCAATTTCACACTTGTCGATGATGGCCCACACTGGCCATAGCCACCAAGACCGCTAGATGGCCCAGCTAGGCAATGTTAGTGGTCCCCGTGGATTGTCCCTCTTATCCTGGAATGTCAAAGGCCTTAATGATAAAAGTAAGATGAGGCATGGTGTGCATTATTTGATATACCACAAAAGTGACATTGTTTTTTTACAGGAGACACACCTGCCTAAATCTGATCCTGCATGTTTTGCTTCTAACTGGGGTGCCCACAGATATTTTTCTAATTTCAGCAATTACTCCCACAGCACAGCAATACTTCTCCACAAAAGGGTGCCCTTCAGCCTCCACTGCATGACTAGTGTTAGCGAGGGCAGATACACAATTGTCACAGGGTCACTAATGGGTCACAACATTGCCCTGGTATGTGTCTATACCCCGAACACTGACTCCCCTGAATTTTTTCATTCCCTACATTCCCAGCGCGCTAAGTTAGATTATGACATATTAATAACAGGGGGCTACTTCAACTTGATCCTCAACCCGCATTAGACAGCACTGCCCAAACTCCTAGCATAAAACCTTGTGCGCAACGGGCACTTCTAGATCTCTGTAAGCAACTCCCGCTTATTGACATCTGGCGCAAACGTAACACTTCGACCACAGAATATATGCACTACTCTTGCCAACACAACACATGGACGAGGATAGATTACTGACTCGTTTCCCCAGGTGTCTCCTGCTGGTACCAATCGATTGTGACCTTCCTGAGAATGTATCCGACCATTCTCCAGTTCAGCTTCGGCTTGAGGTGCCCAGACCAGAAGGGTATGAGCGACAATGACGTTTTCTCTGCCGGGCTCTAAATGACAACCTTATCTATTCTGAGGTGCACAAGGCTATTGAGGAATACTTTGCCATCAACCCTGGCTCTGTAGACTCCTGGGCAGTTCTTTGGCAAGGGTTCAAGACATACGTAAGGGGAGTGTGCATTGCCAAACATGCTGGGATCTTAAAGGATCTTTGGACAATGCTCTTATGCCTGGAGCGCGAGCTGAGGGACATCGACTGTGACACAGACCCCGAAATAGCCAAGCCCCGATTACCTCTCCTCACTGAATCCAGGGAATTCGCAGACAGCGAGATTCTGCTTTTGAATAAATATAGCACGACACGTCGCTATGGTGAAGGGGAGCGTCCGGGCCGAGTGCTAGCACAAATGCTTTGCCCTCCATATAGTAAAGCTTATATCTTCCTCTGACCAGATCCACACTGGCACCTAGGAGATTCACAATGAACTCCTGGACTATTACACATACCTATTCACCTAAAGGGCGAGAGTGGGACACAATCTCACTGCTCAGGATGCCTAACTTGCCAAAATCGCTCTGGTCTATTTGGAAGAGCACATGCAGGAATTTTTAGCCAAACCAATCAATGGGGACGAGGTCGTTAACGCCCTTTCAGCCCTCAGAAGCTCTTCGGCCCCCAGCCTGGACGGCTTCACAGGGGACTTTTATAAGTGATACAAAGACCTGTTGGTGCCGCAATTGATTGAAGTATACGCAGAAGCCCTTGAAAAGCAAATCCAGCCCCTACCATTTTGCACAGGATTAACCGGTAGGTCCCGACCGCCGCCATCCTGTTAGACACAGAAATAGCATTCAACTCCCTGGAGTGGCCCTTCTTTATATCCGTGATGCACCGCATAGGAATACCTAAGGGATTTATTGCCACTACTAAATTATTATATAGTCGCCCCACAGATAGACTGTGACTGAACGGTAAACTCTCCTGACCCTTCTCTTTATCCTGCGGTACTTGTCAGGGCTGTCCCCTGTCTCCCTTATTATTTATTATCGCCATGGACCCACTAATCTGGCACTTTCAAGAAGAACTTCTCCAGAGAGGTCTCCAATTCAACACTGGCCCGCTCTTGGACTCCTTATACGCAGAAGGCACCATTCTTTATGTACAGGAACCCCAAACTAATCTTGAACCACTCATTAGGGAAATAACCAGATTTGGACAAAATTCATGACTGGGTATAAACTGGCGCAAATCAGTTATCTTCCCCTTGACTTCAAGCACACTGCAGTGGGAATGTGAATTTCCCCTTAAGTGGTGTACCGATTCCGTTAAATATGTGGGCATTCATATCCACTTAGACTAAGCACACATCCTTCGTCTTAGATATGGCCAAGCAATCGCCAGTCTTGAGGCTCAGGTGGAGAGTGGCAACGATTGCCACTATCCATCGCAGGCAGGTTAGCCATTACCAAGATGGTCGGGCTACTCGGAGCAGGGTGCTGCGTGCATATTGTTTTGCTGCAGGTTTCCTTTTAAGAACTTGGTTCAGCAAGAGATATATTCGCCTTTCTTTTGCAGTAAACAAAAAGCGGCAAATTCGGCACACGGGTGCACTTAGAGCAGCGAAGCTCTCAAGGGAGATAAGGTATGAGCGCCCAGCACTAACTACTCATGCAAATCCAATACTTTGGCCCCAAATCGAATACACGCTTATGATTGTGCTTTTCCTTTCTAGCTTTGAATCAAAGAAGTTAGCGGTGCGAGGAGACAGACATTTTTGAAAATTGCATGTCCTCATTCCGCAAAGACTGTAAGCATTTAGCACTTATTTTATAATGATAGCGATTATACAATTGGGGCCATGTGGTAGTTCCTGATAAGTTCATGTAGTTGTTGCAGGCAATTTAGACAGGTGGCATGGATCAGCTGATCCAGCGATTACAATGATGCAAGGTAAGAGGTAATCCCTGTTTAGGGTAAGGCGTAGAGGTGAAGGGGTAGTGATGGGATGACTCCAAGACTAAAAAGTTGTTTGTCATGTGTTTGTGTTTTTACAGCGAACTGGTCCAGAAGAAAACGCTATAATTGGAAGGGTTTGAAACGTGTCAACCTTTGTTTTTTGGCCAATTGTTCAGTGCATGTTTTTCAAATAATTCAAAATGTTGAACAGCTGTATAATTTTGATCTTTGGCCTAGTTGTGGATTGATCTTGTGACTGATTTGCATTTATTGTTCTGAAAAAATTTCCCCTTTTGGGTAGTGGGCTAGGGTTTGGGTTCTTTGTGAGGGTAGTATGATTGAGACTGTTGTGCAACTGGTGTGGTTTAAGTGGGTTGAATGATTGCAGAAAATGAGGGGATTGCTAAATGAGTGTGAAGGTAAAGAGAAGGATTGAGATATATGTGTTTGATTTGAGGTGTGAGATTTAAAAAGTTTTAAAGAAATGTAATAGTGTATCTTTGCAGATTTCTTGAAAATATGAAAAATACATTTTGATTAATTCAGATGGAAATTGAGTTTTCGTGGCGACATTGTTGTCTTTGATGTTCCCCTTGTGAAAAGAAAATAACTGATCAGTGTTGGAACTTTTTTGTTGTTGAATTATTGGGGCTCATCCTCACTGATTGGGGTCCAAACCCTTCCAGTGTTATTTGTTGCCTATAAATTACTATGGCATTAGAGGTGTTACAGTAAGTACAAAATTGGTCAGAACATCAGGCATCATTACTACACACATAGGGGCACATGCATCAAGGTAAATTGCATTCGCAAACAGTGCGAATCGCAAAATTTGGCCGTTTGCGAATGCAATTTCCTTTTTTGGGATGCATCATGTTTTTTCATTTTTTTGCAATTTGAGGAATTGCAATTATGTTGCGATTTCTTAAATTGCGATTGCATATAAGAAATCCCAGTATGCGATTTCTTAAATGCAATGCATCACACTTTAGAAATTGCGAATTCGCAAATAGGGAGAGGTAAATTACCATGAAGTTCACCTTCATGGTAATTTGCGAAAACTTTTAAAAATGCACAAAAGTGCATTTTTCAAAGTTTTATTTTACACACAGACATGCCCTTGGGGCATGTGTGTGTGAAAATTTTTCTTAAAGTTACATTTCAGGGGTGCAGGGGGGGTCCTTTGGACCCCCCCAGCACCCTTGAAATAGCATTCTCATTTTGCGATTCCTTAATTGCGAATCGCAAAATGAGAATGGCTTCCCATTCATTCTTATGGACCTCTAGGTCCATAGGAATCAATGGGGAGGAATTCCTTAATTGCAATTCGCAAATTGTGAATCGCAATTAAGGAAAAATAAGAAATCGCAAAAAAAGTGTGAATTCTTAATGCATAGCCTTTTGCGATTTCTTAATTGCGATTCCTTAATTTTCGCAATTAAGAAATCGCAAAAGGCAACAATGATGCATGTGGCAAATAGAAACAACTCCCTTAGGTGTTGAAAACAAGAATTATCTGTAACATTGACCCTATACCATACAGTTTTTCAGCTAGCATAGTTCACATTACCAATCAACCACAAATATATGGGAAATTATTAATGCACAGAGTGTTCAATCTGTATACAACTGTTCAGAAAACGCCATGTCCCCAATTTACTATGGACATGCTTTATTTGCATCAAATCCTTTACAGTTACTGAACCTAAACTGAGAAATGAAATTGATATGAGTTTTCAAAGAGTGCCAACTTAACTGAAGGTTGGTGGTTATGTTGCTGATGGGAGCTCATTGTACAATCATATTATCAAATGTATGCATGCAGGCAGTTCTAGTGGGCAAACAAATCTGCTGCAAATACTTTCACCACGCTGTTTAGATCAGTTACTCAGCTGAAATATGCAGATAAAAAGATGTTTGCCCTTTGAGACTAACATACTCTGTACTTTGTTCATTTGTCAATCCATATGGCCCTTGTTCTAGATAAACCACAGTTAACACATTGAAGATCCTCTGCTCTCTGATCAGTTGTTAGAGGTGGACAAGGGGTAGTCATCGATCTTCTACATAGATGGGCATTGACTTTGGTTGTTGTCACTTTCTCAGGCGACTCAGATTCCTGATGTGTTTCACTGGTTTCCGATATTTTCTGCAAAAAAAGTTCAGGGTTTCTTTCCAATGTATATGACTTGTTGCACTTGTTGTTACAGTAATAAAATATTGCATCCTCTTCAGCCACCAGTTTCAATATTTTGTGGACTTCATCTTTCCATATTTCTGCAGCATCTCAAACTCTTTTCTACCCAACCACAGTGGATGTTAGCTTTTCTTTCGGATTAGTTTGGCAAATGACAATCTGTCAGAAGGTAATGATCCTCTGCTACCAGCTGATTTGCTCATGAATACTAATTTGAATCAGTAGAAAACCGGAAACAAAAACAATATTACAATTAATTACCAATATGATAGCTAAAACACATCATTATAGATCTTCCATTTTGGAAAATGGCAAAAGGGTTAATCTGAGGTGGAATTTTTTGTCTCTATAAGACAACTTGACCACCAAAACCTATGTTTTGACACCAAAAGTATATACGTCTCATGGTACCTGAAATATTACATCATCACTGCAAGAAAACATTTCATATAGAACAATTAGGCCCGTATTAGCAATGTCTACCCAAGCTAAATTACTTCTGTAATGATACAAAAACAGAAATCAAAAAGGAAAATCGCTAGACAATATTTTTTTTATGAAGTTATTTCAAAGGGCCAGGACTATGATACCTAGGCCTTTAAACTATACATCACTCCTTTGGCATCTCATCTAAGCTATTTTGGTATTTCATGTACGGCCTATATAGTTCACATATTGAACACTATATCTTAGTTATTTACTTATTAGTATTTATAATCATAACTTTCCCTCACAATGAGTTTCTTAGCGATCCTTTAGCGGCACAAATTCAATAGACCTAAGTCATCAAGTAGTGACTTATGAGTATGGAGGCCTGCTTATGGCCAATGAGTCTATATGGGGATTGTCAAGGAGATAAGGGTTTTACATCATATGCCAAAATTTATCAATTATGATGAGAATAGCCATGTTTTCCGCTTTTTCTAGACTATGTGTAACATAGTTTCAGTTTATACAGACAAGGTAATGTAGTTCCATATTTCCTATAGTTCTACTCTGTCAAATGTTTTTTAATTTTTTTTAATTTTTTTTGGGGTTGGTGCGTTGTGCGGGGCTGCCTTGCTGCTCCTTTTTGCGCTTCCTCGACGATTCTGTCTGGGGCGCGATGCGGGTGCTGCGGGCGCCTGTCTCAGCGCACCCGGAACCCTAACGCTTTATCATCAGACCTGCCCATACTAAACCGGGGAGCGGGGGTTATATCGGGCTACTCCGCCACTTGAAATGAGAGGTAGACTGCCAACCTCCCAGTGTCTGCCCTTGATGGTGGGGAGCCCACACGCCCCTTTGCTACCAACGGCCCAATTACCTTCACAAACAAATCGCCTTACCATTCTACAATGATTCCCCCCTATCAGGTACCATACCTCTTTAGCCGGTCCCACGGGAGCAGACTGTGAGGTACCTCAGGGATTCTTCTGGGGTAAGCCTTCTCTTAAACAGCCCTTTCCTGCAATACAGCACTTTTTGCCTTTATCGATGTCACCGCTGCATGTTGTGTCATTAACTAGTTGGTCACGTGAAACCAACACCAACTTGTTATGATATATGCACGGTTTTTAATCCTTCACTACGGTTGTTGTGTGTGTGTGCCTGCACTACAGTTGAGTAAATCCTTCACATTTGAAGACTTCACTGACGCTGCTATTTTGTGAATTGTTTTCATTTTCATCTTTACAGGTTATAATACTGCAGCAGGACCAATTGGCCTGCATTCCGGTATTACCGACCATAAAAGGTTGTATACCTCATTGTAATTTTTTATCCTTCACCATTATTTTTCACTGTGTGGTACTGGTCTACCGAGGTCCTGAAGAATTGCCATTAGGCAAGAAACATGTTGACCATACTTGAGGGTAGTAGTTAATATTGCTCGGGTAGCTCCAGGGCAGTTTACCTCCCCTCACACCCCTTTTAACCAAGGGAGTCAACCACGAGAATAAATTAGGTTGTGGACTGACTCACCTTTTTTTAAACTTCACTTTCACGTCACGACCACACTCCCCCTGCCCTCTCACACGCATGCACCATATGGCCGGAACAAAAGATCTCCGATAAAGAGCCCCGGTTTCGGGAGCCCGTCAGACATTGCAGCGCCAGTCTGACGAGGAGCAGAACCCATATGATGAAGCATGACACCTAGCTTGCTGGGTGTGTGAGGGTTTTAGTTCCAACTAGGGGATTCCCCCCTCTCTCTAGCACACACTCTCCTCTGTTCCGTCACTCTTCCCGGGGAACTTTGTACCCTCTTTTTGCTACTACTCTGTCAAATGTCTAACTGTCTAAAACTATTTCCAACATATGTTTCTGTTGTTGCCAACTAAAAGAACAAAACTCCTTCAGAACTGGGCCACATAATGACTGGTGATCCTTTTCTTTGGTGAAACAACTGGTGGCCTTCTAATCAGGGGAACCCCCTTTTTTGTGGCTACATTTTTACTGTATTGGCTTTTTATGTGATCAGTTTCTCTTGCTGTCCTTATTGCATTGATTCACAGTAACTGTATGGCCATTGGTTCCTATGGTTTAGTGTGCCTCGCTCTGCTGAGCTTTTACTGCTTATTTAACATGGCTTCAATTGATATAGACTTCATCTAACTATCTTTGTTTGGCTCAACTCATAAATCTTCTATCGTTCTTCAACTCTCCAAACACTACTGGCTTTCTGGGTTTACACATCGTCATTCAAGAGTCCCTTTTTTGCTACTAGGCTATCAATGTCATTGACCCATTTTCTTACAAAAATTGTTTTAGCTTATATGAGAAATGGGGTTGTTGGTTGACTGGGATGTGAGCCCTGTTCAAGCAACCACCACAATCCCTTGCAGGGTGAACCACAATTATATTAGCCTATGCTTAATCCCAGTTTACTTGGAACAAAAGGAAGTCTGGCTTAACTTAGATGAAATGTGTAAAGAATTTATGCAGCACACGAACAGCAATACAGTTAAAACACAACTCAAGAAAAATTGTAAACCTAATTAGAAAAATAGAGTACATTTGAATAAATCATTTGACACCAAAGCAACAAAGGTCCACTTAATAGGACTATAGTTAAGATTTAGTAAAGTTTATATGAAATCAAAGCACCGACCACAGCCATCTAGTCGTGCGATACTGGATCAACGTCAAAAGTTAAGGCTGACAGCGATGGTGCGTGGTTCATAAGCATGAAGTGCTTACCTTCTGACTTAGAGAAATTCTTGACAGAAAATGTCAAAGAAGGTATAGTTCAGCAGGGCAAGGCAGCAGGATGTGTCCGATAATCGAATTTTGTCGTCAGATGGCTAAGGTTGAAGCTGCAGTGAAGTTTCTACGTGTAGGCTGCGCCCCCGAAAAGGAAGTTGAAATACTCCAGCATAACAAAGCAAAGAACTGTGGCCAAAGACAGTTCTGCAAGGTCTGATACCCCTTTGATGAAGTACTGCTCGGAATTAATTTGCTGCTGCAGAGAAGAATGTAGTGGAAGAGGCCGCAAAGTCAATTCGCCCAGCAATGCACCTTGGCACGTAGGCAAGTATGTCGGTCCCGGTTTCCTCCTAGTTCTCAGATCACTTTTTGGGCACATTTTGTTTAGGTCCTCTGTTTTGAAAATTGGCCCTATGGGTACATTTAGCACCATAACCAAGGTTCCAGGACTGATGGAACCCCACTAGGGAGTTCATGACTCACTATGGCTGGGTCCAGGTGCAGGCTCATGGAGGGAGCCTTTTATGTCCCAAGGGCTCTGAACAGCTGTCCAGTAAATTATCCCTTGGAGTTGCTTCTAATAGTCCTGGGTGCATGGCAAAAGAAGGGTTTAGCAACAGGGCTAGCCTCTGAGGGTATAACACTGTCTCAATGCAGTAAAGCAATACTACCAGGTACAGAAGAAGTCTGGCAGAGTGCACAGCAGGTCACATCAGTAGGCAATCCTCTAAGAGGTCATCTGTATGTCCAACTGTGAACTGCTCCTAGCTCCTGCAGTGACAATACAGAATCGTTAAGCCCTTTGTGTGAAGTCAGAGCAAAGGATATTTAGGTGTAACTGGGACTATGCTCAGATCTGTCCCCCGTCCTGGTATCAAATGGCCCATTCAGGCACATCTAACATCTGTATTGTGTGACTGTCCCTTGATATATGGTATACCACACTACAAGGGACTTAGAATTAAATTAATTATGCCAGTTAGATATATGCCAGTAAAATATGTTTAGGGGAGTGAGCACAAGGATGTTAGCAGTGGTAATGTGCACAGAGTCTTGAGGCAAAAAAACCAAAATACATTTGGAAGTAAGTAGGCAACATATTTGGGTGAAGCCATTCTAATGATGACAAGTCTAACAGCCAATGGCTTTGATGAAGCTCTCTATTACATAACAGGTTCATGGCTTTTTATTTTCCTACCAGGCTGGTGGATGCAGGAATTCCCTACCTGTTGATCTGCATACTGAAAATATTTTGATGCTCACAAACTCGCTATTCTCAATATTCCATCTATATTGCCTTAGTCAATGCATTTCAGGCATTTCCATCCTGCCAGTGCACAGTTCTGATACACTGGCATTTGCATGTTCTAAAAATTGCAAAATAAGTAATAATTTTCCAGATGTCAGTGAAATTACTTAGATCGACTATGAAAATGATTCAGACTTGTTTTAGAAAACTAAATATGCTAGACTTTAGGGAGAAGGAATACTCTGGAAATGTTTCCAGTAACTCAATTCCAATCAATATTTGATATAACCATTCATGCATTTTAACCAAGTTCACATTTAAGTTGACATTTTTGAGTTTTTATTTTGTTCTAGACATATTAAATATATAAGTTTATAGATCTAGCTCAAAAGTGAGATCGCAGACAACCTACCTGTAACGCCGACACCGCCAGGAGTCACGAGAGGGGCCAGGACCAAACGCCGCCACCGCCAGGAGTCACAACACGCTAAGCATCACGCCGCCGCCCCGGGGACTACATTACCCGGCAGGCTTAGCGGCGGCGCGCAATCCACACGGGACCAGAGCGCCTGAAGGCACATTTAAACAGCTGAGATCCCAGTTGGAGCGGGGGACAACCTACCTGTAACGCCGACACCGCCAGGAGTCACAAGAGGGGCCAGGACCAAACGCCGCCACCGCCAGGAGTCACAACACGCTAAGCATCGCGCCGCAGCCCCGGGGACTACATTACCCGGCAGGCTTAGCGGCGGCGTGCAATCCACACGGGACCAGAGCGCCTGAAGGTGCATTTAAACAGCTGAGAACCCCGCGTTGCGGGACGCCGGGCGAAGCCCGGGCCAAGGGCGGGCCCGTTTAAGCCCGTTCAAGACCGAGCAAGTACGGGACGGGCCAGACTACTAACATTTCCAGTTCAGGCACAAGGTTAGTGTCAAAGTAGAGTATCATTGTGTGGCATTTTTGGTTGGGAGGATTAGTAATCTTACATTATAGAACATGGCGACTCCATCAGAGGCAGCCCTTAATGGTAGAAGGTCTGCAGGAGGCTCTTTATTGGGAACACTGGACAATTTCTTGATTAGGGTATCGTCAGCCCTGCCAAGGATATAGAACTTACGGAAAAAAGACTATCCTTGGACACCCTGTTTGATAAACTTTCCTCTTTGGGTAATTTGGCAACAGCTAGATCACCGTTACCTCGGCAGGAAGACATCCAGGGAACACTCCCTTCCTCAGGGGTGGTGGAGATTATTTCTTCTCCACACCTAGATCTTACGGACGAGCTAAGCATGTCTCCATCTATGTCTTTACTCCCCCAGCCTGGTGCTCGAATAGTCCCCTCACCTAACATCAAAACCCGCTCAGCCTGTAATTCAAAATCAGGCCCGGCACAGATAGAGGGGGGGTTGGAATCTAAAAGAAAACGTCCCGGTCCACCGATACAAGCTGAGGGTAGGAAAGCTAAGTGTCCAAAGAAGACTGCCCCAACGGGGGTCGTAGCAGTAACGTCATCTGGTAGCCAAACTCAGACTGTATCACCTATTATTGGAAACCAGGGAGGGCTACAGGTACCTGTAAGGAACGAGCCACATCCTGATCTGGGCCAACCATTTTGGAAAAAACTGGAGGGAACTATTAAAAAACTATGCAACCCAATATATGATCGGTTGGAGTCTATTGAAAATAGACTGGTGTGTCTGGAACTTTCATTATCAACAGTCCAGAAGCAGGTTGGGTCACGGCGTAGTGTTCCAAACCTACAACAAAAAAACACCAATAGTCCAAAACCCATCGGATTCTTCCAATTTTGGGGAAACCAGCGAGGGGTCCAGAGTCCCTGAGGCAGATAACGCGGCGTCTTCTTTGGTACCACTGCCACCTACACTGCCTGATACTGGGAACATAGTGGGTACGGAGCAAGGGCCTCATGCTGCAAAGAATAGACCAACAGTTCCTTCACTAAATCCATCTTTGGGGCCTGTAACAAGTACCGTGGGGCCTGTAACAAGATCTGTGGCTACCCTACCGACTATTGATCTCCCACCTGAATCAGCACCGTATGTGGTAATAGTAGTGGGAGTACCTCCAGTAGCCCAGGGCAACCGAGAAACTTACGGGGAGTTGAAAAATAAGTGTGTCTTTTGGCTCAACAAACACCGCCCATTACCACCGAACATTCTTTCAGAAATTTTGTTTGCTAGGAGAGTGAACTGGTTGGGAAGGAGTCCCAAGTCTTCTGAAGGGGACTGTGTTATTATTAACTTCAAAGACTGGAGAAGTTTAAACTATATTTGTAGCTGGCCACGGTCTGATTGGTTCCCTCAGATACAAACTTTCCCCCTATCATATTCCTATGGCCCCTGGGTACCTATTGGAAGGAATGCTTTTAAATCGGCAGAACAAACTAATACACACCCTCTGGGCAATTTAAGGTTGTTTAATAGGTTTGAGGCTTTGTCGGGGTTGGGTGAGTGTGATTGACGCTATGTCCCCAAAAATATTGCACTAAGTGTTGTCTCTCCAGATATAGGGGAGGATGGCTGTGAAAAGTGGGTAGCTGATGCGACTGTCAATGATTGCAGATGCATAGAGAGAGGTGCCTGCAGCCCAGTTACGACAGGTACCGGAAACATAGTTGAGATTTTAGGAGTGGGAGGATTTTCTAGGCGGAATGAGGATTTTCAAGCACCCGTGAGTTCTCCAGTATTAGGAAGTTTAGTTTCTGACCATGCTGGGGTGGTATGTCAGACATCGTTCATTTCATGGAATGTGGCGGGTGTGGGGACCAAACTAAACTCACCCGCATGGATGGAATTTATCGATAAATTTGACATTTGTCTGCTGCAGGAGACTTGGGCGATTGATCCTGTGTTTAAAGAGGGGTATCTAAATTTTTATGTCCCCGCAGTTAAAAGCCACCCAGGTCGCCCTATGGGGGGTCTAGTTATTTGGGTCAGGCAAAGTCTTAACCGATATAGCCACCTATTCCCTGGGTCAAATTGCGATATTCTTACTGTAAGGCTTTCCTTCCCTTCGAATCTGAAAATTTACATTTTTAATGTCTATGCTAGGGGTCTCCCAGGAGGCAAAAAATCCGAGGTGGTAGTTGCCTTGGATATAATGCTTCAGGCAACCCCTGGAAATGTACTACCAATAATAGCAGGTGATTTTAATACCACTTTCGAGCCATTGGGCCCCGATGATATGCACCTGACGGATGATGAGGATAGCAGATGGGGAGTTCCCCAGCTAGACATTAACCCTATAAGTAAGTGGACCGAGGCTGCAATCCAACTGAAAGGCCTATGTATGGGACACCAGTTGAGGGCAGTTAATGGCCGCACACCTGCGGATAGAATGGGCAAAGCAACGTTTGATAATGGTATTAGAGCAAGTCACATAGATTATCTACTTGTTCCGCTCAAGTTGTGGCACACCCTTCTTGATATGGAGGTAGTGGACCGCATCGAGAGTGACCATAACCCTATCTCCGCGGTGTTTAATTTGGGTCTAAAGATGGTGGATGAATCGTCCAGGGGTCCATCAAGTCGAACCTAGTTTTAGCTAATGATGAGCGACGCTTAAAGTGGTCCCAGGTGGTAGAACATCAGGATATCATTGCAGAAATTGAGGAGGGTTTGGAAGGTGTCCTGGTGATTATGGAAGTTGAACCTAATGATGGGCTCCCGCATAGAGCTTTTATGGAGGCCCATGACATTTATTTTAATAGTCTGAAAAGCTACTTCTGTAAGACCCGGAAAGGAAAAAGTGTCCAAATTTGAAGACCAGAGATCTGGTACGATGGCTCCTGTCGTAAAGCTAGGGGGGAGCTATCTATAGCACTAAAATCAAAGGACCCAAGTGAAGTTAAGGTGGCCAGAGCCAACTATAGGCACAAACAGTTCCTTGCCAAAAAAGCATGGGATGAGGCTAGTTGGCAGGACCTTAAAGAAGCTTGTAAAGCTAAAAACCCAAAGCCTTTTGGGACTTTTTTAAATGGGGTAGGGATGGACAACATGAGTCACCCCAAAATAATGTAGCCCAAAGTGCATGGGTCGAGTACTTTAAACCACAATACGCCGCTAATAAAGTAGGATGTATAGAAGGAACACGGGTCCACATTTTCTACAATGAAGTAGTATTCACAGTAGGAGATGTGGACAGAGCGTTAGATTGGGTGACCACGGGCCGCGCACCTGGAATGGATTGTGTCCCCGCTGATTTGTTTTTATACAATAAGGGAAGATGACGATTGTATATTATGCATTTGGCAAATGCCATTGCCCAGGGGATGGAAGTCCCACTTTCATGGAAATGCGCGGAAATAGTTCCGGTGTTTAAAAAAGGGGACAAGTCGTTAGCAGGTAATTACAGGCCCATTAGCCTGATCGACTCTGTCCAAAAAATCATGGGACGGCTGGTTTTGGGTAAAATCCAGACGTGGATGGATGACAATAACATCTTGAGTCACCTCCAGGCTGGGTTTAGACCCAAGACCAGCACTATAGACCAGGTCTTCCGATTTATTATCCTATTCTGGCGCACTGTGATTTTGGAAAAAGGTACCCTATATGCCGTCTTCGTAGACTTAAGGGCGGCTTTTGACTTGGTGCCCCGCAAAAAGTTGTGGCAAGTGTTGGAGGAATTAGGGATGCCCCCTGAGCTTTTGTGTTTGGTCGTCCGGTTACATGAGGGTACGTTTGCTCGGGTACGGTGGGGGGGCCAGGGAGATATCACGGACCCGTCCCCGTTTGGCGAGGGGTGAGGCAGGGTTGCGTCTTGGCGCCTACCCTGTTCTCTCTCTTTGTGAACGGGGTAGAGAGTTTTCTCTCCCTGGTCCCGACAGATGCCCCAGTGATGTGCGGCGAGCGAGTCCCGATCCTCATGTTCGCGGACGATACCTTATTAATTTCAAAAACTCCCAGTGGTTTACAGCGTGCTCTTAAACGCTTCGAGGACTTTTGCCTAGAACGGGGTTTGGAAATAAATATAGCCAAAACCAAGTATATGGTCCTTACTGACCGTAAATCTACTCGGTGCTCCAAACCTTATAGAGGGAGGATATACATGAATAATTCCCCGCTTGATCAGGTCGAAGCTTTTACCTATCTGGGGGTTACCCTTCAGAAAGATCTGGATTGGACTAGCCAACTAGAACTAGCAGTCCTTAAGCATCGCCTGCAGACAGGTATCCTTCTTAAAAGGTTTAAATCTTCTGAAACAAAACCAATTAGTCCACTGCTAGAAATATATGGGATGAAGGTACTTAGTTCGGCTCTTTATGGGGCTGAACTATGGGGTTTCGAAAAACTGGGGAGCCTGACACAAGCAGAAAATGAATTGCTAAGAAAAGTAACCAGTGTCCCGATAAGTACCCCGCTGCTACCTCTGATGTGGGACCTAGGGAAAAAATTGGTTCAAGATCTTGACTTCCTGCGCCCACTTTTGTATTGGCGCAGGATATGGACCACAGAAGAGCTTCAGCACTATGCAGAGGGCCTAAAAGAAATAATAGCTAAAGATTCCTCCCACAAAATCCGATGGCTAAAGGCCATAAAGTCTTTGCTAATTAGCCTGGGGATGAGGGAACTTTGGGATGACCCGTCTAATGCAGTTTTTCCCTCTAAAAAAGATTTAAAGGAAAAATATTGGGTGAAGGTCACATCAAATGCAAGAACGAAGGGTCTCTCCCTGCACCTTACAGGTCGCTTCCTTGATTTCAAGGGACACCCTACGCTGGAATTGTATTGGGATGCCATCGAAAAGCAGTTGGACCGTAAACTTTATTTTCAAACTAGAGTAGGCTCCCTTCCAACAAGGTCATTCACAGCTAATTGGGTAGGAGAAAGTCATCATGATAAATGCCCGAGGTGTAGAGAAGAACAAGAGACGATAAGTCATCTCCTTCTTTTCTGTCCTCTTTATGTAGCCCCCAGAAAGATGTGGATCAAACCAATATGTAAACTAATGGGTATCCGCAGACATGAGGAGGCGCTACGAATCTTGTGTACAGACCCCAATCCCCCAATTGCCATAGCAGTGGCAACATTTTTAAAATGGGCATGGATAATCCGGGTAAGAGCTCTATCAAATGAGATTGTGAATTCCATCTAAACTGTTTGTCTATATTGTAAACGCTGGGATGTAACTGGGCCATGAGCTGTTATATACCATCTGACCCACATTTGATCAGTTTTATACATTTTAAGGATGTGTTTTTAGCTATGTGATATTCGGCAATTGTCCTTTGGTGTTTAATTCTCTTTTAAACATATTTATTGTATAATCTTTTTAATGACTTCTTTAATTAGTAGAAAATGTGATTTTATGTCTCAGTTTTATGACTTAATTGTCGAATAAAGTGTATTTGAACTTGAGATCGCAGAGGGCTACACTTAGCTTCATGGAGTTCCACAAGCTTTGTGTGCCTGCCCCCCCTCCAATTTCTCCCATCAATCTTTACATAATTTTTCTGACCCAATGGATGCTTGTGCCACATGCTGAGAACCAGTCAGTGATACACAATCCATCTTGTTTCAGTTAATCTATGACTCCAAAATCGCTTTTTCTGATTCTAGAGACTTCAAAAATCCTGCATCTCACATTCACTGGCAAGTGATGGAAATATGTAGCATCTAGGTAACTGTGGCATATCACCATGGTCGGCTGAGTAGGATCACTTAGTATGGAGAGTCTAGGGACTGCAACAGGACACCTACATCGTTGGCTAACTATAGATAACTTACCAAGTAGAAAGAGGCCTATCCGTTGGATGCTTGTACACCATCTGGACCAGAGAGAGGACTAAGTGATGGCACCTTCACTTGCAGGAGCCAAACACCTTCACATGGCCTAAATAAAGGAAATTGTCATACTTGTTTAGAAATCTATATATTGCTTGCCCACATATGGTAATCTCACTCCATCGCCAATTGCAGACGTGCACAGTAACAGCCTCGTTAATAGAAAGGCCCTGAGATCATCTGTGTTACAAATGGGGTGAGCCATAATCAGGAAGGTGCTTCCTCTCCTATCAATATACTTGCAGCAGTGGTCATATTAGAAGTTGCGCCCTCAGTTCTGCTGTGAGCTGTGTTGCTCCATTGATGTACTGAACGGTCTTCCAAGAAGGAAACACATGGGTAGATAGGAAGGTTCAAACGTCCGTGATTGTGATGAATCCCTGTATGAACTAGACCATGACATCTCTCTAGGTTCTCTGCGAGTTTTGAACTTTCTTCTATAATAGCAATTGGTTGCCTAGAATGTCACTAAATGAGGCAGGAAATTAACACTGGATTGAATTCCTACCTGTTAAGCTCATATTTTATATATGCTTTCAAACATTACAATGTTTTTAATTATTCTTAAAGTTTATATTGGAAACTATATTGTTACTTCATACTTTATGCATTTGTATATTCTAGTGGTATGCGCAATTCATGCTCTAATACATTAAAGCCATAATTATGAGTGGGTGTGGTGTTTTCTGACCTCTGCTCAAAGCTCAGGGTTGGCCCTCATTACAAGCAAACTGGTTATTTTCAATAAGTGCTATAACTACTGTTACTGCACATATCAGAATTATGAGTTTTGAGATAACTATCAGCATGTAAAACAGGGATAAAATGCCTTTTTTATAAATGTGGATGTTGGTACAAAAAGCACCAAATTCACGTTATTCCCCAATACTTGTATTCAGGTGGCATCTATCATGCCAAATAGGTTTTACTCAGCAGAAATATCACATGAATTACCAGCCAGCTCAAAATGAAGGCTTGTGTGTTTTACATTTCTCTCTCATGTTTGAATTTTGGCCAGTCAAAGCCGCCAGAATTTACCAAGGAAAAACAATATAGGGCACTATTACGAGTCTGGCGGTCTGAGTTTACCAGGACCCATGGTGGCTCAGCGGGGGCGGTCCAGACACTGCCACACTGCTTTCCAACTGCCCTGGTACGACTTGGGTGGTCCGACCATTGATGGAGCAAGGTTTCACATATACCGAAACTTGCTTGTATTCAGCCCTCTCAAATGTACCTGTAATATATTCCAAAATGAGCCCTGTTTCCCATGAGAGCAGAGTCCCTCCAGTGCACTCTGGAAGAACAAAGTTCTTTAAATGATGTGATCACAATTTTAGGTATATAGTAACAAGGTTCTTTTTTATTCCTTTTTGGCTATTGAAATTTCACATTATTTCATCATAATGTTACATTGCTTGTTGTTTTTTCGCCCAATGCATTTCGGGCATTTGCCCTTCATCAGGGGACTTAGAGTCTGGTTGAACACGAGGGTATTCGTCGCGTTTTGTAAGTATCAGCAAAGTGTCACCGTGTAATGTCGGACAGTCGGACATGTTCAAATTTCGTAGTAAGGTGAGCTCACTCCGGCGCACCAACTACCTACTACACCACAGGCAAACCAAGACAACCGAGTGCGGCTTCCACATCCCACGACTTGGACAACCTGTAATATATTAACCATCATGTTTTGTTTACTAATTTTTGCACTACATGACATTTCTAATATCTAGGAGAAGCTTGACAATGTGCTTTTACTAACGGTAACTCAAATGCATTAAAATGGCCACCGCAAATGCAGGGATTTCACTGCGCATGCATCTGCCACACTCACGTGGTGTGACGTCTTTTCTGCTTGGTGGGAAAATGTTGCTTCTGCGCACTAATGCCAGAAATGGGCCGCTTTAAATTTCACATGCTAATGCTTATGCTGCAGCTTGTACTAAGCTTGTTCGTTCTGCTTAACCATTAATGCACAAGTTAAAATAAAGTAAGGGGGTTAGAGTAGAGATAAGTGGTATACAGTGCATTCATTTACTTTTGTATTCTAATATGTTTCTTTATGACTTTGCTACTAGCTCGTACTTTGGGCCTGATCACTGACACATCTTCTATTTTGGACGAATCTGCGCACGTGCATTCAACCTCCGAAAGTGCTGAAGCATTGGCATTGAATAATTGCCAGCCCACTTTTTGCCCATGATGTGCCTGGGAACCTGCTCAACTGACCTCTAGAAAGGAAGCTACCAAATACAATGTATTCAAAATGTGTACCAATATTGTTGGGTGGAATAAAGTCATGGGAAAGTAAATTGTGGGTGGGGATTCAATCAATATGAATCGAATTGAAATTACATCATCTTAGTATGGTGTGATGACCTCTCCTTGTCTTTCAAACCAATCACAAAAGGAGAACACATAGATTTGTAACATTTAGGGGAGGTACACTGCCTTCGAAATGGTATAACTAAGGTAGGCTTCGATAGAGAATTTGTTCTGACTTGTTCGAAAAGCTGACCTGTCACTGACCCAACGCACTCAATAGGCGATCGAAAGCAGATGTGCTGGCAGAGCCCTCTGTCAGAAGAATCGATTACCCAAATCGGGGTACTAATTGGCTTTCCTAGAGAGAGGGGTGTGACGCTGGCGTTCCACTTAGCTGAGGTCACCTGTCCTGACCTGCACCTGTCTTGTCCCGTGGGCCCCTGATCAGTCTGAAGCCTGGTCCATATTTTGCCCCAGTCCATGGCCAGCATTGCTCATTGCACCATTCTAGGTAAATATAATCTGTGTGGTATGTCCTTGTGCTATTTCTCTTTCTCACCCTTCCCAGGTACCCATGTCTAAAGAGGTTACTGTGATTTCTTACAAACTTTATGTCCTACAGGTTATATTCTTGTTTGTAAAATTTATAGTCACCCGATTTTGGCCCTTTTTCATTTGACTCAGAAAATCTATCATAGATAAAGGTTTTAAAACTTTCCCTGAGTCTGTGGTTATTATAAAAAAATAAATGTGTTTCATTTTTACCTGTTTATTCTAACTCCCTGATTCACAGGACTTATAGTAAGGAGAGGAGGATTGGTAAGTCATGGTTTACTGGGATAAGCCCTAAAACAGACCTCTGGGCAAACCGATAGAGTGATTAAATTAGTAAATTGGTTAGGCAGGACTGCTAGTTCAAAGTGTGAATGTTATATGGGCCCAAGGTGAGTATGGTAAAACTGAGCTAGTAGGTCCCTGCGCGCTCTATCAGTATACTTTTCTTGGTAGCAGTAGTATCGTTAGGGATTAGTTAATAATAGGTAGTTAGTTGTGTATTGATTGTTAAAATTATTGATTGTTTATTTGTACATGCTAACCAAAACTGTTTTTGTGTTGTTAAATGTTGTCTGGAATATCCCGGGATAAAGGAAGCGGGTGGTAAATAGAAGCCACACTGCAGTGAGGTTGCTTGCCTTGAGGAATAGGTGCATAAAGTTAAGTAAAAATTAAAGCACTAATTAGGGTTTCTTTTTCTGAGTATAATTGTGAGAGGGATTGGTAGCGAAGAAGTTTGCTGGTGAAACTTTGGTTTTATATCACCTAGAAAGTGTAATTCTGAAGGAGTAGTAGGTTATTTTTACTCAAGTGAAGAGTAAAAAAAAGGTTGTTTTACTCGCAGTGTCTGAAGAGGAGGCGGAATTAGATTTACTCGTTGTGAAAAAAATTATTTATTTTTTTAGTCAATCAGGCACAGAAGCGAATGTTTTATGTTGTCAAATAATGAAATGTAGATTTGAAATTTGAAAAGAAATTGAATTGTCATATTACCTTGCAAAAGAGGGAGTCAGACGAGGCTACTGCACTGACGTCATAGAAAGCCGCGCTGGGATTGGTAGAAACAGCGGGTATGTAGCCGTGAGAAAATTGTAAAGAAGGGGTGAGTACAGAGAATGAGATTTCACGTCACAGAAAAGCCGCGCAATTATTGGTTAATGCTGCTTGTAATGCTTGTAAGTCTAAACCTCATTGGTCGTTTAAAATAAGAGACGCGCTGGTATTGGAGAATTATTTCTGCAAAATAAACAAACTGAGTTATTTGAATTCATTGACATTTATACAAATTTAAATAGTGATATACGTGGAATTTAGATCCAGCAGTTATAGGAAACAGTCCTGTTAAAAAATATTTGGGATTTGCGAGAGAACTATTTCAAAAAAGATAAAGTTATTAAAACTAGAGAAGGGATTATTATTCCACCACCAAATACGCCCGCATCATACATGATGGTTGAAAGAGGCAACCACACCTGTTTGTGGTTAGAAAACTGGATAGAATACACCAAGGAAGACGGTATTTTGGCATTTCCAGAACATGGTACCTTTAATGGTAGAATTTTGTACAACTTGAGAAATCTTATGAATAAATTAGATCCCAGACCAAGGTTAACGCAATATGAAGCTCTAGAAGAATGGGAGACAGAGGCACTTGAGAGAGACAGGTCCAGAAGTGATAGACATTTGAGTAAGCTTGACCCTGAATTTCCAAAGGAGACAAGAGATAAGCAAATGAAAAGGTGAAGACAATCTATGTTAGTAGAAGGATTATATCCTGTTTTTGCCACAGAAGAACCATCAGAAAGTAACGGTACAGGAAAAACGAGAAATGTAATGACTAGTGGTGATTCAGATGATGATTTATTAGATGACTTGTTAATGAAAAATATACCACCTTATCAAGAAGAAACTCAGAGAGTTACACCTAGTACTCAGTTTTTACACCCACCTTTAGTTCTGCAAGTTATACATGAAACCTCATTAGAAAAAGTACTTCAAGAAAAAGAGAAAGAGACTTTAAATAAACAGTGTAGTGAATTAATTCAGAGAATTTCCCAATTAAATACAAGTCCTGAAGCTCTGACAATACCCGTAACAATAGGACCTGTAGTTCCTTTGTATGGAGATAATCGAGTTAATTCGAAAATGCCTGTTCTGACTACACCCATTGTTCAGCCAAGAAAAGAAACCCTATTAGTTGATGATCAAGCAAGTGAATACGAGTTGGTAATTTCCTTAATGGATTTACCTTTATGAAAACCAGTAAGTGATTCGACCAGGAAAATTACACCCCCAGGTTCAAAAGAGGTACAGATTGAGACATCCTCTGGATCAAGACATGCAACTGTAGTAAGTCCAGAAGAATTAGATAGATGGACTCGAAACATAGAAAAACCTAAATTGCAACCGAAGGTATTGGACATATTTAAATTAAGGGTGGGATTAGAGGAAATGTGGGATTAGACAGACTGAAGACAATTGATGAAGATGAATCATTGTTTAAATGCAGAAGTATTACTCGAAATACAAAAATATACCATGAACAGTTAATAAATTTTGCTTTGGAAATGGGAATTGACATTGGCAAATCAAAGGTATTGCAGAAACCGTATAGAGCTTAATTTTCTGACAAAGATTTGAAAAACATGAATGTGTCAGGTCGTAAATTGCAGATAAAGGAATTGTTGTTGTAGTTGTAGAAATGGGGAGATCTAGACAAGTGGAAAGAAGGACGGACAAAGAAAAAGGAAGAGGCACAGGCAAATAATTCTTCTGAGTACTTACTAAAAGAAGCAGATAAAGTTGAAAGGTTGTGTCCGATGAGAGAAGTGCCAGGAGGAGGTTATGTAAATGTCCCATGGTCCCAACAGGATATTTTATCATTTACCAACGATTTCCGAAAGCTCAGAGAAAAACCTGTAGAATGGTACCGACAAGTCTAAAGGTTTGTGAAGGTGTCGAAAGTATTGTTAAAAGATTTAAATGGTTTATTTGACATTGTTGTTCCAGTTGATTTGTGGTATGAGTGCAATATCACTGTAGATTGGCCTAGTGAGGAATACCCTAGAGGCCAAAAGGCAGGAGCTCCTTCTGGGTAGGTAATGAAGAAATATTATTAGGTGATAACTTACGTAAAGGGAAAGATTCCCCCAAAAGAAACCGATTGGACTAAAATAGATAGAACCAAACAAAATAAAGATGAATCTGTACATGCATATTATGAATGCCTCTTGCAGGTATTTAAACAGTACAGTGGTTTATAAAACATTGATAATAAAGATATGACACATTTTATTTATTGTTTTGTGTTTGGACTAAAACCTGAAATCTCCCAAACTATTAAAGAGCATAAACTGTGTTTGCAAGCAAAGCTTGTCGACGAAATTCTCAAGTATGCAAAACACTGTGAGCATGAAATCCATAGTTTATACTACTATTATAAAGGAAGAACTTTGAACCTTTGAGGCGGGTAAACTCGGGAACCACAGCGCCAATCCACACACCCGATACATCGTTGTAATCGTCAGGGTGTGCAGATGGACTTAGACTATATAAACTTAATAAATATACTTTATTTAAAAAATTTACCCAAAAAAAAAGTAGTCCCTTGGAAGAAGCGCCGGCCGCGACGTGTGTGCTGATGTGAGGAGCGCGGGGAGGAGCGGCATCCAGGAGCGCGAGGAGGACCGGCGGACATGGCGCAGAGAGGAGCGGTGAGGAGCGGCGGACAGGCGGTGAGGAGCGGCGGACAGGCGATGAGGAGGGGCGGACAGGCGGTGAGGAGCGGCGGACAGGCGGGGAGGAGCGGTGAGCGGCGGATGAGGTAGGTTATTTATTTATTTATTTAGGAGCGGTGAGCTGCGGAAAAATGAACCAAAAATGACAATCGTGAGCAAGAGGAAGCAAACGGAGCATTACAAAAGTGAGCCAAACGGTGCATTACAGGAGGAAAAAGTTACGTGTGCAGGTTACAAAAGCGTACATCGTGAGCAAGAGGAAGCAACCGGAGCATTACAAAAGTGATCCAAACGGTGCATTACAGGAGGAAAAAGTTACGTGTGCAGGTTAAAAAAGCGTAGAAAGTAAACATAGAGGTATAGGAGGAAAAAGTGACGTGTGCAGGTAGCAAGAGGAAGCAAACGGAGCATTACAAAAGTGAGCCAAACGGTGCATTACAGGAGGAAAAAGTTACGTGTGCAGGTTACAAAAGCGTACATCGTGAGCAAGAGGAAGCAACCGGAGCATTACAAAAGTGATCCAAACGGTGCATTACAGGAGGAAAAAGTTACGTGTGCAGGTTAAAAAAGCGTAGAAAGTAAACATAGAGGTATAGGAGGAAAAAGTGACGTGTGCAGGTAGCAAGAGGAAGCAAACGGAGCATTACAAAAGTGAGCCAAACGGTGCATTACAGGAGGAAAAAGTTAGGTGTGAAGGTTACAAAAGCGTAGAAAGTAAACATAGAGGTATAGGAGGAAAAAGTGACGTGTGCAGGTTACAAAAGGGTACAAAGTAAACATAGAGGTATAATACTGCAATATATGGAGGAAGGCTCCGGGGGACCCACGGACCACGTCGGGCGGGCGGGGGCCCTGAAGCCTAATTGCTCCCGGACAACGTCGGGACGGGCTGCTAGTAATATTATAGAGAGAGCCCAAACTTTTGAGGCGGGTAATCTCGGTAACCACAGCACCAATCACAACACGCAATACAGCGTTGGAAAGGGCAGTTGCAGCAGAAGGACATAGGCTATGCAGACGGGTAAAACAATGTATAAAATAAATTGCAAAAAACTACATCATCCAGCAGGCAGAGGGCCAAAATAACATCAAACAGGAAATGATGTAATAATGTGACTCACTGTATTGAGACTGAGAGGCTGGAGCCAAATTGATCGTGAACAAGGGATATGCTATCCCGAAACGGGCAGATGTGTGCCTGCCTGTTTGAGAAACTCTATGCTGTGAGGATTAAATAAAAAAGCACATCAGTGAAGACAAACGTGAGTTCGTCCCGTTTTTCTCCCAGCTGGGGGTATTGGTTGTGGATTTAAATATGGCGTGGTTCTGCCGCGGGGATTTACGAACCGGCGAGAGAGCGCTGCAAATTCTGGCGAAAAGGAACAGAGGGGTATCAATATATATTCGTGACATTGAATGTGTGGGCTAGGGAGTAGGGGACACAAGAACTTTTATTCTCTGCATTTTCGTGGGTTACTTACCTCTGCAGCACATCGAATTCCAACAAGGTGCATGATGGGAACAGAAGGCTCAGCTGTCGGCACAAGAATGTGCTGCAGCTGAGCCTTTCATCACGGCATGGGAGGAGCTCAATATTAACCTGACGGAGGCACCCTTCACAAACTGCGGCATTTTTTTTTTCTCTCCCTGGTCCCGACAGATGCCCCTGTGATGTGCGGCGAGCGAGTCCCGATCCTCATGTTCGCAGACGATACCTTATTAATTTCAAAAACTCCCAGTGGTTTACAGCGTGCTCTTAAACGCTTCGAGGACCTTTGCCTAGAACGGGGTTTGGAAATAAATATAGCCAAAACCAAGTATATGGTCCTTACTGACCGTAAATCTACTCGGTGCTCCAAACCCTATAGAGGGAGGATATACATGAATAATTCCCCGCTTGATCAGGTCGAAGCTTTTACCTATCTGGGGGTTACCCTTCAGAAAGATCTGGGTTGAACTAGCCAACTAGAACTAGCAGTCCTTAAGCATCGCCTGCAGACAGGTATCCTTCTTAAAAGGTTTAAATCTTCTGAAACAAAACCCATTAGTCCACTGCTAGAAATATATGGGATGAAGGTCCTTAGTTCGGCTCTTTATGGGGCTGAACTATGGGGTTTCGAAAAACTGGGGAGCCTGACACAAGCAGAAAATGAATTGCTAAGAAAAGTAACCAGTGTCCCGATAAGTACCCCGCTGCTACCTCTGATGTGGGACCTAGGGAAAAAATTGGTTCAAGATCTTGCCTTCCTGCGCCCGCTTTTGTATTGGCGCAGGATATGGACCACAGAAGAGCTTCAGCACTATGCAGAGGGCCTAAAAGAAATAATAGCTAAAGATTCCTCCCACAAAATCCGATGGCTAAAGGCCATAAAGTCTTTGCTAATTAGCCTGGGGATGAGGGAACTTTGGGATGACCAGTCTAATGCAGTTTTTCCCTCTAAAAAAGTTTTAAAGGAAAAATATTGGGTGAAGGTCACATCAAATGCAAGAACGAAGGGTCTCTCCCTGCACCTTACAGGTCGCTTCCTTGATTTCAAGGGACACCCTAAGCTGGAATTGTATTGGGATGCCATCGAAAAGCAGTTGGACCGTAAACTCTATTTTCAAACTAGAGTAGGCTCCCTTCCAACAAGGTCATTCACAGTTAATTGGGTAGGAGAAAGTCATCATGATAAATGCCCGAGGTGTAGAGAAGAACAAGAGACGATAAGTCATCTCCTTCTTTTCTGTCCTCTTTATGTAGCCCCCAGAAAGATGTGGATCAAACCAATATGTAAACTAATGGGTATCCGCAGACATGAGGAGGCGCTACGAATCTTGTGTACAGACCCCAATCCCCCAATTGCCATAGCAGTGGCAACATTTTTAAAATGGGCATGGATAATCCGGGTAAGAGCTCTATCAAATGAGATTGTGAATTCCATCTAAACTGTTTGTCTATATTGTAAACGCTGGGATGTAACTGGGCCATGAGCTGTTATATACCATCTGACCCACATTTGATCAGTTTTATAAATTTTAAGGATGTGTTTTTAGCTATGTGATATTCGGCAATTGTCCTTTGGTGTTTAATTCTCTTTTAAACATATTTATTGTATAATCTTTTTAATGACTCCTTTAATTAGTAGAAACTGTGATTTTATGTCTCAGTTTTATGACTTAATTGTCGAATAAAGTGTATTTGAACTTGAGATCGCAGAGGGCTACACTTAGCTTCATGGAGTTCCACAAGCTTTGTGTGCCTGCTCCCCCTCCAATTTCTCCCATCAATCTTTACATAATTTTTCTGACCCAATGGATGCTTGTGCCACATGCTGAGAACCAGTCAGTGATACACAATCCATCTTGTTTCAGTTAATCTATGACTCCAAAATCGCTTTTTCTGATTCTAGAGACTTCAAAAATCCTGCATCTCACATTCACTGGCAAGTGATGGAAATATGTAGCATCTAGGTAACTGTGGCATATCACCATGGTCGACTGAGTAGGATCACTTAGTATGGAGAGTCTAGGGACTGCAACAGGACACCTACATCGTTGGCTAACTTTAGATAACTTACCAAGTAGAAAGAGGCCTATCCCTTGGATGCTTGTACACCATCTGGACCAGAGAGAGGACTAAGTGATGGCACCTTCACTTGCAGGAGCTAAACACCTTCACATGGCCTAAATAAAGGAAATTGTCATACTTGTTTAGAAATCTATATATTGCTTGCCCACATATGGGAATCTCACTCCATCGCCAATTGCAGACGTGCACAGTAACAGCCTCGTTAATAGAAAGGCCCTGAGATCATCTGTGTTACAAATGGGGTGAGCCATAATCAGGAAGGTGCTTCCTCTCCTATCAATATACTTCAATAGTGGTCATATTAGAAGTTGGGCCCTCAGTTCTGCTGTGAGCTGTGTTGCTCCATTGATGTACTGAACGGTCTTCCAAGACAAGGAAACACATGGGTAGATAGGAAGGTTCAAACGTCCGTGATTGTGACGAATCCCTGTATGAACTAGACCATGACATCTCTCTAGGTTCTCTGCGAGTTTTGAACTTTCTTCTATATTAGCAATTGGTTGCCTAGAATGTCACTAAATGAGGCAGGAAATTAAGACTGGATTGAATTCCTACCTGTTAAGCTCATATTTTATATATGCTTTCAAACATTACAATGTTTTTAATTATTCTTAAAGTTTATATTGGAAACTATATTGTCACTTCATACTTTATGCATTTGTATATTCTAGTGGTATGCGCAATTCATGCTCTAATACATTAAAGCCATAATTATGAGTGGGTTTGGTGTTTTCTGACCTCACCTCAAAGCTCAGGGTTGGCCCTCATTACAAACAAACTGGTTAATTTCAATATGTGCTATAACTACTGTTACTGCACATATCAGAATTATGAGTTTTGAGATAACTATCAGCATGTAAAACAGGTATAAAATGCCTTTTGTATAAATGTGGATGTTGGTACAAAAAGCACCAAATTCACGTTATTCCCCAATACTTGTATTCAGGTGGCATTTATCATGCCAAATAGGTTTTACTCAGCAGAAATATCACATGAATTACCAGCCAGCTCAAAATGAAGGCTTGTGTGTTTTACATTTCTCTGTCATGTTTGAATTTTGGCCAGTCAAACCCGCCAGAATTTACCAAGGAAAAACAATATAGGGCACTATTACGAGTCTGGCGGTCTGAGTTTACCAGGACCCATGGTGGCTCAGCGGGGGCGGTCCAGACACTGCCACACTGCTTTCCAACTGCCCTGGTACGACTTGGGTCGTCCGACCATTGATGGAGCAAGGTTTCACATATACCGAAACTTGCTTGTATTCAGCCCTCTCAAATGTACCTGTAATATATTCCAAAATGAGCCCTGTTTCCCATGAGAGCAGAGTCCCTCCAGTGCACTCTGGAAGAACAAAGTTCTTTAAATGATGTGATCACAATTTTAGGTATATAGTATCAAGGTTCTTTTTTATTCCTTTTTGGCTATTGAAATTTCACATTATTTCATCATAATGTTACATTGCTTGTTGTTTTTTCGCCCAATGCATTTCGGGCATTTGCCCTTCATCAGGGGACTTGTAAGTATCAGCAAAGTGTCGCCATGTAATGTCGGACAGTCGGACATGTTCAAATTTCGTAGTAAGGTGAGCTCACTCCGGCGCACCAACTACCTACTTCACCACAGGCAAACCAAGACAACCGAGTGCGGCTTCCACATCCCACGACTTGGACAACCTGTAATATATTAACCATCATGTTTTGTTTACTAATTTTTGCACTACATGACATTTCTAATATCTAGGAGAAGCTTGACAATGTGCTTTTACTAACGGTAACTCAAATGCATTAAAATGGCCACCGCAAATGCAGGGATTTCACTGCGCATGCATCTGCCACACTCACGTGGTGTGACGTCTTTTCTGCTTGGTGGGAAAATGTTGCTTCTGCGCACTAATGCCAGAAATGGGCCGCTTTAAATTTCACATGCTAATGCTTATGCAGCAGCTTGTACTAAGCTTGTTCGTTCTGCTTAACCATTAATGCACAAGTTAAAATAAAGTAAGGGGGTTAGAGTAGAGATAAGTGGTATACAGTGCATTCATTTACTTTTGTATTCTAATATGTTTCTTTTTGACTTTGCTACTAGCTCGTACTTTGGGCCTGATCACTGACACATCTTCTATTTTGGACGAATCTGCGCACGTGCATTCAACCTCCGAAAGTGCTGAAGCATTGGCATTGAATAATTGCCAGCCCACTTTTTGCCCATGATGTGCCTGGGAACCTGCTCAACTGACCTCTAGAAAGGAAGCTACCAAATACAATGTATTCAAAATGTGTACCAATATTGTTGGGTGGAATAAAGTCATGGGAAAGTAAATTGTGGGTGGGGATTCAATCAATATGAATCGAATTGAAATTACATCATCTTAGTATGGTGTGATGACCTCTCCTTGTCTTTCAAACCAATCACAAAAGGGGAACACATAGATTTGTAACATTTAGGGGAGGTACACTGCCTTCGAAATGGTATAACTAAGGTAGGCTTCGATAGAGAATTTGTTCTGACTTGTTCTATATATGCCTGCATAAAGGGAAAATAAAAGCACGTTAATATTGACTTACCGTGTGGTCCGCATCGGGAGTTCGTTTTGCAATATATATATATATATATATATATATATATATATATATATATATATATATATATAAACAAGCGTCTCCACTTCCTAGAAAGAAAGGAGCAGGAACCTCTGTGGGGATGATGGCAAAACTTTTATTTCAGATTAAAGGCGGATGCATTTCAGCCGGTGTGGCCTCTTCAGCGCCTGCGGTGGTGTGAACGGGAGTCCTCATGCTCTGCAGTGAAGAAAGCACCCCTCCGCACTGGATAGGTGCAAATGGCAGTTCCGCCCTCAGCCCAGGAATCGCCAGGTGAAAGTGGAGACGCTTGTTTACATAATTTTGCGCGTCGTCCAGAGACGCGGTTCAGGAGCCCCCCCAGCACAAGTGGCCTGGAGAATCTGGATTCTGCTTCGGCATTGCGTGTTTCTTCAGGTTTCTGAATATCTCCAGTCCCGCCGGCATTCCAGGCATCTTTAGCGTCACAGCGAGACATTTTCCTCAGCAAGGGCGGGTTGTATGCACCTCCCGCCTACGCTATTTCGGAGCCTGGACTAATGGTTGCTGGGGTCCAGGGGACTTGAGGCATGACTTTTTGTTTCATTTTGCGGGTCTAACGCTTTGCAGAACTCCTCTCCCACAGCACTCTTGTTGGATTTCCATCACCGCCCCTCAGCACTACTTACCTGGGAGCCACTGTTGCATCCTGGGCATTGGAGTCCGTGTATTTTCTCGGACCCTGAACACTTTCACCTGGCGATTCCTGGGCTGAGGGCGGAGCTGCCATTTGCACCTATCCAGTGCGGAGGGGTGCTTTCTTCACTGCAGAGCATGAGGACTCCCGTTCACACCACCGCAGGCGCTGAAGAGGCCACACCGGCTGAAATGCATCCGCCTTTAATCTGAAATAAAAGTTTTACCATCATCCCCACAGAGGTTCCTGCTCCTTTCTTTCTAGGAAGTGGAGACGCTTGTTTACATAATTTTGCGCGTCGTCCAGAGACGCGGTTCAGGAGCCCCCCCCAGCACAAGTGGCCTGGAGAATCTGGATTCTGCTTCGGCATTGCGTGTTTCTTCAGGTTTCTGAATATCTCCAGTCCCGCCGGCATTCCAGGCATCTTTAGCGTCACAGCGAGACATTTTCCTCAGCAAGGGCGGGTTGTATGCACCTCCCGCCTACGCTATTTCGGAGCCTGGACTAATGGTTGCTGGGGTCCATGGGACTTGAGGCATGACTTTTTGTTTCATTTTGCGGGTCTAACGCTTTGCAGAACTCCTCTCCCACAGCACTCTTGTTGGATTTCCATCACCGCCCCTCAGCATTACTTACCTGGGAGCCACTGTTGCATCCTGGGCATTGGAGTCCGTGTATTTTCTTGGACCCTGAACACTTTCACCTGGCGATTCCTGGGCTGAGGGCGGAGCTGCCATTTGCACCTATCCAGTGCGGAGGGGTGCTTTCTTCACTGCAGAGCATGAGGACTCCCGTTCACACCACCGCAGGCGCTGAAGAGGCCACACCGGCTGAAATGCATCCGCCTTTAATCTGAAATAAAAGTTTTGCCATCATCCCCACAGAGGTTCTTGCTCCTTTCTTTCTAGGAAGTGGAGACGCTTGTTTATATATATATATATATATATATTCATTGAAAAAACCGTAGGTTATAGACCATATATAGTTAGGAATTAGCATTTACAAAACCTTGAAAATTCACTGAAAAAACCATAGGTTATACACCATATATAGTTAGGAATTAGCATTTAAAAAACCTTATTTTACTCACACAAAACCATTGAAATTCCATATATAGTTAGTTGTACTAACTATATATCGCGCACCCGCAATCCACTGCTGATCATGTCACATATTACATCATTCATGACATGGTCAGTGACATCACTGATGACATCACTGATGACATCTCAAATGACATCACTGATGACATCACTGATGACATCTCAAATGACATCACTGATGACATCACTGATGACAACATCCAGTGACTGTATGTTTCTGTAAAGTTAAAATATGTCTTACATATTGAAGAATGAGTGGATGTATAAGTGTCTGAACAAAGGATTTAGTAGGTGCATGACTGACTGTATGAGTGAGTGATTAAATGTGTCTCACTGAGTGCATGGGTTAGTGACTAAACTGTCTTAATTTGTGCATCATTATGTCTGTTGTTCTGTAAACTGCTGCATGTGTTGATCAGTAGCTATATGATTAACTATATGGGTCATTAATTGGTTGCCCAAGTAATTGTATGGGAGACTGAGAGTGTTTATGGGTGGCTGGGAGGTGTATGACTCTCTGCATAGATGTGTGAGCAGTTGATTCACTAGGTGTATGGGTTCAAAAGTGCATGTGGAAACATCTGTATGGGCGGTTGACTGTGTGCATGAGTGCATTGGTGAGTGAATGGATATCTCAGTGCTACATGTCAAAGTAAGTACATATGTAAAACACAGTACATGTGAGAGTTGACATATATAAATAACTGTGCATAAGAGCCAGTGAATGTGTGAGTGGCTGTATGGATCATTGTGAACTTGTATCCAGGATTGTATAAGTGAGTAAATATGTGTTAGTATATGTTTCAATAAGTAAGGTGTGTATAACTGTATAGTTGAGGAAATGGAGGTGTGATTGATTCTTTGCATGACTGACTAGGTGTGTGAGTAACTCCATGGATGAGTGACAGTCTGTGAGTGTCTGTTTTCACTGAGTGTATATAATGTTATATTAGAGTCTGAAGAGGTTCATCGTATTATCACATGAATGATGTCATCAGTGATGTGATCAGTAATGTCAAATGAGATGTCATCAGTGATGTCATCAGTGATGTCATTTGAGATGTCATCAGTGATGTTATTTGAGATATCATCAGTGATGTCATCAGTGATGTCATTTGAGATGTCATCAGTGATGTCATCAGTGATGTCATTTGAGATGTCATCAGTGATGTCATCAGTAATGTCACTGACCATGTCATGAATGATGTAATATGTGACATGATCAGCAGTGGATTGCGGGTGCGCGATATATAGTTAGTACAACTAACTATATATGGAATTTCAATGGTTTTGTGTGAGTAAAATAAGGTTTTTTAAATGCTAATTCCTAACTATATATGGTGTATAACCTATGGTTTTTTCAGTGAATTTTCAAGGTTTTGTAAATGCTAATTCCTAACTATATATGGTCTATAACCTATGGTTTTTTCAGTGAATTTCATTGGTTTTTTAAAAGCTAATATCTATAGCTGTAAAATGTATTCTTCTTTAAATCCAAAAATATATTTTATATGTTTATTAATAATTTTTTTTAAATATTTTTTTGTATCGCTCCCATCCGCGAACCGGGAAGCTTCCCGTTAGCTCAATTTAATGCCGCGACCCGGTCCGCGAACCGGTAAGAAATCAACATAGTGACGGTATCGCGTTGCCACGTAATGCGTCTTATGACGTACTGCGTTAGTGCACCCGGAAGTGCCCCGGGGCGCGGACCGAGGCGCGAAACGCAGCTCCCCGGAAGCGATCCGCGGCGCGTCCCGAAAACGCGACGTATCGCGTTGCCGCGTAATGCGTCTTGTGACGTACCGCGTTAGCGCACCCGGAAGTGCCCCGGGGCGCGGACCGAGGCGCGAAGCGCAGCGACCCGGAAGCTATCCGGGGCGCGGACCGGAGCGCGTAACGTAAGCATAACAGGTCATGTGACTTCTTAATAACACTTTTCATTGGTTCATTTCACTTTTGGTTTCATAATGATGTAAGGCTAGGTCAGGTGACCTAAAAATAACACTTTTCATTGGTTGAGAAGTATTGTTTTTCCCAAATGATGAAAACCCCTCCTTCTTTCCTCACTCTGACTTTCATCATTGTGAGAGGAAGACCTTTACTACTATATGAGAAATGGCTTCATTGGTAGCTTCAGCTGGTGCACCCCCACCACCACCTCCACCTCCTCATGGGAAGAGAGGACCACCTCCCCAGGTCATTACCAACACTGAGGAGGAAGATGAAGAAATGGATGAGGAGGGAGAAGAACCACAGTTCTTAGAAGAGGTGCCCCGGGTTTCCAGAAAGAAAGCCAGTTTCATCTGGGTTTTATTCGATCCCTCGTGGCCAAAAAAAAGTCAATGCGAGGTATGTCACCTGCCGCATATGCAAAGAACAATTATCAAGAGGGACGGACAAGAAATATAGTTATGGAAATCACACAATGCACAGGCACATGACAAGGAAGCATCCACTAAATTACAGCCGGGCGGAAATAAGGGATATGCAGGACAATCCAAGACCAACTCCTGTGGCCAGACCAAGATTACCAATTTCATTAACACCAGAAGAGGCACGGGAAACTGTGCCAAATATACAAGAAAATTTTGGCCACATGATACACTCTTGTATGCACTGTCGTGCGTTGTTAGCGTGTGGCAACATGAGCATCAATGCACTCAACCTGGCGTATGAACACCATGATTGCCCTAACCGCCCCCAGTAATTTTTTTTTTGCTCCTGTTGAGCCCTTTTCAACGCCTGTTTTTTGTTGTTCCCCCCCCCCAAAAAAAAACCAAAAAAAATATAAAATCGTTCAAAAAATACAAAAAAAACAAAAAATGTTCAAAAAATAAAAAAAAATATAAAACAACAAAAATATTAAAAAAAAAGTTCTTTTCAGAACTACCTTCCCTTTCAAAAAAAATTGCTAGAATGTTTAGCACTCTGGCAAGCTCTATTTCTTTTGGTTCGCTCCCGGGTTAGCTTCCCGGTACGCGGACCGGGAGCTAACCCAAAAAAAAAACAAAAAAAAAAAAGAGTAAGTATAAGGAAAGTAAACAGAGAGTGATGTTAAAAGAAAGACAGCTATAGGGAGTAAAGAAGAGATACTGTTTAATAGATCTATTTACCGAAGAAAAGACGGAAGAGGGTATAATTGTGAAAAACAAAATAGATAACGAAGTGAAAGAAAAAAAAAGAGAGTATAACATTAACAAAGAAGAGTTTCTTGGAGAATGTGAGTGAATGTTCAAAATAAGATTAAAACATGAGGAATAACAGAGAGAAAAAATAGAAAACAGAAAACAAAAAATAACAGAAAAAGATTAATTGAAACAGCAAAGAAATGTAAGTAACATAGAGCCATATCATCAACATAGGCAATAAAAGTTTTGCAGCTTTTATTGGCAGAAATGTGTCGCTAAAGCTGCTTTTGCGGCAGAAAACTGCCGCTGAAACCACTTTTGCACCAGTTTTCTGCCAATAAAAAGAGCAATAATTTTATTGGCTGTAATCATAATATGCCCCTTAGTGTGCTTCAACTACACAGAGAAAGCATTATGAACAAGTAGTGATAGAGTGATCAGTCAAAGACACTAAGAGTAATAGAGACGGAGTGAGTGAACAAGAGTGAGGAACTATGAGAAGAGAGGGACTGAGAAAAAGAGTGGAAGGAGTTGAGTAAGTAGTTAATAGAGAAAGGAATGAGGGAAGTAGCAAAGGCAGGAAACTGAGGGTTAAAGAAATGAAGCAGTGGAACTAATAGTAGGTGAATGTGATAGAAATGTAACGAAAAGAGTACAAAGCATTTACCTTATAATTGTCGTTAAATTACTCACTTTTTGTTTTTATACTTTCAATCTGTGAAAGAGAGAACAAACATTTCAAAAATATTAAAACATGTATTTAAAAATTACAAAAGACAAGGGAAAAGATTGAAGGACAAACAGTTTTTCAACAACTTTGACACTTACAGAAGCTTCTGCTTCTCCAGGCCCCCTACACAGTCCTAAAGATATACATTTTAAACTAACAGTATCTTGATGCAGATGAAGTGAGGCCTATCTTAAAACATGGTGCATCTTTTGCATTGCTGTTGTCTCAGAAAAGTGTCGCAAGACACTAAAATTTTAAATAATTGCTTCAGGATGCCAATAAGATGTGTCCTATCCAGAGGTTTGTTTGAGGTGAGGCCTACTCAGGGTTGCAGATGAAATTTCGAGTTGTTGAAGAGAATAGAGGACATAATACATGTGAAGGTCTACCAATGAAGTGAGTCATGTCCACTGCACTCTTGAACAAAGTCCAAACCTCCTATGTTTCCCTGGACAGACCTAAACTTGATCTGCACAATGTGATTCGTAATGATAGGAAACACAGGTGATGTAATTGAAATACGTGCAATTTATTTTGCTCATTTCACAATCACATCACTTGTGTTTCCTTTGCTTAGGTATCTCATTGTGCAGATGTAGTCTAGCATATGAAAGAATACGCAGAAGTGCAGCACTGCATGCAACAACTTTGACACTTACAGAAGCCTCACCTTCTCCATGCCTCCTACACAGTTCTACATATACATCATAAATGCAAACAGTACAGAATTAATTATACATGTTAAATGGTTTATTTTTGCTGTTCTCAGAATGTATCAAAATTCACTAAAAACAGTGACTTGAAGGTATTCATCATATAACAGCGGGGAAAAAAAAACACAATCAAAATGATTGTGTTTAAAAAACCCATACAACATAAGAAATCAGAATTCAGAACTCCTTAAAGTTAACTTACTTTCCATGACGTCAAAGGATGTCCTATGAACAGCTTACACTCTTTTGTGCTGTTATTACTTTCAGCCCGCCACTTTCTGAAAGAAAATCTCCATCGTTTTTAAAAACATGTTACATGCAATAAATGACTTCTTGCTCTCTACCACAAGTTTCCACAAGGCCAAATCTTGTCAGACCCATTTATAACTCTTGCATTTCTTGTAAGCCAATCCCGTCATTTGGCATTTCCGCAACTTTCAGAATTAAAATGTTGAAGATCATTTTCACAATCCTGGAATAGTAATATCTTCCCCTTCTTGCTCAGTCATGTTCTACATTTCCTATGACACTGATACTGCTTACTATGAAGCAGACTTACACTAACTCTATGACTACTACAATTATTTAATTCTCTACATCACTTTCAATCACAAAGCAATGTAAAACAGTAGACAGCGTTGCAGACTTACATTCCCTCTACTCTATGTTTTGATTGGCTGCTTCAATTAGCTTATAAAAAGAAATAGTTTTTCTGAACTCATTCAAAGTGCACGTATTTCTCCATGACGTCCAGTGTTATGGTAAAAAGTTATGTCTCTGTACTACACTTATCCTCAAGGCCAAATAGTGTAGGAGCCATGAGAACTTCTTGAAATTCCTCAGAGCACATCCCGAGATTCTTTCCCTAAAATTTTGGTTTTAAAAACACCAGGTAAGAGTTTTTAAGGTCATATGGCAATTTTTTTTTGAAAATTAAAACAGAATCATTGCAGAATGACCAGCCATTTCTACACTTTAAATAAGCTGTATAATGTCCTGATGTTATTGAAGGGCCGTCATGATATATAATTGCTGCAGTTACAAAAGTCCTTCCTGATATTGACAACTGCGAAGCTACAACATTTTTAATTAAAGTTGTCAATTTTGTTCCATCAGGCCTACATCGTTGGAACATTAAAATGACATACTGGCCATATGTTCGTATAAATAATGTGGACATCATTTCAGATTTACATTGGCTACACTCCATGTTGTGATCAGCTGCTTTTACTAGCTTATTAAAGGAGACTGATTTACTGTCTGGCAAAGTTAAATATATAAATCTTTCTGAGTCTACACTAGTAGTACTTGATACCATACAGTTCTCGCAGTCATGCTGCCATTGATAAGAAAGCCCAAACAGCTGATCTACATCTACACCTTCAGCATGCAATACATCAAGCATATACATTAAAAACTCCTGACAATCTTGCTGAATATTTTGAGAGAATTGTGTTTGGCCTGAACATCTGTCTAACAGATTTCGAATTTCAGACACACTTTCTATGTTTCTTCTATCAGTGCTACATTTCTCTAACACAGAATTTAACAAACTGCAAAATCTTTGATCAGAATTGACCACAATCTCTTCTTTTACATTTTCTAGAGAAAACAAAACATTAACCACTACATTAGCATAGCAGTTGACACCAGAACTGTTTTCAAATTGAAAACCAACAACATCTTCAACAGAATCCTTTTTGTTTCTGCTTGTAATTTTAGGTTCATCGACTTTTCGTCTTTTTGCTACAACCTCCCCAGTATTGGTCACATTTCTTCGTTTCCGGCCTACCACACGTTTCTCAAACAAAGGATACTGAGGCAAATGTGACGCATACTCTCTTCTTAACCTATTGTATTCCTTAACACAATCTAGATCCGCACAAATGTTTGTGACATCACACTCAATCAAGTACAATCACGATAAAGTTCTAACTCGTGACAATGCCACATATGCCATACCCTCCTTGAACACAGAACTGCCAATATTCACCAATGCACAGTCTACACTTAAACCTTGCGATTTATGGATTGTCACCGCATATGCCAAGCAAACAGGAAACTGCTTACGGCGAACATATAAGTCTTTTACAAGCAAAAATCTAGCAGAGCAACGACCAATTAGCTGTACTTCCTCAAAGCCATCAAATTTAATTTTTAAAAATTCAATTCCATCTCTATTTCTGTATTTTACAAAATCAACAACATTACCCATTGATCCATTTACCAGACCTCTTTCAACATGTAAATTCCTTCTTAAAATTATACGGCAGTTCAAGCACACATTCAGAGTCTTTTCAAAACCTGCAGTTTTAGATATACTCTTCTCTAATGAATCCAATTTTGTTTTCAGATTCTCAGACAAAATAATTGTTGATCCCATATGCTCTACTCTGTCAATAGCTTCCAGTTTCACAATCTCTTGCTTTTCTAAATGCAACATTTTGTTGTTGAATTTGGCACATTCTGCAAGAGTTGGCATCAAACATATTCCAGATTTCTTATCAGTAATTTTCTGAAAAATATTCTCAGGCACAACATCTTGTTCTGGATATAAATTTGACAGTAATCGTGCATGTAAAGCTTCTTTCCCATGCTCGGTCACTTTTCCAATTCTAACATCTTGTAGAATAGTCTTGTAAACTTCATCCTTCGCCTGACGCATATTTTCATGCAGTTCAGCATAATTGAAGTTTAACCATATATTGACGTTGCCAATGCTGCCTAGGCACTTCCTGGTATCTTCATGCGTGAGCATTTTGAACACAGGTTGCCCTTTCACTGGTGTCATCTGCAGAAGATCTCCGAAAACAATGATGTGTTTGCCACCAAATAACACATCATACTCTGTTTTGAGAACTTCTTGCATTCTCAAATGCACAAAGGCAAGCATGACATTGGAAACCATGCTTACTTCGTCAATGATAAGACGTTTCATTTTCCTCAAGATTCTTGAAACTTCAAAACAAGCATCTCCAGACAGCTTGTGATATTGTAATTTGTTGTCATGCTCCACTGGCAGCATCAGTAAACGATGTAAAGTAATCCCTTTAATGTTATGTGCTGCCAGTCCAGTTGGAGCGGTGACAACACAAGACAGCGATGACTCTGTCCTTTCCTGCAAATAGCATGAAATTGCTTTAATGAGGAAACTTTTTCCAGTTCCCGCTTCTCCACTCACGTACAGTCGGACAGGCTTCAACGACGTACATGAGCACTCTTTCTTGTCATGACTTAATCCATGATCAATTTGCATGGTAACTTCGTCATATATTTTCCTCTGCTCAACGTTGAGTTGTCTTTCCAACTCTTCTAAGTTAACCGCATCCTCCTGAGCATGTGCCATGGCTCTTTCCACTTCATTCATGGCAGTGGCAGCTTCATTTTCGATAACAGGTCCTCCTAGTGGATCCTGACTCAATGAAGCAGAACTCTGACTGTCCTGAGAACTGTCTCTGGCAATCTCGGCTGCAATCGTTGCTTCCTGCTCAATTTCCGCATTCAACATTTCTACATATTTGGGAAAAGCAGGACATTCTATGGTCTCCTTGGCGGCATTGAAAGAGTCTTCGTAACAGAGGAAATCTCCAAGCAGTTCCTCTTCTGCACGCCAAGGCTTGAAAAGTTGCAAAAGTGCTAAATAGAAAAACTCCTTTTTTTCAGGAGATTCGCCACTCAATTTTCGATGGTTTACCAAGTGGCATTTTCTTTGCTTGACCAGACATCCCTCACTTCCTATTACAGCATACACTCCTTTCTCAGTATCTTCTTTGATGTTCCTCTTGAATATGTAATTTTGAAGAACCTCATACAGACAAACATTGTCGAGGTGACTGCTTTTATTTGGATAATATGTATCCAACATGTTGGTCTTCAAAATGTCGGTACTGTTTGGCTCCTTTTCCGCCAAATACTCAATTTCCCGCACAGGTTTCAGAACTCGATTACGCGCTGCAGCAAGACCAAGACTCGCCCAAACGATACTCCTGGACTTGGCATAGAGACTTGCTGAAGACAACCGGTCAGAGCATTCGTAAGCTCCAATTTCTCGATGCAACAACATCTTCAGACTGAAACTGTACAACTTCTTGCTGAGGCTCTTTTCATGGGAAATGTCCTCCCACATATCCTTCAATTCTGTCTTCTCTTTTTTGGTGATGTAAGACGTCACATACCGAGCCACAGCCATACAGTTATCAGCCACAAACTGTATATCCATGTTAGCATTCCACATGGACAAAATCACCGGGTTGTAGTCGTTGATGTACTTGGACTCTTCGTTCCTCTTCAAATTGTATGTGTTTTTAGGTGATTTCTTCATGACATTATGTCGCAGCGAAGACATCAAACTGTTTACTCTTCCTTTAGAAATCACCGGTCGTGGAAAGCCGAAACGACATTTGGTGTAGAACTTGTCCTTGTTTCGGAATTTACGACGGCAGTACTTTCCACATCGATGGCTTTGGAAACGCAGAACTTTTTCTCTTAGGCTTTTCTTCTCCTTTGTGTTTGGAACAGCACACGTAGAATACTGTTGGATGAAACTCATCACTGAGTCTTCTGGATCCGTTCCAAATTTAGGTGCATCGTTGATCCACAGCAACATATGTATATGAGGAGTACCTCTTGCTTGGTACTCCTTTCTCCAGAAGAAATCCAACACCTCTCCAAGAGGTGGATTCTTCTTATTCATGATGAAAGACATCATAGCTTCAAATCTATGATTGAAGTACCTACATACATTGACTGGATCCAAAGAGCACAGTTCTCCGGGTGTCTTGAATTCGATGTTATCTACGTTAGCATTTGCCTCTCGTAGAAATTCAAGTAAGTCTTCCCAGCCATACTCGGCACAGCTCAGAGTGAGGAACCATGTGGGAGTACCTAAGTTCCTCAGCATACATTTTAAATCACCATGACGACGGTACCAGTACTCATTAGTACCACGCTGACACGCCATGAGATTAATCAGGTGAGAATCCAAAATACTGTCTTGGACATTGACTTTATCCATAAAGTCACTTGCCGAGATGTTTTGCATGTGTATACCACTTTTCAAGATGTGGTTCACTGCATATGACAGTCCAGACACACCGCTTTCAAACAGGAGATGAAACAAATAGGGAATGCATTGTCGAAACCTAGCATCTCCTGCATACAATCGCAAAGTCCGGTATTCAGAAGCAGGAATTTGATGAGGTCGCTCATCATATCTTCCTCCCTGACCTGTTGGAAAAAGCTGTGGGAAACACCGAGCTTCCAAACTTTCCTCCCAAACACTAATGGGACTCCCTTTGGCTTGTTTCATTTGAAACAACTCAATAGCATTCCCCATGACTTCCTTGGAATGCAAAGGATGAACACTATAATGTTCATATATTTCTTCACTAGTAGAGGGTTCTACTTTCTCAATTTGACCAGCACACAAATCGCTATCCTCTTCCTCACTTACTTCCTCTTCTGCAACATATACATTCTTATAGTATTTATTATTTTTTTTCAAATACAATGTTGCCTTTTTAACTTTCCTAACATCTACTAAATCTTGCCATATTTTCTTATTCTTTGTCGGAACCCCATTAACTAAGATAACCAGAGGTTCCTCTTCCACTTTTTCTACTCCAATTGTGTTAATGTTTTTCTTCAAATCTAGAGGCAAATAAACAACTCTTCCCTTTAATCCTCTCTGTAAATCTGATGGAGGCAATTTCCCTGTCTTTGGCTCCATTCTTACAATAGCCTGAAAGGGATGGATACTTTGAATCAAAATAGATTCATAAGTATTTAAATCCTTCAATTCAGAAGGAATCTCAACCAATTCCAGATTATTATGAACTGCTCTAGCAGGCATCTGGTTTTGATTTAATTTGCAACAACAATAAGTACACACACGTTGATCAAATCCCAAATCAAAACAATTTTCTACCATCAAGTATGTTGCAAAATCCTTCCATTCACTATTATTTTCCCTTTCACTTTTTGCATATAAATCCACTAACTTAGTCTGATTCTTATAATAAGTGCGTCGACAACACACACAAGTGAAATTAGGCCTCTCACTTGATTTCACCTGAAACGTCGCAATTTCCCTCTGGAAATTATCTGTACTGGAAACCTGTACACTATCTTCCACATTACCCTCTTCTTCTGGGTCAACTTCAACATTCTCCTCTTTACTTCCAAAGTAACAAAACTCAATTTCTTCACATATGTTCTTCACATCTATTTCAGAACCATGCAAAAGAGCAGCGCATACTTGTTTAAGCATAATTGCTGGACTCTTAGCATAATACAACATTCTAACTAATTTCCTCACTTTATTATGATGCACTGCTAGCATCCTGAAATGATGAAAAACACTCTGGCATACTCTCCTGGAAAGACAAGCCAGTGAATGACCATGCAAACCTGTCACTTCTCTCACTCTGCAAGGATCTAATTCTTGCAACAACCTTATTTTCTGCTTCAAACTTTTCTTATTAAATGACCGTACAAAATCACAAAGCAAATTGATGGAATCCTGTCGCACACTGCAAATACTACTACACTTCCAGGTGTACACAGGACCCTTAGCACGTCTTCCTAAAACCTCATTACCTAACACCTCTTCTGTCTCTGTTGTCACAAGTTTTTCTTTTTCAACTGGACAACCATCTTTCACTTCATAAGCACGACCACTGGTGTCAACTGCATGCACCAAATCATTATCCTGGAAATAACTCTCCTCATTAAAAAATGCCTCACAGCTTGAACTATGCATCCATTCTCCAGAAAAAACTTCACAAAAATTACTACGATTAACTATTCTCTTCCATCTACTATTTCTTTTGAAATCATAAATTGCCTTGTTTAGCTTCCTAATTCTATTGATTATCAAAATAAATAACTTACGTTTAATTTCAAATGCCTGATCAATAACTTTCTCAACTTTTTTTTTCTCTTATAAAAAACCAGTTTCTGTTGACCTTTCTTAATATTTTTTAACAAATTGCCAATTATCCTGTTGCGGAACATTCGTTTACGAATGTCCCTAAACTGTTGTTTCCTTCTACTATCATGCACAGAGTTATCTCTTGCTCTAGCAGTAACATTTTTGATTGGCCTTTCCTTTCCATTTGATTTGCTTCTCTTTTTATGGACTGAAACATTTTCTGTAGTAATATTTTTTTTACTACACATATTTCTTATGAAATATTTTGTGCTCTTACCCGGTGCTTTCTTCGTGACTTGACAAATATTTTTGTTAGAGGACTGCTGCTTATTTTGTTTCACCTGCTGTCTTTGACGTTTTGCAGCCTTTCTCTGTCTTTCTATTGTTGGCATGGTGAAATCTTGAAATGATCTGCAGTTGAATCTGTGGTAAAATATAATAAAAAATGTTATTAACCATTATTACCAAACAGTAAATCAATAACAATGATCAAAAACTTAACACACTACTTGACATTTTAAATAGAAGATTTTTTAGTCCTTGGCAAATTTACAATACAGAAATAGCAGAAAAGAAATGACATTTATATTTATGTTACCTGTGCTATTTTATATGTGAATCTGATCTAATTTGATGAGCATATTTTAATATTTTATTGAAGACACTACACATAACCTGTTTTTGAAGGTGTCTTTATTTTTAAATTAAACGGTTTACATTTTTACTTTTTATTAATTATACATTTTAAAAATAAATGTTTATATTTCCATAGGCTCAAGCAGGTCAGCTTCCCACCCTATGTCATATAATTCGGACAAATCTGCATCCTCATCACGCTCTTCTTCATCCTCAGGATTTAAATCATCCAATGGATCAACATCCACTGATGTTTCAATTACAAGTTCAATGATGAGGTCAAAATCAACTGATTGCAGATTGTCACTCATGTTGATGTTGTCTTTATCTTTAAAGAAAGATAACAACAATGAGATGTTGCAGAGTAAGAGACAAATCTCAGAGATTATAATAGTAAAATTGTTTAACAAGAGTAATATTTTGCAGCTATTATTTAGCCATGTCCAGCAATGCTGATCAGGTGAAGACTATGTCTAATTTTTCAGTGAACAGGACTCATCTCTTCTTAACCTTGGATAAGCCTCACCGACTCTGTGTGTCCTGCACATACTTAAATGTAAAGGGGCAGATTTATGTTAAATGGCACATCCCCAGGCATGCACCAGTTAACGTGCACCGCTGCTCTGCCACCCATGGTGTGCCGTATTTACAATCAGATAGGAGAAAGCTGCGTCAAAACCCTGCGCCTGCTTTAAGCAGGCATAGGTCTTGACGCAACATTGTGGAGATGGGGCACCCCTGAGCCTTGCTTGAGCTGCATCGCACTTGCGATACAACTCCAGCAATCACTACCTTTACAGCACAGATACATCACGCATCTGTGCCATTTTTGCCCCATGATGCCCCGCATTGTAAATGCAGCACACCATGGGTGGCGGAACAGCGGCGCAGGATGACTGACACATCCCTGGTGATGCACCAGTCATCATAAATCTATCCCTAATCTTCTTATCTTGTTACAGATGAACCGCCATATGTACCATCAAACTATTTTGCATTTCCTAAATAGCGAATTTTAAGGAATAAATAGCAATTCTTTACCATTCCTAATTTGCAATGAGCAAATTGCTAATTGCAAGTTACCCATTCATTTCCATGGGCTAGGAGCCTCATAGGAATGAAGGTTTAATTTGCGATTAGCAATTTGCTCATCACAAATTAGGAATTTTTCCAAGGGTGCAGGGGTGTCTCAAGAACACCCTGCTGCACCCCTGAAAAAGAAATTTGGGGGCATATGGCACACATACATGCCCTAAGGGCATGTGTTGGCGTCATATGGGACCTTTTGTTTTTTTGAAAAAAAGCTTTTTGAAAAGAATTCACAAATTACCACCAATTTACCACAATAGTTTCCAAATCCTTAATGTCATTTTTTACATATTTTTTGTTTGATACATTGCATTTAAGTAATCGCAAAATTTGCAAATCCTTCAGTGCAATCGCAAAATAAGGAATAGCAAATTTTGCTACTCCTTATTTTGCATCAAACTTGTTTGATACATACCATTTGTCTAATTAACATTCGCAAAGGCCGAAATTCGCAGAATTTTGATCTTTGCGAATGCTAATTAGCTTGATACATATGGCCCCAAGTGAGGCCTGTCTTGCAACATGGTGCATGTTTTGCATCACTGCTGCATCGGTTTCATGTGGTACGTTTTTTTTACACCATGACATATCTGCCTAAATGCATCAATTTGTAATTTTGTCGCCTCATAGCAAATCTTTTGCACCGCCGCTGCATCATAAAAGTGACGCACAGTGGCGCAAAAGAGGCATACACCTATCATAAATCTGTCCCTAGCATTTTAAATGATTAATCCAGGATGACGATAAGGTGTGGCCTACCCAAAGGTTTGTTTAAGGTGAGGCCTACTCAGGATTGCAGATTAAAGTTACGCTTGATGAAGAATACAGAGGAGATAATACATGTAAAGGCCTACCAATGAAGTAAGTGATTTGCACTTTATTTCGCCAGTCATCATAAATGTATAACTAAGCTTCTTATCTTGTTACAGATGAACCACCATATGTACCATCAAACTATTTTGCATTTCCTAAATAGCGAATTTTAGGGAATAAATAGCAATTCTTTACCATTCCTAATTTGCAATGAGCAATTTGCTAATTGCAAATTACCCATTCATTTCCATGGGCTAGGAGGCTCATAGGAATGAAGGTGCAATTTGCGATTAGCAATTAGCTCATCACAAAATAGGAATTTTTCCAAGGGTGCAGGGGTGTCTCAAGAACACCCTGCTGTACCCCCTGAAAAAGAAATTTGGGGGCATATGGCGCACATACATGCCCTAAGGGCATGTATGGGCGTCATATGGCACCTTTTGTTTTTTGGAAAAAAAGCTTTTTGAAAAGAATTCACAAATTACCACCAACTAGAAGTTGGTGGTAGTTTCCAAATCCTTAATGTCATTTTTTTACATATTTTTTGTTTGATACATTGCATTTAAGTAATCGCAAAATTTGCAAATCCTTCAGTGCAATCGCAAAATAAGGAATAGCAAATGTTGCTATTCCTTATTTTGCATCAATCTTGTTTGATACATACCATTTGTCTAATTAGCATTCGCAAAGGCCGAAATTCGCAGAATTTTGATCTTTGCGAATGCTAATTAGCTTGATACATATGGCCCCAAGTGAGGCCTGTCTTGCAACATGGTGCATCTTTTGCATCACTGCTGCATCGGTTTCATGTGGTACGTTTTTTTTACACCATGACATATCTGCCTAAAAGCATCAATTTGTAATTTTGTCGCCTCATAGCAAATCTTTTGCACCGCCGCTGCATCATAAAAGTGACGCACAGTGGCGCAAAAGAGGCATACACCTATCATAAATCTGTCCCTAGCATTTTAAATGATTAATCCAGGATGACGATAAGGTGTGGCCTATCCAGAGGTTTGTTTAAGGTGAGGCCTACTCAGGATTGCAGATTAAAGTTACGCTTGATGAAGAATACAGAAGAGATAATACATGTAAAGCCCTACCAATGAAGTAAGTGATTTGCACTTTATTTTGCCAGTCATCATAAATGTATCCCTAAGCTTCTTATCTTGTTACAGATGAACCACCATATGTACCATCAAACTATTTTGCATTTCCTAAATAGCGAATTTTAAGGAATAAATAGCAATTCTTTACCATTCCTAATTTGCAATGAGCAATTTGCTAATTGCAAATTACCCATTCATTTCCATGGGCTAGGAGGCTCATAGGAATGAAGGTGCAATTTGCGATTAGCAATTAGCTCATCACAAAATAGGAATTTTTCCAAGGGTGCAGGGGTGTCTCAAGAACACCCTGCTGCACCCCCTGAAAAAGAAATTTGGGGGCATATGGCGCTCATACATGCCCTAAGGGCATGTATGGGCGTCATATGGCACCTTTTATTTTTTGGAAAAAAAGCTTTTTGAAAAGAATTCACAAATTACCACCAACTAGAAGTTGGTGGTAGTTTCCAAATCCTTAATGTCATTTTTTTACATATTTTTTGTTTGATACATTGCATTTAAGTAATCGCAAAATTTGCAAATCCTTCAGTGCAATCGCAAAATAAGGAATAGCAAATTTTGCTATTCCTTATTTTGCATCAATCTTGTTTGATACATACCATTTGTCTAATTAGCATTCGCAAAGGCCGAAATTCGTAGAATTTTGATCTTTGCGAATGCTAATTAGCTTGATACATATGGCCCCAAGTGAGGCCTGTCTTGCAACATGGTGCATCTTTTGCATCACTGCTGCATCGGTTTCATGTGGTACGTTTTTTTTACACCATGACATATCTGCCTAAAAGCATCAATTTGTAATTTTGTCGCCTCATAGCAAATCTTTTGCACCGCCGCTGCATCATAAAAGTGACGCACAGTGGCGCAAAAGAGGCATACACCTATCATAAATCTGTCCCTAGCATTTTAAATGATTAATCCAGGATGACGATAAGGTGTGGCCTATCCAGAGGTTTGTTTAAGGTGAGGTCTACTCAGGATTGCAGATTAAAGTTACGCTTGATGAAGAATACAGAAGAGATAATACATGTAAAGGCCTACCAATGAAGTAAGTGATTTGCACTTTATTTTGCCAGTCATCATAAATGTATCCCTAAGCTTCTTATCTTGTTACAGATGAACCACCATATGTACCATCAAAATATTTTGCATTTCCTAAATAGCGAATTTTAAGGAATAAATAGCAATTCTTTACCATTCCTAATTTGCAATGAGCAAATTGCTAATTGCAAATTACCCATTCATTTCCATGGGCTAGGAGGCTCATAGGAATGAAGGTTGCAATTTGCGATTAGCAATTACCTCATCACAAAATAGGAATTTTTTCAAGGGTGCAGGGGTATCTCAAGAACACCCTGCTGCACCCCTGAAAAAGAAATTTGGGGGCATATGGCGCACATACATGCCCTAAGGGCATGTATGGGCGTCATATGGCACCTTTTGTTTTTTGGAAAAAAATGCTTTTTGAAAAGAATTCGCAAATTACCACAAACTAGAAGTTGGTGGTAGTTTCCAAATCCTTAATGTCATTTTTTACATATTTTTTGTTTGATACATTGCATTTAAGGAATCGCAAAATTTGCAAATCCTTCAGTGCAATCGCAAAATAAGGAATAGCAAATTTTGAATTAAGGACATTTTAAGTCATTTCCACATGTGCAGTGTTTTCAAATTATGATTTGAAAATCGTTTTTGGGGAAAAGTAATAGTTTGCAAATTTATGACAAGGACATAATGGTGTATGCTTCTCTATAAGGCATTTCAGTGTCTCTGATGTCATTTTTCCCATATTACATTAAAAGACCTTTCCCCGTGGAGCACATTCCTTGTAAATATGCTCCCACCTGTGCATGGTGAATTTAGATTTTGACTGTTTGAGTCACATAGCCATGTTAAAAGTGACCCAAAAAAATTGCAAAGGCTTTAAAAAAACACTTTCATGTGTCTTAAGGACATTTTAAGTCATTTCCCCATGGGCAGTGTTTTGTAAGTGGCGCAAAAGAGGCATACACCTATCATAAATCTGTCCCTAGCATTTTAAATGATTAATTCATGATGACGATAAGGTGTGGCCTATCCAGAGGTTTGTTTAAGGTGAGGCCTACTCAGGATTGCAGATTAAAGTTACGCTTGATGAAGAATACAGAAGAGATAATACATGTAAAGGCCTACCAATGAAGTAAGTGATTTGCACTTTATTTCGCCAGTCATCATAAATGTATCCCTAAGCTTCTTATCTTGTTACAGATGAACCACCATATGTACCATCAAACTATTTTGCATTTCCTAAATAGCGAATTTTAAGGAATAAATAGCAATTCTTTACCATTCCTAATTTGCAATGAGCAAATTGCTAATTGCAAAGTACCCATTCATTTCCATGGGCTAGGAGGCTCATAGGAATGAAGGTGCAATTTGCGATTAGCAATTAGCTCATCACAAAATAGGAATTTTTTCAAGGGTGCAGGGGTATCTCAAGAACACTCTGCTGCACCCCTGAAAAAGAAATTTGGGGGCATATGGCGCACATACATGCCCTAAGGACATGTATTGGCGTCATATGGCACCTTTTGTTTTTTGGAAAAAAATGCTTTTTGAAAAGAATTCGCAAATTACCACCAACTAGAAGTTGGTGGTAGTTTCCAAATCCTTAATGTCATTTTTTACATATTTTTTGTTTGATACATTACATTTAAGGAATCGCAAAATTTGCAAATCCTTCAGTGCAATCGCAAAATAAGGAATAGCAAATTTTGAATTAAGGACATTTTAAGTCATTTCCACATGTGCAGTGTTTTCAAATTATGATTTGAAAATCGTTTTTGGGGAAAAGTAATGGTTTGCAAATTTATGACAAGGACATAATGGTGTATGCTTCTCTATAAGGCATTTCAGTGTCTCTGATGTCATTTTTCCCATATTACATTATAAGACCTTTCCCCATGGAGCACATTCCTTGTAAATATGCTCCCACCTGTGCATGGTGAATTTAGATTTTGACTGTTTGAGTCACATAGCCATGTTAAAAGTGACCCAAAAAAATTGCAAAGGCTTTAAAAAAACACTTTCATGTGTCTTAAGGACATTTTAAGTCATTTCCCCATGGGCAGTGTTTTGTAAGTGGCGCAAAAGAGGCATACACCTATCATAAATCTGTCCCTAGCATTTTAAATGATTAATTCATGATGACGATAAGGTGTGGCCTATCCAGAGGTTTGTTTAAGGTGAGGCCTACTCAGGATTGCAGATTAAAGTTACGCTTGATGAAGAATACAGAGGAGATAATACATGTAAAGCTCTACCAATGAAGTAAGTGATGTCCACTTCATTGCGCCAGTCATCATAAATGTATCCCTAAGCTTCTTATCTTGTTAGACATCAACCGCCATATGTATCATATAACTATTTTGCATTTCCAAAATAGCGAATTTTAAGGAATAAATAGCGATTCTTTACCATTCCAAATTTGCGATGAGCAAATTGCTAATAGCAAATTACCCATTCATTTCCATGGGCCAGGATACCCATATGAATGAAGGTGCAATTTGCGATTAGCAATTAGCTCATCGCAAATTAGGAATTTTTCCAAAGGTGCAGGGGTGTCTCAAGAACACCCTGCTGCACCCCTGAAAAAGAAATTTGGGGGCATATGGCGCACATAAATTTTAACAACATTCCTTTACCTCAAAAACGATTTTCAATTCATAATTTGAAAACACTGCCCACAGGGAAATTACTTAAAATGTCCTTAAGACACATGAAAGTGTTTTTTGATTGCCTTTCCAGCATGGTTGGGTCACTTTTAACATGGCTATGTAACACAAACATTTAAAATCTAAATTTGCCATGCACAGGTGGGAGCATATTTACAAGCAATTTGCGCCACAGAGAAAGGTCTTACATTAAAATGGGAAAAATAACATCAGGGACAGTCAATTGCCTTATAAAGAAGCATACACCATTATGTCCTTGTCATAAATTTAAAAACAATTCCTTTTCCCCAAAAACGATTTTCAAATCATAATTTCAAAACACTGCACATGGGAAAATTACTTAAAATGTCCTTAAGACACATAAAAGCGTTTTTTAATTGCCTTTGCAGCATGTTTGTATCACTTTTAACATGGCTATGTAACACAAACATTAAAAATCTAAATTTTCCTTGCACAGGTGGGAGCATATTTACAAGCAATTTGCGCCACATAATTCATAATTTTCTCCTTAAAGCACACTATTCTCTATCTAAATTAAAGAAATATTTTCTCACCTTAGCAAATACTTTGAGTTTGAAAACAGTCTCAGAAACACACCAATTTGTCTTCAGCAGAGCAAAAGGTATGCACTCCAGAGTCTGCAGCTATCAAAAGCACAGAAATGCTGTAATTCTTCACACATATCTCTCATGTCACCCAATCAAAACTCTTCCCTCACTTTTTTTCAAATGAAAACCCTTCCCCCCTCTGCCCTTTCTGCCTTTTCTGCATGGCAACCACCTCTTGGAAGACTTCTGGTGTTTGCAAGTTCACACAACAATGTTGCAATTGAACTCTGAACTCTCAGTGCACCTGCATATCCAGTGCATTCTTTCATTTAATGATTTTTTATTGACCATTCAAAATACATCTTTCAAATAACTCATCCGTGCACCCTAACTTTCTGTTTTCAGCAATCAAAATCCACCAATCACTGTTACTGCTTCATGAACACAGAAACTCCACAGTTTTTTTCATTTTAAACTCTCATTTTTTCCACTGCCATTTCATTGCCACACTTCATCTGACTGCAGGAGAACCTTCTCTCACCATGTTTTCTGTCTGGATTGTTGGACATAGTTATATTCACTGGGCTCAAAGGTACACTGAAAACAGGAATTTACCTAACCTCAATTTACAAGATGTGGAAATTAAGTGGTTTGGCCACAGAGGATTAAAATGTCACCAATTGATACCATTGGTGAAAACCTTTATGCATTTGCCCAAACCTGACCTGTTAATTGTGCACTGTGGAGGTAATGACTTGGGCACTTTGACTGGTGTAGGTCTGGAAATGCTTTTAAAGGACACCTTTGAGCAATTAATGGCACTTTTTCCTCAGACTGCCTTGGTATATTCAAATATATGCCAAAGACAGAAATGGAGGTGGTCAAACCAATTTTGTCCACAAATTGAGAAGTCGAGGAAGCATGTAAACAAATCTGTTTCAGCTTACATGAGAGACCATGGAATGGGCTCCCTGTACAACAATAACTTGCGTTACTACATGCAAGATATCTACAGAGGAGATGGAGTTCACTTCTCAGATGAGGGCAACAGAATTTTCACTCTGAGTTTAAGAATGTGCATTGGTACCTACTTATAAGTACCTAAATGTACCATAAACCCAAAAGCTCTTCTCAGAGCTACCCTACATCTGATCACTCACAATTATTATTTTACTCTAACATTTTTCACTAATTTTCAACAAAGTACGCTCCCTGGGGCGCTACCCGGTACGCGAACCGGGAGCTAACCTCGCGAAATTTTTAAAAAAAATGTATTTTTTTCGCACATATGGGCCTCCTCAGCCAACCTCACAAAACCTAGGGGGTCAAGATAAGTCTACCGTGCCCCCTTCTACCCATTCTGAACATTATTTGCCCTCCATCTTGTATCTTAATTCGACCGAAACACAAAATGGTGGACTCCCGTTACGCTTAAGGTTCGCGAACCGGGGCGCTCAACGGTTCGCGTACCGGGTCGCTCCCTGGGAAGCGCACCATCAAAAAAGGTGGGAAAGTAGTTCACAGAAAAGCCACTGGAGACAATTTCACCAAATATAGACTAGCTCATACTACATACCAATCCCTACCATTTTCACAAATTTGATTGGAATTCCATTTAGCCATTTAGCCTGTAGACCTCTCTAAATACCGTGAGGTAAATTACTTCACAAAACACATCTGAAGTGTTGGAATTGACAACCAATTAAAATGTTACTTTCATTTTCTACTTTTTTTACCTGACATTTGATTGGTTATATACCTGAATATATATAAAGGAAGAGAAGAAAACACAGCCATTTTGACTACTACTTCTTGGTGTACATTTCAATAGGATTTTCACTAATTCCTTCAACTTCTTTCTAAAGGTAAGTTTTTATTTTTAAAACTGAAGTATATTGTGCACTATAAGTTAATATGGTAAACTTTTTCTGATAGTTATATACTATCCCTCTGTAGTAGTTATAGATTTAGATAGACTTCTCTGTTATAGTTATGGATGGAGTTAGGCTTCTCTTGTATAATTATGAATTTACTTACGTTAAATCACATACACTTTTTTATATTCCTACTTCCACTCTGATACTATACACTGCCCAAAATTAATCCCAACAGTGCCCTATCTCTACTAATATATATTTTTTTAATCTAAATTTCAGGCAAAATGGAAGGCGAACAGAAAGTTGAATTTCAAATTGTCCTGCAAGAGAGCAGCCAAGAAATCAATGATGAAAATGATATTGAATTTTTCGATGAAACTTTAGACAAAGAACTACTGCAATGTGTACAAGCAGTAGATAACCTCCTTGAAAATGAGGACATTTTACACCCTCAGAGACTACAATGTATATTCAATGATAATTATGAAATTTCTGACAATGAAATGTTAGAAAGTTTAATAAATTATGAAACACAATCACAATAAAAAAAAATGCTTAAAAAATAAAGAAAATAAAAAATAATCAACAAAACCAACAATCAATTAACATACAGCATTTGAAAAGTCTATCATTCATTTTTCATTGCAGTACGCTGCCCAGAACGCTTCCCGGTTCGCGGACCGGGCGCTCCCCACGCAAAAAAAACAATTTTTTTTTTTTGTTTTTTTTGCCCCGCGGGGCCCTTTTAAAACCTCCACATTAAACCTAGGGGGTCAGGGAGGATCTAGTATGCCCCCTTATGGTTATTTCCCCCTTTGTTTTGGCCTCCTCTTGTCTCTCAATCCTACCGAGAGACAAGATGGCGGCCGCTCCGGACTGTTTAGAATGTTGACAGACACCGGAGAGCCAATCAGCTTAGCTACGCGAAGTTCCGGTACGCTTAAGGTCCGCGGACCGGAGCGCTGCCCAGAGCGCGCTTACAGATATATATCTTTTTTTAAACGTTAATTTCTCAAAATCCACTGGAGCACATATATTGAGACCTACAAAAGGCACATCGGGCTACCAGTCCCTACAATTTTGCCAAGTTTCATGCAAATCCATTCAGCCGTTCGGGCTAAAAGTGAGGCCAACCGCCCTATGGAAAACTCAATGTTAAAAACACGTTTTGGGACCCCCCTTTTTTCTCGACCCCCCCTGGACGAACCCCCCCCAAATTTCTAGGGGCTGCTCAGAAACAAAATGTTCCATTTTCCAGAAAATTTCAGCCAATTCCGTCCACAAACGCCAAAGTTATTAGACATAGAATTTTCAAAAATCCCATAGAGAAAAAATCCTAACTATATATACCTACTGGCGACCGCCAGTAGGTAATATATATATATCTATATATATATATATATATATATATATAGATATATATAACACCATACTAATATTAGAAAGAGAGAGCCCAAACCTTTGAGGCGGGTAATCTCAGTAACCACAGCACCAATCACAACACCCAATACAGCGTTGAAAAGGGCAGTTGCAGCAGAAGGACATAGGCTATGCAGACGGCCACCATATACATTTAAAAGGTAAAAGAACTGTGCCAGCAAAGTAGTCCCTTGTGGGTGTGTCTGCGTTCTGCTGTGGGCTTGTGCTGGGGGCGTGACAAACGCTGGGGGTGTGTGGTACGTTCCGCCCTTCATGCCATGAGTCGTAATTACGCCGCATCAAGGGGCACGCTGGGGGCGTGACACGCTGGGGCCGTGACAAACATAGTGGGCGTGTGTCCGCGCTGTGGGCGTGTGTCCGCCCTTCATGCCATGTGAAGCGCCAATTACACAATTGCGCCGCATCAAGGGGCACGCTGGGGGCGAGAGAATCGCTGGGGGCGTGTGCTACATTCCGCACTTCATGCCATCTGGGTCGTACATTAATCAGATCGTCTGCTGTGGCCGTGTGCTCGGGGCGTCACAAAGGCGTTCACCTCGAAGCGTGGTAAGTAACCATTTGCAAGACTCCCTTGGGGGACTGCCCGTTGTCTTACACATACTGGGGGTGCCGAATGCAGTGTGTGCCTTGGCCTTGGTGCGTCTGAAAGGGCCAAACGCAGTGTGTGGCTTAGCCTGGGTGTGCCTAAAAAGCACTCGGGCCGAAGAGCATCGGTGTGGGTCATAAAAAAATAAGAACAGCGGGAAACAATCATTCAAGACTCCCGCAATTCTAATTGTTAGACGGTCGCCGCTGGCCCTCAAGCGGGGACACATGCGACTGAGCGTGTCTGAGGGGACAATTACTGCAGCCTCTCATGTGCGCTGTTACTGAACTATCACAATAAACCAAATTACACGCGCCTGCTAACATCAACCAGCGCTGTAGCCGGGCTCAGGCGGTGGATCACTACACTAATTACATGCGCCTGCTAACATGAACCAGGGCTGCAGTTGGGCCTCAAGCGGGGGGACACGCGCCTGCTAACATGAACCAGGGCTGCAGCTGGGCCTCAAGTGGGGGAACACGTGAATGACCGTATCTGAATACACACATTACACACATTCTATTTCATACCCGGACAACGTCGGTACGGGCTGCTAGTTGATAATAAACGAAAGAAATGAAAAGAAAAGGTAATGTGGGCTCAAGTTAAAATGGCAGAACAACAGGAACTTCAATTAAGTCAGCAAGCAAATAATCAGAAAAGAAGGGAAGGCCATGGTGAAGGAGTGGGGGAAAACCCAGAGGGAAAATGAGTAAAGAAGAGGCAAAGAAAAAGTTTCCTTGTCATGGGTGCGGACAATTAGGGCATTGGAGTAACGAGTGTAAATTAATACAGAATAATAATGTCCAAACGCAAAATTAAAATCCACAGACGCAGAATGAGGTGTCAATGAGACAGCAGCAACAGGTAATACAGAATCAATTACCTCAAGCCCCTATGCCAGATTTTGTGAGTCAACCCCGATACAGTGAGGACACTGGATTTTAGGAGGGAAGTGGTAAGAAAAATACCGTAACACCACAGTTTCTTTTGCAGGACAATTTTTTTGAATTTGAGGAAGATTGACGGTGCCTGAGAAGGGGGGTAGAGAATTGCGTACTTGGCACATCCTTAGCGGTAGATCAGCCAGGTCCTTACATTGAAGGGAAAGTGGAGGGAAATGATGTTACCTTTTTGTTGGACACTGGTGCTACCCGTTCTACTGTGAGAACAGCAGACATCCCAAACCTACCCCTCTCGGGAGAAGCGATCCAAGTAGTGGGCGTTTCTGATAAACAAATTAGGACCCCGGTCACAAAACCTATGGAAGTTTGTATTGGCAACTTCCGAGAAACGCTCAAATTCATAGTGTGCGATTCTAGCCCTGTAAACTTACTAGGAATGGATCTACTGTGCAATATGAATTGCACAATCTTTTGTACACCAAAAGTTGTTGAAATTCAAACTCCAGATGAAGATGGAGTGTATAAAATTATGCTAGCCAAACAAGAAACAGAAATTAAAAAGATGTGCCTAGAAGATTTACCCAGAGAATTGAAAACCTTTGTTAATCCTTATGTTTGGAATTTTACTGAGAAAGAAGTAGGCCTAATGTCAAACGTCGATGCCATAAAAGTGACAGTGAAAGAAGGTGCAGTTTATCCAAATATTCTACAGTACAAAATGAGTCCCGAAATAAAAGCAGAAGTTGCACTAGAAATAGGCATAAAGAAACCAACCGGAAAGTACAGGGTGGTCCAAGACCTCCGAAAAATCAATAAAATTGTTGTCCCATGTTGCCCAGTAGTACCAAATCCAGCAGTGCTTCTGTATCAAATACCATGGGGGGCAGAATGGTTCACTGTAATTGATTTATGCCATGCTTTCTTTTCCATCCCGCTGCATCCAGATAGCCAATTTTTATTTTCGTTCAAATTTGACGATCATGTTTACATTTGGAATCGTGTCCCTTAGGAGTACAAGGAAAGTCCCTCCATCTTTAATCAGATTTTGAAAAAGTGCCTTGAATCACTGGTGCTGCCTGGAAATTCTGTCCTGGTGCAGTATATCGATGACCTCTTGCTGGCATCGAGAACAAGAAATTACTGTGTAATTGATTCCATTGCCTAAAGAACCATTTAGCAAAAGGTGGACATAAAGTATCTCCAGAGAAATTGTAATACTGTGGAACCTCAGTAAAGTATCTGGGACACCAGATAGTAAGAGGGGTCAGGAGAGTGACATCTGAATGAATCAAAGTAATTCAGAACATGAAATTACCCCAAACTCAGAAAGAAATCAGAATCAGGCACATGCATCAACGGATTTTGCGATCGCAAATGGTGCAAATCACTAAAATCGTCCGTTTGCGATCACAAAATCTGCTTTTGGAATGCATGAAGGGTGAAGGCCCTCGCAATTTAAGAATTTGCAAATATTTGCGAATTCTCAAATTGCGATTGCATTTAAGTAATCGCATTTTGCGATTCCTTAAATGCAATGCATGAAACTTAAAAAAATTGCGATTTCGCAATTAGGGGGAGCAAATTACCATGAGGTTGAGAAAAAAACAAAAAAACGAAAAATGAAAAAGTGCACAGATTGATTTCAGGGGAGCAACAGGGTGTCCTTTGGACACCCCTGCACCCTTGAAATCGCATTGTCAATTTGCGATTCACTAATTGCTAATCGCAAATTGAGAATGTCTTCCCATTCATTCCTATGGGCCTCTAGGCCCATAGGAATGAATGGGGAGGTATTCCTTAATTGTGATTCTCAATTAGAGAATCGCAATTAAGGAATATTAAGAAATCGCAATTTATTTGGCAATTTCTTGATGCATTGCATTTTGCAATTCCTTAATTGCGATTCCTTATTTTTCGCAATTAAGGAATCGCAAAAAGCAATATTGATGCATGTGCCTAAATGTTTCTTGGAGTTGTAGGTTACTGCAGGCAGTGGATTGTGGGATTTGCAGTGCTTGCAAAGCCACTGATTCAAATGACAAAGAAACAAGCAAAAGACCCAGTTGAGTGGGACGATGAATCAATCAATCAATCATTTCTATTTATAGAGTGCGCTACTCACCCGTGAGGGTCTCAAGGCGCTGGGGGGGGGGGGGCGCTGCTACTGCTCGAAGAGCCAGGTCTTGAGGTGCTTCCTGGAGCTGAGATGGTCCTGGGTGAGCCGTAGGTAAATGGGGAGGGACTTCCAGGTCTTCGCTGCCAGGTAGGAGAATGATCTTCCCCCGGTGGTGGTTCTGCAAATCCGTGGGATGATGGCGAGGCTGGTGGAGCGAAGCTGGTGGGTGGGGGTGTAGAACGAGAGACGTCCGTTGAGGTATTCGGGGCCCATGTTGTGGAGCGCTTTGTGTGCGTGGGTGAGCAGTCTGAACGTGATTCTTTTGTTGACTGGGAGCCAGTGGAGGTTCCTCAGGTGGGTGGATATGTGGCTGTGGCGAGGGATGTTGAGGATGAGTCGTGCGGAGGCGTTCTGTATGCGCTGGAGGTGATTCTGAAGTTTGGCGGTGGTTCCTGCGTATACGGCTTTCCCGTAGTCCAGCCGCTGGTGACGAGGGCCTGGGTGACTGTTCTTCTGGTTTCTGTGGGAATCCATCGGAAGATCTTTCAAAGCATGCACAGGGTGTTGAAGCATGAGGATGAGATGGCGTTGACTTGTTTGGTCATTGTGAGGAAGGAGTCCAGGATCAATCCCAGGTTGCGTGCGTGGTCCGTGGGTGTCGGTGCGGTGCCCAGCGCCGAGGGCCACTAGGAGTCGTCCCAGGCAGATGGGGATTGTCCGAGGATGAGGACCTCAGTTTTGTTAGAGTTGAGCTTAAGACAGCTGTGCTTCATCCATTCTGCTACCTCTTTCATACCTTCCTGAAGGTTGGTTTTGGCGATGGCTGGGTCCTTGGTGAGGGAGAGTATCAACTGGGTGTCATCAGCGTAGGAGATGATGTTGATGTTGTGTTTTCGTGCAATGGTGGCGAGGGGGCTCATGTTGATATTGAAGAGCGTATGACTGAGTGAGGAACCTTGAGGCACGCCGCATATGATCTCGGTGGCCACGGAACAGAAGTGGGGGAGGCGGACTCTCTGGGTTCTGCCAGAGTGGAATGAAGTGACCCATTCCAGGGCCTTTCCTTCGATTCCAGTATTGTCGAGGCAGGGTATTAGGGTGCGGTGACAGACTTTGTCAAATGCTGCTGAGAGGTTTAGGAGGATGAGGGCGGCTGTTTCTCCGTTGTCCATCAGGGTTCTGATGTCGTCAGTGGCTGTGATTAGGGCGGTCTCGGTGCTGTGGTTGGCTCGAAATCCAGACTGGTTAGGGTTGAGCAAGTTGTTTGCCTCGAGGAAAGCAGTCAGCTGTTTGTTCATTGTCTTCTCGATGACTTTAGCCGTGAAGGGGAGAAGAGAGATGGGGCGCAAGTTCTTGTGGTCCTTGGGGTCCGCTGTGGGTTTCTTCAGGAGGGCGTTGATCTCTGTGTGTTTCCAGCTCTCAGGGAAGGTTGCTAACTTGAAGGAGCTGATTATGACATTCCGCAGGTGGGGTGCGATGGTGGTGTCGGTTTTGTTGAAGATGTGATGTGGGCATGGGTCGGAGAGGGAGCCGGAGAGGATGGTGTTCATGACGTGGATGGTGTCTTCGCTGCTGATGGGGATCCAAGAGCTGATGGTGGTGGTGGGGGTCGCTGGCTTGGTGTCCGGAGGTGGAGTTTGGGGTCCGAAGCTGTTGTGTATATCTGCGATCTTGCGGTGGAAGAACGTGGCGAGGGAGTTGCAGAGGTCTTGCGAAGGGGTGATGTCTTTGTTGCTGGCATTGGGGTTGGAGAGCTCTTTGAGGATGCTGAAGAGTTCCTTGCTGTTATGGGTGTTGTTGTCCAGTCGCTCTTTGTACGATGTCCTCTTGGTTGCCCGGATCTGCTGATGATATTCGCGGCTGGCGTTTTTGAGGGCTGTCATGTTTTCTGGTGTTCATTTGTGGCGCCAGGTCTTTTCAAGTGTATGGCAGGATCTCTTAGCGGTTTTGAGGGCGTCTGTGAATAATGAGGGTTTTCTGGTGGCGGTCTTGCCGTGGGGGTTCTTCAGTGGGGCGAGGTCATTGGCGCAGCTGGTGATCCACAGTGCGAGGTTGTGGGCTGCGTCGTTGGTGTCGGGTATGTTGGTGTCGGCTGGTGGGTTCTGGCTCAATGATGTGGTAAGCTGGTCTGTGGTGATTTTGCTCCAGCATCTGCGGGGGATCTGATGTGTGAGGTTGTGAGATGTAGTCTTCTTGAATGTGAAGTGTATGCAGCTGTGGTCGATCCAGTGTAGTCTGGTTGGGTGGCTGAAGGTGACGTGGTTACTGGCGGAGAAGATGACATCGAGAGTGTGGCCAGCGAGGTGGGTGGGGGTGTCCACCAGTTGCTTGAGTCCGAGGTTGGCGAGGTTGTTGAGCAGGGTGGTGGTGGTGCCGTCGTTTTTCTCCAGGTGAAAGTTCAGGTCTCCTAGGAGGATGTATTCTGGTGAGGCTAGGGCATGCGGGCTAATGAGGTCGGCGATGGTTTCACTGAATTGTGTACGCGGGCCCTGGGGTCTGTAGATGAGCGTTCCTCTGAGGGTGGTCTGGGGGTTGGTGTGGATCTGGAAGTATAGGTGTTCGGCGGTGGAGAAGGTATCTTCGGTGTTGGTCGTGACGCTGATGCTGTTTCTGTAGATGATGGCAATCCCTCCTCCTGTTTTGTTGACGCAGTCCTTCTGGGTGATTTTATAGCCGTCCGGGATGGCCATAGCGATGTCAGGGGCTGAAGAGGCTTTCATCCAGGTTTCCGTTACAAAGGCGACGTCAGGTGCTGTTGTGTCGAGGAGGTCCCAGAGTTCGAAGGCGTGCATGTGAACAGAGCGCGTGTTGAGGAGGATGCACTTGATGTGGTTGTTGTTGTGGTTTGGTTTGACGGGCAGGGTGCGGGGTCGGAGGCAGGCTAATTTGCAGGTTTGACAGGTGAAGGGTCCGTGGGTGCGCCTTGGGGTGGCTTGATAGCAGGTGGGTAGACGTCCGGTGTTGAGTGCGTTGAGGGCGGCGGTGTCGTACTTCAGTTGGGTGTCCTGGTTCCTGCGGAGGCCAGGGGTTCTGGCGCTGGGCGGGTCCAGGCGCGGACGGGCGCAGACGAGCTTGCCTTTGGGAGTGCAGAAAACAGAAAATAGCTAAACACAGGACACAAAGCAAATACAATATTGGGCACAGTAAAACACAAAATACTCAGAGCAGACGGAGCACAGGAGCAGCGGCGAATTCGCGGCAGCAGTGGTGAAGGTCATGGTCACACACGGGGAGCCGTGTGGTGCATGGAGCGACCGGCCCTGCGAGCAGGGTCAAGGGTCACAGCTCACCACCGCACGGTCTCCACCATAAATTGGCCAAGTGGGAGGGAGGAGCAGCTGGGAGGCGGGAGCGGGGCAGTGAATGGGCGTCGGGGAGCGGGTACAGAAGAGAAAAAGGGGCGGGGCCGCCGGGGCGCAGCGGTGGGAAGCAGGGTGCGGGGGGGCACAGAGCGGGAGAAATACAGTTACGGGGAGCACAGGAGCAGCGGTGAGCTCGCGGCAGCAGCGGTTAAGGACCTGGTCACACACGGGGAGCGTGCGGTGCGTGGAGAGACCAGCCCTGCGAGCAGGGTCAAGGGTCACCTGACTGCCTTTTTAAAATTGCCTAACAGTCTATGTGAAGCTCCAGCATTAGTGATGCCTGACTATTCAAAAGAGTTTGCACTATTTTGTGACACAAGAGACGATTGTGCACTTTCAGTCTTAACCCAGACCCATGGGTTAATTTGACGACCTGTGGCATATTTTTCTGCATCATTGGACCCAGTGGCATCTGCACTGCCAGGTTGTCTAAAAGCAGTAGCTGCAACATGTATGAGTCTTGAGCAAAGTGAATTCATTGTCATGGGAAATCCTGTAGCAGTGTATGTTCCACATTCAGTTGTTATTTTGTTAACCAGAACACATACTCAGCACCTAACATTTAGTCGGATGACTAAGTATGAAAGAATTATCCTTGGTTCAGAAAATGTCACAATAATGAGGTGCACTATTCTAAATCCAGCAACCCTATTGCCGAACTCTCACTTTGAGGAAGTAAGGGAAGAAGTCGAACATGACTGTATCGACTTAACTGAATTCAGTACTAAACCTCATGCAGCCATACAGAAAGAACCTTTAAAAGACCCAGATCATGAGTTATTTGTAGATGGCTCGTATATGCGCCATGAGGAAGGAGGACTATGCTCTGCTTTTGCCTTATGCACACTATCGAATATAGTCGAAGCATCCTATTTACCAGGAGTCAAGTCTGCACAAGTAGCCAAATTGATTGCTTTAATAAAAGCTTGCAAAATAGGGAAAAATTGGAGAGTAACCATTTACACTGATAGCCGGTATGGTTATGGGGTTGTGCACGACTTTGGCCAGCTCTGGATGCAAAGGGAGTTCATGACTTCTTCAGGAACTCCTATCAAAAATGGACAACATGTAAAGGAATTACTTGAAGCAATAAAATTGCCCAAAGAATTGGCCGTGGTCAAAAGTGCTGCTCACCAATCTGGAACTGACAGAGTGACAGCCGGTAATCATTTTGCTGACCAAGTGGCTCAACATTGTGCCAAATATAAAATGGCAATAATCAAGAACATTGAAGCAGCTGCCAAACTTTTGCTATTGTGTGGTGTGAATACATGGGAGGAAGTGAGAGATTTACAAGGTGAGGCAGAGCCCAAAGAAAGGAGAAACTGACAGAAAATAGGGTGTCGAGTGAGACCTGAAGATGGCATAATAGTCTACCTAGATGGGAGACTAGTGTTACCTGACTGTATGATTGCATCAATGGCTAGAACGTACCATGGGGACACACACAAAGGGAGAGATGCTATGGTGAGACTGTTTAGAAGGGACTGGTTCAATGCAAGGTTCAGGAACATAGCAGAGAATCTTTGCCAGAGATGCTTTACATGTCAACGATTAAACCCTGGTAAGAAAACTGTAGTGTGCCCTGGGAAAATTTGGAAAGCAGAAGGCCCCTTCATCAGAATCCAAATTGACTTCATTCAGTTACCTGTTTGTCGAGGACTAAAATATATCTTGGTCATTGTCTGCCTGTTTTCTAAATGGGTGGAAGCATACCCTACTCGCAGGAACGATCGCATAACAGTAGCCAAACTTTTCTTGAGGGAACTCATCCCAAGATTCGGTTTTCCAGTAACGATTGAGTCAGACAGAGGAAGTCACTTTAATAATGAAACTATCAGTTAAATCTGTGAAGCATTCAAAATTGAGCAAAAACTGCACTGTGCATACCACCCAGAGGCTTCTGGAGTGGTAGAACAATTAAATGGCACGATTAAAGCAAGGTTGGGAAAGATATGTGAATCTACCCAGTTGGAATGGCCTGATGCTTTACCTCTTGTGTTGATGGGACTCAGAAGCATTTCATACTAGAAAACAGGCTTGAGTCCCCATGAGATACTCAGGGGAAGGGCAATGAGCCAAGCATGTGTGCCAGGACATCAGCTGTTAACTATATCTGATGACTTAGTGTTGGAATACTGCAAAGAGTTGGCTGACCAAGTGCGTTCTATCTCTCACCAGGTTGGGGAAGACATTCAACTCCAGCACATGATTTGAAACCAGAAGATTGGGTAGTGATAAAGAATCACACTCTGGAATCTTGCCAAGCACCAAGGTGGCGAGAACCACAGCAAGTGATATTGGTTACCACCACAGCTGTAAAGTGCAAGGGAATTCCAAACTGGATCCATGCAAGCCACACCAAACGGATACCAGAACCTGACGAAGTTGAGGATGAAGGTTTTGCAGCTGAAGGGTCTCCGGAAGTTGATCCTGAGTAGTTGACGAAGAGCAACCGAGCACCAGTCAGGATGAATGGATCCCAGTGGTTGACATACCTGAAATCAGAGTGAGAACAAGAAGCCAAACATACTTAGATAGTCAGACTGATAGTGAGGACGAGATAGGCATAGAAGAATGTACTCAGATTACAGAAATTCAAGCTAATGGTAATCATGAGGAGGATCAGATAAGGAAAGAGCAATATACTCAGACCAATAACACACCTACCAGAACTTTATTGTCTGAGAAGTAACAGATATGTACTAGTCAATACACTCAGGTGGAAGATGATCAGTAATATGCAAGTCCTGTGCAGGACCAGACAGGATTAGCCAATATGTTTCAGGACAAAGACAAAACTCCAGGCCCAACAAAGTAATATCCTGAATCAGGTCAGATTAGGATAGAAGGATCAATACAGGCAGAAGGTTCACTTGTATTAAGCCCTGGGGTAGGTGAGTTAGAGAGGAAACCTGAAGTTGATGGAAACCAAGTTGTGCCACAACTTAAAGAGAACGAAAGAACACTTGAAGAATCAGAAAGCACAGTGCCAGCCAAAAGACTCAGAAAAGGTGATAAATGGCCTGGTTTTGTTAAAAGACTAAAATATCTCCTAGTGACGATAGATGAAGAACCTAAACAGGTGAACGAATTAATTAGTCAAACAGAACCATCTGCCAGCAATCAAAGAAGGAGAAGTCCATGCTTGAAAAAGCTGAACAATAAATTCAAAGGCCCTTAATGGACATACGTCATTATTGAAGATTTCGAGAACCTGGAAATCAGTGATGACAGTGATGAAGAATTGATTGCTGATCAAGATATTGAAGAAGTGAGGCCAACTTGAGATAAGTCACAGGTGTATTCTGTGAAAATTCTCGAAGAGGGGTTAAGCCTCCTTAGTAAGAAAATGGCTGATAAAAGAGTTACTGGAAACTCAAAAATAAGTTGTATAAAGACATGCTGTAGGATATGCTTAAGTAGTGTATTGATGGTATTTATAGTATGGCTAGGACTGACATAGCAATACTGTACTTGATGGCTGCTAAGCAAAATAACACTAGTATACATGGAAAGGTAGCGCACCACAAACAAGATAGAGTAAACTTAGAAGCACCAGATGAGATAGAATTACATTACATTTGAAATAGAAACAAAACTGAGCTGAATGTTTTTGCTAGTCTGTTAGTACATTATGTAGAGACTATGCAAATTAGTGATTGTTATGTCTGTATGAAATTACCCTCTTCTGTAGCAGAAGGTGTTACCTACCATAATTTACCCCTTATTATTCTTGTTATCTGATCTATGGAATTTCCTGTAGTATATTAAGAAGTCTGTTTTATAAAACTGGAAGGTTAGGGTATTATTATTCTAACATAGATGTTATTTTTCCTGAGATTCCTGTCTGTAGAAGAATGAATCCTGTCCTTAGTGCTAAAGATGCCCAATTCTTTGGTGAATTTTTCCTAACAAATAAAGAAATAGATAAAACTAATGCACATAAAGATAATCTAACATGTAGTTTACACGAAGAAGAAAATATATTTTTAAGCTTAGTAGAGAAAAGGAGACAGGATTTCCATAGAAAAGCCACTGAAACAAAACCCCAGATACCCAAATGGGATGAAAGGGAGAAATTTATGGCAACTGGCAAGCCTCATGCTGCTATGTCTTTGGACTTTGAAAAGATGGGGAAAATCTGTCTTCATAGAAAGAAAACTGAGTATAACAATGTATTCATCGGTTCCAGCGAATGTTAACACAATTTCCTCTTAATTGGGGGTTGGGGACTAAAAGGGGGAACTGATCCAGTATTTCCTGGAGTTTATTATATTTACGGGAATAAAGCTTACTTTAAGCTACCTGATCATTGGTATGGGAGTTGCTATTTTGGAATAGTATTCCCAAAGGTATACCATGTGAAAAGAATCACTGGAAGCGAGGACCATGAAAATGAACTAGCACGTTCTAAAAGAGCTAAGTTTGCAGAAACTGTAGGTGATATATTTAGTGCATTGATACCTTCAGTGGGAGTGGTTATGAATACACAAAGAATTTGCAAATTATCTACAGTTTATTTGCTTATCGACTGACACTGCTGGAGGATTCTTATTGATCAATAACAAATTGGTTGCGATCAGATCAATGGTTTTAAAAAATAGACTTGGTCTTGACATATTATTGGCAAAAGAGGGTGGAGTCTGTAGAATGTTGAAAGCACAACATTGTTGCACTTACATACCAGATAAAAGTGTTGAAATTGGAAGGTATGTAAGGAACACTACTTATTTGGAAGATGAACTGAAACCACTGGAAATTCATAGTGCATGGAAGAGACTTACAGATGGTCTCACCTCCATTGGTACTTGGATATCTAATGTAGGTAGAAGTATTGTTGGTAAAGTACTGATGACAATAATGGGAATATCACTAATAACATTGGTGATAATGATTTGGTGCAAATACTGAAGAAATAGGAAAAGGTGCACTTTTAATGAGAAAACGAAGAAAAGGAAATTTGACGAGATTCAGATGGAAGAGTTAAAGGGAGACATATGTAAAAGAATGAAAGTTTATCAGAATAATGGTAAAAAGAAAACTCCCCAAGTAATTGAACAAATTGAATTGGGAGAGTGTTGAAGTTGGCATCTGGTTCCTAATTTGTGATGATATAAAATATCATCAAAGAGGGGATTGATGGAGCAAGGTTTCACATATACCGAAACTTGCTTGTATTCAGCCCTCTCCAAATAACCTGTAATATATTAACCAACATGTTTTGTTTACTCATTTTTGCACTACATGATATTTCTAGTATCTAGGGGAAGCTTGACAAAGTGCTTTTACTAACAGTAACTCAAATGCATTTAAATTGCCGCCGCAAAAGCGGGAATATCACTGCGCATGCGTCTGCCACACTCACGTGGTGTGACGTATTTTCTGCTTGGTAGGAAAACTTTGCGTCTGCGCACTAATGCCAGAAGTCGCCGCCTTAAATTTCACATGCTAATGCATATGCTGCAGCTTGTACTAAGCTTGTTAGTTCTGCTTAACCATTAATGCACACGTTAAACTAAAATAAGGGGGTTAGAGAAGAGACAAGTGGTATACAGTGCATTCATTTATTTTTGTATTCTAATATGTTTCTTTTTGACTTTGCTACTAGCTCGTACTTTGGGCCTGATCACTGACACATCTTCCATCTTGGACGATTTTGCGCACGGGCATTCAACCTTGGAAAGCGCTGAAGCATTGTCATTAAATGAATGCCAGCCCACTTCTTGCCCATGATGTTCCAGGCAACCTGCTCATCTGACCTCTAGAAAGGAAGCTACCAAATACAATGTATTCAAAATGTGTACCAATATTGTTGGGCAGAATAAAGTCATGGGAAAGTAAATTGTGGGTGGGGATTCAATCAATATGAATCAAATTGAAATTACATCATCTTAGTATGGAGTGATGACCTTTCCTCATCTTTCCAACCAATCACAAAAGGGGAACACATAGATTTGCCACATTTAGGGGAGGTACACTGCCCTCGAAATGGTATAACTAAGGTGGGCTTAGATAGAGAATTTGTCCGACTTGACCTGTCACTGACTCAACGCACTCAATAGGCGATCAAGAGCAGAGGTGCTTGAGGAGCACTCTGTCAAAAGAATCGATTACCCAAATCGGGGTACTAATTGGCTTTCCTAGAGAGAGGGGTGTGACCCTGGTATTGCACTTAGCTGAGGTCACCTGTCCTGATCGGCACCTGTCTTGTCCCGTGGGCACCTGATTAGTTGGGAGCCTGGTCCTGGTCCGTATTTTGCCCCAGCCCGTGGCCAGCATTGGTCATTGCACCATTCTAGGTAAATATAATCTGTGTGGTATGTCCTTGTGCTATTTCCCTTTCTCACCCTTGCCAGGTACCCATTTCTAAAGGGGTTACTCTGATTTCTTACAAACTTTATGTCCTACTGGTTATATTCTTGTTTGTAAAATTTATGGTCACAAGATTAGGGCCCTTTTTCATTTGACTCAGAAAATCTATCATAGTTAAAGGTTTTAAAAGTTTTACCCTGATTCTGTGGTTATTATAAAAGAGCAAATGTGTTTAATTTTTAACTGTTTATTCTAACTCCCTGATTCACAGGACTCATAGTAAGGTGACGAGGATTGGTAAGTCATGGTTTACTGGTATAAGTCCTAAAACGGAGCTCTGGGCAAACTGATAGAGTGATTAAATTGGTAAATTGGTTCGGCACCACTGCTGCCATTTCAAATTGTGAATGTTATATGGGCCCAAGGTGAGTATAGTAACACTGAGCTAGTAGGTCTCTGCGCGCTCTATCACCATAACTGGCGCCATGGTGGTCAGGTACTATGTAAAATGCAGGTGGTGGCGCTGCAGAACCAAATGCATATTACAAGTTTCAGGACTGCTCGTGGTTACATGGGGGTCTGTCCTCCATGAAAAGACTGCCGGTGCTGAAAAGAAGGGGTGCCTATAGGGCTCTGTGTTCCTTCTCAGTGTGGGGATGCATACAGGGGGACACAACATGTGCCACCCTGTGTGCAGACCACAAAATTGGTCGTAATCTGTTGGCACAGCGGTTGGCACAGCTGAGCCACCTATCCACCCAATAGTCATAATTAGGCCCATAGTAATTACCTCAGCATGCGTATTTCTGTGTGGTAAGCACGTTATTCTCAAACGTATCACAAATGATACATTTAAAACCCCATAGAGTCAGATTTTATGAGGTGTGAAACCTACATCTCTAACACTCTCATAATCTTGGCCTTTAGCACTTCCAAAATAAAAATGTTGTCACCAAGATCAAGGTTCTATAGAGTGGGATTCAACAACACACGTCTAGCAGTGACGTCTGTTTGGTATAAATGACATGCCCATTGCTATTCTATTCAGCATCTCACAATATGTTTGGAATATCATATGAAAGGCTCAACAACAGCAAGGAGTCTGGATGTTCATGTGGCTGACAATATGGGTGATGACTTTACTGGAAACGTGGATTTTTCAACCTAGATGCACTTTGAGTCTTCATTTTCTGTATAGCGAGGGACTGACTCTTGCCCAGATCTCTACATATCTTTTGTAATGTGAACACAACAAAAAGTATTAAGGTGGTATTTACTATATAATGCAAAACTGAATTTGTGAATTGTGAAATAATGCAAGGTTGCATAATACACTGCCTTGCATTACTTTTCGGGTGATGGACATTTCAATTCAGCCAGCCATGGATTTTGACACAAATCCCTATTGACAAAGAATCATAGACAAGGATTTGCCCCAATATTTTTCGCCGCCTCATGGTAGGCGCAACAGTAACACATTTTCGTATTTTTCCTTGTTTTTCTTACTTTCTATTAGAACTGCATCCAGTACCAAACCTATGTTTTAGAGAACGCAGACACCCTTGCACTATGGCGCAAGTTTGTCAACGTTGGTGCATGGCCACCAGAAGCACACCAGTTTAGGAAAAGAGAATAGCACCACATCTCCACAAGAGGTACTACCCCTTACATGGTCAGATCTCAGCGCAGTGTCTCCTTTATTATCTTTCCTTCTCATAGGAGGCACAATACACCAGGCAAGAAGACCTGTGCCAGGAGCTGGAAGGGGGTCTCAGCTGAGTTCTCTGTCAATGTCCTTGATAGTATCCCATGTACTGTCCATGAGGATGTGGACAGTACATGGTCAGAAAGCTTTTTAGCATTGCTGTGCACTGCAGCTGACTTGGTAACTCCCTTATGGGAATCCAATATGTGGAGAAAAGTGCTGACTGCCTCCCAGTTTACTGAATGGCTTAGGCTCAAAAGGAGCATGCCTGGAGGAGATTAGATGGGGAGCAGGAGAGGTCCTAGTTTAAGGCAGCCCTCAGGGACTAAAGACTTGCCATCTGAGAAGAAAATGTATCCAGGAATAGAGAGCTCATAAGATTTATACAAAAAGCTTGCGGATTTCTTTCAGCACAAAATTGCAAACATTGAAATGGAGTTGGATGCCAATAATTTAGCAAGAACGGTTCATCTATCATTGGCTAAAGTGGACAAGGAGAAGCATGTGCAGATGTTGGAGGTGTTCATGCCTCTGACATGAGAAGTATATGAATCACATTTTCTTAACCCCTTGGCCGCGGAATTACCACCACGGCACTGAGGGGAAAGTGGGGGTCGCGTGGCGCCGCCATGCTTGGGACGGAACCACTCTGTCACGAGCCACGGGCAGGCTGAGCTTATGATGGAGTGGTTCCATCACGACTCCGCCCACTCACGAATTCGCCCGCACAGGCCGGGAATCAGTGCACGTGGGCGGAGCGGCCGCGGCATGTTGGAACGTCAGGAGCACACACCACCCGTGGCTCATGACGGAGTGGTTCTGTCACAAGCATGGAAGAGGTTAACATCAAATTGGTTCCCCTCTGGAACGCTGTGCCACTAAAATTCTGCGATTGGTGGCCAGCACTGTCTCCTGCCCTCTACTGGCAATTGTGAACAGGGATACCATGACTAAGCATTATCCGCATTTGTGGAAAGAGGTCATGATCCGGCCTCTGCCCAAGAAGCTGGATCGGGATCCCAATGACTTCAAGAATATCAGCCCATTTCTCTGCTCCCGGTCCGAGCCAAGATCGTAGAGCAACATCTTAACCTAACATTATTGGGATATGCGGATGAACAGGGGCCATTAGATATTACTCATCACGGCTTCTGTAGTAATAATGAAACTAAAACAGCTCGGATTGCAGCAACGGACAGCATCAGATGCCTAATCAATGCATGGCAGGCTACAGCCTGAATCCTGTCTGGTCTTTCCACAACCTTTGATAACATCTCTCTGACCCCGCTGACAGAGAGCCTATAGGAACCGTATATTAAAGAAAGAGCCCAGAATTTGTTTTTCTCTTTCCTTACTGAAAGATCTCAAAGGGTGGCAATGACTCAGTTCCATTCACAGTTAATCTTGCTGCCATGTGGGGGACCTCAGCATTCATCAATGAGCACTATTCAATCTTTATGTTTCCCCATTGGGCATGCTTGTACACTCCTTCGGGCTAAAGACTTTGTCATATGCCGATAACACTCAGATAGTCATGTCCATTTCTAAAGATACCAAGGACAAAGCAGCTAATTTAAACCTGTGTATCAGAGCGGTAACAGCTTGGAAGGACACAAACTACTCGACGTTGAACAGATATAATTTGGAGGCATTGCTCTTTGGAGGTCATCATTTGATTTGGCACAGCACAGCACCTGATGGTTAGACATGCTAGACCCATTACCCGCTCCACTTGACACTGCTAAAAACCTAGGTGTTCTTCTGGATAGTGAGCTGTCACTGGACCATCAGATCAACCATACACTGTCATCCTGCTTCTGCATGATCAAAATACTGAGGAAGATATTCCGGTTTGCGTCCCTTCCAGCCCGTAAACACTTTGCTCTTGCTTTGATTTTCTCAAGGATAGACTACTGCAATGTGTACCTTAAGACTAATAAGCCAACCCCATCAAACTGCAATTTGTGCAGAATGAAACGGGAAGGTGGATGTTCGATATGTTTAAGAAGAATCTGGTGTCGAAAGGTCCACGAGAACTGCACTGGCTTCCGCTCGAGAGGCGTATTCGATTTAAGGCACTATGCACTTTACATAAAGCCATCTACGAGGCAAGCTCATTTGACGTCAAAGGAATGCTCCTTCAGTATATTCTTGCTAGAAATCTTCGCTCAGCACACCAAAATTGAGTAACTGTCCCCAGGGTCCGAGAGAAGAAATGGGGAGGCAGAGCTTTATCGGTTGCAGCTGCAAGGCTCTGGAATACTCTTCCCTACTATCTCCCATCCATGAAGTTGTATCTTCCTTTAAAAAAGGCACTAAAAACCTGGCTGGTTGCCCTTTAGGTAGGCATACAAAAACACAATGTTATATAACAGTGCACTGTGCAGAATAGCAAGACTACAGCACGTAGACACCTATGGGCATTTGTGCATTTTATAAATCCTGGGCATATAATATATGGGAAACATCCTTTACAACGCAACTTTTACAACGCAGCGCCTTTACGATGCAACTATTACAACGAAAACCATTACAACGCATTGCACTGGGGGACACTCTAGGATAGGGAATAGATTTAATTTACTATCCAACATCTTCCCTAGTTTCCACGGGGACTAGAGTTGGAATAGTAAATTAAACTATTCACTATCCAGCACCCCTAAGCACTATGCGTGGTAATGGTTTGCGTTGTAAAAGTTGCATCGTAAAGGCATGTGTGGTAAAAGCATGCGTTGTAACAACGTACATCCATAATATATCATCTTAGAAGATATGGCACTGTTCTTATTGCTCCCTTTCACACAATGCAGTACAGCAACTTAGATTACTGCACTGTGTTGTGTGACTTTTTGGTAAATTTGGTTCTACATGAAAAGAAATCCTCACCATTGGGAAATCTCCACCAAAGGAGAATATAATTTACCTGTTCTCTAATGGGGCTTATTTGTAACTAGTAACGCATCTTATGTAAAGTAAAACAAACAGTTTTTACAAATTGTCAATATTATTGCGTACACAACTGTTCTCATGTAAAGTGCTCCAAAGCCCTTTATGTGAGATTCATGTTATATAATAGTACAATAGTAAAAAATACAACGCATGTTACAAATGAGCTTGCTGTAATGTATAGCAATATTGATTAATTACATGTATCTAGTTGAGGAGGTGGATTAAATGGTTGTATATTTTTAAATATATTTTAATGGGAAAGGCATCTCACGGTTAATGCCTGATTTGTATGGGGTAATAAGCTGATTTTTGGGAGGGGTTTATGTTTAAAATGAATTAATGACCACATTTTGACATTTTTTATTGTTTATTATATGAAATTGTAGCTTTTTGCTTGCTTGCGTAGTTTGTCATAGGGTTTTACCCTCTTTTAAATATTTTTTATATGTATGCTTACTTGTATGGTTTGCCTACTAACGAAATAAAGCTTATTTGAAGATGATGGTATGTTTCATTGTAATTTTCACAGTTATACAACTTCTAAGTTCTGTATGTGTTTTTATAAACAGTGTAACATTGTGAATACCTATTAATGCTAAAGACTAAGACAAAATATGTGTAGAAATCAAATTTAGCATGTTTCAACTGCACCTCTTGCCAAACTACAGTTATGATACATCGGTTTCTGCAATCCCTGTATACACGTCTGTCTCTAATTTATCTGTGATACATGGGATTCTGAAATCCCTGCATAAATGCCAGTCTCTCATTTCTTTTTAATTGGTGACTTGTGACTCACCTATTCACTGATTATAAAAAGACTTCAGAATTCTAGTATTATAAGTTATTACAGTCAAGTTCTGGCATCCCAATGCCTGCTGCCAGAGCCAGCAGCCGAGTTGAAAGGCAGGTCAGGTCACAGATCGTAATTGAAGCAGCTGTTTAAAGCAATGAAAAGGGAATGTTGCCTTTCTTTTTTTCTGCTTTAATTTATTAGCTTGCAATGACAATTAGAGAGAGAGTTAAAATAAGGAAAAAATAAAGAAATAATACTGCCACAGAATGTGCTGCATACATTTCTTGCAGTATATTTTAATGAAACTTTCCATACAATTTCGTTATTCTTTGCTACTTGAGTCCAGTAGCCCTGTTATTATGCCCGAAACTGCCTTGATGTATCAGTATATCACATTCGGTTTTACTGACTCCAAAACAGATGCTGTATTAATCTCAGTGCTCTAATTGTATATGAATGAGTGTGAGTGACTAAAGCTCTGTTCAGAACCCTGCAGCTGTGCAATTAAATGTCAGAACACCAAATGTCAAGGCCACTGGCGTAACGAAAAGTGAGGGGGCCTCCCTGCACGGTACTTATGGGGGCCCCCTCCATGCTCAATCAGGAGCTCTCCAGGCCAGAGTTTAGTGCCGAGGGGGCCCCTTGGAGCTAGGGGCCCCCCCGCACCGCGTGGGCTGCGGGGGCCTGTGTTACGCCCCTGGTCAAGGCTACTTAAATCCACCTAATGCCTCTTTACCCCACTCCCAGACACTCCCTGCCACTTTATTTCACACTCAAATTAAGTACTGATTCATCTAAATCATGTTACAGAGTATATCATCAGTGATATAATATGTGAACTCATAAGCAGTGCATGGAAAGGGCATAAGTTATAGTTAGATCTACAAGTGGTACATTTCAGTTTTTTTGGTTTCAAAACATTTATCTTGTAACTGACTATTACATTATATTTGCCAAACACTGGCCAGTGCATTTCATTATTTTCAATCCGGTTTTGTACCCTTATAGGACATTCAAATTGAGCCCTGTATAGTCTTGCCAAGACCACTTTCCTGGTACCTCTAATTACCTTGGGGATACCATTCCAAAATTGTGCTCTGCATTGGCTCTGAACTCAAGGTCGCATTTAGTGGAGTGAGTGCCTAAGCCCTCGCCCATTTGCACAAACAAACCATGGTTAAGGTATAACATTCCCAAAACCACAAAAATGCATTAACACATAAACAAATCACCTGTGATAGTCATATGTAGACACTTCTCATTCCTTTCATCAGATACTCAAACATCCTGACCAATATCATAAGGCTCATTCGCAGCAAATAATACTGCATTTCAGGGTGTTTAATGGTTATTAGAGTAATTGTTGAATTTGTGAGCCCCTTTGTTCCTGCCTTATCTAGGTCGATATTGCTTATCGCTAATGTCCCATACCAATCCGAAATACAATTTCCTCATGGCAAGGGAGACCTGCACTCAACAGTCATTAAAGCAGCATAGCAATTGCCTTAATATGGCAGCCCACAAAAATTGAGGCTCAAGACCTTTTACAATCGATAGCGCAGCACCTGGTAAATCTAAGCTCCAGTATGGAGGCAATGGAAGTGTGGCATAAAGTGTTGCTCCTGTTCGTTCATGTGCAGCAATTATTGATAACATGGCCACTCTCACAGAGATTCTAGGGGACATTGTGGCGATATCTAAGGGGTAGGAGGGCACTCCGGCAACTTCCAGATTAAAAGCTCCGGACGATCTCTCCCAGGCTTCGATAGGCAAAGAAGAGCCCCCCCCAAGCACAAACATAAAGGCTTGCACCAACCCCAAGTCTACTCAGGGTCCTTAGAGCCCAGTGCCATGCCATGAAGTGCCAATTACCCACCCACGGCCAGCTCCTGTGAAGTGGATGCGTTCAAACCTACCACTTAACCTACGACAGAGCTGCTGACCTACTGACCTTCAGGAGGCTACTCAAGACCTGGCTGTTTGATCAGTATTGCCCCCCCAGCGCTTTGAGACCCTCACGGGTATGTAGTGCGCTCGACAAATGTTGTTGATTGATTGATTTATTGAAAAGGAACAGCCACCACACAGTGCCACTAACCAACCCAGTGCCACCAGATGCCCCTCTAACTTGGAAAACTATGAAAAAGCTGAGGGAGCAGCAACAAACAGGCCAAAGTTAAAAGAAGGACGATATTGCCACAGACCTTAAACAGACACACTCCAGGAAGCCATATTAAAAATAAGCCACGTTATTCATATTTTACTGTTTAACATGGGGCCAAACTAGGGGCAAAAATGGAATGATTCAATGGCCGAAGACCCCGCTTGTCCCCAGTAACAAAGGCAAAAAGAACAATTGATGAACAGAATGTTGATCAATGTAAAACATTTACCCGAATACAGAGATCTGGGCCTAAATCCATTACATTTTAGCTCCCCATGCCATTCCAGTTTAATCCCAGCCACATGCAAATCATCTTGACCCTGTGCTGTGCCCCATGGAAACAATCCAGCCCGACTGGGGGTGTATGCTTGCATTGTTCAACCTTCCGTCTATTAATTGCTCCTTTTGTTTTTGTCAGCCTAAGTGGGAAGGGTATGCCCAGACGTGGGTCCTGTGCTCACTGCACCACTAGATTCAAGCTAGCCTGGCTGATGAGGGGTGATGCCCCAAATCCGTTCCCAGTATGCTTGTATCTGGTCCATGGAGGACCTGGCTTGACTGTTAGGGCTGTACTGTCCCCTTGAAGAGTGGGGTCAAGTCTGATTTGCATATGGCTGGGTCCAAACTGGGGCGGCGCAGTGAGCAAAAGAACATTGGATTAAACCTAGATCTTTGTGACTGGGGGTGAATGTTTGCATTGCTCAGCATTCCTCTCATCAATTGTTACCTTTGCTTCTTCCCAGTAACACACAGGATCCCCAGGCCCCTGACAGGCCAGCAGTCAGGTCTTGGCAGTTAACACCTCCATTTTTGATCCGCCAATATGCCTGGCAAGGGTCTCCCATACTTTTAGAGCAGAGATCGATGATGCTAGAGAGTTGGGGCCCTACTTCAGGAGCGTTACCAGCCATCAAACCAGAGATTCCCTAAGGGTTCCATCTCACCCTGGCCACTGGGGAGGGGTTGGCCTAATGACTAAGGAGGTCAGCCATGAATCTGGGAACTGGGTTTGAGTCTCTGCATTGACGCTGAACATCCTGTGATTCTGGGCTAATCACTTAATCTCTCTGTGCCTAACAAAAATGATTGTGTCCTTATGTAATGCAACTGTGCTATGTAAAACGCTCTGATACCCGATTCGGGTCAAATTTGCGCTATATGAAACTCTGTAAAATAAAAAAATAAAAAATATCCAATTACCAAGCAAGGATGGGGCTCAGGAACAGCAGAAGCACAATCCTCCTACAAAATCTCTTGCATTCATGAGGTCATACTTAATCCCAGATATCACATCAAGGGCCACCATTATATCTTGAATCGGAGTAACACCCTTTGCTTATTCAAACATGTGCTATCTCTTGCATATATTGATTCTGATTACTTATAGCAAGTAAGATTCCTGAACCTCCCTGGGGACACTCATGGCAAGTCGACTCAGGTGGGATTCAGCCAACAACTCACTGTATTAGGGGAAACACTACAGCTAGCCAATTGGGATATAGTTTTTCAAACCCTTCGGCATGCATAAATATCTGCATGTCCTCAACCAATTCATGTGGTGAAGGGGGTCTCCTCCGTTTTGCGGGGTACTAACAGCAACATCAAAGGTAGCAGCATCAGTCAAGCACTCCTACCAACATCAAGATTACTTAATGTAATAGCCAACAAGCCGCACATCCATGTCTAGCTTCGTCTGCACCCACAGAAGTTCAAAGAATACGGAGTCAGCACTCCTAACAATAGGCGCAATCAGTCGATTAGGGAGAGGGAAAGGGTGAAGCCCCTGAACAACAACAATTATTTGCTGGAACATAGCAGGGATTATGAAAGTCACCAAGGACAATTTTGTTCAGGACTATCTATCCAACTGCGACATTGTGTGCCTCCAGGAGACCTGGGCCATGAACACCCCACCACTTAAAGGCTTTTATGAATTTCATGTTGCAGCCCCCAAAATGAACATTTTTGAAAGACCATCTGGAGGTTTCTCAGTCTTTTGGAAACATGCTTTAAAAATAGTAGGCTCTAAAATATCCATGACATCTTCTGATATCCAAGTCTTACTCATAAAAGGCCTAAAGCTTAACTCCTAATTCCTTCGTCTACTGTTAATTAGCTGCTACTTCAACCTTCACAGACTCAGAAGAAAGACACCATAGAATCCCTAACAGGAATGCTCGCCGATCTGTTGATGAAATATGATTCTCACCAGGCAATTATAGTTGGGGACTTCAATATGTGGGACCTAGACAAGACACCAGATCTCCTCAGGTGTGGTGGTGGAGACTCTCCTTGTCATACTTTTCTTCACAATCACAAGATACGCTCAACCCATTCAATAAAGGGAATCTGCTTCTCTTCCAGGCATTTGCTTCCCTTCCTGGCAACCTTTATGAATACATCCACACTTGACTTCATCTTAGTCAGTGCCATGATCGCAGCCAGACTTGAAGATTTTGAAATTGACGACAGGATTGAACGTGATCACAGGCTCCTGCCTGCAATCTTGCAATTAGCTGCCCCAACAGCAAACTAATTCCCAGTGATCGGGGAAACAACAGGGGAAGAGCGGTACATGTTTCTCCAACAAATCAAATGGTCTGCCAAGCTAGGAGACAATCTGTCAGTCTGGGTGGAGAAGAGAAAGCTTGGCTTTAAGCCATCAACTCCAACCATAGTAACAGGTGATTGAGAAGCACTCATCGCAGACCTTCAACACGATGCAAAGTACTGAGTAGAAGACCTGCAACAACATCATATGTTCCCCATCAGCCCAAAGACTTAATGAACCGCAAAAATGCTTTCCACAGAGACTTGGTTGCCAAGAAAAGAGGCGCCAAATCAACGGATGGCTGTTCCATCACGAGTCTTAGGTCAGCCTATAAAAAAAAGTATTGGAGCGTAAAAGAGAGCCCATCGGAATAGAGTGGCTTAAAGTCTTTTCTCTATTGAAGGAGAAGAACCACTCCTGACTGTGGAGGCACATTATTCAGCTTGACAACCCAGGTATCACAAAGGAGACAGTGTTGCCGTGCATGTGTTGAGAAGACAAAAGGTGTCAAACAACTGCATTCAACTGATTCACTGGAGAAGGTGACCATATTAATAAGTTGCTCGGAACTAGCCTCTAGCACCTCTCAAGGCATTTCAATCACTAAAGATGCAGAAATTGCGACCAACAACAAAATAAGAAAGATGGGGCACCAGGGCTGAATGAGATTGCTGATTCAGTATTTATATCGGAATGGGCGACAAATTTAACTCCTCTTTTTAATCATGTCTTTATCACCTCCACTATGCCGTGCTTATGAAGACGGTCAATTCTCTTTCCTAACTAAAGAAAAGTGATTACTCAAATCCAGCAAACAAGAGATTTGTTGTCCTGCTTGACCTAGAGGCCAAGGCGGGAGTCATGGGTAAAGGAAAAATGATTCCTCCCATTTTTTTCAGTCAGGATTCAGGCCATACTGTTCAACCTTGGACAACATCATAGTGTGGGCATATTTATCTACAAATTCTGTCACAAGGAAGCATCCATCCCTTTTTTCTGTTTTAAAGAATACAGCACCACTTTTGACTGGGTGGATCATTGAAGATTATGGAGGAAATTGACCGGATGGAGTGATCTCGCCCAAGCTCCTGAAGGCAATAACATCTTTACACCAGGGAACATGGGTTCAGATCAAAACAAGCCCCACCACAGTAACCTCTAGAGTTGCCACAAACAACGGGTTTAAAGAGGGCTGCATTTTGGCTTCCCCTCCTCTTTAATCTTTATACCACTTATTTGGGTGCCACCCTGCAAGGCGCTAGACTAGTTATTCGAAGGTTGGACAGGGTGCAACTTCCCATTCTGCGATAAGCAGATGACATGGCAATCATAGACCACACCAGAGCAAGACTACAGAGAGCCCTAAATGCACTCTACCATTACAACCAGGAGAACAATGTACAGGTCAACCAGTGTAAAACCAAGGTAATAGTGTTTGGAAAACATCCACATAAAAGGAAATCTCACTGGCAATTGGGAGATCTGCAAATAATGTCCAACCATGTTATCCACACATTAAACTGAGCAAGCAATGGACTGTCTAGTCCAACCGAAGAGCCTATGCTGTCAGTTTTGAAAGGAAATCTTCTTCTGGCAATCAACTACTGACATTTGGCCTTTCCAGGTGCCCTCGATAAGTGTCTAAATGCCACACAGGCTAAGACATACAGAGACCCTTTTCATTAGAGCAAAGGTTGTTATGACATGAGCTCCCACAGATTAATTCCAGTCTTTGACAGGCTAGTACATAGCACTTTAAATTTGCTTTCCTAACGTTATCCCTTCAATGCTACAGTACAGTATGCTCCCTTCACTTTAAGAGCATGTTACCTAGTTAAACAATTTTGGAATGTTTAGCCTTTATTAGATTTAGGATGTAATGATGCTTTATTCAGGTGTGCGCAGTAAGGGCTAAACTTGATATTCTGTTGTAAATAACTGAAGATTTTTTAATTTGTATTTCATTTTCTGGTATGTGAAATGCCTTATTAGGTCAAACAAATAATTACACAGGAGTGTACACCGATATTACCAAATGGGCTGGTGTCCTCATTTGCCATTTTTGCATCTCTAAGTGTAATTTAAACCACCTCATAAGCATGCTTGCGGAGCTGGACTTTACAGATTTCATATCCGTGAGGTCAGAAGGTGGAGGGGAGAATTGTTTTGGATATTTTCCTGTAATGATTTGAATTAATCAAAAGGTTAAACAATACATTGAATGAGAGAGTCAGTGTTTGACTAGCTGTATTAGTGAATAAGTGAGTTTGTAAGCAGCTCTATGGGTAAATGAGTGACTGCATGATTGTTTCATGAGTCTTGTGCAGGCTCATTGTAATTTTCCCTGTGTTGGCATGTGCACGTTGCAGTCCTCTGCTTTGTGCATGTTACCTTACAGATATATTTTGCTTTATGCTACAATGTACTTTCACACAAAACACGCTGTTTTTTTGCACTCTTTCCTGGAATATAGTCTGAACACATAGACAAGGTTAAACAACAATGCCACTTGTTATTCTGTTCTGGTCAGTCCCTAGTGCCTAGACAAAACACACAAATGCAGCTGTTGTTTGGGAATATGTACTTTGTCAAATAGGTATGCACTCATAAGTAACACACACTTGGAGAGGGACCTTTCCAGGGAAAAGATTGTGACAATGTCTGGAATGTAAAACTTTCATCCGTGTATACTGAGGTACGGAGTCTGCTGCTAACGCCTAGAGATCTTCTGTTATATAATCATATTGCTTCTGTGAGAGGTTAGGCTACACTGTCATATATAATGACAGCTCCATTTATGATTTATGGACTATTTGCTATGATAACCGTATTTGTGTCAGGCATTCTTATACTTGTTGTTTCACGTATAATGCATACACGATAGTTAAACATTTTAAATTTTCCATGTGTCTGTTTCAAAACTTATTGTGGACTAGTAGGAGTGTTTGAGTGAAAGGGTGTGCACTGCAACCACGTTGTTTTCTGGGGTGTCTAATCATCTGTTCCTCTGTGAGCGAGTAGGAGGGCAAGTGAGACATTATAGCTAGTCGGTCCCAAGTTCATGGGTACTCAAGTGGTAGGATGACTCAGTCCCTGCCTACTAAGGTCCCATAATCCCAAACTAAGTTATGTGACTACACAGAATCCCTGCAACTATTGATGTAGTTTGTGTAGTTCCATTTATGAGTGATTGACTGGGTGGGTGAGTGTCTCTATGAGTGAGTTAGTAGCTGTGTCAGTGACTGTATGCCTGAGTAAGTTGGTGCATTCGCAGCTCTATGGGTAAAAGAGTGTGTGTATGACTGATTATATGAGGTATTAAGTTAGTGCGACTAGTTGTATGGTTAGTGACAGGGTGTGTCTGGCTGTTTGACTAGGGGAGTGTGTGAGTTGCTGTATCATTGAGTGAGCAAAAATCTGTATGCGTAAGCGAAACAGTCCATGAGAGGTTGTATGAGTGAGTGACTGAGTGCATTAGTGGTATATGAGAGAGTGTGTGTAAGTAAGTTGATATGTGGGTTTGAGAGTGGATGTGTTTCTATCTGTGTGAGTGAGTGATTGGGTTTGTCAGTGTTTGCATGGGAAAATGACTGAATGGGTTAATGATTATATGGGTGACTGAGTAGATGAATGACTGACTGCATGTGTGAGTAAGTTGACGCTTTAAATGCATGCATTAGTAGCTATATGAGTAAGTGAGTGGGTGTGTGAGTTGCTGAATAGTTTACAAGTTAGGTGTTTGAGTGGCTTTACCAGTGTGTGTCTGTATATCTTGGTAGCTCTATGATGCTTTTCCCTGGTGAATAGCTTGACAATGTTAGTGTGTAGAACTACACAGAAAGGAGAAATTAGAAAAGTAATTTACTTTAATAGAGGGTGTCATGTATCTGTTTTAAAGCATGAAGAATATAAATAGAAGTTAGTAGTACTTTTGCACAATTTAGTGTCACATTTTTAGTTTTTGCAATGTGTATGTTATATTTCAAACTAAATTGTAGACATCGTTAGTGCTGTAATATTATTTTATATGATATTAATTGAATTTCTTTTCCCTTTTTAATGCTTTTCAGCTTTTACATGTGTACACCATAATTTATATACTGTAAAAATGTCCCAGTGGAGAAAAACAATCACAAACATTGTTAAAAAAATACCTTGTTCCCAATTCAGCACCTGTTCTTTTCATTTTCTAAACTCTATTTTGTTGCTTTCTATACCATTGGCAAATAAAATGCCATCTTATGGCAGTGAGAATCAGTTGCCACAGCACAGCGAAGCGACAATCAATTGCATTGGAGTTTTGCACCATCGCCTCCTGACAAAAGAAATTGGTGGCAAAGCATGTCAAGTGCTCTTTGTGCATAAAGACCCTCTTCATGAGTATGTCAAAAAATATTTCTTTGGCAGTACAAGTCTGCTGACACATATACAGAGGTATCAATCCTAACACTGTTATAAAAGAAAAGAATAGGTACATAAGTTGGTATTTTCATTGACAAATTTCCAGAAACATAACAGTATACATTGCTTATGCTGTAACAGTATATCTCAATATAGTAACACATTTAATTTCGACTTTTTTGCTGTTCTTAGCTTTCAGACTAGTACAACATAAATGATGTACTTTATGAAGATTCATCATGGAAAGAGTGGGGAAAAACAATCAGATAGATTCTACTCCTGGTCAGAGTAACTGCTCTCCCCTCGTACAGTTCCACCATTAAGGCACTGCCCTTAGTGCCTTCTGGTTTTCCAGGTAGGTGTTCGAGGCACTCCTCCACACTGAGGCTCTTGCCTGCTCCTCATCCCATCCTTTGGTGGTCTAGTGGAAGAGCCTGCTCTTCTGCTAGTCCACTCTGTGGGTGTCAGCTTTTTCTGTCTTTTTCTGTAGTGACTTTCTTTTTTGCCCTTTTCCCTGTGTCTTTTAAATTCTTAGCCTTTTTCTCTCTTTTGCCTCTCTTCACAGTTTTTTCCCACTGCTGCTATCTGTGCAGCCCCTCCACCCAGTGTGTTTCCACTCTTGACTCCCACCTCCCAGCTGCTCACGCTCCTCCCAGGCCCCTATTTAATGGCAGCTGCTGCGCAGTGCGCCACTGGTATGCCAAAGGCAAGCCCGATGGCGCCCATCCTCAACCCGTACCAGTACCAGGGCCCCTGTTCCCCCAACCCCCTGCCACTAAGACCCCAACACTCTCCCGCACTGAACCCAGGACGCAACAACAACAGCCAGCTCTCAACACCAAACAACATCCAATGCCCGATCTCCTGCCAAAACTGCCTCCACACCTTTACCCTCCTCCGAACCCAAATTGCCACCCCAACCCATCATATGCCACGACACACAAGCCCCATAGCTGTATCCTCCTCAATGTATTCTCCATGCACAGATATGCCATAGAAATCTGGGACCTCCTCATCTCTCACTCGCCCGACTTCGCCTTCCTCACAGAGACCTGGACCAATGCCAGCTCCGCCCCAGACATCGCAACCGCCATCCCAGATGGATATAAGACCCTAAGGAAAGATCGCTCCAACCACCTAGAATGAGGCCTTCCCATCGTCCTCAAGAGCTCCCTCTGACAAACAACCACCATTTCTCCTTATCGAAAACTCATCGCACACAAGCCAATGCCATGCATCCAATGCTGGAACGAAGTCTCAGAAGAACTCCTCACCTCTGCTTTCAGCTGCCCTCCTCCCCTACTATGACAAACAACAACACAGCAGCAAGCAACCTCCACCATTGGATTGCCAACTGTGCCAACACTCCCCCCCTCTCGCACTCCACCGTACAACAAAACACAAAAGCCACCTGGTTCAACACAGACTTCTGAGAAGCCAATCGCTCTTGCTGATGACTGGAGAAAATGTGGAGAAACAGAAAAACTCTGGAAGCACGCTCCGCCTACAAGGCACCGACCACTGCACACCACCAACTCATCAAATCAATAAAAAGAAACTTCATCCAAGACATTATCCTCTGTAACTGCCACAACTTCAAATAACTCTTTGCCATTATACAAGAATTCACCAGACCCAACAGCAAAACTGCTGACGTCCCTCCCTCCAAAGATCTCTGTAATAAACTCAGCTCCTTCTTCCACGCTCTAAGACACTTTTGATGACCAAGACCATGGCACCCCCCCCCAGTGATGCCATCCAGCAGACCCTCCTCACCTGGACTCCTCTCACCACAGAAGACACCACAAAGACTATGAAAAGCATCTACTCCGAAGCACATCCTGACCCCTGCTCACCGCACATCTTCCACAGGGTCGCCACCAAACATTGCACCGAAACTACGCCCCTAAATATCAACTGTTCCCTCAAGATCACCTCATTCCCCGATGACTGCAACCGCGCTGAAGTCAAACCCCTCCTCAAGAAACCCTCCGCAGACCCGACAGATCTCAAGAACCTCAGGCCCATCTCACTACTCCCTTTTGCCGCCAAAGTCATTGAGAAAGTCATTAACACCCAGCTAGCCTACTTCACAGAAATCAACAACATCTTAGAGACCTACCAATCTGTATTCTGCAGCAACCACAGCACCAAGACCAACATCATAGCCACCACCGAAGACATCTGCGCCCTCCTCGACCAAGGCAACACAGCAGCCCTCATTCTCCTGTACCTTTCAGCAGCCTTCTACACTGTTAGCCCACCACACACTAGCTGCCAGCCTCCACAATGCTGGCATCCAGGGAACAACCTTAGACTGGATTCGATCTTTCCTCTCAGACAGAACACAAAGAATAACACTCCCGCCCTTCCTCTCCGAACCTACGGAGATCACAGGTGGAGTACCCCAAGGATCCTTCCTCATCCCCATGCTCTTCAACATCTACATGGCCCCCCTCGCAACCTTCATCAGTAAAAAAGGACTCAACATAGTCTCATACACCGACACCCAACTCATCCTGTCCCTCACCAAGAAACCCAAAATCACCATGCGCAGTTTCCAAGTACGGATGAAAAGTGTCACAACGTGGATTAGCAGCAGCTCCCTGAAGCTCAACTCGAATAAAACAGAAGTCCTCATCCTCAGCTCCTCCCCTTCCACATGGGATAACACCTGGTGGCCCCCCACCCTTGGAAATCCACCCACCCCAACAGACTACGCTAGCAAACTCATCATCATACTCAACTCCTCACTCACCATGAACCACCAGATCAACACTGTATCCTCCACTTGCTTCAACACCCTTCGCATATTTCGCAAGACCTTCAAATGGATCCCCCTGATGCCAGGAAGACCATCACCCTCGCACTCATCACCAGCAGACTGGACTACGGAAATGCCCTCTATGCCGGAATCAGCATAAAACTCCTCAGCAAACTCCAGATCGTCCGGGACGCCACAGCCAGACTTATCCTCGACATCCTGCAACATGTGACCCAACACCTCAGCGCCCTCCCTGGCTCCCCGCAGAAAAAACGATAACTGGCAAACTACTCACAAATGCCTACAAAGCCCTCCATAACACCGGACTCCAATACCTCAATGAACAAATCTCCTTCCACATACCCAGAGAAACTTCCGCTCTGCCGACCTAGCCCTAGCCACGGGTCACCGCGTCCACAGGGGAAGAGCGGGTGACAGATCCTTCTCCTACCCCCATGGCCAAAACCTAGAACAAACTCCCCCTCCTCATCATATGAAGCCCAACACTGCACCTATTCAGAAAGGGCCTCAAGACCTGGCTCTTTGAATGACTGGCGGAGCTGCTCCTACCCTCCCAGTACCTCGAGACCCTAACTCTCACAGGTGAGTAACACACTTCAAAAATCCTGATTGATTGATTGATTATAGAAAATAAACTACAACGTATATCACTCTAAATAAGTAACACTGCATTGCACTCATTGCTATTTGTTAATCAGTTGTTTCACCTACACTTACTACACTAATCTAAATAAAGCCATGTTAAAAATATCTTTTTTATTATTAAATCTGGTATAATACTACTAATAAATATAAACCACACTTACATTTTGGAGATCCTTTTAAAGACATCACCCCTGGTAGGACAAATGATGTCTTAAACACTGACGATTGACATAGAATAAATACCATACACCACTTTTAATTCTCCTAAGAATTTCGGTTGAAGAAACAAAAGGTAAGAATTTTCTAGTTTAAAAGCAGTTTTAGTTTGAATATATTGTTGTTGTCATTGCAATCCGTCCACCCACTTTCACTATTTAAATTGACAGTATAGTGTCCAGATGTTACATTCATTCTTTCATGAAAGATATTAGCCATAGTAGAATAAGTCTGCTTAGAAGCTTGCAATTTTGGTTTCCAATTTAGATCCGTCTGCTCAGCCTCGCTGCAGCATTAATATAAAGTATTTTCCACTTATATGTATACGGAACCTCAGGCCCATCTCACTACTCCCTTATTCTGCCAAAGTCATTGAGAAAGTCATCAACACCCAGCTAGCCCACTTCACAGAAATCAACAACATCTTAGATACCTTCCAATCTGTATTCTGCAGCAACCACAGCACCAAGACCAACATCATAGTCACCACCGAAGACATCTGCACCCTCCTCGACCAAGGCCACACAGCCGCCCTCATTCTACTGTACCTTTCAGCAGCCTTCTACACTGTTACACACACTAGCTGCCAGTCTCCACGATGCTGGCATCCAGGGAACATTCTTAGACTGGATTCGATCTTTCCTCACAGACAGAACACAAAGAATAAGACTCCCGCCCTTCCTCTCCGAACCTACAGAGATCACAGGCGGAGTACCCCAAGGATCCTTCTCATCCCCATGCTCTTCAACATCTACATGGCCCCCCTCACAACCATCATCAGTAAAAAAGGACTTAACATAGTCTCATACACCGACACCCAACTCATCCTCCCCCTCACCAAGGAACCCAACATCACCATGCGCAGTTCCCAAGTTCGGATGAAAAACGTCACAACGTGGATTAGCAGCAGCTCCCTGAAGCTCAACTCGGATAAAACAGAAGTCCTCATCCTAGGCTCCTCCCCTTCCACATGGGACAACACCTGGTGGCCCACCACCCTTGGAAATCCACCCACCTCAACAGACTACGCTCGCAAACTCGTCCTCATGCTCAACTCCTCACTCACCATGAACCACCAGATCAACACTGTATCCTCCACTTGCTTCAACACCCTCCGCACATTTCGCAAGACCTTCAAATGGATCCCCTTGATGCCAGGAAGACCTCGCGCTCATCACCAGCAGATGTACATCATCTACAATTTGGCTAGTCATATTGAGGTTAGACATTTTAATCGATCTGTCAAATGCTCTGTTTGGAATCCACTAGTGTTAAGTGTAGAAATATCTCAGAACTTATTAGACTGGTAGACGTAAAAGAGCAATCTTCACAGTCATGGTTCAACATGTAACTCAGTCAATAAGTCACCCGTATTTATTTCTTCTTCTAAAACCCCAAGGATGACCATTACAATTTCCTGCGCATCTTGTTGAAGGTTCTGAGTAAATTGTACTGATCCACTGCATATATCTACTAGATCTCAAATGCCTAAAGCACAATGTATTGCAGTCCTATCACTGTGTAAAAGCTGCAGCAAAGCACACAGTGCAGAGCATAATCTCTTCTGTGGTTTCTGTTTAATTCCATTTATAAGATGTGGTAAATGAAATAGTACATTGAGAACAACATTTACATAGCAGTTGACACAAGCTTTGTTTGACAACTTGTAACCTATATTATCTCCCTCATTTTCCAGTTTTTTTTCTTAACACATTCCTTGTTTTCCTTCTATTCATTCTTTTGTGAGCTTTCGCTTTGGACAAATTATCCATGTTTCATTAATGGGATACTCTCCGAAACAAGGAGCATATACATTTCTCAACAGATTGTACACTCTGACACAGCTGGCATTGGCACTAACTTTACTATTATCAAAATCAACCAAAAACAAACTGGACACTGTTCTTACTCAAGACAATGCAACATATGACATACCTTCTTTAAATACAGTATCACCAATGTTAATAAAAGCTGTGTTAATGCTTAAAACGTGGGATTTATTGATAGTTACAGCGGATGGTAGAGACACTGGAAACTGCTGCCCCCGGACATATAAGTCTTTTGCCAGCAAAAAAGAACAACACATCAGCCAATGTGCTTTAAATATTCAACCTCTCCCTATTTGGAAAAGTTATTATATCAATAACTTTACCCATTGCACCATTTAATAATCCTTCTTCAACATCTAAATTGCACTGCAAAACCACTCTAAAGTTTTGGCGCACCCGTAAACACTTTTCTAATCCTGGAGTCCTGGATTCAGATTTGATTAATGAATCCAACTTTGCTTGTAGCTTTCCACTTAGCAATACTGTCATTCCCTGGTGTTCCATTTTGTCAATAGCTGTAATTTCCATCATTTCTTCTCTCTCTTGTTTAAGTAATTGTTCAAGAAAATTGGAGTACTCTGATAGTGTAGACATTAAACAGACAATGAAATTCCCTTCTTCATGAAACTGAACATTAGCTGTGCTCTTAGAGGAGAAATGTTTCCTGCTAAGTCAATGTTCTAAGGTATGTTTCCCCTCTATTGTCAGAACTCCTACTCTATTGGCTTTCAGAATATTTCTGTATTCCACATCAGATGCCTAATGCATATTTTTCAGAAGTTCCTTGTATTGGATGTTTAGCAAAATGTTTACATTGCCAATACTTACCAAATAATTCCTATTTTCATCACTCAGAACAGGCTGTCTTTTGACTTGGGTAAGTTGCAGTAGGTCACCAAAGACAATTAAATGCTTTCCTCCAAACAGAATGTCATACTCTGCTTTTAAAATCTTCAAGTGTACGAGGGCAAGCATTACATTTGAGACCATGCTCACCTCATTGAGGATCAAAAGCTTAAGCTTCTTCAATACTCTTGACACCTCATGGATAACTTTTGGTATTCCAGTTTATTGTCGTGATCAACAGGTAGAATTAGTAGTTGATGTAGAGTAATTCCTTTAATGTTGTGTGCAGCTAATGTAGTGAGTGCTGTTACTACACTGGATGAATTTGATTTTGTTGTCTGCCGTAGGTAAGTGGTGAGAACTTTAAATAAAAGCTTCTCCCTGTGCCAGCTTGACCACTGACGTAAATTAGTATAAGCTTAAATTATGAGCATTTGCATTCTTTCTTCTCATGAAGGAATTGGTGCTCTATTTTCTATTTTACATCTATGTACATTTCCTTATGTTAATTATTCAGTTATCCAACTAACTGTTTGAAATAAACAGTTTCCTGTCTTGCTTGTTACATTGCAGTTTTCTCCTCATTCATGGCTATTATAGCTTTGTTTTCAATAATGGCTTGTCCAAGAGGAGCTTGACTCAGCGGTGCAAAACTTTGACTTCTTTGGGAACTCTCCTTAGCTTTCTCAGCAGCAATTATTCTTTCCTGTTTGATCTCATAATTTAAAACTGCAAATAGTTTGGAAAGACTGCAGTGAATGCTGTCTTTCACAACATTGAAAGAATCTTTATAGCAGTCTTTGGGGCATATGTATGAAAATCCCTGTTTGCGATTCTCAAATAGCGATTTTTTGACAATTACTATTTGAGAATTGCAAAATGGGATGTATGTAAAAAATCGCAATTTTTTGCAATTTCTTAGTATTCCTTAATTGCGATTAGCAAATTGCGAAATCGCAATTAAGGAATACTTTCCCTTTCATTTCTATGGGCCAGGAGGCCCATTGGAATGAATGGGAAGTCATTTTCAATTTGCGATTCGCAATTTGAGAATCGCAAATTGAGAATAATTTCAAGGGTGCAAGGGTGTCATAAGGACACCCTGATGCACCTCTGAAATGAACATGTGTGCGCATATGGCGCACATACATGCCCTAAGGGCATGTATGTGAGCCACATGGCACCTTCACAAATGCCAAAAAGTGCTTTTGTGAAGAAATCGCAAATTACCAAGAACTTGAAGTTGGTGGTAATTTGCAATTTCTAAAGGAGAAATCGCAAAACTTGAGTGCTTTCTGTATAGCATTTACGGAATAGCATTTTACGATTCCTTAAATGCTTACGCAAAGTTAAGGAATGGCAAACATTGCGATTCCTTAATTTTGCAATGCGATTGTCCTCAAACATCCCGTTTACTGAATTTGTAGTCGCAAACACTGCTTATTTGCGAATCGCAGCGTTTGCGACTGAAATTTCCGTTCATACATATGCCCTATAGTCTCCAAGTCATTCTGATTCAACACGCCAAGGATTTAAAAGTTGTCGACGTGCTAAATAGAAAAACTATTTTCTGTCTGGAGTATGGCAACTACGTTTTCTGTGGTTGATTCAATGTCATTTTGTGTGTCTCGCCAAACAACCGTCACATCCAACTTCCGCATAATTGATTTTTTCCATGTTTTCTGTTACATTGCTTTTTGTATCTGTAGTGTTGAAGTACTTCATAAAGGCACATGTTCTGGAAAAGTTTATAACACTCTATTTCACATACTTAAGTTGCAAGGCTTTGACTTACCCAAACATTTCCCCTCGACTTTGAGAACAAATTGGCTGAGTTAAACCAATAACGGCACTCATAGAACCCTCATCTTTCTCTGTGGTAAATCATTTTCACGCTGAAGCTGTACACTTTTTGGGTTAGTATCTTCTGCGGAAATCTCCTCCTTCATCTTCTTTAACTCTCTTTTCTCTTATTTTGTAATATATGAAGTGACGTTCCCAACAACAGCAATGGAATTGTCTACAACAAATTGTATATCCTTATCTATATTCCACATTTAAAAAATCACAGATTAATACTCATTAGTTTACTTGGAGCCCTCTGTTTTTCTCAGGTTGTATGTATTTTTCAGTGTATGTCTGACTACAGAGAAAAATCTGCTCAGTTTTCCTCGGAAAATGACAGGCCGTGGTAATCTGAATCAACAGATTCTGTAACATTTTCCTTTGCATCTGTATTTTTAATGGCAGTATTTCTCACATCTATGCCTGTGAAAGCACAGAACTTGTTGCTTCGGGCCTCTTTCTCTGCTGTCTTATCACTGTCTGTTCCAAATTTTGGTGCATCTTTTGTCCATAACAGCGTGTGAATATGAGGAGCACTTTTGCTTGGTACTCTTTACACCAAAAGAAATTAGTTACTTTGCGAAGAGTAGGATTTATTTTGTTGTACATGAATGAGAGCATGGCTTGGAAACTTTTGTTAAAATATCTGCAAGCAATAACAGGATCCAAAGAGCAACGTTTGCCTACTGTCTTCAGATTGATCTCCTTATTGTTTGAGTGCGCTTCTCTAAAAAAGTTCAAGCAGGTCATTCCATGTGCGCTCAGCACAACTGAGTGTCAGAAATCAAGTATGTGCACTTAAGTTTCTTAACATACATTTTAATTCTCTATGATGACAATAGCAATATTTTTTGGTGCCACTCTAGATTGGCAACAAATTAATCAAGTTGCAATGAATTGCTTTACAGAGAGATTTTAAAGATTATCTCCTGCCTTCAGTATGTGGTTTACAGCATCTGAAAGTCCAGACAAGTGACCCTCAAACAGAAGCTGGATAATCTATGGAATGCACTGGCATCTGAAATCTTGGATCCTCTGAATACAATCAGGTTGACTGGTATTAACCTGCTGGTTTCTGTAAAGGGCAGTCATGATCATGAACACCTGCTTCACTGGGAAACAGCTGTGGAAAACAGAGAGCCTCTAAACGTTACTCCCACACACTCATGGGAGCACCTTTTGTTTGTTTCATTTGAAAGAGATCAATAGCATCTCCATAGACTGTAGTGTAGTTCCTATTATCCCAATAGGCTCTGCGCATTGGAATAATACCTCCAATAGTATAGACCTAGACCAGACGTTAACTAGGTCTTCTACTGTCGATATTAGACTTAAAGTTTTGGGTTTGGCAGCTAGCTCAGAGTTCACTAGGAACTTTCTCGAATAGGCAAGGAGGAGTTGAACCTCCCTGGATAGACAAGAAGGGATTTAGTTTCTGACAACCATAGAACATGACAACTTTGCTCTCCCCTAATCAAGAGTGTATCTCTAGAGTCGTGTGAAAACAAAAGACAACTTATTTTACTCATTCAGTACGTGCATTCTTAGTTTCACCAGATTGTAGAGAAAAGGAAGAGACGGGCGTGTTCAATAAAAGATGTTATTTATTGATCAGTCTCTTTTCTCGTACAAGAGAAATGAATCGATATTATTGCAATACTTATGGTTAAGTAAAGTGCATACAATAAAAGCAGAATTATAAAATAATACTGTAAAAACATTGATATGGTTTCTAAGCCATATGGTGGTTTAAAATGGATAAAATAGATACATATATATAAACATTTTACTAATCGTACTCAACTGGTGCTTCTAACTACGCCTACCCCGGTGTACCTGACCTAAGCCTAATACGTGGGCGGGGATAGAAAGTAGCAGTTTAAGTTAAGTTTGTTTTGCCAAGTGACTGACTCAAGAATTCTCTGCAAGGGGTTATTCAGCTCTGTACCATGAATCTAGGATGGTTGAGGGATGGTATCTCTCGTCTGAGGTCTCGATATTCCAAGCTGCCTGCGAGGGCTGCTCGGAAGCGCCGGAGCTGGATTTCTCGGCAGGAGAAAGGCAGCGTCTCGTTCTCAGCGCGTCAGGAAGGCGGGGCAGCTAGTGGGCTTCGCTTTCTGCTGGGCTTCGGCAAGTCTCGCTGCTCCGATCTTGTCACCACCGCGTGTGTTTGCTTAAGGCAATATCGGTAATATTTATACCTGTAAGGTGCCGAGATTGACGTAAGGATGGACATAGATACGTCAATAAGGATGTCATACGAGCTGGTCGTTAGCACATTCTTTTACTGAAGTTCTTTGAGAAATCAAAACAATGGCCTCAGTGATTTTCCCAGGTTGTCATAGGTTTGATTTGTTTTGAGAACTCCGTATGCCTTATCAGGGGCTGGAGGAATATTGCTTTGCCTAATTAGATGGCAAGCGTTATGACCTAATCAGATAACGCGCTCCTGTGCCGTGGTCTGGCGTAATCAGATAACGGTTTCTGCATCATGGGATGGCTGCTAGTTAACTCGTTAACCAGAATAGGGTCAGGAATAGGGGGATCGATACAGAACCTATAGGAATACATCACACCCACTCCACGCTAACTATGGCCATATTTACGAATCTAGGCATAGTAAAACATACTGTAGAGTATCGTGTATACCGTACCACCCCAAAATACATATAATGCATTTCAAAATTATGTAATGTACGGGAAAAATAAAATAGCCATATGTACTATATGCACTTAAGCAGTAGACTAATGCTAAATTAATCACGCATGTATACATTATTAGTAATCGAATATGAGAATTACACATGAAATGGCTCTTAATACAGAAGAAAAGTTCGAGACCACTTCATCACAGTCCAAGAGAAAAAAAATATTTATGAACATACCAGCGGGCAGCTAATGTCTATGAAGTTTCTAAAAACAGAAATTAGTTCTCTAAGAATAGTTCTTACTTTAAGCAGAAGAAAAGTGTCCCGTAAAATTAAAAAAAATTTGGGGCTGCTAAAAAATTTGCTGTCCGTGGACTGGAGGAAAAGTTGATCTTGCTACTTTATTATTAAAGTTGAAGGCCAAATTCAAGGTGTCGGGAACGCCGTGTGCTAGCTTGTTCAAGAGTCATTATTTCTGCTCTGGTGAGAACATCATATCATTGAGACTGCTGAAAAAACTGTCAACAGCTTCCTGTGAGAGTTCCACTAATTCGGAAAAGGATGTAACCATGCATTCATGAGCATGATTGTCTCCATTGACGTTTTGAGTAGTATTGCTGACAGAAGGTTGTACCTGATCGATGCTGCTTTCATCTTGATCTTCACTACCCCTTAATCGTGGTGGTGAAGTTTCCACGAATGCCGTCATCAGGATTGGCAGCCGTTGAGGGCAGCACAATGCATGAGCCTTTACCGGACCCAACAATGTTTCTGCATCCATTGGCGCATCCGATTGTAGCGTCAGACAGGTGTCCAACACGCATTCTTCTCCGCACAGCATGCACCTTAATACAGGTAAAACACATCTTTGCCATATCGGCCGAAATGAAAGAAACCAAGTCATGTTCAGGTCTCTAAGCCGGGTTAGTCCCAGGATTTTTGATATCGGGTCCCGGTATCCAATGGCTCGGATTGTTTCTTCCCTTGTCGCGGGTGTTTTGTCTGTGACATGGTTTGCCATAACGAAATATAAGGACTAAGAATAGGATTCCTGCAATTAGTCCCAAAATGAGGGGAACTCCTCCAAAAATCGAATGGAAGAAATCTGGAAAAATACCCAGTATGGCTTTGAATGGTGTTAATGCCATCGAAAATACTGTCTTAAATACATTTGAGACTCCACTGGTATCAGAAATATTTAAGATTTCATTCAGGATTTCTGCGAAATGTATGGGGGAATTAGTTGATAATAATGAGTGAATCTCTGCAGTCGTCCTTGCGACTAGGAGATCATACGTTTCTTTTGATGACGTGAGCCTGGTCGGCGTCTGAAGAAGCACTGTTTTCATTCTGCTTAAAGTATCAACTCGAATAGAAGTAATTTTCAAGTTAGGCCATGCCCTTGCCTCCCTGTCTGGAAAGGAGCTGGGGAACAATAAGCGTCCACAGCACATGACCTTCGCAGTCGTACTGATGAGATAAGGAACCCCGGGCTGTAGACTACAACATCTGCGATCCACAATTAGAATGTAACTCCCGTTATAGAGTCTTTTAAAGAATGGTTCTATCTCTGTTGCAGGTGCGCCTAGCTGGTGACATGAAAGGTTATTTGAGTTCCCTTCACAGGCTCCATGCAAACTAATTCCATTACACAGAAGTGTACCGCTTAGTGACATTGCACAATTATTGCCACTAAGAAACACTTTCTGTCCTTTATTACTGACACATGCATGTGAATAGGGCAAGTTCCATGTTGTCTTAATGTACCCTTTTCCCAATTTTTCGTACATGCCAGCCTGTATACATTTTTGGCAGTATTGAAACCTGAAAGTAGATATCGGAATATTAATTATCCCATGTATTATCCATTCAATGACAGGTCGTTCTGACATTGTCAATGGTAATCTCTCGAGTTTCTCAATGCTCAGGATTGTATAATCAGCACCCTTCTGTGCCATACTGATCTGTTTATCAGTAAGGTTAAAGATATTGAATAGTGACGTTGTGTTGATTAAACGCCAAGGCACATAGCCTGAACGCAGATTTTGTAACGTCCAGCCAAGCTGTACAATAGAACGCAATTGAGACTGACCGTGTTGTAACAACAATAAGTCTTGCGATATTATGTCGATTGCTGATGACACAATGCTGTCCAATGAAAAGATTCTGGAGGACAGAGTCATTAACCCATTGTCCACTACAGAAAGCGATTTTTCCAAAGTAATACGGTCAATTTCCCGTATACTTTCTGCTGTCTCAATTTGAGTTATCTTCCAGGCCTCGTTGTAAGCTGCATATATGGAGGCTGCTATGAAGCGTTTTTGACGCTGTTTGCACGGTCCCATAATGAAATCACGCAAGTCAGCACCATCAGTAAGTAAAGTTAGGTGTTGCTTAATTTCTGTCAGTGTGGAAGTTTTTAGCCATTGAAGGCAGAGTTTGCCCACACTGTAGGTGGTGATTATCCCTGGGTGTTGTCTTTGGGAATATCTAGGGTCTGGCCTGGTCAATTTGAACCCCTGTGTTTTGTTCAGGAATCTGTCTTGACAGTTATTAGTATCTGTGGGCCAGATCAACCATTGTTTCCAATCAGGATTTGTTCTGTTTTGGTTTAATACATAGTTTACGTCTATCTCTTCATCTGCAGAGTTATTGCTGTTCATTGTTGGTTTTGGAATAGACGGTTTATTTAAGTCTTTGATTTTGGCTAATCCAAGACAGGTAGTTTGTTGAATACTTTCATTCAAGAATATAATTTGTTCTGGGATCATGCAGGCTCTAAACAATGATTCTATACCTTGTACTTGCCATTCTTTTGTACCCCAAACACTTTTTACTTCAACATTTTTGTCCCAATAATCAAAACCAAATGTATTCATTTGTTCAAAAAATGAGTCCGAATATATCAATTTCGTGTTTGTAAGCATGGTTTTTGTTCCTGTCTTATTTGACAATTTGAAATAAAATGTTTCAGCATTACTTGTGTTGAACCCTGAAAAGTATGAATATTTGTCATAAAAGGTTCTTGAGCTTCCTTTTGGAGGGGTTGCACAATGTTCCCATTGATTATAATTTAAAACATTTCTAGGTTGTGCTGATTTATGTAAAAAATGGTTACCATAGTGGTTGTAGCAGTACATACTATCATAATTAGATGAACCCTGCAAATAATCATGTTTGGTAAATTTAGCAGACATCACTAGATCAGACATCATGTTATTAATACTTTCAAAGTCCCAATCATCAGCAAATGAGTTTGGTTTTACAAAGTCACTCAACGAGATCTTGATTTGGTGTGGATATTTGAGGATCTCAACCGGACCATAAATTTCATAGTCAGTATTGTCCCATGCTACCCCACCCGGTATAGGATTGGCTGTGAAATTGACTGAAGAAAGTTCTCTTTTCTTGACGTGTGAAGACGTGTGTGGCTTGAGGATCAAGTTGATTTTCTGGCTTGCTGTGTCCATTTTAGCATATTTTCCCTGAATGAAGCATCCCAAACATAGTATCATGATGAGCCAAAGTATCAGGATAAATACACCAAAGGACACCCAAAATTCAATCCACAGGGAAATCAGATAGGTTTCTTTCAGCTGTTTCAAAAGTTCCTTAGCTTTATCTTTAAAAGTTTTTGTTGATGGCTGTGTCTTTGATTCACTTAGATCTTCAGAAGAATCATCAAAGTTGATGAAGTAGCCGGATACCGTTCTGTCTATTGTTCCAATTGCTTCAGGATTACTGTTTCTTGCAGCTTCAGCATATTCATTTGTTACTTCATTGTAGGTTGGTGTGTCTCTACTAAATGTTTTTATTTGGGTTTTCAGAGGTGTGAGTTCCATTGCATTGTTGCATAGTCCTTGTTGTTGTTCTGTAGGCGTTTCGAATGTGATTAGCCTTTTAGTTAGCACCTCTGTACTTGTAGCAAACCTTGGTGTTCTACTACTTATCGGGAGTCCACTTGGCCTACTGTTTGTTATCGGCCACATGATTGTGGTTTTACCAGGTCGATGGATACAACTCGGTTCTCCTTTTTACCAGCAAGTGGCGGTAATATAACTGATCTTGTCCCGTTGATGGACAAGACAGGAACTGCTTTTCTGTAAGAAGGCCCAAATTCCTTCTTTACCGCGATCTTTTCTCTGACTAGATCCCCGATTTTTGGAATCCAGACAGGTCTTGCTGGGACAGGTGGTGGTTCTTCAGTGGTTGTTGGCTGCTGTTTCAACTTTATGTTGCTCAGGTCTTTTCTTGTTTCGTTTAAGTCCTGTAAAATAGCCAAACGATCTTTGATATCAAAGCTTTTTTCTTTCACCACTGAAGTCTGACTGTCAAGATCTAAGACTAGCATCCTAGTCCCAAACAGTAATTCGTACGGACTGAATCCCCTCAGAGAATTTCTTGGCAAGTTGTTTAGACTACGTTGGACACTTATTAGATGTTTGACCCACCCAGCTCCCGAACCTAATACCTTTGCTGTTATAGATTGCTTTATGCCTTGGTTTTTTCTTTACACCATCCCGTATCCCTCAGGAAGGAAGTGAGAAGAATCCCGCTTCGCTATGCTCATTTGGCCGTGCTTTCCCACAAGCTTGAGGGCTAAAGTGAAAACATTGGTCAAACGTAGCATGCTCCTAGCGTATATGCCATTTAGACTCGCAAATCTTTGTATAACAGTCCCGACGTCAGCCGAGTGCTGGGGTCTACATTTATAAGTGGAAACTAGTCTTTATTTGTTAATGGGACGCATTATTTACACTTGTTTCACTGATTATTGTTTAGCCCTTATTGCGTGAAACGCCATGGTATTACCCCGTTCCTCTCGCCGCTGCGATCTCTGTTGCAGCCCGGGCATTTTTTTACAAAAATGTGATGATGCAGGCTCATGCCTGGCCACCAGTACACTGATTGTAGTTCTTCCAGAGAATCTTTTAGTTTGAGGTGTCTGAGACCCTTGCCCATATGTGCGTCTGCTATTAACAAAGTTCTCCTGTCCTTGTTTGGAATTACTCTATCCCCCACTCCAGGGATTCGAGCAAAAGGAACGGAGTTCGCACCGATTATGTATGTATATTCGAGTGGGTAACTGATCGGTAACGCTGAGCAGTCGCTTTTTGATGACGTTTTCACCGCCAGCATTGTTTCACCGTCAATGTATTTTACTGCATGCTTTTTCCTAGCTACGGAAGCCGATTTAGTTGCTACCGTTGTGGCTTTCTCAGCCGATGAATTCCCTGCAACGTGAACGCCATCACGCTGATGACTCAGTGAGTGTATCACGTGAGTCTTTGGTAGTTCCTTTTTTAACAGAACTATTTGTTCCCAAAGCAGTTTTTGCTTTATTGTTGCACCTGTGTCATCTTTGTAACCGTTTTGAATCCATTTCTGTAAATCGTTGTTATATGATTTGACGCAGTAATACGAATCGGACACTATGAGTGTCGGGAATTCGCGATCTGCATTATCTAGCGCCATTTTCAATGCTATTATTTCAGTCTGTTGTTCTGAATTAGTTTCTACTGAGTGTGTTTTTGTTAATAGAGGTCTTAGTATACCTCCGCGCCACACTTCTTTTGTAATCTCACATGTGGGGTTGTATGCTTGTTCTCCCCAAACGGATGGTTGAGCATGTCCGTCTGTATAGATTACACAAGCGTACTGTCGTAATGGCAGAATGTCGATTGGCAGAGGGAATATTCTTTCATATTCTAGATATTTTAGTTCATCTAGTTCTGGATCAAAGTAGTATTTTACTTTGTCCATTGTAATGGAATTCACCCATTGTATCCATTCCGGATTCAATGCTGTTGTTGGTAAATTACACGGGGTTGTTAATGCCTCAAAGGCTGATTCTGCTGTTCTGACTGTGATGTGTCTACCATCAGCTTTATCTTTTTCTCTAGCTATTGCGGTCTGAACTGCATGAACAATGTTTTCTTTAATGCTGAATTTCTTTTCAGCTTTAGTGTACAAGTGTGATTTGAATGCAATTGGTACCTTTTCTCCCTCATTAGAAGTCAGGTATGTGAATCCGCATCTTCCTGGGATGACTCGATTCACAAGGTTGCGTGTGTTATCACGTGTTTCTAGTTTTGTTTTAATTAACATATCTGTTTGTAAGGATCTCAGAATTTCTGTGTGTTTTTGAGTCCAATTGGTTTTTTTAAAATCTGGTTTTATTAGATCATAAAGGGGTTTGACCCTTTCTGTGTAATTTGCAATGTATGTTCTTCCGAAATTTAGGAAGCCTAGAATTGACTGTAGGTTTTTTAGTGTTCTAGGTGCTTGGAGTACGGCACATTTCTCTAGGAAATTGTCAGCCAGGCTTTTGCCTTCACTTGATAATTCATATCCTAAGAACAGGACTGTTAGATGGGCAATTCTAGATTTTTTAAAGTTGAATTTGTAACCCTCTGCCGCGAACCCAAGTATTATGGTGTTCACTCTCTTCAAGTGAGTTTCCAAGTCATCATCTGTTAGGTATATGTCGTCGACATACGATAATGCTTCGTCATCATATGTTTGTAGTAATTCTGTTACCCTCGCTGAGAATACTCCTGGGCTGTTCTTGTACCCCTGGGGTAACCAACAGAATTCTTTTTGAGCGCCATTTATTGAGAACGCTGACAAGTATCTGCTCTCTGGTGCTATATTTTGACAAAAGAATCCATTAGAGATGTCTAATGTTGTTTTATATTTTTTGCGCACTATGTTATTCATTAGTGCAGCACTATGCGAGTTTTGTACTGCAAAAGTTTTGCAACATGAGTTAAGGTGTCTGTAATCCAAAACTAGACGATATGAATTGTCTGGTTTGGAGACAGGAAACAAAGGGTTGTTCATTTGTGAGGTGCAAGTTTCAATCACCCCCTGGTATTCTAGTTGATCTAGAATTTCTTTTACCTGTTTTTTAGCTTCTTGCTTGATTGGATACTGCCTTTGTGCAGTAGGTTGTGATTTTAACTGGATTTTGTGAGGAGGAGACTCCTCATCCCATCCTACATGATTTTTATATAAAGCAGGAGCTTGAGCTACTGCCCACTTTTTTGCAAGTGTATATTTTTTATGAATTGGAATATGATTTGAGAAGGCAGGCATAATTATTTCTTCGCCATGTGGGCACTCCCTGACGAACTCTGGTGGCCAATCTTTTTCAGCTAGAAGGATGTCATAGCCCTTGGAGAGATTATCCCAAAAAAGGCCCCTTATTTTCCTAGTCTTATCCCCTTCTATACGTAAAGTTATTTCATATATTTTGTGAGGTTTGCTAACTCTGGTGTCTGCAGTTTCCACCTGAATGTATTCATTCGTGTCCACTGTCTCCAGATGATTCATAAGGACTTTGCGTGCTATGCTCACTTCTGCTGCGCTGTCTAGCATTGTCTGAGCCCACTCTCCGTTTTTCAGCTGTGTCCTCAGTATTCTCGGCATTGTTGAATACTTTAATACTGGCTACCTTCTTTTTTGGAAACTGTAATTTTTTATTTGGATGAGCAGGTTCCTTGTCTTTGGACTTGACGTGCCCTTCCCTGGGTTCCGATCGTCCTCTTCTTTCCAATTTCTGCGAGGAAGTCTGAAAAGATTGAGAGGGACGTGTATCAAAATCTTGATATCTATCCGGTTTCTTTATGTTATCCCTATTTCTAAGGTTGTATTTTTTCACAGAGGGCTCCCTTTGGGGAGACTTGGGTCCTTGGTCCGGAGATCTTTCTCTCCGCCGAGGAGACCTTCCTCTGGACTGGAATCTCTTTTCTTTTGGATTGGATTGTTTGTTTCCATCCCAGTTCTTCTTTTGACTGTTTAGAATATTTTTAATAAATATTTTTTCAGGACTTTCAATTAGTTGGGGCTTTACTGGTATTTCACCCAAACTATCTCTACCTAGTTCTTCATAGGATTTTTCTATAATTCTGGCAATTTCAGCTGGTTGGTCTGGTATATCTGTCTCTTTTAACCTCTGGCGGATCGCCACATTCGCTGCTTCTCCTTTTATGTTGGCTAGTAATATTGCCGAGACCTGCTTGAAGTCTTTTAGTAATTTCATACCGAGAGTTAAAGCGGGTTCTGGACCGTATTCGTCTTGAATTTGTTTTAGCACATCTGGTATTACCGACATGGATGGTACACCCTGTGTTTTTGTGTAAATGGAAGCAAAGACTGTACCCCAAGTGTCACAGTCCTCCACGTGTGGTGCGATTCCCATTGGAAGACAGATAGTCAGAATCCTGTGTTTATCCACAGGGGTGGTGTCTGGAAACACCGCCTCTATTTGGGTTATTTTTTGTGCTAACCAGAATGGTATTTGTTCCCGTTTAGCTGGTACTTTACCTAGGCAGGACTGTATGTTCTGTGGTGTAATTTTATTTGTGTTCCCCTGATGTGGGGTCAGCTGTGGAATTTTAACTACAGGTTGGATGGTTGAAGTCCGCATTACATATTGGACTAGTTGTCTATATATTTTAATTAATTGTTTTAGTTGTACTAAAACATCTGCTGCAGACATCCTTTCGATGTCTGGATGTGGTGTGTATCCGGCTAGGACCGGCCACGTTGCTCCTGGTCTACCTAGTGGACCGAGCCTGGTGATGTGATTATTATGTTTTAGGGCGCCATTAAACAAGAGCAGGTGCTCTTGAAATTTTAGTGGTACCTCCACTTCCTCGAAAGGAGTGTAGGTATCCGGAGGTTCCTCTATTTTATAACAGTGGAACTCCTTTGTTACAGCATTTGCTGCTGGAAAGTTTATCCATGAATAGAATACCTCTGTCTGCCGATATTCGTGTGCCTCAATTACGAATATGACTGTACCACCTCCTGGTGTCAGTCCATTTTCTATAAGTTTTAACGTTATAGATCTTCTTATGTTGACCGGGATGAGTATTATATCCGGGTCTGCTTCTTGCATAGTATTATCAGCTTCTATTACTTCAGCTGCTACTCTAGCTCTCTCTCTTTCATCATCACTTTCTGGCATTTTACTGTCAGGAAGGTTATTCTGTTTGTTTGCAGATCAGGTTTCTTGTGGAAACAAAGATTAGATGCACAATATTTTGGAACAGTGTATCCTTCAACGTTGATTGAACCAAGAACCATACATAGGAGTTCCCTCCTGCGAGGTTTGGCGGATTTTACCTCTCACCCACTCCAGACGTCTTTGGAGTATTATGGGAAAAAGGGGTCTGAGTGAAAAAGCACGACTGAGTTACTCTAAAGTCTTGCGTTAGTTTTATCGCCTATCCAAACACGTTGGGCGCCATGTAGTGTAGTTCCTATTATCCCAATAGGCTCTGCGCATTGGAATAATACCTCCAATAGTATAGACCTAGACCAGACGTTAACTAGGTCTTCTACTGTCGATATTAGACTTAAAGTTTTGGGTTTGCCAGCTAGCTCAGAGTTCTGTAGAAACTTTCTCGAATAGGCAAGGAGGAGTTGAACCTCCCTGGATAGACAAGAAGGGATTTAGTTTCTGACAACCATAGAACATGACAACTTTGCTCTCCCCAATCAAGAGTGTATCTCTAGAGTCGTGTGAAAACAAAAGACAACTTATTTTACTCAGTCAGTACGTGCATTCTTAGTTTCACCAAATTGTAGAGAAAAGGAAGAGACGGGCGTGTTCAATAAAAGATGTTATTTATTGATCAGTCTCTTTTCTCGTACAAGAGAAATGAATCGATATTATTGCAATACTTATGGTTAAGTAAAGTGCATACAATAAAAGCAGAATTATAAAATAATTCTGTAAAAACATTGATATGGTTTCTAAGCCATATGGTGGTTTAAAATGGATAAAATAGATACATATATATAAACATTTGACTAATCGTACTCAACTGGTGCTTCTAACCACGCCTACCCCGGTGCACCTGACCTAAGCCTAATACGTGGGCGGGGATAGAAAGTAGCAGTTTAAGTTAAGTTTGTTTTGCCAAGTGACTGACTCAAGAATTCTCTGCAAGGGGTTATTCAGCTCTGTACCTTGAATCTAGGATGGTTGAGGGATGGTATCTCTCGTCTGAGGTCTCGATATTCCAAGCTGCCTGCGAGGGCTGCTCGGAAGCGCCGGAGCTGGATTTCTTGGCAGGAGAAAGGCAGCGTCTCGTTCTCAGCGCATCAGGAAGGCGGGGCAGCTAGTGGGCTTCGCTTTCTGCTGGGCTTCGGCAAGTCTCGCTGCTCCGATCTCGTCACCACCGCGTGTGTTTGCTTAAGGCAATATCGGTAATATTTATACCTGTAAGGTGCCGAGATTGACGTAAGGATGGACATAGATACGTCAATAAGGATGTCATACGAGCTGGTCGTTAGCACATTCTTTTACTGAAGTTCTTTGAGAAATCAAAACAATGGCCGCAGGGATTTTCCCAGGTTGTCATAGGTTTGATTTGTTTTGAGAACTCCGTATGCCTTATCAGGGGCTGGAGGAATATTGCTTTGCCTAATTAGATGGCAAGCGTTATGACCTAATCAGATAACGCGCTCCTGTGCCGTGGTCTGGCGTAATCAGATAACGGTTTCTGCATCATGGGATGGCTGCTAGTTAACTCGTTAACCAGAATAGGGTCAGGAATAGGGGGATCGATACAGAACCTATAGGAATACATCACAAGACTAATTTAGAATGCACGGGATGGATGCTGTATTGTTCATGAATTTTTTTTGATCTGGATGTATTCTCTTTTTCAATCTGTCCACTTGATGGTAATGTTTCATCTTCTATATATGTTACATCTTGAATAACATCAACATTTGTATAATAAATATTATTTTGTACCAGGAAGAATTTTGTTTTTTTTAACTTTATTAACATCCACTTACTCTTGCCAGTTTGTTTTGCTTTTGTTAGTGACACCATTTACAAGAATAATACATGGTTCATTATCTCTGCGTATACCAACAATTTTTTAAAATTCTGTTTAAAATCTTTTTTTTTAAACATTCAGGTATTGCATATTTTTGTCATGGTTTTTATTAACTGTACAATAACGTTTATTATTATTATTATTATCTAAAGGTAAGTGGACAACTCTTCCTTTTGGTTTTTCTGAAGCTCAGTTGGTGGTAACTTCTCTTTCTTTGGCTCCATACGAATGATAGCCTGCAATGGGTGTATATATTGTACGAGACTTGATTCATAAACATTTAATTCTCAAAAAAGTTCTGTAATTGGAATTGTTCCTAAGTTGTTCTGCATTGCTATTGCTGGCATTATGTATGTGCAGGTAGGGATACCTTCCTGTACATAAACAATCTCCAGAGGTGATTTCCTTTTTCTATGTGTGTTGCAAAATTCAGCACATATAGAAAGAGTGAAAAAATGAGGAGAAATTAATACATTTGTCCTCGTTGCACCTGCCTACACCTACCCTGGGGAGTATTAGCATTAAGACACATTTTCAGATTTACAATTTCTAGTAAATCTGGAAATGTCTGGTTTCATGGGTGTTGCTTGGGAACACAAACAGCAACACCTATGGAACGCCCCTTTAGCACAAAGTGCTGAGTGCAAAGGGGACATATTTACAAGAACAGGAAAAGTCAAAAAGTGATGCACTGGTGGTGCAAGAAGCTTGTTAATCTGCCCCAGAGTTTGGTTTCTCTGAAGGAACTGGGGTAAACCTAGCAATATCCTGTTTTTCTACTCCTGCGCATACAAACTCCTCCTTCCCCCTACAGTCCTCTTCTGGACCAAAGAAACCATACTGTACACCTTCACAAAAGTTTTGAACCTCAGCAACTGTACAATGCAAAAGAGGTCCATTAATTTCTCCTATACATAAGGCGGGAGTTTCCACATAGTAAAGTTTCATAACTAGATTTAGCATTTTAGAGTGATAACTGGCTAACATTCTAAAGTGATGAAAGGTGCTTCGGCACACTTTTTTCAAGAGACATGCCAGTAAATGTCCCTGTAAATTAGAATACTTCCTTGATTAGCATGGATCTAATCCTGGCAAAATCGCATTTTCTTGTTTCAATTACTATTGCTAGGAAACTGACATAAGAAAGCTCTCAACGTATCAATTGATTCCTGCTGAACACTGCAAATACTGCTACAGTTTGACTTGTATACAGGGGCCCAGTCAAAACCTTCCTTCTACCTCCTCAGCTATCACTTTCTCTACATTCCTAGAAACAATCTCCTCTTTTGCATTGGGAGTACCATCTTTCACTTCATAACATTAAGCAGTTGTGTCAACTGCATGCACTAATATGTTCTGTTGAAAGTGACTTTCTTCATTAAAGATACGCCCAGTACTCTAGATGTATGCTTCCATTCACCACTGAAAGTTGTACAACAATAATTTCTATTCACAAATCTTATTGTGACTTCTTCTCTTCATAGACAACGCTGTTTTATCCAGTGTTCTACTTCTGCTGAGAATCAAAATAAATAACTTCCTCTGCAGGGAAAATGCCTTATCAACTCCAGCCTCGACAAGTTCTTTTTATTTGACTGCTTCTCTACTCCTTTTACTTTGCTTCATAGTTCATATGAGATTCTGAGTTTCCCTACTGCAAAACTATCTGACTATAATTTCCTTAAACTACCTCTGTCTTCTTGTTACTATCTACTTTCTTATACAATTTATTATTCTTAGTGTCTTTTAATTTGTGTCCTTTCTTAATTGATTTGAAACCTTGCTTTTTTTCTAATTGCTTTTGCTCACTTTGCAGTTTTCCACATACTATTTTCAAAACAATTTTTATTTTCTTACCAGCTACTCTTTTCTCTTTAATCACATTGTCCACATTCTGTCCCTTTTGGTTCTCTGTTGTAAGTAAATGATATTCTTGCCTCTTTCTGTTTTTTTTGGGAGTTATAACTGTCTAGTTTTATACAAAAGAAGATGTCTGAAATAAATAACAAAAAATCTATATATTTGGCTTTTCATTATTAACTGTTAAATTACATATCATAAGCATTTAAGTTCTAATACAAACTGTCATATCACTATGTTATAGGCATTCTAAGTCTCATCCATTTTATGTTTAATTAAGAGTGAGCCTGCCTGTGTAGCCCTATATATCAGTGTATGACTGGATTAGTCAGTGTATGCATTAGATTATTTGTGGCCGTGTGACTATATGCATCAGAGTGTACCTGGGTATGTTAGTGTATGCATATGTATGTGCCTGGGTGTGCCAGTATATGCATTAGTGTGTTCCTTGGAGCCTTAGTCTATTGGTCAGTATGTGACTGGGTGGGTTAGTGTGTACCTGAGTGTGCTAGTGTAAGCATCAGCAAATATGTAGGTCTGTCACTATATGCTTCAGAGTGTACCTGAGTGTGCTAGTGTATGCTTAAAAGTGTGACTGGGTGTGTTAGTGTATGCATCAGTGTCTGTCTGGTGTGTTAGTCTATGTATCAGTGTCTTTATGGATCTGTTACTATAAGCATAAGTGTGTTCCTATGTGTGTTTGTGTACACGTGTGCGTGGTTGAATATGTTAGTGTGTCCCTGGGTGTGCTACTATATGATTTACAGTGTGTCTGTATGTGTGACTGTATGCATCGATGCATGGCCATCTACAAAGTACTTTAGAGGTGACCTGCATGTAGAATAAAAGAAGGTTAAGGCATTGTAAGTAGTTTTAAATGCCCATTGGGTAGTAAAACTGCACAAACAGACTATACAGTAGCAGGTCCAACACATGTCTAAAGGGCTACTTGTCTGCTTAAGTGATTTTGAGTATTAGTACATGAGCACATACCTAAATAACTGTGTTAGTTCCTGTCTAAATCAGTCATTGGATGTTAAGTAACTATGTATGTGTGTAACTGGCTCACTTAATATCTCTATAAGTCTGGATATATTACCTACTGTTTCCATTACTGAGTGTTGGGGTATATATGTGTGTGAGCAACTGGCTCTGTTACTGCTGCAAACATTACTGCTTTATGAGTGTGTGACTGAATGTGTCAGTGCCTCTCTCTCTGTTCGGCTGGGAGCATGAGTACCTTTATGCTTTTGTATAATGCTTTGTGAGTTGCAGTATTGAAAAGATAAATATTAGACGTATTTGAAATACCTATAAGATCCCATAATAATGTTTACCACATGCCTGTCACATGTAAGTGTAACCAATAAAAGGTGTCACTATTACCCATTTTAATGATACTGAGTTTACCAACCTCGTAGAATAGATGGCTTCAAATATGTGACCTGTTCATCACGGTGTAGTGTCCTCCCCAGCCTGGGTACCCGTCAATGACTTCTCCACTCATGGAGCTTAATATTACACATCATTATTTGTTGGTGTGTAACTGAGAACTCAACATTCAAAAACAAGCTTTCTTTGCATTTCATTGTGATACCTACATCACAGCTCTATGGAATCCTTTTGAAGCCGAAAGGGTTCCATTATAAAACTCACAAGACACTACACACTGCATATCGTTACTCTAACCATTTATCTCACTCAGCCATCCGGTGAACCTGGTGGCAATATCCTTGAGACTGGATTAGGTTGCTTTAAAGATTGGTTTGAGAAATCTGAAAAGGCTGTTTAAGAAAGACTGTCCTGACGGGAGTATTTGCCTTCTGAATAAGAGAGCATATCCAAATGACTTTCCTTTCTTTTTATTGAGTATTTTCTCTTCGATTGGAATTCTTTTTGTAGAATGCACATTGGGAGTGGCCACAACCAATTGCAGACATGCTTTTTCAACCACACATAGTACAAGGATATCCTTTACAGATGCTGAATCTTAAGAACTGACATCCATCATGGCCTGTAATACTGATGCAGCTAATTGTGAATGTGAAATGGCCTTCTTCCCTCAAGCTCATCCAAAGATACACACTTCAAAGTGCAGCAACAAAATACATGAGTTTGAGAACCGACAATTATTGTATGCAAGAGCTCTTCTCTTTTTAGAAATCTACAACTGTCGAAGATTCGTAGGAGCAGTCACGATACTGGGGTCCTGATTCACAAACGTAAACTTACACTTTTATGTGGGTCTCTGCTATCTTTTTATGCATGGAGTTTTCCTACCTGACTGTGGAGTCTCTGCAGTTGCAGTCTTAGCGCCTCATTTAAAAAGCCCTAAACGTCACTTTTGCACCACTGGAGGGTCACTTTTTAAACCCTCCAGTGGCACAATGTGGCGCAGCAAATTGATAAGGCTACTCAGAGCCACTTTATGTGGGTTTCATGGCCTTGTCAATATGTGCCCCTTTCACGAGTGAAAGGGGCAATTTATGGGTGTTGCTGTGGGTGTTCCCATGTAACACCCATGGAATCTGAAACATTCCCAGATTTACGAGGAATCATAAACCTGGGAATGTGTCAGATTCTAACGCCACCCCATAGGTGTCTTTAAGGAGGCTCAATACCCTTATTTCTCCTTGTTTTTTTTAGGCCTCACCTACGCAGCGCACCGGCGCTGCATAGGAAAATGAACTTTTGCAAAATTCACTTTTCGCCCCAAAAAAATGCACGAGTTGCATTGCTTCCAATGGCAACGTGTGCAAGTTTGGCAATTCCTTTGTGGTAGCGAGCTTTGACACCATATGTTTGTAATTAACTTGCAAACACATGGTGCCTCTGGCTCGCTCCCGCAAGGGAAACGCTTTGTGTGCCTACCACTTTGTAAACCCACGGCAGTTCCGAGGCGCGCACACTTGTTTTCACATATCTCGTGAAACAACGTTACAAAAACCCACATCTGAAGAATGCTGAGCTGTTCACACATTTGTATGTCCAGGAGCAATGAAGAATTTCAAACAAACCAAGGCATGTCCTGTGAATAATAATGTACATGAATATATTGGGTACAGTGATCAAGGTACCAAGGGCTAGCAAGGGGCTCTTTTTAACCTTAACATTACTGGGTAGAGCTTTCCACCATCGGACGGCCATAACCTAACATGGGCATTGGGGACCTGTCAAGAACTGGCGTGGTGTGCTATGGCTACCGGTAGTGAGACAAAATATCGAAATTAAAATATCGATATACAATAATATCGATGTTTTAATTTCGATGGTATAGAATATCGATGTCCAAAATATCGACAGACAGAATATCGTTTTTTTAAGGTATGTATGTTAATAATATCGAAAATATCGAAATTTAGTAATATCTAAAATGTGTTTAGTGTTATGTATTTTATTATTTTGTTTATATGTTTGTTAAATATGTTTTGTAATGTATGTTTGAAAATTAGTAAATTTGTGTACATTTTGCGTTTTAGTATCAGAGCGGGTTGTGGGTTTATAGGGGAATAGGGTGGGAAGTAATTTAATAATAATTAATTAATTAATATATTTTTGTAAATATTATTAATTAATAATTAATTGGTAATTAATTTATATTAATTAGTTAATTACATTAATTAGAGTTAATGTTTTAATATATATACATTTTTGTTATTGTTAATTAATTAATTGGTAATTAAATAATATTAATTAGTACAATAAATTAATTAGAGTTAATGTGCTAATATATTTAATTTATTGTTATTGTTAATTAATAATTAATTGGTAATTAAATATTATTAATTATTTAATTAAATTAATTAGAGTTAATGTGCTAATATATTTATTGTTTTTGTTATTGTTAATTAATAATTAATTTGTAATTAATAATTATTAAGTGATTAAATGATGTGATTTATTTATGTGTAGTGGGTTGTGTGTTTATAGGTGAATAGGGTGTGATATAATTAAATTTAATAAATTAAAGCGATTGTATTTATTTGTTGGTATTTATTGTTAATTAATTAGTAATTAATATGTGTTAATTAGTTCATTTATAATTACATCAATTTAGTAATATTAATTATTATTAATTGATTAATTGGAATTTATATTAATTGTCTTTTTTATATGTGTAGTGTGTTGTGTGTTAAAGTGGGAGTAGTGTGGGAATTAATTTTTACCCCCATGCTATCCAACGCTTTGCCTACTGTTGCACCCTCTGGAGTGTGAATAGTAATTTTTACCCCTACGCTATCCACCGGGGAAACAACCTTTACAACGCAACTTTTACAACGCACTACCATTACAACGAAATTTTTACAACGCAAAAACCATTACAACGCATGTGTTTACAACGCATGTTTTTACAACGCAGGTACCTTTACAACGCATACCATTACAACGTAAGTATAGGTAAGTATATAATAATATTTTAAATTTTATATGTTTTAGTTTTTTTCAGGGGTATTTTTAGGGTTCAGGGTCAGTTTTCAGTTTTTGGGTAAAAGGGTATTTTTAGTGTTCAGGGTCAGTTTTCAGTTTTTGGGTAAAGGGGTATTTTTAGGGTTCAGGGTCAGTTTTCAGTTTTTGGGTAAAGGAGTATTTTTAGGGTTCAGGGTCAGTTTTCAGTTCTTGGGTAAAGGGGTATTTTTTGGGTTCAGGGTCAGTTTTCAGTTTTTGGGTAAAGGGGTATTTTTAGGGTTCAGGGTCAGTTTTCAGTTTTTGGGTAAAGGGGTATTTTTTGGGTTCAGGGTCAGTTTTCAGTTTTTGGGTAAAGGGGTATTTTTTGGGTTCAGGGTCAGTTTTCAGTTTTTGGGTAAAGGGGTATTTTTAGGGTTCAGGGTCAGTTTTCAGTTTTTGGGTAAAGGGGTATTTTTTGGGTTCAGGGTCAGTTTTCAGTTTTTGGGTAAAGGGGTATTTTTAGGGTTCAGGGTCAGTTTTCAGTTTTTGGGTAAAGGGGTATTTTTAGGGTTCAGGGTCAGTTTTTAGTTCTTGGGTAAAGGGGTATTTTTAGGGTTCAGGGTCAGTTTTCAGTTTTTGGGTAAAGGGGTATTTTTTGGGTTCAGGGTCAGTTTTCAGTTTTTGGGTAAAGGGGTATTTTTAGGGTTCAGGGTCAGTTTTCAGTTTTTGGGTAAAGGGGTATTTTTAGGGTTCAGGGTCAGTTTTTAGTTCTTGGGTAAAGGGGTATTTTTAGGGTTCAGGGTCAGTTTTGGGTTTTTGGGTAAAGGGGTATTTTTAGGGTTCAGGGTCAGTTTTGGGTTTTTGGGTAAAAGGGTATTTTTAGGGTTCAGGGTCAGTTTTGGGTTTTTGGGTAAAGGGGTATTTTTAGGGTTCAGGGTCAGTTTTGGGTTTTTGGGTAAAGGGCTATTTTTAGGGTTCAGGGTCAGTTTTGGGTTTTTGGGTAAAAGGGTATTTTTAGGGTTCAGGGTCAGTTTTGGGTTTTTGGGTAAAGGGGTATTTTTAGGGTTCAGGGTCAGTTTGGGGTTTTTGAGGTACAGGCGTGCAGGGTAAAAATAAAATAAATTTATATTTAAATTAAATCAATTAAATGAAATTAAAAAAATAAAATTATATTAAATTATTACGTTTTTAATTTATTTTAAATGTATATGTATTAGTTTTAATTTTTGTATTATGTTTTAATGTTTTTATTTAATATTTGTAAATTTATATGTATTTTAAAATTATGTTTACATTATTATTAATATATTTAAAAAAACGATATTTTTATTTTCGATATTTTTGTACTACGATATTAATTTTTCGATATTTTTGTACTTACCTTTATGAAGATAGGACTCCGATATTTTTGATTTCTATATTTTTGTGTCGATATTTTTGTATGTAGATATTCTGTCTGTCGATATTATGTCATAGATTCATGGCTACCAGCTTCAAAAGGAGTTAGAGGATTCTGTGGATGGATTTTAGCACTGCTGTTGCCAATAGTGTTACACATGGATAAAATGCAGTTGTACTATAGCGACATCCAGTAAGGAACGTGCTTAAAATCATGCACACGTCTTGATGCTGGTATCCGTGAGTGCTGCCTGTGTGGATGCTTAGGTGTGCGCTTTAACACAGACACAGGATATGTCAGTTATACGTATGTGCACAAGCTCTTCTATACATTACTGTACAGTCAGCGAAGCTAAGTCTGCAGTTATGGAGTCACGGCTGAAATCAATAGCCCATTGGAAACAACTCCCTTAATTACTAAGAACCTACTTGCAGATACTCAACACCAGGGCCACTGAAATTGTGCGGCAGTTGAAGACCAAATCATGTGGCAGGTTTGACAACATTATTGAACAGGCACCCCCCGCGACTAGGGGAGGGGTGCCCTTAGTTGCGCCAAGGGGCTGAGTCTCCTCCGTGGATCAAAGAAGGAGGTGGGGATGGCAGGATAATGAGGGCTTGTCGGTGTGGAAAAAGTAAACTTATCAGAAACAAAACTTAGCAGAGGTATTTAAGGCTGTGCTACAGGGGTTTCGTTCTCTTTGTCTCCTTGGACCACAGACTGGCTACAGGAGCGGCGTCAAAGGAGTTTGTTTTCCGGTTGTCGACGTGCAGATTGTGAGACAGTGGGTTCGGGGGGGGGGGGCCATGGCGTAGTGTAGAATAACTTTAGAAGTTTATCAGATAAGCAAATATCAGAGTTGTCTCTATTTACATTTCGAGTGTTTTATTGGCATTAGATTACCAATTTCGGTCTCTATGCATTTCTCTTGGTTTGAATTTATTTTGGGAGTGTTGTTTGGGTGCACTTTTTTAAAGCATTACGGGGCATATTACCAAGGGGGGCGATAGGCAATTATCGCCGATTTAGCGGCCGTTTTTGGCCGCTAAGCGGCGATAATTCTATCGCCCTATTAGCAAGCTGTCGCTAACTGATGTTAGCGACAGCTTTTAGGTGATAGCGAGTGGTTTGGGGCCCGCTTTGCATGTCAGCGATGTTTATCGCTAATGACATGCAAAGTGGGTGTACCCAACCAGTTAGCGACTGAAAGCAGTCGCTAACGTCGCTATCGCCTATTAGCAAGGCAGGCGTAGCGTTGGAAATATTCACGCTAAGCGTGAATATCTCCAAATACTAACACCTGCCCAGACCAGTTCTTAGCCACGTTATCCAATGGGAGGTGGATAACATGGCTAAGAGCATTTCGTAGCTAATGCGTGAATATCGCTGTATTCTCAGCGATATTCACGCATTTCCCCGCTATCGCTGGATATTTTAGCACAATGGAGAAAAACTTTGCTAATAGTATGTTTTCTCCACTAACATATCCAGCGATAGGCAGCGATACAAAAATCGTCGCTAAGCCTATTTAGTGATAAATATCGCTATTTGTTGGTAATATGCCCCTACGTTCCTGGTTCTTGGCGTCGTTTGGAAAGGGAGCAACCGGGTATTGTCAGCCCTCCCGAATGGGGAGGGGGGGCGGTTCCCAAGCATGTGCTGTGCCTCCTGCCTTCTGACTTATCCTCTCTTGGTCGCCCCTTCTGTATTGATATTGCTGCATCGTTCCTGTATTTAGCATGTTACATGCAAGCATTTCACTGTTTGTGTGCACTTATTTAAAGAGGGATGCACATTACGTTGTAGGCTCTTGGCATCCTTTCGTAAGGGAGCGAGCGGGTAATTGTCAGCCCTCATGCACATTACGTTGTAGGTTCTTGGACTACTTATACTGAATTTCGACCTGTCTGTTAGTCTAATTGTGGATTTGCTGCTAGCCTTCCACTGATTGATAGAATCTCCGATAACGTTGTTGTAGGCCAACACATGCTGTAGGGTAAATTGTTTTATTAGAAGGCTACAATCTTTTTGAACGTTGTTATGATTATCTATTTTGTAAATTGTGTCGCCATTTTGGAAAAGAGCGAGCCGGGTAGCTGGGCTGCCCTCGCAGCCCGGATGGGCAGGACCCTGTTATTCCTGCCCTATGAACAAAACTGAGAGGATGTGGTCTGATAGCTGGATTGCCGACTTTGGCGCTAGAGACAAAGGTTCGAGCCTCGGGCCGCGTCCAAGTTCTGTGCAGATCACTTAATCTGAATGTGTTCTTGTGTAACGTAATCCGTGCGTATGATTTAAGAATGACTTCAGACTTTTTGGCAGTGAAAACGCCCTAGCGCAGAATGGTCGCACTTCGCGATATTACACCTTTCATTTTATACAGCGTTTCGGGCGCGTTGGCAAATCAATTCTATTTGCCAATGAAATAATTAAGCTGCTCAACACGGATGCAAGTCCAGATGCTTGTTAGCTTGAAGAGGAACTCGGAGCAAAGAGTGGGGGTTGTTGGGCTGTTGGGCTGTTTAAAACTGTGACCCCCTTTGCACGATAACTAATTTATACCTTTCCATGCAGACTTATTGTGCATAATTCGCACAGCTGCTTCATCTTGAATAATTACCCAGGGGCATATTACCAACCAATAGAGATAATTTTTGTCTCTAACTTGTTTAGAGACAAAAATTATCGCCGCACATCGGCGATTTTTATCGCAGATAAACCTTGCTATTAGCATGAATATCGCTGAAAAGTCAGCGATATTCATGCATTATCGAGCAAATGCTCTTAGCCATGTTATCCACCTCCCATTGGTTAACATGGCTAAGAACTGCTCAGGGCAGGTGTTAGCTTTTGGAGATATTCGCGCTTAGCGCGAATATCTCCAAAAGTTGGTAATAGGAGATAGGGATGTTAGCGACTGTTTCCAGTCGCTAACATCTTGGCACGCCCACTTTGCATGTCATTAGTGATAAATATCACTGACATGCAAAGCGGGGCCCAAGATGGCCGCTATCTCCTATTAGCTGTCGCTAACTGGTGTTAGCGACAGCTTGGTAATAGGGAGATAATTATATCTCCGCTTTCTTCGCTTTTAAAGCCAAAAAAGCGGAGATAAACCCCCTTGATAATATGCACCCTAGTTCGAAAAATAAATAAATAATCATGCTTCTTTGTTGGGGGAAGTGTGTTCTGTCTGGGACCACATATTAGCAAAATAGCCCGTCGAGCTCTCAAAGGCTTCTGTGCATATTCCCAGCGGGTAAATGGAACTATCTGAAGCGTGTTTTGTCATTTAAAGGTGTAATTCCTGTGGGAAGTCCATGGCCTACCTCCGATTGATGTAAACAGACCGGAGCCCTTTATTTGCACTAATAATGAAATGTCATTTAAAGGTGTACTTCCTGTGGAAGTGCACGGCCTGCCTCAGATTGATGTAAACAGACCCGAGCTTTTTATTTGCACCAATAGTGAAATGGCCTTATGTTGGGCACAGCTGACATACCATGAGGTAGCACGGACGCCTCATTTGCAACCCACTTATTTACTATGCTCTGTCGTCAAAGTCAGACACCTGACCAGTGCTTTAAATGAGAACAAATAAGTGCAGGTACTCATTAACATGAGCTAGCGGTGTAGTAAGTGGGCGGGGCCAGGGGCGGGGCTAAGGGCAAGACATGATGATACAAAGTCAAAGTCAAAGTCAAAAGGTTTATTTGTATTGGTACTCGACAGAGGACCACAAAAAGTTATTTACATTTTATATGTATAAAGGATACAATTGTATTAATACAAGGATAAAAAAGATTTTAAAAATTTGTACAAATTGTAACAAACAAATTCATTCAAAGGTTGACTACACAAAACTAAAAGTTCTCTCCCCGTTGTAATTCTACAGGAGCGGAGTATAGGATCAAGATATCTAGTACGAGCTAAGGTTACTTTATGGTTAGGACAAACGAGTAATAAATGCTCTATAGTCTGATCACCCCCTGCGCACAATGTACATAATGGAGATCCTCCTGGATGCCATCTTGAGGTATATGCCAATACTGGTAGAATGCCTAATCGAAACATACTAATCGCTCTCCTTACGCCGTGTGTCAAAGTGAACCCAATGTAAGACCGACTTTGCTTGTATTCAAGTGCGTCTACAAACGGCTTGTAGGTGGTTAGTTTGTTACAGTGTAAGGAGTCCAATTCGTAGCTCAGTTTAGGGGTAAAACATTTTAAGAACAATTTTAGTTGTGCCGGTGACCAAGTAAGCAGCATTTCTGTATTAATTTTTGCCATTCGAAATGCTACAGACAAATTTTCTAAAAAGATTTGTTTTTTTGTATCCACCCCAAAAGACTCTTTTTGCAACACTGACCTTAAAGTGTTCTCCTTCGCATGCAACAGGTTGTAGGCCCACCTGATTACATTGGCAATAGCGATGGCATAAGAACTTGTGATCGATAGTTCTAATCTCAGTGCCTGAACAGGTACAGCATCAGAGACTTTCATGATCCTTCTTAAGATTTTCCCTTCTTTTCGGTCCATAAAGACCCATTGCTTTATGGGAATATACTCCGTCGCATAAGATAATACAGGTGGTATTTTTACTCTGTATGTGCTTAGCAATGCAGAGAAATGTCTGTTCCCTGTTGCACTATAAAGTCTCAGGAGAGCCGAGACGTGAATGTCAGTTTTCCTTTGTAAATTTAATACCTGTATTGAGTTTGTTAAATTTTTTGAGAGGATCCTACCAAGATAGGGATAATTATCTACCTCTTCTATTTTATCTCCTCCTATCTTCCAGATATATTTGGCACTTTGTTTTCTTCCCGAAAAGGCTATCACTTTAGTTTTCTTTATGTTCGGTACTAGATAATTTTCCTTTGAATATTTATACAAAATGTCCAATGATGCTTGCAATCCGAAAGGGGTAAGATCTAGCAATACTATGTCGTCAGCATAGAGTAATGAATTTATGCTTTGCTTAGCTATTTTTGGAGGTAGACTAGAGCCTGATTGCAGGTGATGAGGCAGGTCACTTAAGTAGAGGGAGAATAGGAGCGGGGCTAAGAGGCACCCTTGTTTTAGTCCGTTCTCTGTTTGAATTCTTTTTGTAAGTCCTTTTTCTCCCCCCATTTGGACTTGACACCAGGTATTGGTATGTAGGCTTATTATTACTTGTAGCAGTTGTTCTTGGATTCCAAGCCTCCTTAGTTTTCTCCATAATGTTGGTCGATCTACCCGATCGAATGCCGTTGAATAGTCAATAAATGCAGCATAGACCACCTGGATTTTTCGAGTAATGTATTTGTTGAAAATAGCCTGGATAACTGCAATATTGTCTGTTACAGAATGCTTAGGCCTGAAACCTGCTTGAGACATGGGAATCAGACCCAACGAAAAGGCCCATTCTTTCAAGCGGTCTAATACCTCTGCTGCAAACACTTTTCCCACAGCATCCATGAGTGCAATTTGTCGATAGTTCCCAGCTTGGATTCTGCTTCCCTTCTTATGGATTGGGATAATAATGCTCCCCTGCCAAGATTTTGGTACATGACCGGTCTCAAAGATGTAATTGAAGAGAGGGCATAACAACTTGCTCCATTCCTTTGGTGCGACTTGTAACGCCTTAATCGGAATCTGATCCGGGCCAGAGGCTCCTGTAGTTCTCGCTTTACGTATGTTAAGTTCAACCGAAATGGCTGTAGTTTGTAATAAAGTACTCTTATCTTTTTCTTCATTCGTGGCCTTACTACTTTCATTTAGTTTTGTTGAGTTTGCTTTGTAGAGATCTGAAAGATAAGATTCCCAGTCGTTCGGAGGGACCGGGATAGATTGTAATTTCTTCTTTGACCCAGTTATTTTTGCGATTAAAAACCAGTATTTGCGTTGGTTATATTTACTTGCAGCTATCTGGATGTCGACCCAGTTACGATCTTGTGAAGCTCTTTTTTCCCTTTGATTCTCGCGTCTCAGTTGGTTTTTCAATCTGTTTATTTCCTTCTTTACAGTTGGCGAAAAATGTATATATTGGGTGAAAAATTTATATATTGGGTGTCATTTAAAGGTGTACTTCCTGTGGAAGTGCACGGCCTGCCTCAGATTGATGTAAACAGACCCGAGCTCTTTATTTGCACCAATAGTGAAATGGCCTTATGTTGGGCACAGCTGACATACCATGAGGTAGCACGGACGCCTCATTTGCAACCCACTTATTTACTATGCTCTGTCGTCAAAGTCAGACACCTGACCAGTGCTTTAAATGAGAACAAATAAGTGCAGGTACTCATTAACATGAGCTAGCGGTGTAGTAAGTGGGCGGGGACAGGGGCGGGGCTAAGGGCAAGACATGATGATACTTAACGACTTCTATAACAGTTGCACCACACAACAAAACACATGGTAAATGTGTGTATATAAACGAAGCAGGTTAATATCACACAAAATGAAAGAGAAATGCGATAATATGTTAACATTTCCTTTTTTTTGCAATAGTTACACCTTCTTAATGCCATACTGTTAAATGCTGTTGTTTGGCACAATACTATATATTTTTGAGCATGTGAGTAGGAAGAAACTGAAAATACCTCCACTACGAACCAAAGCTCTTATGGCACCAAGCAAATGAAGCAAATCATCATGACCCTCGTCAGAAGATATTTCTTGCCTCTTCCATCGATCTATCCATTCATCCTACATTTACCTGCTGATGTCCACCATTTACCCTTTACATTCTGTCGTCTATTCAGTTTTTCATCCATCATTCAGTTTTTCACCATTCTGTCTGTCCACCCTTCATATCCAAACCTATCCATCCATCTTTAAACCTATCCATTCATCCTTTCACTTATCCATCTCTTTATCGACACTTTCACTCATCCATCAATCCTTTCTCTCGTCTATCCATCCACCCTTTCATTCCATCCACCCTTTCATTCCATCCACCCTTTCACTCAATCCCTCCTTTCATTCATCCATCATTCACCTTTTCATCCATCCCCCCTCACTTTCATTCACCCATCCAATCTTTGACTTATCCACCTATATCCACCCTTTTATCCAATCATCCACCCTCTTTCACCCATCCATTCACTCATCCATCCATCCATTCATACATCCACCCTTGCTTACTCATCTATCTACTCACTCACTCACCCACCAACCCTCCCTACTACAATATTTATGAACCTTTGTCACCGAGCAGACATGTACACACAAAGTGCCACCCATTTTTCTTACAAAAACCAGCATACAAATGCAGGCAAATACACAAAAAAATTGCCACTACCAGGGGACTGCCATGATTCCTATGTTTGTGCAAATGCAGAGGATCGTGTGAATGTGGTTGACAGCACAGGGCCTGAATGGACCCCGTAGCTGCCAAGGTTTCAGATTGCTATGTGTGACATTTTAAAATTTTCATTGTAATTGTGAGTGCCATTTCAACGACTATGAGTGACACTTTCTTTCTCGCTAGCAAAATTAAGCAAGCAAGACGTGGGAATCATATAAATATCAGAAAAAACATCCATTTGAGTATAGCTGCTAATGTTTCAGATTGCTTTTGTGTGACATTTTCATAGATTCAGTGGATTTACGAGAGTCAGGCAACAACTAGATGTGGCACTTTCTTGCAAGCATAATCATGGTATGAAGTCAATAGAAATAGACAAATATCAGAAATCACACTCATTTATGCAACAAGGAAGTCAAACTCTGCAGTAGGTGCTTTTGAAGCTATTCAAAGTCTAAAAAAAATCAGCACCCTCCACCCCAACCTCAGCTTCAGGTGTGGCCAAACCACATGTAACAAAGGGATCTCTGTGACAAAAGCAGCAACCCACTGAGCTATCCACATACAATCAAGTACAATACAATATGCTTTTTTTGAAGGAGGCATATTAACCCTCTACGCTACTTAATGGTCAGAGTGAAAAGTGCCAGTGGAGAAAACTCTGACCTCTCTCCAGCAGGAACAATAATCACCTGACTTAGCAAGTCTAACTATGCTGAGAAGAAAAAAAGGGTGCTGCTTCGTAGTGTCACTGTCAAGCAGGGATGTTAAACGCTTTGCACTACTAATAAATCAGCAAAGCTGCTAGTTTAGAGAAAAGGTAGCACTGGGCTGGCGGTGAGTGTGGGGCAGAAGTTGGGCTCCGGGCTGGGCACAGCAATAGCCCATCATGTGGAGGGCAGGAGGAGGTGAGCAGGTGATCGAGTCTCGAACACCGGCTTCCTCCTTCAAGTCCATGTAGCAGGAGAATTCCTGGGTGCTCTGGGACCCGGCTGGCAGGCAGAAAATGAAACACCCTGCCACAGCATGGGCGGCAACCACTGTGTGACAGAGCAAGATGGGAGCCAGGCGCATCTAAAGGAGAGTGTTAGGAATGTGGGGAAACAATGGGCTGGCGGCGCTAGTTTTGAGCATATAAGAAAGCCTTCTATGCACAGACCGGGTAACTGAGGCATGTGGCCTTAGGAAGGTAGGTGCATCAGTGCAGAAAGCAGTTAGATTAGCACTCCAGGGGCCACTTCGATCGCATCGTCTGGGCATTAACCCTCTGATCCAGAGACAGTACGGGAAGTGTGAGAATCCACTCCTGATAATATGTCTATCTATGTATAAAGTGTTACCCTGCACGGAATTTTCCCTACCTAAAGTGCTGCGCTTTGAAAATCACAGCGCACACTGTAAAACGAATCTCGACCCTGCTCTGTCCAGCACAGCGTGACGGCGAGCACCAGACATTATTCAGATGAGCCCTGCGGAATAGCTCAGCAGGGGCTCAGATCAGGAGACAGAAGCGGCGCCTTTGCTCCCAGAGACACGCCCCACTCCTGCTCGCTACTGCGCCGGCACTCACAGCCACTAAGCCAACCTTTTCATGAGTACCGGTACTCTCCTCGGGCAGTAGAGAAGTGCCGGTACTCAGAGCGATAAATTTAAGAAGTGCCGGTACTCAATACCGGTGAGTACCGGCCCATTTAAAGTACTGCACCTGACTCGTAATAAGTGAACGGTTATAAAGCTACTAATGACATATCCGGCAATTAAACCGGTCAGTAAACTGAGCAGGGGCTGTGGGTTCCAGCGATGAGCAGCTCAGTAATCGTGTTACTCCTGATAAATGTGTTTGGTTGAAGAAAGGCCAGTCGTCAGGTCTGCGGTATGCAGGCTGAGAAAGCTATGTAGCCGCCTTTTAGTTAATGGCCAACATTGTTCCAAACTAAGCACCGGTTTACACACCAGGTTGACCTGTGCCGCAGATAAGAGATTATCAGTCTGAACAGGCGCACCCCAGGCCTAGGGTAGGGGCTCATTTAGTAGCGCCACAGGGCTGAGCCTCCACTGGGGCCCCTGGCCAAGGAAGGGGTTGGCTGGTGAAATGAAACCAAAGGATTCCAAAGCAACACTGGCACACAATGACATGTAGGAATTATGCGGAGGTCATAAAAGGTACTTAATTAGCATTGCAAATTGTGTTCCACACATTTATGAGATGTCTGCAAATTTGAATACAGATACATAATTACACAATTTTCAGCAGTTTGTTTCACAGGACCTTCCTAGCGTATCAGCAAAATATCCACATTAGGATTTCCCAGAAGTCCATAAATAGCAATTTGTTTCTTAACTGTGATGTCACACACTGTGAAAATGCATAGCAGACCGTTTGCACATCTTCCCTTTGAAAACATCGCATACCGTGTGTTAGATCTGGGGGTCTCTAGTTGGCAGAGGTAGGTACCACTGTCCGAATAGGGACCCTTGCTTCTAGGCAGGGCAAGGAGATAACCCTCTGAGATAACCCCTGCTCACCCTCTAGGTAGCTTGGCACGAGCAGTCTAGGCTAACCAGAGGCAATGCGTAAAGTATTTGTACCAACACTCACAGTAACACAGTGAAAACACCACAAACTGACACCACAACAGTTTAGAAAAATAAAGGTATTTAATCTAAACTACACAAGACCAAAACGACAAAAATCCAACATACACAGTTCAAGAATATGGTTTCAAAAAGAGTTCTTAAGGTTGCGTTAAAATTATTTAGGTTGCGATAGAATTCTCTACGTTGCGATAGAATTCTCTACAGGTGCGTGAAAAGTTCACAGTTGCGTCACGTTTACTCACAGTACCTTTTAGTTGCAACAAAGTTCCAAAAGCAGAAGCTGGTGCGGTGGAAAACAAGTGATGCGTTGCTCCTGAGACCCTGGGGAGGCGTTTGCGACAGCCCCGCTGCAGCAGCGGGCGTGTTGCGACGAATCCGGTCTGTATGGGGAGGAAGGCCACTTGTATGGATTCCGGTGCGTAGGTTCCGTAGGAAGTCTGTTCTCGCAAAGGCACGATGCGACGATCTCGAAGGGGCTGCGTCAATCTCCGGGGCGACGATGCGCGGTCCAGCGGTGATCCTCTCTCTCGCAGCTCCTCGATGCGATGGTTCTGCGACGATGCTCGCAGCGACGTGATGCGGTCCGCAAGCAAGCGGTGCGGCCATCTCACCCAGCGACGGCAGGATCTGCGACGACACTCGCAGCGATGTTCGATTCTCCCGCACCGGTCTGATGCGTCCCACAAACGAAGGATGCAACGGACGATCTCGACCTCCGTAGCGGCGGGAAATTTCTCGCACTGTCGGGGATGCGCTCCGCAAGCGAGCCATGCGACACTTTTCAAGTTCAAAAGTCACTCAAGCTTAGTTTCAAGCTTCCCAGCACAGGTACAACTTCCAGAGGCCCCACTACTGGATCAAGCATTCTAGGAAGGAGAGAACTCTTTCAGCAGAGTTCAGGGAAGCTGGGGGTGAAGTCCTTTTGTTCCTGGGACTTCAAAACAGGGAGCCAGCTCTTCTCAGGCCCTTGGAGATTCCTTCAAGACAGCGGACACAGCTCAACAGCAAAGTCCTTCCCCTCTCCTTGGCAGCAAAGGCACAGGTCAGTCCAGCAGAGCAACAGCAGGACAGTCTTCCTTCTTCAGTTTCAGCTTTCTGCTTGGCAGAGGTTCCTTCTTGATTCCAGGATGATCTAATTTTCTGTTTTATGGGGTCCTGTACTTATACCCCTAAAGTCTTTGTTCTCTTGGTGCATGTGGGACCTGAGCCCGGTCTGAACCAGTTCTGGGTGGATCCTGAGCACTTTGTTTTGCTGGCTGCATCTTTCCTTTCAGAGTGAGGGGCAGGGTCCTCAGCCGCCCAGCAGGGGGGTGGAGCCAGCATTGTGGAAGGCAGGCACAGCCCTATTCAGCCCAGGTGCTAACTCCTCCCACCACTCCAGTTGCAATTGCAGTTATTCAGCCTAGTGCTGACTCATCCAGCCTCCTGGGGAATCCCCCAGCTCCTGTCACTCTCAAACCAGACAGTCAATACACAAACAGGCCCAGGCACAAAGAAGGGTCAGACAAGAGAACAGCAACTTTCTAAAAGTGCTGTTCTCAAACACAGGATTTAAAAACAACCTTTCCTAAAAGATGTGTTATTAAATTCTGAGTTCAGGTATACTAGATACTTATGTCCTATCTTGTTCCTGTGGGAAGAAATGCTGTTAACCACTGTAGCCAGCATCCCCCATGTTAACCTATGAGCAAGATAGCCTTACAGTAGTGAAAACGAAAATGGCTGCCATTCACTACCAGAGCATGTCACCTGCACTAGTACATGCTCTACCTTTTACATACACTGCACCCTGCCCAGGGGGGTACCTTGGGCCTTCCATAGGGGTGACTGATGTGCACAAAAAGGGAAGGGTTAGGCCTGGTCAGTGGGGACACTGACCAGGAGGACATGGCAGTTCTAAACTGCACACAGGCACTGCAGTGTCAGGCTTGAGACATCATTTTAGGGCTACTCCTGTGGGTGGCACAATCAGTGCTGCAGGCCCACTAGTAGTATTTGTCATCACCAGCCCTGGCACACCCAGTGCACTTTACTAGAGACTTCATGGTGATACAAATATGCCAAAGATGTATATTCAATCAGAATAACAATTTACACAGGGAGCACTTACACTCTGGCACTGATCAGCAGTGGCAGAGTGTCCAAAGCATCTAAACCAGCAAAAACGAAATCCAGCACAGCATCAAAAATACAGGAGGTAGAGGCAAAAAGATAGGGGAAACCACGCCAAAGATGCCAGGTCTAACACATGTCCCCTCCAGCTGAAAGTGGGGAGTACTGCACACCCTCTTGGGAGTTCTCTTAACTAAGGCGGAAAAACCTGGACAGACCATCAGCATTGGCGTGTTCTGTGCCAGGGCGGTGTTCCACCATGAAGTCCACTCCCTGTAGGGAGATCGACCACCTCAACAGTTTTGGGTTCTCACCCCTCATTTGCATTAACCATCTGAGGGGCCTGTGGTCGGTCTGAACACGAAAGTGAGTCCCAAACAGGTAGGGCCTCAACTTCTTCAGGGCCCAGACCACAGCAAATGCCTCTCTCTCAATCGCACTCCACCTCCGTTCCCTGGGGAGTAGTCTCCTGCTAATGAAGGCTACCGGCTGGTCTCCTCCCTCCTCAGTGATCTGTGAGAGTACTGCTCCCACACCATGCTCTGAAGCGTCTGTCTGTACTATGAACTCACTGGAAAAGTCAGGTGCTTTGAGCACCGGTGCTGTGCACATAGCAGTTTTCAGGGTTTCGAAAGCAGTTTGGCAGGCGTCAGTCCAGTCAACTCTTTTGGGCAACTTCTTGGAAGTGAGTTCTGTCAAAGGGGGCGACAATGGTGCCATATCCCTTGACAAACCGTCTGTAATACCCGGTGAGTCCTAAAAAGGCTCTCACCTCTGTCTGGGTCTTGGGGGGCTCCCAAGCCAGAATGGTATCAATCTTGGCCTGTAGGGGCGCCACCTGGCTGCTCCCCACTTGGTGTCCCAAATACACCACAGATCCCTGCCCTATCTGGCACTTGCTGGCCTTGATAGTGAGGCCTGCCCTTTGCAGAGCCTTCAACACTTCGCAGAGGTGTTGCAAATGTTCCTCCCACGTGGAGCTGAACACGGCAATGTCATCCAGGTATGCGGCGCTGAATTCCTCCAGCCCGGTCAGTACCTGGTTAACCAGTCTCTGGAATGTGGCTGGGGCATTTTTCAACCCAAAGTGCATGACTCGGAACTGGAAGTGCCCCTCTAGCGTTGAAAATGCTGACCTCTCTTTGGCCCCATCAGTTAAGGCAATCTGCCAGTACCCAGAAGTCAAATCAAATGTACTGAGGTACTGGGCAGCTCCCAACCGATCCATGAGCTCATCAGCTCTGGGGATGGGGTGTGCGTCAGTCTTCGTGACCACATTGAGCCCACGGTAGTCCACGCAAAACCGGAGTTCTGGAGGGCCACCGGGCGTAGAAGCTTTCTTGGGCACCAAGACCACTGGGCTAGCCCAGGGGCTGCTGGAGGGCTCAATCACCCCTAGCGCCAACATCTTGGAAACCTCTTCCTTGATGCTGGCCCTGACCTTGTCAGCTACCCTGTAAAATTTTTGTTTCACAGGCAGACTGTCTCCAGTGTCCACATCATGGACGCACCAGTTGGTGACACCTGGGGTCAGGGAGAACAGGGAGGAGAACTGACCCAACACTTGGCGACAGTCACTCTGCTGCTCTGGGGTCAGGGTGGGCAAGAGGACCACACCATCCACTGACCCATCTTGCTCCTTAACTGCCAGGAGGTCAGGGAGAGGATCACTATCCTCTTCCATTCCTGCATCTGTAGCCATGAGCATAGTCACTTTAGACCTCTCAAAGTGTGGTTTGAGGCGGTTCACATGCAAGACTCTCAGGGGCTGCCTGGGAGTCCTCAGGTTAACCAGGTAGGTTACCTCACTCTTCCTTTCTACCACCTCATATGGCCCAGTCCACTTGTCTTGAAGCGCACAAGGCTCCACTGGCGCCATCACCCACACTTTCTGCCCAGGTTGAAATTCGACCAGAGTGGTATTCTGGTCATATCATCTTTTCATTTCTTCCTGGCTTGCTTCCAGGTTCGCCTGAGCGAGCTTCCTGAAGCGTTGTGTCTGGTTGCGGATGTCCAGCACATAGCTGAACACATCCTGGGGGGTTTTCCCAAGGGACTTTTCCCAACCCTCCTTCACCAGTGAGAGAGGTCCTCTAACTGGGTGGCCATACAGGAGTTCAAAGGGACTGAACCCTAAGGACTTCTGAGGTACCTCCCTGTAGGCAAACAACAGGCATGGTAACAAGACGTCCCACTTCCGTCTCATGGGCTCCGCTAGGCCCATAATCATACCTTTCAGGGTCCGGTTGAACCTTTCAACCAACCCATTTCATTGAGGGTGGTAAGGAGTGGTGAACTTATAAGTTACTCCACACTCCTCCCACAGAGACTTCATGTACTTAGAGATGAAGTTGGTACCCCTGTCGGAGACCACCTCTCTGGGGAACCCCACACGGGAAAAGATCCCCATCAATCCACGGCCCACCACGGGTGCTGTGATTGTCCTGAGAGGGACTGCTTCCGGGTACCGGGTGGCATGGTCCACCAAGACCAGGATGAACCTGTTGCCTAAGGCTGTCTTGGGGTCCAGGGGCCCTACAATGTCTATGCCCACCCGCTCGAAAGGGGTGCTCACTACTGGGAAGGGTTGAAGGGGTGCCTTCAACTTTGTTCCAGTCTTGCCACTGGCTTGACAGGTTTGGCAAGATCTGCAAAAGGAACCAACGTGCTTTCTCATCTGGGGCCAGTGGAAGTGGGTGACAAGCCGGTTTAGGGTCTTGTCTTGCCCCAGATGTCCTGCAAGAGGCACGTCATGAGCCAGACCCATTAGGAAGTTTCTGAAGCGCTCGGGTACCACCAGCACACGGGCTGCACCGGGCTCAGCAAACTTAGGCTCGCTATAGAGTAGGTCATCTTCCCAGTAGATAAAGTGATCTCTGGCTGCTCCACCTGCTGCCTGATCTACAGCCTGTTGCCGCAGACCAATGAGGGAAGGGCATTCCTTCTGCGCCTGGCAGAACTCCTCCCTGGAGAGACCACCTTCCTGCTGCCAATGGGTCAGCTCAGGTAGGTCTCCCAGTTTGGCCACCTGTTCCCCTGTAGGTTCCAGGGCATCCCCCTCAGGTTCTGCTTCCTCCTGGACCGTGGGAACGGCTGGGGCTGGTTTCCTGCGCCCTCTGCCTCTTCCTCTCCTGGCAGGTCTCTGGGCCACTGTTTCAGGCTCCAGTTCTGCTGAATCACTCTTACGGGCTGCCATAGCACGCGTGGTCACGCAGATCCACGCAGGCAGACCCAACATTTCCAAATGAGTTCTGTGCTCCACATCCTTCCATGGAGAACTCTCCAGGTCGTTACCTAACAGACAGTCTACAGGCAAGGCATCACTGACAACTACATCCAAGAGACCAGAGACTCCCCCCCATGCAAAGGGAACACGCGCCAGCTTGCAGAGGCGCACTGAGCTGTCAGCTGCCACTCCAGGGCGGAGCGCACCAGGGATGATTTGCTCTTCAGACACCCACTGACACCTCACGGATGTCACGCTGGCTCCTGTGTCTCTCAGAGCCTCAATCTCCCTCCCATTGATGGTCACCTTCTGCCCATATTTCTTAGTGTTAGAGTGCAGTAAGGTTTCCTGGACCACCTCTTGGTCTCCTAGAGAGACAAGGGTCATAACTGCTAGCTCCCCCCCAGTCACTAGAAACTAAAGCCCCTCCCAAAGCTACACTAGCTAACGCTGGGGCGGGGCACCAGTGGGTGCTTGCTTCTTCTTGGGACATTTTGGAGCAATGTGGCCCACCTCATTGCAGTGATAGCAGGTAGGGGGGCCCTGGTTATTCCTTCTATCTCTATTGTCCCACCTTCCCTTAGATGGCCATGGCTGTTTAGCTTTGGGGGGTTGGGATTCCTTTCCCTGGGAACTATTTTGGGGCCCTTCTGAGAACTCCTTTTGATTACCCTTGTCCCCCCACTCTTCTGCTGGGGACCCTGCCCACCTTTGGCTGTGGTACCCACAATTCCTCTGTGGACCCTGGTACTGGCCCAGCGGTCCGCCTCCTTAGCAAGCTCAATGGGGTCTGTCAGCTTGCTGTCTAAAAGATGCTGGCGCAGCTCTGGAACACAAAGACTACTCAAGTGCTCCCAACTGATTAAATGCAACAACCCCTTAAAATCAGTTACTTTACTGCCCTTCATCCAACCTTCCAGTGCACGCGAGTACAAATTCACACACTCCATCCAAGTCTCAGACTCTCTCTTCTTGGAGTTCCTAAACTGCAGTCTGTACTGCTCTGGAGTAAGGCCATACCTGAGACATAAGGCCTCCTTCATATTGGGGTAGGTCATGGCACCTGCTAATTCTAAGGGCTCTAGAGCACTCCTCCCAGAAGCCTCAAAATGTTTCCACAGGCCCGCCCCCCAGTGGTGCTCAGGCACACCATTCATCTTTAATGCAATTTCATACAAAGTGAACCAGGCATAAATATCCTCACTCCTATGGTAATTCTGTACCAGGTCTTTGGGAATATATACTTTACCCCCATGCACTGGCTGCGCGCCGCCACCATTAGAACTGGCATCCACCTCCTTTGCTTTAAGATCCAGTTCTCTCATGCTCAACTCATGAGCCAAAAGCAATTTCTTTTCCTCCAACGCGCGGGCACATTTGCTCTCCTCCGCTGCCTTTTCTCTCTCTTTATCCATTTCCAATTGCTTCATTTTCATTTTCAGAACTTCCAACTCATATTCTCTTACTCTCTGATTTTCTTGTAACTCTTATGGGGAGAGGCCCCTGCTGGAATAGTTGCTGCCAACTCCTGCACCTACTTTGCCCACTGGCAAATCTGTGACTTGAAAACTGTTTTCTACATCCACATCATCATCTCCCTCTTGTGCCTCCCAATGGGCCTTCAAGATTTTCTACAGCTCCTCCTTTCTATAGGCGCTCTTTATGGGGCACTCAAACTCAAGGCAGAATTTCCTAAGTTGCTCAACTTTGTATGAGTACATATCTCCAATGGCAAACTCCATCTCTACTTCTGCCCCCTCACTGAGTGCCTTTCCTTTCGCAGACATGATGCTTTGAAGAGTTACTCAAAAATAGAAAAATCAAAACCAAAAACCAGTAGTATGCGGTGGCGTAGTGGTCTGCACTCACTACTGATGTACACCAATTACTGTGGGTCAAGTACAAATACAAAGTTCAAATCCCACCGCCTGACCATCAATGTTAGATCTGGGGGTCTCTAGTTGGCAGAGGTAGGTACCACTGTCCAAATAGGGACCCTTGCTTCTAGTCAGTGCAAGGAGATAACCCTCTGAGATAAACCCTGCTCACCCTCTAGGTAGCTTGGCACGAGCAGTCTAGGCTAACCAGAGGCATGCGTAAAGTATTTGTACCAACACTCACAGTAACACAGTGAAAACACCACAAACTGACTCCACAACAGTTTAGAAAAATAAAGGTATTTAATCTAAACTACACAAGACCAAAACGACAAAAATCCAACATACACAGTTCAAGAATATGGTTTCAAAAAGAGTTCTTAAGGTTGCGTTAAAATTCTTTAGGTTGCGATAGAATTCTCTACGTTGCGATAGAACTCTCTACAGGCGCGTGAAAAGTTCACAGTTGCGTCACGTTTACTCACAGTACCTTTTAGTTGCAACAAAGTTCCAAAAGCAGAAGCTGGTGCGGTGGAAAACAAGCGATGCATTGCTCCTGAGACCCTGGGGAGGCGTTTGCGACAGCCCCGCTGCAGCAGCGGGCGTGTTGCGACGAATCCGGTCTGTATGGGGAGGAAGGCCACTTGTATGGATTCCGGTGCGTAGGTTCCGTAGGAAGTCTGTTCTCGCAAAGGCACGAAGCGACGATGTCGAAGGGGCTGCGACGATCTCCGGGGCGACGATGCGCGGTCCATCGGTGATCCTCTCTCTCGCAGCTCCTCAATGCGATGGTTCTGCGACGAAGCTCGCAGCGACGTGATGCGGTCCGCAAGCAAGCGGTGCGGCGATCTCACCCAGCGACGACAGGCTCTGCGACGACACTCGCAGCGATGTTCGATTCTACCGCACCGGTCTGGTGCGTCCCGCAAAGGAAGGATGCGACGTCTCTGGCAGCGGCGTCAGGCGCTGCAACGATCTCGACCTCCGTAGCGGCGGGAAATTTCTCGCACTGTCGGGGATGCGCTCCGCAAGCAAGCGATGCAACACTCTTCAAGTTCAAAAGTCACTCAAGCTTAGTTTCAAGCTTCCCAGCACAGGTACAACTTCCAGAGGACCCACAACTGGATCAAGCACTCTAGGAAGGACAGAACTCTCTCAGCAGAGTTCAGGGAAGCTGGGGGTGAAGTCCTTTTGTTCCTGGGACTTCAAAACAGGGAGCCAGCTCTTCTCAGGCCCTTGGAGATTCCTTCAAGACAGGGGACACAGCTCAACAGCAAAGTCCTTCCCCTCTCCTTGGCAGCAAAGAAACAGGTCAGTCCAGCAGAGCAACAGCAGGACAGTCTTCCTTCTTCAGTTTCAGCTTTCTCCTTGGCAGAGGTTCCTTCTTGATTCCAGGATGATCTAATTTTCTGTTGTCAGGGGTCCTGTACTTATACCCCTAAAGTCTTTGTTCTCTTGGTGCATGTGGGCCCTGAGCCCGGTCTGAACCAGTTCTGGGTGGATCCTGAGCACTTTGTTTTGCTGGCTGCATCTTTCCTTTCAGAGTGAGGGGCAGGGTCCTCAGCCGCCCAGCAGGGGGGTGGAGCCAGCATTATGGAAGGCAGGCACAGCCCTATTCAGCCCAGGTGCTAACTCCTCCCACCACTCCAGTTGCAATTACAGTCTTTCAGCCTAGTGCTGACTCATCCAGCCTCCTGGGGAATTCCCCAGCTCCTGTCACTCTCAAACCAGACAGTCAATACACAAACAGGCCCAGGCACACAGAAGGGTCAGACAAGAGAACAGCAACTTTCTAAAAGTGCTGTTCTCAAACCCAGGATTTAAAAACAACCTTTCCTAAAAGATGTGTTATTAAATTCTGAGTTCAGGGATACTAGATACTTATGTCCTATCTTGTTCCTATGGGAAGAAATGCTGTTAACCACTGTAGCCAGCATCCCCCATGTTAACCTATGGAGCAAGATAGCCTTACAGTAGTGAAAACGAAAATGGCTGCCATTCACTACCAGAGCATGTCACCTGCACTAGTACATGCTCTACCTTTTACATACACTGCACCCTGCCCAGGGGGGTACCTTGGGCCTTCCATAGGGGTGACTGATGTGCACAAAAAGGGAAGGGTTAGGCCTGGTCAGTGGGGGACACTGACCAGGAGGACATTGCAGTTCTAAACTGCACACAGGCACGGCAGTGTCAGGCCTGAGACATCATTTTAGGGCTACTCCTGTGGGTGGCACAATAAGTGCTGCAGGCCCACTAGTAGCATTTGTCATCACCAGCCCTGGCACACCCAGTGCACTTTACTAGGGACTTCATGGTGATACAAATATGCCAAACATGTATATTCAATCAGAATAACAATTTACACAGGAAGCACTTACACTCTGGCACTGATCAGCAGTGGCAGAGTGTCCAAAGCATCTAAACCAGCAAAAACGAAATCCAGCACAGCATCAAAAATACAGGAGGTAGATGCAAAAAGATAGGGGAAACCACGCCAAAGATGCCAGGTCTAACACCGTGTAGTTGTATAATGCATGTTCACCTGGGATCCATGTTCATCTGGGGGCATCGTGGCAATCAATAGAAGATGGTGGTTATTGCCCAACTCAATGGCGCTCATTTTATCAACCTCAGTAGGAAGAGGGGCTGAGTGGACCCGCCGAGATTTGAACTGGTAAGCTCAGGCACGAACCCTTCGCTGGACACATTGTCCACTGAGCCGCTGGACTTGGCAAACTACTAATCCAGGGCTTTAAGCAGGATGAAACAACTGGGGGGTCTCTGAAGGAGGGAATCCTGATATAGTTAAGGGCGTGGCTTAAAGCATGTAAGTTAGAACTCTCTGGTTAGCATTAGGTGCCGCCCAATTGATATTTTGATGCTTCTTCCTGTCTGTGCATGCAGATATACAATAAATATAACAAGCAACATTACACCTACAGCAAGCCAGTACTATTGGCATTGTCAAGGGTTGTTAGTTGCATATGATAAATAAGCAGCAGTAGGTCAAGGAGACATCCCAAAAGAAGGGGTTGCAAGAGTAAGAACCGCTAAAGGAGGGAAGTGATTCGAAGGCGCAAGAACAAGGACAAGATGGCGGCGCCCCGAAGCCAGAACTAACGGAGTGAGTAGCTCGTCAGGCACGCAAAGTACAGAGTGAAAAGAAGAACCGGAGCGCTCCATCGCCTCCCCGCCACTCTCTCCCACCCAACTCAGCCAAGTAAGTGAGCCCGAGAGAAATTTAAAGAATAAACGGACAAGGCGAGCCTAATCAAAACTGAAAGCGCAAGCGCTGGGGGCCATCTTGGCATCCATACCCACGTAGCGGCTGTGAACCGCGAACTAAGGAGGGCAGGGCAGTAGCGGTGCCTGAGCAATAAGACGGGCGGGAAAGAGAACCAGAGCTCCTCAACACCCCTCACCACTCGCCGGAGCCTCACTCAGCACAAACTGGAGCGGAGGAAGGAAGACACAGCACTAACCGGCAAAAGCAGGCAAACCGAAACCGAAGGCACGATCACTGGGGGCAGCCATCTTGACAGGGAGCCTCATAGTGCAGTACAGCAGCTGTGAACCTCAGAATAACAAGGAAGGTTAGCCGCTACCCAACAACACGCTCCCGCGCACCTACCTCAACCAAGCAAATGTGGGGGAAGGAAGTCTAAGAACGACTGCCGTAAACAGCCAAAAGTGAGACAGTAGACACAACACAGGGGGCAGCCACTTGGGCCGTAGCCACATACGGGTAGCGGCGGCGATCCATAACCAAAGAAGGCAAAGAAGGCAGCGCAGGGGGCAGACATCTTGGCCGTGAACCACACCCCGCAGGAGCGATAACTCCAGATTAGCAAAGGGCGGTCAGGAAGTCGCAACGGAGCTCCCCAACTCCCCCGCACTACACTCTTGCACTTACCCCAGGCCACAATAAGATAAAACCGGAACTGAGGCACAAGGGAGAGGGCAACCAATGGGCCCACCAGGCCATAACCCACACCCGCTACTTACCGCGCTGAGAGGGTGAGAGAAGCCGATTTAAGGAAGAACTAAGTTAAACCGGAAGCAGCTTCCAGGCTAGCTAATCAGCTGAGACCTGGAAGGAAGGAGGCAGTGGTCCATGTGTGAGCCCAGAGGCACAACGCAAAGTGTGGGAGCTGGCGGGAGCCAAGACCAGGACAAGGTCCATTCGCGAGCCCAGCAGATACCGACTAGACAATCTAAAAACAGACAAAGGAAACTCTGAAACAAGAGGAGACACGAAAAGGCAACAAAAGGACGGGAGACTGCCTACCTACCTTGCCAGACGAGGTTTCGAAACGATGGCAGGCCAAGATGGGAAAATAGCCAGCGAGAACAAGAAGTACAGAAAAGACCCACCGGACTCACCTTCAAAGCTCAGAAATGACCTCAAAAACGAGACAACGCTCGACACGATCCTAAAAAAGATAAATGAAGGAAATGAACTGGCCAAATCAACCAAAAAAAACATAGACAACATGCAAATGGAGCTGGCAGACATAAGAGCAGACCAGAGCAAAACGAACATCAGAATAGACACAGCAGAAAAAAGGATCAGCGACATAGAAGATGCCAATGCCCAGGCGAGCAAATCCCTGATCTCCATAGCCAAAGCTTTCACCAGCCTACAGAAGCAGCTAGCCGAGCAAGAAGACCGCAACAGAAGGGGGAACATAAGACTGTTGGGAGTTCCCGAAGGAGAAGAAGATAAGCCAGGGTCTTGCACAGCACTAAAAGAGGAACTACTACCACAACTGACAGGTATCAAGTTTGACAGGCAATTTGAAGTGGACAAGGCGTACAGAGTACCTGCAGTCAAACCACAACTTGGTCGAGGTCCACAAGAAGAAGAAATGGATGCCCAAAGCCCAGGAACCGGAAAAAGGAGAGCCCCAGCAGACAACACAGAAGCAAGCAATGATGTGGGAGTCTGGCAAGCGCCTGGATAGACGCACAGCAACTGCCCGAAAGGACGCCCACACAGCTCAACCGATCTACCTCAAGTCAACAATGTCTACCTCAACTGACCGGAAAAGTCGGGATCTGCGAACAAAGCAAAACACAGGTTCCACAACCGAACCGAGCTACCTCAATCATTCTCCAGGACATGCGCAGACTCACAAACATGATGAAGACTGAAGATAAAGATCTTTCGCATATCCTTTAAGTTCCCCATTAAATTAACTCATGAGCTCCATGGCCCCAGAAGGGTGCACTGGCCAAGCCTGGCCCATGTCCCCCTTACTACCAGGGGGGGACTCAGCCCATCAGTATAAACATTTCGGGACTGTGCTCACAATAATCCTCAGTGGGCAGAGGAGGGAGGGATCATTGCTGTCGCACGCCCGCTGGTCAAAGTGCGGGGGGAGGGGGGAGAGGGAGGGCAGGGGGTGGCCGGGGGGATGGGAGGTTCTCCAGGTACAGTTGTTTTTCTTTCCTATTCTTCTCATCTTTCTCCTTTCCACCTCTTTCTCTATGCTTTCCTACCACACCAGGGACAGGGGTAAATATTTACTAGGCCACACACAGCGTCCAGGCTGGTACGGTAGCGGGCCGTTAACGAGGTACCGCGGAAGCATGTAGGGTGACTAGACATGTCCAATGACACCACACCGACGAGCGACACTCACGATAAGGGATGACACCTCCAGTACACAGACAGATACTCTCAGATATTAAGGTGGTATCATTTAACGTCAAGGGGCTCAACCACCCAGTTAAGAGAAGGAAAGTGATAGATTACCTAACAAAACTCAAGTGCGATGTTTGCGTACACCAGGAGACGAAACTGTCAGCAGATGATGCGCAACGGATGAGGGCGAACTGGATAGGGGAGTCAGTGTGCTCACCAGCTGTACATAAATAGAGAGGGGTCATCATACTGATAAACAAGAAAGCCAGACTTACACTACACGAGAGCTACGCGGACGAGGAAGGGAGATTACTAATAACCAGCCTCAGCAGAGGGGAGGAGATGATCCACATAGCCAACATATATGGGCCTAACGCAGAAGACAAGGCATTTTGGGAAAAGGTGGAAACCAGACTAAGCAAACTGCCCCAGGACGAACTCCTGCTGGTGGCGGGAGACCTCAACCAGGTGCTGGATCAGGCCCTAGACAGACACCCGCTCATAGTGAGCCACGGAGCCCAGGAGCAAAACACTCTGAGGAACCTGTGTGCCAAGCTCCAACTTAGAGACCCCTGGAGACTACAACACCCGGACTCCAGGGACTACACATTCTACTCACAACTCATACAGCAGGATCGACTATATCCTCATGTCAGCCTCACACATGCACCTGATAGACCAAACCGAAATTTCACCGATAACAATATCGGACCACTCGCACATTAGCCTAACACTAAGTGGGAGACATAACGAGAACCCCAGCCGTAGATGGAGACTGAACAGTGACATCCTCAGACTCCCAGCTAATATAGTCGAAATCAAGGGGGCCATTAAAGAATACCTGAAATTCAATGATAACATAGATACAGACAAAGGCACCCTTTGGGACACCTTGAAGGCCACGATAAGAGGGAATATCCTAAGCATCAAAGCCAGAATGAACAGGGAAAGAAATAAAAAGGTATCAGAGCTTGAAAATCAGATCAGGGACCTTGAAAGGGGTCACTGTGCCAGCCTAACGGATGGTAACACCCTCACCGAACTAACAAAAAAGAAATATGAACTTAACAAAATCCTGAGCGAGAGAGCGGGAGCGTGGATAAACAAATACAAAGCGATAAACCTGTGTACGGCGAACAAAGCAGGGAAAGCACTGGCCTCCTACCTAAAAAGTAGGCAGAGACAGCACGCGATAGCCGCAATAACGGACAGTAACAACAAGTCACAAACAGCTAACAAAGAGATCCTCAAAGTCTTCAAGGACTTTTATGAGGGCCTCTACAGGGTGGATAAGGACCTCAAAATAGATGGGGGAGCAAACCTCCTAGACAAGTTAAACCTACCCAAGCTGTCAGAGGACCAAAGCTCGTCACTAGAAAAAGACATAATGGGGTGGAAATCGAGAAAGCGGTGGCAACACTAAAGGATAACAAAGCGCCTGGCCCAGACGGGTACATGGCTGGCTTCTACAAGCACTTCCTCCACCTACTGAAACCCACGATGGTAGAGGTCTTTACGCACTGTGTCCAAAAAGGGTGTATGACAAACTCAATGGCAGAGGCTAACATAATAGTCATCCCCAAGGAAGGCAAAGACCCACAGCACCCCCAAAACTACCGCCCAATCTCCCTAATTAACGTTGATTGCAAGATCTATGAAAAAGTCCTAGAGGCAAGACTCAACGCGTAGCTCCCTAAACTAATACATAACTCACAGGTGGGATTCCTCAAGACCAGGATGTCCCAAGATAACACGCGTCTCCTATGCCACCTAATTAACCACACCTCCACCATCAAGGACACGGCAGTCATGTTCGTACTGGATGCTGAGAAGGCATTCGACAGAGTGTCATGGCCCTTCCTCGACCAATGCATGCTAAAATTCGGCCTGGGAGATAACTATAGGAAGATGGTGATGACGCTCTATAAAGAACCGAGAGCCCGAGTGGTGGTCAATGGGGGCACGTCAGAACCACTGACCCTAGGGAGAGGGACGAGGCAAGGATGCCCACTTTCCCCAGCCCTCTTTCTAATCGATCTTGAACCATTACTTTCCATGATCAGGGATAATTCGGAAATAAAAGGTATTCCAATAAGAGGGACCACGGTTAAACTAGCAGCATACGCGGATGACATACTAATTATAACTGAGAATCACGGCCCTTCAATTGCGGCTCTTATGACCACCATTGAGGAATATGCACAGGTCTCAGGGTACAAACTAAATAGAGATAAGTCGGAATGCAAGCCATTGAATGTCCACACTACCAGAGCAGTTCTAGGGGAATCAGGGCTTGCCTGGCAAAATAATTTCCTGAAATACCTCGGCTTGTACTTTGGCAGGGACCTTAAGTCCACACTAGACCATAATGAAGGAATTATGCTGAAGAAGCTGAAAGAGAGACTAGACTCTTGGTCACCAAAGTTCATCAGCTGGTGGGGGAGAGTTGAGACAATTAAAATGATGTTAACACCCATGGTTAACTACATGCTCAGTATGCTCCCGCTTATAGCGACAGAAGATTTCCATAAACAGATGGATAACATTACCAATAGATTCATTTGGAAAGATAAAAAGCCCAGGATAATCCTAAAGAAACTAAGACTAAACAAAAACTTAGGGGGACTCGACCGCACAAACTTTAAAACATTCCAAACTGCATGCCTGGCCAAACAGGGGATATACTGGCTCGTAACGGAGTAAGACTACACGCCGGTCTGGCTGGCACTCGAGAGAGCTTCCTTAGAAGGGCTCGATCCCTTAGCTATGCTCACAGCGAACAAACACCCAGAGACCAACAACATCATTCTTAAGAACACTAGGTCTGCCCTCCTCAAGGTCGACAGAAAATTGGAACAAAGCATTAAAAACACAAGAAGAGAATCCATCTGGTTCAATACTAGAATAAAATACAAAGACAAGACACTAGACATGAAGGCCTGGTACGAACGGGGTATCTCCACCCCCACACAATTAGAAAAGCTTGGCACACCACTCACGTTTGAAACTATTAAACACTTACACAAACTACCAGACATTGAATTCTACGCTTTCCTAAAAATCAGGGCAGCACTCACGAGAGCAAACCTTGGTAAGGAGGTTCCATCCATCCTGAAATACATGGCGAATCTAAACAAGATTGGCCACCAGACATCCCACGTATACAAACTCCTGAGCCCAGATAAGTCGAGACTAAATGCCAAAACCCTAGGGTCCTGAGAAACACTACACAATAGATGCTTCAGTGAGAAAGAAAACATCTCCATGTGGACCTCAGCAGTTAAAAACAAAGTTATCCCACAACTGGCACAAACCAAATACTGGCTACTTCACAAAGCGTTCTGGACTCCGGCCCGCCTAACGGCGGCTGGGATCCGGGAGAGTGACGAGTGCTGGAACTGCCACAAAGAAAAAGGTGACTTAGCATACCTTATCCTTTACTGCCCCAAGGTCAAGACATTCTGGACCAAAGTCATGGACTTCATAAACAATATAGTGGGACACCCCATACAGCCTGATTTCATAGGGATAGTCACCTCTTTCATGGCCCCGAACTCCAAGCCAAAGAGGATAGAGACCTGATCGACCTCCTGCTCACAGCGGCGGTTAAAACAATCCTTACGAACTGTAAGGACACAGGGAAGGCTACTTTCAAAAGCTGGTTTAACTGGGTTACCTTCCTCAGGGGGGCGGATAGCATAACAGCAGACTATTCACCCAGCCACTTAGAAAAGGTCGAGATGTGGTCCTTCCTAGGCATGGGCGGATTTCACCGATTCACGATCCGCGGATTTTGCGGATTTGCGTATTGTTGATCTGCAAAATCCGCCGATCTGCGGTTTTGCGGATTTTTTTATTTTTTTCCACTTGCGCTCGTGAAAGTCAAGGATGCAAAGGCCTCTATCCAGCATCACAGCTGATTTTCGACGGTAGATTTGGGAAGAAAGCACACCTGCCCAGCCTCGACAATGCTCACGATTGTTTTTGGGCTGATGAATGCATCACTGAATTTGAGCTTCAACTGTCCATCATAGTGTGTAAATGGCGGGAAGACGGTTCACACCGCAAGTGTGTGGGCGGGGCCAAACGGGCGGGGATTCCATGCGAGCACACATGCCTCTGGTGTGTATAAAAGGTCAGAGACCGATCAGAGCAGCAAATGAAGAGAAAGAAGGGCCTGGTCACAGGAACAGCCAGGGGATTGCGCTCGTGAAAGTCAAGGATGCAAAGGCCTCTATCCAGCATCACAGCTGATTTTCAACGGTAGATTTGGGAAGAAAGCACACCTGCCCAGCCTCGAAAATGCTCACGATTGTTTTTGGGCTGATGAATGCGTCACTGAATTTGAGCTTCAACTAGGGCACATGCTTTATTGATATCTGTAAGTGCTTCCTGTTGAGGTTTAATTTTTGTGACAGGACCATCGTGCCAGAATGAACCCTGCCCTTCATATCCTGTAACTATTTTAGGATGGCGCCGGCAAGCTGCCAGCGCCATCCTGAAATAGTTACTAAGTTAGCTTCAACAGGAAGCACTAATAGATAAAATAAAGCAGGTGCTCGAGCACCTGCTTTATTTTATCTATTAGAGCTTCCTGTTGAAGCTAACTTAGTAACTATTTCAGGATGGCGCTGGCAGCTTGCTGGCACCATCGTAAAATAGTTACAAACAACAGGCCAGGCTTTAACTTTTGTCCCCGGATCCACCGCTCGCGGATTTGCGAATTCTCGGTAAATTCGTGGGAGTTCGCGGATCGCGAATTTACCGAAAATTCGCAAAATCCGTGAGCGTAACGGATTTTGCGCTCACCCTTAGTCCTTCCTTGATAAACACCTGGGATCGCACAAACCTCCCTAGGCAGCCCGAGATTATGCACCACAACGCCTGGAAGCAGGGCGAACAATGAACACGCTGCCTACCCTGTACCCCCCTCTACTCTCTTTTGCTTTTCTTTCCTATTTTCACCCTTCTCTCTCCAAGGGTAATACAAGATTCATCACAGCCAGGTACGCCAAGGTGCCGATCATGACCGCCCGCACAGCCGACCACCCATGTCCGACGCTATGCCTACTGTAACCCCAACCGCGTTGGTAGTCCATCTGTATTGCCCTCACTGTATCGGTACTGTACTGTATATACAATAATCTTCTAATAAAATCTTTGAAATAAAAAAAAAAGAAAGGCAGTAAAGGACAGTACTGATTTATTTTGTTTCACTAGGAGGGAGAGAACGATAAAAGAGCCTGACAGGGACCCGTTTCCACGCTTGCTTGGACCTGGTCTACTTAAAGCCCTGTACTTACCAATATAAGATTGTGGTACCATACACAGATTCATATTTCACAAAGAGTCATAGGGGTGTCTTATTTTTCATCACCAGGCAGTAATACGAAACATTCCAGAATGAATAAAGGTCTCCACCTTCGCCCGCTGTGGCTTGTCCCGGTCATTTTCAACAGCAAACCCATTCCAATCAGCACATTTTAACTAAAGTTAAACCAGGGGAATCTCATGTTTTATTACACTTGTCTGTGTGGCAGGGGTGGGGGGCAGGATCATGTACTAAATTTCAATGGCTTAATGTTTCTCCTTTTGGTTGTTTTTTTATGTCTGTGATATCCGGAGGCGCGCTTCACTGAGAAGGCGGAAGCTGGATGTACAGGGGTCGTTCGGCGGGCGAATACTTCCCAAAGACCTTGCAGCAGGAACAATATTGCTAAAGGCCGACAACATTTCCCAGCAGCAGCTGTCCCAGCGGAAGCATTTGCGAACGTTACACTTTTCTCTTATTTACAAAGGTTGGTAAATTGAGGGCATTTTGAGTCTGGGGACTTAAGGCAGCTCTCCTTAGTAGGCGTGTGGACAGGTGCACATTAGCCCTCAATGGTATTGCATGAGTGCTTTCATGGAAATTTTATATAGCTCTATTGAGAGCATATTTACCTTCTCACCTGTTCATTTAATTGAAAAAAAAAGGATTATAACTCCTCTGTGTTATTACCGGGGTGGTTTTACAGGGTGTTCTGAGAGTATTGGTTATGTAAGTCACTTGGGTTCACCTGCACTGAACGCAGTTTTCTCTTTGTTTCTTTCTGCATCCATGCCTGCGCTCATCGAGAGGCACCTTGCTTTGATAATGGCCCCTGAGTCGTGGGAAGAAGGACGACATATCGGAAAGGGTATGGCCAGTAACGGTGTGGTGCTTGTGGAGAGATATCACGATGGCTGTCTCGGTATGTATTGGCACTAGAAGTTGGCTTGGTTTAGCCGGGAACATGTGATCATGCCTAGCCTACGGGAAGCCAGGCGGGACCCCTCCGTGCACACTAATAAGGAGGAATCATAACAGCCATTTGTTTATAAGTTACTTAAGTTCATTCATATGGGCGGAGACATGAATGGGTGTAGGTGCATAATAAATGCTGCAGCTTCTGATTGCCTTCAACAAGGGCAACACAATTTTCTAAAGGTTAGGTGTTGAAAACCGCCTTGTAGCTGGATAGCATTCTCCATAAAGAAATCAACAATAACAGTTTGGAGGAGGGACCCTCTTGTTATTGCAGGAGTCTCCTGTGATCAGATAGACTGGTGGCGGTGCTTTCCTTGTAAACAGTGAGGGTAGGGCACAAATCGTGCCTGCTCCAAAGCCCTTTCCAAAGCCCTTTCTTCAAACATAGGTGCCGGTATAGGTAATAACTTAGTGCACAGTACTGGCTTGCTCTGGTGCTGGTTCTGTTCTATTCAGTGGGACAAGTAGGTGTACAGTGCTCTCACCTTCCTGATGGTGGAAAAGAGTTTCCTGTGATCAGGTATACCTGTGGCGGTGCTTTCCTTGTAAACAGTGAGGGTAGATGCACAAATTTCCTCTGATCCGAAGCCCATAAGTCAAATATAAATGCCTGTCCATGTCCACAATACGGGCATGCTATGGTGCTACTTAACAGCTGCCCATGGGGCCAATGCGGTATGTAGTGCCCCCTCCTTACTGATGGAGGAGGAGTTGGATAGGTGGTGCAGACCTATTTTTCGGCAAACTCCCGTTGGGGTGGGGCGGATTAATCACGGGTCTTGCAACTATGCTCTCCATTAATGGTCCTTGGAAAGGCTGTGGCAAGGCAGGGCCTGTGGGCACGCTGCGCACAGCGGAGTTCTCATAAAGTGTGTTCTCTTTGGAGGTAGGAGGGCATGGACATGTGGTGGAGTTATCCCACGTATGGTCCAGTAAATGCTGTGTATGAACGGGCAAACGTGTCCGGGTGGGACACTGCGGAGGTTGCATTATTATGTGCACCAGGTTCTGAAATTGGAAAGCGATGGTTCACTTGGATGACACTACGGATGTCACATTAATATGTGGGGGAGGTTCTGGAAATAGGAAAATTCATGATCCACTTGGGTGTTCAGCTTATAGCCTGTGGGTGAATTACTTTGCCGTTATAGTCTGGCAGGCTCATCTCTTTCTGATCAGGACTCCGGTGTGGTTCTGTAAGGATAAAGTTCAGCGGTAGAAAAAGGCCAGGTGTTATGGAGCACTGTCAGCATCAGGGAGGGTGAGGGTGGGTGCGCCAGGCCGCTTCTCACCCTGTGGCGGAGCGCTGATAGTTCACAACAAAGGGGGATGCACAACAATGGAGGTACAGCCATTCGATGGACCTCTGGAAGGGGTTGATTCCACGAGTGCAGTGGGTAAGCGGAGAGGAGTGACTGGCCTGCCGATAGTCCTGGACTCTACTGCCTTAACCCTCCATGTATGGACTGAATAGAATCTTGGGAAGGATGCCTTTGTTCAGGTGCCCGAGGCGGCCAGTGCAGTATGCGGTGCCCTGGATGTCAAGTAATGTAACTGTTGGCTGTAGCGTGTTGGGGCCTGCCAGCACAATGTGCACAGCCGAGTTGGGGGTTGTGGGGAAATGCCTGTGTTCAGGTACCCCGGTGGACTGGTGCGGTATGCGGTGCCCTTGATGTCAAGTAATGTAACTGTTGACTGTAGCACGTTGGGACCTGCCAGGGCAATGTGCGCAGCCGAGTGGGAGATTGGCGGCCTAGACGGCCAAGTTCAAATGTATGGCCGAGTTAAAAGGTAAAGTGTACGTTCGAAATGTACGGCCAAGTTGTTCAAGTGTACGGCCGAGATAAATGTTACATTGTAATGTTGTACCTAATTTTCTTACTGCCGTTAACATGTTGATGCAGATAAAGTGTGAGATTGTGAATAGTTCCTATATATACAAGATGGATACTTTTATTTGGCAATGGACTATGATGATTCACTTGGATTGATGTGAATAAAAGGCTATGCCGTAGACAATATGTCCTGATTCTGAGAGTTCTTGGGAATGGCCGGCGGTAAGGGGAAGGAATTTGGGGAGGAGGGAATGTCCTGTTGTGTTCACACTATGAACAGGCCCCCGCGACTAAGGGGAGGGGCGCCCTAAGTTGCGCCGTGGGGCTGAGTTTCCTCCGTGGATCAGAGAAGGAGGTGCGGATGGCTAGATAATGAAGGGCTGGCGGTGTGGAAAAAGGAAACTTATCAGAAATGAAACTTAGCAGAGGTATTTAAGGCTGTGCTCCAGGGGGTTTGTTCTCTTTGTCTCCTCGGACCACAGACTGGCTACAGGAGCGGCCTCGACCAACCACCCACCCGGCTAAAGGCCAGGGCTTCATGAGGCAGAGCTCTGACAGTTCACAACAAAGGGGGATGCACAACAATGGAGGTACGGCCATTCGATGGACCCCTGGAAGGGGTTAATTCCACGAGTGCAATGGGTAGGCAGGGAGGAGTGACTGGCCTGCCGGTAGTGTTGTGTGGTGTTTTAAGCTCAGAGTGAATTTTCCGATTCATGCCCTTATATAGGTACAATTCACATTGCCCTTATATAGGCATAGAAGTCAATCCCTTATTTAGGCATAGCCCATGCTACCCAAATACAGGCATGGCTACTTCCACCCGTACCAAACGTCCCAACGATTTCTTGGAAATTCAGCTTAAGCAGTTAGGGTACTTCCCCTTGCCTAAATTAAGATTTGTCCAAGAACTCATGTACTTTAAAAAGAACAACTATTCCCTAGGGGTCCATTCCAGACGTTCATATGCCCGAATTTACGCCAAGCTATGGCATTCCTAAACACCTTCAAAGTATAAATATGCCTTCACTTGCTAAGGCAAACTACGGTGGTTCGGAGCTGTTCGACTATCTACTTGCCCAACACAGTTCGCTACAGCAAGTGCAGAAGGTAGCCGACTCTCCAGCTGATGCACTGATCAAGAGGCTGCCTTTCTCCTGCCGAGAATCCAGCTCCAGTGTTTGCAAGCTCCCCTTGCGGGGTGTTGGGAAATCGAGATACCAGACCTCCTTCATTCTAAACTAAGGTATGGAGCTGATTAGAACCTAGAGAAATCTTGGGTAGATTCTTGGCAAAAACAACTAAACCTATGCTACAAAATACTTACTTCTTCCAGCGTACTAGACTTAGGTTAGGTACATTGGGGTAGGCGTTTTTTAGAAGCACCAGTTTAGTATTTTAGTCAATGTTATTTATTTATTTATTTATTTATTATGCAATTTGTAACGCGCAAACTAAACCCGAAGGTGTCAAGGCGCCTATCAAAGAAGATCAGAATTGCGAAGCACCATTACAGGTATGCACGTACAAAGAGATGTGTCTTTAAGGCAGATCTAAAAGCTTGAAGAGTGGGAAGAGACCTTACTAAATGTTATATATTTATGTATTTTTATATGGCTTAGAAACCATGCAATGCTCTTAGAGTATTATTGTATAATACTACTCTCGCTGTACGCATTATACCTTGCAGTCTGCATAACGATTGTAGCAGTTCACTTCTCTTGCATGAGAAAGAAGACTTTTGAATAAATCTTTTTATTGAAAACACACGTCTCACTATTTTTCTGCAACTCTGTAGAAACGAAGCATGCACAATTGACTGAGTGATATACTTATCTATTGTTTCCGCGACTCTGAGAGATATATTCTTATTCTTGGGAAACAAAGTTTTCATGTTTATGCGGTTGTCAGAAACAAATTCCTTCTTGTGTATTCGAGAAAGTTTCTAGTGACCTCTGAGTTTGCTGGCACACACACAATTAAGTTTAGTATATTCGATAGAGACCTAGTTGACCTCAGTCCTATGTCAAATCTATAAGATATATTATTCCAATGCGCAGAGCCTATTGGGAATATAGGAACTACACTACAGTAGTCCTGGACTCCACTGCCTTAACCCACCATGTATGGACTGAATAGAATCTTGGGGAGGATGCCTGTGTTCAGGTGCCCAGGTGGGCCAGTGCAGTATGTGGTGCCCTGGATGTCAAGTAATGTAACTGTTGTCTGTAGGTAAGCCCGTCTGCGCCCGTCCGCGCCTGGCCCGTGCCCAGTGCCAGGACCCCTGGCCCTCCCCGCCGAGGCAAGACGACCCGACTGACCTACGACGCCGCACTCTCAACGCACTCAATGCCGGCCGGACCCACGCCTGCTGCCGAGCCACCCCGAGACGCACCCACGGACCCTTCACCTGCTGCACCTGCAAGTTCACCTGCCTCCGAACCTGCCCCGCACCCGCCAAGACAAACACCAGCAGCAACCACCTCAAGTGCATCCTGATCAACACCCGCTCCGTCCACAGACACGCCGTGGAACTCTGGAACCTCCTCGACGCTACATCACCGGACGTCGCCTTCCTCACGGAAACCTGGATGAACGCCTCCTCTGCACCCGACATCGCCATCGCCATCCCGGACGGGTACAAGATCATCAGGAGAGACCGCATCAACCAGACCGGAGGTGGCATCGCCATCGTCCACAGGAACACCATCCGCATCACGACCGACGCCAACGACTCCTTCGCCGCAGCCGAACATCTCCACTTCCAGATTCACACCTACCCTAAGACGACCCTCAGAGGCACCCTCGTCTACAGACCCCCGGGACCACGCACACAATTCAGCGAAGACATCACAGACTTCATCAGCCCGCACGCCCTCCTCTCCACTGACTACATCCTCCTCGGGGACCTCAACTTCCAGCTGGAGAACAACAAGGACCGCAACACCACCGCCCTGGTGGAAAACCTCGCCAACCTCGGACTCAAGCAACTGGTCAACACCCCCACCCACTACGCCGGCCACACGCTTGATCCCGTCTTCTCTTCCAGCAAGTACATCACCTTCAGCCACGCCACCGTACTCCACTGGACCGACCACAGCTGCGTCCACTTCAGCTTCAAAAGATCCATGACCCACCACCACCCGCAACAGGTACCTCACAGGAATTGGAGCAAGATCACCGCAGACCAGCTCACCACCTCCCTTAGCCAGAGCCCACCCGCCAACACAACGGACCCCAACGAAGCAGCCCGCAACTTCACACAGTGGCTGACCTCCTGCGCCGACGACCTCGCGCCACTAAAGAACCCTCCCAGCAGACCCAGAAGCAAGAAGGCATCCTGGTTCACCGACGACCTCAAGGACTCCAAGAAGACCTGCCGCACCCTCGAGAAAGCCTGGCTCCTCGACCGGACCACCGACAACATGACCGCCCTCAAACACGCTACCCGCAAGCACCACCAGCTCATCTGCACCACCAAGAAGAAATCCCTGAAGGAACGACTGGACAACAACGCCCACGACAGCAAAGAGCTCTTCACTATCGTCAAGGAGTTCTCCAACCCCAGCACCGGCACCAACGACATCACTCCGTCACAAGACCTCTGCGACTCCCTCGCCTCGTTCTTCCACCGCAAGATCGCCGACATCCACAACAGCTTCGGCGCCCCACCCACGCACCCAACCGTCGAACCAATGCCCCCCACCACCACCCTTCGCACCTGGACCACGGTGACCACCGAAGACACAGCCCGCACGATGAACACCATCCACTCCGGATCACCGACCGACCCCTGCCCACACCACGTCTTCAACAAGGCCACCTCCACCATCGCACCCCAACTCCGGAACATCATCAACGCCTCCTTCAACACCGCCACCTTCCCGGAGAGCTTGAAGCACGCCGAGATCAGCGCCCTCCTGAAGAAACCTACAGCGGACCCCACCGATCTCAAAAACTTCCTCCCCATCTCGCTCCTCCCTTTTCCTGCTAAAGTCATCGAGAAGATCATCAACAGACAGCTGACCGCCTTCCTCGAGACGAACGGATCCCTCGACCCCTCGCAGTCCGGCTTCAGAGCCAACCACAGCACCGAGACCGCCCTCATCGCAGCCACTGACGACATCCGGACCCTGCTAGACAAGGGGGAAACAGTGGCCCTCATCCTCCTGGATCTCTCCGCTGCGTTCGACACGGTCTGCCACCGCACCCTAGTCCAGCGCCTCAGCAACATCGGTATCCAAGAGAAGGCACTGGAGTGGATCATCTCGTTCCTCGCCGGAAGAACACAAAGAGTCCGCCTCCCCCTGTTTCGCTCCGAGGCCACCGAAGTTATCTGCGGCGTCCCGCAAGGATCTTCACTCAGCCCCACCCTCTTCAACATCTACATGAAACCTCTCGCAGCCATCGCAGGCCAGCACAACCTCAACATCATCTCTTACGCCGACGACACCCAGCTGATCCTCTCCCTCACCAGAGACCCCGACACCGCCAGAACCTGCCTACACGAAGGGATGAAAGACGTCGCCGAGTGGATGAAGGACAGCCGCCTGAAACTGAACTCGGACAAGACGGAAGTCCTCATCCTGGGATCTTCGTCCTCCGCCTGGGACGACTCCTGGTGGCCCCCAGCTATGGGCACCGCACCCAAGCCAACCGACCACGCACGCAACCTGGGCTTCATCCTGGACCCCTCCCTCTCGATGACCAGACAAGTCAACGCCGTCTCCTCATTGTGCTTCAACACCCTGCGTATGCTTCGCAAGATCTTCCACTGGATCCCGACCGAGACCAGGAAGACTGTCACCCAGGCACTCGTCACCAGCCGACTGGACTACGGAAACACCCTCTACGCCGGAACCACAGCCAAGCTACAGAAAAGACTCCAGCGCATCCAGAACGCCTCCGCCCGACTCATCCTGGATGTCCCCCGACGCAGCCACATCTCCAGCCACCTGAGGAACCTGCACTGGCTCCCCGTCGACAAGAGGATCACGTTCCGGCTCCTTACCCACGCACACAAGTCTCTCAACGACCTGGACCCCAAGTACCTCAACGACCGCCAGACCTTCTACACGCCCACCCGCCAGCTACGGTCCACCAGCCTTGCCCTCGCAGCCGTACCACGCATCCGAAGAGCCACCGCCGGAGGAAGATCCTTCTCTTACCTGGCTGCCAAGACTTGGAACTCCCTCCCCATCCACCTTCGGCTGACCCAGGACCATCTCGCCTTCAGGAAACAACTCAAGACCTGGCTGTTCGAGCAGTAGCATACCCCTCCCCCCAAGCGCCTTGAGACCCTCCCGGGTGAGTAGTGCGCTATACAAATGGCATGATTGATTGATTGATTGATAGTGCTTTGGGGCCTGCCATCGCAATGTGCACAGCCGAGTTGGGGATTGTGGAGAAAAAGTCTGTGTTCATTTACCCCGGTGGACCAGTGCGGTATGCGGTGTCCTTGATGTTGAGTAATGTAACTGTTGGCTGTGTCATGTTGGGGCCTGCCGGTGCAATGTGAGCAGCCGATTAGGAGATTGGCGGCTCAGACTACCAAGTTCAAATGTACGGCCGAGTTGAAAGTTAAAGTGTTAGTTCGAAATGTACGGCCAAGTTGTTCTAGTGTACGGCCGAGATAAATGTTAAAGTGTAATGTTGTACCTAATTTCCTTACTGCTGTTGACATGTTAATGCAGATAAAGTGTAAGACTGTGATTAGCTCTTATATACAAGAAGGATACTTTTATTTAGCAATGGGCTATGATTATTCACTTGGATTGATGTGAATAAAAGGCTACGCCGTAGACAACATGGCCTTATTCCGAGAGTTCTTGGGCTTAGCGGGCAGTAAGGGGAAGGGATTTGGGGAGGAGGGAATGATCTTTATTCGGACATATAAAACATCCATAAAAGTACAAAGTAACACACAATCCAATAATAATTATTAAAACAGTATAAAACAGTTAAAATAACAGTTGATCGTGAAAGTGCAAAGTGCAAAAAGTATTCAAATACATGTGCGAGCCACTGACAAATCATCAAAGGGAAAGAAAGAATCAAATTTCAAGGCATGTTCATAGTTGTGTGGGAACGAGTAGCTGATAACAGGAAGCAACTTATTCTAAAAATAATTTCATCACAATTTAAAAGTAATATTTCCTTAAACGCTAGGTTGAAATCCGTTATTACATGTTTTTTGAAGTAAGGGATTAAATAGAATTTTGAATATCTAGCATAGAAACCACAAAAGAACAAGAAATGCAACAAAGATTGCTTACTACCATGGCTACAGGGGCATTGCATAGACTCTAGATTTGTGTTAAAGCCCAGTGGAAAAGATAAGGAAAATCTGATGCTACCATCCCTAAGACGGAAAAGCAAACGTCTGTTCCACCTCCCCAAGTTCTTTGTCAGGTATCTCTGCGGCAAGTTGTTAGGCCTGCTATCCTGGACCAGGAGGGGAATATATCTTATGATGGTAGGTTTGTTTAACTCAGATGTTTCTCGCTCTTTCCGGTATAGATTAAACAGCGCCCCTCTTACCAATTTATGTTGCATTTTTTCAGTGGCCTGACGGGAAGTAAATAGGTGCCCCATACCCACACTTAATAAACTGTTTTTTACCGCACTGAGCCAGGGTATGTCATGTGCCCTATCGCACTGTAGGCAATCTAGGATTATTTCTTGGGAAAAAGAGGCGGCCTGGTTCCGCCAAATTTTTAGCCAGAATAATGCTGGTCTCGACCTAATAAAGTCCTCCACATAAAAAAGGTTCAGCTTCCTGTGGCATATATAAGTTGGTGCTGAGATAGTAGCCCCCAGGATCTTCCGGCAAAATCTATTTTCTTCAATCTGAATATTGGCGCTATTAGAGTATCCCCATACCTCTGCGCCGTAAGTTGCAGTTGGGAGGCATTGGGTTCTATAGATTTGCAGTAAGGGGATTGCTACCTCAGCACGTTTGGGTTGCTGGAGGCTAATTATGGAGTTGATTGCCTTAGTTAGTTTGTTCCTCCCATGAACCACATGGGGCTGCCAGGAACATGTATTGGAAAACATTAACCCTAGGTAAGGAAAAGTGCAAGTGCTTTTTAGGGCATCATTCCCTGTGACGATGCGCTGAATGTTATGTCTCTTAGGCCCACACGACATAATATAAGATTTATTAAAATTAGTGCAGAGCCCGAGGTCCGCCATGTGGGAAACAAAACCAGTTATTAAAGTGCGCAGTGCTTTTGGGGTGCGGCCCATAAGAACCGCATCATCTGCGTATAAGAGGCAAGGAAGTAAGGTACGATTAATACTGGGTACATCGCTGGTTACCTTGGACAGAGAACTACTTAATCCATTTATGTACAAAATAAAAAGCAGGGGGGCCAAGACACAACCATGTCTGACCCCCCTACCAATTAAAATGTTCTCAGAAACCTCTCCTTCACTGTTTAACCTCACTCGGGCTTTTAAATCGCTGTGCAAATGAGCAAGAAAATGTACGAGAGCTTTATCCAGCCCATAATTCAACAGGGCCACCCATAATTTGGAGCGATTAACAAAATCGAATGCTGAACTTAAATCCATAAAGCCCAAATACAGAGGGGCTTTTTTGGCTATGATGTATTTGCCCATAATGAGATTCAAGTTCAGACATTGCTCCACAGTCCCCACGTTGCTTCTAAAACCTAGCTGACAAGGATGTGAAATCCTATTCTCCTCACCCCAGACCCTTATCTTGTTAAAGATGACTCTGCCTAGAATCTTTAAGGTGTTATCAATTAAAGATATCGGACGATAGCAACTAGGGTTAAGTCTGTCACCCTTCTTAAAGATGGGGACAATGATGCTATTAGACCAGGTTTCCGGGGTGGGGGAGTCAGACAGGTTATTAAAAACATTACACAATAGTGGAGACCAGAATTCGGGCTCTGATTTGATTTGATCGATAGATAACCCATCAGGACCGGGGGCCTTGTTGCCAGCGCTCTGATTTATCGCATCTTCCACCTCCATTATTGTAAAATTAAGACCCGTAACTGGATAGGTATCGACTGGTGTACAAGGTGCTGCGCAGATACTAGAGAAGTGATCTTCCCACGTTTTGCTCGATATATTGCAATTAATGGGGGTGATATTTGATCCTATAGACCTCAAAGATTTAACCTCACCCCAAAAACCGGCAACATCTTTTAAAGTTGCTGTTCGGGCAAGAGAATCAGACTTATCCTTCAGAATTTCTTCTGTCCGAGTTTTAGTGGCTTGTTTGTAACATACTCTTAATGATCTTATTAGGGGCTGGTTTCTAGGTTTTGCTAAAAGTGCCTCCCTTAATTCCTGATTTGATTTCGAGCAAGTACTGTCAAACCACTGAGGTTCTTTAACGGAGCGTTTGACTGGTTTGGAGATCTCCTCTTTAAAAGCTACGCACAAGCGGGTAAAAGCCAGGTACATCAATAGACAAACAAGTGTCGATCAATTGGGGGTGCTTATTCAAAATACATGCTAAAAGTCCCTTGTTATCAATTCCCTTCCAAACGACTCTAAGTTTGTCAGTTGATACCATTAGATTTGTTGCCCCTATTTCTTGTCGCTTGTCCAGTTTTTTAACAGAGTTAAAAGTAGTCAAAATTGGATTGTGATCACTATATATGGTACTGGGAACATCTGCACTAGCTAAACAATCCACAAGTAGAGAGGAAACAAAAACATAATCTATGGTAGAAGAGCTCCCGCGTCCTATATATGTTGGCAGGGGCCACTCACCCATAGTACTGCAGGCTGTCTCCATGACATTAACTAAGTCGCGGGTAGCTATATGATTAAGCAATTCCTCCCCTCTTTTACAAGATGGCACCCGTCTAAAGGGGTCGACTGAATTAGAATTGCACTTGTGGATGTGAGCGTTAAAGTCGCCACCCAGTAAGATCCCATCAATTTTGCCATAAATGTGTCCATCCACAATTTTGTCAATAAAATCAAACAACCTTATAAAAATATTATTGGGTTGGGATAAGAAATCATTATTATAAAAATTAATTAAACATAGCCTAATTCGACCTAGATAGATGATAGCCTGGAAATTTTCATCATGAGTATCCACAGTTTAGGTGTGTCCACCTGCGGTGATTTTTACCCATAAAGATAAGCCTCCGCTGAGTCGGCCCACCGTCAGGCATGGTACAATTTGATTATGGCAAGTGTACCCATCAAAAAGAAGACTACTAGTGCACCAAGTTTCCTGAAACATTAACATGTCAAAGGTTTTTATCCATTCAGACCAATCAGAAGATGCCATCTTTGTTTTTAACCCAGCAATATTCCAACTTAGTACAGTGAAACCAGCGTCTAGCATGACGGGAGAGGAAATAGGTTCATCTATATTTAGACTCCCAGGTGGTGTGACTTCCATGCGAAGCTTCGGTGTGATGGATATGGTACTAGCATTATTAATGGGCTGGGGAACACTAACTAGGGCCGTAGGGCTTCCAGTAGCGAGTGGGTCATCAGTTTATGGTCAACCCTGGTACTGCAAATTCGATAAAGCACTGAATCTATTAAATAAAGGAAAGATTGGTGTAGGCGGTCTTAATGGGGGTCTATAAAAATGTCTCAATGGTAGAGGGGTCACAGCAGTAGATTAACTGAAGTGGGTGTTGTTGCTATTTAACAGATGGTTAATTGTAGCTGGATGTCTAAAGTTCAGGACAATACAGTCGCCAGTGATATTCTTTGGCAAGGGACCCACCCAATCTACCCGTCTTACTGTCATGATTTCATTGGAGATCAGCGGCCCTACGCCTTTATTCCTAGACAACCAGTCAATAGACTTATTTTTCAACTGGACCCAAGACTCCCTTTGATCCTCTTGCAGGGGAGGAACTCCTGCTAAGACTAAAACATAAGGCAGGCTTCAGGGGGCAAGTGGAGGACCGTCCCTGTCTGTTTTTTGGGCTGTGAGACATCAGTACGCCCAGTTTTTGGGACGAGCTTATCTGATTTCCCCGCTTTGTCAGGGCCAGACCCCGATGCAGCTCCAGACACCCCGCCGATAGGACAGGGCTGACTAGCTGGGGCTCGTAGCCCAGGTTGAGATGATTTGGCCAGGGTGGTACATTTCAATGGCAGGGATTTAACACTCCTTGCAGGACTGTCCCTGCTCACACTCTCTGTGTCTAATAAAACACGGGAGATGCTTTCACCCATAGGACCCCTATTGACTAACTCCATATCTTTCAGAAATCGATCTCCTCTTAATTTATCAATGCTGATAGAGCCTTTCCTTTTTGCGTCTTCCCTTTTCACCAGGCTCTCTAATCTATCCATTCTTTTAAAAATCCTATTAAATTGTTTATCCATTTGACTTTTCATTTGGTTAAAAATTGAATCAACAATAGTTTCGATGAAATTCCCATTGGGTTTGTCCAATAAGGCGTTTCCCATAATACACTCAGTTTGTGTAGAAATAGAATTATGTTCACACCGTACAGGGTCGATGACAGTAACAGCGTTAGTGACAACCAGAGGGGCAATGGGCGTGTCAGGGCCATCACTAGATGTTGTTTTTCCACGAGACACATACTCTGTTGTGTAGGTTGCCCTTTATTGCGTACGGGTTGTTTCCTCTTGTTATACGTAGGTGTGGCTTTGCCTCGCTTCCTTTTCTCCCCTGCAGTCTTATCACTAGGAGCCATGGAAAGGACAGCGGTGAGGTCCAAGGGGTCTTGTTGAGAGTCGGTTATGGTGATGATATTGCTATCTATCGTTAAAACATGAGTTAATGGAGCCGACGAGGCAGTTTTAGAGATTATGACCGCTGGGGAAAGAGGCAAAGTAGTGCGATTACTGGCAAACTGGGTTTCGGCCACTTCCAAGTGTGAGCTGGAATGACTCATGGACCGGCTACGTTCAATGTTTGTTGTTTCAATGGAGACCAAATTGAATGCGTCTTCCAACATGCTTTCAATTGAGGCTGGTATCACAGGGGGATTATGGTGGACTGACTCATGGTAGTGGTGCTACGTTTCCCCATAATAATATAGGGATCGCTCACCTTTATCACTGCTTAGAGGGGTGGCCCGCCCGACCACTGCCGATTCCGGACAGCCACAGACGGCCCGTCCTTTGCCCGGCACACGCCCGCGTGCGTCCTGCGACGAGGAGGCTGCCTGCTCCTTTTCAAGCGCCTCCGGGCGCGCTGGCAGGCGGAAGTGCTCGGGGAGCAGCCTGGGAGCTGTAGTTCCCCCGCGGCGTCCTCTGGTGTAATGGACAACTGCGGCAGGGGAGAACAACAGCGTGGGCTCCCCAGGGATGTCTGCTGTGCTGCCGGTGAGTAGCGCTGCCCCCAAGGTCCGTTTGGCGCTTCAGGTAACTCTCCCCGCAACGCGGAGGCTGCCTGCTCCTTTTCAAGTGCCTCCGGGCACGCTGGCAGGCGGAAGTGCTCGGCGAGCAGCCTGGGAGCTGTAGTCCCCCCCGCGGCGTCCTCTGGTGTAATGGACAACTGCAGCAGGGGAGAACAACAGCGTGGGCTCCCCAGGGATGTCTGCTGTGCTGCCGGTGAGTAGCGCTGCCCCCAAGGTCCGTTTGGCGCTTCAGGTAACTCCCTGCGCATACTATGTGCTGAGACTTATATTATACGGCACAATCTGTAGCAGTGTTTTTTTTGTTTTTTTTGTGCTATTTTAGCTGCGATTAATTCAGTGTGTGATACATTCAACCATATTAGTGTCAGTTTAGCATCTGAATACAGCAGTCAGCAAGTGAAAGGGGATTAGTTAAACTTTGCAGAGGCCTGCCCCTACACAGAAGCACAGCCGGCGCTTTCTCTTTATCAACTTTTGATCTATTTGGGAAATAAACATTTAAGTAAAACTCCAAGATGTTCAGGAAGTGATGGATTGTATTTCAAATTCATAATTGTGCGCAGCGGAAAAACAGCGGCCACAAAATCTCATATGTCCTGTTCCCCCAGCCTAACACACATTTACACATGCATTCATGCGGCTAGTAAACAATGGATGAGAAAGTTTTTTCACCCAGACATCCCACTATGTGTGTGTTCCACATAGGTGCACAAACATGTAATTAGGCTGACAAACACATTTAATTACGAGCTTTCAAGACGACCCTCACTTCTGTGGTCGAGCTCCAAATTAAATCTTTAAGGGCCATATGTATCAAGGAACCATTTTGCGATTCTGTAATAGCGATTTTTAAGAAATCGCTATTTCAGAATCGCAAAATGCTATGTATCAAGTAAAATGCAATTATTTCGCGATTTCTTGATATTCCTTAATTGCGAATTAAAGAATACTTTCCCATTCATTGCTATGGGCCAGGAGGCCCATAGGAAGGAATGGGAATTTTCTCTCAATTTGCGATTCGCAATTTGCTAATCGCAAATTGAGAATAATTTCAAGGGTGCAGGGGTTGCACGCCTGAAATAAGCATAGGTGCACATGTGGTGTACATACATGCCCTAAGGGCATGTATGTGCGTCACACAGCACTTTTTTGAAAAATGCAAAAATTTGCATTTTACAAGGAATTCGCAACTTACCACCAACTAGAAGTTTTTGCCTTCTTACATTGCATTTAAGGAATCGCAAAATTTGCGATTCCTCAAATGCAATCGCAAAATAAAGAATCGCACATTTTGCAATTCCTTATATTCCAATGGGATTTCCTTCATACATATCATTTTGCGAATTTCGGCCTTTGCGAATGCGAACTTCAATGATACATATGGGCCTAAGAGCTGCAGCAGAAATGACATGCACTTAGCGTCTGCTTAACACTGATTTGCGGGATGTCACAGCATCTGGGGCGAGTACACAGACTGTTATACAGAGAAACTGTTTGGGTTCACAATCGGTGAGTGAGTTACATAGCAGCTGGAATTGACACGTAGTTAGTGTTGTGGACAGTATGGGTGGGCGCATTGAGAAGGAGTGTTGTACTTACATACGCACAATTGTTGAACATAAATGATGGCCTGGGTACACAGGTTGGGTGATGTACACAGCAACCGGTGCGGTTGTTCAGAGATGGAACACTGTACATAGCAGCTGGGGTTGCTTTTTAGAGACAGCAAAATGTATATAGCTCTTGCAGTCGATTCATGGAATGACAGTTTTGTAAGTAGCAGCCAGGGTGGTATTAACAGTGACCATACTGATCAAACATCTATCTGTTGAAGTACCAGCATATTTGTTGTATGAGAGCAGGGGCATACGCAAGCCCCTGTTTTGCAGGGGGGCCCAGCATTTCAGGGGGCCCTAAATCCTTCACCTAAATCCTTCAGGGGAGGCATCAGGGGGAGGCCCCTTCTACGTCAAGACCAATGAATCTCTGTGAACTATGGGAGACTCGGGCCCAAGTTCACATTTCTTAGGGAGGTCCAATCATTTTACGTTGCATCACTGTATGAGAGCACTCAAAATGTACTTGCCAGTGGTTTCCCTCTGACGTTTTATGTCAAGAACGTGCAAGTGCAGCCAAACAAAGGGTGAACAATGTAACATGTTACAAACCTCGTTTGTGAGTACCAGTGTTAGTTTCATATCAGAGAAAACAGATTTCCTACAAGGATAAAACAAACCAACACCTGTCTTTCACCAGTAGCGGTGATTTTCAACACTGCGTCAGAGTACTGTGCATATAATTCCCTATTGTGAAAATTTGAAAACCTGTGGCAAGAAAAGTGAGTTGTATCACCTTTCCAGGAGTGTGTCTGAAAACCTGACAGTGGCCCAGCTTTTACGGGTACTCCATGAAATGTCTGTGAATCGAAAACAAGCATAAACTTGCGCCCGTTCGGGAAACTTAACAGTCCGGGTGGGTATTTACAAATCTGTCACGAATTAAGCCCTCAACATTTTATTATTAATTGCAAGACTAATCAAATTAATAATAGCACTTTACGGTGCAGGGTGTGTGTTTTTCTATACCAAAGCACTAACAGGACGCTGAAGCAATAAAAATTGTTGCCGAATTCGCTGAACCACTTTAGATTGTTCTGTCTAAAATAATATTGCACTTGGAAAAATTGTCTATTCTCAGTGGATGCAAAATGCACCAAAATAAGTCAGTTTGTGCAATACTCTAATTTTCAGCGGAGGAGTTGCGTGTCTTCAGTTCTTCTGAGACTTACCTGAGAATTCCACATTGAAAAATTTCGCGATGGGCTGATAAAAGCTGTCAACCTGGATAAAGCTCAGTAATGTAACCCAATGCGGCCGGCCCTGTAGAGAGAGACTTTTCTAGAAATAGTGGCTAAATATTTCAGCACGGTTTTATTTTCGGCTCTACTACAAAACGACCTAATTCATTCCACTATCAAACTTGCTTGTTAAGCGCATCTGGAGTTTTACGGTCACCCCTATGCAAGGGTCAATACATATCTCAAAGGGAAATACTGACAAGTCCATTAATTCATTTCAACATCCATTTTCAAAATGTACAATATTTAAAGCTTTGCTACATTTCAGCGTTTGTGTTATGCCAAAGGCGCTCATGCATGTGGAGGTCATCCCTGACTGCCCGCCAGTACTCAGCTTCCCTTTCACACCGAGGCCTGCATTCCGCCAGTGAGCTGCACAGTGTTATCAAAGCCGTCCACGAGTCACGGGTAATTAAGTGACTCTTTGCTCTTTTTTTTTACTGCGAACCAGCGATTATTAATTAAAGCTGAAAGAAAGAGAAATGCTAAATATGAGTTAGTATGTATTTAATCACTTGAGAACGGTGTCTGTAAGTGATCTGCCAATAAGAAGGAAAAGAAATGTTGATTGACCTTGTAGAATAGATCTGTTCTTTTCATAGATGTTGTATGAATTAACTAATTTTACCTGGTTAGCCATGTTAATTTCGGGCAGGAAAAACTGAGTCGTCAGTAAAACAGCCTTTTGGAGTTCTCACCCACTCTTGTACTGTAGGCAGAGACCAGGCACAGTCAAGTCAACCTTGTTCCTGCTCCAATAAGAAAAGTGCAGCCCAAACTGCCAGGCCAGGTCACCTCTAGGTGGAAAAACAAGCAACTCCAAACCGGTTGAGCCTATTTAAGCCTTGTCCATGATTTATATCTTTAGTACTGGGGCATAGTGAATGCTTTGGGACTCTACTGCAAGAAATAATGTGATGGATGGAATGATTGAAATAATCTCAGTCGAGCTGCGCTTCGGTCCAATGGCACAGTGAACAAGTGGCCAAAATTTGAGAACACGATGCAGCACTGAAGGAGTCTACTGAAACAAAAGGACACAGTGATGGATATAATCTCAGCCTTTGCTCAGAGCTGCCTTCAAGACCATCATTTTCCAGCCAGCACTACACCTCTGTATTGTATTGTATTGTATTGTATTGTAACTAAACTTATAGTGCGCGCAGCTACCCGCATGGGGTCTCCCGGCGCAAGCCAGAGGTAGTAGTGGTAGGGGCAGGCAATCATCACTGAGGGAAAAGCAAAGTTTTAAGCTTTTTACGATATTTCGTTAGGGAAGGCTCGAGTTTTAATGGAGCTGGAAGAGAATTCCACAGTTTAGGGGCAAGACAGGAGAAAGAACGGCCGCCCATTCTTGCCAGTTTGAAACGTGGAATCAAAAAGTTCCCTAGGGACGAGGATCTGAGGAGGCGAGAGGGAGAGTAAGGTTGGACGAGAGACTGGAGGTAGGCTGGGGCAAGCCCCTGCTTGATCTTGTGCATAAAGCAGAGGGCCTTAAATTTGATTCTACTTTCGATGCTGAGCCAATGTAGATCTTTAAGATAAGGGGAGATGGGGGATCTCCAAGGAACTTTGCAAAGTAGACGAGCGGCCGAGTTCTGAACAAGCTGGAGTTTCCTTTGAGACTCCGCCGTGGCTCAGAGATAAAGTACATTACCGTAGTCCAGGCGCGAGATGACTAAAGCCTGGACTACAGTACGCCTTGTCGAGTCCGGGAGCATCCAGAGAATTTTGCGAAGCCACCCTAAGATGGAAAAACAGGTGGCTGCCACTCTGACTACTTGGTGCCGCATAGATAGTGACTCATCCAGAACAAAGCCAAGGTTACGTACCTGCGTAACAGGTAGGGGAAGTGGGCCCATTTCTGGTGGCCAATGTTGAGGGCCCCAGAGATGTTTATGTTTGCCTAGGATGACCACCTCCGTCTTATCTCCATTCAATTTCAGGAGATTAATCTGCATCCACTCCGCCACTCGCTAAGCCCTAGTTTGAGAGCAGACGGGGCACACGCCTTAGCCGGGGAGAGGGAAAAGATGATTTGAGTGTCGTCTGCGTATGAGTAGAGGGAAAGACCAGAGTCTTCCACAATGCTTGCTAGGGGCCTCACATAGAAGAGCATAGGGCTCAGTGAGGACCCCTGGGGCACCCCATGCGCAGACGAACGAACAGAGGAGACAGAGTTAGAAGAGAAGACCTGGAATGAGCGACCGCTCAGAAAGGAGGAAAGCCAGGCCAATGCAGGGCCAGTCACCCCGGCCGTCTTCAATGTTTTCAAAAGAACATGGTGTGAAACCGTGTCAAATGCGGCGCTTAAGTCTAAGAGAATAAGCGCCGAGGTTTCACCCTGGTCGAGGTGGGAACGCAAGTTCTCAGTAACCCCCAAAAGGGTGGTTTCTGTGGAATAATGGGTACGAAACCCAGATTGAGACGGGTGTAAGAAGCCTGTAGCCTCGATGTGGGAGGTAAGGTGAGTATTAATATGCCTCTCCAGAATCTTTGAAAACATTGGCAGCAGGGAAATGGGGCGGTAGTTGGAATATGTCTTGGGATCAGCGCCAGGTTTTTTTAAGAGTGGAATCACCATGGCTCTTTTCCATTCGTCTGGGACAATAGCTTCTCGTAATGAGGAATTCAGGAGCTCTTGCATGATCAGGAGCAGGTCTGGAGAGAGCTGTCGGAGAATATCAATGGGAATTGGGTCAAGGGGAGAGCCTGAATTTACCTTGGCCATACAATCGCAAAGCGAGGTATGGCCATTCTGAGATCTGTGCCACCGAGGATAAAGGGCCAGGTATATCCGGGGTGGGAAGATCATGCGATGTCCCGGGGGAAGTCGAAGAAAGTGATTTATATATTGTGTCAACTTTAGAGATGAAGAAATCGGCGATTTCATTGCATTGGGTTTCCCCCAAAGCCGGTGGAGTGGGAGAGGAATTTGAACCTGCTAGCTTTTTCACCATTGAGAATAGAGCTTTCGGCCGGCTAGTGGCGCTATTGATGGACTCAGGACATAAGAAGCTTTCGCCTTTCTGCAGGCGCACTGTGCACTTACACCAGCCATAGGCAGATCAGTCTTGGTCCAGCATTATTAAGAACAATGTTAGTCTGTATAGGGGCACTAGGGATTTATAACTTGAGTCCTGTGAGACAGAGAGAAGAGAGCTGCATCTGGACATACCCTTCACACTCAGGGCATCTATTGAAACAATGTTTGAAAGATGGCAAGATTGAACTTTACAGCAGTTTTCATAGACCTCCCTAGGCCCGGCACACGCCTGCCACAGTGTTGACTTTGGCTTGTAGTGCCCTTTAGGGGGCATACAGTGCCGTGGATAGAGGCCAAGTGTCGGCACGCTCCATGTTCACAGCACCGTGCAGCTGATGCAGCATCTGGTGTACCCAATATTATAATAATTGTGCTTGGCACAGAGTGTATAGAGTGTAATGCCTGGTGCTCCCAAACCTCCCTGACATAGGGGCAAGGTGAGTTTGTCCCAGGAAAGGCAACTCTGTCTCCCGGCTCAGAGCAATGTAACCAGATAAGACCACAGTGTAGGAATTGGACTGTGGGTGGATTGGGGAAAATGCAGAACAGGTTGAGCAACTTGGTAAGGGCCACCGTTTTCACACTGGCAATCCATCTGACCAATGAGAGTGGTAATTTTTATCAGACTGGGATTCTTTGGCCAGCCAATAGTTTACTTTCCAAATCTCATCTGGATCTCATCTCAGCCAGATTCCTAAGTATCAGACGCCCCACTCTAAGGGGTAGTCTATGTGGAAAGGATGTGTATTGTCAGGTTGTGAACATAGAGAGTAATATTGTCTGCATGCACTGAGACTAATAATCCCCTCAAGGTGAAACCCAGTCCCTGTGCAGCATGATGCTGTCCTAGTGTGGCAGCAAGTGGATCCATTACTATAACAAATATCAGTAGCAATAGTGGACATCCTTGTCGTGTAGCATGGGTGATTGGGAATGGGTCTGAAAGCAGTCAATTAAGATCGACAAGGGTTGTAATAAGGGTTTATAGAAGGCGAATATATTGTATGAAGGTAGGGCTGAATACCTGTCATTGGAGGAGTGGGAAAAAAAGCCCCATTCCAAATAATCAAATGCTTTAGTGGCATCAAGTAGAGCTGCTACAGTGGCTGGTAGAGATGGTGCATGACTGCAAATAGGGTTAGAAGTTTATGAGAGGTGGAGCGCCCAGGGATGAACCAAGATTGATCTGGTGCATTATATCAGGATGGAGGGAGAGGAGGCGGTTCACTAGAATTTTGGCCAAAATGTTATTGTAAACATTGATCAGCTGCAATGGCCTGTATGAGTCACTTATGGATGCCAGCTTGTCCGGCTTAAGTATAGATACAATAACAACCTCTCTAAGTGTGGGGGGCAAAGAACCTGCCACCAGTAAATCCTTCAACATCGCCAGCAGAGGGCTTGCAGGGACGCAAACTCCCTGTAAAAGGCTGTGCTCAAGCCATCGAATCCAGGTGTTTTATCACCAGGAAGTGAGTTAATGGTCTCTGCTACTTTTTCAATGGTGATGGAAGAATCAAAGTATTCTCTGTGAACGCTGTCCAACTATAGTAGCTGTATAGAGTCTAAGTAGCCTCTGAGTTTGGACTGGCTTTGACCAGAGTGCCTGAGTAGAGCCCAGAATAGAAGGAGGACATACTCTGCAGGAGGCTTTTAGGTGTGTCTTGTGCCCTGGAGTCATCATTCAGCAGTTCCACCACATATGTGGGGGCGTGCGGCCTATGGAGCAGGCCAGCCAGGTTTTCTCATGGGTGGTCTTCCTCCCCATATTGTTGGGCCAAGGTAATTTTTTTCACAGGTTGCCTCCTCAGTATATGTGGATATGTTTTCTAGGATTTTAGCAAGTTTGCTAACATCATTGGTCTGGATGTAATCCATCTGAAGATTTCATAAATCGCTTTCCAATCCGCTTTCCAATCCGCTTTCCAATCCAGCCAACTGCCCTCCTACATCCCTCAGAACAGTTTAGTGATGCAGATGCCATGTATCATGGCCTTAAATGCCTCCCAGAGCACAGACGGGGAGCTCACTGAGCCGTCTGTGCACGAAGAAAGCCACTATCTCCATGCAGACCTACTCATGGAACATTGAGTCCCGTGGCGCCCCTGGGGGAAGACGCTAGGAGAAGGCACAAGGAGGGGGCCTGAGGTACTTTCCATTTCACAGCACCGGGGAATGATCATAAAGAGTGTTGGGTGAGTGTAGTGCAAATTTTGGGCTCCAGATTAGTACATCCTTGAACACAAGCTAGAGATCTATTCTAGACCAAGCAATATGATGGGACAAGTGGTTGTCCTGCATGAGTATGTTGAGGGCCAAGGTGCGGATGGCGAGAGGACTAGGAGCAGTTCAGCTGATCATTTAACATTACATTAAAGTCCCTGCCACATAGTATGGACCCAGGGCCAATGTTAGCCACCAATCTTCAGAGCAATGGTGTATCACCTAGAGAACCAGGAAGGACTAGGAAAGAAAATCAAATTGATACATAGAGTGGTCAATAACCCAACCCTCTCACCACCCACCCCATCCCCTAACACGGTAGAGCATTATTATCACTCCCCCTCCCACGTAGACCACAACAATTATAACTTCTGATCTGGGAAGTATCCCTGGGCGTAAAATAGAGTCAAACATATCCCCTGCTAGTGGTGGCTGAGTGGCTGGAGGGGGAGTTTATTCCCCAATAGTAGAAGACAGTGAGTGACCAGGAGTTCAGTTGGATGTTCCAATGAGGTCAGATGGTGGGTGCTAACAGCAGTTGGCACGCCGTCCAAAGGAGGGGTGATTGGGTGCAGCGATTGAGTCTAAGTTTCCATGGGCCTCACTCCTAACTCATTGTCCTCCAGATAGGTTGATGTTCTAGGAGAGAACCATCGCAGTGTAATGTTCTTTGCAAATATTAGGGCTGATTTGGCATTAGTGAAGAAGTGTGGTTCCCCTCATGCATTACACATAGCTTAGAAGTCTATAGGAGGGTATAGGGAATGTCCGCTTTCTGTAGCATCTTCTTGGCAAGAAGAAACTCTCTCCTGGCCCTCTGTACTGACTTGGAAATATCAGGATAAAATGATACGTCATTTATCTGGTGGCATATAGTTTGGTATTCATGGGCAAGGCGCAGCACTGTATCCCTGTCCATGTAATTGAAAAGGTACACAATGATGAGCTGGCCAGCACACCCGGGGGGGTCACGGCACCAGGGATCGGTGTGCTCTCTCACCGTAGATTCCGGTATTCCAATGATTCTGGGATTATTGCGCCTTGATTTTGCTTTGAGATCCTCATTTTTGGCTTTAGTCAGCTCTAAGGTCAGGTCCATGTGCAACATAGGGTCTTTGGAGTAGGTTTGGACATCTTCTGCATCAGAGATGTGATTTATGAGATGGTCCAGTCAGGTTTCATGCTTACCATCCCTTTGTTTCATGTGGTCTAGGCGGTTGGTAAGAATGTCAAGTTTCGTATCAATGGCTTTGAGTATATTTTTAACCTCAACCAGTATATCTTTAAGATCTAGTTCCTGGGTAGCATTCTCCTCCTGACTTTCTAGGTAGGATTCCGAGCAAGGTACCTGTCCAAGCTGATGAGTGAAGCCCTTATTCTCAATGGTGAGTTTGGGATGGTGAGCGTCATGTTTGCCCATGGCAGCCTCAGATGTTATGAGCAGTGCCGGCCACCAAGGTGAACTTCTATCTCAGTTCCTTTGGCCTCAGCTGTCTCCAGCCCAGTCCCCTCCTCTCCCCGGGCTGCCCCCCCTCTGGGGGGCACAAGTAGGTTTGGGGTAAAGTCCCCACAACAGATAGAGGTAGACACATGTCTTAATGTACATTAGTGGAGTGTTGCATCACTGCATCAATTGTTAGAGGCACATAGGATGTATGTTGAGCTTGTGGATGCATGCAAGCCTCGCAGGGGATGCTCAGACACAGGGTTTCAGGTTGGGGAAAGCATTAGGCCCATGTAGTGTGGCCTAATTAGCGAGGGTGGGGCCCAGTGGCTCCAAACAACAGCGATGCACTGGCCAACAAAAATATAGTGTGATCCGTAAATTGGCTTACCAATTGAGCCCCGCCTTACCCGACCAGGGGGGGGTACAAGCAGGCTCAAGGAGTCTAGTTTTGACAGAAAGTCCAGTGTGTAGTATGCAGGCCCAGTTATGTGATTGGAGATAATATTGATACATGGTTCTCAGCTTATGAAGTGGCTCTGAGGGTGCACAAGGTCTCAAAGGAGTACTTGGGGATAGCTTGTTGTGAATATATACGCTCAAAGTTGTAGGGGGTACATCTAACACTAACAAAGGCCCTAGCATTCCTGTATTGTCACTGCAGCCAGCTTGGAGCAAGAGCAAGGGATTTAGGAAATTCAATGCACTTCAAAGAACCTTTCCAGAAGTTTCAACCACTTTACCATAGTATAAAAATAGGACCTTCACACCAACTCTTCAGTTCTGTACTGGACTTGCAGAAGGACTCGTAGAGGACTGCCTGCTGTTGTGACCTGCTGTGTACTCTGCCTGACTGCTGCAGTGCCTGGCTAGAATGCTTTGCTGTCCAAAGCCTTCCATGAACACCCAGAGGTCAGCCCTGTTGTTGAGCCCTGCGTTTTCACCTGCACTCAGAAGTGACTCCAAGGTTTAGTTTGCTGGCCTCCTGTTGAGAACCATAAGGACATAAAAGGCTCCCACCATCTTGAACCTACACCTGGAGCCAGCCTGAGTGAGCTCTGGCCCCCCCAAGAGGTGGTCCATCAGTCCTGGACCCTTGGTTGTGGTGCTAAAAGTGCCCAGAAGATGCTGCAGACACAAATGATGGACGGAATTAATATATTTTTTTACAGAGTTTTATATAGTACAAAGTTGACCCGAATCAGGTATCAATGTGCTTTACATAGCACCAGTTGCTTTACATGAGGACACCTTCATTTTTGTTAGGCACGGGGAGTTTAAGTGATTTTCCCAGAATCACAGGATGTTCAGCGTCATTGCCGAGACTAGATCCCAGGTCCCCAGATTCGAGGTTGACTGCCCTAGCCGTTAGGCAAACTCCTCTCCCCATTGCTAAATAAATCAAGCATTCACCCCCAGTCAAGAGATCTCGGTTAAATATATTGTTCCTTTGCTGGCTACACCACCCCAGTTTGGACACAGTCATATGCAAATCCTTCTTGACCCTGCTCCTCATGGGAACAGTCCGTCCCAAACTGCCAATCAGGTACTCCCTGTCCGGAAACAAGCATCCTGGACCGATTTCGAGGTATCACCCCTCATCAGCCAGACTAGCTTGAATCCAGTGGCACAGCAAACAAGGGACCCACGTCTGGGCATACCCATACCACTTAGAGTGAAAAATGCTGCATCAACAAATGATGGATGGAATGCTGAATACATCAAACATTCACCCCCAGTCAAAAGATCGGGTTTAATCCATTGTTCTTTTGCTGACTATGCCACCCCAGTTTGGACACAGACATCCTGGGACCGATTTCAAGGTATCACCCCTCATCAGCCAGACTAGCTTCAATCCAGTGGCACAGCAAGCAAGGGACCCACATCTGGGCAAACTCTTGACAGTTAGGGCAAAATGATGGCTGGAATGCTGAACAAATCAATTGCAAAAACAACGGTTGATGGACAGAATGCAGAACAATGTCATACATTCACCCCAGTCCAGAGATCTGGGCCTAAATCCATCATTTTTTTGCACTCCACACCACCCCGGTTCAGACATGGCCATATGCAAATCAGCCTTGACCCTGTGCCTCTTGGGAACAGTCCAGCCCAAACTGCCAAGCCATGTCTTTCCTGGACCGGAATCAAGCATCCTAGGACAGGTTTCTGGCTATCAGCCGTCTTCAGCCAGGATAGCTTGACTCCAGTGGTGTGGAGAGCATGAGACTCACGTCTGAGCATACCCATCCCACTCGGGGTGACAACTGCAAAAACAACAGTTGATGGACAGAATGCAGAACAATGTCATACATTCACCCCAGTCCAGAGATTTGGGCCTAAATCCATCATTTTTTTGCACTCCACACCACCCCAGTTCAGACATGGCCATATGCAAATCAGCCTTGACCGTGTGCCTCTTGGGAACAGTCCAGCCCGAACTGCCAAGCCATGTCTTTCCTGGACCGGAATCAAGCATCCTAGGACCGGTTTCTGGCTATCAGCTGTCTTCAGCCAGGATAGCTTGACTCCAGTGGTGTGGAGAGCATGGGACTCACGTCTGAGCATACCCATCCCACTCGGGGTGACAATTGCAAAAACAACAGTTGATGGACAGAATGCAGAACAATGTCATACATTCACCCCAGTCCAGAGATCTGGGCCTAAATCCATCATTTTTTTGCACTCCACACCACCCTAGTTCAGACATGGCCATATGCAAATCAGCCTTGGCCCTGTGCCTCTTGGGAACAGTCCAGCCCGAACTGCCAAGCCATGTCTTTCCTGGACCGGAATCAAGCCTCCTAGGACTGCTTTCTGGCTATCAGCTGTCTTCAGCCAGGATAGCTTGACTCCAGTGGTGTGGAGAGCATGGGACTCACGTCTGAGCATACCCATCCCACTCGGGGTGACAATTGCAAAAACAACAGTTGATGGACAGAATGCAGAACAATGTCATACATTCACCCCAGTCCAGAGATCCGGGGTTAAATCCATCATTGTTTTGCACTCCACACCACCCCAGTTCAGAGATGGCCATATGCAAATCAGCCTTGACTGTGTGCCTCTTGGGAACAGTCCAGCCCGAACTGCCAAGCCATGTCTTTCCTGGACCGGAATCAAGCATCCTAGGACCGGTTTCTGGCTATCAGCCGTCTTCAGCCAGGATAGCTTGACTCCAGTGGTGTGGAGAGCATGGGACTCACGTCTGAGCATACCCATCACACTCGGGGTGACAATTGCAAAAACAACAGTTGATGGACAGAATGCAGAACAATGTCATACATTCACCCCAGTCCAGAGATCTGGGCCTAAATCCATCATTTTTTTGCACTCCACACCACCCCAGTTCAGACATGGCCATATGCAAATCAGCCTTGACCCTGTGCCTCTTGTGAACAGTCCAGCCCGAACTGCCTAGCCATGTCTTTCCTGGACCGGAATCAAGCATCCTAGGACCGGTTTCTGGCTATCAGCCGTCTTCAGCCAGGATAGCTTGACTCCAGTGGTGTGGAGAGCAAGGGACCCTCATCAGCCAGACTAGCTTCAATCCAGTGGCACAGCAAGCAAGGGACCCACATCTGGGCAAACCCTTGACAGATAGGGCAAAAAATGCTGCAGCAACAAATGATGGCTGGAATGCTGAACAAATCAAACATTCAACCGCAGTCAAGAGATCTGGGTTAATTCCATAATTTTTGTGTTCACTAAGCCACCCAAGATTGGACCCAGCCATATGCAAATCAGTCTTGACCCTGCTCCTCATGGGAACAGTCATGCCCCAACTGCCAAGCAAATTCCTTTCATGGACTTGAAACAAGTAATCCTAGGACTGGTATTGGGGTGTCACCCATCACCAACCAGACGAGCTTGAATCCAGTGGCACAGCAAGCAAGGGTGGAGCAGGGACAAGACTGATTTGCATATTGCTGGGTCCAAACTGGGGTGGCGCAAAAGAACAATGGATTGAACCCAGGTCTCTTGACTGTTGTGAGTGGTTGAAAAGTTTCATCATTCTGTCCATCATCTTGTTACGTTTGCTATGTTTGACCTAAGTAGCCAATGGTATGCCAAGACATGAGTCCCTTCCTCACAGTGCAACTGGGTTCAAGCAAGCCTGGCTAATTAGTGGTCTTACCCAGAAATCAGTACCTGGGATGTTTGATTCTAATCCAGGGGGGACTTTGCCTGGCAATTCTATCTGAACTGTTCCCATGAGTAGCACGCTCAAGACTCATTTTGTGTATCAGTCCAAACTTGGGTGGCATAGTGAGTAAAAGAATGATGGATTGAACCCAGATGCCTTGACTGTGGTTGAGTAGTTGAAAAGTTTCAGCACTCCATCCATCATCTTGTTGTGCTTGCAAAAGTGCTCAGAATGGCATTTTACAAAACTGAGGATTTCGGGGCTGGGTTATACCTTGGCAGTCGCTATATTTCTGACAGTTTGTCCACCCACCTACTTGGTTGCCGCCCACTCATTTTAGATGCTATCATGGATCATAGTCAAAAGTGTCTGACGGAGGGAGTCCAACCACAATCACTGCCAGACCAATTACGATGTACCTCTCCCTCAAGGAAACTGTTGCGGGAAGCCTCCACATGATAGTAGGTGGAATCAATGGGATTTGAATAGAAACATACCTTTTTTCCGTTTTGCACTTCTGTTCCCATATTAAAGCTGATTGTCCAAGTCCATTGTGTGCTGCTACTACTTTACCATGAAGAAAATGAAATCTGTCATCACCAGGATAGAAGGCAAACTTATTTTTAACATGTTTTCCTATGAATCATATGTTTACATTTGCCCTGGACCTGTGGATTTTTTTTCATAAAATCTGTTTATTAGTCAATGATCAGCAATTTTGCCAGAACAAGGGCAATACAAAATAGCAAATCAATGATTTGTACAGGCATGTGTTGTTTAACAGTGATTAGACAGAAGCAACAGTAAAATAAACAACACCAAACATAATTCGGTACAGTCTGTATGCCAATGTAGTGTCATCAATATTACAAGACAAGGAAATCAGTCTCTAGCCCCCCACCAGATTCAATAACCCCTTCAGGAGTTTTCCATAGTAATTTATTTCTGCTCATAACTATTATTTACTGTGAAACCCTGCCTCATCCCAACCCTGTCGCATTCCATGTATTTGACCAAAAACCTCCCTCTATAGCTCTCTGGCTCACCTGATACAGTAACAGCTGTTAGTGATGTTAGCAATCACGCAATCCCCACAACTTGTCCCTGTGTATCAGGGGACTCCTCTCCCTGTGACTTTGTGGTCTGTGCTTCCATCCCATTCCGATCACCATGCATACGTCTCCAGTAATGTGGCCCAGGTGTCCAAGTCCTCCTGTAATTTGTTATCCTTGCTGCTACATTTCATATGGACTTCCTCCATGTCTAACAGACCCGGCCATTAGTAATAAATGCAGTGTATCCGTCCCCTGAAGAGTGTGTAGTAATTTGGTGTAAATCTGCCCTGATGTGTGCTGAAACTTAGTGTAGTGAAGGATTTGTCCCGCCCACCGCAAGTTCCTCTCATGCCTCTGCAAATGTAAGAAACATCTCCCCTGGGTATGATTCCCTCATTGTTTCACATTCCCCCTACATTCATCCTGCCACAGACATATTGTATTCAATGATTCTGAACTAGAGCAATGTTCATATGCCTAGCTCTCTAGCCAAGGACGGTTGCTTAAACACTCTAGTGACCACGCATCCCAAAATCTCTGCTACCTGTCTGACCAGGCACGCGGCACCCGGCGGCACACAAGACACATGCATAAGCAGTTCCATCAGGGAGTGCCCATCATAGGTGCCGCAAAGCGGTCTCTTCTCCCATTTAAGTTCCTCGGATGCCCACTGAGCTGCATGTAGTTTGGATGCATAACAATAAAGATCCAAGTCGGGTAGGCCCATTCTGACCCCCAGCATATCACTCTTTAGTTGGGGAAGTGCACAAGGCTCTGCCCTCCAGTCCACACAAGTATGTATGTATGCATGTAGGCACATTTATAAAGCACGCTGTAACCCTATGGTAATCCTGGCGCTGCGATACATGTGTGTTACCAATGGGGTATGCTATAGAACCTAATCAGAAAAGATAATACTCTGGGAAAATCCAGGTCTTAATTTTCTTACGAAATATCATCAAATCCTGTATCTGTCCCAGTTCCATGGGGAGATTGTTCCAAAGATGAGCAGCTGCCACACCAAATGCTCCCCCCCCATTGTTGCTCGTTTTATCTAATGAATAACTACAAGATTGGCTGAGGAGGAATGAAGACTGAGCCAAACCTATTCTTTATTTGTTTGGGCCCAAGTCCATGTAAAGATTTAAATATGATGCAGAGGGTCTTAAACTGTACTCTTTAAGCCACTGAGAGCCAATGCAACTCTGCCAAAGCCATAGATGAAGATGACCTACGAGGTCCCATGAGGGCAACTTTTGCTGCTGCCGCCTGAATTCTCTGGAGCCTCTCAAGCAGATATCTTGGAGACTCCAATAACAAAGCATTGCAGTAGTCCAAGCGACTTATGATGACACTCCTGACCACAAGAGCTCTGGCATGAGTTGGTAGCACTGGCAGCACCTTACGTAATCCTCTAATAAGAGTAAAGTAGCTCCCTACCAGCTTGTTGACATTAGATTCTAAGCTCAGCTTATCATTGAAACTAACCCCCAGGTTCCGCACTGTCATCACAAGGGGACCTCCATGGGGATAGGCCAAAAATTTGTTGGAAGAACCGGCGGCACTTTGCCTACTTCACAATGCAGAATTTCAGTTTATCATTGTTAAATTGCAGGGAGTTGTCTCTCAACCAATTGACCATTTCCCCGCATACAAGCGTGGAAATTTGCCAGAGAACCATCATGATCGACAAAATGAGCTGGGTGTCATCAGCATATTTCACCAGCCTATTTATTTATTCATTTAAAAGGTTTTATATAGCGCGGGCTAGCCCCGGAGGTATCAAAGCGCTTTACATGGGTATCAGACAATAAAATGAAGGTTACAGCTTTACAAAGGTTACTCAGTTATTAGAGCATGGCAATTTTAGTTACAAGTAAGTTTGAGACAAACAAAAAGGAACATATATGTAGGTGAAAAAGCTGGCAAGGGGAGATATTTCGGGGAGTGGGGGTAAGAGTAGGGGAAGTAGGCAGAGAGTGGAGGAGGGAAAGAGGAGGGGAGGGTTGGAGACACGGAATGGCAAGAGGAGGGGGAGGGTGAAAGGGACACAAACTGGTAGGCGAGTCAAAGCTGCACCCAAAGTCCAGAAGCTGTGATCCCAGGGGGAGTGATAATATTTCCCTATCTCTGTTGTGAGAGGCTCCCTAAGGGCAGTGGACTCTCTCAGAGGGGTCTCTGAGACTCCAAGGCTGATTTACTGGATCCTTCCCCAAAAAAGGGAGAGGGAGTGCTTTGGCAAGGGGTGCCATAACATACCTCAATTGTGAGTGGCTCCCTTGGCGTTGTGGACTCTCTCTGTGGGTATGCTGAGACTACAGCATATATAACTTGGATCTTTCCCCAAAAAGGGGAGAAGGAGTGCTTAGTCAAAGGGCACAAAAGGACAAGGGGCTAGGTGGTGAAAGCAGGCAAGAGGAGATATTCCGGGGAGTGGGGGGTAGGAGCAGGAGAAGTAGACAGAGAGTGGAGGAGGGAAAGAGGAGGGTAGGATTAGAGACACGGCAAGGCAAGAGGAGGGGGAGGGTGACGGGGACACAGACCAGTAGGCGAGTCAAAGTTTAGCCAAAAGTCCAGTAAGCTGTGAACCCAGGGGGACTGGTATCATTTCCCCATCTCTGTTGCGAGAGGCTCCCTAAGCACAGTGGACTCTCTCAGAGGGGTCTCTGAGACTCCAAGGCCTACTTTACTGGATCCGTCCCCAAAAAGGGAAGAGGGAGTGCTTTGGCAAGGGGTGCCATACAATACCTCATTTGTGAGTGGCTCCCTTGGCGCTGTGGACTCTCTCAGCGGGTATGCTGAGACTCCAGCTTATATATCTTGGATCTTTCCCCAAAAAGGGGAGATGGAGTGCTTAGTCAAAGGGCACAAAAGGAGAGGGGGCTAGGTGGTGAAGCAGGCAAGGGGAAAGATACAGGTGAGAGGGGATAGGAGCAAGAAAGTAGACAAAGAACGAAAGAATGCTGAATAGGAAGAGATAGATAGGAGACAAGGAAAAAGCAGAGTCACGGAAATACGATGGGGGTGGGCAAGACAGGGAGATGGAGAAAAAAACTGTGCCCAAAGTCCGGCTGGGTAGGTGATGGTCAGGGGATGAACCAAGACCGATCTCCTCAATAGCCGAACAGAGCAGCTCCACTGGGCGTCAGACATAGTGCTCGGACTCCGCTGTCAGGATGGGGATCAGGAGTATGCTCAGAGATTGTCATTGTGTGTTGATTAGGTAGTGGTCACTACCACCCCTCGTTCACCCCAGCTCCATTGCTGCCTCTTTGGTCATTTTACTCTTGTATTCAAAGGCCAAGCCGAAGGGGAACGACCAGCGATAACAGATGTATTCATCTCTCAGCTTGGCGGTGATGGGCCAAAGTAGTTGTCGTCGTGCGAGGGTGGCAGGCGCCAAAGCATTTGAATATGGAGCACTTGAAGTTCTGGAAGGAGATGTCCACCTTCTTCTTCGCTGCACTCGCCATGCTAGGTACACTGGATGAGGAGGGGTGTAGAGACCGCTCCCAGCCGGCCCACGCCGGTCTACAGGGATGTAGAGGGTTCAGAGAGTATCGCCCCCTGCTCAGTGGATGCTAGCGAGCAAGCCCCCTCAGGCCGGATCCCATCCACCCTCACCGAGGGTCCCAGTAGGTCGGGGCGCACAGAGGACCCACCAGCGATAGGAGGGTCAGCTACTGGAGGCCCCTCTTCGTCGGGGTCCGTTGAACTCCCAGTCGCACAAGGGGCAGTCCGCTGGAGTAGACCTCAGGCAGGCTCAATGCGTTGGGGTGCGTATAGCCAGCGAAGTGCAGGGGTCAGGGAAGGATACGCAGGGAGTCAATTCACCCCTACACCTCACCTGCACTGAGCTTCGGTGCCGCAGAAGTCCAGTAAGAGAGCAGCGTGGGCCAAGCGAAGAGGGACAAAAGCTCACACCGGCCCACAGATCCACCAGGCTGGGGGCCGCCACTCCCAGGTCAGGTCACTGCAAAGGCACTGTTAATTCCTCTGTGCCCTTATTCACCAGGTGCCCCTAAACATCTTCTCTCAGTCCCTCCAACCGATGAGGGAGGGGGCCGCCACCTCAGGAGCTCGTAGAAGCTGCTCTCTGCATCACGTCAGCTCTGGGGGGGAGGGGAAGGCCCAGGACGGCAGTCGTGGCAGTTGAGGATGTCGTAGTGCCCTGCAGTTGAGCTGCGTCCCAGGCACTGGGAGACCCACACTGGGCTCCTCACTCCCCTCAGGGCACGGAATCTGCAAGGCAGAGCAGCCACACACAGCACTGGGTGATCCAGGATCACCACAGGCAAGATGGCGGCGGCCGCCACCAGTTCCAGCCACAACGGGCAGGGTGCCTGAGCTTCTTCGCCAGGTCAATCCTGGCCGCTACATGCACATATGAGAGTGCTCCAGCTGCTCCGCTGCCCCCGTGACAAGTCGTTAGGGCCGGGGGAGGTGATCTGCGGTTCACAATGCTGGGGGAGGCCCGGGAGCGCAATAGTCAAAAAATGGTGATGGCCGTCGCCGGGTCCGATCAAAGAGGGCCCAAGGTCTGTGCTCCCGCACCAGGCCAAGCCGGGCCATTGTCTGCTCTTTTGGAGGTACCCGAGCTATTCCACTATCTGTGCACCCCAATTCGCTGTCCCATCTCCGTGTTACAGGCAGCTGAAGGTGGCATCATGCAGGAGCTCACACGACGCATCTGCCCAGTGATGATTATCAGTGGGTTCATATAGGCATTCAATAAGATAGAACTGTTTGACCACCCCTGAGATAACCCATGCTCTATGTCAATAAAATGATTTGATTTGTTTTGATTTATCATTTTATAGAGCGCACGGATGCCCATGGGCGTCTTTGCGCTAAGAGAGTCAGAGATATTCTGGACCGACCGCACTGTCTAGCAGGCAGTGAAAAGCCAGGTTTTCAATGCTTTTCTAAAAGAGAGCAGGGAAGGACTGTTTTTTTATAGAGATTGGGAGAAGGTTCCATACCTTTGCTGTGTGTAGTAGGAAACTTCTGCCTCCCCATCTGGCCCGTCTGTGTTTCGGAACCATGATTCGTTTGGCTTGACTGGAGCTAAGAAGCCTAGTAGGTTCGTACAGTTTCAGATGGATTTTTAAGAACTGTGATCCTGATCCTTGAAGCGCCTTATAAGCAAGGCATAGCGATTTAAACTGCACTCTTTTGGAGATAGGGAGCCAATGAAGGGTTTTTAGTTTATGGGCGATTGGCTCATATTTGGGAATGTCCAGCACCAGCCTTGCGGCTGCATTCTGCAAGCGTTGTAATTTTGATAGAATTTGTACCTTGGCTCCAGCATACAGGGCATTCCTATAATTTATCCTTGACAAGGCCAGGGCAGTCACCACTGTTTTCCAAGTGTCTGCTGGAATGTAGGGCATCAATCTTCTAATCATTTTCAGAATATACCAAACTGATGAAGCCAATTTACCGGCCTGAGCATCAAATGAGAGTTTGATGTCTAGAGTCATACCCAGATTTTTCACCTTTTCTACTGGAGCCGGATAGTTGCCAAGGCTGTCAGGCCACCACTCCGGGGCCCAAATGTTTGGATCGCCTCCCAGCACCATTACTTCACTTTTATCACCATTTAACTTCAAGCAATTATTCAGCATCCATTGTCTGACTTGCGTCATACATGATCTGAATTTATCCGCTGTCTCTTTGGCATCCTTGCTAATAGACACCACTATCTGGGTGTCGTCGGCATAGGAGACCGGGGAAAGCCACTTTCCCTTATGATTCCTGCTAACGGGGCTATGTACAGATTAAAGAAGGTAGGGCTTAAAGAAGACCCCTGGGGCACCCCACAAGGCGAGCTGAATGATTTGGATCTTGCCTCCCCCAGCTCTACTGAGAAAGTTCTGTTACACAAGTAGGAAGCCAGGAGAGCATGTGCCGAGCTATGAACTCTGGCTTCGACCAGGCGGGTCAGGAGTGTCTCATGGCTAACCGTATCGAAGGCCACCGATAGGTCCAGAAGTACCAAGGCGGCCTTCCCTCCTTCAGCCAGAACACTCCTGAGTTCTTCCACCGCTGTTAGCAGTGCCGTTTCTGTTCCATGTCCCTCTCAGAGCCAAAATGGTGACGGATCTAGTATATTTCTCTCCGAGAGGAATTGTGACATCTGTTTGTTCAAAAGTTTTTCCAGAATTTTCGCTGCGAAGGGTATCCTGGCAATGGGTCTGTAATTGCCCGGCTCTTTGCTGTCTAAATTTGATTTTTTTAAAAGTGGCATTACAGAGGTGGTTTTCCAGGCGTCTGGGAAAATCTCAGATTTTAATATTTGTGTAAACAGTTTCTCAAGTTGTGAACTCAGCAGTTCCAGAAAAAGCTGCATCACCTTAGGCGGACAGGGGTCCGTTGGACTGCCTGATCTAGTGATTTTCACCACTTGCAGAATCTGATCTGCTGAGGGTGGTGCGAATTGAAACCATGGACTCTGCGATAACAACCCGGCTTCTTTGATTGATTCTAAGGGGTCCTGCGCGGGTGTAACTGTATTGAGGCTTTTGAAGGAGTAATATACTGATGACACTTTGTTGACGAAAAATTCACCCAGATTGTTGCAGAAGTCCGACGTCATTGCTGGTGTACTATTGCTCTCTAATTTTGTTCTCTATTTTTACTGTGGCAAAAAGAGCTTTGCTGGAATTGTTTGTCTCATTAATTTTTTGCGCAAAAAAGCTGCTTTTTTCTGCCAAAATCAGGTTTTTATAAACGACCAAGGCTGCTTTATAGTCTTCTTTTAGCCCTGTATCATAGCTGGTTCTCCATTTTATCTCAGCTCTTCTGCAATTCTGCTTTTGTGCCCTAAGGGCTTCCGAGAACCATGGCTGAGAAGGAGTTTTCCGCTTAAAAGTTACTTTTCTTAGTGGGACTGCAACTTGAACTGCGGCGTTTATCCACTCCATAATTTGATCATTGGCTACATTGCTGTCTGGGGCAAGATCTGGGCAGGATGACTGTAGTTTATCTAACAGAGTCTGTGAGTTAGTCTTTGACCAGTCCCGATAAACGACATTCCTAAGTGAATCAATGGGCCTGCCTGTGTCTTCCTTTACTTCCAATGAGAAGGTGATCACCTTATGGTCGGACCAAGGGACTTGTAGTGTCCCCTTTATTTATACCCTGACAGGAAGTAAAAATTCCATCAAGGGAGTGACCAGCACAATGCGTATCTTGAAAAACCCTTTGTTCCAGGGCAAAGTTGGCCAGCGAGTCCCTGAGTGTTGATACCACTGTGTCCAAGTTTTTTTCTAGGTGTAGGTTAAAATCTCCCAAGATGGTATAATCGGGGCCTTTCACACTTGATTCTAGGAATGGACTGAGTAGATCGATCAATGGTGTTTTGGCTCTGGGGGGCCTGTAAATTAGAAGGCCATTAAAGGTGTAATTGTTAGTGATCTTTATCTGGAAGGATAATGTCTCACAATTCAGATTGCCGCCTTTTTCCGAGCTCTTGACCCTAAATATATCTCTAGATATAATTGCTAGTTCTCCCCCTCTTCTCTCTTTTCTGTCCACTCTACAGATGGAAAACCCCTCTGGGATAGCAATGGCCAAATCTAAGTCCGAAGCCTCGTCTGCCCAGGTTTCTGTGATAAACAACAGATGTAAGTTTTAGCTCTCAATTAATTCCGCCGTGTGGGTGTTATGTTTAACCATCGATCTGGCGTTAATTGATCCGGCCTTGACGATGTTGAGTTTGAACTCTGATCTGTTGGGCTGTGTGTTGGAAGTGGCCAGTCCGGAAATAGGTGAGAAGATAAAGGTGTGAGAGCAGACTGGACATCGTTTGGTCTCTAGGTGCATCTCTATAACAGTGCAGCTGACATTAGTCCTAAGTAAGCATAGGGCTTGACTCGAATAGCTGATCCTCACCTGTTTTCGTAGAATTTGCACAGGAGTTGTGGCCCAGGGCCCGGTCCCGGCGCAGACGGGCGCAGACGGGCATGCCTTAGGTGCGCCTTCGGCGCGCCCGCTGCGCGCGTCTGCTGCGCTTCCGATCTGACATTGATTTAAGTAGTGATTATGCGCTGGAACACTAGAGTGTGTCGCGTAGCGCCGGAAATGCTCCCAAGCAGGAAGTGGAGAGAACTGCTCTAACCCCCTGGGGCACCCTCCGTTCAAGCGGCACTTGCCGTGACGGACCGGGGTGCCTGGGGCGAGCGATCAGGAAATGTGCAAATAAGCAAGTAAGTTTTCAGTGCAAATAGGCAATTTCAACAGACTAAAAGTTTTAAAAAACATAATTTGCACAGAGCCTAGACCTGGCCGATCAGCGTTGTCTCTAACATCCCCTTTTCAATCAGATAAAATCTGATTGAAAAGGGGGAGGGCCACTGCCTGCCGTCTATCAGCCGGATATGACTGAACCCATCTTAAGGCCAACCCTGTCACCCCCATTTCTTCTAACCTTGCTAGAAAAATAGCATAGTTAACCGCATCAAATGTGGCAGACAAGTCCAGCAAGATTAAAGTAGCTGAGTGGCCCCTGTCTGCACGCTTTCGCTGGTCATCCAGAGTGGTAACCAAGGCAGTTTCTGTCCTGTGACCCGGGCAGAACCCGAATTGCTCATCTTCCTACAAGTTGTTGACCTCCAGGAATAGGGAAAGCGACCTGCTAACCAGGTGCTCCACGATCTTCACTGGGTAAGGAAGAAGAGAAATGGGCCTATAGCTTTTTGGGCAATTAGGATCCAGAGTAGGTTTCTTCAGAAGGAGTGTTATTATTGACTGCTTCCAACATGATGGAACCACCCTGTCATCAAGGGACTGCCCACACAGCTGGCGAAGAACCAGGAAGAATTCCGAGCCTATATCCCTCCAGATTTTATGACAGATCAGCAAGCTGCCTATTTTCTTAAACAAGGTACCTGGCAGCATATAGAAGACCTTCTGCATGTGATATAGACATCTGGGGAGGAAAAACATTTTCATTTCTGCAACTCTCCCCACCATGGAGAGGAGTAACATTTTCAAGAAAAAGAGTGATTTAGTCACCCCACTTACCAACAGTTCAATGCAATGCAGCTGCTTGTCTTCCATGGTGTCGCCCACAATGACAGAAAGGTATTGGAAGGCAGTAGTTTCCCAGCTTAGTCCCAATGGTGCCAAATCTGTTTCTAGGACTCCAACCAATATCCCCAGGTAAAACAGCGGAGATTTACTCCTATTAATATGGAGTCCTGCTACCTCCTCAAGCATGTCCAAATGTGCCAAAAGCTGTGGTATTGCCTCCCTCGAGCTCTTTAGGTAGATCAGAACATCATCTGCATATAATGATGTGAGGTGCGTCACATCCTCGGCTCTAATACCTACATCACACATATCATTTTGTACAAATCCACCAGTAGTTTCATACCTAAGGAGAAGTGTGGCTGCAAAAGTGGGTATTCCTGCGGTGTGCCCCTTCGCACACCCCAAGCATCTGACATCAGACCTCCACTGCGTACCCTAGCACTGGGTTATGTGTATAATATTGTCACCCATTGATGGACGTGGGGGGAAAAGCCCATCGTCTTGAGTACGTGCTGCAGATAACTCCACTCCACTGTATCAAATGCCTTGGTTATATCCACAGATACCAATGTCAAGTTGTTATCGCCACCACAGACCATGTGCAAAACTTTTAGCAAGTCATCGCAAGTTAAGGGCCGTATTGCTCCCTTGTATGACACCACATTGGTCCTCATGGAACCAGGGTTCTCATCATGGCAGTCAGTCCTTCCGCTAGTACTTTACATAACATTTTCTTGTCCACATTTAGCATGGTGAGGGGCCTATATGCAGACAAGTCCATTGCATCACCCCCATCTTGGGCACCATACATAATGTTGTGTTGCTCCTATACAGCCCATTGTAGTTTTCCCTACGTTAGCCTAACTGTGCATGTTGTGGGCCTTATTTGTCCTCTGCACATGTTACTATATAAACATGCTTGCTATTGTGCCACATTGTACTTTCACACAGAACCTGCATATGTTTTTGCAATCTGTTCTTTTCCTTGGATTTAGTCTGAAAACCACTGACAAGGTCAAACAACAATGTCTCTTGTTACTCTTTCTGGCCAGGCATTATCACCTAGACATAACACAAGAATGCAGCTGCTGTTTATTTGCACACATGCCTTGCCATAACAATGAGCACAGGAGCCAAAACAACACACATGGAACCAGAGTTCTGAGACTAAAGAACTGCGTCTGTTGAGATGTAGAACGTCCATCTGTGTATGCTAAGTTATGTGCCACATTACTCCCAGAGATTGTTGATATATAATCATTTAGCTTCATTAGCTTCATTAGCAGGAGAGGCGTTTAGGTTACTCAGTTCTCTTAAATGATAGGGCTTTTCATGATATATGGATTATTAACCATGCTAACAGTATTTTTAATAAGTATTTGTTTTCTAATTGTGGCATGTATACTGCATTTCAGAGCACAATAGTTTGAATAATAATTCTAAACTTCCTTCGTGTCCCCTGGTTATCTTTTTGTGGAGAAGTACAATTGAGAAAGTGAAAAGGTGTGTCCTATTACCGTGATCCCTTAGAGGGTCGAGAGTATTGTGTTCTGAGGTGCCAATTCACTTGTTTTACTGGTAAGGTTAGGAGGGCAAGTGAGGCACTATAGCTATACGGACACAAAAATATAGATACTGAGGTGGCATGGTGACTCAGTCCCTACATGCTGATGTTCTATTGTTCCAAGCATAGTTCTGTTCCAGAGCAGAATCTTTGTAACAATAACAACCCCTCCCTGAGGGTAGGGGGCAGTAATCCACCTTCCCATACCTCCTGGAATACTTCCAGCAGTGGACCCGCCAACTGCACCGAGTATGCCTGGTATAATTGCCCTGGAGAGTTGTTACCCCTGGGTGACTTCCCGGTGTTCATAATCGCAACTGCTTGTCTCACTTCCTCCATGGAGATATGTGACCCTAGTCCATCCGTAACTGTGGCGATAACACAGGAATGCCCACACCTGGCAGGTAGTCAGCCAAACCAATTTCATCCGCTTCTACTTCCCCCGTAAAGGTCCCATAGATGTTCCCCCAATATCTCAATGATATGTCGCTGTGTTTTGGTGTAGGAAGGTAGGATCCTTCTGCATGGTTACCCCCACCTTTTACCTGATGCTCTGCTGGTTTTTGACTAGTCTGACTGGGATCCTGCTAATCAGGACTCTACTTTCTCCCTAAATTGTAATGTTCAGTACTTAGGTACCCTTCAGATTGGACACTGGGGTACCCTTATAAGTCCCTAGTATATGGTACCCATGTACCCAGGGCACAGGTACCCCAGAGGGACCATTCAAAATGGAACTACACGCCTACCAGTACAGCCTGTGTAAGCTGGTGTTTGCACCACTAACTAGAGATATAGGTTTCCTATATCTAGGGTCAGTGCATTTAAAAAGTATGTCACCCCTCTAGCAGTCATTTGCAATCCTGAAGGCAGGGTGCTTGGTTCTAAGCAAGAAGGTGCCCCTGCATGAGCAGGACACCCTAGTCCATTCTCCTTGGTTGTCAGTGAAGCAGTCATATACCATAAACCGGAAACAGTGGGGGCGTATGATTCCAAGCACTGGAAGAGCCATCTGTTAGGCTCCTAGTGTTCCCGGTGCCAGCCTTCTTGACCAGGACAGCACAAAATGGATGCAGCCGACCATAGAAACAATTCTGCCCTCCTGCTGCTGATCCAAGCTTGAGCAGGGGAAGTCAGAACAATAGGCATCCTGTCACAGGAAGGAGTGACTACCTCCTAGACAGGATTTAGTGTATTGGGGTGGAGTAGGTGCGCTTGCCAGCGCCACTCAATGTGCATGGGGGCACATTTGGTGCCCCTGTGCATAGTCCAGCTCAAAAGAGTCTTGGGAGCCATTGGCTCCCACTCTTGCATGAAACTGGACAAAGGACATGGGAGTAACCTCCCTCCTGTCCAGCCCCTCCCTTGGGAGGGTCCCCTGAATATTCCCTATCCTTTCCCTAGCATACTTAATGTCCTACCTGGGTCTCTAGATTCATCGTGGGATAAGTTTAAGATCAGACAGCACTGCTTCTTCTACAGTCTGGGCATTCTGGACTTCACTGGACTTTGTTTGGGTTTCCCTGCATCTCCCTTCCAGTCTGCTGCATCGTCTGTGCCTGTGCACCATACAGGAACCTTCCAAGGCCTTTGGGCATCAAAGACACCTGAAGGAATCTCCCTTGGAGTGAAGGAGTCACGCCCCTGCATTCACAGGCACTGCAACTAAGTCGGACGGTCTGCTGATCATGAGCTCCTCTGGACTTCATAAGGTTCTCCAACATAGGTGGTAGTTTTTCACAGCTCTTTATGCCTGTCCTGACCTCTCACCAAGTTTAAGGCGGGGGTTGCAGTAACCAAACCCTTGTGCACCGTGTTAACTTGCAGTTGAAAAGGCGTGTTGACTTCCTTCCAAGAAGATCTTTGGGTTCATTATTTTGTATTACAGGAAAACATTTCAATTAATGGTTTCCTTTCTTTAAGCATTTTCTGTAAACATATTCTTGGTTCTAATGTTAAAATAATTGTCCTTTTAAAAACAAAGTGGCACAAAATTTGCCATGTTTCAAGTTAGGCTTCTGTGCCTAGGCTTGTGAATGAATGCGTCTAAATATGATAGGCAAGGGATGCAGCTTGCTTTTCATGTGGAATTATCAAAAATTATTGGTTTTATTGAAGAAGAAGAAATTATTATTAATTATGAAAAAAAAATTTGTTTTAAAAATAAGTGCTTTTAAAATAGTTTTTTAATATTTATGAAGCTTAATACTCATACTATGACCTCCTAGCATTAAAATTTAATTTAAGTTGCGTTGAACCGCAAAAATGCAAAAATTTGCATATGGAATTTCACTTGGCGCAGGTGTAAAAAAAAAAACATTTTTCTAAGGATTTACATGAGATATGTCTCATGTCCAATCTCTGCAATCTGTAAAGTACATTCTGAGGATGATTAATATGTAACACAATTATAGGATATTTATTTTTAAGTGCCCCAAATATCAAAGTCGAATTTGGGTAAAATAGACTATTCAAACAGCATTCTTGCCATTTACAATAGCTTTAAAGTGCCTTAGGCTTCAGTAAATGCATACATTTAGGTATAATACAAATTTGCAGGTTGTTCCCATTTGGGGTTGCTTTTAATGGCTCAGTGAGCCAATGTGCCCGGTGCAGAGGTTTGAGTTTCATATCAGGGTGGAAGGTTTTAACTCAAGTTGGACCTACTGAGACGTTCATCCATTTAAGGTTGATGAAATGAGTACCATTGCATGGGGTGGTAGCAAGCATTTGTTCTGAAGCTGGTATGTTGTGTTGTTGAGTTCTGCGAATTATTCACAGTAGATGTTTTTGAGTCTGGAAATAGGAGTGAATTGTGGCCCCTACAGGGAGTAATATATATGGTATGTGGTTTTGGATAGGGTTGGGTATTGCAGGTTAGAAAGAGTTGGAAAGGCTTTTTGTCTTTGACAGCCTCAGGGTGAGGAAAAAGGGCTGAGGAGCGCAGAGCGCGAGGCAGATTTTGACCTTGAGGTCAGTGAGGTGGGAGTTAGGAGTGAGTGTAAACAGGTGGAGAAATAATTGCTTGGAAAAGAAGGGCCTCAAAGGGGGTGATACATTCGTATTTCTGCTTTTTAAAAAATAATGTCCATGTAGTTGCCTTAATTTCAGATGGTTAGATACAGTTGATATTTTGTGTGTTATTTGAAGTATCAGCAGTATGTTGAAACAAGATGAGTTTTTGTATGAATCCTTTAAAAAAAAAAATGTTTGTGTGTTTTTCATGTTTTTGCATTTTGTCCTTCTATGAATTGTTCCTGCTAGTCCTGTGTGTCAGAAGCGACACAGTAAGTTGTATTTGACAACCGATCACCAATAACTGGTGACCAGTTGTCCAAAGGAGGGTGAGGAAAGTAAAAGAAAGTGTAATTTTGATTTTAAGCCTGACAAATTAAGCAGGCCCGAATATTGAGTTATGAGGTGCAGGTTCACAGTGCATAAAGTACATGACATGGTGTTGTGCATCACCGCTCATTTACATATGCTATTGTTTTGTCTATGCTTTTTGTTCTTGATATACAGCAAGTATATCTGATGGCTTGACATGTGCGTTTTTTATTTTATGAATGTTTTTGTTTTATGTTGTTGCTTCTGATACTATTACAAGTTCTCCTGTGTTGTGAAGGGATCTTCATGACGATGCATATCGCTGCACAACAGTTGGGTGGATTTGCTCTGATACTAAATTTCACAGATATGATATTTTCATGCTGTGAACATGAGAGACAACACTTCACCAGTGCATGTCTATTTTGGCTATAATGGTATTGAAGGAAAATAAAAAGAGATATACAGGATCAAAGTGTGTCACCTGCAGTTAGTCACATTACTGCCCCTTCCCTTAAGGAACAGGCAGCCCTAGATTTATGTATCCTGATTGGACGTAAGGATAAATTATAGATCTGTGACTCTTGTACAAGGTGACCTAATTTCTACATTACATTAGTCAGTTTTGTTCTGCTTCCTAAGTAATATATGGCTTTGTTCCTTAAAAGGAAATCAGGTTTCATTTTTCCCTGAAAAAAGAACTGGAACATTAGCTGAGATTACCGTAATGTTGTAGCGGCCAGCGGTAGAGCTAACATTTGTGAACTATTTTGATTTTTGTGTATCACCCGTACTCTTGGTGTTGTGTCACATGCCTGACTATCACCCAAGTTATTTCTTGTTCTTCCTATAGATTTTTCTTTTGTCGCTTCTCCCCTGACCGATGTCGCATTGTGCCTAGTTATTGGGGATTTTAGCTGTGTCCTAGTTCCATTTCCCTTTTCCATATTCCTTTCACCAGTCAGCCCATTTATTATTGTTGGTGTATTGTTCAGGTTCACACTTCCAGACTGCAGCAATGTACCAGGGACCCCCATATTATGTATAATTCCCTTTTGTATGACCAGACTGGTTCTCAAGAATTTTCTTTAGACCTACTTTGATGTTTTCCAGTCTGACTGTCAGGGTAGTGATGGACTGGTTAACTGACTCAATACTATTATAAGACAAGTATTCCACCTCAATAGGAGATACCTTACATTTATTTTTTTGAATATGACAAATTTTCAATAACTATTTGTTTTTTATTACCCTTTTTGTTCCTGCTGTTTTGCTTTTAGGTGGAATCAGATGTGTTCTAATCATGGAAATGCCAGGACTCTCGAGCTCTTGTCTTTCGTCTCCACATTTGATCATTAGCCTGTTTAATGCATAGTGTACCTGATGCACAATTATTAAAGGGAGGTATCTACATGTCCCTGATACTCTGCGTTTTCCCTTTTGAGGTGTTCTAGATAAGGAATGTAGGAACACACAGATGTAATGATTCAAAAGATGTTTACCCCATTAGACAATGCCACTATGTGTGAGGACACACATTTGATAGAATTCCCATGTAGCTACCTACCCTTAGATGGCAGAGGATAATGCTCTCACATTGAAGTTGGTGAGGATAATGAAGGGTACCCAATTGAAGAGAATAGAAGTACTGCCTTTGTATCCTATGAGATTTACAGTGCATTCTAGACCAGAGTAATCCCATGGCATATGGCCACTCCCTCGCAGATTGCAGGCCACCTTCTTGCAGTCACATTGTTAAATACAATGAATTGTTTTTGCGTTAATTTGAAGAAAAACAACTGTGTCACATTTCATATATCACTAGGTTCTGTGGGATCTTCCAGAGTAAAAGGAAGAGCATAAAACCCTGCAGAACAGGTGATAAAGAGGAGTCCTAACTCCCATCAATGACAGCTACAAATGAGGGGCGGACGTCTTGGACCTACAGTCCCAGCACCCAGAAAGCAGCAAGGCTGGACAGGGATCGCCAGCACGTCATCAATGGCATCTCCAAAGCATTGTGCTTGCTCCATCAGACGGCCTTTGACATCAGAGAAGAAGAAGAACCTAGTGCCCTGCTTGTTGCAGAACAAGTGTTTCAGTGCAAAAGAACGAAAGAGAAGGATCCCTGTTGTTGACAGCAGGGCTGGTTTGAGGCTTCAGTTTTTTACCTGTCATGTGCTGGTAACCTCTGACAGCACGCGGTCCCTTGAGCCCCTTGGCCTAAGTTTTGGCCACCCCTTTCCTTTCCTTTGTTCGAACAGAAGGGCAGTGCACCGGAGGATCTGAGATTGGCAAAAGGCACTACACTTGTGACACCTATGTTGAAAGGAAAATTAGAATGAAAGAGCAGCTCGAGTGTCCTCTGACAATGAATAACAAGTGTTGAAGCCTGAGAGTGTTGCTGAACGTGAAAGTCTGTTGCACTTTCCCGATTAACAGTACTTGGGTCTGCACGATATGATCAGCGCCCATGACCAACGAAGAGCACGATATCTGTAGTGCCTGCCGCAGAGGAGAGACACTGGTGCCCTGCCTTGAGACATTGAGACTTTCGAGTGAGCTGTGAGTGTTTCCCAGGAGGGCACTCCAACAGATACTAAGAAGCGCTATTTTCATGGAAAGGCTTGGATAGAGAGGCCCAACGCGGAAGAAGACAATGGATGGACGATAGAAGCCTACCAAAGAGGCTTAGAACGGACTGTGGACACAGTTGCACAAGCGTGATGAACATTGTAATTTACTGAAAATTATTTCGCTTATGGCAAAAGGAGGGTCTCTGGAAAAGTGCGTTTATTGTCTTGCCACTCACAGCCGTTTTTTCCACCATTGTGTGTTGTGTCCTTGTAACTGACTTTCTCCCTGTATCACTAACACTCTGGAGCTCAAACTTCTGACCTGTTGCATTCCTGCACGGACACTCTGTTCATGCTTTGGCCTGACACTAATTGACCAGCCCATGCCACATGGCGTTTCCCAGATGTTTATCGGCCTCACCTGTGCCTTTCAGATTAACCTTTGTTTGACATGTAATCATGCTATGCCCTGCAGTGCCATTTAAATCAGATTAACCTCTGTGAACTATGTAATTAGAATGTTTTGCCCATATCCTGCTAAAACCCCAAAGGCTACTCACCTGCTGACCCTCCAGATTTTCCATTTGTTTAGGAATGTAATTGGTACAACTCCCTTACATGCCTGGGGCGGGATAAAGAGTATATAAGACGTGAAGTAAGACCATTCTAACAGACTGCCTCATTCAGTTGCTAAGGTTTCTGTGTGACGTAGTCTCACTCATTTGAGTTTAATAAAGATGTTATTTTATATTCCAGCTTCTGTGTCAACTTCTTTGTATTAGTGAGACCCCTGAGAATGAAGTTTGATTTCTTCAGCCACACTACATCGTGGTCTGCATCTTTTGATGAGCTGCTTGAGGTTCTCTCGCGACTCCAGGGCCTCCAGCCTGTAGGTCCATTTGAGGGTCACCTATGTTTATTTGGGCTCCCCTGATTGCTTCGGGCCTACCCTGAGTCCCCTGCTTGTGCTTCATCCTCTGGACCTTTGTGGTCCCAGCGTTTCTCCTTCTTCAATTCCAGGATTGGTTGCATTTGCCAAGGCTGTTGGTGCTCCCGCCGAATACCGACCCCTCAGCACTCGACATCCTTCGTGGGACAGCTCTTGCATGGCTCATGGTCTTCCTCAGCATTGCCTGGTCCTCACAGTTGCATAGAGTCAAAGTCATCATCACCCCTCCTGCAACACCTGACATTGGAGGGTATTCGTCTTCCAAGTATCCTGGTCACTCCTGAGATATATGGACTCTGTCCCCTCTGCTTGCAGGCACCTCTCATCTAGAATATACCTTCAGATTCCACCAGACACTTTCTCCTTCTTCAGCAGCAGCACTTTCCTTAAGTCCTCCATTGGGTTCGGTAGCGGTTTCCGACACCAGTTCACATGTATGAACCCAGCTTCCCTGGTATTGGGTAATGTGGGTACTCGGGTATCCAAGGGTGGGTTGGTTCTCCAACCTTCTGTCTTCCATGGGGTTTCTTCAGGGTCCACTGTAGAGGGTCCTTAATCTTCAACGAGAGCAGACGTGCGGTCAGAGGGAGGAGCACCACTCTTGATGAAAGTGCGACTATGGGGGGGTCTCTCCTTGTCTCTCACCAGTTCTAGCATTGTTCTAGGGTAAACTTGTATTATGGGAGAGGGTTACTTAGGGGATACCTCGGTGCAGGAACAACTGGTTCTGGCTCTTCCACACTTCAGGGAATGAGGTGCCTAGGTTCTGGGATCGGAAAGGTCCTGATAAAGGCCAGAGTGACACTTCATTCTGCAGTAAGGAGGGGTGTAAGGAGTTCATTATCTCTCCGAGTCACCACCATCCTTCACATTTTTCATCCTGGACGGAGGGTCCAGGAGTAAATTATACGCATAGCGACACCTCCGAGCTAGTTTTAACTCACACTGCACTTTGACTTTCAGTGATCCCATTCTAATTGTTCTATCATTTTTATGTGTTGTTTTGTCTTCCCCCACTTTATTGCTCCACCCCAGGCATTGGTTTGCGCAGGGGTGTACTCAAGCAGCCCTATGATGAAGCAAGTCACACAACTGTGTGAGTGAGGGCGGTATTTCCACATATAGCACGTGCCACCACAAGGACAGTTTTGCTTATCACTCTCTACTCCTTTTGGTGTGTCCTCTTCAAAAATTCAACCATGACTTACCCGTAGAGTTGCACGGACCACGCAGTTGTGTTCCTCTGTGGGGTCCCTATCTACTCGCCTTGGGTGAGTCCTTTGGTCCACAGCACTTCTACGGCCTCTCAACATTGTGTTGACCCAAGTCGTGGTTCTTATACCACTTTTTTAGCATATGGTTTAGTCCCCTACGGTCCACTGTGTATTATATGCTATTTACTGTGTTTCTGTGCTAAAGAATGGCGTGCATTGTGTTTCTCTCCATGTAGGAGATATTTGAACATACTAGAGAGTATTATATTATAAGTACATATTTTTATAAATACTTGGTGTGGTTCTTTTTACTTAATCTATACTATAAGAATGCATTCTGGTAAAACAAGCTGCTTCACAATCCTTCTGGACTCAGCCTGAAGACTGCTCTCCACAGCTACCACTTATAGAGCTTTCTAAGGTTGTCTAAGACCTCTTAAATCACCATAAGGGTTGTCTGAGCTGGCATAAGGTGCCCTCGTACATTAGTGGACATCATATACCAGGCTGGCTTCTCATAGGTAGCCTTGGTCCCATCCCGGCAGTTGAGCATCATCATATGGTGTCTACCTGTCTCCCTTCTAAGATGCCAGGCCAGTAATCTACCAGGCCTGCCACCCTTCAGATGTCACTGCTGTCTATACTCCCATCACGTGAATTTGTCCAGCCTATCCCATGTATCCCCCAGTCATTTCTTAATAACTACCAGGAAGGAAGTTGAATCTGGGTTTTCAACGCCCATCCTTTTGGCATCCATCAGCTTCATCTCAAGGTCTCCAAGCTGAGCCTGCAGTAACCGCACAGACAACATCCACCGCTCAAACATTCCCTGTGTATAACAGCTTTTAGAGCTTCCCACTCCCCGAGCCCCTGCTTGTTGTGGTACCCTAATTACCCTCCAGATATTCCATAGTCCTTTTCCGAAAGAGCCTGTCTGAATTGGCAGGCCCCCCTGCCTGGATTGGCAGGAGGGCTGTGTCCTCTGAAAATCAGGGCTCTGGTCAAAAAAAGCGTTCTTTACCCTCTAAGCCATGGTTCTCTCACGCTTTGCGTGAAATGAAATTGGGCTGTAAACAACTTGAACGGTGTTGGAGACTTGGCTATCGGCCTGCTGCTAAGACAACTCTCCGTGCCGCCCAGAGGGAATATTATGCTGCCATTAGGACAGCAAAAGGCATCTATTATGCAGGAAGGATCGCCAAGGCTAACAATAACAGCAAAGCCATTTTTGCCATCGTTAAGAGCTTTCTCTCTCTGTGTGCTGAGCAAACTTTGTTGCCTTCCTCTGAACAGTGGTGCGAGGATCTGTCCTCTTTCTTTACAGATAAAATTGGGAAGATTCAGGACAGCCTGCGCATAGCATGCCATAATCAGAGGACCTTGCCTTCCTTGCCTTCTTTGCCTTCCCCTAAACTCCCCAACTGTCAGTTCGGGGATTTTTCTCCCTCTGCTGAAGCGGACATACTGGCCATCTTGAAGTCCATGAAATCTAGGTCTCCTACCGATCCATGTCCGGTTCTTTTGTTAGGAGGGGTGGCAGTAACGGTATGTGCAGAGGTTACCCAGATTGTTAACCTCTCCTTTACAACTGCTACAGTTCCGATTTGTTGGAAGCAAGTCAAATTATTGCCGCTCTTAAAGAAATCAGGTTTGGATCCATCAGCTCCGTCTAACTAACGACCTATTTCCCTTCTACCGGTGCTAGCCAAGGTCTGTGAAAAAATGGAGTTTCGCCAGTTGGACGCTTTTGTGGAGGCCTCCAATGTTCTGTCCTTCAGTGCTTATAGCACTGAAGCAGCACTGGTAGAGATGTCAGAGGCTATTCGGGAGTGCCTGGACGGAGGCGGTAGAGCGGCACTGGTTTTGTTAGACCTATCTGCCGCCTTCGACACGGTGCCCCATCAGCTTCTTCTCACCAGGCTGTCTGCTATCGGCATCACTGGCTCCGCCTTAGAGTGGCTGACGTCATTCCTGAACAATCGGACCCAACAGGTGTGGATGCCGCCACATGCGTACTCTGCCAGGACACTTTCTACAGGGGTGCCTCAGGGGTCTACCCTTAGCCCTCTGTTGTTTAATATTTACTTGACCCCTTTGATCTTTCTGGCCGAGCAATTAGCAAAAATAATTGCCTACGCCGATGACACCCAGCTTTTGTTTACATGGCCAGGTGATAATCTGGACACTTCTGCTGTCCGGCACTGTCTCTCATCGGTCTTCCAGTGGCTTGCACTTGCCCAACTGAAGTGCAATGAGGAAAAATCTGAAGTCCTCCTCTATGGTGATTTCCCTATCAACTTTAGAGAACTACTGTGGCCACCGGACGGTCCCTGGCCCAACGCAACGGGTAGCCCGGCAAAAAACTTGGGTGTATGGTTTAGTGAAAATCCTAAATTTGATGACCATATAAAAAAATTAACAGGCGTCTGCTTTGGCACTCTTAAAGCCTTACGCAGATTCTTTTCTTTGCTCCCGAGGGAAGCCAAAGAGACAGTGTCACGTGCCCTTATCCTTTCTCGGTTAGACTACGCGAACGCTTTGTTCATTGGTATTCCAGCTTACCTGATCAAACGTCTTCAGCTAATCCAGAATGCTGTGGCTAGACTTCTTTTTAACATCTCGAGGAGGTCTAGCGTTCGGCAACATTTGCGTAGTCTACACTGGCTGCCTGTTGCACAACGGATTCTGTTTAAATCTTTGGTTCTCTCCTTCAGAGCCACACACGATCAAGGTCCTCATTACCTGAGAAAGCGTTTTTCCATGTATGTTCCCAATCGCTGCCTTAGGTCGGCCAACCAGTGTCGGATGGTCCTTCCACGATTCCAGCGCGCTCGGCTAGGTGGACAATCTATCTCTGTAAAAGCAGCTAGAGCTTAATACGCACTTCCCCTGCAACTCCGCGCTATTCAAGATATTCTTTCCTTTAAAAAAGCATCAAAACACATCTCTTTACCATAGCAATCTAATTTCCATCTCCACCCATTCTGCCTCTCTGCACTAGCTCGCGCCAGGATACTCCAGAGTAATTGAGCACGCTACAAAACTGTTTATAACATAACATAACATAACATAACATAACAATTGTGCATCTGGTAAAGAGTCAGTCTGCATTTACTATTGCCCAAATAAATGACTCTAAGAATGTATTAATGCATGTCTGTCCTTACCAAGGCATGATACAGTCGGCTGTAGGTATCTTGAGTTTCCGAGTAACATGAATATTCCCATCCTGTTGGAGAACACTCTCTCCATAAATCAACACATCTCAAGTTGCGCATGGCATCGGTCAGTGTGGCCACCATACCAGATTAGTCGTACACCTCGGGGGTTGTCTATCAATGATGAGGCCCAAGACACAGTTGAAATCCCCCACCCACAGCAGTCGCTCCACCATGTTATCCATTTGTAGTGATTGCGTCTTATATAAGCATGGGCGGATTTTGCGGATCCACGATCCGCGGATTTTGCAGATTTGCGGATTTGAGCTGTCCATCATAGTGGGTCAATGGCGGGAAGACGGTGCACACCGCGAGTGTGTGAGCGGGACCAAACGTGCAGGGTTTCCATGCGAGTGCACATGCCTCTTGTGTGTATAAAAGGTCTGAGACCGATCAGAGAAGTAGATGAAGAGACAGAAGCTCCTGGTCACAGGAAAAGCAAAGGGATTGCGCTCGTGAAAGTCAAGGATACAAAGGCCTCTATCCAGCATCACAGCTGATTTTCGACGGTAGATTTGGGAAGAAGGCACACCTGCCCAGCCTCGACGACGCTCACGATTGTTTTTGGGGTAATGAATGAGTCACTGAATTTGAGCTTCAGCTAGTTCCAGCGACCATGTGTGTGTTACTATGCAATAGCCCCGAAGGGTGCAGGGGTCCCTTCAGCTCCTGGCCACAGGAACAGCACGAGGATTGCGCTCGTGAAAGTCAAGGATGCAAAGGCCTGTATCCGGCTTCCATGCGAGTCCATGCCTCTTGTGTGTATAAAAGGTCAGAGACCGATCAGGAAGAACCAATTATATAAAATAAAGCAGGTGCTCGAGCACCTGCTTTATTTTATCTATTAGTGCTTCCTGTTGAAGCTAACTTAGCTGACTTTGTAACAATTTTAGGATGGCGCTGGCAGCTTGCCGGCGCCATCCTAAAATAGTTACAACTTCAAGCTTGAAGGCTTGAACTTTTGCCCCCCGAATCCCCCGCTCGCGGATTCGCGGATTTTCGGTAAGTTCGCGGGAGTTCGCGGATTGCGGATTTACCGAAAATCCGCGAAATCCACGAGCGGAACGGATTTGACGCTCATGCTTAGTCTTATGAAAAAATAAACAGTCGTCAATGTTGGGAGCGTATGTGTTCAGAATGGTTATATCCACCCCGTCCAATTACCCCTGCACCAGGACATACCGACCTTAAGTATCCTCCTCTGAGCAAAGTGGGTGAAAAGGGACCACAGGAGCTAACCAAACAGCCACCTCACAAGCATAGGAGGAGAAAGTAGATGAAATAATTTGCCTCCTCTATCTTTTCCATAATTTAACTGTTTCATGTTCTGTTAGGTATGTTTCCTGGAGGCATGCAATGCTCACACCGGTGAGTCGCAAGTTGTAGTACGCCCTATAACTTTTTACATAGCTTCCAAGTCCTCAAACATTCCATGTGATTATTTTATAGATCTGTACCATGTGCGTGTTTAGACTATCCTCTCACATCACCTCACATTTTCGCATGCATCATCAAAACAAAGCATAACATGACCTTTACCATAACTAAAATGACTGTAGAACTCTCCTTCCCTTTCCCACCCAAGACAATCTTACGACAACAATAAACAAAATACTTGTGATCGCCCACCATCTTTCGACCGATAGGCACAAGTATCCAACCTCATACCCCACTGTGATCAAACTGTTCAGCACTCTGTCTCTATGAGTGGTAACAAGACTTCCGGAGTGCACGTTGGAGCAGGGAGGCCGCCAATCTAATAGGAGAGACTGAAGTCTAAATTGATAAATAGACTATCTCCATATCGAAATAGAAGATTGATGAAACAAAGAATATATCAACTGGAAACATAACCGCGTTTATCAGACAGATTATCAACAAACAATAGTACGGTGGCTCCAACACACACCAAGAAGTGAAGTCCCACAAAATAAGGCTTTGACTTCCCCAGAATCAGGAGGTGAAATAGTGAAGGGGATCCAGGACTATGAAAATCACAAGACATAGCCTACTAGATTGAATAAGATTGCAATAAAGAAATGTTAATGTCCTGATGAAGGTGGAAACGAATGCACACCGAAACGCCATGTCGACTGTTGTTTTCTTTACATTGTTTTAAATTGTTGTAAGGATTTTTTATCAAGTGTACCAAAACGCTTTTTTAATTGTGAATTAGATTGTAACCACTAGGGAGGTCCCAGGTTCAAGATTCAAATTCTATTTTGAATAAAAAGATTTTTTAAATACAATCTTGGAAGTGATGTTAATATGTACAGTGACCCAAAATATGATGCTTTAGTCTACTGGCCTTTCTTCTGCCCAAATGTTTAGTGAGTCCGCTGTAACAACCAAACGGGTGACTCTTGTACTTTTGGTATAGTAAGCACTGAATGTATAATAAGAACTGACAGGGAAAAAGTTTTTTTAGAAGTCTATGAGTGGTCCCCAACTCTTGAACAGGAACTTTATCTATACCCTGTAAAGTGCAGGAGCAACTCCACCCTAATAAGGACAGAGTTCGACACGAGGTCTTGCCTCAGCTGTCCTTCCAGTGCCCTAAGGAGTCGGCTCTGTGTGTGGCAGAATGCAACAGTAGTGGTTTTCAAATACACATTACTTTTAACGATTAAGTCAGCATTCTATTAACGTAAGTGATCCAAACATCCCCAAGCTCCAGAAATTCATTTTGTCTCATTTCGCAATCCATTTGCATACTAAGTACACGACCAGGTATTCCCAACAATAGTCAATTGGCCATTTCAGCCAGTCTGTGTGTCAGGATTCCCCAATGGGGGGTGAGGTACGCCTTCTTATCTGCTACTCTGGGCATCAGGTAAGGTGATATCTTCCATCAACACATCTGTGTGAGTACCGTCCTCTTGGACTTTGATCCAGGAATCAGGTGCATTGCCTGTTGACGATTGTCCCTGTGATACAATCCATGGGGCAGTACTGCGGCGTCCTTCTCGTTAGCCCGACCAGTTCTCAGGTACCCTTGTTCTCCATGCGGCACCTTGTCCCATTGCTCAAGCCATGCCCAAACTTCTTCTGGGCAGTCAAAGAATGTAGTCCTACATTGAATAACGATACAGAGGTTCGGAGGAAATAGTAGCATATAGGAAAGGCCCATAGTTCTTTTGACTTGCACAAATTATTTCCTTTGAGTTTGTATGATGAATTATATTTTGCCCGCCCTTTTTTTCCCCCAACAGAATCTCCGAGATTTTGTTTGACCGACGAAGCTGATAGACTGTATTTAATTAACACCCGGTAAGAGAATGTTTTTCTTCAGCGTGTCGACTACTGCATCCCTGCCCACTCAAGAAAGCCATTTAGACCTTTCTAGCACTCCTAACAACTCATGTCCGAATAGTGATCATTTTTAAACCAGACACCAATTGCGCATTCAAGCTGCAAGCAACCAGCCTAAAAGCACCGTCCAGTCTCGTAAACACTACCTTAACACATGACACCGGACGCATCATTACTTGCGACTTATTCCAGTCACTTGTAACTCGGCATGACCACCCACAACCAGTCTTTCACCAGGTTTTAATCGCTAATTAGCCACTACCTTATTTTAAATATCGCTCACCTAGGCTACGGTTTAGTTTTCCCCTACCACTCTCAAAACCACGGCACAGATCACGATGCTCGAGAGCCCCACACATTTTAAACAAAAAAACTCTCTTTTCCCTCTTTCTTAAAATTACCTGGGACCCTGCTGAACCGGACGCCCGACTCAATACACTGTAAATATTTTCTTCCCCTATTTCATATTGTCTATAATTGAATGTAGATATACCTATTGATGTTTAAAACATATCTTTTATCTGTCACTTGGATGCATGTATCACCATACCTCTTCCAATGCTATTCACGTGCAAAATCCTTTCCCGGACTCGTTTGCACCTTTTAATGAACCTGTTTAATGCGCTATTCTCCTTGAATCAACCTTTGCTTCACCCAATATTGTTACTCTGTGCCTAATACCTATGCACACCTTTCTCCTCATCACAAATAGCGGTTAAAATGTAATTGACCTAATTTTTGTTCTTTCCCGGATGACATGTCGCATTTCTTGAAACGCTTTGATTTGCGTTCCTTTTTAAATAACGCCATTGAATATGAACATTGACCATGCTATCAAAACATGTTGTGTTGTAACCATGTCTCTTCCTCTCATCCCACTTTATCGTTATCCTCTATGATGAATGCCTTTCTCCTTAAACCTATACCTGCATAAACATGTACTATTGCTCTAATGTGCACTCCGATATGTGATTACTCCTGCTCAAAACCACCTCATAACCTGACCTTGTACATCCGTTGCTTACGCGCTATACGAATATTGCTATTCGTTCACCACAGTTCATTATCTTTGTTTGGATGTACCTCCACACGTATAATGATTATTTTACCATATATAATATGCTCGAATATGTATAAAATGTTGGATTGAATTTTTCCACACACTTTTAACTCTCCTCCACCGAACCCACACTCCACTCCCCGTCCACCTAACTGTGGTACTTTTACTTCTCCCACTCTCTTATTTTACCTATAATCCCTTCCCATTTCTCTTCCCTTAACATAATCATATGTATCATACACTAACATTCCCTATACTAACACACCTCTTTCTTCTGGGTGCCCTCTCCACCTAAACTCCATCTCACCTCTCTCCATCCTTTCTCTCCTCTTTCCTCAACTCTAATCTACCTGCCCACCCCAACCGACCCCTCGACATATTCACAAAACTAACCATTTTGCTCTCTGCAAAATTTCACTCAATCTTGTGTGCACAGCCCTGAGGAAGCCCCAGGACGGTTGGCCATGTAAGGGCGCGAAACACGTGTTGGCTGTATCACTTTCACCTACTCTTATGAATAGAGTACAAATAAATCTACTATCAACAAATAAAAAACCATTGCGGAATTGGAATTCTTTCCAGAATACCTGAGAAATAACAAATCTTGCCCAGACAAACGTGCAAAAATCCTGCTTACCCTGGGGGCTAGGGGTCACTCTCCCTGTCAAGGGCAAGAACGAAGAAGAAAAGGCATTCACACTTATTTGGTGAGTAAGGGATTGGGACCCCTTTCCCCTCACTTCTAAAAACAGTACCTCCCGGGTACAGTGTGGGAAGATGGCAAAATTATGCTTTTCAAACTTCAGTGACCCCGCCTCTAGAGCCGCCTTGACGATGCAGTCGCATTGATTGAAGGTCTGCACAATCAGGGATCTTGGGTGGTTCTCACTGCAGAGGGAGCACCGCCAGCACCCGGTAAGGTTGCTCCACTGAAAATGTGTGGGTTAAGCCAAGCGTGAGGGTATTGTGGATCCAGTTTTCTCTGAAAGATTTTGTTGAATTCCCCTCCACATGCTCAGGAAACCTCACCAGTTAAATGTGGTTGCGTTGGGACCGGCATTCTGCGTCTTCCAGTCTGTTTTCTGAAGTTTTTGCTGTAGCTCTCATTTTCACCATTTGTTCTTTAAGGTTGACAACATCGTGGTCCAGGCCATCAATCATTTGCTTATTGACCGTCACTCTCTAAACCGAACATGTGAAATTTTAAATTGCTCTTACATGCAATTTTTTCTCATGTGTAATGAATAAATGTTCATTTTAGAACTTATTAAGTTAAAATTAACAAACCTGTATTAACAATTAAAAATATGCAATTGTAAAATTAAAAACTATAAAAACTAACAGCCTGATTCATGTACGGGCCGTTTTGCGTGGCCCTAATAGCGAATCATAGCGACTCGCTATTGAGGACACGCAAAACGGTATTCATGTAGGAATTGCTAAATAAATAGCGATTCCTACATGTTCTCTATTTGCGAGTAGAAATTTGCTACTCGCAAAAAAAGGAATAACTCCCCATTCATTCCTATGGGCCAAAAGGCCCATAGGAATGAATGGGGAGTATCCCTTATTTGCGAGTAGCAATTTACTACTCGCAAATAAGATAGCGATTTTAAGGGTGCCAGGGGTGTCCAAAGGACACCCTGTAGCACCCCTAAAATGCACATTTGAACAGGTGTTGCGCACACACATGTCCAAAGGACATGTGTGTGTGCAACATGCAACTTAGAAAAATGCTTTTAAAAGCATTTTTCTAAGTTTTTGCTATTTACCGAGAGGTCTGACCTCTCGGTAAATAGCGGCCCAAATTTGCAAAATCACAATTTTTGAAAGTGTCATGAATAGCATTTAAGGAATCTCTAATAGAGATTCCTTAAATGCTAATCCTCGCATATTAGCTAATTCTTCATTAGCGATTTTTGCATTTGGGATTGTGAATCCCAAATGCCAAAATTGCACTCGCAAAAGGCAAGATTCTGAGAATCTTGCCCTTTGCGAGTGCAATTTAGCTTCATGAATCAGGCTGATATGTGAGATAATTCTGTCATGTACTTTTTCAGAATACCCCCAATATTTTTTTTAAAGGAGTAAGAGTAGGAGGGGTGGTATAGTAGTGGCTTTTGGAGGTAGATCGAACTGGAGTGTCTGCATGTTTGGCAGTTGTATGTCGGTCTAGCTTATGTTGTGTAGGTTTGCATGTGCAGGTGTTTGGTTGGTGTTTTATATGTAGATGTGCTTTTGTGTAAGTGTGCTGGTTTTGATGAGTGCGTTGTGGTGGTTGGTGTGCTTTTGGTGTTTGTGGGTATAGATTCCATACTGTGTGTATGTTGACTGTGTGTTTGTCTTTATGCATGTGTGTGTGTGTGTGTTTGAGCTGCTTGTGTGTGTTGTAGTGGGTGCCTGCAAAGAAGTGAGTGTGCTTGGGTTTTAGGGGGAGTTTGAAATTGGGCTGAGAAAGGAACAGAAGGTTGGGCTGGTTAGGAGGCTGGACTGAGTGAGGATGTTGCTATGCTATAGCTTAACAAAATGCAAAACACAATAGCAATAACTAATTAAAAAACAACACTACATGTATGTTTAGTATGTTTATTGGCACAATTTTAGAAATGGGATTTCCGGTTGGCTAAAGCTTGCGCAAAAGCCAGGCAGAAACCACCACTCTAGTCAGGGCGTGGGAGTTACACGCCAAATATAGCCCCTGCTCACCCCCCCTTGGTAGCTTGGCACCAGCAGTCAGGCTTAACCAGGTGCCATGTGTAAAGCATTTGCGCAACACACACACAGCAACAACATACTAGACACACCACAAAAGGTACTCCACACAAGGTTATATCAAAAATAGCCTTTGCATTATCATAAAACACATTAGAATATTATTCACACAATATACATGGTGCCAACTGGCACTGGGCAATATTTACAGGGGATTATATACACATGACAGGGCCACTTGGACTACTGTCAGAACCATCACTTAGTAAAGATAGTAAATGGAGAACAGATAATAAACATAGAACACAACCAGTAATTACTGGCAAACACTGTACTCAGCATCATCCTGTAACATAAACCATATTATGCACAGTATCACATTAGGCGTTGAATTTATTCTGCGCCAACTTGATAAGCCTAGACCTATTAGACCCTAGCCTTCTAAGCATAAATCACATTAGGAAATAATCTCACTAGCATAAACCACAGTAGAGGATAACTCAAACATAAATACAGTATGCAAAACCTCAAATTCATAAACCACATTTAGAGGCATAAAACAGGGTGCGTAATCATACTACATAAATCACATTTCCTAGCACCACATCCATCACATTAGGGCCTGGCGCCCTACAAACCCAACTGTTCCCCTGGCCAACTGGTCTTCTCCAGCGGGGCTCAAAATGCCCTATGTCCAAAGTGTCAGGGTGGCTGCCAATGCAGCAGAATCCATGTGAGCAATTTCGCAGACCTAAACATTTCAGCTGGCACTTAGTGCGGCACAGCTGTGGAAGTACGGGACTTAAAGGCGGGCACTCTGTGGCACAGCTCCTCAGCTTCAGCGGCCCACAAAAGCGATAGTGATGATTCTCATAGGACGGCAATGGCAAGCTCTCAGCAGCCACAGCTCCCCAGCTGCTTCGGCCCACAATAGCGATAGCGATGATTCTCATAGGATGGCAAATGCGGGCACTCAACGGCCAAATCTCCTCAGCTGCAGCAGCTCACAATGTCGATAGCGATGATTCTCTTAGGATGGCAAATGCCGGCACTCTGCGGCCACAGCTCCCCAGCTGCAGCGGTCCACAATAGCGATAGTGATGATTCTCGTAGGACGGCATATGCGGGCTTTCAGTGGCAACAGCTCCTCAGCTGCGGCGGCCCACAATAGCCATAATGATGACTTTGGTAACACAGGCAAATGCGGGCTCTCAGCTGCAACAGCTCCTCAGCTGCGGCGGGCCACAATAGCGATGACGATGACTTTCAGCCCGAGTTCCCCGCAGTAGAACCAGAGACTCTGGAATTCTCAACAGAGGCCTCACCTGCGAGGAGAATTCCCCTCAAATAGGAATCCGGACGGCTGATGGGTGAAGTCTAATGTCTCTGAGACTTCAGCAGGAGGCAAGCTCAAATCAGGCTCTTGGGTAGTTGCTTCAGCAAGAAGGATGAACGTTTCAAACTCCTTTCCCTCTAGTTACACGGACAGAGGTTTGTCTTGGCATCCAGAAATAACACGTTCTTCTTCCAGGAAAGAATTAAAATGTTGAGCTCACAGGGCGCAGGGAGCCATAGCTCCAAAAGCAAAAGTCCTCAGCAATCAAGGGGGAAATGCAGGGCCCAGGGAGGCAAGACCTCATGGCAGTTCCTCCTAGGCCCAAGCAGCAGCATGCCCCAGCAGGATCAGGAACAGCACATCATCCTATAAGAGCATCATGGAACCAACCAGCTTCATGGGGTCTCAGTCCCCTTACTTATACCACCAAAAGTCGTTGTTCTCAAAAGTCACAAGCCACTGAACCCAGCCAGAACCTGTTTGGTGTGGTCCTGGAGCACTTTGTTTACAAGACTGCATCCTGCCTTTGTGGAAGAGGGGGTCTGCCATCAGACGCACAGTGGGAGATGGAGCCATCATTCACCTTGCCATGTACAGCCCTGCTCAGATCAAAGGGTCACCCCTCCCCATACTCCAACTGCAGATCCCTCTATTCAACCCATTTCTGGCTCAGCCTGCCCTGTCCCTCCAAAACCAGACATGCAATTCGAATCAGGCAGGCAGACACAGCACACAGAAATGCCAACTTCTAAAATTGGCATTTCCCACATAGTCATAATGAATCTGCGCACACCATTGCGCAACATTTATTCTCATAATTTCCTACATACCAGACTTGACCATACAGCTACACTCATAACAGGAATTACCACTGAGCAGGGAATCCCACATGCATTTCTATGGGAGTGCAGGCCCCTCTCACTAAATGTACCACAGAACGCACTCACTTTACACTGAACCACAAAGCTAAAGTGCCCAGAGGCCTAAAACCACTACCACTACACAGAGAAAAAGCCTGGGAGGAATTCAAAACGTTTAGGGGTGAACCTGCAAAAAGAGCCAAGTCCAATATACATTAAAAGGTAGTACTTGCTAGTCTCCACACGACCATTCCTATGATGCCTTTAGGTTGTAGGATCTGAAAGACCTTTTCCTCCTAAGGATATAGTATTAAAGGGGAGGCTCGGAGTACCACTGCCAATCATCTGGGCCTCCAGTTGGGCATCCAGTTGACACTTGGATTTATACAGGTGACAACAATTAGCAGAAACACATCAAGTGGGTGATGCTAACATCCATCCAAAAGCCACAGCAATAGTACAATGTAGAATGAGTTCCACAACTGACTCCCTCCATCACTCCATCAGGAAGATGTTGTTAGGACAACACCTGCACAACTGAGAAAGCTAGAAATCAAAAATGGCTGGGCAAAATCCCGCTCCCCTGATGGTGATGGAGTAATATTAGCCAGCAGAGAAGCCCGCCAACACCGGTCTACGGAAGGCATGATTCCATCAGCTTGACAGAGTACTTGTAACTGCCACCACGGAGGGATGACAGGAGTCCTGCCAAGATCTAAATCAGGCCCAAAAAGTGCTCTGAGAAACAGGAGGAGACCGGGACTAATCACCTCACCTAACCTCTTGAGGTACATCGCCTCTCAGATTGGCTTCATGGCTTCTCCCGCTATGTTCTTCTATTCAGCGGTACTTTTCCAAAGAGGTATCCAACCTTGTTGAAATGTCTTTGGTTACAGCCCTTTGCTTCATCCCACTGGAGTTTTTCAGCGTCCATTTTGGCAACTAAGGTCCACATGCATCAACATAAGGAATTGCAATTCATAAGTAGTTTTTACGGAATCGCTATTCAGGAATCGCAATTCCTTATGCATGTAGGAATCACAAAATAAATTGCGATTCCTAAACATTTCCTAATAGCGATTCGCAAATTGCAAATCGCTAATAGGTTATGTCACTCCATTCATTCCTATGGGCCTATAGGCCCATAGGAATGAAAGGGAATTGCATTTGCACATTGCAATTACCAAATTGGAAATCACAAATTGTGAATACAATTCCAAAGGTGCCAGGGGCCCTAAGGCCCCCCTGATGCACCCCACCCCAAAAGGTAAGTGTGCACAAGTGGCGCATACGTGTGCACCACATGTTACTTTGTAAAGTACACTTTGTTCAAAGAATTAGCAAAATACCATCAACTTGAAGTTGCTGTTAATTACCGTATCCTATATGCACAGTTTGCATTTAGGAAAGGCTTGATGCATCGCCTTTAAGGAATCACAATTTGTGATTCACTAAATGCATTTGCAATTTAGGTAATCGCAAAAAATTGCGATTACCAAATTTGCAAATGGTAATGGGTTCATGCATCAGAAAAGGGCTTTTTCTGGTTCAAACAACCAATTCTGCGAATTGGCCCATTTGCAACTGGAAAAAAACCTGAAGCATGTGGTCCTATGGGCCTTATTGAGATATCGGCGGATAGAATACTTCGTCACTAACATGACGGATATCCCATCCATCATATTACAATCTCCATAGGAGATAATGCGATTGTAATACCGCACAATGGATATCTGTCATGTTTGTGATGGAGTATTTTCCTCAGCAAGATCCAAATCATGTCCTCAGTCTAAAAGTAGAAATCTTCACCGTGGCTTCAAATCAATACATCTGACGACAAAGCTCCTACTTGGACACCTCCTGCAGCCTTGCCCCTTTTAACTTTACCTTCTCAGACATTTTTCTTTAGACATTTGTTCTAAGTCAGAAGATAAACGCTGACCACTACATTGCAGTCAACCATAACTTTCAACTTTCACCTGATCTTGCATGACAAGATGTTTGTAGTTGGCTCTCTAACCCTTAAGCGCTATTGTGAACCTTAAACTTAACAAATTCATAACTCCAGTTCTACTGATTGTATTTTAGTTTATTTGGTGTAAAAAAAAATCATAAAATTTACCCTATTTCCTCCAAATTGTTTTAGGACTTTTCTTGTGTTGTGTTCTCACTTTCTTACTGTTTTTGTGCTGCATAAATACTTCACACATTGTCTCTTCTAAGTTAAGCCTGACTGCTTTCTATGCAAAGCTACCCAGGGTTCAGCGCAGGTTAATTTAGTGACTTTATGGGGATCACTCTGCAAGGGATTGTGGCTGCTGCTTGACCAGGGCTCACACCTCAGTTAAACATCAACCTAATTTCTCAAAAAACCCTTTTTCTAGAAAACTTCAGTAGCTCAGCCCTGTTGAGGGTATAGTAGTTGAGCAACTTCATCTCCATCGTACAAAAAAAGGTAGGTAGGGCACTTAAATTTAGAAAAAGGATAAATTAGCCAATGGGTATTTCAAAAGAGGTGAATTCTGGTGTCCAATTATTTATATTATTTATTAGATGCCGAACCCTCACGAGGAGTACTCTCCACGGAGACTTGCTGTCTGATCAGGGGGAGTTTATGACTATTGACCGATTCATTTTGAACTTACTTTGGAAAAATTGCACTCTACTTGGTAGATTGATCACAAACTTGTGCCTTGTTTTACCAGCAGCATACAATACTGGAGATTTGGGTTATGTACCCGTCAGATATTTAATTTTCATTTTGGTTACCAAGCTTCATTATAGTTTGCCCTGAAGAAGTCTGTGGTTCACTCCACTTAGACGAAACATGTGTTGGCTAGAAATCATATCCATGCTGAACATTTGCACATGAAAATAAAGAACAGAAGAAGAATTCTGTGGATAGTACCTGTGTGGACAATTACTATGGACAATTACCTTGCCTGGAAACCCTTTTTGGGTAGCTGCCGCGCTGAACAAACTCAAATAATAAATAAATAAATAAATAAATACTATGGACAATTCATTCTCAGGATATTAATTCCTAGTGTTGCTATATGTGTGAGCCTGTGTCTACACAGCTGGTAACGGTGGGTGGCCACTATCCATATCTTTGAGCATTCCGATTTGCTTACTTTTACTTTACACAACTCAGTGCATCAAATACCCTTCCACCCATTTCTGCTAGTGCAGGTTGAAAATTGAGTTAGTGGTTGAGGGGTGTGAAACCACAGTCTTTGCCAGGATGAAACACAAGCAAACTCCAAATCAACCCATGCTTAATCCTCTAGTAGCTGGGTACATAAGCAGTCAGGCTTAACTAAGAGGCAATGTGTAAAGTATTTATGCAGCATTCAAACAGGAATAAAGAGAAAACATGTAGGGCGAAGAGCTGGCCGGACATTGTAGAAGGTTGTTGCTGTAGTTCAAAGATCCTGTCAGGCATCGTGGAAAGTCAGTGCATGAGCCTCGCTATGGCAAACATCCCAAAACTGTGGAATTTCTCCTTTTCTTCGGAGAGGAGCTTAATCAATGCCACACCAAAGGTCAAGGACCTGAGAAGCACATTTTAGTGGTCAGGAACTCACTCCAGAAGAGGCCTGTAGGGCTTAGGCATGTCCAGTTGCAGGTCTAGGTAGCAGGTCACTTGGCCAGTTGCATGGAGTCCCTGAAGCTTCTGAGATCCCTTTAACTCAGAATAGGAGGTCAGTTAGCTGACCCTTTGAGTCACTTCATTCTGGGATGAAGGGATGCAATGACAGTCTTCCTTCTCAGCAAGGAGGTTAGCAGGGCTACAGAATCACAATCACAGGGAAGCAAAGAAATATCCTTTCTGGCAATAAAAGCAACACAGCGGCCACTCTCCTGTACTATGCACAGGTTTAGGAGTGTTCTGAAGAGTTGGATCTGAGAGTCCAATATTTAAGCCTGTCGCCCAGGTAGGTGTCTAGAGAATTTCCTTTCTGGTCCTTGACTTTTCTTGCCTCTTTTGCCACGGCCAAAGCTGCCTGCTTGAACAATGCAGTGCTGACAAGTCCATTGTGTAAAGAGAGAGCACCACCTGTTTAGTTGCAAGTGCGACGGTGCCCAGCTCCACCCTTCTATCCTGCCAGTTGATGGCCCAGCTAGGCACACCTAATTGTTCTATTATGCAGCTGTCTGGGAGGCATAAACAAAGGCCAACTTCCTATTGCAGCAAGTCATGTGACAGAGGAAGAGGCTGAAAACACCAAATAGAGCAGGAAAATGCTAGTTTTCTAAAAGGGGCTTTTTCAAAATTTTAACTTAAAATCAGAATTTACCATTTTTATTTACAATTTCTCAGACACCAAACATGGCATTCCTATTTGCTCCGAATTGATAGTTAGCACTTATTAACTGTAATAAGATAACCCAATGTTATTCTATGGGTGAGGTAGGCCTCACAGTAGTGAACAACTAATTTAGGAGATTTTCACTACCAGGACATGTAAAACCTAAAGGAACATAACCGATCTTCTCACTAAAATGCACCCTGCCCTATAAGCTACCTAGGGGTATACATGTGCAGTACAAGGACAGTTTAAGGCTTGGCAGGAGGGTTATATTGGCAAATCAAATTGTCAATTTAAAACTGCATTTAGGCTGAAATGGAACACATGGGTCATGTTCTAAAGGGCTACTTAAGTGGGTTACATAATAGGTGCTGCAGGCCCACTGGTAGCATTTAATTGACAAGACCTGGTTATATGGTAAACCACTCTACAAGAGACTTAAAAGTAAATTAATCAATTAATCATACAAACAGCATTTGAAAAGCACTTTACTGTCGCCCTAGGGGTATCTAGGTGCTGTGTCTCAGTTGAAGAGCTAGGTCTTGAGTCTCTTTTTATGAAGTCTGCTAGTGAGGGGGCTTTATGGAGCTGGAGGGAAAGGTCATTACAAGAGAGGCCACCACCTCATCTGCTACAGATGTAGGGGGTGCTTGGAGGGCGAGTAAGGAAGAGAGCAGAAGTCTAGCATCAATCAGTTGTAAGCCACTTTTACCATGTTTAGAGGAGGCAGCACAAGCACTTTAGTACTGCTTAGAGTCCTATAGCCAACAAAAACAAACTTCAGCAAAGAGTGGAGGGTAACAGTAAAAGGTTTGGGGGTGACCCTGTAGAGAGGACCTAGTCCAACCTATTATCATGGTGTCAGAATTTATGGGTAGGTATATTTTAGTGCAAAGCATCCTTAATGGGACTGCTTTCCTAGTAGGTAGCATTTACTCCGGGTAAACAGCCATTAGTATGCAGCTTTTACACCATTTACCATTACAACGCAAGCGTAAAAACGCATGCACTGTAACAACTTGTAGCCTTTACTACGCATGTTATTACATCGCATATGCTGTTACAATGCAAGCGTTGTAATGCGAACCACATCGTGGTTGTCAGGTTTACAACAGCACACATTATTTCTACCCTGCAGCCTATTAACTGCATTTTGCTATGCTATGATAGCTCAGTGGGTTAATTCAGTAGCTGCAAAGATCTGAATGTAGACTTTGGCCCTCCTTTGACTCGTGTAACATCATCAGACATAGTGTTTGCTGAGAAACGAACGCGAAAAGCAACTGTACAGTAATGCATTTATCAACAAACATTTTGAAAACTATTATTTCAAGCATTTTGCTCAGCGCGAAATTCGAGGATTATTCAAGATTATGGGGTAAAGATTTGCGATTTACAGCCTGATTCATCATTCTCCCGTTTTGCGAGCCCCTAATAGCGATTCATAAGGAATCGCTAATAAGGACTTGCAAAACGGATTCATGTAGAAATTGCATAAAGAAATGCGATTCCTACACATTCCTTATTAGCGATTAGCAAATTAGGAATAACTCCCCATTCATTCCTATGGGCCTAAAGGCTCATAGGAATGAATGGGGAGTTATTCCTTATTTGCGATTAGCTATTTGCTAATCGCAAATAAGATAGCGATTTCAAGGGTGCCAGGGGTGTCCAAAGGACACCCTGTAGCACCCCATAAATGTGATCTACATTGGTGTTGCGCACACACATGTCCAAAGGACATGTGTGTGTGTAACATGCAACTTAGAAAAATGCATTTAAATGCATTTTTCTAAGTTTTCGCTATTTACCACGAAGTTTGACCTTGCGGTAAATAGCGGCCCAAAATAGTGATTTCGGTATTTTAAAATGGTTCATGAATTGCATTTAAGGAATCTCAAATAGAGATTCCTTAAATGCAATTCCTTGCAAATATGCGAATTCTTTAATAGCGATTTTTGCATTTGGGATGATGAATCCCAAATGCAAAAATCGCTCTCGCAAAGGGCCAGATTCTCAGAATCTGGCCCTTTGCGAGCGCAATTAAGCTTGATGAATCAGGCTGTTAGTGTTTTGGTTGTTTACTCACGGTTTATCATGGGATTCCTTCCTCGGAATTGCCCTTTTTAAATTTTAAGTAAAATGTATTACGTAGACGCACGTATGTAAAGAAGTCATTCAGAGGTTTCTAGCACGAGGGAGATGTACCACGGAAGAGCGTTGTATAGGTAAGAGGTTTCTAAAGTTTATTTTAAAAGTTATTTGCGGTATGGATAATTGTAATTTGAGCGGAGTGTGGCATGATGTATTTGTGTAGAGTTTAAAAGTTACGTAGTTAATAAAAAGAAATGTTAACTTAAACGAGTATGTGAGCATGTTGAAGGCAATATAAAAGCATGTGAATTATGTGTTAGTGTTTCGTTGTATCGACTTATAGTCTATTTACCATAAAGAATATACAATCGCAAAAAAATGAAGAATTATTTAATTTAAAAATAGTAATAATAGAAATACCTGAGTATTTTAAAAAGTACTTGAGTAAGAATGTTCCTCCCCCACCCAAATCCCCTATTTATCCTGCATCCCGAACCAGGGGTTAGGTTACTTTTATTTAAAATGTACAATTAAAACGAGTGAAAATGCATTGTAAAAGTATGCGATGTATTGGATACCGATCTAAAGGCAATTTTATTACATTTAAATGCATTTGCGAACTAGCCGCCTGATTCATGAAGCAAAATTGCGCCCGCAATCGCTGCGAAAATGCAATTGCGGGCGCAATGTCCGTAATCGGCATTTAACACGAAAATAGCGAAATCACAAACACATAATAGCGAAATCGCAATAATATTCGCAGAATCCCGGGAGGAGAGCATTAGCGAATTGGAAAATGCGACAATCCACGGATTCTGCGAAATAAATAGCGAATTCGCTAAACAATCGCAATCGGTAATCATGAAAAATCGCAAATAGCGAAAAACCCAAAAATCGCAGTTTGCGCGGCGCAAATTAAGGACAACTCAAAGCAGGTGGTAACCATAAAAGCCATTACAAAATTGCTTTCAAAAAAATGTTGGCCAATCAGTAACAGGTTCAGGCCTGACCAATCACACATAAGGACATTCAGCAGCAGCATTAGGAGTTCCACAATGCCAAGAATGTACATGGTGGTCAGGCGCCGAAGGCTACAGCGAGCAGCACGGAGGAGACGCAGGATCCAGGACAGGATATTCCGCCAGCGGGTCACCTTGCTGGGCCAAAATCTGAGAGCAGATATATGCAAAATACAGGCTGAATGGGGAAATGATAATCCAGCTAATACAGGACCTTGACCCCCTGATGCAGCACCCAACAAGGTGTACCAATGCGGTGCCTACACATGTGCAGGTATTGTGTAGCCTGCACCTCCTGGCCTCTGGGAGCTTCCAGGGGATAGTAGCGGTTGCTGGGGGGATCTCCCAGCCCACCATGTCACGCTGCCTCAAGAGTTTTGTTGACGCCATGCTTACCCAGCTACACCGACACATCAAATTTCCCACCAGTCAACAGGATTTGGACTTGACCAAGCTACAATTCTACAACGTAGCCCATTTTCCACATGTCCTCGGATGCATAGACTGTACCCACATCGCCATCTGCCCTCCAGCTGCCACGGAGTATATGTTCCGCAATCGGAAGTCCTACCACTCCCTCAACATACAGATGGTCTCCAATGCTAAGACATACATCACTGACATTGTTGCCCAGTACCCAGGGAGTACCCATGACTCCTTCATATTCCGGCACAGCGGCATCCACACACGACTGGCCAGGGGAGACTTTGGGGAAGGACACCTACTTGGTAAGTACACTTTGTCGACAATGTCACATTGCTATGAAGTAGCAGCGCAGCACAGGCACTCACCCTCTGCTCCTCTCATTCAGGTGACAGTGGCTACGCCCTCCGTGAATACCTCCTCACCCCATACCTCAACCCTGCTACACCCCAGCAACGGCGCTACAATGTTGCACACATACGGACAAGGAATTGCATAGAAAGGACATTTGGGCTGCTCAAGAGCAGGTTCCGCATACTGCACAAGACAGGTGGGGCCATGTATTACAGTCCTGCAGTGTGCTGCCGCATTGTGGCTGTCTGCGCAATACTACATAACATTGCAACCAAGCGCCGGATACCTGTCGACATCTCTGGCAGTGAATCTGAAGGGGACGACCGGCCACCTGCACATGCGCACCATGCACGCGGGGAGAACCCAGCTGAAGGCCACAGACGTCGCAACCACATCACAGTGAACAGTTTCTAGTGCACCCTCTTCCCTCACCCCACAAATCACAAATGCATGCAAAATGTAATAAAGACACAATGCCAATGTGTGCTGCAAAAACATATATTATTGTTTCTTTCACAATAATGGTACCACTTTGAATAACGTCATTGCGAACAGTATTACTGCATACTGCTGTGTGAAAGGACAGGGCAGGCTTATACTCAGCCTGTGCCTGTAATAGTCATATGTTGTCAATTGCCTATGAGGCTCATCCTCTTCCAAGGCACGTGTTCCTGCCGTTGGCCTGGTGCTGCGCCTGAGTGACCCTACTTGTGTGGCTGAGTGGCTGCTCATGCTCGATGTCCCCTCACTGACATCATCACCCCCAACAGTGGTAGGTAGAGCAGGAGGGTGTAGTGCTGTCACCGCCGTGGTCAGGTGCTCCAGGACCCTGGTCAGATCCTCACAGCACTGGATGAGTTGGTGCTGCTGTGCAAGGGACCGCCGCGACAACTGTGATGTGGCATTGGCTGCAACATAATTGGACCTGGTGTAGGCCGCCAGCCGGGTCAGAATCTGATGGTGGCGCCGGCGTGCTGCGTTGCGCTGAGTTGTCATCGCTGCAGTGTTGGCCTCCATGGCTGCAGTCATGCGGGCCATTCCCTCCCCCACACCTGTCATGGCCGCCGTCATGCGGTCCATGCGGTCCCCGACTCTGGCCACATTGCGCCCAATGTTGTACAGCTGTAGCTGTATGGCACCTTGCTGCCGTGCCTGCCGCTGATGAATACGCAGCATGCGTCTTTCGACGCTCATTCGCGCCAGCCGCTGTCCATTGCCCCTCCTGCTGATTGCTGCATTGGTGTGCTGGCGAGACCTGCCAGGCCTGCTCTGCTGGCCTGACACAGTGGCTGGCCGCTGTGTTGCCGCTGTTGCGGGCCCTGATGTAGTCGCAGCAGCTGCTGGTGGTGTCACAGCAGGCGTTGCTGGTGCGGCAGGGACTGGAGGCACACTAGTCGTGGGCCTGGCTGCGGCTGCAGTTGGTGTGGCTGAGGCTGGGGGCACACTAGTCGTAGTCGGTAAGTAATAGGAGGTCCATGGAACGCGTGTGCAGAGTGTGAACTCACACGCGAGATGCGTAACGACGTCTATGGACAGTACAGTTCAAGTAAAAGGTAAGTACGGACAATCCTGACTAGTTAGGACAACAACGACTGTGGAATTGGACACTAGGACAGTTAGACTACCCTTGAGCACCGAAATGCTCTCTTTACCTCACCCACGGGCTGCGGGTGCATGAGTGCCAAGTGTGTCAGGTTCTCGCGTTGAAGTCAATGGAGCCTGAAAGAAAAGATGCTGCAGGCGACCAGGAGGAAGATGTTCGGTGCGATCCAAGGGTGGATCGGTGAAGAAGAGGACCTGAAAGCAGAGGGGACAGTGTTCAAAGTCACTAGCCAGTGACCGGTGTGGAACCAGGAAGGAAACAGGTGCTGTCATCGCGATCAGGTGAAGAGTGGACGCTTGACTCTGCAGCCACGTAGACCAGGAGGTGTCTTCGACGACCAGGATGGAGGCACGAGGTGTCCCACGCAGGCTCTCGCTGTCAGCGGTGTCGGATCCGGGATTGGACTCAACAGGCCTTGGCAAAGGTAACCCACGCGGTGAGTGGAAAAGACGTCTGGTGCGGATGAAAAGGGCTGCGATGATAAACAGTGCAGCTAAAGAAGAGCATCTTGCAGCAAGGGAAAGACATGAATATGTAACTGAATCTCCACAGTGTATCGTATGTAAAGCGCACCTGATGAAACCCATGCACAGGGGGACAAACCAGGTATGCTGTCAGCCTTGCTGATCAAGAAGGATACATTAAAAATCTCCATCACTCCCTGTGAGAAGTTGGCCTGATATATGATGGTCACTAGTTCTAGTGATCACCTTGTATCAGTCCAAATAACCCTTATGGTGATTGGTTGTAAGTCAACCTTATAGACTAGCTATCCTAATGGTAGCATGGACAAAGCAGTCTTAGGCTAAACTCTTTTGGCATGTGAAGCCAGCTGTTTTACCACAATATAACCCCTTGAATACCAGATGAAAGGACACCACACAGGTTGTTATGAAAATAAACAGTATATTTATTAATAACAACACCTCTGAACTCTTTATGCGGTCAGAGGGCTAAGCACATGACAATCTCTTACGAAAAATACTACAAGTTGCACAAAATTACAATGGTGCCCTAGGGGCACGACAAACCATATACTAAGTAAGTGGAATGTGAGAGTCGATAAAAGGAATGGAGCTGTCCAGAGGCTGTAGGATCGATGGGACCACGCTACACTAACTTCAGGTAAGTAATAGGAGGCCCATGGAACGCGTGTGTAGAGTGTGAACTCACACGCGAGATGCGTAACGACATCTATGGACAGTACAGTTCAAGTAAAAGGTAAGTACGGACAATCCTGACTAGTTAGGACAACAACGACTGTGGAATTGGACACTAGGACAGTTAGACTACCCTTGAGCACCGAAATGCTCTCTTTACCTCACCCACGGGCTGCGGGTGCATAGGTGCCAAAGTGTGTCGGGTTCTCGCGTTGAAGTCAATGGAGCCTGAAAGAAAAGATGCTGCAGGCGACCAGGAGGAAGATGTTCGGTGCGATCCAAGGGTGGATCGGTGAAGAAGAGGACCTGAAAGCAGAGGGGACAGTGTTCAAAGTCACTAGCCAGTGACCGGTGTGGAACCAGGAAGGAACCAGGTGCTGTCGTCGCGATCAGGTGAAGAGTGGACGCTTGACTCTGCAGCCACGTAGACCAGGAGGTGTCTTCGACGACCAGGATGGAGGCACGAGCTGTCCCACGCAGGCTCTAGCTGTTGGCGGTGTCGGATCCGGGATTGGACTCAACAGGCCTTGGCAAAGGTAACCCACGCGGTGAGTGGAAAAGACGTCTGGTGCAGACTAGGAGAGTCCGGGGTGCCCCTCTTTTGGAAGGGAGCAAGGGCCAGTCTGGAGCAACCAGACCAGCAGCAAAGATTCAAAGGTTCGTCGTCTAGGAGGTCACTAGCCAGCCTGCAAGTGACCAGACAACGCGTCGAGCAGCAAACAAGCAGAAGGGCCTCACGCAGATCTCGTGGATGCTGGAGGGCTGATCTTCAGTGCAGGGGCTGCTCGGGGTTGGGGCTTCTCAGTCCCCAAAGCACTTGGTCGAGTTTACCTCGGGAGTCGTGCTGGAAGCGAAGTGCAGTTTCTTCCAAGATGGCCGGTCCCACGTGTCTCGTCGCACCCACGGGTCTCAGCTTTGCTGCAGATGTAGGTAGAGGTCGGAGAGGTCTGGGAATCCGGGTCTCGCCGGGCTCTGAAGTCTGGATCCTCGAGGGAAGATGACAAAGTGAAGCCGCTGGACGCTTCATGGTGCCTGCAGTTGCAGAGTGGACACTCCTTGTCCACAAGGGAGATTCTTCAGTCTTCTGTGGAGCAGAACGTCGAAGGCCAGAGTTTCTTCTTGTTGAATAGTTCAGGATAATCTAATTTGGAATGGGACCAGCTCCTACCTTTATTCTCCTAAAGGGGGGTGCACTACTGACTAGGTCCCTCCCCTGGGTGGGACCAGGAAGGGGGGTGGTTACACCCCCTATCCTTTGTCCGGTTTCCAGCCAGAGCTGGGGCAGGGATGCCCCAGCAACTGGTTTGAACCGGTGTATGCACAGGGCACCTTGTGTGCCCCAGGCATGTCTCATTCCTTTCAGGCCTATCCTCTCCAATACACAAAATACTGTCTGGGGTGGTGCTAGCACCTCCCAAGGCAGGAAACCCTTTGTCCAAGCCATCCTCGCTGGAAGGACTCCCAGCAGCAGGAGGTCAGACTTGTGTCTGTGGTGGCAGCATCCATTTTGTGATGCTGAGGCTCGAGTTAACTTTAACCAGGGTTCACAGTTACATACATGTCGTGTCCCTCTAGAAGGGTGGAATGCTACCCCCATCGCCAGAATTGGCGAGGGGGTAGTATTCCAAATCGTATGACACCTTACTGGACATGTTTTGATAATGTTATACCAGAGTTAGCATTTAACCGCGAGGTTGATAATGCACTTAAAAGTATATGGTATAGCGTTATCATGGAACAGCTATTAGGACTTGGTTTCGCAAGCTGCAAACGGGCTCAGCTCATGCCAGAGCACCATCTCACATAATTCCAAGCACTCTGCCTTCAGGATTGATAAGGCCTTCCATAGGAGTGACTGATAGGAATATGTGTCCATTTTAGGGTTAGATATAGGTATACTATATCTACAGCAAAGGGTGTTTACACCACCTTGCCCCAGCTGTCATGCAGCCAGTTGTGTCAGATTTAGATGGCCAGCCAGGGGTGGCATAATACATGCTTCAGCCCCTGGTAGGCCCTGGGTACACCTATCCCCTGGGTACAGGGACTGATAAGGTGGCCCAGTACCAATTGGTAAATGCACCTAAAGTACATGTTTGTCAATTTAGAGAGAGAACAGCTAGGCTGTGGGTCTGATTAGCAGGCCCACAGCCAGGGAAAGTCGTAAACCAGTGAAGCAAAAAGCAAAAATCTGGGGTGACCATAGGATTGCAGACCCCACTCTCCTAAATAACCCCCCCCCCCAAACTTAGGGACATTAAACTAACCTTGACCAGGTGAGTCTTCCTGTTCTAAGTGGAAATACCTGGAGAGACCATCTGCATTGCCATGGTCAGTCCCTGGTCTGTGCTCCACTGTAAAGTCCATCCCCTGTAGGGAAATGGACCACCTAAGAAGTTTGGGGTTTTCACCCTTCATCTGATTTAGCCATAAGAGGGGCTTATGGTCGGTCTGAATCTTGAAGTGAGTTCCAAACAAGTATGGCCTCAACTTCTTCAGGGCCTAAACCACAGCAAAGGCCTCCCTCTCAATAGCTGACCAACGTTTCTCTCTAGGGGTCAGCCTTCTGCTTATAAAAGCAATGGGCCGGTCATGATCATCAATATTCAGTTGATAAAGAACAGCTCCCACACCCAACTCAGATGCATCTGTTTGGACAATGAAGGTTTTGGAGTAGTCAGGACTCTTGAGAATAGGTGCAGTACACATGGCCTGCTTTAGGTCATCAAATGCCTTCTGACAGCTAACTGTCCACTGAACTTTCTTTGGCATTTTCTTGCTTGTCAAGTCATTAAGTGGTGTCACAATGGACCCATAATTTTTGACAAACTTCTTATAGTAACCAGACAGGCCCAAGAAAGCTCTGACCAGTGTCTGGGTGGTTGGAGGAGCCCAGTCCTTTATGGCCTGCATCTTGCTCTCCAATGGTTGAACCTGGACTCCACCCACAAGGTGGCCCAGGTACACAACCTGACTCTGCCCTATCTGGCACTTAGTAGCCTTGATGGTGAGGCCTGCCTTTTGCAGGGCCTCCAAAACTTTCCTCAGGTGGATCAGGTGATCCTCCCAGGTGGAGCTAAAGACAGCAATATCATCTAGATATGCTGCACAGAAGTCATCCAACCCAGTGAGAACTTGGTTCACCAACCTTTGAAAAGTGGCAGGTGCATTTTCCAAACCAAAGGGCATCACCACAAATTGGTAATGACCTCCTGGGGTAGAAAATGCTGTTTTGGCCTTGGCATCCTCAGCTAACCTGATCTGCCAATAACCAGCTGTTAGGTCAAATGTACTTAAGAAAGTTGCAGAAGCCAACTTGTCTATCAGTTCATCTGCCCTAGGTATTGGATGGGCATCTGTCTTAGTGACAGCATTGAGACCCCTGTAGTCTACACAAAATCTCATCTCTCTCTTACCATCCTGGGTGTGAGGTTTAGGCACTAGAACTACAGGACTAGCCCAAGGGCTCTCTGAGGGTTCAATGACTCCCAATTCCAACATCTTTTGGACTTCTTTCTTAATGCAGTCCCTGACGTGGTCAGGTTGCCTGTAGCTTTTACTCTTGACAGGCAGACTGTCACCAGTGTCCACCTCATGGGTGCACCAGTGTGTCTGACTGGGGGTCAGTGAAAACATTTGCCTGAAGGATTGAAGAACCTGTTTACAATCCTCTTGTTGATGGGCAGAGAGGCTGTCAGAAAAGACTACACCATCTACTGACCCATCATCAGGGTTCTGAGAGAGCAGGTCTGGGAGAGGGTCACTCTCTTCCTGCTGCCCCTCATCTGTGGCCATGAGCAAGCCCATGTCCTCCATGTTGACAAATGCTCTGTTTACATGAAGCACCCTGTGGGGGCTCCTGGGAGTTCCCATGTCCACCAAGTAGGTGACCTCTCCCTTTTGCTCAATGATGATATGGGGTCCAGACCATTTGTCTTGGAGAGCTGCTGGGGCCACTGACTCCAACACCCACACCTTCTGTCCTGCATGATACACAGTTAGGACAGCCTTTTGGTCTTGCCAAGCTTTTTGAAGTTCTTGGCTGGCCTCAAGGTTTTTAGATGCCTTCTCTATGTACTCTGCCATCCTGGAGCGAAGACCAAGTACATAGTCCACTATGTCAAGCTTAGGCTTTTTGAGAGGTAACTCCCATACTTCCTTCACAAGACATACTGGTCCTCTTACAGGATGCCCAAACAGAAGCTCAAAAGGGCTGTAACCAACCCCCTTCTGTGGGACCTCTCTGTAAGCAAACAGGAGGCAGGGTAAAAGGATGTCCCATCTTCGCCTGAGCTTTTCAGGTAACCCTTTTATCATCCCTTTGAGGGTCTTGTTGAATCTCTCAACAAGCCCATTGCATTGTGGGTGATAGGGTGTGGTAAATTTGTAATTTACTCCACACTCCTTCCACATAGCAGTTAAGTATCCTGACATGAAGTTTGCACCTCTGTCAGAGACAACCTCCTTAGGAAACCCCACTCTGGAGAAACTCCAAGCAGGGCCCTGGCCACAACAGGAGCTGTAGTGGTCCTAAGGGGAATAGCTTCTGGATACCTGGTGGCATGATCCACTACCACCAGTATAAATCTGTGTCCAGATGCTGTTGGGGGGTCCATTGGTCCAGTAATGTCAATCCCCACTCTTTTAAAGGGAACCCCCACCACAGGTAGTGGTATAAGGGGGGCCTTTGTTGTGCCACCTGATTTGCCACTGGCTTGACAGGTGACACATGAGCGACAAAACTCTTTAGTGTCTTCAGACATATGAGGCCAGTGAAAGTGTGGGGCAAGCCTGTCCCAAGTCTTGTTCTGGCCTAAGTGACCTGCAAGGGGAATCTCATGGGCTAAGGTGAGAAGGAAACCTCTAAGAGACAAGGGGATGACCAGCCTCCTGGTAGCACCAGGCTTGGGGTCTCTTGCCTCAGAGTATAGGAATCCATCTTCCCAATATACCTTATGGGCACCTGTAGCATTCCCTGCAGCCTCAGCAGCAGCCTGCTGTCTGAGGGGTTCAAGAGAGGAACAGTCTAATTGGGCCTGTCTCAAGTCTGCCCTGGAAGGTCCCCCTGTCCCAAGAAACGCAACCTGATCAGGTTCAAGTTCTTCTAGGACAGTTCCTTCTGGGGTCTCTGGGTCAGCCTCCTGAGAGGGCTGATCCTCACCCTGAGGCAGGGGGGAAGGCTCTGCCTTAACCCTACCATTCCTTCTCTTGGGTAGTGTCTGGTCCATTCTTCCAGGATCCAGCACTTGTTCAGCTGGGCATTTCTTGGCCTGTGACCTAGTCACAGCAAGGACATGTGAGGAGAGACCTAGCATTTCTACATGAGTCCTGTACTCCACATCTGACCACAGTGAGGATTCCAAATCATTGCCCAAAAGACAATCTACTGGGAGGTCTGAACTAACTACAACCCTTTTGAGGCCAGTTACCCCTCCCCAGGAGAAATTAACAATTGCCATACTGTGATTGGTAGTGACATTGCTAGCATTGGTCACTAGGTAATCTGAACCTAGCATGATCTGGGCAGGATCCACAAATGTTGGTGTCACCATGGTGACACTGGCACATGTGTCCCTGTAGGCCTGAGCCATTTTTCCATTAATTAAAGGCGTTTGTCTGTATTTGCCCAGAGTACTAGGACTTACAGTAGGGGTCATATCCATGTCCCCAATACAAACAAGAACTGCCTGAGTAGGAATTCTAACTAAGTCAGAACCCACCTCAGTTCCCAGGGTTAACCCAACTATAGCCTTGGGAGGTACACTACCACTACTAACTGTACTAGGGGGTGCAGGCGTCTTAGGGACAGTAGTGGTAGGAGTTTGGCCTTTCTTGGTGCACTCACTAAACCAGTGAGTCTTACTTTTACAGTATTGGCACCATGGTTTCTTAGGACCATCATTCTTCGTCTTTTGGGAAGTTTGGGACCCACCCTCCTTAGGTTGTTGGGGCCCTGTTGAAGACTTCTGGTCATTTTGCTTATTCTCATTACCCTTCTGGTCTGCTTTCTTCTGGCCACCACCCTGGTTCTGGTTCTGCTGCTTGACCCTCGTCCTGACCCATCTGTCTGCCTTCTTTCCCAATTCTTGGGGAGAGGTCAGATCTGAGTCAATCAAGTGCTGATGCAACAACTGGTTCTGACAATTATTTAAGATTTGCTCTCTCATAATTAGATTATACAATCCTGTGTAATCAGTAACTTTACTTCCCAGTAACCAGCCCTCCAGAGCCTTAGTGGCACAATCAACAAAGTCAGTCCAATCTTGAGCCTGAGTTTTCTGGGTATCCCTGAACATCAACCTGTACTGTTCAGTGGTTAAGCCAAACCCATCAATCAGAGCAGTTTTCAAGACTTGGTAATCATTTGCATCCTCATCTCTAACAGTGAGGAGCTTGTCTCTACCTTTACCTTCAAAGGAGAGCCACAATATAGCTGCCCACTGACCTGCTGTACTTTGCAGGCTCTCTCCAAAGCAGTTATCCACTTGTGGATATCATCTCCTGTCTTATAGGAGGGCACTATTTTACTCAGCTGTCTATTATCAAAACTCCTGTCTCTATCCCTAGGGATTGTGCTGCCACCAGTGGGGACTAGCCCACTCACTTTGCTCCCTAGCAAAGGCAAGCTTCTCTTTGGCCAGGGCAAGTTCTTCCCTCTGGATCCTCAGATTAACTTCCTTCATCTTGGCCTCATGTTCTCTCCTCTGAGAGGAAGTCATCCTTCTCTGAGCAGATGCATGAGAGGCTCGAGAGTGCACAGATCTAATGGAGTCCCTAGAATGAGACCTATCTCTTCTAACTCCATGGTTAGGCCTGCTCAGGGTCAGTACTGGGGGTCCCCCAGATCCTTCCCTATGTAGGTCTAAGTTGGCCCTTGTGAGTCTGCTGACTATCACAGAACCATTGTCTACCTCATCCCCAGACTGTTCTTCTTCTTCCTCCTCCTCTTCTACATTCTCTGTTTCAGGGAGGTCTGGATCTCCAAGAGTACCTTCTAAGGGGGGCATTCTCCTATCTGGATTAGAGGGGTCTGTGTTGGCAGCCCTTCTGGCATCATATGTCTCTAAGAGACCTAACAGAAAAGGAGTGGTAGGGTTAGAACCCTGTTTCAATTTCCTGGAGGTACACAATTGTCTCATCTCCTGGAAACTGAGAGCTGCCTATCTGGAAAGGACCTGTGGAGGGTCACTAACCACAAGGGGAGTCACTGAGGTCTCTCCTGTGGTAGACATGCTTTCTAGTGAGGTGTAAGTGGTGCACTTACCTACACTATGGGTTTTGCTACTGATCCCTTGCTAAGAGTTGTAGTCAGGGTGTGCTAGGCTCTTTCTACTACAACAGCTGGTTCAGTAGAACTCAGAGTATTTCTAAGCTTGTTATATGTACCTAGGTACCGTATGTGATCTTTCAAATGATATTTCAAGATTATATGTGGTAAAAACAACAGCAAGCTCAAATCCCAACCTCTGCACACCAATGTGAGAAGTTGGCCTGATATATGATGCTCACTAGTTCTAGTGATCACCTTGTATCAGTCCAAACAACCCTTATGGTGATTGGTTGTAAGTCAACCTTATAGACCAGCTATCCTAATGGTAGCATGGACAAAGCAGTCTTAGGCTAAACTCTTTTGGCATGTGTAGCCAGCTGTTTTACCACAATATAACCCCTTGAATACCAGATGAAAGGACACCACACAGGTTGTTATGAAAATAAACAGTATATTTATTAATAACAACACCTCTGAACTCTTTATGAGGTCAGAGGGCTAAGCACATGACAATCTCTTACGAAAAATACTACAAGTTGCACAAAATTACAATGGTGCCCTAGGGGCACGACAAACCATATACTAAGTAAGTGGAATGTGAGAGTCGATAAAAGGAATGGAGATGTCCAGAGGCTGTAGGATCGATGGGACCACGCTACACTAACTTCAGGTAAGTAATAGGAGGCCCACGGAACGCGTGTGCAGAGTGTGAACTCACACGCGAGATGCGTAACGACGTCTATGGACAGTACAGTTCAAGTAAAAGGTAAGTACGGACAATCCTGACTAGTTAGGACAACAACGACTGTGGAATTGGAAACTAGGACAGTTAGAGTACCCTTGAGCACCGAAATGCTCTCTTTACCTCACCCACGGGCTGCGGGTGCATAGGTGCCAAAGTGTGTCGGGTTCTCGCGTTGAAGTCAATGGAGCCTGAAAGAAAAAATGCTGCAGGCGACCAGGAGGAAGATGTCCGGTGTGATCCAAGGGTGGATCGGTGAAGAAGAGGACCTGAAAGCAGAGGGGATAGTGTTCAAAGTCACTAGCCAGTGACCGGTGTGGAACCAGGAAGGAACCAGGTGCTGTCGTCGCAATCAGGTGAAGAGTGGACGCTTGACTCTGCAGCCACGTAGACCAGAAGGTGTCTTCGACAACCAGGATGGAGGCACTAGCTGTCCCACACAGGCTCTCGCTGTCAGCGGTGTCGGATCCGGGATTGGACTCAACAGGCCTTGGCAAAGGCAACCCACACTGTGAGTGGAAAAGACGTCTGGTGCGGACTAGGAGAGTCCGGGGTGCCCCTCTTTTGGAAGGGAGCAAGGGCCAGTCTGGAGCAACCAGACCAGCAGCAAAGATTCAAAGGTTCGTCGTCTAGGAGGTCACTAGCCAGCCTGCAAGTGACCAGACAACGCGTCGAGCAGCAAACAAGCAGAAGGGCCCCACGCAGATCTCGTGGATGCTGGAGGGCTGATCTTCAGTGCAGGGGCTGCTCGGGGTTGGGGCTTCTCAGTCCCCAAAGCACTTGGTTGAGTTTACCTCGGGAGTCGTGCTAGAAGCAAAGTGCAGTTTCTTCCAAGATGGCCAGTCCCACGTGTCTCGTCGCACCCACGGGTCTCAGCTTTGCTGCAGATGTAGGTAGAGGTCGGAGAGGTCTGGGAATCTGGGTCTCGTCGGGCTCTGAAGTCTGGATCCTCGAGGGAAGACGACAAAGTGAAGCCGCTGGACACTTGATGGTGCCCGCAGTTGCAGGGTGGACACTCCTTGTCCACAAGGGAGATTCTTCAGTCTTCTGTGGAGCAGAACGTCAAAGACGAGAGTTTCTTCTTGTAGAATAGTTCAGGATAATCTAATTTGGAATGGGACCAGCTCCTACCTTTATTCTCCTAAATGGGCTGCACTACTGACTAGGTCCCTCCCCTGGGTGGGACCAGGAAGGGGGGTGGTTACACCCCCTATCCTTTGTCCGGTTTCCCGCCAGAGCTGGGACAGGGATGCCCCAGCAACTGGTTTGAACCGGTGTATGCACAGGGCACCTTGTGTGCCCCAGGCATGTCTCATTCCTTTCAGGCCTATCCTCTCCAATACACAAAATCTTGTCTGGGGTGGTGCTAGCACCTCCCAAGGCAGGAAACCCTTTGTCCAAGCCATCCTCGCTGGAAGGACTCCCAGCAGCAGGAGGTCAGACTTGTGTCTGTGGTGGCAGCATCCATTTTGTGATGCTGAGGCTCGAGTTAACTTTAACCGGGGTTCACAGTTACATACATGTCGTGTCCCTCTAGAAGGGTTGAATGCTACCCCCGTCGCCAGAATTGGCGAGGGGGTAGTATTCCAAATCGTATGACACCTTACTCGACATGTTTTGATAATGTTATACAAGAGTTAGCATTTAACCGCGAGGTTGATAATGCACTTAAGAGTATATGGTATAGCGTTATCATGGAACAGCTATTAGGACTTGGTTCCGCAAGCTGCAAATGGGCTCAGCTCATGCCAGAGCACCATCTCACATAATTCCAAGCACTCTGCCGTCAGGATTTATAAGGCCTTCAATAGGAGTGACTGATAGGAATATATGTGTCCATTTTAGGGTTAGATATAGGTATACTATATCTACAGCAAAGGGTGTTTACACCACCTTGCCCCAGCTGTCATGCAGCCAGTTGTGTCAGATTTAGATGGCCAGCCAGGGGGGCATAATACATGCTTCAGCCCCTGGTAGGCCCTGGGTACACCTATGCCCTGGGTGCAGGGACTGATAAGGTGGCCCAGTACCAATTGATAAATGCACCTAAAGTACATGTTTGTCAATTTAGATAGAGAACAGCTAGGCTGTGGGTATGATTAGCAGGCCCACAGCCAGGGAAAGTCGTAAACCAGTGAAGCAAAAAGCAAAAATCTGGGGTGACCATAGGATTGCAGACACCACTCTCCTACACTCCCATTGAACTATTCCTGAAAAATACGCATATTCCCAAGTGACAATTCATCTGGCCTTTTGTACCGCAACCGGTTGTGGTATTGCCCTGTGGAACTCGGGGAACTGCCAGGGTAAATGGAATACTGATCTTTTAATTAAATGGAGGTTAGTGTGCACCTATGGCAGGCAATGTGGTCCTGGGAGGAATGATAAAAATCATCATAGCCAGGGTGCCCAGGAGGAAATGGAATTATATATCTGAATGCTGTTACATAGCTGTGCACCTTTGGTGGATCGATGGAAGATGGATTATCTGAGGTAAAATGGGGGGGGGGGCATTTAAAGAAAAAAGTAAAAAGTGTAAAAAAAACAAAATACATAAAAAAATTAAAAAAAATATTAAAAAAATATGTAAGTAAAAAATGAAATTAACGCGCTAATTGTTTGGGCCCTTACCTTGCCGGTTTGTTTTGCTGCTGCCCTGCTGCCCTGTTGGTGCTCATCTCTCTGGCCGTGTGTCTGCAGTTACGCTAGCGGCTGTTGCCTCTCCCGCCCTTGCCATACTTGCGTCCTCGCAGGGAAGGGACTACACATCCCAGAAGTCCCGGCGGCGCAGGAAGATCGCATCATTGGGCAGCGCCAAGAGGCACTTAAATCCCAAGGAGATCACACGCAGCGCGGGGCGCGCTAATTGTTTGGGCCCTTACCTTGCCGGTTTGTTTTGCTGCTGCCTTGCTGCCCTGTTGGTGCTCATCTCTCTGGCCGGGGGTCTGCTGTTACACTAGCGGCTGTTGCTGCTCCCGCCCTTGCTATACTTGCGTCCTTGCAATGAAAGGACTACACATCCCAGAAGTCCCGTCGGCACAGGAAGATCACGTCATTGGGCAGCGCCAGGAGGCGCTTAAATCCCAAGGAGGACACACGCAGCGCGGGACGCGCGCGAGCGAAGGGCATGCCCGTCCGCGCCCGTCAGAGCCCAGAGGAGGCTGGGCTGGGCCACACCATTAACTTCTTCTGCCGAGAACTGTAAGACTGCATCCATTGTCTGGGACTATTGTTATTATTTGCTTTCCTAATTCTGAAAAGGCTGCCTAATTGAAACTTTTGTGGGTTCCTTTAATTTTGTGTCTAGTCATTATGAGTAAAAGAAAGGTAGGGGATAGGGTGGTGGGTACACCTGATGCCTTTTTAAATAGAACGGATCAGTTTTAATTCACGAGATTCAGGCAACTGAACGTAGGCTGTCTTTGGCACCAGTTTCGTCTAGGGGATGCTCTTTGCCTAGTGCCTAGCTACCCCCCACACAAAGGAGTAATGAAGTGGATCCCTCTGGCGAGATAACACCACCTAGCTCGATATGTGAGGTGTCTATGCCCCCCATTTTTGATGCTTTGCAATCCCTTAGTAGTACCCAGAGCCCGGTTATGGTTAAAACTTGGGGGAGGAAAGTACAAGGGGGGGTAGGAGTTGAACCGTCTACAAAAAAAAGGAAAGGTCGCTGCCTAGCTAAACAACTACCATTGGTGGCCACTAATGAAACCAGTGGGGCATATGTATTTGGGAATCTAGGTGTTAATGCCTCAGTAATTAATTCTACTGTTGGCTCTAATGTTCAGTTTAATCAAGAAGATCTGTGCACACTACTAAAGGATCAGCTAGCTGCACTTATCACCCCCATCCTTAAAAGACTAGACTCAGTAGATGAGAGGCTCAATAAAATTGAACACTGTCTATCCAATAGCAAGCAAAGGATTCCCACCAATCTCATCCCACATGATAATGGGGGCGGGGGGGGCACTGTAAACCTTTAGGGGTAGCAATCACCGTGCAAACTGGTGATATACCAAACACACAAGTACTCTCTGCTCAGGTTCCACAGGTGCCAAGTGCTGTACACCCAGCTCCGCCAAAACAAAATAGCGGCACTATGGTTCCACTGGTACAGCAGAGTGAGGCAGTGGGTATTGGGAGGTGGGATGAAGATGGGTTAGAAGGGGGCCCTAATATGCTTCCTAGCCTCCATCTTCCCCCTGAAGCCACACCGTATACTATTATTCTAGCCAATGTGCCCCCACTCCCTTTGGGTATTCGTGAACACTGGTCAACCCTTAAAAACAAAGCTCTCTATTTCCTGAGGAAACAGACTGGTATTAGCAGTGCACTATTTGATGAATTTAAAATGGTGCGGCGTATTATTTGGGTTGGCCATTCACATAAATCTTTGACGGGTGACTGTGTTGTATTGAGTTTTAGGTCTCCTTCCTTTGTACAACATATCTTTGAGACGGCTGCCCGTTATCCACCCGCTGCTGATGAAATTAGACTACTACCTTTAGGGTTTTTTTACAATCCATGTAAGATGCCACGATATAAGGAAGCTTGGGTTCCCCATAGGGCTCACAACTCGGTTGACTATCCAACTCAGATTAGTAACCGTTTTGAGTTACTATCCACGTTAGAAGACATTAATTGACTGAGTAGATGTGTCACCCCATTGATGGTCGAAGGACACAGCGTTAAAAATATGGCCGATAGGATCTCACTGGGCACCCTCAAGGAGTTGTGTAGGGGGAGTGTTTCCCCTAGGGCAAAATTGATTGACAGTGTAGCCAAAAGTTGTTGGGGCACCGAACAATGGGATACGCAAGCTGACCTTGAGGTTCGTCCATCAGTGAGCTTTTGCTCAACGAGACCATTCGTTACCCTATCATCGTGGAATATTGCGGCCTAGAATCAAAATTACACTCAACTGATTGGGCAACTTTTATAGAGAATATGGATGTATGGGCCTTCCAAGAGACTTGGTCTGTGGAAGGAGTTTTTCATGTGGGGTATTTAAATTTCTATAAACCAGCAGTCAAGGGAGCTAGGGGCAGACCAGTTGGTGGGTTGGCTCTTTGGGTGCGGCAACTTGAGGGGATTAAGGTGGAAGAGGTTTTTATTAACAGCCCCGACATGATGGCTCTCCGGGTTAGTTCATCAAAGGGCCTCGACATGACAATATATAATGTATATTCGAGGGGCCTACCGGGTAGGAGGAGTTCCCCAAGTTGTTACAATCCTGGAAAGCCACCTGAATTAGGAGGATAAATTTAGTAACCGGATCATTGCTGGAGATTTTAACACGTGTTTTTAGCCCCTAGACCTGGATGATGGCAAGCTCACCGAAGATGTGGATGTATTGTGGGGTGTTCCCTATTTGGACCTACAACCCATAAGGAAATGGTCCGAGGCTGCACTCCAATTGAAGGGTTTGTGCCTGGACAAGGGATTGAGGGTCGTTACTGGTAGGACTCAGTCAGACAGGAAAGGGTGCGAAGACGTTTGATAATGGCAGATCTGGCAGCCGCATTGACTATATATTAGTTAATGTGGAGTTGTGGCCTTCTATTTTAGATATGGTGGTTGAGAGTAGGCCAGAAAGTGACCACAGCCCCCTGGTCCTCTAGGAGGAAATGTGTAATAGACCAGGAGAAGGCAACTATCTCCAATGAACAAAGAAGGGTACGGTGGCCTAGGGTAGTCACTAACGAGAGGACCCGTGCTGATATTAGGGACTTGGTTTCAAGTTCCCTGTTAATACTTAACGGTTGTGAGTCAATTGAGGTGCTCAATGTCAATTTATTGAGTATCCACAGTGAACTCTTTATGGGCCTTAAAAAGTATTTTATTAAAGACAACCCCTGTAAAAAGGATAAATTGCTGAAGCCAAGCTTGTGGTAAAATATAAGATGTAGGCAAGCCCAAAAAGCTTTGGTGAAAGCTATTAAATCTAGATTGCAGGATAATATTAAGCAATGCAGGGTCACTTACAAAGCAGTGCAGAGACAAGCTAAAAAAGCATTGGATGAAGATAGTTGGAAGGAGTTGTTACAGGCCTGCAATGGTCGTAATATGACTCATTTTTGGTACCTTTTAAAGTGGGGTAATAGCCTGCAATCACAGACCCCGAGCAACCATGTTGAGCCACAGCATTGGGTAAAATATTTTGAAAATCAATTTAAGATTCTTGATAGTAATATTGAGGTTGTCCCGTCCCCTAGTTTTGATAAACCACTGAAGTTCTCACATAAAGAGGTGGAGTTGGTGCTGAAAGTGGTTCCAAGTGGTAGAGCACCAGGGCCCGACTGCATCCCAGCAGATTTATTTAAGCACGCCCAAGATTTATGGGTCCCATACTTAACCCTTCTAGTAAATGCTTTAGCTAACGGACCACCAGTCCCAGAGTCCTGGTTTGGAGCAGAGATTTTACCGCTCTACAAGAAAGGTGATCGCTCTGCTCCGGCCAACTATAGACCGATTAGTCTAATCGATGCTGTTCAGAAAGTCATAGCAAGATTAGTATTAGGGAGGATACAGGGCTGGGTGACCGAAGCTGACATTCTAACTCCATTACGGGCAGGGTTTTGGTCACATATCGGGACCCTGGATCAGGCCTTCAGATATGTGCTGCTGTACTGGAAGCAGGTGTTCTTAGGTGGGGGTTTGCTTTTTGTGGCTTTTATAGATTTTAGATCTGCCTTTGATCTTGTGCCAAGGGCAAAATTGTGGAAAGTATTTTTGGAGCAGGGGATGCCTAATGAACTGGTTGCTATCTTGGTTAAACTCCATGAACACACTTATGCACAGGTCCGCTGGGGCAAACCAGGGAAAGTAACTGACATGTTTGAGGTGTGTAAGGGCATCAGAGAGGGGTGTGTGCTGAATCCCACCCTGTTTTCCTGTATAAATGGGGTGATCCAGTACTTTGCTAATTTCCCACGTGAAAGTACCCCTGCTCATGTTCGCGGACGACACCTTGCTTATATCTAAAACGAGACAGGGATTACAACTGGCACTGTCTCGATTTGAGGTGTTTTGCCGTGAACATGAGCTGGAGGTCAACGTAGGGAAAACCAAGTTTATGGTGCTCCATGGGTCGAAGTCTGTTAGAGCTAGCGTTTATATGGATGGCGTCCCTTTGAAGCAGACAGATGTTTTTACCTACTTGGGGGTCACATATAGTGACAAACTGAGCTGGAATCCCCAAATTGATATGCTAACATTGAAGCACACCCAGCTAGCTGGTGCACTGATAGAAGAGCACAGGTTATCCCTAACTAAGCCCATTGCCCCCATTGTTAAAATATAGGCTTCCAAAATCTTGCCTGCGATTATGTATGGTGCTGAAATATGTGGTTTAATCAATCTGACCCCACTAATTGTTGATCAGAATACATTTTTGGGGTCGACAGTAGGCTTGCCCCAATCATCACCGCGTATGCCTCTGCTGTTAGACCTTGGCTGCCAGACTCTTGAGGATGTGCCATGCTTCAGACCCCTGGCATTCTGCAGACATCTCTGGATTACTCCAGACCTCTCCTTGTATGCCAAAGCCGTGGCTGAAGTAAGGGGGCTTGGGTGTTCACATACGATTTCCTGGTTGTCTGAAATCAAGTCATTGTTGACTGATATGGGGATGGGTGAACTCTGGGCCCATCCGGACACAGCTGAGTTTCCATCAAAAAAAGTTTATAGTGCTGTGTATTGGGAGATGATTAAAGTTAAGAGATTTTCCTCCCACATCAGTAGGTCTCTGACATCAGTTTTTCTTGACAACAAAGATGAATCCCTCCTTGAAGATTACTGGGATATTATCACGAATCAATCCGACCGCAAACTTTATCACCAGTTCAGAGTAGGCACTTTGCCCCTACGATGGTTATCTAGTAGATGGAACTCTGCTGGTAGTGATGAATGTGCATTTTGCCTAGACCTCACTGAAACCACCGATCATTTCTTAATTGCTTGCCATGTGTACCACCAACCGAGGCGCATTTGGCTCAAACCAGTATGCTTGCTTATGGGAACTAGATCAGCAATGGTAGCTAGTAGAATATTGAAAACTGATACTTCCAACTTAGTCGTAATTGGAGTAGCAAAGTTTTTGAGCTGGGCTTGGGTTCTTCGGAATAAAAAAGGGGGGTGTAGCAGTCATGTATGATGAAGCTGCGATAATTTGAAGTAGGGGCTGCTGTCGGAAATTAATATAGAATTGGAGAGTCCACACCATAGTCTTTTTATTACTAGATATGTATTAGGTCTATTGCTCGCTTTCATATTTAATTCTTTTTTAGGAATGGTTTTAAATGTAAATTTATACGTATTTATTTATTAATGGAACTCTGGAAATAGGTTTTAGAACTTTGAATATGAATTTTTTTTATCTTGTATGGAATTTGTACTAATTTGTTATATACTGTCTTTTATGATGAAGAATCGCAATAAAGACTTAATGACTGACTGACTAAAATCGACATTTTTAAAATATGAGATAAATAAATTGAAATTCAAAAATGAGAAAAATGTAAATAAAAATTAAGATGAAAATAAATTACAATACACATTTAATTTTATTAAATACATAGGTGAATTAAAAAAAAATTATAGATATAAATTTTTATTTATAAAACAAATCAGTAATTTCCTATGTTTTTTCATGTGTGAGGATAAGAAGAAACCTATTGGAGTTGCAAAATATTTTTTTTTAAATGCATTAAATGTATATAGGCACTGTTCATCAAAATCATATTATTAATATACATACTCCAATGTTCCTCAAGCATATTATTAAACTGATATATCATCCATCTATGTAAGCCTCTGGCAAAGGCTCACTAGCTAGATGCACAAAACGGCTGCCAACCATTGCCACATGGTCACAACAACAACAACCAGCAAGGAGGCATTGCCCCGGAAAAGAACACATTGCAGGACTATGCCAAAAGTACACTGGCTGCCTACACAAAATGCCTACCAGCCACCTGGTCAAAAAACAAGCAGGAGGCATGGAAATCAAAGGACAAATGCAGACCTATGGCAAAGGCACACTGGCTGCCTAGACTAAATTGCCACCATCCACATGGTCAAACAACACGCAGGAGACATGGAAAACAAAGAACACAGGCAGGTCTATGGCAAAAGCACACTGGCTGCCTAGGAACAATGGCCACCAGCCACATGGTTAAGCAACAAGTAGGAGGCATGGAAAACCAAGAACACATACAGGTCTTTGGACACTGATCATACACAAAAAAGTCTGTTAGCCACATTGTCTGGGCAACAAAGACAAATCGTGGCCTATGGCAAACACTCTCATACTGGCCAGACAAAGAAGACATGGCAACAGAGGAAAAAAACAGCATTAATTCAGCAATGCACAAAACTAAAATGAACTGGGCTAAAACATTTTACAACAACACCCATCCTCCAAAGACATCAAATATATTACCCCGCCTATATACTGTTTGCAGTAACAAAGCGTGAAATACCCCAAAAAACACATTTTGTTATTGAATCCAATGCCATACATGGCCTAAACAATGTTTCAATTCAACAGATACCACAGAAACAGTTGTTTCATGCACATATGACTAATACTGAGCCTACTAGCTGGAAGGCCCATTGGCAGACTGGGCCACATAATAAATTAAAAGAATATTGTAAACTTATTAGAAAACATGGAGAAAATGTACTAAACTGTGCTTAATTTTTCCTTTACAAAACAAGAAAATGTGCATGCAGAAACTGCAGGCCACCCACCAAAAGAAATTTAAAAAATTTAATGAAAGTACAAATGCATCCTGGGGCATCCCACAACCAAATAAACAACACCCTTATACACCAGTTTTAGAACTTGTGAAATCTCAAATACAAAGTCCTTAAATCCAATGGTATATATGCAGCAGACAAAGACAATGATATTTCCAGCTCCAAATTCAAATGAAACGTCAGAAGGAGATGGACAAAGTGTTTGAAGGAGCCTGCTGGAAGGAACAGGAAACTGGATTCTCTGGGACACTTCATTCCTGTTGTAAAAAAGAAAAAGAAAAAAAAGCTTCTCACACAAAAAAATATCTCAAACTTCTGGAGAAGAAAAACCTCTCAGCTGCTTCTTGAGCACCACAAAAGCTGCTTCAGTGATGCATTTGACATCTGCACTACATAGGCGCTGTTGTGGCCGGAAGTCATGCAAGTGAGTCTGAAGTATTTAGCGAGCTCGCTAGTGAGCAGAGATTATCAGGACGCTCACTCATGAATGGCAAAACAATTTTGAGCACGCAAACAGAAAGGAACTCTGCTTTGCACCCAGAAAGGCAGAATTCAGGAAATCCATGCTCCGCCGCGAAGTGTGGAGTACCCGAATTCAACAAACTTCACGAGCAGAGTTTCCCGCAAGGGCCTACTTGCAACCCAAATTTCCTTAACCACCTTAAACCCTAAAAATACCTTTGCCACCCATTACCCTCACCCACCCCTAAACGTTAAAAACAACCCTTACCCCAATATATATTCACTGAAAAAAACTATGATTACAGGGATGTTATAGTTAGGAAGTAGAGGGACGCCATGCACTGCTACCTACCCCGCATATTACATCAGTAAAGACATAAATTCATAACATTTGCAATACAAAAAACTGTGCATGTTTGGGGCATGAGTTATAGTTACCTTAGGGTGTGTATATTACCTACTGGCGGTCGCCAGTAGGTATATATAGTTAGGATTTTTTCTCTATGGGATTTCTGAAAATTCTATGTCTAATAACTTTGGCGTTTGTGGACGGAATTGGCTGAAATTTTCAGGAAAATGGCACATTTTGTTTCTGAGCAGCCCTGGAAAATTTGGGGGGGGTTCGTCAAGGGGGGGCCGAGAAAAAAGGGGGGTCCCAAAACGTGTTTTTAACATTGAGTTTTCCATAGGGCGGTTGGCCTCACTTTTAGCCCGAACGGCTGAATGGATTTGCACGAAACTTGGCAACATTGTAGGGACTGGTAGCCCGATGTGCCTTTGCTAGGTCTCAATATATGTGCTTCAGTGGATTTTGAGAAATTAACGTTCCAAAAAAGATATATATCTGTAACAGCGGACCGGGCAGCGCTCCGGTTCGCGGACTTTGCGCGGTACGGAGCTTTGTGAAGCGAAGCTGATTGGTTCTCCGGCGTCTGTGAACATTCCAAACAGTCCGTAGCAGCCGCCATCTTGTCTCTCGGTAGGATCGAGAGACAAGAGGAGGCCAAAGCGAAGGGGCAAATGACCATAAGGGGGCATAGTAGATCCTCGCTGACCCCCTAAGTTTGATGTGGAGGTTTTAAAAGGGCCCCGCGGGGCAAAAAAAATAAATAATAATAATAATCGAACGGCTGAATGGATTTGCACGAAACTTGGTAAAATATTAGGGACTGGTAGCCCGATGTGCCTTTGCTAGGTCTCAATATATGTGCTCCAGTGGATTTTGAGAAATTAACGTTCAAAAAAAGATATATATCTGTAACAGCGCTCCGCTTCGCGTAACGGAGGTTTGCGGAGCTGATTGGTTCTCCGGCGTCTGTAAACATTGCAAACAGTCCGTAGCGGCCGCCATCTTGTCTCTCGGTAGGATCGAGAGACAAGAGGAGGCCAAAGCGAAGGGGCAAATGACCATAAGGGGGCATAGTAGATCCTCCTTGACCTCTTAGGTTTGATGTGGAGGTTTTAAAAGGGCCCCGCGGGGCAAAAAAAAAAATAATAATAATAATCGAACGGCTGAATGGATTTGCACGAAACTTGGCAAAATTGTAGGGACTGGTAGCTCGATGTGCCTTTGCTAGGTCTCAATATATGTGCTTCAGTGGATTTTGAGAAATTAACGTTCAAAAACAAGATATATATCTGTAACAGCGCTCCGTTTCGCGGAGATAAAATTATCTCTGTATTACCTAGCTGTTGCTAACACCAGTTAGCGACGGCTAGTAGGAGATAGCGACCATCTTGGGCCCCACTTTGCATGTGAGTGATATTTATCACTAATGACATGCAAAGTGGGCATGCCAAGATGTTAGCGACTGGAAACAGTCGCTAACATCGCTATCTCCTATTACCAACTTTTGGAAATATTTGCGATAAGCGCGAATATCTCCAAAAGCTACCACCTGCCCTGAGCAGTTCTTAGCCATGTTATCCAATGGGAGGTGGATAACATGGCTAAGAGCATTAGCTCGGTAATGCATGAATATCGCTGAGTTTTCAGCGATATTAATGCATTGCGGTCGTTTTTTATCGTATTTGCGATAAACCTTGATAATAGCAAGGTTTATCTGCGATAATTTCTGAAGATGCTTAGCGGTAAAAAATTCGTTGCTAAGCATCGTTAGGGATAAATATCGCTTAACTTTGGTAATATGCCCCAACGTCTGTTAACGTTCGATTCGAAGGAAATCAGGAAGTGTTGAAAAACATTGTCTGCGCCATCTTGCCTTTTTTCAAATGCCACACTTTTGTCGTGCACGGCAGTCATTTTAGATGCCTTGACCAGACCCACTCTCTGCACGCTGTCGATCCTTAGCATGGCTCCCCACCCTCGCAAGCATCTCCCCCAGGCAGTGGTCACCCCCGCTCTCTGTCTTATGCATGGGTAATAAACCACCCCCCATCTGCGCTGCTCTTCACTGAGAATCACACCCTGTGCCCGCCCGACACCTCCCTTTCGCCCTATTTACTACCGCACCCTCTGACACTCCTTTTCCTCTGTGTCCGATTGTCCAGGCCGGTCCTAGGGTATCAGCTAGCCCTGCAGATGTAGTTTATGGCCCCAGCTGTAAAGAATCACCCCTCTTCAAAGGAGTTATAGTAGATCAAGGCCCACACTCGATGAGATCCGTCAAAGCAGACGCGTTCCTATTATCTGAAAACCATCCTGTATTGTGATTGGGGAGGGGACCGAGCCTGAAGCGGAAGATTCCAGGGATGACTCTTTGTACATCAAAGTTTTTACAATTATGTGTCACATTAAAAATATATAGCACTCCAACAAAGTAGTAAGATTATAAAACTTTAATAACTTATAAATATATACAAGAAAACAAAAACAGTAATAACATATAAACATTTTTAGAGAAAAACAACGAAGTAGCGGTCGGCTGTGCGAATAGTCCCAACGCAGCACAACGTCCAGATTTCACTGATTTCGGCATCCGGCGTGGGGCGTCGCGGGGGGTGGGTCATCAGTAGCAAACTGTTGTGCGAATAGTTCCAAGGCAGCAGAACGATGGCACCAAGGTGATGTCCAGTAAGTTGCTGCACTGGTTTTGGTATCCTACAATGCTGCTCCGAATAACGGCGTGGGGCGCCCCGGGGGAGGCGGCGTGAACGGGCCTCTCCAGGTGGAGTCTCGTCTGTTGTAGTGGGGCGCCCCTTTACCGTTTCAGTTGCCATTCCGTCCGCTTTTGGTCCACTGTGTCAAAAGCCGCAATTCAGCTGAGTTGCGCCCACTCTTGCGGTGCAGCGATAGGCGGCTGTCACAGGACTCTCAAAATGGCGGCAGGCTGTTTCCTTTTTGGGCCTGGTCCACTGAAATGGCCCTGGGACACCTTGGAAATCGGACGCTTGTCTGCTAGGTCTTGGACCCCATTCTCGAAAGCGTCCCCTCCGCCTTGAGGATTCATCAAAAGTTTTGGGGGCCCCCGACTCCTGCAGGCTTCTGGTGGGGAGCGGCTGCCATGATTGCTCGCGGAATGACTACGACGGAGCCACGAGAGGGTGGTGCTTTCATGGTGACGCCAGCTTCAGTCTGAAACATCCAGAAACAAGGTGGGGCTTTCATCGTTTGGGGAAAAAAAAAGTTTTCATCCAATGAAAAGTGTTGTTTTTAGGTCATATGATCAAGCCTTCCATCATTAGGAAACCAAAAGTAAAATGAACCAATGAAAAGTTTTATAAACAAGTCACATGACCTGTTATGCGGCATAGGGTATAAAATGCGGAGAAAATACGTTGGCACGTGAGGCGGCGTCAGTAGCGGACCGATGTGCGAATAGGCCGAAGGCAACACAACGCGCCAAGATCCGGATGGCACCGAGGTGGTGTCCAGCAAGTTGCAGCACTGGTGTGGCCATCCTACAATGCTGAAAGTCGGCGTGGGGCGCCCTGTTGGCCTGTGAGTTCGCGTCAGTAGCGGACCGATGTGCGAATAGGCCGAAGGCAGCACAACGCGCCAAGATCCGGATGGCACCGAGGTGGTGTCTAGCAAGTTGTCGCACTGGTGTGGCCATCCTACAATGTTGAAAGTCGGCGTGGGGCGCCCCGTTGGCCTGTGAGATGGCGTCAGTAGCGGACCGATGTGCGAATGGGGCCAAAGGCAGCGCAACAATATTTTCTGAATAGAAGACACCACAAGGCGCTGAGATGCCAAGATCCGGATGGCACCGAGGTGGTGTCTAGCAAGTTGTGGCACTGGTGTGGCCATCCTACAATGGTAAAAGTCGGCGTGGGGCGCCCTGTTGGCCTGTGAGATGGTGTCAGTAGCGGACCGATGTGCGAATGGGGCCAAAGGCAGCGCAACAATATTTTCTGTATGGAAGATACCACTAGGCGTTGAGATGCGAAGATCCGGATGGCACCGAGGTGATGTCTAGCAAGTTGCTGTACTGGTGTGGTCATCCTACAATGCTGAAACTCGGCGTGGGGCGCCCCATTAGCCTGTGAGATGGCGTCAGTAGCGGACCGATGTGTGAATAGGCCGGAACCAGCACAAGGCGCCAAGATCCGGATGGCACCGTGGTGGTTTCATAGTTGAGAGGCACTTCATCTGCAGTGGGGCGCCGAGATCTGGATGGCACCGAGGTGATGTCTAGCAAGTTGCTGTACTGGTGTGGCCATCCTACAATGCTGAAAGTCGGCGTGGGGCGCCCCATTAGCCTGTGAGATGGCGTCAGTAGCGGACCGATGTGCGAATGGGGCCAAAGGCAGCGCAACAATATTTTCTGAATAGAAGACACCACAAGGCGCTGAGATTCGGTTGGCACCGAGGTGATGTCTAGCAAGTTGCCGCACTGGTGTGGCCATCCTACAATGCTGCTCCGAATAACGGCGTGGGGTGCCCGAAGGGGGGGGGGAGGTGGCGTGAACGGGCCTTCCTAGGTGGAGGCTCGTCTGCTGTAGTGGGGCGCCCCTTTACCGTTTCAGTTGCCATTCAGCTGAGTTTCGGCTGCTCTTGATGCTACAGCGACAGGCGGCTGCAACAGGACTCTCAAAATGGCGGCTTGTTCTTTGGATTTGGGCCTGGTCTACTAAAATGGCCCTGGGACACTTTAGAACTCGGACGCTCGATTTTTTTTTTTCCTTTCCTGTACATGCAAAAAAAGGTAAATTCCCGGTACGTTACACGCTTCATCTGCCACGATGTACTCTCCAGAGGAACCGAAAAAAAATATAGTTATGGTAACTATACCATGCATCGTCATATGGAGAGGTGGCACCAATTAATTATAGTGCTGCATAAAAGAGAGATTTTGAGGAGAACCCCCGACCTGCCAGTACATTCATCAAAGAAGTGGCACTTACAGCATCAGAGGCAAGGGAAATGGTCCCAAATATTTAGAACTTTGGAAAGATTAAAATGACATGTTTAGATTGTGGCAAATTAATTTCATGTGGACAGATGAGTGTTACTCTAATAAATACAGCATATGAACATCATCATAGTCGATGGTTGGTAGAGACATTTTGACTATATCCTGGACCTGCCCGTCCTCGCTCAAAATGGCGCCGGAATAAATGGGACTCGTAACTCCTTGTTGTGTACTGGTTGCAGAACCTTGAAATCACGAGATACGTATGCAGTTTTGAAGCATATGGCGGGCGGGGACGAGAATTGATTGAATATTTCGACATCCCTATTGATATTAAGTTCTGATGTGTTATTGATTACTGTACTATTGAAAGTTCGAATTAACGTCACCCATGGTACTTGCCCGCAAATGTATTTCTAGATAATTTTATTGTAACTGGCCCTGTCGTATTTTAATTATAAAATGTACGTCCACCGATTCCGCAACTGTTAGACACCTTAGTTCTTGCAACCTAATGGCCCGCCCGTTACGTTCCTCTACAGTGTAAATGTCTACTCATCATATACGATTACAGTTTGCTCCGTGGCCGGCCCACGTGGTTATAGGCTCGTATTTGTATAATGAAATTTTCACAATAAAGGTTTTTAAAAGAAAACATGGTAGTAGTATATACATTGTTAAAGTTTTTAATAATAGTTACTGTTTTAGAATCATTAAAAGGCAAGTGAAATAAAGCAGACCAATTACATGAAGGGTAAAAGGTATAATACGCAGGAACGCAGTAAAGATAAATGGTCAAGGGCTGTTGTGTTTTCTACTCCTGCAACATAAAGTGATCGATAAGAATCTCATATTCAGGCGTATCGGCGACTAAGACAGCAGGTCGACCCTCTTTTGCTCAACGGCTCCGTCATGGGACGAAGAAACGCTCTTTTTCTCGAAAAAAGAATATATTTTACTTGCAGGACAGTTGTAAATTTTCTGGGAAAGTACATTAGCCTGGAACATTATAACATATATTTAAGAAAAAATAATGTTCGGAAGTAATAAAAAGCGTAATTTTTAGGTCATATGACCAAGCCTTTCATCATTAGAATAAGAAAAGTAAAATGAACCAATGAAAAGTTTTATTAACAAGTCACATGACTTGTTATGCTTACGTTACGCACTGCGCGTCGCGCCCCGGATGACTTCCGGATGCGCTAACGCGGCGCGTCATACAACCCCTTTCAGCAGGCTAAATAGTTCTGTTAAATGACAACAGAAGGGACAGGCAACAAGAACCATCAGTCAAAGAGGGGAGGGCTAGTTCTTCTCTACCGGGTTACATTGGGGCGCTACCGGAACTGATCGAATTGGTAGTCTACAGTGTTTCTGGATGTTTCAGACTGAAGCTGGGGTTAGCATGAGAGCACCACCATTTCGTAGCTTCGTCGTGGCCATTCCGCAACCAATCATGGCAGCCGCTCTTTATCGTTATTTTGGGCGGGGTGGGTGGCGGAGCCGAGCTGTTTTGCAGCCATCATTGTGTGGAGTTCAGTTCATCTCACTAGTTTCGTATTTGTCATGAGGGGTTGTTCCTAATGTTTCTATTTTAGCGAGGTCAAAAAGAGATCCCATTAGTGGCCTACTGATTTTGCTCGATTCCTTTTCTTTTTTTTTTACACGATTTTTCGTTATCTGCAAAGACTAAACAGAGTATTGCGACTCTGTGTTTGTTTGTAAATAGAGAATGAACCAAAGAGAACCAATTCTAAAACAGTAAATGCTTGGATAACAATCAATCAAATGGAGAGAGAAGCAGGCACGACGTATTACAACGGGGGCAAAGGCCTGCGTTAACTACCTTTCAGTATCTGCAAAGAGAGAGTACTCCTAATAGAAATGAGGGGGGGGGGCACCATTCAAAGCAGATCAGTGTGCATAAACACGAAAATGTTTTCACTTACCACGTACTTGACATTCGACAGCTTATGATATTTGCTATTAAAAAACCATTGAAATTCACTGAAAAAACCATAGGTTATAGACCATATATAGTTAGGAATTAGCATTTACAAAACCTTGAAAATTCACTGAAAAAACCATAGGTTATAGACCATATATAGTTAGGAATTAGCATTTAAAAAACCTTATTTTACTCACACAAAAAAATTGAAATTCCATATATAGTTAGTTGCACTAACTATATATCGCGCACCCGCAATCCACTGCTGATGATGTCACATATTACATCATTCATGACATGGTCAGTGACATCACTGATGACATCACTGATGACATCTCAAATGACATCACTGATGACATCACTGATGACATCTCATTTGACATCAATGACCACATCACTGATGATATCATTCATGTGACAATACAATGCATCTCCTCACATTTTAATATAACCTCTGTTTCACCCAGTGTTAAATACAGAGTATAATTTTTGAAACCATTGACACACCAATACTAGTTACTACATACGCACTCACTGATTCCTACGTCTACACACACATTCACTCATTCACCCATACAATCATTCATACATACAATCACTCATCTTTACAACACTATCATATGCACTCATACACCTATACAGACACTCCCACTCTGCCACTCATCCATGGAGTTACTCACACACCTAGTCAGTCCTGTAAAGAATCAATCACACTTCCATTTTCTTGTCTATACAGTTAAACATAGAGCACCTTACATTTTCAAACATATACTAACACATACTTACTTTCTTATACAATCATTGATACAAGTACACATTGATCTGCACAGAGTCACACACCTCCCAGCCAGCCACACACACACTCAGTCTCCCATACAAATACTTGGACAATCAATCAATAACCCATATAGTTAATCATATAGCTACTGATCAACACATGCAGCAGTTTACAGAACAACAGACATAATGATGCACAAATTAAGACAGTTTAGTCACTAACCCATGCACTCAGTGAGACACATTTAATCACTCACTCATACATTCAGTCACGCACCTACTAAATCCTTCGTCCAGACACTTATACATCTACTCATTCTTCAATATGTAAAACATATTTAAACTTTACAGAAACACACAGTCACTGGATGATGTCATCAGTGATGTCATCAGTGATGTCATTTGAGATGTCATCAGTGATGTCATCAGTGATGTCACTGACCATGTCATGAATGATGTAATATGTGACATCATCAGCAGTGGATTGCGGGTGCGCGATATATAGTTAGTGCAACTAACTATATATGGAATTTCAATGGTTTTGTGTGAGTAAAATAAGGTTTTTTAAATGCTAATTCCTAACTATATATGGTCTATAACCTATGGTTTTTTCAGTGAATATATATATATATATATATATATATTACCTACTAGCGGTCGCCAGTATGTAGTTATAGTTAGGACCATGTTTTCTTAGGAAAAGCAATTTTCGGCTTGCCTAAATATTAGCCACTGGTTGATGAATCTTCACAATTTCCCTTAAAACACCAATATCAGCCAGTGGATGTGGCCATGTGATCCCCGTCCCCGATTTCTTAATAGCTGGACTCAGGTCGGTGGGGTACTGGGGAGGCGGGCCATGTGGTCCCCTCTCCTATTAAAAGTAAAAGGCTGGGCCCTGGAGGATGGGTTTCCTGGGGCAAAAATCAGCTCGGGAGAGGAGTCACGCGGCCCTCTTCCCCCATTCAAAATAAAAAAATGAAAAGTACGGGCCCTGGGGGATGGGGTACCTGGAGACGAAATTGGCCTGTGAGGGAGGCCATGTGGCTCCCCTCCCTCATTTGTTTATGGCCAGATCGCAAGGAATGGGGACCCTGGGTACAAAATCGGCTCAGGTAGAGGTGCTGCTTGGCCTACCACCCCTATTTTAATATGGCTGAGCCCTGGGGGATGGGGTCTTCAGGCCCAAAATCAGCTAGAGAAGGTGGGGGGCATACACCCCCTCCCATTTGTTTATGGACAGGCCATTGAGGATCAGGACCCCAGAGCTAAAAATGGCAAGGGTAGGGGGGATCAAGTCAGGGCTGGCTTTTAAAATGACAGCACACACCACAGTAATGCACCTTTAAGTACATTAAGTCTTCTCGGACTCTAATGCCCTACCGTACATGCACATGGCTTACATGTAGGTACCAATTGTATTTATTCCTAATTACCTGTATTTTTAATCAGAGCACAAGCCCCTGGGTCTTGCTAGCACAATCAGAGTCAGAAAACCTGCACCTAATTGGGGCAAAAAAGAGAGGATACTCTGGAAACAGGTCCTGGTTTTTCACATTCAGCAGTACTCATTCGGGAATAATATGTTAAAAGAGTTTTGCAACTATTTAAGAGCAATTCAGAGCCTTTTTAGACTACCATTCTGCGTAATTTTCTTCAACGTCACATTAACTCTGATTGAAGTGACATAATGTAGTCTACATTTCATGTGGGGTTTTCGCAAGTAAGTTGCCTACGAGGCAATCACATTGTCATGCATTTGTATCTCTTAAGTATCCCAGTCCATTAAAGTTGCTCATGAAAGCTGGGCATGAAAGTTTTGTTTTCTCTATTTTTTGGTTCTGCTTAGATTTTGCTGGTTTTAATTGTAATCAGTGCCTATTCAGCAGAACATTTCTTTTTACGAGCACTGCATAATGAGAATATGCATTCATTATAACACTGGCTAAAAACCAAGGTTGTCTTGTAAACTGCAGAGGCGCACCATAATAATCATATAATTATTAATCATAATAATAGAGCAATGATATGAATCGCCAAATTGTAATAAATCAGCTTCATTGTTTTATCCCCAATGCCTTAAAAAGCTAGCTCATGTGTTTTGTATTTCCTAACCAATTTAACTGCCAGAGATTGAATTCACAGTGCCACCCAATCCATTAACGCTGCATACTGATATTTATAATTGCATTATTTTCCATTGATTACCTTATTATTTCTAGGGCGACGTAATGAGCGTCCTTCTATTGTATGATATTATTTTGAAAACAGTGCGCCACACTGGAAACTGTAAGCAATTGCAGTAATTTTGCAATGAAAAAATCGTCCCCAATGTTAATTAAGGTACAAAAAGCATTCTCCGAGGATTTTAAACTAGTGTTCAAGTTTAGAGGAGGCCGATTACAATGAAGTGAAGATTGCCTGCAAAACTGACTATCAAATCTTAGCTTGTAGAAAAAACTACATGAAACACACATGAGAAATTCCATCTTTTGATTGTCACAAAAGTGACATGTTGATAATGGATGCCATTTTTCCTTTTCATCTACCTGAATGAGGGGTCATTTGGTTATTGTAAGCCTGTGGGGGCCTATGGAAAGGGAAGTCTGACACGTGACTTCACCCCTACGTAATACTGTTGCATGCTGCTCAGCTTCCTATTGTTCAGGAAGACTTCACATATATGTATTTATATTCTTAATGCTCCCTGCATGTCGATGTTGAATAGTTCCCAGTGACAAGGGTGAGGGCAAGAGTCTAAAATGTGTAGGTCGGCGAACAATAATTGGAAAACATTTGGGTCTTTTCATCTCCCAGGGTTTTTTTCTGAAGAAACAAAAGATAAGAGTAGGAGTTTTCTGTAAATGAATTTTGTATTACTTTTGAGGCCACTGTAAACATTCCTTAGTTTAGTGTCATTGTGCGTTTGAATAACAGGTGTTAAAAAAAGAAACACATTGAGTGAGTCATCCAAAGGATCAATTATGTGTGGTACAAATAACTCTAAGATGAAAAGATACCCCAACTATTTGCACCCCCTTTATTTGAAGGTGGAGTAGCACTTTTATACATGGAGATGACAGTATTTTAAATACTAATGTGACGAATACAGGGAGATGAAATGCAGCTGGGCCATGGTAGGTTTAATTGCAACTGGAAATGTGTTACGTTTTATGTGAATTTATTTTCAAAATGTCAAAAAGTTATTCATACTAACGAAATATGAGCACATTACTCCTATCCTCATATAACTTAAAAGGCTCCCCTTGCTGACTCACAACACCTCCATAACCAGATGCGTTATACACAAAACCATCGTGACCAACACCCTGACATATCCTGCAGACAAGCTCGCCATCTGTGGTGGTTCTCTGCACACCTGCAGCCAGGGCACAATCAGACAGCAATTTATGAAGTGTAAAAAGGAAAAAAACAAGACAATAGGCCATTTACACCTATGCACCCACTATGAAACAACATCCCTTTATGCACTCAGAAATGCTCCAACTTTGCTCCAATTTAAGAACGAGTTGCAGAGGCACCTCTTTAACCTCTTGTGTGCACTGGATGTGCACTGGTGGGTGTGTGCATAGGATGGCTCCATGCCATCCCCGCACCCACCCATGGTGGAAGAACTGGTGCTCCCCTTTGGGCCGACCCACTTTGACTAACCAAGGCAGGAGTAGAAGCACTCTCGATTGCCAAGCTTACCCCCTCCCCTAGTGATCTGATGAAGTCAAAGCATACATCGCGTGGCGGGATCATCAGAGCAGGCCAGTGGCACTGGAAGCCATTATCTTCCAGCGCTGATTGCGAACGGAAGTGAGGTAAGGGTGGATCACTGCAAAGAGTAGCCGGCAAGTAAGGAAAGAGTATTTCTTTTACCAAGTGTGTCTACAAAGTACATTCCTGCTGCACAATTGTGGGTGGGGCCACGATTGTGTGGCAGGAATGCACACACTATTCCACCATGGATTTCTTTTTATATTCTTTTGTTATTTTGAGGAGTGGCCCCTTGGACAAAGGCTGCCCCCCTTTAGACGGCATATATTTTGACTGCTTCCGCTGCTCTTGAGGGCATCATCCATATTTTCAGATGGTAGAGCCACTAGTCACTAAGGAGTAATTGATTTAGGCATGTTGGGGAGCGTCACCTTAGGAAAGGTTTGGTCCCCTTGGGGGCAGATCAACCAGGTTTTCAGGCACATCTGTTCACAAGGGAGACAGAAAGCCACTAGACACTAGGAATTTTGTGTATTTATATGTCAGGGAGTGGCCCCTTTGCCAGGGGTCGCTCCCCTTTATTGGGACATTTATTTTGGCCATTCCTGACTGCCTTGCGGGAGATCGGCCATATTTTAGGCCTGAGCAGAAAACAACTAGGCACCAAGGAAAGTTTCTGTGTATGTGTGACCTGGAGTTCAGATGATGGTCAGTAAGTACTGGAGTTTGGCTGGCTGCTTATGTACTTGTATTTTGCTGGTGGTGTGTGTGGACGTGCGTTTGGCTGGCGATGTGTTTGAGCTAGCACTTGGCTGTATGTGTGTGTAGAATGGTGCTTGCCTGGCACTTTGTGTAGACTTGTGCCTACCTGGTGGTATGTGTGGGCTGGCACTTGGATGTTGATGGGCAGTGTTTTATAATGTTAATTGTTTTATTTCATTTGCATTTGTGACCGTAATTTTTATTTCTCCGTTTTAGTCTTGTGTAAAGTTTTTGTTTCCCTTTCCTGCAACTCATGCTTGCGGTTTGGCACTGTAGTTTCTGTAGTTGCATGTGATTGGTAAGAACAAGTTTGTTGTACTTTTACTCCAAATGAGCATCATTGTCCTGCATGAATGTGTTATTTTATAAATGGCTCAATAATAACAGCATGTTTAGCTTTTGTTTTCTTGTGTGTGAAATTCCCCTTGGATTTGTGCACAATGTGTATTGTGTTGTCTTTTGTGTAATTTTCTTTTGTTTTTCTTTTCTAGTCAGATATCCTTGGTGCTTGCTGCCTCTGTGCAGAGTCGTTGCAGGTGTTCCTGATTCTAGCTGTCTCTGGCAAGTGAGTGGTATCGCGTTTGAGTATGTAGGTTTTTGTGTGCTTTGTATTGCTTGACTTTTCCTTCTAGAATACTATATGCCAGTAGTTTTACTTTCTGATATAGTAACACTTTGTTTATTACTTACTTTACACAGTGTTGATTATTGTTACTTATTTGTCATGTTACTTTTATTAATAAGGATTATGCCTAGCCGCAGGACTACTGTTCAGCAGATTGTTGATAAGCATTTGGAATTTTCCTATGACGATAATTATGAGACTGAGTCTGGATCTGCGACAGAGAAAGAAGTCCATGAATCTGGCTTTAAATTTTCTGTCCAAGAGGAATTATGTGATGATGAAGCTACTCCCATTGCGAAGGAACATCCTCTTTCAGAGGAGGAAACTCATTTGCTGATTGCAGCCGAGGTTTAAAGGCTTCCCATTAGCAGTGTGGAATTCAGGGTTTCCCCACACATACTGCAGCCGGTGTTGCCTGCCTTTACTGGTGTCACAGGGTGTAGAGTGAATACTAAACATGATTTGTCTCTACATTTCTTTCAGTTGTTTATGGACAATGTATTTTTGGAGGATATTATTAGACTTATTTGTATGCCGAATAGTATGTGAGGGACAACATTGCCAGACTTAAGCCCCCCTCTATTTGAGCTGAAGATGTTCTGAGATATACCTTTTTTGTTAGGATTGATAAGGAAGCAGTCACTTGCTTCATAGTTGTCTACTAATTCCTTGATGGCAACTGCTATATTTCCTGCAACCATGGTCGTGATCAGTATTTGCTTCTGCTTCGGATGCTGCATTTTGTTGGTAATGCCTCAGCATTGCCACAGGATCATCCTGATTGTAATCAATTCAGCTTGTCCTTGATCATTTTGTAGATAGCTTTTCAGAGATCTATGTTCCAGGGCCTTCTGGTTTTTAGGCAGTACATTCCTAGCAAGAGGGCACAATATGGAATTATGCTATATATGCAGTCTGAGAGTAGCACTGGAAACGTCTATAATGTCAGGGTGTACACTGTTAGGGATTCTAGTATTGACCCCCGTGGTTGTCTGCCCACTTTTGGAATCAGTGAAAAAAGTGTGTGGGAACTTGATGGAGGTTTTTGTTTAACAAAGGGCACCATTTCTACATAGATAACTTCTACACTGGTGTGCAGTTGTTCAAGGAATTGTTCAAAGTTGACCCTGTTGCATGTGGCACAATCCGCTGTGCCTTTAAAAGTTTACCTAAAGAGTTTGTTTGTAAAAAAAACTTTAGAGAGGACAGTACAGTGCCTCATTTAGTGATGAACTTCTAGCTGTGAAATTTACAGACAGAAGAGATGCCTAAATCCTGACTACCGTTCATGATGAAATTACTTCACCTATAACTGTTTGCGATCAGGTTCCTGAAGTGCACATACCTGTGTGCATTGTAGACTACAATAAGCACATGGATGGTATAGATAGAGTAGATCAGAGGCTGGAGCCTTACAATGCTGTTCATAAGTCATACATTTGGTATAAGAAGTTGGCTGTCCATCTGTTTCATTTGCCAGCCTTCAATGGTTTTGTTGTATTCAAAGAATGTTCTCCAGATTCAAAGATGCTTTTGTTCAGTTTTAGCAGGATGTGATTGATAGGCAGCCTTGTAGTATTGGAGCCTGCATGTGTTCCTAGAGTTGGAGTGGTGGGGAATGTGGCTAGTTTGAAAGATCACCACTTTCCTCATTATATTCCTCCCACGCCCAAAAAAGACTTTCACTATACAGTCTGTGTCTGAAGAGGTGTGCGGAAGTAGAGTTGCATGTACTGCCCTGAGTGTTGTAGTGAGGGCTGGGCCTAATTGCGCACATTGTTAAGTTAGCATAGGCTTATTAGAAGTTTAAACGCCATTTTACCTTTTTGCCACTTTTGCACACAACACTGCATATAACTGTTGTTGTAAGTTAGGCTGCGTGAAATGCTTCACATGAGAATGGCTTGTTTTCAGCATCCCTACAATTACATTGTGACTCTAGTCTGCACACTAAGTACTAAAGCCTTCAAGGTTATCATAACAAGGTAGCTGTTTTTCGAGCTGATCGGCTCACGTTCTAGCCATAGCATATATGCAGCTGCAAGCCAACGTGATTCTGGCACCTTTAATAATGCACTGTAAGCATGATTTCAGACACTTGGAAGAATCCCGTTTTTCCAGAGAGACAGAGAGCTTTTGCTGATCCTGATGTGATACAGTTCTGCTGATCTTAGAGGTATGGGATCCCCCAAACAAGCCTGAGAGACCTTCTATATTTTATAAAACATAATTCCTAGGTAGGGGGGGTGACCTATTTTCAACATCATTGTAATATGATTTATCTTTTTGTGTTTTATGGAATTGTAACAATGCTGATCATTTAATTTCTAATCATAGGTCTGCTTATGTTAGCAAAGATACTGCATCTTAGCGCACGTCGTTAAAATAAATATTTTAACATTTCCCGTGTCTCTTTTTTACTCCTGTTGTAGACTGGTATGAGAGTATAATGAAAGAGTGTTCTTGCTTCCCACCATTCCTGAGTATAACCTAAGTCGCATGTTCTGGGTTGTCTAATTATTGGTTCCTCTGCTATAGGAAGAATAGCTAATGTGACACTGGTAAGGGTTTCTAGGCACTAAGGTGAGTTTTTTGGTATACCACAAATCACGGAGGTCCTGGGTCTCTGTGCCCAGTTGTGTGTAGGAGCAGAATCCCTGCGACAGTCTCTTTCAAAAGCCTGGGCTATGGGGCGTGTTCTGGCCACGCAGGAAGATGGCCGCCTGAGGGAAGAGCTCTGCCGAGGGATGGACCTCTAACGAGCTTTCTTCTCCTACCGGACAGCTGGGATCCTGCTTTTAGTGCTCGTATGACAGCGGAACTTGTGTGGAGCGCTGCGATGGTCTTTTCTGTGGGGCACCGCTGAATTCCTCTAACCTTTGGAGAGACGAAGATATGACTGTCTCCTCTGGTGTGCACGTCGGAATTTGCGCGCTGATGACGCCGCGCTTCCTGTCAGGGTAAGCTGCGCCTCCTGCAACTTCAGGGCCGGGCTTTTCTCATGCCTTAGGCCGCACCCCCTCAGACGACGAGGCCGCGCTCCTTTAACCATGAACACACCGTGACTAACATTGCGTGTATTCTTCACACAAGGCGCCCTCTTCCACTGCTTTAACAAGAGGATTTCTTTACAGTTCTGTGGTGAAGCACTTTGATATTTAACAGTTTTTCACGATACCTCTCATATGTTGGAGGCTTTTGAAATATTTCAAGCTGCAATTTTTCACTCTGTCTCAGCTTGCTTTTGCTTTTGCATCTCTTCAAATGAACGTTATGTACTTCATTATATTGCCTCTAACTGACAGTCAATGACAACAAATTAAACCCTTCATTGGATTCTATTACTACATTTTGGGGTTTTGCATAACTGTGCTCTCTCATATACCACCCTCAGCCTCACAAATGCTCCTCCTGAGTACAGACTAATTCATCACCATGACATTACTGGTCTGCTGTCGCTCCCATTTATTGCGACCTCATGCTTGATTTCTGAGTTAATTTTGGCACGCAAGATTTTTGACTTCAGTGTTGCGCAGGTTTAGGGAACCAATACTTGGTGTTCTGTGGCAATGTTGTAATGCTTTCCACTTTCAAGCATTAATTACATGCTGAGTGTAGTGGCCATTTACTTGCTTCATATGTTTCCCTGCCTTGCTATTTGATGCGTCATTGGTCTCACCATTGCCTCATATTCCATAATTCGCTAATATAGTCCGTCTCTACAAAGGTGCACAGACATGTCTACTAACAGAAATGGTGGTCGTGGACCTAAGCAGCCACTTTTCACTGACGTGGTTAAACAATCCTCTACTTCGACAACTAAAGGTAATGGCTCTGCGTCGCTTCCTTCATCGCAAGTTGCATCACCTCAGAGCGACAAGTCCTTGTCTGACACTATGCAACGCATTTTACAAGAACTTTCTGGGGTTAACCGCCGATTGGAGGATCTGTATGTTACCATGACATCATTGGCTGCAGAGACTAAGTCAATTAGGGCAGAACTTACTACTTTTCACAAAAGGATTGACACCATTGACTCCAAAATATTGGATATGGAAAGCCGACTGGATTCTGTTCAGGGTTCGGATCAGGACCTACTCTTTCTCCACAGTAAGATCATAGATTTGGAGGACCGCAGTCATAGAGACAATATCCGTTTTTTCGGCTTTCCAGAAAATATTGAAAAGCAAGATATGAAGACCTTTCTCTGTAATGCCCTCCCCATTTTGACTGGTATCTCTTTTGTTCCTCTTCTTGAGATCCAACGTGCTCATAGACTGGGTCCACCATGTTCCGGTACTTCTGCAAGACCCAGGCCAAATATCGCCTGTTTTCTTTGGCATGAACAGACCAGACAGATTTTATCAATGGCTCATTCACGGGGTTTCTTTATATTTCAAGGTCATACCATCCACATGGCTGCAGACTTCTCTAAGGAAACAAATGAGCGGCGGAAGGCGTTTCTTTCCCTACGACCCCAGCTACATCAAATGGACAGCAAACATGGATTATTTGAGCCTGCACGTTTTCGTATTACCAGGAATGGAGAATCTAAAGACTTTTATGATCCTGCCCTTCTCTAGCAGTTTCTAGATGATATCAAGTCCGATGATATGGACACTCAATCTTCTTCCAATGCTCAACCTTCTCAATCCAAGACTTCATCTACAAACATGTCATCATGTCACTTGAAGGATTCTACTGACTCCAGGCAACGTGGTAGAGATCTCACTCGCTTGCCTCGCTCTCAGGAAGAAAGGGACTCAGCTTTACGTTCCGTCTCTTCTCTCACTAACACACAGCAAAGAGACAAGTCTAGCTCGCCTCTCAAGAAGCCTCTGATGCTGACTGAATTTCCCCTTTTTCATATTCTAATGTCTTCTCTTTCTCATTTCATAAGTTTGTAGCAATTCTTATTGTTGATGATGCGTTTCCTGCTTGTTTTGTCAGTTGCGAATCTAATACACAGTATAATATGGTGACGTCTGCTACAGGTTTTACATAGTGCTCTTTACCTTACTGTTATTTTATATTTTCCATCAGTGCACTAGTTCCAGTTTTGAAGCTATTTATCCATTTTTAGGTTCTACTTCTTATATATTGCATGGTTATTGCCTCTTTCATGAGGGGTTTTATTTTTCTCTATATTCCCCTCCCTATGATGTTGTTCTTGTTGTCATGTTGGTCACTATATTTCTATTTTGTTTCCTTATTTCATATGTTTAGATTACATTCTGTTATTTTCTTTTATTTCTCCTCTAATGCATCACTTCATATTTCCCTTCCTCCTTTGTCTTTCTCTTATATGGGAGTGTTGGCTTTGTTTCTTTTCGTGATTTATCTTTCATATTTCCTTCTTTCTTCTTCTCTTATCATTCTTGCCTTATTTTGTTCTTTTGTCGCGTTTTCATGAAATGGTTATTTTGTTCTTTTTGCTTCATATTGTGTTCATAGCTTATTGTTCTTTTATATTTTACACTAGGTATTTTCAGCCTCCTAAGAGCATTTACACATTTGTATGTCTCGCTCATAGATAGTGCTTCCCCTATGGAGATTCTTTTTTCCTGCTCATCCCTCTCCCTATAGTGCTATTATTATTGTTAAGTTTGATATTATATACTTACTTCATTGGACACCCAGTTCTTGTACGATATATACTAATGTTGCCGTTTCATATATATTTTACATTGGGTTCTGATATTTCTTATATTTCACCTCTCACACATTTTCATATATCTTTCCATCCCCCCTCCTTTTCTACTTTCGATTTCCTGCTTTCCCCTCTATTTCTTCTCCTCATGCTTTTATCATATGACTCTTAAGTCACAGGGGGGCATTAATGTTTTTCTATTTCTCTCACTATATATCGTGACAATATCTTATGAGAGGGGGGGGTTGCAATTTTGATGTGGTAATTTTATTCCATTGAGTTTTACGTATTCCATGTTATCATCTGTCCTTCAGATCCCCATTCTTCTTTACTCGAAGGGGGTCCGGCCTCCCTTGGCGTCGCTCTAAGTGCGCCCAGACCCGTAGTTAACAGTCTAGGTTGCTTTTCTTTTTTCTTTCTCTTTTATCTATCTCTTTAATACTTCTTTTCTTCTATTTCTACTTACTTTGTATATTCTAGATTTTCACTCTGTTTTTCAAATCTATTCTTCTTTTTTCTTTTTCCTTTCTTTTCTTTTTTCCTCCTTTTTCTCTTATCTTCCTCGCTCAGCTTTCCGCCTTCTACACACCTCTTGTCTTCTGTTTCCCAGAGTAACATCTCTCTTCTTTTTCTCTATATTTATTTGTTTCCTCTTTTCCTCCTTCCTTATTTATTGCATCTTATCATGTCTCATATTCATCCGTTATCTGTGATTTCCTGGAATGTTCATGGCCTCACCCATTATATTAAACGCAAGAAAGTTCTTTCCTATTTACACTCTAAGCATGTGGACGTTGCTTTATTGCAGGAGACTCAATTGGACGATCTTGAATCCAGTAAACTCAGCAGAGACTGGGTTGGTAAAGTCATTCATAGTAGTGTTTCTAAGCCTGATCCCACCAATCCTAACCCTATTCGTAAATGTGGGGTGGCCATCCTTTTCCGGAAGTCACTCCCTTTCACAATTTTAAAGACATGGTCTGATCCGGAAGGTCGGTATGTATTCGTTAAGCTGAAACTTGGAAATCTCTTCATCTGTCTTGGTTCTGTATACGCTCCACTAGGTTCCAAAAAACAATTTTTCCTTCACCTCAATCGTCTTATTACAGAAATAAATGCTTCTCAATTTCTCATTGGAGGTGATTGGAACTTGGCTCTGAACCCTGCTCTTGACAGAACAGGTTGCATTGATACCGTCAATGCTTCGGATAGAGCCATCTTACGTGACATTCTTACTGACACTGGTCTTGTAGACCATTGGAGACTCTGTCATCCACAGGATAAAGAGTACACGTTCTTTTCCTCCACTCACGGTACATTTTCGTGTCTCGACTACTTTCTCCTTTCGCAAAATTCAGTCCGGTTGGTTACAGACTCCAAAATTTTGAAAGCAGCCATATCTGATCACTCTCCTGTTCTCTTATCTCTTGATTTGGGTCTTTCGAGTCCAGGGCGCAAGTCGTGGCATTTAAATATAAACAAATATAAAACACCAACAGGTAAGCTTCTTTACAGTCACACTTGCGTGATTACCTTATAAATAATGAGGATTCCATTTCCTCTAAAATGATGATCTGGGCAGCTGCTAAGGCAACCATCAGAGGGCAACTTATGTGGGACGCTCCTCTATATAACAAGAAAAACGCTGCCAAAACAAATCAATCTGGAAAACGACATTCGCCGACTCTCTCAATTATATATTTCAAAACCGACTCTTCAAAACCGTAAGTTTTTGGAACAGGCGCGCATGTCTCTTAATACTCTTTTTACTTCTAAGGTGAATATGACTTACAAAAGATGAAAGGTCGTCACTAAGAGCAAGGGGAAAAGGCTGGTCGACAATTGGCTGCGCAGCTACGTCAGAGAGAGGCCGCTATGGCAATTCCAGCTCTCAAATCAAGCGGTGGTGATATACTTACTCGCCCACAAGAGATCGTTGAAGAATTTGCCTCATTTTACAGATCTCTCTACTCCCCAAGCACTCACGTAGATACACTAGCGATGTCTAAATTTTTAGATGCGGTTCATCTTCCACGACTCTCAGATGATGGCAGAGCCCTACTTGAGGGTGCTATTACGAAAGAGGAAATCTCCTCAGCTATAACTGCCTTACTGTACCATAAAGCTCCGGGTGATGATGGCTTTCCTCCTGAATTTTTTAAGTGGACTGGGCAGAGTATGATTGATACTCTGCATGTTGCCTTTGAGGAAGCTGTACAGGAATCCTCTCTTGGTTCTATCTCCAACAAGGCCATCATAGCGGTTTTGCCAAAACCTGGAAAAGATCCTTTGTTGTGCGGTAGTTACCGTCCTATATCTCTCTTAAATTCTGATGTTAAGATTCTTGCTAGCATTCTCGCATCACGTCTCCGTAAGGTTTTACCTTCTTTAATCCATAATTCACAAGTAGGCTTTGTTCTTGGTCGTTCTTCTCGGAATTATTCGCGTACTCTCTCTCATGCTTTATGGTCAGCTAAGCATTTTGCTGATGATGCCCTACTTCTTTCTTTGGATGCTGAGAAAGCATTTGACCGCATTGAATGGGAGTACCTTTTTACCATAATGGAAAGATTTGGATTAGGCGATCAATTCATAGCTAAAGTACGATTGCTTTATGACAGCCCATCAGCTCAAGTTAACTGCGGTGGTTTTCTTTCTGCTCCATTTCTAATTCGGCGGGGTACTCGTCAGAGTTGTCCACTTTCCCCTCTTCTTTTCCTTTTGGCTGTGGAACCTCTGGCTGCCACAATACGTCAATCGGCCGCAATGGTAGGCGTTCCCCTTCCAATTGGTCACTCTAAAATGTATTCATATGCGGATGATATTCTTCTCACACTTACTGATCTTCCCCGTTCTCTTCCTGCTCTCCTTCGCGTCATCGATGATTTTTCTTCCTTCTCTGGCTATAAGATCAACTGTGATAAGAGTGAAGCGTTACCGATGTCCATTGGCACTACACAGGAGGCAATCTCTGGTTTTCCATTTCATTGGCAATCATCTCGGCTTAAATATTTGGGGATATTGATTAATAGAGGATTGGATAATATTGTCATGGACAACTTAACTCCTTTAATCGTGCAAATGCAAAGAGACTTTGATAAATGGAAGGCCCTAGGCTTATCCCTCTGGGGGCAAGTTCAAGCGGTTAAGATGGTTACCCTACCGCGCTTTCTTTATGTTCTAGGTATGCTCTCTCTGCACGTTCCCTTAATTATTCTTCGGTCCATTGATTCGAAAATTAAGCTTTTTATCTGGGGTACGGCTAAACCACGTCTCACTTTGGCCAAATTGAAATCCCACCAATTGCAGGGAGGTTTAGGTCTTCCCTCTATTGAGCATTACTCCCTTGCTCTTCATCTTTCACAACGTTCTTTCTTTTTGCCTAAGTCTAAAGACATTCCTCAATGGGTCCCACTTGAGCGTCACTTACTGGCCTCTGGTCCTGGTTTGTCTCTTTTATATGGTAAGGGTTCCAGCTCTTCCGATCCTAAAAATCCTATATTATCCGCAATGTACAAGTCTTGGCAAAGAAGTCATTGTATACTTACATCTAACTCACGGCTTCATATTAAAGCTCCTTTGTGGTTCAATTTGGCTATCCGGGTTCGTGGCCGTACTTTGTCCTGGTCCATATGGCAACAAGCTGGTATTCATTCTCTAGAGCAACTGTTTCATGGTGATGATTTTAAATCCATTTCTCAACTTAGGGAGGAATTTCACTTACCACCCACACAATCCTGTAAATATGCTCAACTTCAGCAAGCCCTCACCAAACATCTCGGCTCCCCACCTGAGTTATTATCTGCCTCTCCTATTGTGTCCTATCTGAATTTGTGGGGCAATCTTAAAGGTGTAACTTCTGGTCTTTATAAGACTTTCCTACATCCTCTGTTTTTGCAACCTCTCTCGAAAGCCCTTCAACTGAACTGGCAGTCACGCTTGTCAGTTACATATTCAAATACTCAATGGGATCAAATTTTAGAAGGGTTGCATAAGGGTGTTTGAGAAGCTCACCTTAAATTCTGTATTTTTAAAATTCTACATGAATGGCACTGGTCTCCGGTCAAATTGCATTATGCTAACTTACTCTCACATCCTCTGTGTTGGAGATGCTCTACTTCCGGTTGTGTTATTACGCACATTATTTGTGAATGCCCCCGCACCAGATCATTTTGGCTTTTTATAAGGAAGACTTTGGCTAGTACCATGTCACTGCCTTTGCCCTTTACTTCTGCAAATATTATTCTACACGATTTTCCGAGGTTTTCTAAGCCACAGGTTCGTCTTCTCCATACTGCTTTGGCTACGGCCAAAATATGTATATTACGTCATTGGAAGTCTTCCTTGTCTCCCTCTCAGCAAGAGTGGTTGGTGGCAATGATACAAATAGCTTCTCATGAACGTATAATTTATAATCTGCAGGATCAGGCTTCCATTTTTCTCCAAATTTGGTCCCCATTTTTTGGTAACTACAGTGGATTGTGACTCTGTGTCCACTCCTTCCTCTCCTACGATTGTTATTCCTTCTTAATTTTATCCTCTTCAGGATACCCCCTTTTCTTGTTTCTTGTTCCTTTGCTTGATCTTCACCTCTCCCCACTTCTATTGCTTCCATCTTCCTTTTTAGTTGGTTTTGTTACTCTGGGGTTCTTCTTTCTTTTCTTTTTCTCTCCTTTTCTTTATCTGTTCTTTCTCTTTTTCCTTTCTTTCCTTTTCTTTTCTTTTCTTTATCTTCTTCTCTTCTCTTACATTTCTACTCATATCTTCTTTGTTCCATTGTCTTATGAATTATGGAATATTTGCTATTTTTTTTTTCTTATGTTCCCTCACCTTTGTTATATTTTATGCAAAAAATGTTCTCATCTGTATTATGTTTCAGTTATCAATATCTTCTGTTGTTTTCTCCTGGCATCTGTATTTACATTTGTATTTTCATCTAAAAAATTTTAATAAACATTTCAACACAAAAAAAAGCCTGGGCTACGTGTGCCCGCATGTAGTAAATTATGCCACAAGCAACAGTATTTGCGTGAGCAACCATGAGTGTAAAAGTCAGTTGGCAGTATTTGATGTATTTAATTTGACCTGTTATGTTTGAGGTCATAGTTGTATCTCCTTCAAATTTGCTTGTGTTATTGTTGTTAAAAATAAATGTGTTTGCAGTGTGTGTTTGGCCTAACACTTGGATGGCAATGTGTGTGGCCTGGCGCTTAGCTGGCAGTGTGCCTTGATGGCTCTTGGCCGGTGGTGTGAATGGCCGGCACTTGGCTGATTGTGTGTGTGGACTGGCACTTGCAGCTGGTGCACATGGACTTGCACTAAGCTGGTGGTATGCTATGTATGGTGCTTGGCTGGTAGTGTGCGTGGATCGAACGTGACTGGCAGTGTGGTTGGATGGAGCTTGGCTGGTGGTGTTTCTGAACTATTGCTTGGTTGGTGGTGTGCGTGAACTGCTGCTTGGCTGGTGGTGATCATGTTATGTTATGTTAATATAGTTTATTGAGTGCACAAATACCCCGAGGTGTCATGGCACTGAAAACTAAAAGTAAGCCCGTAAGAAGTGGAACCTAATTCTGAAATAACCATCTTTTAACACCCTTTCTAAAAAAGACAAGTGAGCTCCTAGCTCTGATGTCCATTGGAAGCGTATGTCATAGTGTAGCCGTGCCATAAGCAATGCTTTGGCCTCCTCAACTGGAGGTGCGATTCCCGGGAACCATCATAATAGTGGCACCAGTGGATCGTAGCTGTCTGGCAGGATGGTACCAGGAGAAAAAGGTTATAAGAAATACTGGTCCAGTATTATTTGAGGCCATATATGCTAAGCATAGAACTTGATACGATGTGCCACAGGAAGCCTGTGGAGTCTCCGGATTTCTTTAGAGACTGACTCTGACCTGGGGCATATAAGACAGATTCTTCAGTTTCTTAATCAGATGGTAGGTAACCAACACAGTAGCATTGGTCTGCTGAGAGAAAGTTAGTTTGTTGTCAATCAGTACCCGAGATTTTTTGCCTTTTATACTGTTTTTGGCAATTCCCCCATCTCAGCCGGCCATCAAAGGCTGTCCCATCTGGGTTGTAGACTCCCAAAGATTACTACTTCGTTTTTCTCTGAGTGAAGTTTAAAGCAGTGCTTGCCCATCCAACTGTTAATTTCTGCCATACAGTTTTGAAACTGCAGTGCTGGGGAGGCTCGATCTTTGTATGGCACAACCACAATCTGTGTGTCATCGGCATATGATGTTTGACTGAAGCCAAAATGCTGGATCAAAGGAGCCAGTTCTGATAAGAAGATGTTAAACAAGGATGGGCTATCGTAAGGGGTTGATTTAACTGATCCAGTGTCACTGTTTGTCTTCTTTCCTTCAGAAAAGAAGATAGCAGAGCTAATGCCATACCCTTAACCCCTAATGTCCCTAATCATGCACTGTTGCTTGGCTTGCGGTGTGCCTGGACCAGAGCTTGGTTGATTTTGTGTCTGAGCTGGCATTTGGCTGGCAGTGTGAGTGTAGTAAGTTTCTGCTGCTCACTACACACACATTGCCAGACAAAAACCGATCCACACACTCCATCTGCTGCCAGACAGTGTGAATGCATGTTATCATGTCAAAGTGATGGGCTCTTGAATGGCACTGTCTATTGATGTGAGTATTGTAATGCTCTGGGCCTGTGGTGTAAATGGCATGTAAAGTGGTTGATGCCTTATTGCAGCTTTACATCTCACGAGCTGTGAGTCATTGGTTCAGTTTTTTAAACTTTCAATTATTAACGGTTGTTAGACACGGGATTTCTGGTTGGCTAAGGTTTGCACCAAAGCCAGTCAGAAACCACCACTGTAGCCAGGTAAGGGAGTTACACTCCTAAAATAACCCCTGCTCACCGCCTTTGTAGCTTGGCACGAGCAGTCAGGCTTATCCCACAGACCGTGTATAAAGTATTTGCACATAACCAACAGTAATACAGTGTAAGCACTGCAAACGGACACCACACGAGTTTAGAAAAATATCCAATATTTTTATATACTCAAACAAGACCCAAATACAATAAATATCCACAGTACAGTACTTTTAAAAATAGTTGTGTTGCAAAATGTATTTAAATTGCAAAGTTACCTTGAAAACACAGTTAGTACGAGTCGGTAGCTCGGTCCGAGCCTACCGCAATGCTGAAAACAACAGAGTTTCACAGTTCTAGCGGATCGTGTTGGTATGGGCCAGCAACAGCAGGACAGAGTAGTTTACATTAATTTACTTTGATCGACATACACGGCGGAGCGAGTCGGTTTTGGCATCTGCCACGGCTGCAATACAAAGTGGCCACGGTGCGGTATCCGTCAATGCGGTGCGAGCAGCGGCTCAGTGACTATCGTCCCGATGGCGTCAGTGAGACCAAGGCTGGTGGTGCAGGGCGAGACAGTGCTCGATGCGACGCTGGCAAGTTGCAATGCAGGTGACAGAGCCGGTCGTGGTGCCCATCGCGGTTACGGTGCAAAGTGGAGCGGTGCGCGGTGCGGTGTCCCTCGATGCGGTGAGAGCAGCGGCTCAGTGATGATCGTCCAGAAGGCGTCGATGAGACCAACGCGGGTGGTGCAGAGCGAGACGGTGCTTAATGCGGTGCTGCAAGTTGCAATGCAGTGACTGAGCTGGTTGGTGGGAATCGGTGCAGACCGAGCCGGACAGCTGTACGTGACGAGGCAGTCACGGGTGTTGAGCCAGAAGTGACCGTGTCGGTGAGCCCAGGCCAGCGAGGTGAAGCGAGGTGATGCAGGATGCAGTGCCCCTCGATGCGGTGCGAGCAACAACTTGGTGGCGATCATCTAGGATGGCATCAGTGAGATCGAGGCGGGCGGTGCAGGGTGAGACGGTGCTTCGTTGCGATGCCTTCAGGACACAAGGCCAGAGTCGGTCGCGGTTCCCTTTCCTCTGTGGCAACTGAAACAACGGTTCAAGAGGTGGTACCCAGAGGGTGTTGAAATCTTTGCAGACCTTGAGACTTCTTAACAGTAGGCCAGCTCGGTTTCAGGCCCTTGGAGATACTCAGCACAAGTAGAGAAAGTTCAGTCCAGTCCTTTCACTGCCCAAGGCAGAAGCAGCAGCTGCAGGCCAACCCAGCACAGCAACAACACAGCAAAGGGACAGTACTCCTCCTGGCAGCTCTTCCAGCTCTTCTTCTTGTTAGGTTCCTTGATTCTTCTTGTTAGGTTCCTTGATTCCAGCGAGATCTAAAGTCTTGGGGTTTGGGTCCCAATATATATACCAGCAAAGCCTTTGTTCACTGAAGACAGAGGGGCCTGGACCTAGTTCAAACCAGTTTGGGGTGCATTCTACCAAGGTGCACCTTCTTTCTTTGTCAGTGTGGGCCAGGGTCCTCAGACGCACCACAGGAGGTGGAGCCATCATTGTGGAAGGTGATCTCAGCCCTAGGCGCTACTCCTCCCATCCCTCTAGGTGTAGATGTGCCTATTCAGCCTGGCTGAATCACCTTGTCCCCCCAGCCCTGTCACTCACAAACCAGACCGCAAATACACACGCTCGCAGAGGCAGACTGGATGGTTAGGTCAGAAAATGCCAGCTTTCTAAAAGTGGCATTTTCAAACCCAGAATGTTAAAACCAACTTTACTAAAGATGTATTTTATCATTCTGAGTTCAGGCATAATAAACTTGAATTTCTACCATGTTCCCTAACTCAGTTAGGATCATAGGATGTAATGATCAAACTACCCAGCATGGTCTATTAAGAACAGGTAGCCTTGCAATAGTGAAAAACAAAGTAGGCTGTAATTCACTACCAGGACATGCCACACACACCAGGGCATGTCCTGCCTTTTACCTACAACGCACCCTGCCCATGGGGGTACCTTGGGCCTACCTTAGGGGTGATTCATATGTAGAAAAGGGAAGGTTAAGGGACTTGCAAGTGTGTGCACTTGCCAAGTCGACATTGCAGCCCTAGGCTATGCACAGGCTCTGCGGTGGCAGGCCAGAGTTACACTTTACGGGCTGTTTACGTGGGTGGCACAATTCAGTGCTGCAGCTCACCAACAGCATTTGATCTATAGGCCCTGGCACTCGTAGTGCACTTTACTAGGGTCTGACACATAGAACAAAGAAGCCAAACATGGAAATACCAATCCGTAACTGCTTGTATACAGGAGCATTTGCACTTTACCACTGGACAGCTGTGAGAAAAGTGCGCAGAGTCATTACACCAGCAAAAACAGAGTCAAAACCGGGAGGTCAGAAAACAAAAAGTCAGAGGAAGCACACCAAAGGATGCCAAGTCTAACAACAGTGTATTTAATTTTTGAGAGACATCTTGCTAATAAAATGTAAATTTTGAACCTTTACCACACTCTCATGTCAAATTGAACCAGTATGTGTGTGTACCTGATGAATAGAAGGGCATGTATTTTCTGTTGTTCCCTGTCAGGATGTACATTGTCTGCAGTGATAATCTACCAACTCTAGATATGTCTGGACTGTTCCCATGAGGCACAGGCTCAAGACTGATTTGCATATGTCTGGGTCGAAACTGGGGAGGCACAGTGGGCAAAAGAACTATGGATTTACCCCAAATCTCTTGGCTGGGGAAGAGTGTTTGAATCATTCAGCATTCCGTCCATCATTTGTTGCAGTTAGACTTTTCAGTTACAGGTTTTTTTAACCTTCCATTATTAACAGTGTATTTCATTTTAAAGAGATTTCTTGCTAATAAAATGTCAATTTTGAACCGTTCCCTCACTCTCATGCCAAATCCAACCAGTATGTGTGTGTACCAGAGGAATAGAAGGGTATTACTTTTCTGTTGTTCTCTGAAAGGGTGTACATTGTCTGCAGTAAAAAACTGCCAACTCTAGATATGTTCATAAAGTAGACACCCAGAGTACAGGGTGATGTACCTCTTGTGGATCTCATGAAGTTTTCTTACCCATAATACCCTGAGAACCTCAAAATGTGATTACAATCTCACATTTACCTTGCATTCCTGTCCCATATTCTTCCATAATCAGTAGGAAATCACAAATGTCCTACCACCCAGAGTTCACCCAGGTCTTTCGATAAAATGCTAACTCCCTTTTGTGGGTGAGCCAATTGCCCGTGAGAGGGAAGGACCCAAAACTTATTGTGGCGACATCAAAAGTATCTATCACAAAATGGCAGGGTATTGCAAGGGGGCATCTGCGTTTTTGTTCTTGGGCTTGCTGGCAATTTAGGAAAACTCATTAAAAAACAGACATTTATGATCACTAAACACATGGGAGACTCCAGGGAGGTGTGGCTTGCATAGATCCCCAATGTTTTCTTACCCAGAATACCTGTAGTGACACAGTCACGCAAATGGTTGTATAAATCTTCTTTATTTCTCGAAGTTAGTAGTACAGGTAAAAAGGTGCTGCCAGCTTGAAGGAGAACTCTGCTCTGGCAAGCACTCCAAACACAACTCATATGACATAGTTACATTCTAAACATGACATATTATAATTCCTACAATCCTAAGTAATACAAGCTCACTACACATCCCCCTCCTTAGACTAATTAAAGAAACAAAAAACAATAAAAGGAAACTTAAAAAGAAAACTCTACTTACACAAATAATTACCCAAGTATTTTGGAGCAACAACATTTCTACCACTCCTGGTAGAGACCTTAGATTGTAAACACTTATTTGTAGAAGTATTCTCACCATACGAAATCTGATGAGCATCTTGAGAAGAAGCAGAAGAAAGAGAAGAAGGTACAAGATCAGATTGTTCAACCAAAGTTTCTGGACGTTCAGACTGTTCCAACAGAGTTTCAGGATCAACAAAAGGAGTTACAGATTGACTAACTGCATAATCCTTATTGCCCGAATCTAAACAGGAATCTAATACCCCAGTTGGAGTCAACCACCAAAAGTCATTGCTCTCATCCTCTTTCTTATTTTTCAAAGCATTTAACCCTTTGGCATAAGCAATCTTGCTCATATGATGAATGGAACCATCATCTAACATAACAGTGTTGCGCATTACTTTAGTGATGGTTTTTGGATCTGAAAAACGAGGTTGCAATTTACCCATTTTCTTAGAAGACTTAACTCTGACTAACTGACCAACTTCAACATGAGTATCTCTAGTACCATGTTTCTTGTCATAATACTGTTTGTTTTTCTCTTGTGATTTGCAAATGTTACTACTAACATTGTCAGAACTCCATAAGTACTCTTTGCTTCTGCCCATCCACACAGGATTCAGTTTGGAATAAGGAACTCTGCCTCTCATCAAACCGAAAGGACTTTCCCCACAAGTTTCATGAATAGTAATTCTATATGACCATAACATCTTGTCAAGTTCAACATGCCAATTTTTTCTATTCTTGTTGGCAAGTTGTAACGTTCCTTTAATGACTTTGTTGACCCTCTCTACAACAGAATTTCCTTGAGGATGATAAACAGCAGAAAATCTTTGCTTGATACCACACGATTCCATAAAGACTTTCATGGTATGGGATTTAAACTGAACCCCGTTGTCAGTTAGAATAGAAGCAGGTAATCCTTCTCTAATGAAACACTCATCCAAAAATGTAATGACAGAGTCTGTGTTAACTTTATCAACTATTCTAATTTCAATCCATCTAGAGAATAGATCCACCAAGACCAGAATGAATTTGATAGAGTCATCTTGCCAAACAATAGGTCCCATAATATCTAACGCTAATTCCTCCCATGGTAATCTGGGAGAACCTTGAGAGGACATCGGTGGATTAAGGGTTTTCTGACTCTTGTCTGAACACTCACATTGCACACAATCACGGACAGCTCTTTCAATCTCCAAATCAACACCAGGCCACCAGTATAAGGCCTTTATAACTCTCTTAGTTCTGGATATACCCGGATGTCCCTCATGCCCTATGGAAATAATCTTTTGACGTACACCTAACATTGGTACAAGTTTGTCACCACGACACAAGAATTCACCATCAACACTGAGTTCATCCCTGACCTCCCAGAATGGCCTAAACTGACTATCAGATTTAGCTAGGACAAACCAACCTTGGTTAACTTTTGTCTTGATAGTTCCAAGCACTTCATCATTGTCAGATGCTGAATCCCAATCTTCCTTAGATAAGCCATGAGGATCAGAGAAAATTCCAGCAACACAACACTCATTCCATGAATTCAAATCAATTTCTTTCATTGGTAAAGGTAATCTACTTAAAAAATCGGCAACCACATTCTTGGCCCCCCGGAACATATTCAATAGTATACATAAAATCCTGAAGTCTCATGGATAATCTAGCAATCCTGGCTGATGCCCTGCACAAACCTTCTGTAGTGAGAAGTTTAGTCAAAGGTTTGTGGTCTGAACGTAAAATAAATTGTTTACCCCAAATGAATTTACGAAAGTGTTCCATTGACCACACGACAGCAAGAGTTTCGCGCTCAATCACAGAGTATTTTTTTTCACAAGGTGATAAAGAGCGTGAAGCAAAGGCTATAACAACCTCACCACCTTGTTCCGAAACCTGTGAGAGAACACTGCCTAACCCAACTCCACTAGCGTCCGTGGTCAAATATGTCTTGGCAGAAGGATCAAAACCTTGTAGCATAGGTGCATTAACAATAGCATATTTGATATCCTTAAATGCAGTCCTACATTTTTCATCCCAAACAAAAGTTGATTTGTTCTTCATAAGGACACGCATATGAAAAGTTTTTTGTGAGAACTGATTAACAAATTTTGAGTAGAACTCAGCTAAACCAAGAAATGATCTCAGTTCATCCTTGGACTTAGGTTCAGGAGCATTCACAATGGCTTCCACTAGCTTGTTTTTTGGTTTTATACCACCATCACAGATTTCATGACCTAGATATGTAACAGAGCTCTCTGAAAATTTACATTTACTGAGTTCTCCTACTAAACCATTATCAGCTAGAATTTTTAAAACTTTTCTTAGTAGGTTGTCATGGTGATCTTTATCTTTTCCCATGATTAAAATGTCATCCTGGAAAAAGACTACACCCTTGATGTGTCCAAAAATATTTGTCATTAATCTCTGAAATACTGCCGCGGCAGAGGCCAAACCAAAGGGCATTCTTTTAAATCTAAAACACCCAAATGGCGTAGCAAATGAAGTTAGATGTCTGCTTTCAGGATCAAGAACTACTTGATGATACGCTGCTGATAAGTCCAGGGTAGAAAATACCTTGGCATCTTTGGTTAAGGATAGCATTTCATCAATACGCGGAATTGGATATTGATCAACCAAGATTTGACTGTTCAAATATCTCAAATCCACACATAAACGGGCTTTACCATTGGCCTTGCGTGCGACGACCAATGGCGAAACCCATTCTGCTGCCTCTACTGTCTCAATAATGTTAGAGTTTAACAGCTTGTCTAATTCAGATTTGACTTCATCTCTAATGATGATAGGAATGTTCCTAGCTTTGTGGATTCTAGGGACAGCATTGTCTTTTAGTCTAATCTGATGTGTGAAACCCTTGAGTTTACCAATAGTGCCAGTAAAAACAGAAGGAAATTCATTAATAATCCATTTTTTAGTGTCTTCACTTATGCAGGAAACCAAAACTTGTTCTTTACTGTTGGGATCTAAGATTATATGTAGGCTTTTTTGGTCCCTCCAACCTAAAACAGAAGGGCCATCTTTAGAAACGTACAATTTGCAAGTAGCATGCATCCCTTTAAATTCAAATTTCAAAAGTCTGAACCCTAAAATCTCAATAGTATTGTCAGTATAACTAACAGGTGAGATATCAGAAGGTTCTAACCAACTTCCAATTTGGTTCACAAATTTCTGATCCCAAACACGCTTATTTACAATAGTATAAGGCGAACCTGAATCCACAGCAAGTTGTGTCATAATTCCACCAAGTGATACTTGACATAAAGGTTTACTGCCATCAATATCAGAAATGTTTAACACAATTTTTTTTTTAACTGCGTTTTGCACCAGTAGTACTTCCTCATCGGAAGATGAAGTAGACTCTTGCCCAACTTCTTGAATACAAGCAATTTTACCTTTGAAATTCTTAACTGTTTTCCTCTTACAGGCTTTAGCAAAATGCCCCAATATCCCACAATTCAAGCATTTAGTGTTTTTAGCTGGACATTTAGGATAATGAGCAAGGTGAGACTGACTGCCGCACCTATAACATACTGGTTCAGACGATTTCTTATAGTCAAAGGTTTTTCTATAATCAAAGGTTTCCCTTCTGAAATTGCTGGATTTGAAATCTTTGTTATTTTTAGCAGAGGATTTCCCTTCCGAAATTTTATTGACAATTTCAGTTTCTTTCTTTTCAGTAGAAAGAGAAGCCTTAGCACAACGTTCTGAAAGCTCAGCTTTCTTGACCATGGCGATAATTTCCTTCAAAGTTCCATCACCTTCAACCCATAACTTGTTTTGAATGGTTTTAGTTTTAGTGTACATGGCCACTTGATCACGAATCAGATCATCATGCAGTTGAGCAAATTTGCATTTAACAGCTAGTTTTTTAAGTGCTGAAACATAATCCTCGACTGATTCAGATTTTTCTTGCTTGCGTTGAAAGAAGGAATGTCTGGTGACAGCAATGCAGACACAAGGAGAAAAATAATCATCCATGTCTAAAAGTGCTGAATTGAAAACGTCGATATCACCAGCAGATCTATCCATTTTATCCAATTGGTTATATATTCTTAATCCTTCAGGACCCAACCCTAAAAGTAAAATTCTTTTCTTTCTTTCAGGAGTAAAAAGTCCACTCACATCTTCAAGATTTGCTACATAGTTAAGGATATATTCTTTCCAATCAAGCCAAGCAACAGGAGGATCACCAGGAACAATTAAGAACTCTCTAGGAGCATTTAAGTTCATGCCATGCATAGGTTTTTCACCAGAAGTAGTTGCATTATTAGTATCAGGCATAATGTAAAGAAATAAGTTTATAAGCCACAGAAATGAAAACCTGTACTTCAAAAATTTTAATTTTTTTTTTTTATATATGTATGTATAGGCAGCACCTTAAATTAAGCACATATTTTGAACAAAGAAGAATAATTGGTAATAATAATAAAATTGTACCATGAAATTCAATGTTCGAGATAATCAGATCGAAAATCGGAGTAAATGCGGTGGATTGCGATGAAGTAATTGAAAATACCAATCCTAAATGGCCGCCGGCGTGACCTTACGTGAGGTTGTACCCAGCATGCAGTGCGCGTTGGATTGACGTATGCAGCAATGACGAAGAATACAAACAAAGGTTCCACGGAGATGCCGCGTCGTTTGAAATCCTAGGAGATGAAGCGAGGATGCTGCAGCGGTTTGTGGAACGGTAAAATTCAAAGGACGCAGGTCAAGCGCTGGTAGGAAAAAAAACAAGTAAAATGTTTTTCTTTTCTTGAAAATAAAACGGAATCTCACCGCAATGTTAGCGAAGTCCAAATGGGTGGATAAGCAGTGAATTTCTCCAACGATCTTCGATTTTTCTAACGAAGTGAAGAAGCACTTTCAGAATAAATAATTCCACAGACGTGCAGATGAATTGGGCTTCCTAAAAGATGTCGGTTTCCCTCGTCGCCAAATTTGTAGTGACACAGTCACGCAAATGGTTGTATAAATCTTCTTTATTTCTCGAAGTTAGTAGTACAGGTAAAAAGGTGCTGCCAGCTTGAAGGAGAACTCTGCTCTGGCAAGCACTCCAAACACAACTCATATGACATAGTTACATTCTAAACATGACATATTATAATTCCTACAATCCTAAGTAATACAAGCTCACTACAATACCCTACACTTCTCAAATAAAGCTTAAAAGTCACATTTTCCTCACATTTCTGTGTGGCATAGTTGTGGGATCACGAGCCAGCATACATAGGTCTCCTGATAAAAATGCTAACTCACTTGTGTGGGTGGGCCAAGTGACCACAACATGAAAGGACCCAAAACATATTATGGACACATCAAAATTATCTATCTTTAAACAACCTGTTTTTTTATCCCGGAGTTGGTGGCCATCTTGGAAAACATACCAAATACAAGCATTTATGAAACTAGACACCCGGGGATTTTAGGGCGGTGTGGCTTCCGTGAATCTCCCAAAGGTTTCCTACCCTGAATTCCCTACAAACCTCAAATTTAGCTAAAAAGTCACATTTTGCTCACATTTTCTTGTGGGAAAGTTATTGAATCACTGGGCTGGCATAATTTTCCTACCACTCAGTGTGCCTCTTCCCCCCAGGCCTCCCAGTAAAAATGCTACCACACTTTTCTGGGTGGGCCAAGTGCCTGCGACAGGGAGGGGCTCAAAACATATTGTGGACACATCAAAATGATCACAAAATGACCTGTTTATGCAAGGAGGGCACCAGCGCTTTTGGTCCCATGCTCGACAGCCATCTCAGGAAATCTACCAAACCCGGACATTTCTGAAAACTAGACACTGAGGGGTGTCCAAGTAAGTGTGGCTTGTGTAGACCACCCAATGTTTTCATACCCAGAATCTCCAGCACACTGTTGTACTTAGATTTACTGCTGCTCAGCCAGTATGCATGAGTGTGTGTGTGTGGAATGTTGAAGTGCCTGATGACTGAGTAGAATGTTGGTGTGCCTGGTGGACTGGAGGAATGGCAGTTAGAGAGAGTGGGCTGAGCAGCAAAGATGCAGCTCCTGGTGGGGCCATAACTAGCCTTTAATCAGCTTGCAACAACTTATCTACTTGTAGCTACCTTCCTGTAACTTACCAATAAACCTCTACTTTGGTTTACCTCGTGACTACAATTCATCCTTTCAACATTGGCGACAATCTGGAGAAAAAACCCTGCGTGTACTGGCTTTCTGTCTACTTGAGGTAAAATATTTGAATTTAATAAGAGACTCTTTGTACTGGAAACTACTTGAAGAAATAAAACTAGAAAATAAGGAGAAGAACTCCCGTTTAGCCCACCAGTGTCCTCCAGCATCTGGACAGCCTGCCCTGGGCTCTTCACACTCCTTACTTTTATGGACATAAAAAAAGGGAAGAGGTGAAGAAAACAGCAGTGCGCTTCAACATGTGACAGCTTCCTTAAACGTGATCGTGTGGCTTGAAAGCAACCTGTCATCTATCCATGCTGAAGCCTGCTGCCTTCCAACAGGCATTACAAGAGATCTTTTATCAATATTTAGCAGAGAATTACAGTGTCTAACAACGTGTAGAAGCAAGCGCCATCTACTGAGGCTGCCCGTGTACTCAATTTGGCTTTGCAATGCTGTGAGCACTATTGTGATCTGTCCTTGGTGAGGTGTTCTTGTGGAACCTTCGACAACAAGGTCAGCAGCAGTCAATTTGGAAAGTCACTGCCATCTATTGCTGGTCAAACTGTTTTTTTTATACTTGCTCACGTTTTCACATTTAATATAAAAAATTGGCTCATTCCCAGTGCTATGGCAGTATATTACAGTTACTGTCGTTATGCCTGTGACATTTGAACATGCCACGAGGCACATTCTCACCTCGAGCCTCCGTCGCCTGAACTCTCGTCTGCTGCATCTTCCTGTTTCCAAGGAACTTCCCATTTATGACAATTCCTCTCCGTGTTACTACTGCTGTGTGGCAATTTTGAAAGTGTGCTTGTGCTGCGAGCCACCTGTCCCTACGTCGTTTTATGTGCCGCCATCTTTGAAATCCGAGGTTTCCCTTCACATTGTCATCAGCGGGAGCTGCCTGAAATGCCTGCGGCGAAGATTGAGTGACGCAACTTTTGCATTGTTTGATTGAGGATTACTTCGCTAAACTGGTAATTTTTATTTTGGTGAAGAACGTGGGTACTGTGATATTGTTCACACCTTGATTCAATGTGATGCTATGACATAAAGGGATCTTTGTCATGCTTCTCTGCTGAACGGTGACTTTTTTTTGGTACTCAGTTTCATTATCTTCAGTCTGCTTTAATTGGGTTTTGCAACCAGATTGGACCATCGTTACACTACTTTGTGTTCTAGCATGTGGTTATATTTATTAGAGGCGCACAGCACTCTCCTACCTGGTACCGGTCAATGGTATGCAGGTGCTGCACACTTCAATTGGCTACATCCTTCCATCTGTTATCAGCTGTAGATGATCTCACTTCTGAGACAGTGACTTGAAGCACATATTTCTTTCCCTTTCTGAACAAATATCCAATACCAGTTGGTTTGAGTGAGACATTGCTCATCATGGCTGCGTCAGTATTTATGCTGGACTGTGTTCGGGTGCTGTTTGAAGTATTATCATCTTTATTCATGCTTGCATACCTTGTGTGTATAAGTATGTTTTTTCATGTTAGTGTACCATGTTGCTGCTGGGTGTTTTGCACGCTTATCTTTTCATTTTTTTTGATGCTGTGTTTCATGTAAACTGACTGTTTGCTGCCAAGTTAGGATACTCCTTGCCACTATGTTATTATTTATTTCTAGCTTTTGGGTTGTTGTGTATAGGAGTTGGTCTCCATACACTTTTTCTATTCTTCAGTGTGGGTGGTGAGCACACCCTTCTCACTGTTTTCACCCTTCAGTCTTTGTTTTGTGCCTAGCATTAGTGTTACCCTTGCATCACCCTTTACCATATGTTCATCCAGCAGTGCGAGTTGTTGTTCTCTCCTTACTTTTATTGTGTTAACACATCAGTTTGTGGTGTGCAATGGGCTGGGCACCCATATTTTGATTGTTATGTGCATTGGGCAGTGTACCAACTTTTTACTTGGAACTGTTCAATGGGCAGTGTACCCATAGTTTGGCCTCTGTTTGAGTTGTGCTTTGGGCAGTGTACCCACTTTTCACTTGGAAATGCGCTTTGAGCAGTGTACCCATATTTTGGTCTGTGTTTGAGATGCACATTGGGCAGTGTACCCACTCTTTGGTTTGTACTGTGCAGGGGGTTATGCACCCTATACTTTTGTGCCTTTGTGCAATCGGTCGTGTACCCTACACGTATGTGCTTTTTGCAATCAGTTGTTTACCCTACACTTGATTATTATGTACGCATCATTTGAAGTGTACTATGGGTTCCCTAGTGTAGGAAAGTGTGAATTGTTTTGAATATACACTCACCGGATGTCCCGCTTTCTCCAAATCCTGCACAATGCCCTCTTTAGTGTGTGGTGTGTAGAAACGGGTCATTAGTTTGAACTTTACACCTTCTTAATGTCAACTATTCTCCCAACCCAACACATTATTTCCATGTGTTACTTGAATTTAAAATTGTTGTAAAGTGGATAGCCCTCCTATTCTCATTTTCCATTCACATTGCATGTATTTTATTTCCTCTCTGTCTCTTATTCGCAGTTTCTCCTCTTCCTCATTATTATTTTCTGACCATGTTACCTATTGCATTTTCCTATGTTTGTATTTTCTTCAGTAAGGGCCAGATGTAGATAATTCTGAAATACCGAGTCCTTAATAGCAAATTTTACCAATTCGCAATTAAGAACTCTGTATTTCAGATGTATGTAAAAAATCTGTAAAAATTAGTGATTCGGTAAAAATCGGTAAAAATTTGCGATTCGGAATGAATCAGTAAAAATAATAATCGATTCCCCATTACCGAATCGATATCAGCGAATCGGTAATTTAAAAAAACAGTAATTGTCGAACCAGCTAATCCTGTGCTCCCTCAGACCTCACAACCAGGAAGTGGCCACACCATGCAGCTGCACTTATCCTGAAGCTGTTTGAGAGGCAGGGAGCACAGCAAACAAGCCAGGAGCAACCCTTCCAACAGTGAGCAAATTTGGCCAACCAGGAGAGGGAGAAGGAGGCAGCTGAACGCAAAAGAAAACATAAATTCAGTGAGAGGGAGCTTGACGTCCTTATTGAGGAAGTCACAAAGGACCACAATAAACGTTTTGGGGATACAGTCTCTGCACGTGCCTGAATCCCAGAAGAGGCAGATATGGCTGGTCATTCAAGGAAAGATCAATGCCAGTGGAGTAACCCAGCACTCCATTGAGGAACTCAAAAAACGCTGGTATGACCTGAAGAAGCGTGCAAAGTAGAGGCTGGCAGAGAGAAAGAAGCAAGACAACCTGACAGGTAGTGGGAGAAACACAGCACCTGCAACAACTGCCCTGGATCTCCTGGTCGAGTCCACCCTCCAGCCGGAGTGTGAGTGGCATTGGGGATGCAGACTGCTCAGCCAGAGCTCCCAACAAACAAGGTAAGATGCAAGTCAAGTCAAGTCAAACAAGCTTTATTCGACGAATTGTCATATAAGCATACAGTACATACAAGTTTATGTATAAGAAGATAAATACAGTTAAGAAATTGGGTAAAAAATAAAAACAGATAAAATACTCTTAAAACTGTACATATTACACAAAAAGTAGATATAGCAATTTTGCATCCATGAACGAAATTAGTTTACAAGCAATTTGGTTCTAATCGGCCACACCCACCCCAGGAATTTTGCCGTGGCTACATATACAGTCATGTTAGTGCAGGTACAGATAATTCTTAAAGCGGCCAATCCACTGTTGGTGCCTAGTAACCTGCACATTGGACGCAGCCAAAATCGGCGGGGGGCCACGTATGCTGGACATTCGAACAACAAGTGTCCGAAAGTTTCAGAAAGCGTCGGGCATCCTGGGCACGAAACCTTGTCTCCTGTGGACTATCTGCTGGTAAACGCCCTTACAGGCAAACTCCCAACTCTCAGTTGGAAGTAACGTTTACGGTCCAAGGGATTCATGATATTGTCCCAGAATGGCTCCAGATATGGGCCCTCTTTAATATCCAGAAACATACCTGTCGAAGAGCAGGGGTCTGTTTTCCTGAAGAGCTTAATGGCCAAGGACTCCCAATAGAGTTCCTTAAGTACCTTCTTAGGGAGGAAGTTTGCGTTAACTGGATCCTCCCATAATTCTTTGAGACCTAGTTCACATAGCACACCCCGTATATGCACCAGCCATTTAATTTTGTGGGTGTTGCCTCTAGTGATTATATCCAGCAATCCCTGAGTGTAAGTGGCCAGTTCTGGTGTGGTCCAAATCCGCCTCCAGTATAAAACTGGGCGTAAGGATGCAATAATAGCTATTGGAGACAGCCCTAAGTCATAAAAGAGAGGGGTCAGGGGGGTACTCTGAGGTAATTTAATTAGGTTCCTTAAAAAAGAGTTTTCGGATACTGTCAATTCCCTAAGGTTCTCATGCCCCCACATTTCAACTCTTTATAAAGCGGAGCTAATCACTTTACCCTTATAAACCGCTAGTACAGGGGCTATCGGTTTAGTAAGGGACCTCGAGTGTTCCAGACACAAAGCGCCAGTGAGCTGTCGATGTTTCAAAGTGGCCAGCTCAATCTGCTGCTTCCAGCGTAAATCATTCTGGATACACACACCTAAGTAACTAAAGGCCTGGACCCTCTCCAGAGGGCGGTCATTCATAGTTACAGAACCTCTAAAAGTTTTTGGAGCGTTAAAAGTCATAAACTTGGATTTGAGTACATTGACTTCTAAACCCCTTGTGGTGCAAAATTCATCAAAAAGCTTCAACGCCTTTTACAACCCACTTGGGGTTTTTGCTACAATGAGACAATCATCTGCAAACATTAAAATAGGAATTTTAGCTCCTGCAAGGATTGGGGCATCAACACAAGATTTGACTAAAATTCTAGCAACATCATTAATATAAAAGGAAAATAAAGGTGGGGCCAGTACACAGCCCTGCCGAACTCCAGATTCGACAGGGAACTGAGTTGTGACATTGCCGGGGCTACCCCATCTGATCTGAGCATAATTTAGGTTGTGGAGTTTTTTAACCAGTGAGAGTAATGGCCCGGGTAAACCCATTTCTTTAAGGACGTTCCACAGGGTTGAGCGGGGAACCAGATCGAAAGCCGCTCTCAAATCTACAAAAGCAGCAGATAGACTACCGCGGCCCAATATCACAGTCTTCCAGTACAGCATTGTAAAGTGCAATACCTGGTCGACCGTGCTGATGGATGTTCTAAAACCTGCTTGTAAGTTGTTCAAGATATTGTGGTCCCGTTCCCATGCCAGTATTTTATCCAGGATCAGCCTACCAAAGATTTTTTGTGAGGTGTCGATCAGGCTGATCGGCCGATAATTTCCAGGCAAGGATTTGTCCCCCTTTTTAAAGACGGGAATAATTTCAGCCCCGAGCCATGATTTCGGTACGGGTGCACCCTTAGCAATCATATTTGACAAGAGGAGTATATATGAGCCCCAAGAGGCCCTATCCTGCAGGAATAGATCCGCGGGAATGCCATCGATACCTGGTGCTCTACCAGGTATCACTAGATCTAGGGCACGTTCCACGTCTTTCAATGTAAATGGATCATCCGGAAAAGGCAAGAAAGGAATCTCAGGGGAAAGATTTAAAGCGTCACCCTTCGCATTGATAGAGCAAGATTTCGCATCGCGACTTGCTCGATTCATGAACCTCGAAACCGTTGTAACCTCGTAACGAATTGTACGTTTTACTAATATCTTTTATTTCCGATATATATGTATGATAGAGAAGCTTGCTTATGTGTTTTACTAATACGATTAATCCGTGTTTTAAAAATGGCCGCTGCTTGACTTTCCTCTTCTGCGCATGCGTCAGTCACACTCACGTGACTTCGTGTAGAGATAGTTTTGGAGGGAAAGGGTGCGCATGCGTAATAAGCAATAAGATGGCTATAACGTGGTGAAGCTTTGTGCTGCTGCTCTTGTGAAATTGTTTGTTGCACTTACCAATAATGCATAGTATATTTTTATAATGATGAACCTAAAATGTGAAATTATGACCTGTAATACATTAATTTATTTTTATGTACTAATTTGTTTTCGCTTACTTTTCATGTATCCTCGGCACTGAGGGGTGATGGGGGCTTGGGAGTCCATCTTGGAGGGTACTTCTGCGCAGAATCAATCGATGGTGAAGATGGCATTGAAACCAAGCCAAAGAAGGTTGTTGGCAGAGCCTGCATGAGAACATGCACCTTCACCCAGCCAGAAGCATCTAGATTGTATTATATTGTAACACATTGTATTCTTTTGCATTGTATTCCGTGCGACTTCTCGTGGGAACCCCAAATCTTGCTAGGCGGCACCTTGGGATGCAAATTAGGCCTTAGAATTGTCTGTTCTGATTGGTGTGTTAACCAAAGCCTACCTTAGGACCAATCCAAATTGGGGATTCTGACACTTTGCAACATTTGGGGGGTGGTACCCTGTCCCAAAACAGTATAACTAGCCTAGGTTTAGCTAGAGAAATTGTCCGACTTGTCTGAATAGCTGACCTGTCACTGACCCAACGCACTCAATAGGTGACTTGATACAGAGGTGCTGCGGAGCTCTCTGTCCGAAATCTGACCATAGACTCTGAAGGTTTTACTGAACCTTAAGTGCTGGCGGAGCACTTTTTCTGGGAATTCGCTGACCCAATCGGGGTCCTGATCGATAGCTGCAGAGAGCGTGGAGCGCAGGCGTTGCTTCCAAACTGCGGGTGCTGGTCGTATCCTGGTGGTCCTGTCCTGATCCGAATCTGGGTTTCCTGTCCTGTCCTGGGGTGTCCATTCTGCACCTGCTGTCCTACTGGGGGTTATCCTTCCTTGAGGTTTTCCTGTCCTTAACTGACCCGTGGCCAGGGTTGGTTTTCACACCAGTCTAGGTAAATATTGCTCTGAAATTCTTAAAACTGCACCTTTCTATTTTTCTGTCTTTGCTTCAATAAAGACATACCTTTGCACGTGATAATTTTCCATGCTTTCTCCTGCAACCATTGCATTTCATAAAGTCATTTGCATTTGATTTCATAGCGTGTTCCTATGTTACCCTACCTTTTAGAAATCATTTTCTGTATTGCAGTTTGCAACTTCCTGATATGGTCTTGGTTTTTCTCGCGAAAACTGACTAAGTAACTCAGATTTATAGCGTGTTCATCTTGCCCCTTATCTTAGTTTTCCTCTCACTTAGCGGGTTCCCTGTCGCACTAGTATTCTATTGATAAAGCTGTATGACTGCCCTTTATTTGAATTTAAGATAAACTTTTCAAAACTTCCAGTTGTCCGTGGTCATTTCATAAAATAAAGTATAAAAGTTGGGTTTGTATTTTGCTGCCTTTCCTTTTACAGCTAGCTCCCTGACCCATCGTGGTCATAGGTACCCATAACGGTGGATGGTAAGTTGGGTACACTGAAAATAAATCGAAAAGGAACTCACAATTATTGGTAGTAGATTGTGTGGTCACCTGATCAATGTATATGATAAAGTAAAGTATATGGGCCCGAAGCCAGAAGTGGCGAAATTATTGGTCGGGTGACCCGCGATCTCTAGCAGCATATTGCGGCTCAAAATATGATACCCATTTGTCACGTGGGACCCAATTCTGGGGTTTCTCGGGGTTGCCATCCACACCCCACTTGTAAACATTCCAGAACTTACGTGCGTCTTTATGGTGTCCCGCCTCTTTTAAATCGTTCCACCTTTGCTCGTCCCAGTTACGTTTGGCTTTAGCGACGGCATTTTTATAGGCGGCCCTGGCAAGACGGATTTTCGAACTTGGCCCAGTTTTAATTGCTCTACCCAGGTCCATACGGGCCTGTCTACATTCCCCTGAGTACCATCAAGGGGGTGGAGGAGCTTGAGGGCCATTAGGCGTACCAGGCCTAACAAAGAGGCTTTTTAGATCGCCAAAAAAGGCATCATGAATCCTGGTTGCCTGCATATTCCTTACAGTTGGTATATCCTTTTTAGATAAAACCTCTAAACCGCTTGTTGCTTGAGCTAACTTAATAGATATAAAGTCAATGCTCTGTTGGTTAATTAAAACCTTGGAACATCGGACGTGACGCATGTCGTTTGTCACAACAGTGTCAGTGAGAGTGGTGAGTTCCGTCTCCACTCCAGGGTGGTCTGGGGAAATCCAGTATGAGAGAGACAAGCACAAAGGATTGTGATTGCTCTCAACCCTTTCCCTAATTAGCATATCTTTAAGGAATCTCCATAAACCCAGACTAACCAAAATGTAATCAATTGTACTCATTCGGAGGCCGCTCTTAAAGGTGTATTTCCCTGCCTTGTCACCAGCGGTTCTCCCGTTTGCTGATCTCAGTCCCTTGTTAAGACAGAGTGAATTGATTTTAAGCGATACTTCAGACCATCTTTTAATTGGTTGGAGGTCAAATTTGGGTACCCCCCACTCTCTATCTTGATCATCCGATAGGGTCCAGTTGTCATTTAAAAGGGGTTCAAAAGTTACATTAAAATCTCCCCCCACAATAATGTTAGAATGAGTAGGTTGGGATTCTAGCATATCTTCCAGATGTGCCATAACTACAGATTTCTTTCCTCCCGTACTGCGAGCGTAAATATTAAAGATGAAAATGGGCTCCTTATTAGAAAATTCGAGTTTAAGTGCCTGCAAATCAATATGGTTAGTAGTTATAATTTTGATTTTATTGGCAAGATCTTGTCTGACCCATATTGTTAAGCCTTCTGATGGGTGGCCTTTCCCCCCTTTTTCAGCCATAATGCTATAGTTCAGGTAGCCGGGAAAATGCAGTGGTTCCAGTAACCAGGTTTCCTGAAATAAGCATATTTCAAACTGGCTTATAAAGGACGTCCACTCTGGTAACTCCACTTTAGGTTTTAGGCCTGCTACGTTCCAGGAAAGGATCGAGCCAACTTTGTCACAAATCGAAATAATACCATCATGACAAATTTCGCTCACCGGTGTGCATGGAATGCTAGGCAGGGATGGTGTATAAGCCCTAGTGTGGGGAGTGTCGGGAGCATCATTAAGTACACTATTCAGATCCTGCCCAATAATAATACAATTAGGCTGCTCACTGGGTATTCCTGAAAAAGCTTGTAGGTGCAGTCAATCATTACAATCTAAATTGGAATTTGCCATACAGGATCCCCTGTCGAGTTTTCTAATATCATTTGACCAGTTGGAGGGAGGGGTTGATCTCATCTGTATCCTTGAGTAGTCAGGAGAGCATGATCTAAATTCAAGGTTTAGTAGCTCTCCAGCTATCCTAGGATTCTTGAAAATACGTTTAATGCAATCATAGGGCTCACCTGGAGAGCAGAGCCTTACTGCTCAGGAAATGTCCTCCCTAATAGCAGACCTACATCCTCTTACGTATCTGATCCAGTGTATAGCTTTATTGGTCAGAGCTTCGGGGTGTTTCGCGATCTCTACCAATAGGCAACTTAGGGATATTGATCAAATACACTGCAAAAGACTTCTTTGGATCAGATTTATGTAGGGGAACGCGTAGGTTCGCTAAAAAAGGACCTTTCCCCTGACGGTGGACAGCAGTATTCTGGACTACCTGTCTATCTCTGGGAATGCCCTTGTTACCCGGTTTCTCAGGAGCAATGCTCAACAAGATCGTTGAAGTTGTTGGGATTTCTGGGACTATGCCCCGGCAATGGGGTTTTGGTTGAGCTTGGATTGCTTCCCTCCCATTCCTGACCACCTCACTAAACGTGGCTCTGGGGTTTTGGGTATTTGCCCTGGGGGTTGTCGTAGAGTTTGTATTCCTGGTGTGGCCCATAGCGTCTATCGGATTTGAGCCCGATGGTATGGGCGGCACTGGGTGACATGGGCCTTGGTCAGAAACAACCCTTATATTATTGATTACAGCTGTCAAATGGTCGATCTTAAATTGCATCTTTTCCACCATGTCACATAAATGTTTAACGACTGATATCAAGGAGTTGTCAACAATTTCGATAGTCCTGGGCACCTCTGTTTGGTTACTTTCAACGTTGGCCAAAACAGAGAATCTGTTAGAGCAGATCAGAGCGTTAAGATCTTCAGGGGGCTGTGATGGAACTGGTGTCAGCTGAGTTTGTTCAATATCAGATTCATCCCCCGGATCTACGACTGCCACCCTCGGGGACAGATTGTAACAGATCGGTACAGTCTTGAACCAGGTCGTCGATCCTGTCCATCACACAATTCCCTCCTGCGTGTGGCAAACGTTTTTTAGACGGTTTATATTTCCGTTTCTTGGCTAGCTTCCCTCCCTTCAAAATCGCACCAGCGGTATCGCTAGGATCTTCCTTAGACTTGCGTTTTCCCATATTTACAGGATATCAGTCAACCAACAAGAATAAACAGTGAACAGTACCTTGAGCTGGACTTTACAGGGGGATGGCCCAGCCCTGCCTCCTCCTGCCCCGGACGGCCACAGACGGCCCGCCCTTTGTCCAGGCTTCGTCCAGCACGTCCCGCGTGCGTCCCGCACTGCGGGAACCGGATGTTGTTTTGAGCACCGGTGGGCATGCCTCCGCACTGGTCAGATCTCGCACGGGCTCCTGGACAATGGAGTCCCGTGAGGCGTGCAGGCAGGTGATGTGGAGCTCCTCCGGGAGCGGAAACAGCTTCTGTGCTGGGAAGACTCTGTCCACGAAGCGGGACCCGCGCCATCGGGTCCGGCGAGGTGTTTTGAGCACCGGTGGGCGGGTGGGCGTGCCTCCACACTGGTCAGATCTCGCACGGGCTCCTGGACAATGGAGTCCCAGGCGGCGTGCAGGCAGGCGATGTGGAGCTCCTCCGGGAGCGGCAACAGCTTCTGTGCTGGGGAGACTCTGTCCACGAAGCGGGACCTGCGCCAGCGGGTCCGGGGAGGTGTTTTGAGCACCGTTGTGCCTCCGCACTGGTCAGATCTCGCACAGGCTCCTGGACAATGGAGTCCCGTGAGGCGTGCAGGCAGGCGATGTGGAGCTTCTCTGGGAGCGGCAACAGCTTCTGTGCTGGGGAGACTCTGTCCACAAAGCGGGACCCGCGCCATCGGGTCCGGCGAGGTGTTTTGAGCACCGGTGGGCGGGTGGGCGTGCCTCCACACTGGTCAGATCTTGCACGGGCTCCTGGACAATGGAGTCCCGTGTGGCGTGCAGGCAGGCAATGTGGAGCTCCTCCGGGAGCAGCAAAAGCTTCTGTGCTGGGGAGACTCTGTCCAAGGTAAGATGCATGCACTGCATGCTGTGCCCCCCACTCCCTAACCCCAAACCCCAATGAGGCATTGTTAATTCCACTCCAGTACATGTTTTACTAAAAACCAGCAATGCATTATGGGAGATGTAGTCAGAAGTAAAATATGTTGGTACAGTCAGTCCACTGAACCCAAAGGCATGTGACACACATTAGCAATTAGCAAGCAGAGGACAGTCCGTTTGATTGGCATGCATGAAATGTATTATTACGCAAATGCTGCCAGATAAGTGAGCAAATGTACATTCTGTCTCCACAGATGAGTCATCGCGCAAGGCTGCAGAGGGGAGCACAGGAAAGGCACCCAGGAGAAAGAGTACACAGGAGGAGGAGGTCTTGTCTCCTGCAGGGCACATCACCCGACCACCGCCACCATCAACGCCACCAGCACCGAGAGCCAGGAGGCATGCAGTGGCCAGCCTTCAGCAGATGAAGGTGTCCGAGTAGGACAGCATGGGAGGCCAACAGTCCACGGTGGCTGAGGATGCCAATGGTACAGGCTCACAGTACCCCACCGAGCGCCCCCACAAAGGTGCCAGAGGCCGCAGGGCAATGGCAGCCAGTCCAGCTTCACAGGGCAAGGGTCGGAGTGTGTTTGCCGGTCTCGAGGGGAACATGCTCAAGGTGCAGCGCCTGCAAGGCAAAGCGATAAGGTCAGTCCAGCGGCAGATGGTACAAATGAATAGGCACATGCTGCGAATTGAGAAGGGCCTCAGTAGCATGAAAAACACTGTGGCTGAGGGCATGAGGGACATGTCCGAGGCAGTGAGGCTGCTGTGCAGAAAATTGGATGAGGATGGTTTGGCCAGGCGCAGGGAGAGGCAAAAACATGACAACTACACCAAGGCCGTGAACTGCCTCTCCACTGCCACCTCTCTTCTCTGCAGGCTCTCAGTGGCCATGCAGGAGGAGATGGCCCACTGCAGCTGTGACGTAGCAATGGGGCTGATCAGAGTGACCAGTGCACTAGAAGTGTTACAGACAAACCAGGTTGCCTTTACAGGTGATGGGGGATAGTGAAGAGGCTACTAGACGCAGTAGCATCACGCCCCTTATAACGAGTCCAGGAGGCGTAGAGAACGTCACAGTGCTGCCACAGGACAGACTGCCAGTGAGGGCAGTGTGCCCAAGGAACGCAGCAGTGTTGCGCTTGGGCGCAGGAAGAAATGTCAGTCATCACATGGTTTACCAAAATGGGTGATGTAACCCTTTTTGGTTTTGTAATCTGCATTCAAATTTGGCCTGGCATGTGAAGCCCTTCATGTTGTGGTGGTGTCCTATGACAAATAAACACCGTCACTCACTTACTCAGAAATAGTTGTGTGTTATCTTTGCCTGTCTGCGTCTCCCATCTGGTGCTGCTGCCACACCTGCTGCGCTGTGCCCTGGCTGTGGACAGTCTTCATCCTCGTCCTCAGAGTCAGTTAGTTCCACTGCTGTTCCTTTCTTGTGGCAAGGTTATGCAGCATGGCATATGTTGCTAATATTGTACAGCAGATGATGGGCCGGTACTGACGTGCACCTCCACTTTTGTGGAGGCAGCGGAACCTGCGCTCCACAATGTTGCGCGTGCTTTTGTGTGCCACATTGTATCTTCTCTCACTTGGTGTGGATGGGTTGAGGTATGGAGTCAGGGTAAATGCCCGCACGGCATATGCACTGTCACCTAAGTGAAAAAGGAAGTGCCATTAATATGAGTCACCAGCACATTCATCCAAGGTATACATCAGGGTGTTTCACACTGATTACCTAGCAGGTATCCTCCTCTAAATTCGCCCCCAGCCAGACGTGTGTAAATCCCACTGTTCCTGAATATGTAGGAGTCATGGGTACTCCATGGAAATTTGGCCACAATGTCAGTGATGATGTGGTCTGCATAGCATATCACCTGCACATTGATGGAATGCGTAGATTTGCAGGTCAGGTATATATACTCTGTGACTGCAGGTGGGCAGATTGGTATGTGTGTCCCATCAATGCACCCTATTACATGTGGGCACTGTGCCTTTTGGTAAAAATCCAGCTTTGTCTTCTGCAGTTCTGCCTGTGTGTTGGGGAAGCGTATGTAGTGATGCATATTTTGCATGATGGTATCCAAGAAAGAGTTGAAGAAATGGGACAGGCAACTCTGTGACACACCACCTGCCACAGCTATCACCCCCTGGTATTTTCCTGATGCAAGTAGGTGCAGGCTACAGAGCACCTGAACATGTGTTGGTATTGCGTGCGCCCATGGTGTCTGATATTCCAGGAGTGGGTGCAGATCCCGTATCAGGTCTAGGATGGTTTGAGGGTATAACCAGTACCTCTCATGGATTTCTGCCTCAGTCAGTTAGAAGAGTGTAACACGCAGTTTGTACATGCGCTCCTCTCGTCTCCAGATCCTCAGTCCTGCTGCTTGCAAACATAGACGCCTTGCAATTTCGTAGAGGGCCGCCATTGTGTTCACACGGTTGCATTTTGGGGCTGTTTAAATGCAGTGCACCCGGTTATCACCTGCTTTGAGTCGGTAATTAGCGACTCCAAAATACCGAAAATTCGGTATTACCGATTTTTGGTACATCGGATTTTTGATTATTTAAGGATTTCATATTTACCGATTCGGTATTTAGGGGTTTCGGTGTCTGCTAATCACAAATAAAGGAATGGGTAAATGGTTTCCCTTATTTTTTACCGATTCCTTATTTGCGATGGCGTTCGGTGTTACCTACATTGCACATGTCTAAATACCGGTCGGTAACGCTGAAATTCGGCGAATTTCGGAGTTACAGACCAGTATTTAGCCACTATGGCCCTATGTTCCTAAGGGAAGGGGATGTGCTATGCTATATCCTGATCTCCTCCTTTTTTCTATCCTCTGTTCTCCTCTTATTCGTCCATCCTCTGTTCTTCTGCATTCTGCACTTACCTCCTACTTCTCCATAGTTCTGTTTTACTTTGTTCCTTCTCCAGAGTTACATTAATCTGTATGCAATGTTGTATCTTTTTTTTCTGCAGATTTGTGTTACCATCACACAAGGTTATATCTAATTTTTTTGTTCATTGTTTTCTCAAGGGAAGAGGATATGTTTTACTTAGATTTACTGCTTCTCAGCCAGTATGCATGAGTGTGTGTGTGGAATGCTGGTGTGCCCGGTGGACTGAAGGAATGACAGTTAGAGAGAGTTGGCTGAGCAGCAAAGATGCAGCTCCTGGTGGGGCCATGAACTAGCCTTTAATCAGCTTATAACAACTTACCTTCTTGTAACTACCTTCCTGTAACTCACCAATAAACTTCTACTTTGGATTACCTCATGACTACAATTCATCCTTTCAACACAAACCTCAAAATTTGCTAAAGTCACATTTTCCTCACGTTCTGGTGTGTGAAAGTTGAGGGATCATTGAGCCGGCACAAATTTACTACCACCCAGCATTCCCTCAGATCGCCTGATAAAACTTCTACCTCACTTGTGTGGGTGGAACAAGTACCCGTAAAAGGGAAGGACCCAAAACATGTTGTGGATAAATCAAAAGTATCTATCACAAAATGACCTGTTTTTGTAGGGGGGGGGGGCACCTGGTCTTTTTGTCCTGGGCTCAGTGGCCATCTGGAGAACCTAGCAACCACAGATATTTTCTTCACATTTCTGTGTGGGAAAGCTGTGGGATCAGCAGGCCGGCACAAATTTTGTAAGCCAAGGTCTCCCAATATAAATGGTACCTCACTTATAAGGATGAGCCAAGTGCCTGCAATGGATAAGGGGCCAAAACATTTGGAGACACATCAACCCAGGACCAAAAATGCAGGTGCTCCAATTGGAAAAACAAGTCTTTTTGTGATAAATAATTAAGATGTCTCCACATTCTGTTTTGGTTCATTTCCTGTCGTTGGCACTGGGCCCACTGTATGAAGCTGGCTATAGTGTACTAAAAAGAAGTACACTGTGCAGAGAGTCCAGAGAATCACTAAATGGTACTGAAAGGTAAAAGCATATAATTCTAATATTCTTTTTGTTGTGGTGTGGGCGAGCAGTTAGGCTTGTCAGAGGCCAGTGACAAACATTTGTTGTACTCACAGAGGCGATAAATGAGATACACACTCAGGAATACATTTGGGATCAATTTGTAAAAAGAAAGTTGATTTTTATGTATTTTTCATTCACAGTTCTAAGGTAAATACTTTTGGGGTTACGATTTTTCGAAGTTTGGAAAATATATAACATTTGTGTGCAATTATGCACCATAGTAATCAATGGGAAAAAAGAAAAATAAATGCATAAAAAATCAAGCAATGCTTTCATGAAGTTCATCTTCTTGTTTAAGGTTGATGTTGGGACCAGGTCTAAAGTTCCAGCAGGACATCTTCAGAGTGTCCTGGATCGGGCGGGAGCAGAGTGCTCAAGGTATTGCAAGTTGGTCTGCAAAGATGAAGGGGGACACTTGAAAATGCACTGCACAGGTGGACTTACAGGTAAGTCTGGCGGATCTCCTTAGAGGGTAGAGGTCATGTGGACCTGGGGACCATGGGAGCCGAGCTAGTTGGTTGGTGCTGGGGATGAATGCATAGTAAACAGGTCAGCGTGGAGTTGTGCGTCTTCTGGGTCCACGTGGTCAGGACCAGACAACTTGGAGAGGGGATCTGGGAACAGCTGGGCCACTCAGGAAGTAGGTTTTGGGTGTCTTCATGTCCCTCAACAGGTTCTTGCTTCTAGTGCTTTAGGAGTCTGGAGTGGAATCATCTTCTTGGTATTTTACCATTGGGGGCCCTGTAACCCAGGTATTGGTATGCCACAGCTCTGGTAGGTCCTGGTGCCTCCAAACAAGGTGGAGAAGCTGATCAGACTCTCCTGAGCTGTTGTATCTCTTCTTGCTTTGGTACTGCATCAAGGTCATCGGAAAGCAGCAACAAACCAGACTTCACAGGATCACTGCCTGCAGTGTGCAGGGGAGTGATACTTTCACTCCAATGTAGCTTCTCAGCAATTTGTCAAAGGCTGGAGGTGCTCCAGGGTTCTTGGGGTCCTTTCAGGTTGCCAGGCAACACAGAAGCAGACATTGTCAAGTCCTTTTTGCAGGTGGCAGGGTTTGGCACCTTTTCTTTCTGCAGTAAAACTTCTGTTCTAATGAAGCTAGCCTTCTCTGTCCTGGTCTTCTTTGGTCCTATGAATCTGAGGTGCAGGGCTCAGGGAGCCACCTAAATACTGAATTTAGAGGTGTTACAAGGGGAGACCAGTAAAAGCCAATGGGCTTTCTACCTTTAGGGTGCCTACACCCTTTAGTTACCACTTCTGGTGAGAACGGGTACTACCCTAGCCCTGATTTGAGATTTCCCCACCATATCAAGATGGTGGGAATTCAGGAGAGGGGTTCACCTCACCTGCCACAACCTAGATGTGGTGCAGGCTGGGGGGACACTCCCCCTCATCAAACGTCCTCCCTCCTATCACCAGCCTTTTTGACTCTTCAGATTTTCCTGCACCAAGGCACGCAGCCTGCAATGGCAGAGTGTGTAGCCTTGGTGAGGGGTGCCCTGGGGTGGCACAATCAGTGCTGCAGACCCAGAGGACCCTCTTCAGTACTCATACACTAAATACCAGGGAATTACAGGGGTAGCTGAAGTTGAGCCAATCAATGTACAGTGTTTTGGGAAAGAGATCTGGCACTGGGGACCTGGTTAGCAGGGACCCAGTGCACTTAAAGTTCAAAATCACACCAGGCATCAAGCAAAATGTGGCAGTTAACTATGCAAAAAGAGGCAGTTTCTTACTCTCACCTACACAAGTGAGATAGCATTTTTATCAGGAGACCTGTGGAAATCTGGGTGGTAGGAATTTTTGGCTGCCTGCAGATTCCAGGACTTTTCCTCACAGAAATGCAATAAAAATGATTCTGGGTAAAATAACTTGGTGAGAGACAAGCAAATTATCCCAACATGGTCTCCCCCTTGGTGTCTAATTTTCAATAATGTGCTGGTTTGGTAGATTTCCTGAGGTGCTGCCTGACCTGGGGCCCCAAATCTACAGCTACTCACATTGCAAAAAACAAATCATTTTTCAGTGGAAAAATGTAATATGCCTATGTTGCATTTGTTGCCAATTCTTGTCGTGGGCACTTGGTCCACACATACAGGTGAGGTAGCATTTTTATCAGGAGAACTGGGGGGACACTGGGTGATCGGAAATATGTGGCTGCCTGTAGATTCAAGGACTTTTCATCACAGAAATGCAAGAGAAATTTGCTTTTTTAGGCAAAGTTTGTGCTTTGCAGTTGGTTCTGGATAGAAAACCTGGTGAGATGCACTGAAGTCACCCCACACTAGACTCGCCTGGGTGTCTAGTTCTTGAAAATGTGCTGGATTGGTAATTTTTACTAGGTGCCGGCTGAGGTGGACCTCAAAATACACAGCCAACCACATTGCTAAAATGACATTGTTTTTAAGTGGAAAAATGTGATGTGCCTATGTTGACTTTGGCACTAGTTTGTGTTGTGGGCACTTGGCATACCCACACAAGTGAGACACCATTCTTCTCGGGAGACTTAGAGAAATGCTGGGTGGTAGGAAATTTAAACCTGCCTGCAGATTGCAGGACGTTTCCTCACGGAACGTGCAATGGAAATGTGTTTTTTAGGCAAATTTTGAACTTTACAGGTCATTCTGGGTAAAAGAAAATACCTGGTGAGAGCCCCACTCTGGCCTCTCCCAGGTGTCTAGTTTTAGAAAATGTACTGGGTTGGTAGGTTTCCCTGGGTACCAGCAGAGCTGGGGCTCAACATACACAGCTGCCCACACTGCAAGAACCACATCCCTTTTCAGTGGAAAAATGTGATGTCCCTACATTGCATTTGACGCCAGTTCATGTCACAGGCACTTTGACTACCCACACAAGTAAGGTAGCATTTTTATCAGGAGACCGGGGGAATGCTAGTTGAGTAGGAAATTTGTGTCTACCTCCAGATTCCAGGACTTTTCCTCAGAGAAATTCAAAGGCAATGTGTGTTATTTAGGCACAGTTTGAGTTTTGCAGGGAATTCTGGCTAAAAAGCTGATGAGACCCATGCAAGTCACCACTCCCTGGACTTCCCCAGGTGTCTAGTTTAAAAAAAATGTGCTGGTTTGGCAAGTTTCCCTAGTTGCTGGCTGTGCTGGGGCCCAAAATCCACAGTTACCCACATTGCAAAAAAGCACATTGGTAAACAAAGGTAAACTTAGACGTATGGTCATCTAAGTTCATGACCTTGGGAATTCACAAAGGGGTTTTACGAGTAGTATCTTTACATCCTCACTCGGGGTAGAGATCTGTCCTGAGTGTAGACGTAAAGATACTACTCATAAATTCCCTTTGTGAATACCCAAAGTTATACACTTTGACGTTTGGTCTAAGTGTCAGCGTCCTTGTGTAGCGCCATCAAGTGACTAGATTTACCAGATATAGAATGAATAAATTAGTAAAGTTACATTTCCCTCCTAATATCAGTATTACACCTTGGTGATCCTAGCTATATCTTGGTGGTGAGCCGAACACTATGACCTATATCTTTACTTTTGAGCACATGTGTGTTTTCGGGATGTATCCCTTTGATTTTAGGTTTAATCTTTAAATTATTTTGGCATCCTGAAGGCTAAACTAGAATGTAATGGTTATTATACTTTGTTTTGGGTTGCAGCCCTGAGGAAGTCTTTGGTCGAACTTGACCAGACGAAACACGTGTTGGCTGCACTTGTGTTGAAGATTGTACTGAAGAATGTATTTCAATGAAGATGAGAATTGAAACATATCAAGAATAAAACCAAAACTATTTCACTTGAAAAATTATTTTGTGGACTTTGAGTGCTCGGTGAAAATAATTGCTTTGTTTGAGCTATCTAGATAGCACATTGATCTTGTCCTGGTAACCGACCTGTTTCATCTGGAGCACCACACTTAAAATTTTGTATTGTGACATTCCTTTACCTGCTGTGCGCTCAAACCTTAACAGTTACCGTGTTTCTCTTGTTGTCTAAGTTTACTTTTTTGAATCACGCCCATTGTTGTTCAGTGGAAAAATGCAATATCCCTGTGTTGTGTTTGGAGCCTGTTTGTGTAACTGGCACTTGGCCCACCCACACAAGTGAGGTAGCCTTTCCATCAGGAGAAATACTGGGTGGTAGGAACTTTTTGGCTGCCTGCAGATTCCAGGACTTTTCCTCACAGAAATTAAACAAAAATGCATTTCTCTAATCAAAGTGTTGCAAGGGATTCTGGGTAAAAATACATGGTGAGATCCACGTAAGTCACCCACCTTTGACTCCCGCTGGTGTCTAGCTGTCAACAATATGTGTTGGTTTGGTAGGTTTCCCTAGGAGCCTACTGAGCTGGGAATCAAAATCCAAATCTACCCATATTGCAAAAAAAACACTCTGTTTTCAGTGGAAAAATGCGATGTGCCTAAGTTGAGTTTGGCACCTGTTTGTGCCGTAGTCTTTTGGACTACCTATACAAGTGATGCACCATTCTTCTCTGGAGACTTGTGTGAACACTGGGTGGTAGGACAATCATGTCTGCCTGATGATTCCATTACTTTTCTTCACAGAAATAAAAGGAAAATGTGTTTTTATTTAGCTCAAGTTTAAGGATTGCAATACATTCTAGGTAAAAAACACCTGGCCGGAGCCACGCAAGTCACCCCACGCTGGACTCCCTTTGGTGCGTAGTTTAAAAAAGTGTGATTGTTCATTAGGTTTTCCTTGGTGCTGGGAGAGTTGGGGCCCAACATGCACAGCTGCCCACACTGCAAAAACACATTGTTTTTCAGTGAAATAAGACAATGTGCCTAGTTTTCATTTGACACCCGTTCCTCTGGCAGGCACTTGGCCTACCCACACAAGTGGGGTACCGCCGTTGTCAGGAGATTTGGGGTTATGCTGAGTGACAGGACATTTGTGGCTGCCTGCAGATTCCAGGACTTTTTTCTAACAGAAAAGCAAGGAAAACTTCACTAAACTTCTGAATCTTCTTCCAGAAGGTCTCTTTAAGGGTATAACGTGTCTACAATACCAATCGAAGGCTCTTCATTCTATGAGATGGTCCTTGGGATGTTGGGACTACAATTTCCACAATGCTTCTGTCCACTGGATGCACTCCAGGATGAGAACTTCTTGGAGGTCATGAGCCTGGTGGGCTCAGGTAACTTGTAGCTTACAAGGGATCCATTCCTTGATTCTTCTTGATGCAAGACGAAGTAATATGCCACTTTATTCTGCATGGTTTTTCCGTGCATGCAATTACAACGCAGTCATTAAGACAACAGCATTGTAACAACGCCTATGATTATCCTGCAAATCGAAACAATGACTTATTCTGGGGGGAGGGGCTGGATATAAGTCCAAAACCTTCTGCCGACTTGGGGAGTAATGGTATGTGTTGTTACAAAGCTGTCATTGTAAAGGGGAAAGGGATTCATGGTAAATTATGTTTACCAAGACAAAATCCTTAGGAATGTAGCCCCAGAGTCGCAAGTGTGGCACATTGTTATCTCAGAAATCATTATTGCAAAATCTAAAATGGAGACAGCCTCTCTTAAAGAGTTAGATGTGGCTAGATTCACTAGCACTCCCCTCCCATCCATCTTACTAATCTAATTACAGGGGCTCCTGTGTGGCTGGGGTTACAGGATATGGGGGAGCGTGTGCTGCCCTAAAGTCTCATCCTGCTTTTGCTTCTGCAGCTGCTGTTGTCTATCCACAGGGAATCTTTTGTCTCTCTAACAGGCCCCCTCACACTACAATAAGGCAGCTTTGGTCAGTCTGGTAGAGGCTGGGTAATCAGGAGAGCAAACCCAATGGGATGATGGACGGAGTGTTGAATATTGCAAACACTCACCCCCAGTATACTGATCTGGGTTTAATCCATCATCATTATTTAGCTCACTCAGTCACCCCAGTTCAGATATGGCCATATGCAAATCAGTCTGACCCTGTGCCTCATGGGAAATGTCCAGCCCGAACTGCCAAGCCATGTCATCCCTGGACCAGAAAAAAGCATCCTGTGACTGGTTTAGGGTTCATAACCCTCATCAGCCCGGCTATCTTGAATCCAGTGGCAAAGTGAGCAAAGGGACCCACGTCTGGCCATACCCTGCCAACTTAGGGCAAACAAAGCAAAACCAAAGGGGATGATGGCCGGAGTGTTAAACATTGCAAACACTCACCTCCGATCAACTGATTTGGGTTTAATCCATCATCATTCTTTAGCTCACTCTGCCACCCTAGTCCAGTCTGACCCTGTGCCTCCTGGTGTACCTAGTAAAAATTACAGGAGTGTGACCCATATACCTGATCAGGACTGGGTATGGAAGGTGCAATCAAAAAACATTGTCCTAATAGGTTAAAATAACAGTCAATTAAACATGCATGCGCATCGCATTGCTAGCAAGGAAAAAGGAGAACACTCTTTGATTTCAAACAAGATATTCAATCATCTTATTTTATGGTATGAATTCATGGTCAGTGGTATACAGTTATAAGCAGCACTGCATAAACTCAATTGATGACAACCATATAAAACTTGGTGCTCTACAAAAGTGACTGTAGTGAGGGTGGCGACGCAAGTGAGAGGGTGAACAGCATGGACGGCGCACAGTGAACAAGGTGCAAATAATCTACAGTGGGTGGCTCAGATCATGTGACAGAGTGGTATCACAGATAAAGGATTGTTTTACATTATTTGAACCACATTAGAGAGGTACGCCTATTAATGAGCTGTGAAGTCGACGGCGTTTCGATCCACGTTACTAAGGATCATCATCAGGACTTGGTTGTCTAACTTGGGGTGTGCTGGAGAGGCGCTTGATTTCGTGCGATCTAGGGCGATCGTCAATTGGGATTTAAACCTGTGCGGGGGCACGGCAGGGAATGTGGAGCGGCCGTGTGGAGTCTGCCGATGGCCAGCACGAGTCCTTTTGGATCAGCGTGCCGGCATAGGACAGCGTCCTATAGTCTTGTGAATTCAGGCGTTTGTCTGGCAGGTGAGCTTGCTTCCGCGCGTGGGCGGAGATTATGGCAATGACCGGGCGGCCGTGTGGAGTCCGCCGGCAGCAGCACGAGTCCTGCAGGATCTTCATGCCGGTGAAGGACTTAATCCTGGGATCACAGCTCATTAATAGGCGTACCTCTCTAATGTGGTTCAAATAATGTAAAACAATCCTTTATCTGTGATACCACTCTGTCACATGATCTGAGCCACCCACTGTAGATTAATTGCACCTTGTTCACTGTGCGCCGTCCATGCTGTTCACCCTCTCACTTGCGTCGCCACCCTCACTACAGTCACTTTTGTAGAGCACCAAGTTTTATATGGTTGTCACCAATTGAGTTTATGCAGTGCTGCTTATAACTGTATACCACTGACCATGAATTCATACCATAAAATAAGATGATTGAATATCTTGTTTGAAATCAAAGAGTGTTCTCCTTTTTCCTTCCTGGTGTACCTAGACACTGCACCACACACATCAAACAACCAGGGAGCATGTCTCAGAAGGTGGGGTTGAGGAGGAACACCCTGCATAGAAGCTCAGGGCCAGGGCAACCCTCCTCCCCGCACCTACCCTCCACTCATGTCAAGCAAACTGAGTCCAATCACAACATTAATACTCACAGTGCATATGGACATCCACTGAACTGTTCACACTGCCTGTAAAGTCACCCAGACACACTCCACACTGACACAGAGCCACATACACATGCCAGATGCCAGCACCAATGGAGGACAATAAAGGGGATACCCAAAAGTGAGGTGGACAGTGATGGAAAGCCATGGAGCAAGCCACAAGGTATGTGTACAACACATGCAAGAGAGCGGATATATCAAAGCACCCTAAGGCCCTCACATCAGACATGGCTGGCACAGTGAGTGAAATTAAAAAACAGTGACCTCTGTGCAATAACTCTGGGAGACAGCAAGTCAAGCCATGCCTAGGAACAAGGATGATAGAAAGTGACTGAAGTCAGACAGTGATCAGCAACACAGCTGTCACAACTTACTTGACATGTGTATGTCATCAGCACAACACACGTGGCTCATTGTCACAACCCATGACTGTCAAACACAAGTGGGATCCTTCACACATACCACTCCTCCACCCACCTCACACCTGCACCACTCAACACCAGTGTCAAACACACAGAATGGTGCAAATAATGTCCTGGGAGTACACTGACGATCACACTCCCTGGGGTGCATCCACAAACATCACACACAAACTCAGTGATGCCTGGACCAATGCTGGCACAAAAACTATAGCCAAACACAAACCTAACAAACAACATACACAGAAGTACAACAAGCCCACATATGTCCTGCCAAACAGTGGAAAGGCAATGGGACCCAGACAGCACATGAGTACACAACATTGTCACTCAGGACCAATGCACAGACACCATACCCCAACACAAACAAGAATTGCATCATCTCAATACAATCATGGACACAAACTGGGATCAATGGGACAACAAGCTAACACAGACAGACATACCACACCACACATCAAGTCAACATAGCGTCATAGTGTACCACATGCATGCATATGCACATTCCTGACAGGAGACAGGACTAAAATAAGAGGTGAAACCATCAAGGTGCAGTCAAAACAACCTCCGGAACAAGAATCCTCCCAAGTGCATCTGACAGGCATACAAGTAACACACATTACACGTGCAACACACATCTGAATGTATCACAATGCACAAACAACTCATACAAAATGACATGCAAATAGAACATCACACACAGAGCATCCGTCAGCTGAAAGAGCCAACACAGGCCAAACACTGCACACATCCACATCATACACACAACAGATGCACATGCCAATCCCTCACATTGCAAACACAGCTGGACATCAGGGAATGCATATGAGGCAAGTCCAAGGCAACATACTCTCACACCACTGCATGCACAACAAGCAATGTGTGCACAACAACCAAACCAGTAGCACTCATATCTCAGTGCCACACCATGAACCCCCACAACATAAATCAGCACAGCACTCAGACAACATCACACTCAGGAAGGGAAGCAGTACCTCAGCAAACACACATACAGCTAACTCGACACCCAAAGATGCACAACTCAGGGACACCCTGGTGCAAACAACATGAGCAGAGGACTGCGCAGCACAAACAGTTGCACTGCACATGAGCAACACTGACTACAAGCAAGTACAATAACATCACACATAACTAATTGTGAAACAGTCCTTAGTGGCACATTGGTCCTGTGCATAAATCAGCACCACAAAGCGTAGTGTAGCAAGCTAAGTGGTGGGGAGGCACACACACTTGGCAAACCAAGGGGATAGCTGACATGAGAATGAAGTGGTGTGTATGTCAGTAGGGCACAGGTCAGGAGTGTACTATGCACAAACACATGGAGGAGTCACTCACAATGGCTAGGCATCAGAAGGACAGATAGGGGATGGTATAACTCCATATCCCACATACCATACTGGAGCCAAAAATAGCTCAAGTGACAGCAATGCATGAGAAATCAGACCCACAATATCAGTGTGGCCGAGCAGGTCTGCACAGTGAGCTCAACCACTGACAAGACACATGGCTGAACAACAAAACACAACACAGACTTGCCAGTCACACACTCTACATACTCACAACTGGCAGCAACAACAAGTAGGTTTCCCCCAGGAGTACAAGGTAACACCAACACACTATACAGTGCACAACCTACAACTACCACATGTGCATACAAATCACAAGCACAGGGCTGACAAATCTAACTAGCAGACACTCAGCTCCTGGGTGACACATGAATGCAGTAGCCATTGCTGGGGTACACCCACATCAACTCAACTGCCAAAGTCACCCCTTCACACTACACACTTCATGACCCCCATACATTCAAATGTTTCCATGTGAATAGGAGGACAGGCCATCATACACAAACACTGCTGTCCACCCATCAAGAAAGATCACACAGACATGATGGACCCTGGGCAGCCTGCCTGCAATCATGTGGATAGAATACTCCTCTGTGCTGGCAGTGCATCCAGACATGACAAGTGCACAACTTAGCAATCCTGATCATAGAATGATTAGGATAACAGTACGTCATCACAAACAACCATAATTACACCCCCAAGCCCCAGAGTCAAGAAGAGCTGAAGTGCCTGTCACCTCTACAGAAACCAGAAAAAGTCAAACAAGCCATTGGCAATGTTAAAGTGGCATATAGAACATGTGCCACATTAAACCATACCCACACAGATAACCCTTTATTTAGCAAGGTCACTGACAACGCAGACAACATGGGTAACTGTCTTTATTACATATTACACAGATGGCTATCAAAAGTAGACAATAGCAAGAGCAGTGGCCAGTCCACAGTTCAAAGTAGGCACATGTGTGCATTAGAACCTGCACAGGGAATGGGCACTCACAGTAATAAACAGCAAGGTCAGTGGCCAGAACATTGTGCAAAGTAGGTACATGAGAATCTGCACAGGCAATGGGCAAAAACAGTAATAAACAGCAAGGCCAGTGACCAGTACAAAGTGCAAAGTAGGCACAAGTATGCTTGTGAAACTGCACAGAGAATGGGCGCCCTAAGTGATAAACAGCAAGGCCAATGGCATGAACAAAGTAGAACAAAGTACATATGTGCATGAGAAACTGCACAGGGAGTGGTCATCAACATTGATGACCAGCAAGGCCAGTGGCCAGTCCACAGTTATATGTAGGTACATGTGTGCATGGGAGGCTGCACAGGGAGGGGGCATCAACAGTGATGAAGAGCAAGGGCCGTGGCCAGTCCACAGTTACAAGTAGGCACGTGTGTGCATGGGAGGCTGCACAGGGAGTGGGTAAGACTGTACACTGCCATGGTCAGCAACACAGCTAGGGTGATAACAATGGGCAGCCCAGGCACCGTAGCGGGAGAGACAGATGTGTGAGGGGGACTCTGACTCAGACTTGGCTGTCAGTCGGACTGGGAGGTGGCTGAGTGTCAGGGCCAGTTGAAGACTGGACCTGGGAGAGAGACGACCAGCTGAGGTAGAGTCATCTGTGGCTTTGGGAGCCAGTGGGCTGCTTGGACCGGGGTGGTGTGGTGGCACGTGGAGGTGGAGTCATGCTGCCGTGAGACACAGTGTGGGAGGGAGAATGTGAAGGGGTACCTTTCCACTTCTTGGGGACTTGATAGCCAAGAACTGTCTTTGGAGGAGTGGTAAGTGGGGCAGGCACTACAGGCACACTCTCCACCAAAGCTGCATCAGGCTCAGTCGGTGGGCCTCCCTCTGGGGACCTGCTGGATCGGGCGGTACGCTTGGCCTGGCCTTGCTTTTTCCCCTCCATCACCCGTGACTAGGTGAACCCCCTGTTCTCCCCTTCTTCACCTGCTTCACATTTGCATTATAGGTCTTTTTCTGTGGACTTCTAGCAGGCATCAGCTTCACAGCAGGCACAGGAACTGACTGCTTTTCTTTACGAGACGCTTTTGGGACAGGAGTGTCCTTGCCTGGGGATGCCTTTGAGGCATGTGAGCCTGAGACCTACATCTTGGCTTGTTCCCCCTGAGTGTCACCTGAAGGGCTTTTTCCTTTGCACTCTGGGGTGGCTTTGGTTTGTTTGGGGGATGTTGTCTGCACTCTGGCTCGCTTGAGCTGCTGCTGTTGGGTGCTGTGTGTGGTGTATCTTGAGCATGAGGCCTGTGGTTTGTGGTCACTATCGTCAGATGTATCCACTGGCAGGGGGTGGCCAAAGGGACTAGAACAGGAGTCTGAGCCTGTGACAGCTGAATGGCTGCCTTCTCTGTGGAGGACCAATACTGGACAGTCCTGTGTAGCCCACCCACGTCTGAATGAATTCCCTCCATGAAGAAAACTACCTGTGCCAACTTCTTGTCATGGTTTAGGAAGGCAATGAGGAGAGTTGTCTAACCCACACACATTTTGCGCAAAAGGTTCACAGCCTCAACGCTGAGGGCAGCATGGGAGACTGGAGCATGGGCAGTGGTGCCTGGGGGAAGGACACTCTTCCCTTCTTACTGTTGCGAGTATGTGCAGCACTAGTGGAAGTGGGTGGGAGGGTGGGCACCGGACGCTGTGTGGTGAAAGAGGAGGGATAGTTTCCACTCCCTGTGCCCACCACCATAGAGGAGTCACCGCTGGCGCCAGATGACATTGAGGTTGGTGTCTCTGGCTGTGTTTCCTCAAGCAGACTCATGTCCCCCTTTGAGGTACTGGTCACATCAGTGTCAGTATGCCCATGTGTACCAGCTGTGCCTGATGCCTCACCACTGGTGTCCGTACTTTGTCCTTCTGTGCCCACGGTAGATGCTGCAAGAGACAGAGACATAGGTTCAGTTTAGTGCCATTCACACAAATATCATATGCAAGCAAAGCACAAAACAAGATGATGATATCCCCATGTTGCACACCACCCTGTGCAGTAACATTGTGCAACCTTAATTCAAAAGTCAAAAATTGCATGCTATCATGCAAACTTGGAATAAGTGACCCATGTGATGCCCACATAGCCAAATAGCCTACCCGTGCCTCCGTGTAACCAGAAATACAGATCCATCTGAGCATACTTAGGGCCCTGAGGGGGGAAAAGATGTACCTCCCAACACGTTGTCACAGTCACATATGGAGTCACCATAAGGGCACAACACAGATACAGACTCCAAAACATCAGTTCGCAATGGCCATGAGCTCATGCCATCCACCATGTCGTACTTTGGGCCACAACTACAGTTGCACATTGGTGTCAGATGTGTAGTCCTCACAATATTGATGTGTGGCACTGCACACATTGACGAAAGCACACTCAGATGAGGCACACTACCGTTAACTGCCATGGGGTGTGCCTGACTCGCCAATGCAGTCAATGTCATTAGGTCACAACTCAGAATGCAACGTCAAGGACCATTACAATAATGACAATTGAAAGTATATGTAGCGATAATGCATGACATCTGCACCCAACACAGAGCCCACTTACAAGCCATTGCATCACACTAGCAACATCACAGAGCTCAGCACTGGCTCAGGCTTGGAATACATGCAGTCACTTACAACCAAAGTCACATATCCATAGCCCTTTGATGGATATGGTAGCAGACAACGCATGTGTCTCACTCTGTCTATTCTGTGATGGCTCCTTGTCAAATTGGGCAGTGACTGTGCAGGCCAGTGTGCCAAGGCAGCAGAGGCCTAGGATTTTCTTGGCCATCTGAGCACCAATCTTGCAGCCGCGTGCTGGACCATCAGCAGTCTATGCAGGGCAGATTTATTTGCCCCTGCATATAAGCTATTACAATAATCCAGTCTGGATGTAATCAGCGCCACTGCGACAGTGGGTCTGGCTGATAAGGGCAGGAGATCGAAACATTTCCTAAGGCCCTTTATGATGTTAAAGCATGAGCCAGCAACTCCCCTTGCCTGCTGTTTAAAAGAGAGGGTCTCATCAAATTTAATTCCTAGGTTTCGTGCTGCCACGATGGTATTGGACGGGGCTTCTGCCTCTTTTGGCCAACACGTATGAGGGGAAAAGAGATTGTTTTGACCAAATGGCAAGATTTCCGTTTTGGCAGTATTACATTTAAGGTGGTTGTTATTCATCCAGGCAAAGGTAGCTGTCAAACACTCTTTCAGGGTCTGTTCGGCTTTTCCCGAGTCTTCATCTAAAACTAGTAAGATATATGTGGGGAGTACAATCAGGAGGCTGAGAGATCGAATGGCTGAACACTTCAGAGCCTTAAAAAATGGAGACACACGTTATCCGATTGCATCTCACATAGTACAGAATTACGATAACAAAGATCAACACGTCTTTTCCTATAATGGAATTGATCACATTAAGCCTGATCCCCGTGGGGGGAACAGACTCTTAACATTGAGAAGAAGAGAAGTTTTATGGCTGATTAAATTGAAAGCCGTGGAATGTGGTCTCAATGTTGACCACGAATTTGAATTCTACTTAGGACAGTAGGTATATGTATATGTCAAGAAGGGCTGAACTAACAACTAGTTATTGTTTCTGATAACATTGACATATTAATACTATGGTCCCCACTCATACACCTACCTCAACCATCTGAGTCACCAGCAAGATGATGAAGTAATACTTTAATTATCTTGTCTCAATATATTGACAGCTCTGGTGTTGGTATATTGTGCATCTAATTCCTTATGGAGGTTTATTATTCTCTGTGAAAATATGATGATACAAAATGTTACAAGGGAAAAAAATCTTTAAAAAATCTTTGAAAAATACTGTATATAGAATCTACCTACCGCTAATCTGTTTTACCTCTCCGATTCTTTTTGCAAACTGTTTGCTATATAATTGTTTTGTGGATTGGGTGGCTGAGGGTGCTGCGGATGCCCGGGTCGCACAAACAATGAGTATTGAAAACTTCGTTACTAATTTTGAGGACTGGGAATCAATAAACGGAATAATAGATTGTGTAATGATATAATCTTATGAAGACCCTCTATGATTATGATATCAGACAATCTTGTTAATAATGAGAATTACTATTGGAGGATATATACTTTGCCTGTCCCAAGATGGCGCGGGTTTGTGACATGATGTTACAGCCTTACCTCCATCATTAAATCAAATCTATACATAATATCACGACAATATGGTATAATTAACCATCGTGGTTTACTATGATGGAGAATAACATAGATAGATGACATGAGATTTTGGAATTTGTAATTACGCGTTCAAGTTGAATTGATTGTGCAAGTTGTATGACTACGAATACGGCCTCGTTTTTTGTGATTAATTTAAATCAGACCGTACCTTTATACATGTTTATTACATTATGGACAGTTATAAGTAATGTATTACGAAAACATAGGTGTGGACAGTAAAAAGAGGACGTAAGTCGGAGCGCAGTATAAATAGCCATTACAAGATGGCGCTGGCGCAGAACGCCACTTTATACCCGAAAGGACTAAGGTAACGGTAAGCAGGAGCAGGGAGAAACTTTTACGTTATAGATGACAGTAAGATTAGATATCTTATCATTGTGTACTTTGTTTACAGACACGTACACGTGCGGCTGATAGAGATAGGATTTGAATACGAAGAAATTTAAAACAATTCAAGACTATGAGGTAAGGATCGATAACATGGAACATTATGTGGTCAAACAGTGACTAACTGAGAGACAGACAACTTAGAAATTTATACATATATGTGGCAATAGATATTATGATAGTACACATATATAAAATATATATATAATTTTTGAAATAATTGCAGGATGCTACGTGAATAGATATTCACATACAGTTTGGAGTTCGGTGCTGGATACTAACGTTTTGGAGGTGAGGGTCTTCATGACATAGATAATTTATTGAGGGATAATTGGTGTCTTTAAAGACGGTGTACTGATATTTATATTGTTGAGCTAGAGTGATTACTTACTATATTGATTCATTTAGTCTCATTGGGCGTGGACCTAGCATCTGTGGCATCACCGGTAACCCTTAGCCAGGATTTTTGATCGTGACAGAATGATAGTTGTTTATAATAATTTACTCTATGTTTTAACATAAGTCATTATTGATGCAAGCACGACTTTGGCTTACATGTTCTTTCTTTCAACACTTACTATGGAGCAATTTGTACAGGAAACGGCTTGTGGATGTATCCCCCTTTTTTCTCTCTAGAAAACCTATTGGAGAGTAGGATATATTTTGGTTATATTGTAAATACTGTATATAGGAATGGTTACTTATTGTGGACATTTTGGGTTGCAGCCCTGAGGAAGTCAATGGTCCTACTGACCAGACGAAACACGTGTTGGCTGCATCGTTTCAAATTTTGGATGTATGATTTGGAATACAACTAAAGAATTGGATATTAAATGGATTGGTGAAAACCACAAAGACTTTGTGATATTGAACGAGTGCTCGGATGGACAATTAACAGTTTGTACCCTTGTGGTTGATCTTTGGGGCTGTGGTAACCATCCCCCTCATCCTTGGAGCACCACATTTACCTCAATTTATAATTTTTTACATGTACCTTAACTGTGCTGAGCGCTCAGATTAACTGTTACCACCAGAATTGTGTTCAATATATTTGTGATCCGACCAAAGGGGATTTAACCTTCATCGTGTCCAGATTAGAACTGATACAATCCAAAATATGCCCCGCTTTATGTGTGGGTTTCACTGTTAGTATCGTCAGCCCCAAAACGTGCAGGATGTCTTTAAGATATAGCACGTTGGGATCACTGGTACTATCCAGATGGAGATTTAAATCACCCAATAGCGTAAAATTGGCAAATTTAAGGGTCAGATTTATCAAGACTTCACCCACAGTTTCTTGAAACTGAGACGCTTGTCCAGGGAAACGATACATCAGAGCCCCAGCAAAGGTGAATGAGTCGTGTGCCTGAAAGCTAAAGCCGAGAGCTTCTGCTCCTTTAATATCCGAAAGTTCCGTAGTGATACATTTAAGGGTGTTTCGATGGATAATTGCTAGCCCTCCTTCTCGCTGAGAAGGTCTGTCTAATCTCTGTATTAAGAAGCCAGGAGGCAATGCCTGAACTATATCAGGATTGGACCAGTCTCTGAGCCATGTTTCTGTAACTAATAAACAGTCTAGATCTTTTTCTAGTATGAGATCATATATATGAAGTGCATTCTTGCACATGGAGCGGGCATTAAAGAGGTCCCCCGTTAAGGTTCTACGTGTCTCTTTCATCGACGGTCTGTGGAATGGTTCTAATTCTTGTTTACATCCAAGACAGCCTATAGGGCCTACCCACTTATCTACATTAAGGGCCTGATGGCAGTACTTAGGTTGAATATTCAATGATAATACCCATTCCTTAGATAGCTGATCTTTTATGGGTACCTGAGCAATGTGTCCGGCCCCTAGCCCGTCCTTAGCGCGGACGGGCTCAGACGGGCTGGACTTTGGCTTGACTTTGGCGCGACAGCGGCGCATCCGCTGCTCGCGTCAGCTGCGCGAAGGTGTAGCCATCTTCCTTTGTAGTCCCGTCTGCAGCGCTGGTGCGCTGGGACTTGTAGTTCCCCCAATATGTCCGCCACGAAAACTATTCGGGCGTCTCCGGCCACAGCACCTAATCGGCTGCGTTTAATCGGAGGGGTCAGTGCAGGCTATTGCGGATTGTAGGAGTGTCAGGATTTGAAGCTAAAATTCAAAATGCGGCGCAAAGAAAATTGGGTAAGAATCTATAGCAATTTTAAAAGAGCAAACAAGCAAACTATCACCCGGTTTTCCGCCTCAGGTGAGCATAGAGTCTCGCGAGCTAACGCGCTCCCTTCCTTTGTAGTCCCGTCTGCAGCGCTGGAGCGCTGGGACTTGTAGTTCCCCCAATATGTCCGCCACGAAAACTATTTGGGCGTCTCCGGCCACAGCACCTAATCGGCTGTGTTCAATCGGAGGGGTCAGTGCAGGCTTTTGCGGATTGTATGAGTGTCAGGATTTGAAGCTAAAATTCAAAATGTGGCGTAAAGAAAATTGGGTAAGAATCTAAAGCAATTTTAAAAGAGCAAACAAGCAAACTATCACCCGGCTTTCCGCCTCAGGTGAGCATAGAGTCTCGCGAGCTAACGCGCTCCCTTCCTTTGTAGTCCCGTCTGCAGCGCTGGAGCGCTGGGACTTGTAGTTCCCCCAATATGTCCCCCACGAAAACTATTCGGGCATCTCCGGCCACAGCACCTAATCGGCTGCGTTTAATCGGAGGGGTCAGTGCAGGCTATTGCGGATTGTAGGAGTGTCAGGATTTGAAGCCAAAATTCAAAATGCAGCGCAAAGAAAATTGGGTAAGAATCTAAAGCAGGGGGCGTGGCTAAGCGCCCAAGACGGATGGACGCCTCGGGGTGAGGCTCCGTTTCTACCGAGGACTTCCAGCAGCCCTAGCCTTCCTCTGACGATATGCTGCACTGCAAACGGCAGCGGAATATCCCAGGCATGTAAGCAGTGCCTCGCTGCTCTCCGGTTCTTCCTCTCAGCCCGGCAATTCCGATTCTGCTTCGGTCGCGGCTCTACCACCGCCGCGACCGCCATTTTGCTGCCTCTGCCGGCGCCTGCATGAAGAGTGCGCACATCGCGCATTTTGCCTGTAACAGCGAGCGTGCTTCTCCAAACCGGCTCGAAATCGCAGGAGATGACGGCGATCCGCCCCCACAATGAAAGGTGACTTTATCCTCATTATGGAATTATTTTTTTAGTTTTTACTCGATTTCCAGCTCTCTCCTCAGTTTTGGCGGCCATTTTGCGATTTCTACTCACTCTATTCATCTACCATCTCTGCTATTTAATGGGTATTGCTTAGACTGCGCACTTTTCTTTTTCAATTCTTCTTGGCTCGTCCTGGACTTAACACCACCTCCTCCTATAACTGACTTTGTTGGTTTTTCCTCACTCCTGTGGTGCTTATCCATTCTATTCGCTCCTGGGGCTTCCTCATCATTGCAGTCTACATGGCGCAGGGTCCTGGCAAACCCCCCAAGCGCAACTTTGTTAAAAATTCAAAGCTATTTACCGCGTTGGCTCAATTAGAAGCCTCTGCGGGCTCCTCCAGCTGCGAATCTTCTCTTAACATGGACGCCCCCCTCCTGCCAGGAGTGAAAACTACTCCTAAGAGATTGAAACACAATCCTCCGTCTCCCCCGAAGTCACCATCTGATATCTCCATGGAGCTTCTCCTTGAGGAAATACGAGCATTGCGCCCATATATGGAGGAGACCAATTCAAAGCTTCAAATTTTGACTGACAACTGGTCGCTAATGGACACCAGAGTTTCTGCTGTGGAAAAGACTGTGTCAACTCTCCAGGAAGCTGCTACCAAGTCGGTGCATATGGATGCGAGACTCACTACCCTCCAGAAGCAAGTGGAGGACCTTGAAAATAGGAATAGACGCAATAATCTTCGTCTCTACGGCCTGAAGGAAGGTTGCGAGGGGAGTGATGCCATTGCCTTCTTCAAATCCTTCTTGCCCAAGCTCCTGCATCTCCCTGAAGGCACTTCTCTCAACATACAGCGCGCACATAGGCTTGGAAGAGCTTCCTCCAGTACCTCTCCTGAAACGAAACCAAGAGGCGTCATAATGTACTTTCTTGAGTATACAGATCTGCTGAAAGTTCTTTTCGCAGCTAAAGCAATACCTCATTTGAAATGGTCGGACTCCACTTTGTTTATTGTCCAGGATTACGCCAAAGCTACTGCCTCTCGTCGCAAAGCATTTCTTGACATGAGAGCGGAACTGAGATCCATTGGAGCCAAATATGGACTTTTTCACCCTTGTTTATTTAAAGTCACTTATAACAACATGACTATGACTTTTGAAGATCCTCTCCGACTTCGCAGTTTCCTCAATTCCTGTGGTCCGGCTGATATGGAATTTTCTGGCCCTTCTTCTGCATTTCCACCGTGACTTTGTGGCTAGTACAGCCCGCCTTATCTGGAATTTAAGATATTTTGTTGCTCTTATAATGATGTGTTCTTTTTTCCACAGGATCCCCAGTTAATGTTGGACCTCGTTGGTCCCAGCTCATTCTCGTCTATTTTTATTCTTCAATTGTTCACTCCTACGCCTTTTCCCGTTATATAGCCGTTTGTTTGTTCTAATCTCACTGTTTTTCTCTTCCTCACAGATCGTCTTATTGTGTTCCGTCATGGTCCTCCGGTGGGACGTCCTATGGCCCCGTTTGCTTGTCCTCCGTTGGTTGGCCTTGCCTCCCTCCTCACGTCTCCGTTGCTTCCCTTCTGTTTCCTGTCCTTTGACATCCCACCCCTCATCATTTTTTGTAAGTATTGCCCCATGTTTTTTCTCTCCATTGTTCACATGTCCCATGCATTTCCGCTGATTTTTGTCCTCATTGTTTCCGTGTTCTTCCACGTTCTTCCGAGCTCTACTCTCTTTCGACCGCTCTTGCTTTGCTTTTCCTTTCTTTTTTTTTCTTCCTCTCTCACTATCCTTCAGACATCACTTCTATTACTTTTCTGCCCCTTTTTCGGTCATTTCTACTCCTCATCTTTAACTTCTACTCTATCAACTTTTTTCCTTACTGTTTTCTCTCTTCAACACTCTCCTAGTATTTTCCTAACACGCACCTCTTCTCTTCTCATCAAATTTTTATATCTCATGCTCTCTCCTTTTAGTACTTCTTTACATGTTTTCTTCCTTACATTTTCCTATTTCCATTTCTTTTTTCACTTCTTCCCTCTCGAATTCTTTGAGGCTTCCCTTCACTTTTGCTCTGCACTATCCCCTTTCATATCTTCTTAATGTCTGTCCGTATTGTCTCTTGGAACGTTAAAGGTTTGCATTCACCCATTAAGAGGCAAAAGATACTTTCTCATTTAGCTAAATTCAATGTTGACATTGCCTTTTTACAAGAAACCCACTTAACTGACAGTGAGGCTGCTAAACTCCAAAGAGGTTGGGTGGGAGCGGTTTTTTCCGCCCCTGGTGATGGCAAAAGAAATGGTGTTGTTGTGTTAATTCGTAAATCGTTTACTCATTCAGTGCTACATTCTGACTTTGACCCTGAGGGCAGGTGGTTATTTGTCAAACTTTCTTCTAAAGGCGTCCCTTTCTCTTTGCTTAATATATATGCCCCTACAGGTGGGAATCCACTTTTTTGGAAAGCATTTGCCTCTCGTATCACTGATTGTATAGACGATAATTTCATTTTAGCAGGTGACTGTAACCTACCATTAGACCCCTTTTTGGATAGACGCTCCAAATCTCCATTTGTCCCTAATAAATCCCATCACCTCTTTGCCCACGCCATCTCCCAGCACAAATTAATTGATGCATGGCGAATTTGTCATCCAACTGATGAAGAATTTACATTCTACTCCCCGGTCCATCATTCCCAATCCCGTATTGATTATATATTTCTCTCCCACCACCTCTCCCAATCCCTTACCCAAGCAGAGATCGGTCCCATTGTTTTCTCTGACCACGCCCCTGTCCTGGTTAACATTGATTTTTTACCCAAATCCAGTGGTCCTAAACGATGGCGCTTCAACAATACCCTCCTAACTGATCCAAAATTTACTGCCTCCTTTATTGACTTCACTAATGAATTTTTTGTTCTTAATGAAACTCCGTCCATGTCTGCTCATACTGTCTGGGACGCTTTCAAAGCAGCTGCCAGAGACTTTATCCTTAGACATGTTGCGGCGAAACGTAAAATTGCCCGTCAACGCACTCATGATCTTCTATCTCAGATTAAACTCCTAGAGCACTCCTATTATACTTCTCACACTCAAGAGTCTTTGACAGCTCTCATCACTGCCAAAATGAAATATAATAAACAATCCACTGATGATGCTTCCCTGTATCTCCTGAAATCCAGTTCGAAATTTTATGGTGGGAAAAATAAGGCGGGGAAAATTCTTGCTAATTATTTAAAAGTCAAACAAAACAAGTTGAATGTTGAATCTGTTTTTGATGTCCACTCAGTATTGCAACATAAAGATGCTGACATCCTGGAGGTATTTTCTCACTTCTACTCTACACTTTATTCCTCTGACACTCAACCCTCTGATCACTCTATTTCCAACTTCTTATCCAGCATACGCCCTCCTTCTACCCTTCCTGTTGATTTGACCTCCCTCGAGACTCCCCTTACCATTCCCGAACTCCGCACCGCCCTCCATTTACTTAAAAAGGATAAGGCTCCTGGCCCAGATGGCTTCACCGTCGAATTTTACCAACACTTTGCAAACCTTTTACTACCCAAATTATTTCACCTTCTTAATTCCTTCACGACAGGAGATGCCTCTTTAGGCACTTTCTCAGATGCTTACATCTGCATCATACCGAAGGAGGGCAAGGATCATCAACATTGTAAGAACTACAGACCAATCTCCCTTGTCAACATTGATTATAAAATATATGCTAAATCTTTGGCCATTAGACTTGACCCTTTTCTCCCAGATCTCCTGGGCCCTGAACAATCGGGTTTTGTTAAGGGTCGTTTTATCTCCGACAATACCAGGCTCCTTTTTAATGTCTTATCTAAGTCTCCACGATTCAACGGTTCCTTAGCTGCTATTGCTTTACACGCCGAAAAGGCATTTGACAGGGTAGAATGGTCTTTTCTTTTTTCAGTGTTAAAATGGTTCGGATTTGGCCCCAATTTCATTTCCCTTATATCCCTCCTCTATGCAAACCCTAGAGCTGCGGTGTGTGCCAATGGACTCATTTCCTCATTTTTCCGTCTCGGTAGAGGCGTCCGACAAGGCTGTCCTCTCTCCCCATTTCTTTTTAATCTCGCCCTGGAACCTTTCTTATCCAGAATACGTCAAAACCCGAACATTCATGGTTTCCCTCTTGCTCAATCGCAGGTTAAATTAGCTGCCTATGCAGATGACATTTTGCTTTTCGTTTCGAATCCATCTGTCTCCATCCCCGCATTCCTCGCTGAAGTCCGCACCTATTCCCATCTTTCTGGATATAAGCTTAATAGTGATAAATGCGAAATCCTACCCCTCACCAAATTCACCTTTAAACCTGATTTTGCTGCATCCACTTTCACTTGGAGTCCGGCTCATATCAAGTATCTTGGTTTACACATTACTCCTTCTGTCCCAGATACTATTTCGTTATGCCTTACTAAATGCTCTCAAAAGTTGTCTGACCTTACTTCTAGATGGCACCCCTTATACCTTTCTTGGTGGGGCCGTCTTGATACTATTAAGATGATGCTGTCCCCAATTGTCCTCTACACCATTTCTAATTTACCGATTTCCATTCCTGCAACATTTTTCACCAAATTAAATTCCATCCTCTCAGTCTTCTTATGGTCTGGTAAGAAACCGCGAATGTCCTTATCGCGTCTCCGCCTCCCCAAATCGGAAGGTGGGGTTAACTTTCCAAATTTTCCTGCCTACCATAAAGCGTTCCTCCTGAAACAAGCAGCCGTTTGGCTTACAGATCCTAATGACCCCCTTCCTCTGTGGGCTGAACTTGAACGTCTTTCTCTTTCTCCTTTTTCCTTTGCTGAATACTTATCCTTTTCTCGCAAGCCCCAATTCTTATCCAGTCCGATTCATAAACACACTGCGAAATTACTTCTAGCCACTACTCCGGCTCCCCCCTCTTCTATTGCAGAATTTCTCGCCACTACGATTTGGTATAATAATAGCATTCTTATTAAACTGAAACCCTTCTATTGGAAAACTTGGCGACGGCGTGGCTTAATTTGGGTCTCCCAACTTTTCACTGGATCTGTCTTCACCCCTTTTCCGATTCTCCGTCAAATTTTTTCTCTCCCTGCCTCCTTTGTTTATAAATATACCCTACTCAAACAGGCAATTATGTCTGCCTATGATTCTCTTTCCACTTCCACTTCGGCTGTGACCCCTCCGACTCCCGTTTCTTCTCTACACACTCAACTACGCTCTCACCCATCAGCGTCCTCCATATATCATTCCTTTTACGATCCTCCATCACCTAGACCTAAATCCAAAGTTGAGGAGCAATGGGAATCTGATCTTGCTGTCTCGTGGCCCACATCCTTATGGGATAAAATATGGACTAAAATTCGCAAATCTTCCAGGGCTGCCTCTCTCACACAAACTCTTTTTTTCATTTACAATCGCCTTATGTACACGCCATCTGTTCTCCACAAGCGCTTTCCCCTGACCCTAGATCTCTGCTGGTCCTGCTCTCACCCCAATGCCACACTTTTCCACATGCTTTTCACATGTTCTCCCACACATGCCTTCTGGACTAAAGTCTGGAATCAAATTAATTCTATTTTCAATACCTCCATCCCCTTTTCCATCATTGACATCTTCCTTGGTTCCCTTTCCTCTTCTTGGACTGATGTTGAAGCAAATGTTCATATTGTTGACTTATTACTGGCTGTTGCGTTTCAGCAAATTACTGTTAACTGGAAAGACTCCAAGGGCATTACTTTTAAAGCTTGGTGGTTCAATGTATGTTACAATCACAGACTAGATACTGCATTTGTTTATCCCACTTCCCTGGCTCCGAAAAGGCTTGCATTATGGCTCCCCGTTACCCTTTACCTGGATGCATGTGCCAAACGTTCCTTTCAATTATCCCCAGCTCAGCAAGAAGTTTCGAAACCCCCTTGAATAACCTTTTGTTCCTTCTTATTCATTATTGCTTATTTCTCTGCATATTTATGCATTGCCTCTAATGTTATATAGCTTCAAGGATTGTACTGTTTAAAGTTTTAGCCTCATTGATATCTCCCTTTCCTCTCTCTCCTCCCTCTCCTCCCTCTCCTCCTTGTCCCTCCCCCCATTTTCTTTCATCACACTTTTTATAATGTTCTCAGTTATTATCCATGCCATTTCTGTTGCTTTCACTTTGTATACTATGCTGTCATTATTTGATTATCTTAATAAACTTTTCTTTGAACTAAAAAAAAAAGAATCTAAAGCAATTTTAAAAGAGCAAACAAGCAAACTTTCACCCGGCTTTCCGCCTCAGGTGTGCATAGAGTCTATGTCACTGTATGGAAGCAAAAACAATGCATGTCCCTCCCATCCTGATATGCTGCCAGGAAAGTGTGTGAAATAGGCTAAAAACCATGTTCCCCTGGAATCAGCATTGTAGGCAGTGTATCACACAGAGACACACTCTCAGGAATATACTGCAATAGATCAACTTCATATGAGCACTCCCTGCACTATCACTTCCAATCTGAAACACTTACCATGACATCTGGAGCACCATATAGCCTTCCATAATTTGTGAGATCTTTGTCCACCAGTACCTACAGCTACTCTGTGGTGAAGGGACGGGCCCTAATGTTCTCAGTCCTCGACATCACTGGGTCCAGGAGACAGGTGCAGCAGCAGTTGGTGGTGAGGAGTGTCAGGCAGCATTATCTGGAAGACAGGAGACATGAGCAGCAGCAGTTCGTGGTGAGGAGTGTCAGGCAGCAGTATCTGGAGACAGGAGACAGGAGCAGCAGCAGTTGGTGGTGAGGAGTGTCAGGCAGTAGTATCTGGAAGCAGTGGAAATGTGAGTCACTTTCCTAAACATATATAGCCCCTGGTGTAGTTGCAGTGGTTCCAAGCTGCTGCACTTGGTGTTCCACGTGTGCTTTTTTCAAATGCATCCAATGACCGGCACAGGGATGGCAGAGCACGACTACTGCGGTTTTAAAAAATGCCTTAGGTAACCGTGATTGCAGTTCCCATTGGCTGTAAAGACATGGGCATTTGCAGTGACACACTGCAGGGGCCAGGCTGTTGCTACCACAATCGTGCATCTTTCAATTGCATCCATTCACTGGACCGCGGTGGCGGAGCACACCTACGGCGATTTTCAAAATGTCATTAGGCTAGCGCGATTGCGGTTCCCATTGGCTGTATGGGCTTGGTCATTGGCGGTGACACACCGCAGGGACCAGGTGGTCGCTACCGCGATCGTTCATCTTTCAATTGCATCCAATGACCGGGCCCGCGGTAGACAGAGCACGCCTACCGTGATTTTAAAAAATGCATTAGGTTTCTGTGATTGTGGTTCCCATTGGCTGCAAGGGCATGGGCATTGGCAGCGACACACCGCAGGGGCGTGGCCGTTGCTTCCGCAATATGGCTGCTATACATTGCAGTAAATGTCCGTGATTTGGGTGGCGGAGCATGCCAACCACCATTTCACAATGTGTATATCACTTCCGCGAGTGCAGTGGGCATTGGCGGTGACACACCGTAGGGGCCAGGTGGACGCTACCGCAATATGGCTGCTATACATTACTGACAATGACCGTGATTTGGGTGCCAGAGCACCCTGACAGCACCTATGGCCACATCATGCTGTGTCAATGGCAATGGCCAGTTCTCCACAGTGCACAGTTGACACCTGATTCATGCCACAAGATTGTGCACACAATGGCAATGTGTCATTTAGCCCGCATATGCCTACACATGCCATGTTGGTGCATATGATTGGAAACATTGGTATGCACTCCCTCACATGTCACTTGTGATGTTGCTGGGCATGTACACAGATCAGTGTTGTGATGGACCCTCCAATGGGTACACATGTCAATGTGTGATGTGGCTAAGCACATCACAGTGATGAATGTCCGATTGCATATTGTACATATTTCACTGTCTAGTTTCCTTGGCTCATGCACATACTTGATCTTAATGCACAGACTGTGTTCATTTTGTTATTGATGTGTACCCTGTTAGACTTATGCAAGAAGGTGTGGCAGGTACAGCAGCTGGGTAGGAGCCAGTAGTGTTCCTGTTTCACACATATGCTGTATGGACTACTGTCAGTGCTTGTTCTGCAAGATGTGCACATATACCTTTGGGCATTCACATAGTCAGATTTTGTTCTGGAGGTACTCACTGTGTGAATAGTGGGCAAGTGTACTACTATTGTAGCTGAAGGTATCCCTACATGTAAGTTGTGATGTAAGCTGAACAGCGATGCCAGTCATTGTTTTTTTTTTTTTTTGTTTATAGTATTTGTAAAGCGCGCTACTCACCCGCTAGGGTCTCAAGGCGCTGGGGGAGGGGGGGGGCTGCTACTGCTCGAAAAGCCAGGTCTAGAGTTGCTTCCTGAAGGAGAGATGGTCCTGGGTGAGTCGTAGGTGGGTGGGGAGGGTGTTCCAGGTCTTGGCCGCCAGGTAGGTGAAGGATCTTCCTCCGGTGGTGGTTCTGTGGATCCGTGGGACGGTGGCGAGGGCGAGGCTGGCGGAGCGGAGCTGGCGGGTTGGCTTGTAGAACGTGAGGCGGTTGTTGAGGCATTCGGGGCCCAAGTCGTGGAGAGCCTTGTGTGCGTGGGTAAGGAGTCTGAACGTGATCCTCTTTCTGACGGGGAGCCAGTGCAGGTCCCTCAGGTGGGCGGAGATGTGGCTGTGTCGGGGGATGTCCATGACGAGTCGTGCTGAGGCGTTCTGGATGCGCTGGAGTCTTTTCTGTAGTTTGGCGGTGGTCCTTGGTGGTGTTGTTGGTGTTGTATCAGTCAAAACATAAGATTTCGGACTCATCTCATAGGGGGATTGAATTGACATTTGTCCCCTTGCATCTCACCTAGGAGGAGACCAAATGTACATCGTCCCTTCAAAGTGCTGGAGAACATGGAGGATGAGGACGTCATTCGGAAAATCCGTCTGGATCGCCCCACCCTACAAGACCTATGTGCTCTGTTGGAGCCCCACCTGCGGCCTCGCAGAACCTATTTGACTGCTTTGACACCAATGTGTGAGGTGATGGCAGCCCTGCATTTCTTTGCTACTGGTTCATTCCAGTACACAGTGTCACTCGCAGGTGGGATGTCGCAACGTATGTTCAGCATGGTGCTACATGACATCCTGTCCGCTATCATGAGCTACAAGGAGAGATACAACCATTTCCCCCGGAGGCAAGAATTGGCGTTTGTGAAGGTGATTTTTACGCCCTTGGCCACATCTCTAATGTTGTTGGTGCCATTGACTGCATACATGTTGTTCTTGTTTCACCACAGGCACGTGAGCAAATCTACAGAAACAGGAAACATTTCTATTCCATCAATGTGTAAGTAGTGTGCCAGGTGGATATGATCATTTCACATCTATGTGCCTAATGCCCCGGCTTGACCCATGACTAGTACATCCTACATAAGAGCATTGTGCCTCAACTGATGGCAAATCTGCTTCCAGAGCATGCATGGATTGTGGGTGAGTATGCAGAGTCAAGTAGTGTGCTGTATGTGTGACATGCTGTCCTCTACCACAGTTATATTACAAGATCGGTATGTGTGTCTCACACCTAGGTGACTCTGCATATCCCAACTGTCTTTGGCTGCTGAGCCCACTGTGGAATCCCAGGACCCGGCTGAAGTCTGGTACAATGATGCCCATAGAAGGACACATCATGTGGTGGAGCGTACTTTTGGTCTCCTGAAGTCACTATTTCGCTGCATCGACAAGACCGGATGTGCACTGATGTACTTGCCGAAAAATGTGTGTCAGATTGTAGTTACATGATGCATGCTCCTCAACTTGGCCTTGCGCAAGGAGATCCCCCTGCTCCTGGACGCTGATGAGCAGCTGAGGCCCCCGCCTGCAAACCTACACATGTACAGTGATGAGGATAGCGAAGAGGAGGAAGTTATCGACCTGCATCAACAGCTCATCAACCGCTACTTCCCTTGAAGGTGAGTGAAAATGTACAACGGGGCCATTGTCTGCTGATGTTGTTGTTAAAAACGTTTAGGATAGCTTTGTGACTGCTGTCTGTTGGCTCTGTGCTTGCTGCTAATGTTTCTGGGACAGTGTAGTTATGCACAGCTACAGGATATCTTTGTCGGTACTGTTGCTCATTGTAATGTGTGCAGATTGGAGTATCTTGATGACAAGTGTTGTGTAATGGCTGTGATGCCACCGCCAGAAAAGTGAATATTTTTCTCATGTGTTTTCCTAGGCCCCTTAAGCCTCTCATTGCCTGCAAACAATCTCTGCTCTTGGTACATTGTAATCATGGTCAACATGTGATAAACCTGGAGCAGACACAACTATATAGGTGTGGAAGGTGTGTTTATTTACAATGGGTATATGTGACAGGGAAGTGAACATTTTCAAAAAGGTGAATAGGGAATCAATGAGTTGTCAGTGATGGATGATGAGACAGTCAAGTAGTCACCACATTGATGTGGTGAACCCGTCCAACAGATGGATGCCATTAACATGGCAGTGTGGGGAAGGACAGTCAAGAAAGTCAACACAATGGTGAGGTGGGGCGCCATCATGGCTGGCTCCTTGACTGTTGTTTGGCAGGTGCTTTGCCACAGGATCCTCCATTGGATTTCTTTGGATGGCCCCTTGGTCGTTTGGCAGGGGGGCCTCTGCTGCGGGGCCAGTGGGTTTTGAGGACTCCCCCTCTCTGTGGCTACAAGGGAGGATGTGGAACTGTCATCCTGCGGGCCACCAGAGGGAGGTGGTGGTGTTGTTTGGGCCACAGGCCTGTCCCTCAGAACCAACACTAGGTAGCCCAAGAGGTCCACGATTTGGCCCATGCGGGTGTCTATGGACCTCAGCAGCAGGTAGAGCTCACTGGAATCTTATTGAGCCTGACCCGTTTGTCCCTGGGCTCGTTCATAGGCCCCAGGTTTCTGGTGATGTTAGCCAGGGTTTCGGTCCCAGTGTCCGGTTGTCTTTGACTCCCACTTGCCCTCCGCCCTGCCCTTCTGTCACGGACCCGTTGCCTCACCGCTATACGTAACCTCCTACTCTCCCTGGCCTCCTCAGTTGGTGGAGTGGTCTTCCTCTGAGACAGGGAGAGTATTGCAGGCTGCACTGGTGGTGGTGGTGGAGGCCGCACAGGTCATAACAGCAGGAGGCAGCGTTGGTGTTGTTGCTGATGTAGTGGTGGGGACAGTGGGGTCCTGGGACCTGTTGCACCCTGGCATGCCAGATGGGCCGTCTTCTTGCTCCCCATCCTCAAAATCAAGGGATTCATCATCAGATAGTCCATGTTTCAAGGGTGGAGACTGGCTCTACAGGTTGGTGTTGTCATCCTCTACAGTCAGTACTTGGTCACCTGTGGGATAGACAGTAAATGGTCATTGACGTGCACCCCTCAAGCTTGGTGTTCAATGTATCTAATTTACAAGTTATGCACCACACAGTTCACTAGTTCTCACATTGTATGGCTGCACAGTAGTTTGCATCATGACATGATGTAGAGGTACATACATTACTTGTCCATGGTGTGACATATCAATGGATACCATGCACCATGTGCAGATTTTGTTATTACGAGGACATGTCGTCATCTAACGATTAGCGGCACAACAACTTGATGTGAAGCATCTTTGCTGATTACTCCGCCTGGCAGGCATTACATCTGAGCATGAATTAGCCGTTGTTATCTCATGCATACCTTTGTCATATCATGTGCTTTGGTTTATTTGTTCTGCAGACCATGCTTGCTTTGTTTTCATATGGTCTTTCAAGCTCTGCCCCCACAGGACTTACAGCTAGCATTCAGTGCTGTGCATAATTGTGCCCTGAATGTGATTTTTGGAGTCAAACTTTTGTTGCTGTGACAGTTACATATGCTTAACTGTGTGTACACTGTAAGTATCTATTAGATCTATGTACATTTTGGTGGGATGTGAGGCTGGTGTTGACCTATGGCACCATGATTTTTTAGAGGAATGTTGGTGTGCATGCACAGTCTACTAACCTGTTCTGTTGTCACATTGGGGTGGAATTTTTGACACATCTCTCTGGGGGTATGTTTGAGTGCTCCATCTTGCTCATGGGTGTGACGGGGGGTTGTGGGAGTTGTGGTGCTGTCTTCCCACCCACAGACACCCCTCCCTGTGAAGATGTCTACCTACCTGTTAGGTGAAGGTGACCAATACAATGTCTGCCACATGCTTCTGGGTGGGGGAGTGCTCCATCCTGCTGTGCTGTGGCACAAGGGTGCCTGGTGGGAGTTGTAGTGCAGGACTCCCACCCCCAAACAGCCCTCCCTGGGAAGATGGCTATCTACCTTTTAGTTTAATGAGGGGAATGTAATGGCTGCCACATGCTTTGTGGGGGGTGCAGTGCTACATCCTGCTCATGAGTGGGACATGGGTGCCTGGGAGGAGCTGTAGTACAGGCCTCCCACCCCAAATAGCCCTCCCTGGGAAGATGACTACCTACTTGTTAGGTGAAGGTCAGCAATACAATGCCTGCCACATGCTTCTGTGGGGGGGGGGGAGCGCTCCATCTTGCTGTGCTGTGCCACAAGGGTGCCTGGTGGAAGTTGTAGTGCTGGCCTCCCACCCCCAAACAGCCCTCCCTGGGAAGATGGCTACATACATGTAAGTTTGGTTGTTGTAATCCAATGGCTGCCACATGCTTCTGGGGGGTGTAGTGCTACATCCGGCTTATGGGTGGGACATGGGCCTGGTGGGAGTTCTAGTGCTGGCCTCCCAACCCCAATCACCCCTCTGTGGGAAGATGGCTACCTACCTATAAGTTTGGTTGGGAAGGTATGATGGCTGCACATGGTTCGGGTGGGAGGAAGCTCAATCCTGCTCAGGGGTAGGACAGGGGGGCCTGGTGGGAGTTGTAATGCAGGGCTCCCACCCCCAAACAGCCCTCCCTGGGAAGATGGCTACCTACCTGTTAGTTTAAAGAGGGGAACGTAATGGCTGCCACATGCTTCTGGGTGGGGGAGAGAGTGCCACATCCTGCCCAGTGGTAGGACGACATGGGGGCCTGGTGGGAGTTGTCGTGCTGGCCTCCCACCCACAGACACGTCTTCCTGTTAAGATGGCTACCTACCTGTTAGGTCAAGGTGACCAATACAATCTCTGCCACATGCTTCTGGGTGGGGGAGTGTTCCATCTTGCTGTATTGTGGCACAAGGGTACTTGGCGGTCCCCTGGGAAGATGGCTACCTGCCTGTAAGTTTGGTTGGGGAGGTACAATGGCTGCCACATGCTCCATCCTGCTAAGGGGTGGGACAGGGGGGGCTGGAGGGAGTTTTAGTGCAGGCCTCCTACCCCCAAACAGCCCCCGCTGTAAGATGGCTACCTATATGTTAGTTTGAAGTGAGCAATGCAATGTCTGCCACATGGTTCTGGGTGGGGGAGTGCTCCATCCTGTTCATGGGTGCGACAGGGGAGCCTGGTGGGAGTTATAGTGCAGGCCTCGCATCCCAAACAGCCCTCCCTGTTATGATGGCTATCTACTTGTTAGTTTGAAGTGAGCAATGCAATGTCTGCCACATGGTTCTGGGTGGGGGACTGCTCCATCTTGCTGAGCTGTGGATCAAGGGGGCCTGGTGGGAGTTGTGGTGTTCTCTGCCTGTACACATTCAAACCTGGGAATGTTGCTGCCTACCTTTGGGGTGAATGAGAGGGGGTGAATGTTGGATCTATGAGACATGTGTTGGGGAGTGTCTGTTGCCCAAGGGTGCATTTGGGCCTAGGAGGTGAAGCTTTGTAGTTGTGCAAGACAGTACATAGCAGTGTGATGGTAGACATTTGTTTGTACTAACCAGCCTCCACACCCCGGCTATTCCTTTGAGACTCTCTGGATGCAGTATGGCAAGCACCTTCTCCTCCCATGCAGTGAATGTTCTTTGTGGAATGGGAGGGCCACCACCAGTCATCTGAGTAAGCTGACGGTTCTTGTTGTTTTTCTCTTTCACCGTGATCTTCAGGTCATGCCAATGCTTCTGGATTTCCTGCTTGCTGCGCAGGTTGTTCCCTACTGCATTGACCTTGTCGACTATCCTTGCCCACATTTGAGCTATAGTGGCTAATGTTGTCTGTTGGACCAGGGTACCAAACCATTGTGGTTCTACTCTGATTATCTCATCTGCCATGACTGACTCACTCTCAGTGAATTTGGACATTTTCTTTTGTACCATGGTGTGTGATGTGCAAATGGTTTGAGGTGCAGTTGTGAGGTTGAGGAGTAGTGGGGGTGGTGTATGTGCTGTGTGTGTGTTGTTGTGCTGGAAAGATGTGTGGTATATTGCCTATCCAATATACTGTAGGGTTTAGCTCCTTCAGGGCTGGAGTAGTGCAAAGGATTCTGGTCAGGGAAGGGGCTGGTTTTAAACTCAGCTATGTGGGTGTGTCAAATGGAGTATTGCTGTCAGGTGTGTTGTATGGATTGTCCTGGGATTTGCATTTTTTAGGTTGCTATGTGGGTGTGTCATTAGGGTGTGTTAGGTGTTTTTGAGGGTGAGCTAGTTTGATGTGTGCACTTGGTGGCCTTGTTGTGTGCTTTTTTTTTCGACCACCATATTTGTCACGGAGCGCCCTTTGCAGTGGCTATGCAACAGCCCTTCCACCGACTCTCCCATTCATCACTGTTTGTGATCGCGGTGGTCGGAAACAATGGATCGTCCCGCTGTCACCTCAATGGAATCCTAATTTGACGTGCTGTCACTCCGCTGGCTTTGTGGCGGTTTGTGTTTTTCCGCTGCGTATCCGGGTACCGCGGATGGATTTTCACTTCATCTGCCTGTTACCATTGGTCTTTGGTGGCCGCCGCGGTCCGGGATTTTTGGCGGCTGATCCTAATCGGTCCACCGCTTTTGCCGCGTTACCAGCGGACCGTTGATTTATGCTACCTTGGCGATCGGAATGGTTTTCCGACCGCCAGCCTAATAGACCTCAATGTTTTATTTTCCAAAATGAAAATATTTTCTGCTGCAAAGTGCAAGCATGATAGTTTATTAAACAAATTGCAATATTGGTTAAGGAAGCATAATCCCAGCCCAATGTAGTCGGCAGCACAGTAATTATTTTGGTCTTTAGGAAGTTAGATATTAAAAACAAAGTGTAAAAGGTTACTGGCTCCTGCACGCCCCCCTTCAAATGGGGCGACTTGCAGGGAGCTGGTGGGAGTGTGGTAGGGCTTGGGTTTACCCCACAGCTACCGACGAAAATAAAATCCATGAGTTTCCTGGGTGGGACTGGGACATGCATAAAAAGAAAAAAAGAAAATGGTAATGATAAATATGCAGCCAGAGTCACTCATTTATTGTTGACTTCTACTGCATAAAGCACCCCATAATGCCATGTGAGGACTTTTTACTCAATTTCTGGACCTTAGTGGTGCTTTTAGAAGTGTTACCTGTCCCCAGGCCGCCCCTCACACGCCGCTCGGCTCCTCCTGACCCCGAGATTGTGCCCCCGGCGCCACCGGCTCGCACCTGGTCTTGACGCTCCTGTTCCTGTTCTGCACCTTGCTGCCACTGATATTCTTGTCTCTGAACTTGTATACAGTACCTGTGTTCTGATTTCTTGGTCTTCCCTGTAGCTCGTACTTCACTTTACTCTACCCTCTGTGCCCCGCCCGCCCCCACCTCCCGCACCTCTGCTGCCACTGGTATTCGGTCTCTGATTTGTTTTACTTGTATTTGTGCCCTGATTCTGTGGTTTCCCTTGTCATTCGTACTTCGTGTTTGCTCTGCCCTCTGTGCCCCCCCGCTCCCTGCTTCCCGCCGCTGCTCCCCCGCGGCCCACCCCCTTTTTCCTTCTGTACCCCCTGCCACTGCCCATTGGCCACCCCGCTCCCGCCTCCCAGCTGCTCCTCCCTCCCACTTGGCCTCTTATGGCGGCCGCACAGCGCAGGTGAGGGCGACCTGTCCCCAGGCCGCCCCCCCCACGCTGCTTGGCTCCTCCTGACCCCAAGATTGTGCCCCCGGCACCGCTGGCTTGCACCTGGTATTGAAGCTCCTGCCTCCTGTTCTGCACCTCGCTGCCACTGATATCCTTGTCTCTGAACTTGTATATTGTATCTGTGTTCTGGTTTCTTGGTCTCCCATGTAGCTCAAACCTCGCTTTACTCTACCCTCTGTGCCCCGCCTGCCCCCCACCTCCCGCACCTCTGCTGCCACTGGTATTCTGTCTCTGATTTGTTTTACTTGTATTTGTGCCCTGATTCTGTGGTTTCCCTTGTCATTCGCACTTCGTGTTTGCTCTGCCCTCCGTGCCCCCCGCTCCCTGCTTCCTGCTTCCCGCCGCAGCTCCCCCGTGGCCCCGCCACCTTTTTCCTTCTGTAGCCCCTGCCACTGCCCATTGGCCACCCCGCTCCCGCCTCCCAGCTGCTCCTCCCTCCCACTCCCCTCTTATGGAGGCCGCACAGCGGACGTGCGCAGCGGGCAAGCCGCTGGCGCGCCAAAGGCAATCCCATCTGCGCCCGTCCGCGCCTGGACCGCGCCCAGTGCCAGAACCCCTGGACCCCGCGGGAGCCAGCCGACCCGACGGAGATATGACGCCGCCACCCACCACGCACTCTACACCGGCCGACAGCCAGCCTGCTACAAAGCCACCCCGAAACGCACCCACGGAGCCTTCACCTGCCATGCCTGCAAATTCAGCTGCACCCGGTACGGCTCCACGCCCACCAGAACAAACGCAAACAACAACCACCTCAAGTGCATCCTGCTCAACACCCGCTCCGTCCACAAACATACCATCGAACTCTGAGACCTCCTTGACACCACAGCACCGGACATCGCATTCCTCACGAAAACCTGGATGAACGCCTCCTCAGCACCCGACATCGCCATAGCTATCCCAGATGGCTACAAGATCATCCGAAGAGACCACGTCAACCAAACCGGAGGTGGCATGGCCATTGCCCACAGAAACACCATCCGCATCACGACCGACACCAACGACTCCCTCTCCGCCGCAGAGCACCTCCACTTCCAGATACACACAACCCAAAGACCACCCTCAAAGACACCCTCATCTACAGACCCCCGGGACCACGAGCACAGTTCAGCCAAGCCATCGCAGACTTCATCAGCCCACTCGCTTTTGCCTCTTCCGCCTACATCGTGCTAGGGGACCTCAATTCCACCTGGAGAACAACAAGGACAACAACACCACCTCCCTGCTAGACAACCTAGCCAACCTCGGACTCAAGCAACTGGTCAACAACCCCAACCACCGAGCCGGCCACACGCTTGACCCTGTCTTCTACTCCAGCAACCACATCTCCTTCAGCCACGCCACCGAACTCCACTGGACCGATCACAGCTGCGTCCATTTCAACTTCAGGAAAACAACGACCCACCACCACCTGCAACATGCCCCCCGAAGATGCTGGAGCAAGATCACCACCGACCAGCTCACCACCTCCCTGAGCCAAAACCCTCCCACCAACACCACGGACCCCAACGAGGCAGCCCGCAACCTCACACAGTGGATCACCGACTGAGCCGATACCCTTGCTCCAATTAAGAACCCTCCAAGCAACCACGACAGCAAGAAAGTCGCATGGTTCACCAAAGACCTCAAAGTCTCCAAGAAATCCTGCCACGCCCGCGAGAAAGCCTGGCGCCACAACCAGACAACGGAAAACATGACAGCCCTCAAGCACGCCATCCGCGAACACCACCAGCTGATCCGCACCACCAAAAGGTCATCTTTCAGAGAACGCCTAGACGACAACACCCACAACAGCAAGGAACTCCTCAACATCGTGAAAGAGCTCTCCAACCCCAACGCCAGCAACAACCACATTGCGCCATCACAAGACCTCTGCAGCTCCCTCGCCACATTCTTCCACCAAAAGATCACCGGCATCCACGACAGCTTTGGCGCTCAGAACACGTACCCGGACACCGAACTGACGCCCCCACCACCACCCTACACACCTGGACACCGGTCAGCACGACAGACACCATCCGCACGATGAACACCATCCACTCGGGCTCCCCAGCCGACCCCTGCCCACACCACATCTTCAACAAAGCCGACTCCATCATCGCACCCCAACTCCGGGACATCATCAACAACTCCTTCGCATCCGCCACCTTCCCGGAGAGCTAGAAACATGCGGAGATCAGCGCCCTCCTGAAGAAACCCACCAATGACCCCACGGATCTCAAGAACGTCCGCCCCATCTCGCTCCTCCCCTTCCCCGCTAAAGTCATCGAAAAAAACGTCAACAAGCAGCTGACCGCCTTCCTCGAAACAAACGGCTCCCTCAACCCATTACAGTCCAGATTCTGAGCGATCCACAGCACCGAGACCGCCCTCATCGCAGCCACCGATGACATCAGGACCCTGCTGGACAATGGGGAAACTGCCACCCTCATCCTCCTCGACCTATCGGCCGCATTCGACACGGTCTGCCACCGCACCCTGACCACCCGCCTCCACCAAGCCGGGATCCAAGGAAAGGCCCTGGAATGGATCACCTCCTTCCTCTTCGAGAGAACCCAAAGAGTCCGTCTCCCGACCTTCCACGCAGAAGCCACCAAGATCATCTGTGGCGTACCCCAAGGCTCCTCGCTCAGCCCCACCCTCTTCAATGTCTACATGAGCCCCCTCGCAGCCATCACATGCAAGCACAACCTCAATATCATCTCCTACCCAGACGACACCCAACTGATCCTCTCCCTCACCAACGACCCCGCAACCGCGAAAGTGAGCTTCCAGGACGGAATGAAAGACGTCGCGGAATGGATGAAGCTCAGCCGTCTGAAACTGAACTCAGACAAGACGGAAGTCCTCATCCTCGGCCCATCCATCTCCGCCTGGGATGACTCCTGGTGACCCCAGGCTCTGGGCACCCCCCCAAGCCCACGGACCACGCCCGCAACCTGGGCTTCATCCTTAACTCCTCCCTTATGATGACCAGGCAAATCAACGCCGTTACATCCTCCTGCTTCAACACCCTCCGCATGCTTCGCAAGATCTTCCGTTGGATCCCCACCGGAACCAGGAAGACGGTCACCCAGGCCCTTGTCACCAACCGGCTGGACTATGGGAACAACCTCTACGCTGGGACCACGGCCAAACTACAGAAAAGACTCCAGCGCATACAGAACGCATCTGCACGACTCGTCCTGGACGTCCCACGAAACAGTCACATCTCCGCCCACCTGAAGGACCTGCACTGGCTCCCCGTCAGCAAGAGGATCACGTTCAGACTCCTAACCCATGCTCACAAAGCTCTCCACGACCTGGGCCCCAAATACCTCAACAACCGCCTCACGTTCTACACGCCTACCCGCCAGCTCCGCTCCACCAGCCACGCCCTCGCCACCGTCCCACGGATCCGCAGATCCACCACCAGAGGAAGATCCTTCACCTACCTAGCGGCCAAGACCTGGAACACCCTCCCCACCCACCTACGACTCCCCCAGGACCATCTCTCCTTCGAGGAGAACCTCATGACCTGGCTCTTCGAGCAGTAACGCCCCCCCCCTCCCAGCGCCTTGGGACCCTCACGGGCGAGTAGCGCGCTCTATAAATGTTCTGATTGATTGTTTGATTAGGAGCACAATAAATCATTTTCTAACATTGTGGGGCACTTCAAGGAGTGCAGGAGCCACGCAGCAACATTAAAAATGCAAAATGAGTAAGCCTCATGGGTCGTTAAATCCATAACCCGTGGAGTGCTTTCCATATATTTTTGAAGGCACTCCTAACTGGAGCTCTATGCTTTTGAACTGCAGTGCAGCGCCTCCTTGTGGTTGTGGACTTTAGAATCACCTTATAGTTGGAAAATCAGAAACCAAGGCTCAAAGATATGTTGATGCCTTTTTTTATTTAACTTGATTAATATTTGCAATGCCAATCACTTTTATTAAAGATTACACTGTGTGAGTTAATGACAGTTACATTTGATTATAAGTATTGATGATTTTTTTACAAAGATAATGCATGTGCTTTATATATGTTGATATACTGACCCCTTTGTGAAGCCAATAGGCACACTTTTATACTTTTCTCTTCTGGCGCTTCAACAAAATCAGTAGGTCTGCCTTACTTTAACCACTTGGATGCTAAGGGGTGTGCGAGTAGGTCCATGTAATTTCCATTGAAATCAATGGAAACTCCATGACGAGTTACCCTTGTCATTAGCACTGAAGGGGTTAAATAACAGCCTTTGGATTCTAACATCACATAGTTATCCATGCATGCCTGTGGGGGTGGGTGCACCAGGCCCTGTGCACAGACCCTGCTGTACATGACTCGTGTGCAGTGGGGGGATGGGAATCAGCAGGGGGTGGAGGCATGGCCTGGTCCCGGGTTGGCATTACGGCTAACCCCAAACCAGGCATGGTCATAGGCAAGACTCTTGGTCCAACATCATGCTGTGCACGGCCGAATAGCATGTGTGGAGTGAGATTGCCATTATATACGGTAATAAAATATTACTTTGCTTTAAGAAAATCCTAGAAATTAATTGAACATTTTTTATATTTATATGAGAGTTAGGTATGGTAATATTATCTTACTTTGCATTGAAAAAAACAAAAAAACTTAGATATTCACTGAAAAATCGTAGGTTAAAGGGACATTATTGTTAGGTGAAAATGTTAATTAAAACATCATTTTAAATTAACAAAACCCCTGAAATCCACCAATAATTAGTTATCTCAAGTAACTTAAACTCTTGCCCTAAAATAACTATAACTCATGCCCTTGGTATGCAGTGCTAATTACCTCCCACATTTCATCCCTCATGACATGCTCTATCATTGATAACATCACTGCAACATCTGAAACAACATCATTGATGACAACACTGTGTTGACAGTTGCCCAAGTTATAGTTACTTTAGAGCTCGAGTTATAGTTACTTGAGATATTGAAAACAAACATTTTTTAACTGTATTCTTTATGTAGAGGGAGGGCATGAAGGCTATCAGGCATACTGTCTGGAGGTACAAGAGAACCAATGGAAGAGCCAATTGAATGCCCAGGTAGGCCTTGTATAAAGACTGGTACAAAAGGGGGTGGTGATGGACGGAGCATCTGAACCAATCAAACACTCACACCCAGTCAAAAGATCTGGGGTTGATCCATCATCGTTCTTTAGCCCACTCTGCCACCCCAGTACAGACATGGCTATATGCAAATCAGTCTGACCCTGTGCCTCATGGGAACAGTCCAGCCCGAACTGCCAAGCCATGCCTTCCCTGGACCGGAAACAAGCTTCCGAGGACCGGTTTCTGGCATTACAGCCGTCTTCAGCCCGGCTTGCTTGAATCCAGTGGCAAAGTGAGCAAGGGACTCACGTCTGAGCATACCCTGCCACACTTATGGCGGACAAAGCGGTACAAAAGGGGGTGGTGATGGACGGAGCATCTGAACCAATCAAACACTCACACCCAGTCAAAAGATCTGGGTTTGATCCATCACCGTTCTTTAGCCCACTCTGCCACCCCAGTTCAGGCATGGCTATATGCAAATCAGTCTGACCCTGTGCCTCATGGGAACAGTCCAGCCCGAACTGCTAAGCCATGCCTTCCCTGGACCGGAAACAAGCTTCCGAGGACCAGTTTCTGGCATTACAGCCGTCTTCAGCCCGGCTTGCTTGAATCCAGTGGCAAAGTGAGCAAGGGACTCACGTCTGAGCATACCCTGCCACACTTATGGCGGCCAAAGCGGTACAAAAGGGGGTGGTGATGGATGGAGCATCTGAACCAATCAAACACTCACACCCAGTCAAAAGATCTGGGTTTGATCCATCACCGTTGTTTAGCCCACTCTGACACCCCAGTTCAGACATGGCTATATGCAAATCAGTCTGACCCTGTGCCTCATGGGAACAGTCCGGCCCGAACTGCCAAGCCATGCCTTCCCTGGACCGGAAACAAGCTTCGTAGGACCGGTTTCTGGCATTACAGCCGTCTTCAGCCCGGCTTGCTTGAATCCAGTGGCAAAGTGAGCAAGGGACTCACGTCTGAACATACTCTGCCACACTTATGACGGCCAAAGTGGTACAAAAGGGGGTGGTGATGGACGGAGCATCTGAACCAATCAAACACTCACACCCTGCCACACTTATGGCGGCCAAAGCGGTCTAGGAAGCTTGTTTCCTGTCCAGGGAAGGCATGGCTTGGCAGTTCGGGCTGGACTGTTCCCATGAGGCACAGGGTCAGACTGATTTGCATATGGCCATGTCTGAACTGGGGTGGCAGAGTGGGCTAAATAACGGTGATGGATTAAACCCAGATCTTTTGACTGGGTGTGAGTGTTTGATTGGTTCGGATGCTCCGTCCATCACCACCCCCTTTTGTACCGCTTTGTTCGCCATAAGTTGGCAGGGTATGCTCAGACGTGAGTCCCTTGCTCACTTTTCCACTGGATTCAAGCAAGCCTAGCTGAAGACGGCTGGAATGCCAGAAACCGGTCTAGGAAGCTTGTTTCCGGTCCAGGGAAGGCATGGCTTGGCAGTTCGGGCTGGACTGCTCCCATGAGGCACAGGGTCAGACTGATTTGCATATGGCCATGTCTGAACTGGGGTGGCAGAGTGGGCTATATAACGGTGATGGATTAACCCCAGATCTTTTGACTGGGTGTGAGTGTTTGATTGGTTCAGATGCTCCGTCCATCACCACCCCCTTTTGTACCGCTTTGTTCGCCATAAGTTGGCAGGGTATGCTCAGACGTGAGTCCCTTGCTCACTTTGCCACTGGATTCAAGCAAGCCTAGCTGAAGACGGCTGGAATGCCAGAAACCGGTCTAGGAAGCTTGTTTCCGGTCCAGGGAAGGCATGGCTTGGCAGTTCGGAGGCGGAGCTTCTGGCTTGGGGCGGAGCTTGCAGCCGAGAGGCAGAGCTTGCGGCTTGGAGGCGGAATACCAAATAGTAGTAAGTTTAGGATTTAGTCTTAAGTTCATTCTGTGAATCGGGCCCTAGGACACATTTGAGAACTACAGCTGCCACCGTGATCCTGAGAGGACTACTGCATGTACGCCTTTATGGTAAATTGCCAGAATTGTGAATATAATGAAAACAATGCTTTTGATAATTGAAAATAAGTGTGTATTCATTTATTTCTTCAGTCCTGTATCCAATAATATGGGCATTTCCTTTCAGTCCTGTCAGATTTACTGCTATTCCGGGTTATTAAACAAACTGACTATGAATTCAAGAAGAGCATAACGTACCTGGGGCTAAGAAAATGAAAGATTGGAAGCTGTTATTAGTTACTAAGCTAAAGAAATGAAATGTTGGAATACATTGGAAGCAGTCAAGCTTTGCTTGACTGGAAGAACTGCAAGCTTGCAAAAAATGGACCACACTGACCTGAATGCACTAGGAGGGCTACTGCATCAGGGATCACTTTAAACCTACACCTGAAGGCCATTGGTGAGTGCCAGCCTTACTTTGAGTGCTGACAAATGAAGGTTTTTGTTTTAAGCAATGAGTTTGAAAATGGTAAAAAAAATTGTAACACTATAGAACTGTGAAAATGTAGAAGTGGGAAATACATTTAAAATGGACACTGATATTCACTTAGTGTTAGTTAATATGAATATCATAGTGGGAGGTTTCTAAAACCCCCATGCCTTAGTCTTCACCCTGATGCCAAACCAACTAAAAAATGTAAACAAAGAGTTGTCATTAATGTGATTGAAAAAAAGCCCCGGGGACCACTGCACCTGGTGCATCACTTTGTTTAAAGCAAATCTAATGCATCTCCAGTAAAGCTGTGTGTAGGGTGAAGGAAATGCAATGTCTGCAGATGTATGTACAGTGAAGGAAATAGAGCATTGGAAACGCTGTGTGTACTATAAAGTTAAAGCAACATTTGCAAAGCTGTCTGCCATGAAGATACTCCATCTCCTATAAAGCTGGATGTACCATGAAGGTAATGGAATATCTTCAAAGCAGTGTGCATAGTCATGGTAATCCATTTATTATAAAGCTGTGGGTACAGTGAAGGTAGTTAATTTTCTACAAAGCTGTGTGTACTGGATGTGCAGATAAAAATATACACTTACAGAAATATTGGGTTCTAAATATCATGAGTGAGAAATATCGACAGCAATATTATCGTGGTCAAGAATATTGATTTAAGATAAGAAATATTGATTTAATTGATTAATACGTTTGCAAAAATATAGTGGTTTAAAATATCGATTGCTTAATTAGTGTTCTGTATTTTAGTGTATATTTTAAATGTATGTGATGTATTATTTTTGTAGAAGAATTGTTCATATTTTTTAATATATCTGTTAAATTTTTAGTAGTAATTAAGTTTATTGTAATTGAATTTTGCATTTATAGTTGCAGGTTGCGGGATTAAAGAGGAATAGGGTGGGAAGTATTTGAATTAGGTTAAATCAATGATTCTTTTGTTTGTTTATTAATATGTTTTTTAATTGAGATTTTATATTTTTAATTGTGTAAAGTAATTCATTATTAATTTATAATTGGTTGTTAATTAATAATAATGAATTGGTAATTACGTATAGTAATTGGGTAATTAATTTTAGGTGCATGTTTTGGGGTTTATAGGGGTGAAGGGTGGTAAGTAATTTTTTTAGTTAATTATTAATTAGATGTTAATTAATATTAATTAAATAATTGATATTTATTTAAGGTAAGTGTTTATTTTTTTGTGTGTGGTTATTACTTTTAAAGGGGTAAAGAGTGGGTATTACATACATTTTATGTGATTATGTCCAGAGCACACAATATATATAAGTAGACTGGTTTGTCTGAAAATAACGATAGTAGGGATAGACCGGACACAGCGTGTAGTCTTAAAGGGTTTTTATTCAACCACAGTGTTCCCCACTTGGGAATCACTGTAAATATGAATCAAGCCGACACGTGTTTCATCACAACATATGGCTGTGACTCTTCAGGGCTAGTAGAAAAATTAAATAGGTAAAAAGGTTCAAAATGTTATCAAAAAACAATAATAGTGGCGAAAATGGAACACCCGTGACGTGGAAACCAACAAAAAAGGAGAAAGGAATGGGAGGGGATAGGCGGACAGTGTCGTTTCTGTGTTCATCAGCAATGCTGTTGTTTATTGATCTCACAAAATTGTGTTTAGTGACAAACGGCCAATGTGTCGTGACTTTCGAAGCAATTAAGACAGTAGTAGGTAAATAGAACATGCAACAACCTAAGTTCATAGGGTGCAGAGTGCAGTGAAACATACTATAATTGTAACATTAGGCATTAACATAAACACGGTCAAATGCGACCCTATTTACACTGAAAATTCTCTTTTATATAGTGTATGTCTCCTGCTATGTATAAGATTTACTGGCTACTGTTCTAACTTGAGGAGGATTATTTATATAGCATGAAATTAATTAGACACATATGGGTATAAAAACACCTTGTTCCTGTTCAGTACAGTAATTACGTAAATGTCCGTTGGTAGCAGTAATTAGAATATCTTATATTATCACAACTATGTAAAATGTTGTCCCAAATTCAGAAAGGCTTCAATCAATGACTAAAATAGCAATTTAAGCACTGCTCAAAAACATAATAAGTTTCCAGAAAAAACATCAATTCCAAGCTTGCAACGAGCATAACAAAAGGAGCACTGTGCAAATGAATGATCTCATGTAACAACCTTCGTCAGTTAAAAATAAGGACCCCATTAAGTCACGAATAACGTGAAAAAGACTGATGGCATATGTTGCTCGTTAATAAGCAGAAAATACTTGTGTCAGTAGTTGCATACATATAGATACCAACGCGTTGATTCAAAGTTTGATTAATTCTGTTTACATATGACCAGATCAGAATAAGGCGGAACAGGAACAAAATAAATTAAATAGTCATCATCGCAAAAGTCACTGTGTATACTAACGATTTACCGTTTTATCAACTAACGGGAAGAATCACCCGTTTTGAACCCAATAAATAAAAAGGAAATAAAAAGGAAATTACACTAAACAGCTGTGAACTGGCGGGCGGTATAGGAAGTGAAAGCAATTGGAAGAATCTAAATGTAGTTTGTTATTACCTGACGAAAATCGTCAAAAGTCGGGTTCTGCAGAAAAAAACCACAAGGGAACATTCGCGTTAGCCTAGGTATTTGACAATTGCTACAAGCACCATCATGAGAATATTAACGATTAGGGAAAGAGTATAGTGAGACTCACCGGGGGACCGGTGATAATTCCAACCCGGTCCTAATTGGGTGGTTTAGAAAAAAAGGGGCGGCAGCAGAAGAGTCGCCAGAACCCTTGTTTAGAGTTGCTTCGGAACTTGGCAAGTTGTGCAAGTTCAAAGAGGAAAAGGCTGAAAGGTGAAAAAACGAAGGAAAGTTTTAATAAGGGTGAATATCCCTCGGGAATTACGGTTGGGTACTGCATGAAGGTCAGTTGTAGAGCCCGAGTCTTACCAGTGTTGCGCCTTCCTCGTGGAGTCGAACGAGTCTCGGTTTCCGGATGCGGGAACACCGAATGTGGTTGAACCCGCCCCTTAAGAATAAAAACAAAAAAAGGGCTGGGTCGCCCACGGGGTGGCCGGTAGACAGAAAAGAGTTACTTCAAGAAGTAAAAGAGAGATCTCAGCCGAGTATGTGGCTGTCGGTAATCGGATTTCTACGTTACACAGCTGCTAAATAATATAATTCTCAAATGAAAGAATCAAAAAATTAAATTATTAAATTCCCATGTTAATTTGACACAGTAAATATTCCTAAAGGGGTGGTTGTATATTATGTTTGATGGGCAATAAGGTAGATAGACCAACTGTGGCTAACACACCCATGCCTCAGTTATTGACAGAAATATTCAGCGGAAATCGGCACAGAAATCCCTTATATGGGAAAGGGGAAAAGAAAATGATAAGCAGAAAGTCCTATGGAATCATCAATCTAATATAATTCTGTGATTAACATAATTCTAATTCTGAGCATATATTATACCATCACAATTGTGGTCAATCTTATCTGATATGTGATAAAAACAAACATTCTCAGCGGAAATGTATAGCTTTGAAATTGTGTGTTTTTCGAGTCTCCAGCATATTTTCTTTTGAGACATAGTGAACAAAACCATACATTGTCATATTAAAGTGTTCATGTTAGACCTAGAACGTTGCTATTCAGGTGTCAGGACCTAAGAAAAAATTTAGTTCATCATCCGTGTTCTGGCCTGTCCTAGTCGTATCTAGACGCATGATCCAAAGTGCTTCTTGTCTTCTAAGGCGTAGTTCTCTGTTCCCACCTCTCACTGTTGTTCTCACAACGTCAATGCCATAGAAGGTGAAGGTTTTGACATTACCTTGCAACGGACATGAAGCCATATGTATTGCCATAGGGTATCTAGTATCCTTTGTGGCATATGCCCTTGCGTGTTCCCTTATGCGTTCCCTGAGAGGCCTGATGGAACTGCCCACATATCTGCTTTTGCATGCACATTCGATAATGTACACTGTGAATTTTGTATCACAATTGATATTTGTGTTGATGGTGTGTCTTTTTGATCTATGGTCAGTAAAGGACTTAATTCCATGGTGTGCCCATCTACACATCGAGCACATTCCACATTTGTAGAATCCTTTAGATTTTTGGGTTAACCAATCTTCAGATCTTATGCCTTTGGGCACGGTCGGACTTAATCTGTTTCTCAAGTTGCGACCTCTGCGGAAGGTTATTTGTGGATGGGCGCCTATCAAGGTGGTTAGGGTTTTGTCAGCACTTAGGATCCCCCAATGTTTGTTGAAGCTTTTACGTATCACTGGACTGAGTTCATTGAAGTCCGTAATGAGTCTTACCGGTTGTCGATGTTCCAATCTAGGAACTTTGGGCATTAAGGTTGACTCTCTGCTTATCTTTCTGATTCGTTTGTCTGCTTTTGCAATGATCTGAGGTTTATAACCTCTATTGATGAACCTGGACTGCATTTCCATCACGCAGATTTCAAATTCTTGTTGTTCGCTGCAGTTTCTTCTGGCTCTGATAAATTCCCCATATGGGATTCCGTTGATCTGATGGATGGGATGTGAGCTATTGCTGTGGAGGACTGCATTGCTTGCTGTGGATTTGCGAAAAAGTTTGCTGTGTAGTGTATCATTCTTGACGTATAGTTCTATGTCAAGGAAAGTTACCTTTGTTGCGCTGATTATGTGAAGTGAATCGCATATTCATGTCATTGTTGCATAGATATGCACAGAAATTCCCAAGTGTTTCTTCTGATCCTGACCATATTAGGAGACAATCGTCTATATAGCGACCCCAGTACACTATATTATCAATCCATTTTGTGCCTTTTATGCTCCAGATCATTTCTGCCTCTAGAGCACCCATGTAGAGGTTCGCAAAAGAAGGGGAGAACCTTGAGCCCATGGCTACAACCCTTATCTGTTTGTACCATCTTTAATCAAAAAGGAAGAAGTTTTGGTTCAGTATGATGTCCATCATTGTCACCAACATTTTGGTATGTTCAAGCAGTGTAATAGATCTGGTGTTCAAAGCTCTGGTGACTGCTGCTAAACCCAGATCTGGTTCAATGGAGGTATATAATGATACCACATCCAAGGTCGCCATTAGTAATCCAGGTTGCCATGTAATATCTGCTAAGATACTGAGAATATGTTTGGTATCTTGTAAGTATGATGGTAGGTTTTTTACCAAAGGATTGAGGAAATTGTCGACATATTGCGATAGTCTTTCAGTAGGACCACCAATCCCAGAGACTATTGGTCTCCCTGGTGGAAAAGCAGCTGGTTTGTGAATCTTGGGAAGAGTGTATAGCCAATGGTAGGTTGGGCGTGTCACCTTAAGGTACAGATATTCACCCTCATTAATGAGGCCCGCATTTCTCCAGTCTCTTAGGTGGTTGTTGATTAGTATCGTCAGAGGACTCATGGGGTTCCTGGCTATTGCTTCATAGCACGTGTTGTCTGAAAGTTGAGTTAGTATTTCTGCATTGTAGTCGGTTACATTCATGACTACTACATTCCCACCTTTGTCGGCTTCTCGAATAATTAGATCCTGGTCTTCACTCAATGCCTTTAGCGCAATTCTTTCATCTCTGGTTAGATTATCTTTTTTTGTATATCTGCTATTTCTGGTCTCATATTTCCGGATATCATCTAGAACCAATTTATAGAATAAGTCAATAGTATTGCCACTCGGTAATGTGGGTGTCCATTTTGATTTATTTTTCATGCCACTGTCTATGGTATTGTCTGTTTTCAGTTCCAGGTCAGTTAGTAAATCATTAAAGGAATTTGGGGGATCATCAATGTCAGTGATGGATAGTAGTAGGTGGGAGGCCAGGACCTCTTGTATGCTGATGGGATTAGTAGATGTATCAACTTGACTCACTGTGTTGGGTGTACTCACTGTGGGTGTGTCCCAAAAATGTTTTTTAAGTTTGGGGCCTCTGATGAATTTAAAGAGATCCACTTTCATCCTACATGGGTCCCCTTGTTCGGCAGGATTAAAGCTCAATCCCTTACTCAATAATGTGATCAATTTGTTTGTCCAGGTTTATAGATGAGAGATTAATCACCTGTACATCTTGTGCAGTCTCAGTGCTCACTTCTTGTTGCCGGACCTCAGTCTCTCTCTGTAGTCGTCTTTGTCCTCCCCTCTGGCCTCTGCGGGTTTTGCGTATGTTTTGGTGGTTCTTGTTTGGTTTGTTCTTCTCATTGTCTTGATTTCCCGAGAAAAAGTATTGATGGTACCTGAGGTTGATGGAATGGATCTTTGGTCTTGGTTACCATTTGTGATCTCTTCTGCTTCACTCTCGGTTTCCGGGGCGCTGCTTAGGGAGGTATTGCTTGAAGAGATGTTGGAGGCACTGGATTTAGTAGCTTGTTGGTTGTTGGTTGGTTTTTGGAATTGTTGATCCTATTTTTTGGCGAAAGTAAACACTCTGCCCTCACGGTAGTCTGCTTCATCTCTACGTATTTGTCTTGATTTGCGATCTTTAATTTCATTTTGGTGTTTGTTCAGGATGTCTTCAAGGATTTTATAGTTTTTTTCGGTTGCATCCTTGAGATTGAGAGCTTCTATCTCTTTCTCTAGTTCTGCAATCTCCGCCTGCAATTGAGTCACTTTACGATCCGCATTTTCTATAAGGATTCTCATCAGATTTGTTGAATTCATGGTTACTGATTCCTCCCATTTAGTTAGGAGGTCGTCATCCAAATTATCAAAGGTTGGGAAAGTCTGTGATCGTAGGCCTCTCGGTATTCTCTGTACTCTCAAGTACTGTTTCAGAGTTGCACCGCCCCACCAGCGGGAATTTTCAGTTTTTTTGAGTCTTTCTAACTTCAGAAATTTTTCTTTCAGACTGCTACTTTTTTGTTGATTTCCACTGGTATTAGATGTAGTAGGGTGAGTACCTTTAGAAAGATTTTCAAACAGATCCGAGGCGATCTTATCCCTATCCATTTTGGAATGAAATAATTAGTATGTTAAAACCGTAGTGGCTGCCTTTCTGAGTCAAACTAGTTAGCGATCAGCTAAAAGGTTTTTTAAGTGTTTCAGAAAAAATGGCGCACAACTTGTTACGGTAGGGTAATGTTCTAATGGATTGTTTTAGTAGGTGCTTCTTGGTCAGAGGAAAACCTTAACCTCTGCGAAGGAAGAAAGACGAAGGACCTTCTTCTCTTTAAGCTTATGTGATTATGTCCAGAGCACACAATATATATAAGTAGACTGGTTTGTCTGAAAATAACGATAGTAGGGATAGACCGGACACAGCGTGTAGTCTTAAAGGGTTTTTATTCAACCACAGTGTTCCCCACTTGGGAATCACTGTAAATATGAATCAAGCCGACACGTGTTTCATCACAACATATGGCTGTGACTCTTCAGGGCTAGAAGAAAAATTAAATAGGTAAAAAGGTTCAAAATGTTATCAAAAAACAATAATAGTGGCGAAAATTGAACACCCGTGACGTGGAAACCAACAAAAAAGGAGAAAGGAATGGGAGGGGATAGGCGGACAGTGTCGTTTCTGTGTTCATCAGCAATGCTGTTGTTTATTGATCTCACAAAATTGTGTTTAGTGACAAAGGACCAATGTGTCGTGACTTTCGAAGCGATTAAGACAGTAGTAGGTAAATTTTTCCTCATGTAAAGTCTCATTGAACCAGGGGGGTGTATGGACCCTGATTTGGACTTAGCTGGTAGGATAGACTCAAGGGGGCTTAGGAGCCATTTATCAACCATGAGGAAATCTTGGTTGACCTGCTGTACTAATGCACCAGTTAGGCCATGACTTCGCCTGCCAACAGCTCTATAAATATAAATTGATGAAAACACTAAAATATGAACACTGGCTTCCCCTGCAAGCATGGATCACCTTCACGATCAGCTACATCACTTCTAACGTCCTCTACAACACGATCCAAATTAGAGTCTGCACACTAAAAGGAGAAAACAAGAAATCAAGCCTTATCCACCTACACAACCAGGAACTGAATTAATATACCCTCTGACATCAGAAGTGTACAGAAGAGACTCTCCTACAATGTTGGAAGAAACTTAAAACTCAACTTTTCAAGAAACACTACCTCACATATGTTAACTTTTCATCCATTTGCGTAGCTATACCTTCTCCATCTGTCCCTTCTTCCCATTGCCCCCACATAGTGATTGTCGCCAAATAGTGCTGCATTGCTATACAGCTAGATTCATCCTTTAGAACCATCAGCACATACATATATATATATATATATATATATATATACATACACATACAATATATATATATATTGCCTGCATGGGTGAGTGAGTGGATATGTATGTAGACCTATGAATCAGTGAGTGGGTATGTACGTACTGGTATTGGTATTGTGATATTATATGACAGAATTATTTGTATATAATTTTTTAGGATAAATGTTTTTAAAAGTTTTTTGCTAAACTACATTTTGTATGATTGCTTTTAATAGTGTAAAAGATATTTTATTCTCTCATCATGATAAATATCTTCTTTATATAATTTTTTTGTTTACAAAAAAGGGTCGCTCACCGATCGCGCACCATACGCGGTGGGTGCGTGGATCCCTTATATGAATACATATTTAGAACTAATTCATATTTTTTTTCACAAAGATTTTTAGTACTGAGTGCAAAACAATAGTAATATAGAAATTATAAATTTGCTTTGAAATGTTTTTAACAGATTTTTGAGGACACAAAGGCATTGTGCACCGCTCGCGGATCTACGCTTTCGGTGCGTGAATCCTTTTTATGAATGTAAGTCTAAAATACGTACTTACACTGAAATATTATAGTTTTTAAACAAATGTTTATTATCGAATTCCAAAAATTTGTATTAGTGTAATTGTAAAACATTTTTAAGATTTTTAAAACACATTTTTATGTACGCTGCACCATTGGAACACCAATCACATATGTATAAGTATGAAATATCAATGTTGCATGCTTAAATATCTGTTTTGCTTAAAGACTTTCCAATAAAATAGTTTCAAACACAATTTTCTATGGCAATTTATATAAAAAAGTGTTAGAAAATACACACAAAGCTCAAAATTGTTTAAATTTTTGTATGAAATGTACTACATTTTACAGGTGCCGACGTATATGCGATGGGTGCGTGACCCCGACGCGACTCCATGTGACATGGAAAGAAAGCTTTTTATTGGTTAAAAAGCTTTTCATTCTCTTAGAGGGAGGATCCAACGCCTGTTATTTTTTTCTTATTGTGGGTGTGTCTGCATGTGCAGACAGTTTTATTGTAGGCCCCACTCAATTTTTTATCATTTTGGTGTTTTGACTTACAAATCTTTCAACATGGCATCTTCACATCCCAAAGAAGAGCTGCTTGAGGAGGTAGAAGAGATTGAAGAGCTGGTGAAGAAAAGGAAGGAGAGCCTTGTGTGGTCCATGTTCATTGTGCCTGAGAGTTAAAAAAAAAAGCCAATGCCACAAAGTACTCTACAGAGTTTCAGAAAAGAAATATTCTTGTGGCACAACATCAATGCGCAAACATCTGGAAACAATATACCCTGTTCATCTTGTGCTTGAAATGATGGCTCGGGAGCAGAGGGAGCAAGCTACAGCAGATGATTGAAGTCAACCTTCAACATCAGCTGGAGCTGTTCTTACAACTCCTCAATCTCGTATCTTCCCCGAACTCGCTGATGCAGGAACTCACTGTAGAAAGTGGTTGACAACTCTCTGCATCAGTGAACTTTCCATTGAAGCATCATTAATTTGTTAAAAACACTTATGTTATTTATTTATTTTTTTAACCTTGTATTTCTTTGCTTTTTAGAAACTCTATTGTTGGACTTCTCAAAATTTTTTCCAGTTTAAAACGTCAAAAGCACCAAGAAAAATAAAAAAGTGTTAGAAAATACAAACAAAACTCAACATCGTTTGCATTTATTTTCTCCTACGGAACCACGTATACTCGTTAAAATAAAAAACTTTTATGTAGTGAAACTGATTGCTTGCATAAAGGTGTGTGTGATGAATATAAGAATAGTGCCTGGATGATTGAATGAGTGCATAGGTAGTACGTCAGTGAATGCATGTGTGTAAGGATACTGCTTGAGTGAATAGCTGGGTACAGGGGGTACTGCCTGGGTGATTGCATGAGTGCAACAGTAGTTTGTGCGTCATTGGATGAGTGCATAGGTAGTGCCAGTGTGATTGGATTAGTGCATGGGTAGTGCCTGAGATAATGGATGAGTGCATGGGTAGTTCCTGAGTGAAAGGTTGAGTGCAAGAGTAGTGCCTGAGTGATTGCATACGTGCATGAGTAGTGGCTAGGTTATTGCATGAGTGCAGAGGTAGTACCTGGGTGATTGGATGTCATTTCATGAGTGCATGGGTAGTGCCTGAGACAATGGATGAGTACATGGATAGTGCCTCAGTCAATGATTGAGTGCAAGATTAATGCCTGACTGATTGCATGAGTGCATGAGTAGTACCTAGCTGACTGCATGAGCGCAGGGGTAGTACCTGGGCGATTAGATGGGGCGTAGGTAGTGCGTGATTGATTGGATGTGTGTATAGGTAGTACCTACTTGATTTGATGAGTGCATGGGTAGTGCCTGAGTGAATGTATGAGTAGATGGGTAGTGCCTGAGTGAATGGTTGAGTGCAAGAGTTGTGCCTGAGTGATTGAATGACTGCATGGGTAGTGCCTGGGTGATTCATGAGTACAGGGGTACTGCATGGGTTATTGGATGAGTGCATGGGTAGTACCTGAGTGGAAGGATACATGCAATGGTTATGCCTAGGTCATTTGACAAGTGCATGGGTAGGGCCTGAGTGAATGGTTGAGCGTAAGAATAGTGCCTGAGTGATTGCATGAGTGTATGGTTACTGTATGAGTGAATGCATGAGTGAAGGGGTAGTATCTGGGTGATTGGATGAGTACATAAGTAGTGCATGAGTAATTGAATTGCTGCACAGGTAATGCCGGAGTGAGTGAATGCGTGTATGGGTAGTGCCTCCTTGCTTGCATGAGTGCATGGAAAGTGCTTAAGTGAATGGATGAGTGCATGGGTAGTACTTGAGTGAATGGTTGAGTGCAAAAGTAGTGTCTGAGTGATTGCATGAGTGCATGGGTAGTGCCTGAGTGAAAGGTTGAGTACAAGAAAAGTGCCTGAGTGATTGTATGAGTGCATGGGTAGTGCCTGAGTAAATGGTAGATTAGAAGAATAGCGGCTGAGTGATTGCACGACTGCATGTGTAGTGCCTGGGTGATAGGATAGGTGCATAAGTTGTACTTGTAGAGAAAAGATGAGTTGATAGGTAGTGTCTGAGTGAATGGATGAATGAATGGGTAGTGCCTGTGTGAATGGTTGAGAATAGTGCCCGAGTGATTGCGTTGCAGAGAGGTGTAAAAAGGGGCGTGGCCTCAGAACACCTCTCTGCAACGCAGCCCCCTGGTGCATACTGGAGGTTCCTGGTGGGCTAGTTGGCCCCCAGGCAGTACTTAATTTGTGCCTGTGCTTTCCAGTGCTTAGCACCGGCACATACTTTGCAGGGCCGGGTCTACACGAGTCTGGTGCACGTGACGTCACATATGATAGTATGTACCATACTGACTCGGCGCACAGTGTTGTTCTTCTCTCCCAAGTCCCTGTGAAGAATGTTGCGGCTGTGCGAGCTTGAGCCAACAAGATTCTGATGGCATTGGCATTACTCCTTTTGCGGCCCTTAGTTCAGTGTTGCAGCTGGGCGGGACACTGATTGGGCAATTTGGGCTGGATTTGGTCCGGCAGGTGTAGGGTCTGTGCGGCAGCCAGGCAGCGCGCGCACATTTTTCTCCAGATTGCCACGCCCCGGCAGCCAACGAGTCTTCAGAAACATTCAAGTGAGCTCGACTGCGTTAAGAGCAGCAGCAGCAGCACCACCACACCAGGCCTATTTCAGTGAATTAAGGCAGTGCCAGGGCCTACTACGTAACAGTGAGTAAATACCGGTAGGCATTTCCATTGTCAAACCAACGCTGTTTTGTTTATTTGTTTTTTAGCGCGGTGATGTGACGCTCGTGTTTTGATGATAATATTGTGCTGCGACACAAGCCTGCACTACTGTAGGTACGGCCATACACAGTGAGATATATTTATGCATCATGATGAAGGGCCCGGGCCGGCTGGGGTTAAGTTAAAGGCCCTGCCCGGTGCCTGAAGTTTCCTCCAGGCTCCCGCTCTCCTAACAGTTAGCAGCTTCATGGTTCTATTTATCAGTAGTTAGTTAAGGCAGTGCACTTGCCCCCAGCCTACCACGTACCCGTAATAACCTTAAAGTACTGCTAGCCGTGCACTGACTGAGCCATGCCCAACCAATGCTGCAATTTGTTTGGGCGTGACGGTGATGATGATGCTGCGCCACTGCCTCTGCCTAAACTAGTAGCAGACGCCAGCCGTACACACATATATCATTTAAGGACGAAGGGCCCGGCCGGCCGGGGTTTAATTAAAGGCCCCAGTCCTCCTCCAACAGGAGGAAGTGGAGTGTTGGTCAATTCGGGGGACGCAAGTCACGCCTAGGGGCTGTGAAGGAGCCTGTGTGAGAGTGCTGGCTGAGCCCGGCTTAGAATGAAAACAGTGCACTAGGGGTCCCCAGCTGCAGGAGTCGCCGAGTGAGCGAGAGGTAGCAAGGGGAAGCACCTGCTCACTCAAGGCTCAGGTAGGCATGCAAAGAGTCAGCATATACACAGATTTCCTAGAACTCTGGTTACTTTCCTGTCGTTTTTACACTGCCTGCCTATATCCTCGCGCTTCAGGAGCAAACAGAAGTATGTTGATGGACTAAGGATGAGAAAAGGAGTCAACCTTGCAATGACACTGGAGATCAGAGGGGGAATGATTTTACTTTCGCTAACACTGGCATGTTGGTTAATCAACTTCCATTCCTTCTGGGCCCCTCTACCTGCAATTGTCTAGTCTTAGTGCTGATGTAGCCCCTGCCCTGGGCCTGAAGTATCCTCCAGGCTCCCGCTCCCCGAAACAGTTTACTGCTTTGAAATGGCTAAATCCCTGAAGTTTAACCTTTGCCAATTAAAATACAATTGATTGCGTTCCGAAATTGTGCAGCTGTGCATCACAAGTTGCCACATGGATGTGTCCCCACCTGGGGTCAGGCCAGGGAAGCCGCATTTTAGGTGGTTTCTGAGGAGTCAGTAATCAGAAACTTGAAACTTTGGAAACCTTGCTTTCTAATGGCAGATTTAGCACAGGGCGCATGAGCTGGGGCCACTCTATCTTATTCTAAATATCCGATTCTTTGGTGGCGAGCATAATTTCTATTTTAATGATTTATCACTTCAAGAAGTTATTGGTAATCCATATATGGGATAAGGTCAGGAAATATATTTTTTGTCCTTTAGTTACCCTCCCTCACTCACTCTGTGCCTCACTGTATGACTCTCTCCATTCTCTGCATGTTGCTCTCTCTATTTCTCTATACTTCCGACTATTCCCCACCGGATTCCTCCCGCCTTCCTCTCTCACTCTTATTCATTGACTCTCTCTTTTCTTTACCTCTCTGGCTGTATATATTTATTTTTTTGTAGTGTTTTATACCGTGGACCAGTCCCCCAAAGTAACATAATATGAAAATCTATAAAAGGTTCTATTTCTTCTATTGTCCCTCTGCTTTACATTCATCTTACACTGGTGCCCCTCTCATACTCCATACATGTGCTGAGATTGTGCACTGTCTTCTCCGATCCCATCCGTGGTAGCTTACGTTTCCTTAAATGTTTATTAGCTTGAATGGTTGATTCTGGAACTTGTAGTTTCTCAAGGCAGACTCTCTTTCGTCTCAGGAAAACATGCTGAGCTAAAAATTGCTTGCACACTTAAGTAGAGTTGGTATTTATTCCTAACTCTTGCCCAGTAAGGCTGTTGCAGCTCCCGATCTGAGTAACCAGCAGTTTCTTGCCAGGGAAGGACCCCCCCCCAAAAAAAAAAAAATTAGTCACTCACCACGTCTGGCCTGCTAAGGGGTTAATTTTCTATGCTTCTTTCCTCAACTCAGTGCTCACAGGGACTCTGACTGTATGATGGTAGTAGTGTACTTAAAGGGGATGGATAATTATTACAATTCAGGGCCTCTGAGTTTTCACTAGCCTTCTTTGTGCCATTTCGATGTTTGCAGTTTGCGTGTATAAAAATAAATAAAGCTCATCGCTCCCTTTGTGAATGGCATATTCTGTGTATCTGTGATGTTGTTTTGTGGAGAAATGATATATGTTAGTCTGTAAAAAGAACAAAAACATTAGCAAGGCTTGTGATTAGGTCATAATGCTTGAGAGTGGGTTCCTCTGCTCTGCCTATAAGTGCAGATTTATCCACAGCCAGTAGTGGCTTTACATTGAAGCATCTTTTTGCTGTTTGGGATCTGGCATTAGTGGATGGATTTCAACAATCTTTATCACACTGCGATATGCAGTGTCTAGGTGCATTCCGTTCACTTGTGATTGAGAAAGTAGCCAGTTTGTTAAGTGAGACTGCAGCTAGCGCTGGCGCCTTTATGCACCACTTCTAATATACCTGGAAGTGCAGCCATAGTGAGTTCCTGAACTCCCCTTTTTAATTTCAGACAGTGCAGCTACTCTTTCTAGTGCCTACAATTACTGCTATATCTACTGTATGGCAATGTTTGGCTTTTCACATGCTTCTCCATTTAACCAAAACCGACTGTTACTGAGTTTTTATGTGTTATGAGCGCTGGCACATTCTGGGTATATATGAATATAAGTACTGGTCAGTGTGTACTAAACCTAGTTGGGAAGTTGGTGCCTGTGACCGCAATGGAAAGTTAGATTATAAATGCTTTCCCAGTGCTTAATTTGAACTGGCTGTTGCAGGTGGGGCCCACCAGCACATATTTTGGGGGCCACAAACCTATTTTTCTTATTCAGACTTTCACCCAAAGGGGGATCATTTCCAAAGAGGACTCACCAGGGGAATTGGGGAATTTGGTGTGCAGGGAGCAGTCGGCGCTACCATCCTTGCTGGCAGCTGGTCCCCCCGCCGCCGCAACCGGAACTACACGCGGCCGCTGAGCGGGGGGACCACAACCCCCACAAACCTTTGCTTTCTTTGCTCCGCCCCCTCCCACCCACTGACGCGCCCGGAAGGCGCAGAAAAAGACAGAACCCCATCTGGGGAGCGGGGGATCATTTCCAAAGAGGACTCACCGGGGGAATTGGGGAATTTGGTGTGCAGGGCGCAGTCGGCGCTACCATCCTTGCTGGCAGCTGGTCCCCCCGCCGCCGCAACCGGAACTACACGCGGCCGCTGAGCGGGGGGACCACAACCCCCACAAACCTTTGCTTTCTTTGCTCCGCCCCCTCCCACCCACTGACGCGCCCGGAAGGCGCAGAAAAAGACAGAACCCCTTCCACGTCACGGGTCGGCGCCGGGAGAAGCCCGGGACAAGGGCGGGACCATCTAAGGCCATCACAGGCCAGAAGAGGTCGGGTCGGGCCACCCCCGCTGGCCTTGCAACAAAAGGAGGTAAAGAACTTGGTACATTATATTTAGCTACATCGTGTTTAGAGACATTCTCTGTCCCTGTGGGTGCCTGCTGCTGTATACGTGCTACTTACAACATGACATGCAAGGGGGGCCGGAAAAATTCTACTCTGACAAGGGACTTGGCCAAGGGGTCGTTGGTTCACTATTTAATCAAGACAACACCACCTACTGTCCAACAAACAGTAAGCATCAGTGATTTCTCCCCCCCACAGACAGTCGCCGCACTAAAAAACCTATCACTGCTGGAGGAACTTAATAGTTTATGTAAATCCAAGTATGCTGCTGTCGAGTCGACATCTGAGCAATTTAGTGCCTCTATCTGCCCTACAGTCATCACAAGTCCCCAGTCCAGTGTATTTTCCCCACCAAATGGAAGTCTCCTGGGTACTCCCCTCTGTCCACCCGCTATAGGTAACATGAATCCCATAATGTCCCTTCCAGACTTTTCTGGTAAAAGGAAACAACCTGTGGATAAACATGCAGGCAGCCAAGCAAAACAGCAAAAATTGATTTTGAGCCCTCCTTTGCTTATCACCCTTTCCCCGGAAACATGTAAGGATCCCGTGAAACTGTTAGTTCCTGCACCCCCTACCTCACCAACCCTGTTGGCCCAGATAGAAACCATGATCAACTCTTTGATATACCCCCTGATAGAAAGAATGAACAATCTAGGGGATAGGATCGTGGCAATAGAGAAAATGACTAAGACAAACTCGCTACTCCTAAAAAGAATGACAGGCTCCAATCACATACAGCCCTTATGCAACACTGTAGTGCCTTAATCAACTCCCCAAAGTAATATTGACCAACACCAACCAGCAGCCCCACGTATGTTAACTCCACCCACCCTGAAAGTGCCCGCTAAACCTACAATAGCACATAGCTCTTCCCTTAAAACTGGGCAGAACAGAGAAATTATACCACCCAAAGGGTCCCTTCCCAATCCAGGGAACATGCCACGAAAATCAAACCACATACAATTACCACCGGAGGCTGCCCCGTTTGTGTGCGTCCTTTCTGGAGTGCCAGCACTTACAAATGGAAAAACTGAAAGTCAACAGGAACTAAGAAATAAGGCACTGTTCTGGTTAACAAAGAACAGACCCCTGCCTCTTGATATCGACGGGAGAATACGAAGTGTTAGAAGGGTGGGTTGGCTAGGTCCGCTTCGAAAAGAGACACCTGGCGATCTGGTGTTAATAAAGTTTAGAAATAGCAACGTTGTCCCATACCTCCAGACCTGGCAACCGCAGATAGGAGATGGACCTATACACACCTGGGGCTATCTGACTTTTATCCCAGAGTATCACTCCTCCCCCATACAAGATCAACGAAGAGAGTAACTTTTGGTTGGACTGAAACGGCTACGGGGTGAAGGGCGTTAATATCCAGACTTTGACTTGATATACTCCGCAATGATACCTGATCTCTTTTAAAGATTTTATGCTACAATGTTACTTGCTGTGAAATGAAATGAAATGTAATGGTGTATATATATTGCAATGTGCTTTTATGATTTTATATTTCAAAATCGAATAAAGCTAATCGAATCGAACTGGCTGTTGCAGGTGGGGCCTTATTTTGGGGGCCACAAACCTATTTTTCTTAATCAGACTTTCACCCAAAGCAGAGAGACAAAAACATAAAAAGGGGAAAGAAAGAGGGAGATAAATATGGAAAAACAGTGACACAGGAAGAAGAATGTACACGAATTAAGGGAAAGGGTTGGCTGGAGTTGTTCAATGGAGATCTACATGAAGTGCCGACATTCTGTGAAACAAAGAGATAGACCTTTTCAAGTGGGGATAGCATGTAATCCTGACCTAAAAAAGTTAAAAGGCATCTGCCTTTAAACATTGTCTCTCTTACGTTCCTTTGAGATAGGGACTGTAGAGCACCCAATACTTGTAACTGTAATGCTGCTTCACTTCAGCCACCATTTTGCATGGAAGCTCCCATATTGCATCTGTCCAGGGTCCACTAAATGAACCTTTGCCACCATGTGCTAGTTTTCTGAAACTTGAGAGTCAGAAGTGCCCGTTGAGGATGTGGGTGGGGCTTCTACAGTAAGTGGGTGGAGCCGAGGGAAGTGGGTGTGGCCTCCTAAAAAAAATGTGAGCACCTGCACTTCATATTTTACAAATTAAGCACTGCCCCCAGGGACCCCCTGTATGCAAGGGGAATTAGTTCCCCCTCTACAAATGCGCCAGCGGGCAGCGTTGCAGAGAGGTCAAGTCAAGTCAAGTCAAAGAATTTATATAGCGCGCTACATACCCAGAGGGTCTCAAGGCGCTTGAGGAGGGGTGGGAAATTACTTGTCAAATATCCACGTTTTAAGTTGCTTTCTGAATGCTAGGTGGTTCTGGGTAAGGCGAAGGTAAGTGGGAAGTGAGTTCCAGGTTTTAGCTGCCAGGTAGGAGAAGGATCTGCCTCCCATGGTGGTTTTGTTGATGCGAGGTACCGTGGCGAGGGCTTGGTTGGATGATCGTAGCTGGCGGGAGGGGGTGTAGAAGGACAGTCGTGTGTTGAGGCATTCTGGTCCGATTTCGTAGAGTGATTTGTGTGCGTGGGTTAGGAGTCGGAAAGTGATCCTCTTATTGACGGGAAGCCAGTGGAGGTTTTTCAGGTGACCAGAGATATGTTCTTTGCGTGGGATGTCTAATATGAGCCTGGCTGATGCGTTCTGGATTCGTTGGAGTTTTTTCATGAGTTTAGCGGTAGTACCGGCGTAGAGGGTGTTTCCATAGTCCAGTCGGCTCGTGACCAGAGCGTGGGTGATCGTTTTCCTAGTTTCGGTGGGGATCCAACTAAATGTTTTTTTGAGCATGCGAAGAATGTTGAAGCAGGATGAGGAGACGGCGTTGACTTGTCTGTTCATCGAAAGTGAGAGGTGTAAAAAGGGGCTTGGCATCATTACACCTCTCTGCAACACAGCCCCCTGGCGCATACTGGAGGTTCCTGGTGGGCTAGTTGGCACCCAGGTACCCCCAGTATGCAAGGGGAATTAGTTCCCCCTCTGCAAACGTGCCAGGGGGCTGCTTTGCAGAGAGGTGTAAAAAGGGTTGTGGCCTCATTACACCTCTCTGCAACGCAGCCCCCTGGTGCATACTGGAGGTTCCTGGTGGGCTAGTTGGCCCCCAGGGACCACCAGTATGCAAGGGGAATTAGTTCCCCCTCTGCAAACGCGCCAGGGGGCTCCGTTGCAGAGAGGTGTAATGAGGCCACGGCCCTTTTTACACCTCTCTGCAACGCAGCCCCCTGGCGCATACTGGTAGGCTGGTTGGCCTCCAGGGACACCCAGTATGCAAGGGGACTTAATCCCCCAACCTATAACACGCTACGGGTTTCCACAGTGGTGAAAGTAGATGACGGGGTCTTGAGGTGATATGTGTGCAAACATGCCCTGTGGCGCGTTTTAAGTTGGGGAATTAATTCCTCTTCAATCCAGAGGTCCCCTAGGGGCTAACTAGTCCAACAGCTACCTCCAGTAAGCGCTACAGAGCTGCGTTGCAGAGTGTTGTAAAAAGGGGGCGTGCCCTCTGAACACCTCTCTGCAGCGCAGCTCCCTGGCGCATACTGGAGGTACCTGGTGGGCTAGTTGGCTCACAGGGGACCTCAGGATTGAAGAGGAATTAATTCCCCAACCTAAAACGTGCCACAGGGCCTGTTTGCACACACGTCACCTCAGGCCCCGCCCCTTCCTTCACTATTGAGCACAATATTCCTCTAAAGTCAGCGGAACTACGAATTCCGATTTACTCACCTGTTATCACGAGAGACGTAAGTGCTGCATCTTTGAGCCCCGTACGGACCCTGAAAAGTAAATCTAAGCATACTTACCAGTAATTTGTATTTCCTTCCATAGGAATATATTGTGTGGTTTTCACCAGAAAAGTTTCTAAGTGTCTATTTTTGAAACGTACAAATATTTCTCTAAAATCAGCCGAACTACGAATTCTGATTTACTCACCTGTTATCAGGAGATACCTCAGTGCTGCATCTTTCAGCCCACTACTGATCCTGAAAAGTAATTCTAACCATACGTACAGTAACTTGAATTTCCTTCCATAGGCTAACATTGACTGGTTTCACTTGGAAATTCTTCTAAGTGTAGAGTTTCAGAACTTTAAAAAATTCCTCTAAAATCAGCCGAACTACGAATTCCGATTTACTCACCTGTTATCAGGAGAGACCTCAGTGCTGCATCTTTCAGCTCACTACTGATCATGTAAAGTAATTTTAACCGAACTTACCAGTAACTTGAATTTCCTTCCATAGGATATCATTGCCTGCTATATAAAATATATATAAATTAAAAAAATATAAAATAAAAATAAATATTACAATTTCAATATTTTTAAAAACATGTTTTTCAATTTATATAAAAAATATGTAATGTAATTTAAAAAATCAAATATCTAAAATTAAATACTTTAAAACGATTTAGTAAATCAGTATAAAAAAAATGACAATTAATACATTTAAAAATCATCATTTACAAAACCTTTGAAAAACCCATAGGTTTCAGCCACGTTATAGTTAGGAATTAGCATTTAAAAAACCTTAGAAATTCACTGAAAAAAACATAGGTTACAGCCAAGTTATAGTTAGGAAGTAGCATTTAAAAAACCTTAGAAATTCACTGAAAAAACCATAGGTTTCACACATGTTACAGTTAGCTGGAAATTTCACTCATACAAAACCATTGAAATTCCCCCGTTATAGTTAGTTCAGCTAACTATAACTCACGCACCCGAAATGCACTGCTGATTACGTCACATATTACATCACTCATGACACGGTCAGTGACATCACTCATGACATCACTGATGACATCTCAAATGACATCACTGACGACATCACTGATGGCATCATCCAGTGAATGTGTGTCTTTCTAAAAATGTATATTTTTTATATATGTATATCTAAAGGTCGATGGAAGAATAAATGGGTAAATAAGTGTCTGAATGGATGTTTTTGTTTGTAAAATTGATTGTATAACTGACTTATTAAGTGTATCTTAGTGAATCCATGTATTAGCGAGTAATGTTTAAATATGTAAATATCTGTATCAGTGTCTCACTTTGTATATAAGTGGATGCATGGGTTGGTGAGTAGCTACATGAGTGTCTATATGGGTTATTAGTTGCTTTTTTGAGTACCAAAATGAGTGTCTGTATGGTTCGGTGGGGAGTATTACTTAGCGCACAGATGCATGAATGACTGACTCACTGTTTGTATGTGTTTTGAAGACAGCATGTGTGCAGGACTGGATGGGTGGAGGAGTGTGTGTATGGGTGTGCTAGTGAGTGAATGACTGTCTCATTAGTATCTTTATGAGTAACTTCATATGTTTTAAACTAGTATATGTGAGTATTGATGTATATAAGTGAGTATATGTCAGAGCGAGAGATTCTAAGACTTCCTGTATAAATAAGTATGAGTTTCTATAAGTGTTTGTTTAAGAGAGTAAGTATGTGTACGAATCTGTAGAAGATAGTGTAGTGGTGGGTGTATAGATGCATATGCAAGGAAATAGATATTTGATAGTTTATTTATGTGTGTGAGTAACTCTATAGATGAGTGTGTGTGTATAACAGGATGTATAGGTGTATTAGTACATAGGATAAGTGAGTACATGTATGAGTGACTATATAGAATTGTTGGTAAATGAGTGGATGTGTATGTATATTTTGGAATTACTGAATAGGTTATTCTAACTGGAATTGGTATCTCCATTTTTTGGAAAATTTTAGTTTCTATTTTTGATCGTGTGTATCAAAGGTTTTATTACAGTGAGAGGAGGTCTGCCACAAGGATGATGTCATCAGTGATGTCATCAGGGATGTCATTTGAGAGGTCATCAGTGATGTCATGAGTGATGTCACTGGCCATGTCATGAGTGATGTAATATGTGACGTCATCAGCAGTACATTGCGGGCGCGCAAGTTATAGTTAGCTGAGCTAACTATAACGGAGGAATTTTAAACGTTTTGTATGGGAGAAATGTTTAGCTAACTATAACGTGTGAAACCTATGGTTTTTTCAATGAATTTCTAAGCTTTTTTAAATGCTAATTCTTAACTATAACGTGTGTGAAACCTATGTTTTTTTCAATGAATTTTCAAGGTTTTTTAAACGCTAATTCCTAACTATAACGTGTGTGAAACCTATGGTTTTTTCAGTGAATTTCAAAGGTTTTGTAAATGATAATTTATAAACGTATTAATTATTATGTCTTTCTTTTTATACTAATTTCTTATATTTTTATTATAAAAATGTATATTTATTTTATTTTTTAGATTATATTTCATATTCTCATTATAAAATAATAACAAAACTAAATTGCAAAGGAATTTTTGGATTAATAATTGCTTGATGTCGGTTGCAAGTATAACACAGCTCCACCAATGTTCTTGGGGCCCTATGCTCACAATGCTGTATCAATCCTTACACCTGCTTCAAGCATGTGCAAGGTTTTGACGCACCATAAACTCAAAAGTGACTGAATGAAATGTTATACATTTTACTCAGCCACTTTTAGGAGGCATTGCTGCGCCCCCTTCTGCACAAGAAAGCCTCTTCAAGCGCAGCGCTTTACAATGTAATACACCCTCCAGATGCGTCACATTGTTAGTAGTACACACCATGGCACATCTTTTGCACCACCGCTGTGTCACAAAAGTAACGCAACGGTGGTTGTGTCACTGTTTTTTTTTGTTTTTTTTGTTTTGTAGTTTTTTTTGTGTTTTCTCAACAAATTCCAAGCGGAACAAAAGAATGAAAAAAAAAAGAAAAACTAATGTCGAGGACAACAATGATCCTGCATCCTGCGTTTCATCAGGTCTATAGACTGTTCCCCATAACACAAAAGTTTATCGCAATAAATGCATAGAATTTTAACTTTAGCAAAGTCAGAATCAATATGTGGGTGTGGACTGCTTGCTGAAAATGCTGTTGCCGCAGTTGATGTGCTTGGTGTAGCAGCAGGTGGATTCTCGTGCAACCTCCATCTTGCAACTCGAGCAAATTTCTTGGGGTGCAAGTTCTTCACGTGTCGCACCATATTTGCTGTGCCAAAGGAGTATTTTTTAGATGGATCACCCCTTGAAAGAATTGTTTGGCAAATTTTACAGGTTACTTTTGGAGCATTAACAGTTTTTTGTCCTTCTGGAAAAGTAAAAAACTTCCAAATTAGAGCTTCTTTCCTCACCTTTGGACGTTCTTCAGGAATGAAATCTTCCTCTGAAGAACTGCTGGAAGATGACTCCATTGCTCTTACTATTGTGATCTTCCTTCTATTTGAGAAGATTCTCAGAAGAAATGCTTCTTCTTAGAAACTCAAAGTCGAATAAATATAATGGGACGGAACTTTCAACAGTTGCAATAGGAAAAGTTATGAACCAATCAAATCTCTACTTTTAAAGTCACATGCCCTTGCGTACGCTTATGATACGCTTACGCAGCTATTTCGATACCAGAACACATGATGTTCTACCGTGATTTGTGTAATTGTTTTTAAAAGTAATATATGATTATTACAAGTATTAAAAAAAAATCATAGTTATGCCAAATGTCTGCCCTTAGTATGTACATTAAATAAATAAATAAATGTTTTAAACCAAGTAGAAAGAAGGCCCCCTTTCATGTACAGAACGCCGTACATGACGTCACACGGAAGCTTTAATGCGACGCGTAACGTCAAAGCATATTCGTACCGTATGCGCAGGTACACGCTGAGTATGATAAGCAGTACAAACTATGATGCGATCACCCTCTCAGTGACAAATCAGAGCTCAGGGCGCGCTAAGGAGAATGATTAGAAGTGTTCACTCATTGCAGATCCGATTCTGGGCCTGCCTGTGCGCACATTGTAACACCGCCCCCATCTCTCTCTGTTGTTAATTGTTAGTGCACACACTCATACTTGCACATGCGCGGTGCACGCCCGCCCACAATACCCACATATCAATACCTAGCATGCTTGCTATCACTAAGCCTGGAAACCAATACATTACCCAATGGTATGTCCCCCAGGGCCATCATTCTTGCAGACCACGAAAACGCTATCAATGACGGCCCTGGGCTTGGTTTTGTCAGCCCCCGCGGTTCCCATATAATGCGGGGACTGACGTGAGCACGCTCTCTTTTGCCTGCCTGTGCTGCGGTGACAGACAGACTGTCGAAAACACCCCAGACTCAGGGAAACCGCAGCCTTTGAAGACACGACAAAAGACGACAGAAGCAAAGAGAAGACGTCACAACATCCGCCTCCACTGTAAATTGTATATGCATAATGCTATTTTTTTTCCTTCATATGGCTTTCCTACCCCTCAATGGTTTTAAATTGTGCTTACATAATTGAAATATTTCATTATAAGTCACAAGGTCCTATACACCTCTAATTTTAAAATGTGTGCGTGCATAAATTTCTGTGTCGTATTTCTGTACTACGCCAAGTGCTTAGGCCTCTATTATTATTAATTGTACGTCCATGATAGTATTTTTCTTTCTGCGTCACAAGGCCATCCCAGGCCTGTATTAAGTTATTGATCTTCCTTTGTTTGCTGAAGCTGCAACAGTCTAACTACGGAATATTAAGAACCCACATTAAAATTCACTTTTGATAGTAGTTACGCAACTCAGTTTACGATGACTAATCAAAATATCCTTTTGTTTCCTTTACCAAACATCGTTCAGAAGCAACCACGGCCTATCGAGCAACAGCAATGTAACTGTCTCCAACGTATTGAATATACTTTGACATATAGAAGCAGAGTTCAAGTCGAGTGGTGAACTCCGGTGGCCTCACTGTTTGTACAAGGTAAGCACAGCAGCCTAGATCTTCAAAGCCTTCATAGCAATGCATTAGGAAATAAGTCGGCATAACGGGCGTCAGTAACGCAGTAGGCACTTCCATATAGACACCACTTGAACGCGGCACTATAACAACTGAAATGTACCAGGTATACTGCACTCGTAAAACTGTAGTAGCTTTATTTGTGAAACGAGAGAGGGCCATATTATCAAGCCTTGGCGACAAAATTATCGCCACTTTATCGGCAGCAAAGTACCGCTAAAGTGGCGATAATGGGTTTGATAATAAGCTCTATGCAATTCCAATTGAAGCTCATGTTAGATGTGAAGGACATCTAACATGAGCTTTGATTGAAATTCCATAGAGCATATATTCAAACCCATTATCGCCACTTTAGCGACACTTTCTTGCCGATAAAGTGGCGATAATTTTGTCGCCAAGGCTTGATATTATGGCCCAGAGTGCGTAGTGTACAGCAGCTTCTCTGTAAAACTATAATTACCTCCGAGCAGTGACAACAGATAGGTTACAACAGTCTGACAAACAGATCCACAACCTTATTACGCCACTTTTGAGTCACTTTTAACATGGGTAAAGTGATGCAAGGAGCTAGTAAATCTACGTCTGACATTTCAAGAAAAAATCGCAACTCCAGACTCTACCACACAGTTTTAATGTTGTTTTCTCTCTCTTTCTCTCTCTCACTCTCTGTGACATCATTTCTCTTTCTTTCTTAAACTTATAGACACTGCTGTCTGCTTGGACGTGTATAAGAATTATTGAAAACAAGTTGTGACACCAACTTCCTGAAATGTTTAGCCGCAAGGCTTATACAACGGTATGCACAGAGGCCTATATCTACAAAGCCTTCATAGCAATGCATTAGAAATAAGTCGGCATAACGGGCGTCAGTTACGCAATAGGCACTTCCATTTAGACACCACTTGAACGCGGCACTATAACAGGAATGTACAATTCACACTGCACACGTAAAACCGTAGTGTTACCAAAATTGTAGGGGCATATTATCAAGAACGGCGATAAAATTATTGTTTTTTCAGCAGCAGGAAACTGCAGCTAAAGCGCCGATAATTGGCTTGATAATATGCCCTTGTGAATTCCCATAGTAGCCCAGGTTAACACCAGAACCTGGGCTGCTATGGGAATTCACAAGAGCATATTATCAAGCCCATTATCGCCGCTTTAGCTGCAGTTTTTTTCTACCGCTAAAACGGCGATAATTTTATCGCCGTTCTTGATAATATGCCCCGTAATGCTTCAGCTCATTTACTCACATCTACATAATTATAAACTCTAATTTTCTTTTTTCTTTTGCAGATTACCAATTGGACACCTTTTGGAATCCATTTCACAATTTGTTTATAACATTGTTTGTTAAAGTTATTTTTCTAGTTCTAATATAGTTATAATTGAGTTTTGTTTATGTTTATTGTTTAATGAAAGTTAATAAAAAATACTACATACTTCTTTTATATTGTGGGGGAGGGGTATGACGGTCCACAATAAAAATAATGTTGAAATACTATAGTAAGATATTCAAGACTAGGATTGAAAACTACTGAGTTCTATTTAACAGATATAATAAAAACAGCAGTGAAAAACTAGAAGCCCATGTTAACACCAGAACATAGACTGCTATGGGAATTAACAAAGACGTATTATCAAGCCCACCCTCCCAACATTAATAAAAAACTCCTGACAATGCAGGTACCCGGAGCTGGAAGGTCATTTTACAAATCACTACCCCAGAAAGGTGACGTTCCCCACGAAGTGTACAGGGAGAGAGAGAGCTCAAAACATATATATTTTTTTTAAAAGACCCGAGGGGTGCCGCTCACCGAGACTGCCGAGAGTAGGACCGTAACTCCCCCCGCATACTAAAAAATAAAACCAGAGGATTGCCGTTCCCCAGTGCTCGAGGCACCTTACAAGCCCCCATTGTGCAAAAAAATTGCCCCCCTCAGAATATATATATATATATACATGTGCAAATACATATTCACTGAAGAAACAATAGGTTTTACACACATTATAGATAGGAATTAGCATTTAAAAAACCTTAGATATTCACTGAAAAAACCATAGATTTCACATATGTTATAGTTAGCTGGACATTTCACTCATGGCAAGATTTGCCAAGTAAACTGAATAAATCATCTTTAAATCACGCTGATTGAGTCGGGCTTGGTTCTTTGGAAAGGAACTATCCAGAGTTTGTGCAATTTGGGCGGCTCGCTACCTCACCGAAGTCCGCCGTCACAAAGCGGCAGAGGAAACGCGACCTGTATGTTGTGATATATATATATATGCAGGCTTGTTCACTAGCTGGTGTCGATGGGCCCTTTGGAGGCAGCAGGTGTTTCCAATCGTTAGTGATATATATATATATATATATATAAAACATGTAGCAATGCCGAAGTCAAATGTAATACTAAAAACAGACATGACCTACTGTTCCCAAAGGCAACAGAAGGTGAGAAAGCCACACAAGAAAGACAACCCCCAAGGCTAATCACTGGTTTCAATCGCCATCATGCAAACCTTCGCAAAATCCTGAGAAGGCACTGGCCTTTGATCCGCAATGACACAACCATAGGGAACTTAATGGGCGGGAAACCGCTAGTTTCCTTTCGCAAGGCGAAATTAATGCGGGCGGAATTGGTGTGCAATGCCCCGGTTGTAAAGAAAAAGAAAAACTGGCTACAGTCACAAACGGGCTTCAGGAAATGCAGTAAATGCAAGGCATGCACTCATGGAATTAACACGACTAGTGTAGTGGCACCATTTAGACAAAAACCACTGACCATCCGAGACCAATTTACGTGCAAAACAGAGTTTGCAGTTTACGTACTCACATGTGAATGCGGCAAACAATATGTGGGATCAACTATCCACCAAGCCCATGTGAGAATCCTACAGCACCTACGAGCGATCACGAACAAAGACCAAACCTATCCAGTAGCACGCCACATCCATGAGGCTCATGGTGGTGACTCTACAGGTTTGACGTATTTCGTCATAGACATCATCCCTAAAAATGTGAGGGGCGGGAATAACATTGTTTGTTAAAGTTATTTTTCTAGTTCTAATATAGTTATAATTGAGTTTTGTTTATATTTATTGTTTAATGAAAGTTAATAAAAAATACTACATACTTCTTTTATGTTGTGGGGGAGGGGTATGACGGTCCACAATAAAAATAATGTTGAAATACTATAGTAAGATATTCAAGACTAGGATTGAAAACTACTGAGTTCTATTTAACAGATATAATAAAAACAGCAGTGAAAAACTACTAAAATGGCGGTGGACGGAGTACGTAATCAACGTTTGACGCCTCGGCACTACCTTTCAAATAAATATAGAAAAAATATGATTAGTAATTCTGTACAAAAGTACAGCAGCGGATGACACACACGAACCGGGAAAAGAAAGCGACAGATTTACTACCTGAAATAAAGAAAGGTTTGCTTGTTGAACTTGAAGAAAAAGAAAACGTGGGCTTCGAAACGACGCTGCGCATGCGTAGAGAGTACAACTGCTACACAAAAAAAAGGAAAGCTTTACATACTATCATAAAAATGAAGGAGCATATTATCATCAAAAGGCGATACAGGAAACTGCTGATAAAGCGGCGATAATGTGCTTGATAATAGGCTCTTGTAACTTCTCATAGCAGGCCAGGTTCTGGTGTTAACCTGGGCTGCTATGGTTATTCACAAGGGCATATTATCAAGCCCATTATCGCCGCTTTATCGGCAGTTTCCTGCCGATAAAAGCGACGATAATGTATCGCCTTTTGTTGATAATATAGCCCATTGATCTTTTTTTGACCAGTAAACTTAGGTGCATATTATCAAGGACCGGTGTTAAAATTATCGCAGTTTTTTTGGCAGGAAAGTGCTGATAAAACGGCGATAATGAGCTTCATAATACAGCCTTGTTATTTCCCATAGAAGCCCATGTTAACACCAGAACATAGACTGCTATGGGAATTAACAAAGACGTATTATCAAGCCCACCCTCCCAACATTAATAAAAAACTCCTGACAATGCAGGTACCCGGAGCTGGAAGGTCATTTTACAAATCACTACCCCAGAAAGGTGACGTTCCCCACGAAGTGTACAGGGAGAGAGAGAGCTCAAAACATATATATTTTTTTTAAAAGACCCGAGGGGTGCCGCTCACCGAGACTGCCGAGAGTAGGACCGTAACTCCCCCCCGCATACTAAAAAATAAAACCAGAGGATTGCCGTTCCCCAGTGCTCGAGGCACCTTACAAGCCCCCATTGTGCAAAAAAATTGCCCCCCTCAGAATATATATATATATATACATGTGCAAATACATATTCACTGAAGAAACAATAGGTTTTACACACATTATAGATAGGAATTAGCATTTAAAAAACCTTAGATATTCACTGAAAAAACCATAGATTTCACATATGTTATAGTTAGCTGGACATTTCACTCATGGCAAGATTTGCCAAGTAAACTGAATAAACCATCTTTAAATCACGCTGATTGAGTCGGGCTTGGTTCTTTGGAAAGGAACTATCCAGAGTTTGTGCAATTTGGGCGGCTCGCTACCTCACCGAAGTCCGCCGTCACAAAGCGGCAGAGGAAACGCGACCTGTATGTTGTGATATATATATATATGCAGGCTTGTTCACTAGCTGGTGTCGATGGGCCCTTTGGAGGCAGCAGGTGTTTCCAATCGTTAGTGATATATATATATATATATATATAAAACATGTAGCAATGCCGAAGTCAAATGTAATACTAAAAACAGACATGACCTACTGTTCCCAAAGGCAACAGAAGGTGAGAAAGCCACACAAGAAAGACAACCCCCAAGGCTAATCACTGGTTTCAATCGCCATCATGCAAACCTTCGCAAAATCCTGAGAAGGCACTGGCCTTTGATCCGCAATGACACAACCATAGGGAACTTAATGGGCGGGAAACCGCTAGTTTCCTTTCGCAAGGCGAAATTAATGCGGGCGGAATTGGTGTGCAATGCCCCGGTTGTAAAGAAAAAGAAAAACTGGCTACAGTCACAAACGGGCTTCAGGAAATGCAGTAAATGCAAGGCATGCACTCATGGAATTAACACGACTAGTGTAGTGGCACCATTTAGACAAAAACCACTGACCATCCGAGACCAATTTACGTGCAAAACAGAGTTTGCAGTTTACGTACTCACATGTGAATGCGGCAAACAATATGTGGGATCAACTATCCACCAAGCCCATGTGAGAATCCTACAGCACCTACGAGCGATCACGAACAAAGACCAAACCTATCCAGTAGCACGCCACATCCATGAGGCTCATGGTGGTGACTCTACAGGTTTGACGTATTTCGTCATAGACATCATCCCTAAAAATGTGAGGGGCGGGAATCGCAAATTGGCATTACGCCGATTAGAATCAAGATATATTATTCTCTTGAATTCCAAGATCCCGTCGGGGTTAAATGCAGACGAAGCCCTTAGTGTCCACATATAATCCAGTCACTAAATTTAAGCTGCCTCCCTTTTCATTCCAGAGTACCCCCACAAAAACATCCGCCTTTAAGGCACCTTCACTGTATTAATAAAAATTGTTGTCAGATTGGGTGTTAAACGCACTATAGAGAGAGTGGCAGCATCACCAGGTTACGTCCTCCAAACCCTCTAATCCCCGTAACTCCTACCCCATTTACAAATTGACTCGATAAAAACCGCGGGACATTGAGCCACTTCAGCTTTAACCCATGCATACGCACTTACCGGCACTATGCCGCATACAGGGACACATGCTCCGATGTAACAGTAAGCCGTGCAATGGTTCCCGAACCGGCAAACAAACCAGGTATTGGCGGTGTGGTTACCATGGTTATAAACATACTAACAGGGCACTTCCAATCGGAATCGGGGTACTATCCCAGCCACAGGTAGACAACCAATCATGAGAGGCAATACGGGTCATGGGCAAAACGGGGAGTGGTAAACTAAATGTTAAGACACTACGGATGTATTATAATATGTGATGTTTGAATATTCTCAGTGCGAAATCCATTTAGTTGCACGTCCTTGGAAAATGTAATGTTTTAAAAACATGATGTTAATGTTTGATATCTACATATGAATTGACGTAAAGAAAGGATAAAAAGACTGCCATGGAAATAATGCGCTGAGTCAGAAAACTTGTGACGTCACTACAAGGGTGCAACCTGATTACCATAGCAACCAATGATGCTAATTAACTTTGTAAATTGACACCCATGACATGATGTATATATAAAGTGCACAGCAATATGGTTGGATGTTAGTGAGCAAGGCGGGAGCAGGCCGCCGAAACGCGTCTGAGCAGAAACTGATCCCAAAATAAACGTTTGAATTAAGATACACGGAGTCAGCGCCTTCTTTGATGGAAAGTATGGTATGGTGAAAATACGAAGGGCTGCGTGTCCTGGAAGCCCTACGCTGACCCTCCTCGATTTGGCTGCACTGTGTCGGAAAGGACAATACAAAAAGAACTTTTGAGGAAAAAGACACACAGTGCCCCCCAAGAACCGGAATGCAGCAAGGACCCGAGTAACTTGTGAAACCATCGAAGACCGGCTTCCCGGGAATCGACGATAGCTGGAGAGCAGTTGGAGACTTCTAGGTAAGCCGTGGCACGGTGTGACTAACAGGGAGCGGGCGCAATACTGTGGTTCAGTGGGAGAGCGAGCCCTTGTGTGGAAAACCAAAAAACACATAGGCAGTGTACCTATACAAACGCGAAATTAATCAGGAATCCATCAGTATGGCTGCTGAGTGGGAAAGGGGAAGAGAGGAGGCAGCAGTGGATATATTCACAGACACGGACACTGGCAAAGGCAACAAAACTAACTCAGGCGCACAAGTACAAACAAAAGAGAAAGATGAAACAAAAACATTACTTAATGAATTGGAAAAATTACGGAAACGAGAAGTCGCAAAATGGTGGGAAATTAAATCGTTATCAAGATATCTTGATGTTGGCAGAGTACCACGGGGATTAAGAGTCCTAGTCGCACCAACATATGAGGATCCAGACCCTTTGATGTTACAAATGTGGGCAGAAAACAGTGCCAAGTCATCAGAAAATATGCTAAAAATACTCACTCAATTTGCGGCTAGCGACAGAGACAAAATAATTGCACGCATTGAAATAATTTTGAAAGAACTGGATTCCAAAGAAAACAAGGATGAAATCGCGGAACAAATGATAGAAATCAAAGGAAGAGTGGAAAAACACGAAAATGAAATCAAAGAAAGAAAAGCCATAAAATTCCAAAGAGATCGAAATGATTACATCAATGGTAGGATATATACATTTGCACGGAAATTCGACCAAATAAGACGAGAACCTCCTGACGCGACACGTAAGAACCAAGCTGGTATAATTGAACAAAGTGAAACTGAAATTAGTTCAGAATATGATACTGACAACGAGAGCATTCGAAGTGCGGACAAATCAGGCCCAGCGCCAACTCCAGCACAGGAACTGGCTTTTTTACGTACACAGCGCCTCAGAACATATGCCCTCGGACTCCACAGAACCAAGGAGAGGAGTTTGGCAAGAAAAGACAAAATCAAAAGCAACAACAAAAAGCAGGAGGAGAAAAAACAGGAGATGGGGGTCAACAGGCGCAAAGACAAGACAAACCGAAATACAGAAGAAACAGACGCCGATAATGGATACAGTTAGAGACAACACAGTAATCAACCTAACTAACATGGAGCTATCTCAACAAGAATTAGACATTTTATCTTTGGGGCTAACTTTCTGTAGCAACACCAATTTTGATTACACCCAAACGCGAATTGACTTGTTTTTATATGTTCGAAAACTGAAACTTCAAAAGTATTTTTCAAATTCATGTCAACGTACTACTGAGATACAAATAAACAATGATCCTAATCTAATGCTCAATGTAGCGCACATGGAAACGCTACAAAATCTAATAGATCTGGAACAACTGAACGAAAGTGTAAGTGAAGAGATCACACCGAGTGGGGCAGCCCTGAGTTCTGATATCAACATTTGGCAGTCAGGTCAAACAGGATTCAAACCGAAATCTATATTTATGCCAACAATGCCGAAAGATGGACTCGACCTCTTTGCTGATTATGTCATCAAAGACCTAAAAGAACTTTCCATTCAAAGTACAAAACAAAAACACCAAGAGAACCAAGACCACAATAGAAAGTACAATACACTAATGGAAAAGATCAAATCAAGATCTGATATAGTCGGAAGGTGGTCCGACAAAGGGGGCAACATAGTACTCTGGCCCCTGGAAATGTATAACAATGAAGCTCTTAGCCAATTACAAGACAGAGAATGTTATGCAAGAATAAGTCCAACACATCTAATAGGTATCCAAGAAAAATACCATAACGAATTGTATAAATGGAAAGGAAACGGTTTACTGAGTAACAAGGAATTTGATTTCTTGAAAAATGACTATCCTGTGACAGCACAAATGTACTTAATTCCTAAGATCCACAAAAATGACAAAATGCCACCAGGGAGGCCGATCATATCGGCAATTGGAAGCCTCTTTGAAAATACAAGCATCTTCATAGATCACTTTCTTCAACCTGAAGTCAGAAAACTCCCAGCATACATAAAGGATACAGGAGACTTTTTGACAAAAATATACGATGTTAAATGGAAGGAGAACTATCTATTCTTAACATTGGATGTCCAGTCGTTATACACGAGCATTAGACACAAGGATGGCCTAAATGCCATAAAACACTTTTTGGGGAAAAGACCAATAACTCTATTCGAGCACACCAAGATGCTACTAGAAATGATAGAATGGTGCCTGACAAACAATACATTTATTTTTGACAGACTATTTTATCAACAGGTCCAGGGATCGGCCATGGGTACTTGCTTCTCCCCCAGCTATGCGAATCTGCATATGGGCTGGTAGGAGGAGCAGGTACTTATGAAATCATATCATGGAATCATGACCCAAAATGTGATTGTCTATAAAAGGTTCATAGACGATATTTTCATTTTGTGGGAGGGCAGTGTGGAAAATGCTATGATGTTTACAGAAAAGCTCAATGAAAATGCTTTAAACCTTAAATTTACCTGTAACACAAGTAAGGAAAGCATACAGTTTCTTGATGTAGAATTGTTTGTCGAGAATAACAAAATACAAACACGCACCTACCGTAAACTCACGGCAGGCAACACGATTCTGCATGCCAATAGCTTCCACCCTGCACCATTAAAACAATCGATCCCCTACGCAGAATGTCTTAGGATGACACGCAATTGTAGCACAAATGAAGGACTAGCTGATGCCAAACAAAATCTATTCACGAGACTGAAGAAAAGAGGGTACTCTGATAAAACATGTAGCAATGCCGAAGTCAAATGTAATACTAAAAACAGACATGACCTACTGTTCCCAAAGGCAACAGAAGGTGAGAAAGTCACACAAGAAAGACAACCCCCAAGGCTAATCACTGGTTTCAATCGCCATCATGCAAACCTTCGCAAAATCCTGAGAAGGCACTGGCCTTCGATCCGCAATGACACAACCATAGGGAACTTAATGGGCGGGAAACCGCTAGTTTCCTTTCGCAAGGCGAAATCAATGCGGGCGGAATTGGTGTGCAATGCCCCGGTTGTAAGGAAAAAGAAAAACTGGCTACAGTCACAAACGGGCTTCAGGAAATGCAGTAAATGCAAGGCATGCACTCATGGAATTAACACGACTAGTGTAGTGGCACCATTTAGACAAAAAACACTGACCATCAGAGACCAATTTACGTGCAAAACAGAATTTGCAGTTTACGTACTCACATGTGAATGCGGCAAACAATATGTGGGATCAACTATCCACCAAGCCCATGTGAGAATCCTACAGCACCTACGAGCGATCACGAACAAAGACCAAACCTATCCAGTAGCACGCCACATCCATGAGGCTCATGGTGGTGACTCTACAGGTTTGACGTATTTCATCATAGACAGCATCCCTAAAAATGTGAGGGGCGGGAATCGCAAATTGGCATTACGCCGATTAGAATCAAGATATATTATTCTCTTGAATTCCAAGATCCCGTCGGGGTTAAATGCAGACGAAGCCCTTAGTGTCCACATATAATCCAGTCACTAAATTTAAGCTGCCTCCCTTTTCATTCCAGAGTACCCCCACAAAAACATCCGCCTTTAAGGCACCTTCACTGTATTAATAAAAATTGTTGTCAGATTGGGTGTTAAACGCACTATAGAGAGAGTGGCAGCATCACCAGGATACGTCCTCCAAACCCTCTAATCCCCGTAACTCCTACCCCATTTACAAATTGACTCGATAAAAACCGCGGGACATTGAGCCACTTCAGCTTTAATCCATGCATACGCACTTACCGGCACTATGCCGCATACAGGGACACATGCTCCGATGTAACAGTAAGCCGTGCAATGGTTCCCGAACCGGCAAACAAACCAGGTATTGGCGGTGTGGTTACCATGGTTATAAACATACCAACAGGGCACTTCCAATCGGAATCGGGGTACTATCCCAGCCACAGGTAGACAACCAATAATGAGAGGCAATACGGGTCATGGGCAAAACGGGGAGTGGTAAACTAAATGTTAAGACACTACGGATGTATTATAATATGTGATGTTTGAATATTCTCAGTGCGAAATCAATTTAGTTGCACGTCCTTGGAAAATGTAATGTTTTAAAAACATGATGTTAATGTTTGATATCTACATATGAATTGACGTAAAGAAACGATAAAAAGACTGCCATGGAAATAATGCGCTGAGTCAGAAAACTTGTGACGTCACTACAAGGGTGCAACCTGATTACCATAGCAACCAATGATGCTAATTAACTTTGTAAATTGACACCCATGACATGATGTATATATAAAGTGCACAGCAATATGGTTGGATGTTAGTGAGCAAGGCGGGAGCAGGCCGCCGAAGCGCGTCTGAGCAGAAACTGATACAAAAATAAACGTTTGAATTAAGATACACGGAGTCAGCGCCTTCTTTGATGGAAAATATGGTATGGTGAAAATATATATATATATATATATATAGTAACAGGAGTTGCAGTCTTTGGATATATATATATATATATATATATATATATATATATATATATATATATATATATATATATATCACTAACGATTGGAAACACCTGCTGCCTCCAAAGGGCCCATCGACACATTACTTCCACTGCAGCGGCGAAGAAGGAGAAACGGACCACTTCGTTCAGGCAAGATGTTTATCTAACCATTACATCCAGTACAGCCACGGCAGATGACGCGTTTCGGGCTCGAAAGCCCTTGATCACATAGAGACTGTGTGTAAAATCGCCATTTTTGAATGCTGTTATGCATCCACCCAGATCACAGGGTACAGTCACATGACAATAAGGCTAAAAGGCAGACTTGTATCATGAGACTACACAAACAAGAATTTCTTCGTTTTTGTGTGTTTGTATGTCTCCTGCCAAATATTGCTTTATAAAATGTGTGTATAACACCACATAATAAAGTACACATGAAAACCAAACATACCAATTGATTGTAGGATATTGCACAACTTCTGCTTGAATGCATTTTTAAAGTATACAATTTGTCTACAGTTCATCATGGTATGACAAATCCTAATTGGAAAAATAAATTAAACCAATAGAGATTAAGATCGCTTATATCTACGGCATGCAATTTGCAAGCCATATTTATATCCGTTTAAATCCGAAAAGATTGTGTATGTCTATTCATGTGGATTTGATACACTATATTAGACTGTAAACATGAAATAATGAACAACTGGCTTTTTTTACGAATGTGCAAAACAATGCATAGCAGCAATAGATAATGTGTGCAAAGCAGTGCTAATATGATCTCTATAATTTAGAGAAATAAATAACATGTTTTAGTATGAGGCGATATGAATAAATAAATATATATAGATAAAACAATATAAATATAAATTTCATATTCGTTAAGATTTATGTATAAAAATAATTCATTCATACTAAAAACATAGTGCAATAGTGTTGTGTATTAAAATAACCAACATAGCAGTGTTTTGTTATCAAATTAACGAGGAGTTACATTGAAGCTTCCTATGAATGCATTTAAATATCTCATATTCAGACAGAGGCAATGGAATGTTATTAGTGTACTACAGCGGATATAAGTATTATTATAGCATATCCATAGTTTTTATCGTAGTATACTAATATTTTGCTAGTATCCAAGCATATTTATGCCTACTAAAGTGTAGAACCAGATCCCACAATGACAAATCAGCACAGGACTAAGCAAGTCTCAAAAACCGACAGCTAGAGAAAGGTATACATATCCCCCGAGTTGTTAAGGCCATTGGGGCATTTAGTATCAAATTCAAGAATTAGCCTAGTCTCCAGTTGTCTTAATAGCAACTCTCTGATTCCACCTCTACGTTGTTTGGGTACAGAGGCAACCACAAAGTATTGCAAACAGTTCACATTGTTATTATGGACTTGCTTAAAATGGCGAGCCACTGGATAAGTGGGGTCGCTGTGCCGAATTCCTCGAAGATGCTGCAAAATCCTCACGAGCACCTGCAAATTAGTACTCCCAATGTAATTCAAGCCACAGGAGCACGTGAGGACATGAACAGCAAATTCAGTTTCGCAATTGAAACTTCCCACTATTTTACTAGCAGTAGAGCTGAAAGGCGTGTGGTATTTGCTTTTACTCACACCAAATTTGCATGCTCTGCAAGACGAGCATTTGTGGAAACCTGGAATAGGTTTCAACCAAGTGGAGTTGGTTCTAATTTCATGACTAGATTGAGCCAGAATAGAACCCATGATCCTAGCTCTACTGAATGTGATAGTAGGAGTCAACGGTAAGCTGGTATGCAAAACCGGATCTGTAAGTACAATTGCCCAATTCTTTTTTATTATAGATCTGATTTTACGTTCATTTTCACTATAGGCAGTTATAAGTCTTGGACCTTGATTATCTGGAGGTTCTACATTTGAAGCATTAAGTTCTTGAGGCTCTATATTTTCTACAGAAATATTAGGCAATAGGCTGTCTCTAGATCCTAATTTGGTTTTGGACATGGCAACATTAAGCATCTTGTCAGTATAGCCACGAACCCTAAGTCTTTGCAATAATTCTGTTGCACATGTTTCAAAGTCGCTGTCTACACTGTAAATTCCTTTTAGGCGTAGCAACTCCCCATAGGGGATGCTAGCAATAAGATGCTTGGGATGGGAGCTAGAGGCATGAAGTGTCACATTTCCAGCTGTAGGCTTCCTGAACAAAGTAGTTTCGACATTGTTATCTTTTATGTACAACTTGACATGCAAGAATTCTATGTTGGTCTTATCTATGTGGGATGTGAAATGGAGATAAGATTGTTAACATTGATGACTTTAATGAAATTGAGTGCTTCCATTTCACTTCCTCTCCACACAATGAAGATGTCGTCTATGTACCTAAGGAAGCATACAATGTTTTTATCAAAATGTGCTTTGTATTATTTCTTCAATACCTGTTCCTCCCACCAGCTCACGTGCAAGCACGTGTAACTGGGGGAGAAACAGGCTCCCATGGCCACGCCTCTAAGCTGTCTGAACAGATCTTTGCCAAAAAGGAAAACATTGTTGTTTAGGCACCAATTGATTAGGCTAATGATCGCTTTGTTATGTTGATAGAACTCGCTGGGTCTTTGTTCTAAAAAATATTTAACTGCCGCTAGACCCGCACTGTGATTGATACTCGTGTATAGCGATTCTATGTCTAATGCGATTAATAACATTTCATCAGACCATGGTAAATTTTTCGTTTTTGATCAAAAATCCCCCGTGTCTTTGATATAACTAGGCAACATTTTAACCAGAACTTGCAAGAAAAAATGTATATATTGGCCAACCTGTTCCACTACACTTTCTATAGCAGAAATAATCGGCCTACCTGGTATGGCAGAGACTGCTTTATGAACTTTTGGTATCAAATATAATACTGGCAGTACTGGAGTATCATTGTTCATAAATTTGAATTCATCTTGAGAGATAAGTCCTTCCCCACGCCATTGCATTAGCTATTTTTTCAAAATAGCAATTGCCTTCATGTAGTCCTTGTGACCTGTTTTTTCATAACATGCAGAGTCATTTAATTGTCTCCTGGCTTCTCTGATATAATCTTCTTTAGGCCAGATAACCAGGTGACCTCCCTTATCAGATTTTTTGATTATAATCTCATTATTATCTCCCAGTGTTTTCATCAGGTTGGCATATTCAAGCTTTTTTTGTTGTATGTGCTTCTTTTTTTTGACATTTTTGGATTTTACTTGCAAGTATCATTTTTTAATGTCTTCAACTACAGAATCGTGGAAGGTGTCCACAGCATCTTTGGGCATCATGTGAATGAAGCTTGATTTACTCTTGAAGGGGCTGATGCCAGCCCCTTTCTGTAGTTGATTGATTCTTCTAAATCTTGACTGAGTAGATTTGTCAATGTCAGGGTCTGAATTCTGCGACTCACTTACGTTTAAGTCATGCAAAGTTAACAGTGTAGGAATGTCAGCAGCTTTTAAGGTGGGATTCTGTTCCCCAATGCTTTCACTATGTTCACTGCTTTTTTTTTTCCTTATCATTTTTCAGCACAAAATACTTTTTCCATTTCAGTTTTCTGACAAAACGAAAGATATCAATTCTAGTTGAGGCATAATTGAAAGGTTGGCCAGGACAAAAGTTCAACCCCAATGACAAAAGTTGTTTTTCAGCCAATGAGAGTTCCATAGTCGACAGGTTGATAATAGATTTATCCAAATCTATTTCTTCCGTTGCCACGTGTTTTCCTTCTTTTTGTTTTGTCCGTTGCTTACATCTTTGTCTCCTTTCTTTTCTGAGTTTGTTTTTTCTTGTATTTTTTGCCTGTTTTCTTGCCTCGGTCTCAATGTGCGAAGTCTTTCCTCCACTAATAAATTCAGCTCCTCTTCCAAATTTAATATGGTTACCGATGGTTGTCTTTCTTCCCCTTCAATGCTTGATTCACTCGTTATTGAAATTGTATCAGTGCTAGGATTTTCCTCATTGAGGCCAGATACACTACCAGCCATTTGAGTGTGAATAGGATTGTCCTTTTCCTTGACACTGAACTTTCTGGGTTTTTCATTGTTATATTTGCGAGCGAATGTGAAAATTTGTCCGCTGTTGTAATCTGTTTCATCACGGGCAACCTTATGAGCTTTTCGGTTTTTGATCTTATCCTCGTGCTTAAGTTGCCTCTCATTGATCGCTTCTCTAGTTGTCTTAATGACTCCACAATATACTCCACAAATGATTGGAAACACCCGCTGCCTCCAACCCAAAGGCCCATCGACACTAGCTAGAGAACAAGCCTGCAGATCAGGCGAAACGCGTCTAGCATTTTCAGCTGGTATTAAATCAATTTTCGCACAGACACGGCATCGAATACTTTTGTTTGAAAAGTGTGGCGGATATATTTATATATATATGTATATATATATATATATATATATATATATATATATATATTCACTGAAAAAACCATAGGTTTCAGGCCTTATATAGTTAGGAATTAGCATTTAAAAATACCTTTGAAATTCACTGAAAAAACCATAGGTTTCAGGCCTTATATAGTTAGGAATTAGCATTTAAAAAAAACCTTTGAAATTCACTGAAAAAACCATAGGTTTCAGGAGTTATATAGTTAGGAATTAGCTTTTACAAAACCTTTGAAATTCACTCAAAAAACTCTAAGTTTTAGTGGTGTTATAGTTAGCTGGACATTTTACTCATACAAAACCATTGAAATTGCTCCTATGTAGTTAGTTGTACTAAGTATATATCGCGCACCCGCAATCCACTGCTGATGATGTCACATATTAGATCATTCATGACATGGTCAGTGACATCACTGATGACATCTCAAATGACATCACTGATGACATCACTGATGACATCATCCAGTGAATGTGGTTTGCTTCGTTATTTAAATATGCATTATATATATAGCAATTTGCATTGAAGAATGAGTGGATATATATAAATAAATATTTGGATGGAGGATTTAGTAGCAGTGTAATTGACTGTTTACTTGACCAATTTATAATGTCTCACTAAATATAGTGGATAGTGACTAAACTGTGTGAATATCTGTATCACTTTGTCAGTTGTTGTGTAAACTGATTCTACAGTTGATCACTAGCTATGTGAAAGTCTATATTAGTTATTGATTAGTTAACTGAGTATTTGTATGGGAGTGTGAAAGTGTGTGTTGTTCGGTGGAGGGTGTGTGACTGTCCAAAGATGTGTGAATAGTTTATTCAGTAGATATAAGAAGTTAAAACTACATGTTCTAACAGTTTGGGTGAGGGAATCTCTTTATGGGTGTGGTGATGAGCAAATATATTTCTCAAAGGTACAGGTCCAACAAACTAGAAAAATAAAAGGCAGTGTATGTGTCAGTTGTTGTATATAAATAAGTATACATAAGACACAATGATTGTATGAGTGACTGTATGGATAACTGTATACTTGTAATAATGATTTTATAATTCACTAAGTATGACTTACTATCTAAATGAATAGAAGAAGTGGTGTTTGTATAAGTGTTTTGCTAAGTAAATATGTAAGTATGATCCATTGTTTGCATAAGTGAGTAGGATGACTTCATATGTGAATAGGATGCGTGCTGTTGTTTAATGTCGATATAGATGTATAAGTATTTTTGATAGTGTTCTATTGTTCATTGACAGCATGTATGAGTGAATCCATAGGTAAGGGATTAGATGTGTGTATACATGTATGAATCACTGAGTGGATTTTTAGATACTTGTATTGCTGTGACAATGGATTTAAATATGATACTCTGTATTTTACAAAGAGTGATGAAAAATTGTAATGTATTGTCACGTGGATGATGTCCTCAGTGATGTCATTAGTGATGTCATTTGAGATGTCATCAGTGATGTCACTGACCATGTCATGAATGAGCTAATATGTGACATCATCAGCAGTGAATTGCGGGTGCGCGATATATACTTAGTACAACTAACTATATAGGAGCAATTTCAATGGTTTTGTATGAGTAAAATGTCCAGCTAACTATAACACCACTAAAACCTATAGTTTTTTGAGTGAATTTCAAAGGTTTTGTAAAAGCTAATTCCTAACTATATAAGGCCTGAAACCTATGGTTTTTTCATTGAATTTGCAAGGTTTTTTAAATGCTAATTCCTAACTATATAAGGCCTGAAACCTATGGTTTTTTCAGTTAATTTGCAAGGTTTTTTTAAATGCTAATTCCTAACTATATAAGGCCTGAAACCTATGTTTTTTTCAGTAAATTTCAAAGGTTTTTTAAATGCTAATTCCTAACTATATAAGACATGAAAGCCCACCAGGAATCTCCAGTATGCACCAGGGAACTGCATTTCAGAGAGGTGTAATTAAGCCATGGCCCCTTTTACACCTCTCTTCAACGCAGCCCCCATGCATGTTTGAAGAGGGGGAACTCATTCCCCCTGCATACTGGGGGCCCCTGGGGGCCAACTAGCCCACCTGGAACCTCCAGTATGTGCCAGGGGGCTGCATTGCAGAGGTGTAATGAGGCTATGCCCCTTGTTACACCTCTCTGCAACGCAGCCGCCTGGCGCGTTTGCAGAGGGGGAACTAATTCCCCTTGCATAATAGGGGTCCCTGGGGGCCAACTAGCCCACCAGGAGCCTCCAGTATGCACCAGATGTCTGCATTGCATAGAGGTGTAATGAGGCCAAGCCCTTTTTTACACCTCTCTGCAACGCAGCCCCCGTGCATGTTTGAAGAGGGGGAACTAATTCCCCTTGCATACTGGGTGTCCCTGGCAGCCATCTTGTGCCTTGTTAGAACCAAGGCACAAGAAAGCAGTGAAACAAAGGTGTGAAACTCGCAAAGGGGCCAGAGTAGAAACACCCTGACCCCCTAGGCCTCCTCAGGGGGTCCCACAAGGACCCCCAAGGCAATAAAAATAATATATATATTTTTTTTTAAGTCGCGGGGTACAAAAAAACAATAAAAAAAATATAAAACAACAATAGGAATAAAAAACAGTTCTTGTCAGAACTACCTCCAATTTATATAAAAATGCTACATTTTTAAAAAACTCTGTCTTTCTTTTTTTCTCCAGGGTACGCGTACCGGTACGTGTACCGGGGCACGCACCCCCTCAAAAAATGAAAAAATAAATAATGAGTATGTGTGGTGTGTGTGTGTTGGGGGGTGGGTGTGGGGTGTGTGTGTGTGGGGGGTATGTGTGTGGGGTGTGTGTGTGTGTAGGATGTGTGTGTGGGGTGTGTGTGGGTGTGTGTGTGTGGGGGGGTGTGTGGGTGTGTGTGGGGGTGAGGAATGTGTGTGTGGGTGTGTGTGTGGGTGTGTGTGAGGTGTGTGTGTGTGTGTGTGTGTGTGAGGTGTGTGTGTGGGGTGTGTGTGTGTGTGTGGGGGGGGGTGTCAGATGTGTGTGTGTGGGGGGGTGAGGTGTGTGGGGGATGTGTGGGGTGTGTCTGTGAGGTGTGTGTGTGTGTGTGGGGGGGAGTGAGGTGTGTGTGGGTGTGTGGGGTGTGTGGGTGTAGGTGGGAGTGTGGGGGTGTATGGTGTTTGTGTGGGTGTGGGTGTGTGGGGTGTTTGGGTGTAGGTGTAGGTGTGGGTATATGAGGTATGGTGGGGGGTGTGTGGGGGTGGGTGTGGAGTGTGTGTGTGGGGGGGTATGTGTGTGGGGCACCCCCTCAAAAAAAGAAAACAAATAATGAGTGTGTGTGTGTGTGGTGTGTGTGTGTGTGTGTGGGGGGGGGGTGGGTGTGGGGTGTGTGTGGGGGGTATGTGTGTGGGGTGTGTGTGTGTGTAGGATGTGTGGGTGTGTGTGTGCGGTGTGTGTGTGGGTGTGTGTGTGTGGGGGGTGTGTGGGTGTGTGTGAGAGGAGTGTGTGTGTGTGTGTGTGTGGTGTGTGTGTGTGTGTGTGTGGTGTGTGTGTGTGTGTGTGAGGTGTGTGTCAGCGGTGTGTGTGTGTGGGGAAGGGGTGAGGTGTGTGTGGGGGATGTGTGGGGTGTGTCTGTGAGGTGTGTGTGTGTGTGGGGGGGAGTGAGGTGTGTGTGGGTGGGGGTGTGTGGGGTGTGTGGGTGTGGTGGGGGTGTGGGTGTGTAAGGTGTGTTTGTGGGTGTGTGGGGTGTTTGGGTGTGGGTGGAGGTGTGGGTGTATGAGGTATGTGTGGGGGGTGTATGTGAAGGGGTGGGTGTGGGGTGTGTGTGTGTGGGGGTATGTGTGTGGGGCACCCCCTGAAAAAAATAAAAAAAAATAATAAGTGTGTGTGTGGTGTGTGTGTGGGGGGGATGAGGGTGTGTGTGTGGGGGGTATGTGTGTGGGGTGTGTGTGTGTAGGATGTGTGGGTGTGTGTGTGGGGTGTGTGTGTGGGTGTGTGTGTAAGGGTGTGTGTGGGTGTGTGTGTGTGAGGAGTTTGTGTGTGGGTGTGTGTGTGTGTGTGTGAGAGGTGTGTGTGTGGTGTGTGTGTGTGTGTGTGGGGGGGTGGGTGTCAGAGGTGCGTGTGTGTGGGGGAGGGGTGAGGTGTGTGTGGGGGATGTGTGGGGTGTGTCTGTGAGGTGTGTCTGTGTGTGGGGGAGGAGTGAGGTGTGTGTGGGTAGGGGTGTGTGGGGTGTGTGGGTGTAGGTGGGGGTGTGGGTGTGTAAGGTGTGTGTGTGGGTGTGGGTGTGTGGGGTGTTTGGGTGTGGGTGGAGGTGTGGTTGTGTGGGGGGTGTGTGGGAGGGGTGGGTGTGGGGTGTGTGTATGTGGGGGTATGTGTGTGGGGTGTGTGTGTGTATGAGTAAAATGTTCAGCTAACTATAACTGGTGTCAAACCTATGGTTTTCTCAGTGAATTTAATAGGTTTTTTAAATGCTAATTCCTAACTATAACTGGTGTGAAACCTATGGTTTTTCTGTGAATTTCATCGTTTTTTTAATAGCAAATCTCTATAGGTATGAAATAATATTTTTTATAATGAATTTTATATTGTATAAAAAAAATTTTTTTTTTTTTTTTATTTATTTTTTTTTTATAAAGTGCCTGGTGCGCTCCCGGGGCGCGTACCGGTGAATGCATGGGTAAGCGCAATGTTGCGGTGCGCCCCGGGGTGCGTACCGGTGAGCGTCCCGTTAGCGCTATTCCCGCGAACGAAAACAACATCGTGACGTATCGCGTAGCCGTGTGATGCGTCATATGACGCACTCCGTAAGCGCACCCGGAAGCACGCGATCGCATACGACGCACCCCAGGGCACGTAGCGTAAGCGCGTCAAGCCATGTGACTTTAAAATAACACTTTTCATTCGTTCAGAACATTTTTTTTTCAAAATATTGAGAAATCCACCCATTTCTCTCACTATTGCTTTGTACTTGGAGAGAGCAAGAGGTGTTCTTTGCATTATTGCTTCTCAGAGTTTCCTGATCTACAGCAATGGCTGCAAGGGAGTCATCCAGCAGTGATTCTGATGTTCTTTTGCGTGAGGACCCTCCTCACCACAAAACAAAGGACCACTTCATTTGGAAATTTTATGACATCCCTGAAGGAAAAAAAAAGGTTAATGCTGCTAAGGTAACCTGCAAGATATGTGGCAGTATTTTATCCAGAGGCAATCCTAATAAAAAATATAGCTTTGGAAATGCCAATTTAATTAGGCATGTCCAGAGAAGACACCCAAAAAACTATGCCAGGGAGAGTGTGAGGGACCTGGCACGGAAATTACCAAGAGATGGCAGCAGCACCTCCACTGGTGGAGCAACACCTTCAGGAACACCACGTGGAAGAATGGTCCCTAACGTGCAGCCGGTGTTTGCAGGCATAAAATTTCTATGCGTGGACTTTGATGAACTGCTCTGTTATGGGGAGCAGAGCGTTGAACTCATTGCTATAAAGAGACAGGAACACCGCTGCCCTCCCCGTCCCTAATTTTTCAAAAATGTTTGCTCCTTTTGAGCAGTTTTGGAATCCCTGTTTTTGTTTTTCCCCTGAAAAAAATCCCCCAAAAATATAAAATCGTTTTAAAAAAGTATAAAAAAATATAAAAAAACAAAATTAAAAAATAAAAGTTCTTTTCAGAACTACCTCCAATTTATAAAAAAATGCTACATTTTTCAAAAACTCTGTTATTCTTTTTTCTCCATAGTACGCTCCCTGGTACGCTCCCCGGTGCGCGTACCGGGCGCTCCCCCCGTGAAAATCGAAAAAAATGTAATTTTTTTTGGGACCCTTTTATGGCCCCCACATCAAACCTAGGGGGCCAGGGGGGGTCTACCCTGCCCCCTTTTGGTCATTTCCCCCTTTTGTTTTTACCCACCTCTTGTGTCTCGGTCCTACCGAGACACAAGATGGCGGCCGCTCCAGACTGTTTAGAATGTTTACAGACACCCGAGAGCCAATCAGCTTCTCGTGCGCAAGTCGCGTGGCGCACCCGGAGCGCTCCCCGGTGCGCGTACCGGGGCGCGGCTCAAGATATATACATTTTTTTGAACCTAAATTACTCAAAATCCTCTGGAGCACATATCTTGAGACATAGCAAAGGCACATTGGGCTACCAGTCCCTACAATTTTGCCAAGTTTGGTGAAAATCCATTCAGCCGTTCGAGCTAAAAGTGCGACCGACCGCCCTATGGAAATTAACATGGGGAAAATACGTTTTGGGACCCCCTTTTATCTCAGCCCCTACTTGACGAATCCCCCCCAAACTTTCACAGAAGGAGCGGAGCGCCACGAGGCAAAGTTGCTGAAAAATTCAGGCCGATTCCTCAACCGGCGCCAAAGTTATTCCAAATAGAATGTTGCAATTTCCCTATGGAAATCAATCCTAACTATAACTACCTACTGGCGACCGCCAGTAGGTAATATATATATATATATATATATATATATATATATATATATATATATATATATATATATATATATATATATATATATATATATATATATATATATTACCTACTGGCGGTCGCCAGTAGGTATATATAGTTAGGATTTTTTCTCTATGGGTTTTTTAAAAATTCTATGTCTAATAACTTTGGCGTTTGTGGACGGAATTGGCTGAAATTTTCAGGAAAATGGCACATTTTGTTTCTGAGCAGCCCTTGAAAATTTGGGGGGGGTTCGTCCAGTGGGGGCCGAGAAAAAAGGGGGGTCCCAAAACGTGTTTTTAACATTGAGTTTTCCATAGGGCGGTTGGCCTCACTTTTAGCCCGAACGGCTGAATGGATTTGCACGAAACTTTGGCAAAATTGTAGGGACTGGTAGCCCGATGTGCCTTTTGTAGGTCTCAATATATGTGCTCCAGTGGATTTTGAGAAATTAACGTTTAAAAAAAGATATATATCTGTAACAGCGGACCGGGCAGCGCTCTGGTTCGCGGACTTTTCGCGCAACGGAGCTTTGTGAAGCGAAGCTGATTGGTTCTCCGGCGTCTGTCAACATTCCAAACAGTCCGTAGCGGCCGCCATCTTGTCTCTCGGTAGGATCGAGAGACAAGAGGAGGTCAAAACAAAGGGGGAAATAACTATAAGGGGGCATAGTAGATCCTCGCTGACCCCCTAGGTTTGATGTGGAGGTTTTAAAAGGGCCCCGCGGGGCAACAAAAAATAATAATAATAATAATCGAACGGCTGAATGGATTTGCACGAAACTTGGCAAAATTGTAGGGACTGGTAGCCCGATGTGCCTTTGCTAGGTCTCAATATATGTGCTTCAGTGGATTTTGAGAAATTAACGTTCAAAAAAGATATATATCTGTAACAGCGCACCGCTTCGCGTACTTTTCGCGTTACGGAGCTTTGCGAAGCGAAGCTGATTGGCTCTCCGGTGTCTGTAAACATTCCAAACAGTACGTAGCGGCCGCCATCTTGTCTCTCGGTAGGATCGAGAGACAAGAGGAGGCCAAAGCGAAGGGGCAAATGACCATAAGGGGGCATAGTAGATCCTCGCTGACCCCCTAGGTTTGATGTGGAGGTTTTAAAAGGGCCCCGCGGGGCAAAAAAAAAAAATAATAATAATAATCGAACGGCTGAATGGATTTGCACGAAACTTGGTAAAATATTAGGGACTGGTAGCCCGATGTGCCTTTGCTATGTCTCAATATATGTGCTTCAGTGCATTTTGAGAAATTAACGTTCAAAAACAAGATATATATCTGTAACAGCGCTCCGCTTCGCGGAGATAAAATTATATCTGTATTACCTAGCTGTTGCTAACACCAGTTAGCGACGGCTAGTAGGAGATAGCGACCATCTTGGGTCCCACTTTGCATGTGAGTGATATTTATCACTAATGACATGCAAAGTGGGCATGCCAAGATGTTAGCGACTGGAAACAGTCGCTCACATCGCTATCTCCTATTATCAACTTTTGGAAATATTCGAGATAAGCGCGAATATCTCCAAAAAGTAACAGCTGCCCTGAGCAGTTCTTAGCCATGTTATCCAATGGGAGGTGGATAACATGGCTAAGAGCATTAGCTCGGTAATGCATGAATATCGCGGAGTTTTCAGCGATATTAATGCATTGCGCTCGTTTTTTATCGTATTTGCGATAAACCTTGATAATAGCAAGGTTTATCTGCGATAATTTCTGACGGTAAAAAAATCTTTGCAATGCATCGTTAGGGATAAATATCGCTTAACTTTGGTAATATGCCCCAACGTCTGTTAACGTTCGATTCGAAGGAAATCAGGAATTGTTGAAAAACATTGTGTGCGCCATCTTGTCTTTTTTCAAATGCCACACTTTTGTCGTGCACGGCAGCCATTTTGGATGCCTTGACCAGACCCACTCTGTGCATGCTGTCGATCCTTAGCATGGCTCCCCACCCTCGCAAGCATCTCACCCAGGCAGTGGTCACCCCCGCTCTCTGACTTATGCATGGGTAATAAACCTCCCCCCATCTGCGCTGCTCTTCCCTGAGAATCACACCCTGTGCCCGCCCGACACCTCCCTTTCGCCCTATTCACTACCGCACCCTCTGACACTCCTTTTCCTCTGTGTCCGATTGTCCAGGCCGGTCCTAGGCTATCAGCTAGCCCTGCAGATGTAGTTTATGGCCACAGCTGTAAAGAATCACCCCTCTTCAAAGGAGTTATAGTAGATCAAGGCCCACACTCGATGAGATCCGTCACAGCAGAAGCGTTGCTATTATCTGAAAACCATCCTGTATTGTGATTGGGGAGGGGACCGAGCGTGAAGTGGAAGATTCCAGGGATGACTCTTTGTACATCAAAGTTTTTACAATTATGTGTCACATTAAAAATATATAGCACTCCGACAAAGTAGTAAGATTATAAAACTTTAATAATTTATAAATATATACAAGAAAACAAAAATAGTAATAACATATAAACATTTTTAAGGAAAAACAACGAAGTAGCGGTCGGCTGTGCGAATAGTCCCAACGCAGCACAACGTCCAGATTTCCGGCGTGGGGCGTCGCGGGGGGTGGGTCATCAGTAGCAAACTGTTGTGCGAATAGTTCCAAGGCAGCAGAACGCGCCGAAATCTAGATGACACGAAAGTGATGTCTAGTAAGTTGCCACCCAGCAAATAACGGCGTGGGGCGTCGCGGGGGGTGGGTCATCAGTAGCAAACTGTTGTGCGAATAGTTCCAAGGCAGCAGAACGATGGCACCAAGGTGATGTCCAGTAAGTTGCCGCACTGGTTTTGGTATCCTACAATGCTGCTCCGAATAACGGCGTGGGGCGCCCCGGGGGAGGCGGCGTGAACGGGACTCTCCAGGTGGAGTGTCATCTGTTGTAGTGGGGCGCCCCTTTACCGTTTCAGTTGCCATTCCGTCCGTTTTTGGTCCACTGTGTCAAAATCCGCCATTCAGCTGAGTTGCGCCCACTCTTGCGGTGCAGCGATAGGCGGCTGCCACAGGACTCTCAAAATGGCGGCAGGCTCTTTCCTTTTTGGGCGTGGTCCACTGAAATGGCCCTGGGACACCTTGGAAATCGGACGCTTGTCTGCTAGGTCTTGGACCCCATTCTCGAAAGCGTCCCCTCCGCCTTGAGAATTCATCAAAAGTTTTGGGGGCCCCGACTCCTGCAGGCTTCTGGTGGGGAGCGGCTGCCATGATTGCTCGCGGAATGACCACGACGGAGCTACGAGATGGTGGTGCTCTCATGCTGACGCCAGTTTAGTCTGAAACATCCAGAAACAAGGTGGGGCTTTCATCGTTTGGGGGAAAAAAAAAGTTTTCATCCAATGAAAAGTGTTGTTTTTAGGTCATATGATCAAGCCTTCCATCATTCGGAAACCAAAAGTAAAATGAACCAATGAAAAGTTTTATAAACAAGTCACATGACCTGTTATGCGGCATAGGGTATAAAATGCGGAGAAAATACGTTGGCACGTGAGGCGGCGTCAGTAGGGGACCGATGTGCGAATAGGCCGAAGGCAATACAACGCGCCAAGATCCGGATGGCACCGAGGTGGTGTCCAGCAAGTTGCAGCACTGGTGTGGCCATCCTACAATGCTGAAAGTCGGCGTGGGGCGCCCCGTTGGCCTGTGAGTTTGCGTCAGTAGCGGACCGATGTGCGAATAGGCCGAAGGCAGCACAACGCGCCAAGATCCGGATGGCACCGAGGTGGTGTCTAGTAAGTTGTCGCACTTCTGTGGCCATCCTACAATGTTGAAAGTCGGCGTGGGGCGCCCCGTTGGCCTGTGAGATGGCGTCAGTAGCGGACCGATGTGCGAATGGGGCCAAAGGCAGCGCAACAATATTTTCTGACTGACACCACAAGGCGCTGAGATGCCAAGATCCGGATGGCACCGAGGTGATGTCTAAGTTGAGGACTGATGTGCGAATGGGGCCAAAGGCAGCGTAACAATATTTTTTGTATGGAAGATACCACTAGGCGTTGAGATGCCAAGATTCGGATGGCACTGAGGTGATGTCTAGCAAGTTGGTGTGGTCATCCTACAATGCTGAAACTCGGCGTGGGTCGCCCCATTAGCCTGTGAGATGGCGTCAGTAGCGGACCGATGTGCGAATAGGCCGAAGGCAGCACAACGCGCCAAGATCCGGATGTCACCGTGGTGGTTTCATAGTTGAGAGGCACTTCATCTGCAGTGGGGCGCCGAGATCCGGATGGCACCGAGGTGATGTCTAGCAAGTTGCTGTACTGGTGTGGTCATCCTACAATGCTGAAACTCGGCGTGGGTCGCCCCATTAGCCTGTGAGATGGCGTCAGTAGCGGACCGATGTGCGAATAGGCCGAAGGCAGCACAACGCGCCAAGATCCGGATGTCACCGTGGTGGTTTCATAGTTGAGAGGCACTTCATCTGCAGTGGGGCGCCGAGATCCGGATGGCACCGAGGTGATGTCTAGCAAGTTGCTGTACTTGTGTGGTCATCCTACAATGCTGAAACTCGGCGTGGGTCGCCCCATTAGCCTGTGAGATGGCTGTTCTTTGGATTTGGGCCTGGTCCACCAAAATGGCCCTGGGACACCTTAGAACTCGGACGCTCGATTTTTTTTTCCTTTCCTGTACATGCAAAAAAAGGTAAATGCCCGGTACGTTACACGCTTCATCTGCCACGATGAACTCTCCAGAGGAACCGAAAAAAAATATAGTTGTGGTAACTATACCATGCATCGTCATATGGAGAGGTGGCACCAATTAATTATAGTGCTGCATTAAAGAGAGATTTGGAGGAGAACCCCTGACCTGCTAGTACATTCATCAAAGAAGTGGCACTGAGAGCTTCAGAGGCAAGGGAAACGGTCCCAAATATTTAGAAGAACTTTGGAAAGATTAAAATGACATGTTTAGATTGTGGCAAATTAATTTCATGTGGACAGATGAGTGTTACTCTAATAAATACAGCATATGAACATCATCATAGTCGATGGTTGGTAGAGACATTTTGACTATATCCTGGACCTGCCCGTCCTCGCCCAAAATGGCGCCGGAATAAATGGGACTCGTAACTCCTTGTTGTGTACTGGTTGCAGAACCTTGAAATCACGAGATACGTATGCAGTTTTGAAGCACATGGCGGGCGGGGACGAGAATTGATTGAATATTTCGACATCCCTATTGATATTAAGTTCTGATGTGTTATTGATTACTGTACTGTTGAAAGTTCGAATTAACGTCACCCATGGTACTTGCCCGCAAATGTATATCTAGATAATTTTATTGTAACTGGCCCTGTCGTATTTTAATTATAAAATGTACGTCCACCGATTCCGTAACTGTTAGACACCTTAGTTCTTGCAACCTAATGGCCCGCCCGTTACGTTCCTCTACAGTGTAAATGTCTATTCATCATATACGATTACAGTTTGCTCTGTGGCAGGCCCACGTGGTTATAGGCTCGTATTTGTATAATGAAATTTTCACAATAAAGGTTTTTAAAAGAAAACATGGTAGTAGTATATACATTGGTAAAGTTTTTAATAATAGTGACTGTTTTAGAATCATTAAAAGGCAAGTGAAATAAAGCAGACCAATTACATGAAGGGTAAAAGGTATAATACGAAGGAACGCAGTAAAGATAAATGGTCAAGGGCTGTTGTGTTTTCTATTCCTGCAACATAAAGTGATCGATAAGAATCTCATATTCAGGCGTATCGGCGACTAAGACAGCAGGTCGACCCTCTTTTGCTCAACGGCTCCGTCATGGGACGAAGAAACACTCTTTTTCTCGAAAAAAGAATATATTTTACTTGCAGGACAGTTGTAAAATTTCCGGGAAAGTACATTAGCCTGGAACATTATAACATATATTTAAGAAAAAATAATGTTCGGAAGTAATGAAAAGCGTAATTTTTAGGTCATATGACCAAGCCTTTCATCATTACAATAAGAAAAGTAAAATGAACCAATGAAAAGTTTTATTAACAAGTCACATGACTTGTTATGCTTACGTTACGCGCTGCGCGCCCCGGATGACTTCCGGATGCGCTAACGCGGCGCGTCATATGACGCATTACGCGACAACGCAGGTACAGAATATAGTCAAAATGTCTCCACCAACCAGCGGTCGGAACACAACCCCTTTCAGCAGGCTAAATAGTTCTGTTAAATGACAACAGAAGGGACAGGCAACAAGAACCATCAGTCAAAGAGGGGAGAGCTAGTTCTTCTCTACCGGGTTACATTGGGGCGCTACCGGAACTGATCGAATTGGTAGTCTACAGTGTTTCTGGATGTTTCAGACTGAAGCTGGGGTTAGCATGAGAGCAGCACCATTTCGTAGCTCCGTCGTGGTCATTCCGCAACCAATCATGGCAGCCGTTCTTTATCGTTATTTTGGGCGGGGTGGGTGGCGGAGCCGAGCTGTTTTGCAGCCATCATTGTGTGGAGTTCAGTTCATCTCACTAGTTTTGTATTTGTCATGAGGGGTTGTTCCTAATGTTTCTATTTTAGCGAGGTCAAAAAGAGATCCCATTAGTGGCCTACTGATTTTGCTCGATTCCTTTTCTTTTTTTTTTACACGATTTTTCGTTATCTGCAAAGACTATACAGAGTATTGCGACTCTGTGTTTGTTTGTAAATAGAGAATGAACCAAAGAGAACTAATTCTAAAACAGTAAATACTTGGATAACAATCAATCAAATGGAGAGAGAAGCAGGCACGACGGATTACAATGGGGGCAAAGACCTGCGTTAACTACCTTTCACTATCTGCAAAGAGAGAGTACTCCTAATAGAAATGAGGGGGGGGGGGCACCATTCAAAGCAGATCAGTGTGCATAAACACGAAAATGTTTTCACTTACCACGTACTTGACATTCGACAGCTTATGATATTTGCTATTAAAAAACCATTGAAATTCACTGAAAAAACCATAGGTTATAGACCATATATAGTTAGGAATTAGCATTTACAAAACCTTGAAAATTCACTGAAAAAACCATAGGTTATAGACCATATATAGTTAGGAATTAGCATTTAAAAAACCTTATTTTACTCACACAAAACCATTGAAATTCCATATATAGTTAGTTGCACTAACTATATATCGCGCACCTGCAATCCACTGCTGATCATGTCACATATTACATCATTCATGACATGGTCAGTGACATCACTGATGAAATCACTGATGACATCTCAAATGACATCACTGATGACATCACTGATGACATCTCATTTGACATCATTCTTGTGCTAATACGATAAACCTCTTCAGACTCTAATATAACCTTAGATACACTCAGTGTATACAGACACTCACACACTGCCACTCATCCATGGAGTTACTCACACACCCAGTCAGTCATGCAAAGAAACAATCTCATCTCCATTTCTTCAACTATACAGTTAAACACACCTTACTTATTGAAACATATACTAACACATATTTACTCTCTTATACAATCCCTGATACAAGTTCACAATGATCGATACAACCACTCACTCATTCGGTGGCTCTCATGCACAGTTATTTATATATGCCAACTCTCACATGTACTGTGTTTTACATATGTACTTACTATGACATGTAGCATTGAGATATCCATTCACTCATCAATACACTCATGCACACAGTCAACTGCCCATGTAGCTGTTTCCACATGCACTCTTGAACTCATACACCTAGTGAATAAACTGTTCACACATCTATGCATAGAGTCACACACCTTCCAGCCACCCCCACACAAACTCAATCTCCCATAGAAATACTTGGGCAACCAATTAATAACACATATAGCCTCTCGTATAGCTAATGATCAACACATGCAGCAGTTTACAGAACAACAGACATAATGATGCACAAATTAAGACAGTTTAGTCACTAACCCATGCATTCAGTGAGACACATTTAATCACTCACTCATACAGTCAGTCACGCACCTACTAAATCCTTCATCCAGACACTTATACATCCACTCATTCTTCAATATGTCAAACATATTTAAACTTTACAGAAACACACAGTCACTGGATGATGTCATCAGTGATGTCATTTGAGATGTCATCAGTGATGTCATCAGTGATGTCACTGACCATGTCATGAATGATGTAATATGTGACATGATCAGCAGTGGATTGCAGGTGCGCGATATATAGTTAGTGCAACTAACTATGTATGGAATTTCAATGGTTTTGTGTGAGTAAAATAAGGTTTTTTAAATGCTAATTCCTAACTATATATGGTCTATAACCTATGGTTTTTTCAGTGAATATATATATATATATATATATATATATATATATTACCTACTGGCGGTCGCCAGTAGGTAGATATATTTAGGATTTTTTCCCTATGGGATTTTTGAAAATTCTATGTCTAATAACTTTGGCGTTTGTGGACGGAATTGGCTGAAATTTTCAGGAAAATGGAACATTTTGTTTCTGAGCAGCCCCTAAAATTTTGGGGGGGGGTTCGTCAAGGGGGGGCCGAGAAAAAAGTGGGGTCCCAAAACATGTTTTTCCCATGTTAATTTCCATAGGGCGGTTGGCCTCACTTTTAGCCCGAACGGCTGAATGGATTTGCACCAAACTTGGCAAAATTGAAGGGACTGTTAGCCCGATGTGCCTTTGCTAGGTCTCAATATATGTGCTCCAGTGGATTTTGAGAAATTAACGTTCAAAAAAAGATATATATCTGTAAGCGCGCTCCGGGCAGCGCTCCGGTTCGCGTACTTGACGCGTAACGGAACTTCGCGAAGCGAAGCTGATTGGCTCTCCGGTGTCTGTCAACATTATAAACAGTCCGGAGCGGCCGCCATCTTGTCTCTCGGTAGGATCGAGAGACAGGAGGAGGCCAAAACAAAGGGGCAAATGACCATAAGGGGGCATAGTAGATCCTCCCTGACCCCCTAGGTTTGATGTGGAGGCTTTAAAAGGGCCCCGCAGGGCAAAAAAAAAAAATTGGTTTTTTTTTGCGTGGGGAGCGTCCGGTTCGCGAACCGGGAAGCGTTCTGGGGAGCGTACTATAAGGAAAAAAGAATGATAGACTTTTCAAATACTGTATGTTAATTGATTGTTGGTTTTGTTGATTATTTTTTAATTTCTTTATTTTTTAAGCAATTATTTACTATTGTGATTGTGTTTCAAAATTTAATAAACTTTCTAACATTTCACTGTCTGAAATGTCATTATTTTCATTGAACATAGTTTGTAATCTCTGAGGGTGTAAAATGTCCTCATTTTGAAGGAGGTCATCTACTGCTTGCACACATTGCAGTAGTTCTTGGTCCCAAGTTTCATCCATAAATTCTATATAATTTGAATCAATTATTTCTTGGCTGCTCTCTTGCAGGACAATTTGAAATGAAACTTTGTGTTCGCCTTCCATTTTGCCTGAAATTTGGATTAAAAAAAAATATATTAGTAGAGATAGGGCACTGTTGGGATTAATTTTAGATAGGCAGTTTTTATCAGTGAATTTATCTTTGGGCAGTGTATAGTATCAGAGTGGAAGTAGGAATATAAAAAAGTGTATGTGATTTAACGTAAGTAAATTCATAATTATACAAGAGAAGCCTAACTCCATCCATAACTATAACAGAGAAGTCTATCTAAATCTATAACTACTACAGAGGGATAGTATATAACTATCAGAAAAAGTTTACCATATTAACTTATAGTGCACAATATACTTCAGTTTTTAAAATAACAACTTACCTTTACAAAGAAGTTGAAGTGATTAGTGAAAATCCAATTGAAATGTACACCAGGAAGTAGTAGTCAAAATGGCTGTGTTCCCTTCTCTTCCTTTAAATATATTCAGGTATATAACGAATCAAATGTCAGGTAAAAAAAGTAGAAAATGAAAGTAACATTTTCATTGGTTGTCAATTCCAACACTTCAGATGTGTTTTGTGAAGTAATTTACCTCACGGTATTTAGAGAGGTCTACAGGCTAAATGGCTAAATGGAATTTCAATCAAATTTGTGAAAATGATAGGGATTGGTATGTAGTATGAGCTAATCTATATTTGGTGAGAGTGTCTCCAGTCGTTTTTCTGTAAATTACTTTCCCACCTTTTTTGATGGTGCGCTTCCCAGGGAGCGACCCGGTACGCGAACTGGCGAGCGCCCCGGTACGCGAACCTGAAGCGTAACGGGAGTCCACCATTTTGTGTTTCGGTCGACTTAAGATACAAGATGGAGGGCAAATAATGTTCAGAATGGGTAGAAGGGGGCACGGTAGACTTATCTTGACCCCCTAGGTTTTCTGAGGGTGGCTGAGGAGGCTTATATGTGCGAGAAAAAAAAAACAATTTAAAATTTCGCGAGGTTAGCTTCCGGTTCGCGTACCGGGTAGCGCCCCGGGGAGCGTACTTTGTTGAAAATTAGTGAAAAAAGTTAGAGAAAAATAATAATTGTGAGTGATCAGATGTAGGGTAGCTCTGAGAAGAGCTTTTGGGTTTATGGTACATTTAGGTACTTATAAGTAGCTACCAATGCACAGTCTTAAATTCAGAATGAAAATTCTGTTGCCCTCATCTGAGAAGTGAACTCCATCTCCTCTGTAGATATCTTGCATGTAGAAACGCAAGTTATTGTTGTACATGGAGCCCATTCCATGGTCTCTCATGTAAGCTGAAACAGATTTGTTTACATGCTTCCTCGACTTCTCAATTTGTGGACAAAATTGGTTTGACCACCTCCATTTCTGTCTTTGGCATATATTTGAATATACCAAGGCAGTTTGAGGAAAAAGTGCCATCAATTGCTCGAAGGTGTCCTTTAAAAGCATTTCCAGACCTACCCCAGTCAAAGTGCCCAAATCATTACCTCCACAGTGCACAATTAACAGGTCAGGTTTTGGCAAATGCATAAAGGTTTTCACCAATGGTATCAATTGGTGACATTTTAATCCTCTGTGGCCAAACCACTTAATTTCCACATCTTGTAAATTGAGGTTAGGTAAATTTCTGTTCTCAGCATACCTCTGAGCCCAATAGATGTAACTATGTCCAACAATCCAGACAGAAAACATGGTGAGAGAAGGTTCTGCTGCAGTCAGATGAAGTGTGGCAATGAAATGGCAGTTGAAAAAATAAGAGTTTAAAATGAAAAAAATTGTGGAGTTTCTGTGTTAATGAAGCAGTAACAGTGATTGGTTGATTTTGATTGCTGAAAACAGAAAGTTAGGGTGCATGGATGTGTTCTTTGAAAGATGTATTTTGAATGGTCAATAAAAAATCATTAAATGAAAGATTGCACTGGATATGCAGGTGCACTGAGAGTTCAGAGTTCAATTGAAACATTGTTGTGTGAACTTGCAAACACCAGAGGTCTTCCAAGAGGTGGTTGCTATGCAAAAAAGGCAGAGAGGGCAGAGGGGGGAAGGGTTTTGATTTGAAAAAAGTGAGGGAAGAGTTTTGATTGGGTGACATGAGAGATATGTGTGAAGAATTACAGCATTTCTGTGCTTTTGATAGCTGCAGACTCTGGAGTGCATACCTTTTGCTCTGCTGAAGACAAATTGGTGTGTTTCTGAGACTGTTTTGAAACTCATAAAGTATTTGCTAAGGTGAGAAAAGATTTCTTTAATTTAGATAGAGAATAGTGTGCTTTAAGGAGAAAATTATGAAGAAAGTTGTGTTTTTAAAATGTTGCTTTGTCTCGTGTTTTACAAATAGATTTTGTTTCTTTGAGAAATTGTAATTGGAGAAAATGTGAAGTATTAGTATGACAGGGTGTTTTTGTGCATAGGAGCTGTGGAGTGTTTTCAAATTATGACTTGAAAATCGTTTTTGAGGAAAAGGAATGGTTTTAAAATTTATGACAAGGACATAATGGTGTATGCTTCTTTATAAGGCATTTGAGTGTCTCTGATGTTATTTTTCCCATATTAAATTAAAAGACCTTTCCCCGTGGAGCAAATTCCTTGTAAATATGCTCCCACCTGTGCATGGTAAATTTAGATTTTGATTGTTTGAGTTACATAGCCATGTTAAAAGTGACCCAAAATGCTGCAAAGGCTTTAAAAAAATGCTTTCATGTGTCTTAAGGACATTTTAAGTCATTTCCCCATGTGCAGTGTTTTGAAATTATGACTTGAAAATCGTTTTTGAGGTAAAGGAATGCTTTTAAAATTTATGACAAGGACATAATGGTGTATGCTTCTTTATAAGGCATTTTAGTGTCTCTGATGTTATTTTTCCCATATTAAATTAAAAGACCTTTCCCCGTGGTGCAAATTCCTTGTAAATATGCTCCCACCTGTGCTTGGCAAATTTAGATTTTGATTGTTTGAGTTACATAGCCATGTTAAAAGTGACCCAAAAAAGTTGCAAAGGCTTTAAAAAAACACTTTCATGTGTCTTAAGGACATTTTAAGTCATTTCCCCGTGGGCAGTGTTTTCAAATTATGACTTGAAAATCGTTTTTGAGGTAAAGGAATGTTTTTAAAATTTATGTGCGCCATATGCCCCCAAATTTCTTTTTCAGGGGTGCAGCAGGGTGTTCTTGAGACACCCCTGCACCCTTGGAAAAATTCCTAATTTGCGATGAGCTAATTGCTAATCACAAATTGCACCTTCATTCCTATGGGCCTCCTGGCCCATGGAAATGAATGGGTAATTTGCAATTAGCAATTTGCTCATCGCAAATTAGGAATGGTAAAGAATCGCTATTTATTCCTTAAAATTCGCTATTTAGGAAATGCAAAATAGTTTGATGATACATATGGCGGTTCATCTCTAACAAGATAAGAAGCTTAGGGATAGATTTATGATGACTGGCGCAATGAAGTGGACATCACTTACTTCATTGGTAGGCCTTTACATGTATTATCTCCTCTGTATTCTTCAACAAGCGTAACTTTGATCTGCAACCCTGAGTAGGCCTCACCTTAAACAAACCTCTGGATAGGCCACACCTTATCGTCATCCTGAATTAATCATTTAAAATGCTAGGGACAGATTTATGATAGGTGTATGCCTCTTTTGCGCCACTGTGCGTCACTTTTGTGATGCAGCGGCGGTGCAAAAGATTTGCTATGAGGCGACAAAATTACAAATTGATGCATTTAGGCAGATGTGTCATGCTGTAAAAAAAACGTGCCACATGAAACCGATGCAGCAGTGATGCAAAAGATGCACCATGTTGCAAGACAGGCCTCACTTGGGGCCATATGTATCAAGCTAATTAGCATTCGCAAAGGCCGAAATTCTGCGAATTTCGGCCTTTGCGAATGCTAATTAGACAAATGGTATGTATCAAACAACTTTGATGCAAAATAAGGAATAGCAAAATTTGCTATTCCTTATTTTGCGATTGCACTTAAGGATTTGCAAATTTTGCGATTCCTTAAATGCAATGTATCAAACAAAAAATATGCAAAAAATGCCATTAAGGATTTGCAAATTACCACCAACTTCTAGTTGGTGGTAATTTGCAAATTCTTTTCAAAAAGCTTTTTTTTCAAAAAACAAAAGGTGCCATATGACTCCCATACATGCCCTTAGGGCATGTATGTGCGCCATATGCCCCCAAATTTCTTTTTCAGGGGGTGCAGCAGGGTGTTCTTGAGACACCCCTGCACCCTTGGAAAAATTCCTAATTTGCGATTAGCTAATTGCTAATCGCAAATTGCACCTTCATTCCTATGGGCCTCCTGGCCCATGGAAATGAATGGGTAATTTGCAATTAGCAATTTGCTCATCGCAAATTAGGAATGGTAAAGAATCGCTATTTAATACCGATTTTGTACATACATACCGTTTTGCATTTCCTAAATAGCGATTCCTTAAAATTCGCTATTTAGGAAATGCAAAATAGTTTGATGATACATATGGCGGTTCATCACCAACAAGATAAGAAGCTTAGGGATAGATTTATGATGACTGGCGCATCACCAGGGATGTGCCAGTCATCCTGCGCCGCTGTTCCGCCACCCATGGTGTGTTGCATTTACAATGCGGCGCACCATGGGGCAAAAACGGCACAGATGCATGACGCATCTGTGCCGTAAAGGTGGCGCATTGCTGGAGTTGTATCGCAAGTGCGATGCAGCTCCAGCAAGGCTCAGGGGTGCCCCATCTCCACAATGCTGCGTCAAGACCTATGCCTGCTTCAAGCAGGCGCAGGGTTTTGACGCAGCTTTGTCCTATCTGATTGTAAATGCGGCACACCATGGGTGGCAGAGCAGCGGTGCACGTTAACTGGTGCATCCCTGGGGATGTGCCTGTTAACATAAATCTGCCCCTTTACATTTAAGTATGTGCAGGGGACACAGAGTCGGTGAGGCTTATCCAAGGTTAAGAAGAGATGAGTCCTGTTCACTGAAAAATTGGACATAGGCTTCACCTCCTCAGCATCGCTGGACATGGCTAAATAATAGCTGCAAAATGTTACTCTTGTTAAACAATTTTACTATTATAATCTCTGAGATTTGTCTCTTACTCTGCAACATCTCATTGTTGTTATCTTTCTTTAAAGATAAAGACAACATCAACATGAGCGACAATCAGCAATCAGTTGATTTCGACCTCATCATTGAACTCGTAATTGAAACATCAGTGGATGTTGATCCCTTGGATGATTTAAATCCTGAGGATGAAGAAGAACGTGATGAGGATGCAGATTTGTCAGAATTGTATGACATAGGATGGGAAGCTGACGTGCTTGAGCCTATGGAACTATAAACATTTATTTTAACAATTTATAATAAATGAAAAGTAAAAATGTAAACCGTTTCATTTAAAAATAAAGACACCTTCAAAAACAGGTTATGTGTAGTGTCTTCAATAAAATATTAAAATATGCTCATAAAATTAGATCAGATTCACATATAAAACAGCACAGGTAAAATGAATATAAATTCCATTTCTTTTCTGCTATTTCTGTATTCTAAATTTGCCAAGCACTAAAAAATCTTCTATGTAAAAATGTCAAGTAGTGTGTTAAGTTTTTGATGACTGTTATTGATTTACTGTTTGGTAATAGTGGTTAATAACATTTTTTATTATATTTTACCTCAGATTCAACTGCAGATCATTTAAGATTTCAGCATGCCAACCAAAGAAAGACTGAGAAAGGCTGCAAAACGTCAAAGACAGCAGGTCAATGAAAAAAAACAGCAGTCCTCTAACAAAAAGATTTGTCAAGTCACCAAGAAAGCACCGGGTAAGAGTACAAAAACATTCATAAGAAATATCTGTAGTAAAAAAAATATTACTACAGAAAATGTTTCAGTCCAGAAAAAGAGAAGCAATTTAAACGGAAAGGAAAGGCCAATGAAAAATTTTACTGCTAGAGCAAGAGATAACTCTGTGCATGATAGTAGAAGGAAACAACAGTTTAGGGACATTCGTAAACGAATGTTCCGCAACAGGATAATTGGCAATTTGTTAAAAAATATTAAGAAAGGTCAACAGAAAGTGGTTTTTTATAAGAGAAAAAAAATAGTTGAGAAAGTTATTGATCAGGCATTTGAAATTAAACGTAAGTTATTTATTTTGATAATCAATAGAATTAGGAAGCTAAACAAGGCAATTTATGATTTCAAAAGAAATAGTAGATGGAAGAGAATAGTTAATCGTAGTAATTTTTGTGAAGTTTTTTCTGGAGAATGGATGCATAGTTCAAGCTGTGAGGCATTTTTTAATGAGGAGAGTTATTTCCAGGATAATGATTTGGTGCATGCAGTTGACACCAGTGGTCGAGCTTATGAAGTGAAAGATGGTTGTCCAGTTGAAAAAGAAAAACTTGTGACAACAGAGACAGAAGAGGTGTTAGGTAATGAGGTTTTAGGAAGACGTCCTAAGGGTCCTGTGTACACCTGGAAGTGTAGTAGTATTTGCAGTGTGCGACAGGATTCCATCAATTTGCTTTGTGATTTTGTACGGTCATTTAATAAGAAAAGTTTGAAGCAGAAAATGAAGTTGTTGCAAGAATTAGATCCTTGCAGAGTGAGAGAAGTGACAGGTTTGCATGGTCATTCACTGGCTTGTCTTTCCAGGAGAGTATGCCAGAGTGTTTTTCATCATTTCAGGATGCTAGCAGTGCATCATAATAAAGTGAGGAAATTAGTTAGAATGTTGTATTATGCTAAGAGTCCAGCAATTATGCTTAAACAATTATGCGCTGCTCTTTTGCATGGTTCTGAAATAGATGTGAAGAATATATGTGAAGAAATTGAGTTTTGTTACTTTGGAAGTAAAGAGGAGAATGTTGAAATTGACCAAGAAGAAGAGGGTAATGTGGAAGATAGTGTACAGGTTTCCAGTACAGATAATTTCCAGAGGGAAATTGCGACGTTTCAGGTGAAATCAAGTGAGAGGCCAAATTTCACTTGTGTGTGTTGTCGACGCACTTATTATAAGAATCAGACTAAGTTAGTGGATTTATATGCAAAAAGTGAAAGGGAAAATAATAGTGAATGGAAGGATTTCACAACATACTTGATGGTAGAAAATTGTTTTGATTTGGGATTGGATCAACGTGTGTGTACTTATTGTTGTAATAAATTAAATCAAAACCAGATGCCTGCTAGAGCAGTTCATAATAATCTGGAATTGGTTGAGATTCCTTCTGAATTGAAGGATTTAAATACTTATGAATCTATTTTGATTCAAAGTATCCATCCCTTTCAGGTTATTGTAAGAATGGAGCCAAAGACAGGGAAATTGCCTCCATCAGATTTACAGAGAGGATTAAAGGGAAGAGTTGTTTATTTCCCTCTAGATTTGAAGAAAAACATTAACACAATTGGAGTAGAAAAAGTGGAAGAGGAACCTCTGGTTATCTTAGTTAATGGGGTTCCGACAAAGAATAAGAAAATATGGCAAGATTTAGTGGATGTTAGGAAAGTTAAAAAGGCAACATTGTATTTGAAAAAAAATAATAAATACTATAAGAATGTATATGTTGCAGAAGAGGAAGTAAGTGAGGAAGAGGATAGTGATTTGTGTGCTGGTCAAATTGAGAAAGTAGAACCCTGTACTAGTGAAGAAATATATGAACATTATAGTGTTCATCCTTTGCATTCCAAGGAAGTCATGGGGAATGCTATTGAGTTGTTTCAAATGAAACAAGCCAAAGGGAGTCCCATTAGTGTTTGGGAGGAAAGTTTGGAAGCTCGGTGTTTCCCACAGCTTTTTCCAACAGGTCGGGGAGGAAGATATGATGAGCGACCTCATCAAATTCCTGCTTCTGAATACCGGACTTTGCGATTGTATGCAGGAGATGCTAGGTTTCGACAATGCATTCCCTATTTGTTTCATCTCCTGTTTGAAAGCGATCTGTCTGGACTGTCATATGCAGTGAACCACATCTTGAAAAGTGGTATACACATGCAAAACATGTCGGCAAGTGACTTTATGGATAAAGTCAATGTCCAAGACAGTATTTTGGATTCTCACCTGATTAATCTCATGGCGTGTCAGCGTGGTACTAATGAGTACTGGTACCGTCGTCATGGTGATTTAAAATGTATGCTGAGGAACTTAGGAACTCCCACATGGTTCCTCACTCTGAGCTGTGCCGAGTATGGCTGGGAAGACTTACTTGAATTTCTACGAGAGGCAAATGGAAACATCGAAAACATCGAATTCAAGTCACCCGGAGAACTGTGCTCTTTGGATCCAGTCAATGTATGCAGGTACTTCAATCATAGATTTGAAGCTATGATGTCTTTCATCCTGAATAAGAAGAATCCACCTCTTGGAGAGGTGTTGGATTTCTTCTGGAGAAAGGAGTACCAAGCAAGAGGTGCTCCTCATATACATATGCTGCTGTGGATCAAGGATGCACCTAAATTTGGAACGGATCCAGAAGACTCAGTGATGAGTTTCATACAACAGTATTCTACGTGTGCTGTTCCAAACGCAAAGGAGAAGAAAAGCCTAAGAGAAAAAGTTCTACGTTTCCAAAGCCATCGATGTGGAAAGTACTGTCGTCGTAAATTCCGAAACAAGGACAAGTTCTACACCAAATGTCGTTTCGGCTTTCCACGACCGGTGATTTCTAAAGGAAGAGTAAACAGTTTGATGTCTTCGCTGCGACATAATGTGATGAAGAAATCACCTAAAAACACATACAATTTGAAGAGGAACGAAGAGTCCAAGTACATCAACGACTACAACCCGGTGATTTTGTCCATGTGGAATGCTAACATGGATATACAGTTTGTGGCTGATAACTGTATGGCTGTGGCTCGGTATGTGACATCTTACATCACCAAAAAAGAGAAGACAGAATTGAAGGATATGTGGGAGGACATTTCCCATGAAAAGAGCCTCAGTAAGAAGTTGTACAGTTTCAGTCTGAAGATGTTGTCGCATCGAGAAATCGGAGCTTATGAATGTTCTGACCGGTTGTCTTCAGCAAGTCTCTATGCCAAATCCAGGAGTATCGTTTGGGCGAGTCTTGGTCTTGCTGCAACGCGTAATCGAGTTCTGAAACCTGTGCGGGAAATTGAGTATTTAGCGGGAAAGGAGCCAAACAGTACCGACATTTTGAAGACCAACATGTTGGATACATATTATCCAAATCGAAGCAGTCACCTCGAGAATGTTTGTCTGTATGAGGTTCTTCAAAATTACATATTCAAGAGGAACATCAAAGAAGATACTGAGAAAGGAGTGTATGCTGTAATAGGAAGTGAGGGATGTCTGGTCAAGCAAAGAAAATGCCACTTGGTAAACCATCGAAAATTGAGTGGCGAATCTCCTGAAAAAAAGGAGTTTTTCTATTTAGCACTTTTGCAACTTTTCAAGCCTTGGCGTGCAGAAGAGGAACTGCTTGGAGATTTCCTCTGTTACGAAGACTCTTTCAATGCTGCCAAGGAGACCATAGAATGTCCTGCTTTTCCCAAATATGTAGAAATGTTGAATGCGGAAATTGAGCAGGAAGCAACGATTGCAGCCGAGATTGCCAGATACAGTTCTCAGGACAGTCAGAGTTCTGCTTCATTGAGTCAGGATCCACTAGGAGGACCTGTTATCGAAAATGAAGCTGCCACTGCTATGAATGAAGTGGAAAGAGCCATGGCACATGCTCAGGAGGATGCGGTTAACTTAGAAGAGTTGGAAAGACAACTCAACGTTGAGCAGAGGAAAATATATGACGAAGTTACCATGCAAATTGATCATGGATTAAGTCATGAGAAGAAAGAGTGCTCATGTACGTCGTTGAAGCCTGTCCGACTGTACGTGAGTGGAGAAGCGGGAACTGGAAAAAGTTTCCTTATTAAAGCAATTTCATGTTATTTGCAGGAAAGGACTGAGTCATCGCTGTCTTGTGTTGTCACCGCTCCAACTGGACTGGCAGCACATAACATTAAAGGGATTACTTTACATCGTTTACTGATGCTGCCAGTGGAGCATGACAACAAATTACAATATCACAAGCTATCTGGAGATGCTTGTTGTGAAGTTTCAAGAATCTTGAGGAAAATGAAACTTCTTATCATTGACGAAGTAAGCATGGTTTCCAATGTCATGCTTGCCTTTGTGCATTTGAGAATGCAAGAAGTTCTCAAAACAGAGTATGATGTGTTATTTGGTGGCAAACACATCATTGTTTTCGGAGATCTTCTGCAGCTGACACCAGTGAAAGGGCAACCTGTGTTCAAAATGCTCACGCATGAAGATACCAGGAAGTGCCTAGGGAGCATTGGCAACGTCAATATATGGTTAAATTTCAATTATGCTGAACTGCATGAAAATATGCGTCAGGCGAAGGATGAAGTTTACAAGACTATTCTACAAGATGTTAGAATTGGAAAAGTGACCGAGCATGGGAAAGAAGCTTTACATGCACGATTACTGTCAAATTTATATCCAGAACAAGATGTTGTGCCTGGGAATATTTTTCAGAAAATTACTGAGAAGAAATCTGGAATATGTTTGATGCCAACTCTTGCAGAATGTGCCAAATTCAACAACAAAATGTTGCATTTAGAAAAGCAAGAGATTGTGAAACTGGAAGCTATTGACAGAGTAGAGCATATGGGATCAACAATTATTTTGTCTGAGAATTTGAAAACAAAATTGGATTCATTAGAGAAGACTATATCTAAAACTGCAGGTTTTGAAAAGACTCTGAATGTGTGCTTGAACTGCCGTATAATTTTAAGAAGGAATTTACATGTTGAAAGAGGTCTGGTAAATGGATCAATGGGTAATGTTGTTGATTTTGTAAAATACAGAAATAGAGATGGAATTGAATTTTTAAAAATTAAATTTGATGGCATTGAGGAAGTACAGCTAATTGGTCGTTGTTCTGCTAGATTTTTGCTTGTAAAAGACTTATATGTTCGCCGTAAGCAGTTTCCTGTTTGCTTGGCATATGCGGTGACAATCCATAAATCGCAAGGTTTAAGTGTAGACAGTGCATTGGTGAATATTGGCAGTTCGGTGTTCAAGGAGGGTATGGCATATGTGGCATTGTCACGAGTTAGAACTTTATCGGGATTGTACTTGATTGAGTGTGATGTCACAAACATTTGTGCGGATCTAGATTGTGTTAAGGAATACAATAGGTTAAGAAGAGAGTATGCGCCACATTTGCCTCAGTATCCTTTGTTTGAGAAACGTGTGGTAGGCCGGAAACGAAGAAATGTGACCAATACTGGGGAGGTTGTAGCAAAAAGACGAAAAGTTGATGAACCTGAAATTATAAGCAGAAACAAAAAGGATTCTGTTGAAGATGTTGTTGGTTTTCAATTTGAAAACAGTTCTGGTGTCAACTGCTATGCTAATGTAGTGGTTAATGTTTTGTTTTCTCTAGAAAATGTAAAAGAAGAGATTGTGGTCAATTCTGATCAAAGATGTTGCAGTTTGTTAAATTCTGTGTTAGAGAAATGTAGCACTGATAGAACAAAAATAGAAAGTGTGTCTGAAATTCGAAATCTGTTAGACAGATGTTCAGGCCAAACACAATTCTCTCAAAATATTCAGCAAGATTGTCAGGAGTTTTTAATGTATATGCTTGATGTATTGCATGCTGAAGGTGTAGATGTAGATCACCTGTTTGGGCTTTCTTATCAATGGCAGCATGACTGCGAGAACTGTAGGGTATCAAGTACTACTAGTGTAGACTCAGAAAGATTTATATATTTAACTTTGCCAGACAGTAAATCAGTTTTTTTTAATAAACTAGTAAAAGCAGCTGATCACAACATGGAGTGTAGCCAATGTAAATCTGAAATGATGTCCACATTATTTATACGAACATATGGCCAGTATGTTATTTTAATGTTCCAACGATGTAGGCCTGATGGAACAAAATTGACAACTTTAATTAAAAATGTTGTGGCTTCACAGTTGTCAATATCAGGAAGGACTTTTGTAACTGCAGCAATTATATATCATGACGGTCCTTCAATAACATCAGGACATTACACAGCTTATTTAAAGTCTAGAAATGGCTGGTCATTCTGCAATGATTCTGTTTTAATTTTCAAAAAAAAATTGCCGTATGACCTTAAAAACTCTCACCTGGTGTTTTTAAAACCAAAATTTTAGGGAAAGAATCTCGAGATGTGCTCTGAGGAATTTCAAGAAGTTCTAATGGCTCCTACACGATTTGGCCTTGAGGATAAGTGTAGTACAGAGACATAACTTCTTACCATAACACTGGACGTCATGGAGAAATAACTGCACTTTGAATGAATTCAGAAAAACTGTTTCTTTTTATAAGCAAATTGAAGCAGCCAATCAAAACATGGAGTAGAGGGAATGTAAGTCTGCAATGCTGTCTACTGTTTTATATTGCTTTGTGATTAAAAGTGATGTAGAGAATTAAATAATTGTAGTAGTCATAGAGATAGTGTAAGTCTGCTTCATAGTAAGCAGTATCAGTGTCATAGGAAATGTAGAACATGACTGAGCAAGAAGGGGAAGATATTACTAGTCCAGGATTGTGAAAATGATCTTCAACATTTTAATTGTGAAAGTTGCGGAAATACAACATGACGGGATTGGCTTACAAGAATTCTAAGAGTTATAAATGGCTCTGACATGATTTGGCCTTGTGGAAACGTGTGGTAGAGAGCAAGAAGTCATTTATTGTATGTAACATGTTTTTCAAAACGATGGAGGTTTTCTTTCAGAAAGTGGCGGTCTGAAAGTAATAACAGCACAACAGAGTGTAAGCTGTTCATAGGACATCCTTCGACGTCATGGAAAGTAAGTTAACTTTAAGGAGTTCTGAATTCTGATTTGTTATGTTGTATGGGTTTTTTAAACACAATCATTTTGATTGTGTTTTTTTTTCCCCGCTGTTATATGATGAATACCTTCAAGTCACTGTTTTTAGTGAAATTTGATACATTCTGAGAACAGCAAAAATAAACCATTTAACATGTATAATTAATTCTGTACTGTTTGCATTTATGATGTACATTTAGAACTGTGTAGGAGGCATGGAGAAGGAGAGGCTTCTGTAAGTGTCAAAGTTGTTGCATACAGTGCTCATATTCTACGTAGTCTTTCATATGATAGACTACATTTCCACAATGAGATACCTAAGCAAAGGAAACACAGGTGATATGATTGTGGAATGAGCAAAAAAAATTGCACGTTTTTCAATTATATTACCTGTGTTTCCTAACATTACACATCACATTGTGTAGATGAGGTTTAGGCCTGTTCCTGGAGACAGAGGAGGTCTGACATTTGTTCAAGAGTGCAGTGGACATGACTCACTTCGTTGGTAGGCCTCCACATGTATTATCTCCTCTGTATTCTTCAACAAACCTAAATTCCATCTGCAACCCTGAGTAGGACTTACCTGAAACAAATCTGTGGATAGGTTACACCTTATTGGCATCTTGAAACAATCATTTAAAATGTTAGGGTCAGATTTATGGTGGCCGTGCGCCTCTTTTGCTCCATTGTGGGTCACTTTTGTGTAAAAGATGCACCATGTTGCAAGATAGGTTTCAGTTCATCTCCAGCAAGATACCATCAGTTTAAAATGTATATAATTAGCACTGTGTAGGGGGCATGCAGAAGCTGAAGCTTTTGTAAGTGTCAAAGTTGTTGCATGCAGTGCTGCACTTCTGGGTACTGTTTAATATGCTGCACTACATCTGCACTATGAGATACCTAAGCAAAGGCAACACAGGTGATGTGATTGTGAAATGAATAAAAGAAACTCCACATTTTTCAATTACATCACCTGTGTTTCCTAAGTTTACGAATGACATTGTGCAGATGAAGTTTAGGTCTGTCCACGGACACAGAAGAGGTCTGGCCTTTGTTCAAGAGTGAAGTGGACATGACTTACTTCATTGGTAGGCCTTCACATGTATTATCTCCTCTGTATTCTACAACAAGCATAAATTTGATATGCAATCCTGAGTAGGCCTCACCTTAAACAAACCTCTGGAGAGGCCACACCTTATTGGCATCCTGAAACAATCATTTAAAATGTTAGTGTCTTGCGACACTTTTGTGAGACAACAGCAGTGCAAAAGATGCACCATGTTTTAAGATAGGCCTCACTTCATCTGCATCAAGATACTGTTAGTTTAAAATGTATATCTTTAGGACTGTGTAGGGGGCCTGGAGAAGCAGAAGCTTCTGTAAGTGTCAAAGTTGTTGAAAAACTGTTTGTCCTTCAATCTTTTCCCTTGTCTTTTCTAATTTTTAAATACATGTTTTAATATTTTTCAAATGTTTGTTCTCTCTTTCACAGATTGAAAGTATAAAAACAAAAAGTGAGTAAGTTAACGACAATTATAAGGTAAATGTTTTGTACTCTTTTCGTTACATTTCTATCACATTCACCTTCTAGTAGTTCGACAGCTTCATTTCTTTAACCCTCAGTTTCCTGCCTTTGCTACTTCCCTCATTCCTTTCTCTATTACCTACTTACTCTACTCCTTCCACTCCTTTTCTCAGTCCCTCTCTTCTCATAGTTCCTCACTCTTGTTCACTCACTCCGTCTCTATTACTCTTAGTGTCTTTGACTGATCACTCTTTCACTACTTGTTCATTATGCTTTTTCTGTGTAGTTGAAGCACACTGAGGGGCATATTATGAACACAGCCAATAAAATTATTGCTGTTTTTATTGGCAGAAAACTGTTGCAAAAGTGGTTTTAGCGGCAGTTTTCCGCCGCAAAAGCGGCTTTAGCGACACATTTCTGCCGATAAAAGCTGCAAAACTTTTATTGCCTATGTTGATGATATGGCTCTATGTTATTTACATTTCTTTGCTGTTTCAATTAATCTTTTTCTGTTATTTTTTCTTTTCTGTTTTCTGTTTTTTCTCTCTGTTATTCCACATGTTTTAATCTTATTTTGAACATTCACTCACATTCTCCAAGAAACTCTTCTTTGTTATTGTTCTACTCTCTTTTTTTTCTTTCACTTCCTTATCTATTTTGTTTTTCACAATTATACCCTCTTCCATCTTTTCTTCGGTAAATAGATCTATTAAACAGTATCTCTGGTTTACTCCCTATAGCTGTCTTTCTTTTAACATTACTCTCTGTTTACTTCCCTTATACTTACTCTTCTTTTTTTTTATTTTTTTCTTTTTTTGGTTCGCTCCCGGTTTGCGAACCGGGAAGCGAACGGGGAAGCGAACTAAAAGAAATAGAGCTTGCCAGAGTGCTAAACATTCTAGCAAATTTTTTTTGAAAGGGGAGGTAGTTCTGAAAAGAACTTTTTTTAATGTTTTTGTTGTTTTATATATATTTTTTTTTTTCTGAACATTTTTTGTTTTTTTTGTATTTTTTGAACAGTTTTATGTTTTTTTTGTTTTTGATGGAGGGGAAACAACAAAAAACAGGCATTGAAAAGGGCTCAACAGGAGCAAAAAAAAAAATTACTGTCTGGGGCGGTTAGGGCAATTGTGATTTTTATAAGCTAGGTTGATTAAGTTAATGCTCATGTTACCACATGACAGCAATGCACCGCAATACAAGCAGGTAAATTTGATATGAACAAAGTTCTCCTGAATGTTTGGCACGGTTTCCCGTGCCTCTGCTCCTGTCAACGATATCTGTGATGTTGACCTGGCCACAGGAGTTGTTGTTGGGTTATCCTGCAGGTCACGTATCTCTGCTTGGCTGTAGTTCAATGGATGCCACCTGCTCATGTGGCGATGCATGGTATAGTTACCGAAGCTATACTTTTTATCAGTGCCTCTAGATAACTGGTCTTTACAAATGAGGCAGGTGACATACCTAGCATTTACTTTCTTCTGCCCTCGAGGGATTGAAAAAAACTGCCAAATAAAACTGGCTTTCCGATGGGAAACCCGGGGCACCTCTTGTAAGAACTGTGGTCCTTCTGTCTCCTCTTCCTCTAGTTAATCCTCTTCCTCCTCTGTGTTGCTGATGAACTGGGGAGGTGGTCCTCTCTTCCCATGAGGAGGTGGAGGTGGTGGTGGGGGTGCACCAGCTGAAGCAACTAATGAAGCCATGGCTCAACTATTCAAAAAGGTCTTCCTCTCACAAAGATGAAAGTCAGAGTGAGGAAAGAAGGAGGGGTTTTCATCATTTGGGAAAAACAATAGTTCTAAACCAATGAAAAGTGTTATTTTTAGGTCACCTGACCTAGCCTTACATCATTATGAAACCAAAAGTGAAATGAACCAATGAAAAGTTTTATTAACAAGTCACATGACCTCTTACGCTTAAGTTACGCGCTGCGGAACGCGCCCCGGATCGCTTCCGGGTCGCTGCGCTTCGCGCCTCGGTTCGCGCTCCGGAGCACTTCCGGGTGCGCTAACGCGGCGCGTCATAAGACGCATTATGCGGCAACGCGATATGTCGCGCTTTCGCGACGCGCCGCCGATCGCTTCCGTGGAGCTGCGCTTCGCGTCTCAGTTCGCGTACCGGAGCACTTCCGGGTGCGCTAACGCGGCGCGTCATAAGACGCATTACGCGACAACGTGATACGTCGCGCTTCCGCGACGCGTCACGATGTTGATTTCTAACGCGGCAGTTGCGCAAACGGAACGTTTACCGGTTCGCAGACTGGGTCGCGGCATCAAGATGAGCTAACGGGAAGCTTCCCGGTTCGAACAAAAAAAAATATTTAAAAAAAAATTATTAATAAACATATAAAATATATTTTGGGATTTAAAGAAGAATACATTTTACAGCTACAGATATTAGCTTTTAAAAAACCAATGAAATTCACTGAAAAAACCATAGGTTATAGACCATATATAGTTAGGAATTAGCATTTACAAAACCTTGAAAATTCACTGAAAAAACCATAGGTTATAGACCATATATAGTTAGGAATTAGCATTTAAAAAACCTTATTTTACTCACACAAAACCATTGAAATTCCATATATAGTTAGTTGTACTAACTATATATCGCGCACCCGCAATCCACTGCTGATCATGTCACATATTACATCATTCATGACATGGTCAGTGACATCACTGATGACATCACTGATGACATCTCAAATGACATCACTGATGACATCACTGATGACATCTCAAATGACATCACTGATGACATCACTGATGACATCTCATTTGACATTACTGATCACATCACTGATGACATCATTCATGTGATAATACGATGAACCTCTTCAGACTCTAATATAACTTTAGATATACTCAGTGTAAACAGACACTCACAGACTGTCACTCATCCATGGAGTTACTCACACACCTAGTCAGTCATGCAAAGAATCAATCACACCTCCATTTCCTCAACTATACAGTTATACACACCTTACTTATTTAAACATATACTAACACATATTTACTCTCTTTTACAATGCCTGATACAAGTTCACAATGATCCATACAGCCACTCACACATTCACTGGCTCTTATGCACAGTTATTTATATATGTCAACTGTCACATGTACTGTGTTTTACATATGTACTTACTTTGACATGTAGCACTGAGATATCCATTCACTCACCTATGCACTCAGTCAACCGCCCATACAGGTGTTTCTACATGCACTTTTGAACCCATACATCTAGTGAATCAACTGCTCACACATCTATGCACAGAGTCATACACCTCCCAGCCACCCACACACACACACTCAGTCTCCCATACAAATACTTGGGCAACTAATCAATAACCCATATAGTTACTCATATAGCTACTGATCAACACATGCAGCAGTTTACAGAACAACAGACATAATGATGCACAAATTAAGACAGTTTAGTCACTAACCCATGCACTCAGTGACACACATTTATTCACTCACTCATACAGTCAGTCATGCACCTACTAAATCCTTCATCCAGACACTTATACATCCACTCATTCTTCAATATGTAAGACATATTTTAACTTTACAGAAACATACAGTCACTGGATGTTGTCATCAGTGATGTCATCAGTGATGTCATTTGAGATGTCATCAGTGATGTCATCAGTGATGTCATTTGAGATGTCATCAGTGATGTCATCAGTGATGTCACTGGCCATGTCATGAATGATGTAATATGTGACATGATCAGCAGTGGATTGCGGGTGCGCGATATATAGTTAGTACAACTAACTATATATGGAATTTCAATGGTTTTGTGTGAGTAAAATAAGGTTTTTTAAATGCTAATTCCTAACTATATATGGTCTATAACCTATGGTTTTTTCAGTGAATATATATATATATATACACTCTGAGCAAACAAGGTACACTAGCTCCAAAACCTCCCTGTCAAGGTCTCTCAGCTTGATGAATAGAGTTTATATAACAAAACTACGCTCCATCATCCAATTGACTCTGCTACTGAACACATTCTATGAACATATATAACCTTTTCCTAGAATGAACTCCCAATGTTCTCAATGCTTGAAAGACGTTACTCAAAACACCACTGTATAATGATCCCCCATCCATCTATTTGAATATTAAAGTTGCCTGGCTCTTTATTTATCACCCAATTCATTCCCATCATAACCCTCTCCCACAGTATAAATATTAATTGAAGCTTCATAATCTTTCATCAGTATCCTGAATTCCCCAAGGGTGAACCATGTTTAAATGAAATCCGGATTACAAATCTAAATCAAGACCACACCCGCTTTGCACAAAACACCCTTCAAATGCACCAGTGTGAAGTACATCATGATAAACATCAGATTAGCCAATGTGCATGCATGACAGGTTGCTCAATTTAACACTGTCCATGACTCACATCTTCTGTTCATAAGTGATGCTTGACTCTCTCCTAAACATACAATCAATACCCTATTAGATAGTTATGCCTTCATCCCCAAAAACAAACTATACAGAAATCTCTTAACAAATACAATTGAAATTGCATTTTTTCTAACTCTCCTGCATTTACCATCTTTTAACTCTTATCCATATCCTTCAAGCTTAAGAAAAGAAAAAACATATATTTACAAATGTTAATGTTATTGGTATTTGTATAGCGCTAACTGTTACCCAAAGGTGTCCTGGTGCTGTGTGAAGTCCTACAGGGGATTGGATGTCAATGGAGAAATAGCAGGATCAGTTTGAAAACAACCATGTTTTCAGCGCCTTCCTAAAGGCCAAGAGATTAGACACGCGTGGAAAAGATAGTGGCAGAGCATTCCATGATCTGGCGGCATTTGCTATGAAGCCTTTTCCACTCTAGGAGGACTTTTTTACCCTTGGGACATTTGTGAGTCTTGCCTCAGAAGAGGTTCTTTGAGGTGTATGCCAGCGAAAACACTGTTTTATACATGCTGGCCCAGTTCCCTGAAGAGCTTTAAAAGCAGAAAGAGAATGCGCTTCCTAACTGGCAACCAGTGAAGTGTTTTGATTTTTATGCATGATCTGAGGATGTATGCAGTAGATCAGGCCAGTGTGTTCACCTGGTCTCTGAAACTCAGTTTGTCGTCTATCCATATTCCCAAGGACTTCACTTTCCTTATCGGCGTGGGGAGCGGACCTGATGCCTCTGGTCAAGAATCAGGAGTCCAGAAGTTGGGGTTGTTGCCAAACAGCATGACCTCCATTTTGCTGGAGTTGAGTTTCAGTCAATTTTGAGCCATCCATCCACCCATGGCGTACATGCAGCCCTGTAGTCTCAATGCTGTTTCCTGGAACATTTCAGGTCGAATGGACACCACAATTTGGATGTCGTCCGCATAGGACATCAGGGTGAAACCAAAGGACTCAATTAGGGGTGCCCATGAGGACACATTAATATTAAAAAGTGTTGGGCTTAGTGACGTACCCTGTGGTATGCCACAAGGTAGGGAAAAAGATTCAGCTTCAAATATATCATCTGCCTACCTCTACCTTCACAAATCAGTTCACAAACTTACCTGCTCAAACCACGCTATTCAACAACATACTTTTAGTACGTCAGTACCTTCTGGAATATTACCCAAATTACACTCTTATTAAAAATAAAACAAATATGCTCTCTACACAATCTATCTCAACTCACTATCTTCACACAAAAAGGAGCCGCCTATTGATTTACTACGTTCCCCTGCCAACTCTTTCGAACTTGATTGGACTCATTTCCAATAATGTACACGAATATATGTAAATGAAATATATTCTGTTTGTAGTGACAGAAATTCCGGGCCGTAGTCAATTTATCGCTAACAGCCCCATTCCCAGTGTTCTACAATGTGATCTCTTGCTTCATCTGTTGTTTCCTATAGTTGACATCATAAAGTCTATCCACACGTGTTTGACAAGGTACATTGATTCTGCAGTGTTCATAACCAGAACTGATAAGGTTGACAATGCAAGTTCTTTAGTACTTTCACACTTCCAGCATAAAAATCAATTTAGGACTAATACTTGTAAAACAGCACAGGCAGACACTTATGGAGGATTACTGCACAACTTGAGGGAAGCTGTTAGACAGAAGGTTATAGGCCAAGTGCCATCAACAGCCTGAGAAGTGCAATCATGCTCTGAGTGTCTGAAGGCTATAACAAAATGGGTTCAAATGAAAGAAACAAAAAAATCTACTCATGCATTCGCAGACTATTATTAACCCACTGATGAGATTAATACCAGACGGTCTGATTGTTCCTTCTGTTCCCAGCACTCGAAATGTATTTCAGAATTATTGCGTTACTTTTGTTGAAACAGGGTGGCCTCTGTGTTGTGCTCGCTACAAAAGAAGAATCCAGATGAACTTTATTTCTGACAAGAAAGATAAAAATGAGTCTTTGTTGGATTATCTATCGTGCTTTAATTGTGCCCACTGATTGCCTATTATGGATTTCGAAATTTGCTTGATAATAGACGTAGCAAGCCTTCCACAAGAAGAGATGTATTACATTTCTTAATTTTGTACATTTTGGTATATTCATGTGCATAAAGAAATATGCTTATTAACATTCCATAAATATGTATTTATGGTATTCATTGTTATTCTTCAGTTCTAACCACTTAGCATCTAAGAGCAATGCATTTGTGCCCCAGTCACTTGTCTGCATATCATATTGTAACACTTCAAGCTAGCCTGTCATGGACATGTCAGACAATCTACTCAATCTATGCTCTGTATATTCAGTCAGAGAAAGACGAAATGTATATAGGTGAGGGTCCAGGAACCTAAGAATAATTCGCTACCACAGGCAAAACTTGCTGTTTATTTACAAAGGCACTCCTTGAGACATATATTTAGCTCACCCACACAGACTGGGTCCCTTGCTCACTCTGCCACCGGATTCAAGATAGCCTGGCTGATGAGGGTTATGAACACGAAACCCGTCCCAGGATGCTTGTTTCCGGTCCAGGGGTGACATGACTTGGAAGTTCAGGCTGGACTATTCCCATGAGGCACAGGGTCAGACTCATTTGCATATGGCCATGTCTGAACTGTGGTGGTGGAGTGAGCTAAAGAATGATGATGGATTAAAGCCAGATCAGTTTACTGGGGGTGAGTGTTTGATTTGCTCAGGGGCTCCATCCATCATCCCCTTTGGTATCGCTTTGTTCGCCCTGAGTTGGCAGGGTATGCCCAGACATGGGTGCCTTGCTCACTGGGCCAGGTGCACCGCCTATCATCCCCTTTGGTATCACTTCACCCACACTACACAGGCATGTCCGAGACTGGGATCGGCTGATTACAAAAGTGAGCACATAATATGAGGTGATCCAGTAAAAAAAGGGATAACTTCTTCTCTTCCCCCATCAGAATTGAGTGCCAGTGGATTGTTGCTCTCAAAGGCTTCTTATGCTATACATGCTAATGGTGTCTTGTGTAGTGTGGAATAGCCAGCAGAAGACGAATGCACAGGCACTGATTACTCTCCCTGTCCCATTAATAGAGAGCAGTGTTTCCACTGCAAAGATTTATGAGGTTGAGAATACCAGGCCTAAATTTACTAGCTGCAGAAATACTACTGGTAAAAGCACTGGGGCTTTGGGCCCAACAGAGGGAACTAGGGGGCATATGCATTAAGGTAGGCTTTTGCGATTCCTTATTTGCGATTTTTAAGGAATCGAAATTAAGGAATCGCAAAAGCCTATGCATGTAGAAATTGCTAAAAAAATTGTTGGACATTCCTCAATTGCGAATTGCAAATTGCGAGTTGCAATTAAAGAATGTCTTCCCATTCATTCCTATGGGCCTGGAGGCCCATAGAAATAAATTGGAATTTCATTCGCAATTTGCGAGTACCCAATAGGTACTTGCAAATTGCGCATGCAATTTCAAGGGTGCAAGGGTTCCAAAAGTATACGCTGATGCTCCCCTGAGATTGACATATAAGTACATGCTGCAGAAACACATGCCCCAAGGGCATGTGTGTGTAAAATGGAACTTTGAAAAATGCACTTTAGTGCATTTTCCAAAGTTTTTACAAATTACCATCAAGTACAAATTGATGGTAATTCGCAACTCCTATTAGCGAAATCACTAAATTGTTTACTTGAATGCATTGCATTTAACCCCTTCGCAGTAGGGCTAATTCCCCTGTGGTGCAGGGGGAGAGGGGGCATGGCCAGCGCCACGGTGCTTGTGACGAGCTCGGCTTGTCACGCTGCACGGTGGCGCTATGCTCATGACGAGCGGAGCTCGTCATGACCACGCCCGTTTTCGAACGTTCAGCACAGCAGGGAAATTATCCTCGCTTGCGAGCATTGCGGCGGTTATGACGAGCTCAGCTCATCATGAGCACAGCGCAAACCTGCCTCATGACGAGCTGAGCTCGTCAATCAGCACGAAAGGTGTTAAGGAATCTCAATTTGTGATTTCTTTAATGCAATCTCAATTTAAGTAATCTCAATTTAGAGATGGTGTGCCATGGCTTCCGTGGCTCTGCTAGAAGCGGCACTGGCTTGCCCTGTGCCAGACCTGTGGATGAAACGGCACAGGCCGGTGCATTGAGCAGTGTCTGTGTGCAACAGGTGCAGGCCTTGGGTGGGGTGGGAGTACGTGTGAAGGCAATATCACGCACACCAACTAAGACCAAGGACTACCTTGTGTGGGATGTGTACATGTTGGTCTCACTTCTGGCAGTGCGTAGTGTTGGAGTCACAAGCAAATGCCATTCTATCTGTCAGGGGGTGCTGGCCACATGCCAGTTCGTGCTCAGAGCTGCAGATGTGCTACCGCATGAAAGGTCACACAAAGGACCTTTCATCTGTACAGTTACCTCACCATCTGCATGCAAACAGGAGAAGCACAGGGCCTGGCGTGGGTGTGTGGTGGGATGTCTGCGACCCTGGGAACACCGTGATGCTGGCCTTTGAAGGTGTTGGGCAACATGAGCATAGGCCAATGGGCCAGATAGGGTGGACTCAAGTGTACAGCCCATGGCTGACTGGGATCACGCTGCAACTGAACCCAGGCAAATAACTCCTGCATCTGAAGGGCTGATGCACCAGACACTTGGCATGCATGTGCCAAGACCCCATGCGACTTAGCTCTCTTACATGTTCCCGTACATGCAGACCCGCCCTCCTGGTGCATGCTACATTGCAATATTGAATACTGTGGTGCTGGTGGCAACTACACCCCAACACAGAGACACAATTACCGCACTTCCTGCCCAAGGCCAGGTCCGAGCCACACCCTGCTCCCCCTATCGATTCTTCACACCCCTGTGCTGACTCGACGTATGCCGGACCAGCACATGCCACTTTTGCATGCAGGGGAGTGCGTGCGAAGCTACATATCCAGGGTCACTGCCAAGGCTGAGGTGACATGGTAACGTCCACTGAGGACATCAGGCTGTGATGTTGCAGGGCCCGTGCCTATCATGCTGACAAAATTACCACACGGACACACATGCTCAGATGGTGTGAATGGCCACGTGCACACGGCCACATTTATTATCAGGCACACATACTGAGTGATACCTGTGTTGGATGTGTGTGGAGTGTGTACACTCCAGCAGGCAAGGGCTGCCTGGTGCAGTCACAAATCAACAACAGTGTACATCGCAAAGGACACAACCATTCAACAATAAAGGCCCCGGATGCACAGCGGCCGGCAAGGGCCTACTGCCACTGGACACTGACTTGCGAGGGACTGGGGCAGGGTCACGAGTGCAGAGCAGGTTCTCGTAGATGTTAAAGGAGCTTGCCACAGAGTGTCTCGGTGGACAGTGGAAGGAGTACCCCCAGGGCATGATGCCGAGTCCAGGACCATGCTGCAACAGTCACAATGGTGGGAACGTATGGAACAGACACATGTCGGACACCAAGTCCGGTCCAGCATGTGGAAGATGCAGGAAACCACCAAACCATGGACTCAGATGCCACCAAGGTACAACCAGAAAGTGGCCTTGATTCATTGGGCACAGAGTTAGTGGCACCAGTGCTTCTTGGGGATGCAGGCTGTGATGAGGTGTGTCCAATGGTGTGGACTCCTCCACATCTCACCCAAGACAGAGTTCCACATGTGTGACATATTGGACCGCAGTGTAGGCCTGAAGCATCGGTCAGCGCAGGGCCAAAGATGCATGGCGTTGTTGAGCCCAAGACCACTGTCATAGAGGTCATCCAATATATCAGAAGAAGGGGTCCTGGACATGACCAGCACAGAGTCAGTGGCCCCGGATGCACTGCAGCCGGAACAGGCAGACCGCCACGGGACGGTGACTTGCGGTGCAGTCAGATGGGCCATGCGACCTGAGCGGTTCCTCATCAATGTCCGAGATGTATGTGGCGGTAGGTTGCGGGGGACAGTGGGGGGTGTCCTCCAGGGTATGATGCAGAAGGTGGAGGCTGTCCAGATGCAGCAAATTGAGTAGTGGAATGCCACGGCATTGTTTTATCCAACTAAGTGAGTATCACTGACATGATGGCAACAACAACCCCAAGTACATGGACTCATTTGATAACTAGAGTCCAACCAGAATGTGTCATAGGTCTCGGGAAACAGACTTAGTGGCACCAGGGGTGAAAGGGGATGGAGTCTGCGATGAGGCCTGTACAATGACGTCAAGTAGCCATAAATAAATCAAGGCTGGATTCTAATTTGTCTGTGACCTTCTCGACCGCAGTGTATGCCTGAGGTAGCGGTTAGCATGGGCCCTTCCCAGAGTGTCGCCAACTTAGGTTGGAGGGCCCCACCGGCCTGCGTAGTTCATGTTCCGTGGCACCATGGGACGTGGACTTGCATTGAACAGGGTTAATGGCACCAGGTCGGTTGTTGATAGGGTTCGATCACCTCCGTGACTCTGATCTGGCTTTTGTCCCGACTGAGCCGCATCTTCCTCTTACTCCTCTCCGTGCATTCACAGGTGGGGACTCTGCAATTCATGAGTCACAAATAGTTCTGGATGTGGGCCCAACTGGTCCGCAGGGTAGGCCTGGGCACTCATCCACATGTTACCGGCTGGCGTTGAACAGGGTCAGTGGCACCACGTGTCGCCAGCTTGCGTTGAACAGGGTTAGTGTCACCTCGTGTGGCCGACCTACCATATGGACTTATGCATCACGGATCGATAGGGGTCTGGTGGTGTGGCCGCTGCCACTGACTTGGGGTCACTGCCATTCAGGACTCAGGTCACAGTTCCACATGTGGAAGCTACTGGGCCGCAGCAAAGGTCGCGGGACTGGTGCTTGGAGCTTGCACTGGCCCGTGGTGGGCCCTGTTTGCCACACACCGGTGTAGGTAGGTGAGCGGAGCTTTCATGGTACCCTGGGGAAGGCATGGCCGGTCTGGGGACCGGTGGCCCGGGGTGTAGCAGGTGCTCAGGGCCACAGGCTCCGCCATGCTCGGCGCAGGAGACACATGGCGGGCTGAGAGGCTCCGCCTTGGCTGACGCCTGGTCCATTCCAAATGAGAACAAAGTCCAGGGCGACTGGGTTTCTGTTCACACCCCTATGCAGGCCTGGCGCACGCAGGTCCAACCCACTACGCATGTGCATGCAGAGGGGGAGGTAACGTGTGACAGTTCCAAGTTCTGACCCACAGCCTGTGGGGAAATGGCAGCATCCACTGGCCACTACACTCCATGCACCAGCTGTTGATCTCCAAATGACCATTTCCGTGGTTTGCACTCTGTGGTCTGTCCGGCACCTCCACACCACATCTGGCATTGGGTAGGTTCACATTCCTTTGTCACTCGCCACTCTCGCACATGCTTGCTCCATGCCCCTGCTCACATCCTTCTATTGTGTGTCTGTGGTGCCATGCCGTGGCTTGGTTGTGTGCATGGCAAGGCCAGATTCACTATGGAGTCGTGTTGTCATGTACAGTCAGTTGGCATGTTGTGTGTCATGTTGGATGCAGTTGTGCAGCCTGTCGTAAGTTGCATGACTGTGGGAGGCTGGTGCATTTCAGGTGGGCCCGCTGTCTTTGTGTACGCTACCTCTGTGGTGTTCTGGGGGGGGGGGTCGGTTCGGGTCCAGGGGGTCGTGGCGGCCTGGGGTGGTAGCAATGGGTGTTGTGGCCCTCATGGGTATCCGCGTTGCATGATCATTGTCCCCATGGCATCGGTAGGTCTTCCGGTCTGGCTCTTGACTATGCTCCCTTTCATGCTGCAGGTAGTCGCCCTACTTTACACCAGCAATGAGCAGGTGTTAATTCCCTGCTGCTATATCGGCTTATTACCTGTATTTGTTTAGCATCTCAGATATTGCATTTTGTTGTGAAAGTGGTGTTGTGAATTTTTGTGTGTTTTTGCACGGGAATGCCTACTCTGCATCTCATTAGGGTTAGTTGGTGGAGTCCACCATGGATGTAAATATTGGGGCAGTTATCGCGGGAATACAGGCGATGTCTGCAGTTTGCACCAGCTTCTCAATGGGGTGTTAATTCTATCTCCACATTTGTTGTGTTAGCGTGGGTATAATTCGGAGTTGAGTCCTTCTGAATATACCCCTTTGTCTCATCCTTATTTTCTTGGGTTGATGCTGCTGGTTTATTGACTCTGTGCATTTCGACACTGCTAAACATCCCAAGGCAACATGCTATCACCACTAAAACATGATTACATTTGCTTTTAACTGCCTTATTTAACTTTCTTATTAGGCCATAGTGTATGTAGGGCCACAATGTAGAGTGCATGGCATTTCAAAGTAGGACATGCAGAAAATTAATGTTACCATCTCCCTAACTATAGTCACTGGAACTACATTTCTACACCTGAGGCAATAGCAACGAGAAGGATTGCTATCAGAATAAATCTATGTGTGGTCTGTTTTTGCCAGAGGAGTGATGACAATTCCGAATTGGCAACAATTAATTTGTCTAATGACAATCGATTTCTTTCCACTGCAATGAACATTTGCATTATCTTCCATGCATTCCACTGGAAACATTCACTAAGTGAACTTCTTGTAGTGGTCCACCAATCAAACTCCATTTGGTATCTCAGAAGAAAAACGTCATATGTTATGAAACAATCCAATTACATAATGGCTGCTGAGCTGATAGCTAACAGTAACTTGTAGGTGCTTAATGATTCCTACCTTTCCCCTTTATGTTTGCGACAGTAAACTCTGCTGATGTTCTAAAAACATTAGACTATGATCTAAAAATGAACCTCTGGTGTCCAATATTATTTAATTTGTAACCCATTGTTCCAGAGCTTGTACCCATGGTCTTCTGCATTTATTAATGTTGATTTTAGTTTTTATTTTAATTTAGTAATGCATGTTGCAGGAGCAGGTGGATAGTATTTTTTTTTAGGTAGTACAGGGAGCATGACATCAGCAGTATTTCTTTCTTGTCTATACAGAACAAAACAAGATTCATCTCTGGTGTCTTCATTTGATCACAGATGGATGACTGGAACATGTTGGTTCACATATTAGGTGGAGGTATGTTTGACCAGTTTTCAATTTTAATTTTCGGCACATTCAAAAGTTGTCTGTCTGGCTGCATAGTTTCGTAATACAAAGTTGTTTCCGTTGCATGTGTGGTTTTTGTTTGATGTGAGGGTGATAGATTGAGCACATGGGGCACGGAGTGTATTCACTGAGCTCTGTTTGATTTTGGTGAAATTATTTTGGGGAAAGTTCGAGTCAAGTATTGTATATTAACGCCTTAACCGCAGCGGTTTTTCCGCCGCGGTGCGGACGTTCTAAAGGGTGGGCAGGGCTCTGTCGGCCGTTGGCCGACGGCAGCACTAGGGAGGTAATGCTCCCGTTGGCCGACGGGAGCACGCAAGGGGTTAAACACGGGGACATAACATCAATACACAGTTGTAGGTTTCATATGGAATTTACTGTGATCTCTTTTGTAGTTATCCCGGAGGAAGGGCAGTTTCTGCCCTAAATACATTGAGGTTAAAGTATACACATTAAATTATATGTAACCTTGAACCTCGTGGTGCCTATGAGTAAACCTGTGAAGGCACGCATTGCACTTGGACAAAGAATGGAAACTGAAATATTTCAATGAATACATGGATTACCTTTTGAATACTTTTGAAATAAATTGGATTAAAAATTGGATGATATCGCTTGAACTTCATTGGATGGCTCACATATACTCATTTAGCTGTGCATACTGGTGAGGTGTTTGATGAGGCTCCAGTTTTGAGTGTTTCTCATTCACATGCACGAATGGAGCGCGTTCTAGGAGAACACACACTAACTTTTGCCACAAGCATTTCAAAACATTGAAGGACATCAAATGACAATACATGTAGTGTGCATTCTACCATTGTAGATATGAAAAAGAAGTCCGCCATGCCCACATAAATTGCATTCCCATAGTGTTGTCTACTCTTTATTTGAGCATGGACTATGGTTCTTCTCCGGCCAACTGGTATCCAGCAGAATAGCCTTCTTAGACATTTGCTGATTCAAAGCACTTGCCACAGGCAGCATTGAATTGCTACTGCATGGATAAAGAGTAATCTTTGAAACACCAAGATTTTAAACTACTTTTTTGGCCTGTGGGACGGAACCTAGTGAGGCAGGACACCAAGAGGAATCCCATATCTGATGTACCCCATCGAAGAGTAAAATCTATGTCTTGTCTGTGTTTAATTTTAAGCAATGATTTGTCATCCAGTTGGCTACCCCCAAGAGGCAACTTGTCAGTTTAACTCTGGTTTCGACATGTCTATTCCCTATTGATGTCACCAACTGTGTATCGTCTACAAATGATCAGATATCAAACCCCCTAATTTTTACAATCTTCGCATGGGAGGAATAGGAGATATTAAAAAATGTCGTGGTCAGAGATGAGCCCTGAGTGACTCTTCATTTGGATATGTGAGGGCATGATCTGAAGGTACTACTGGTAAAAGCACTAGAGCTTTGGGCCTGGCAGAGGGAACTAGGGGGCACATGCATTAAGGTAGGCTTTTGCGATTCCTTAATTGCGATTATTAAGGATTTGAAATTAAGAAATCGCAAAATGTAGAAATCGCTGAAAAAATTGCGATTTCTAGACATTCGTCAATTGCGAATCGCAAATTGCGAGTCGCAATTAAGGAATGTCTTTCCATTTATTCCCATGGGCCTGGAGTCGCAAATTGCGCATGCAATTTCAAGGGTGGAAGGGTTCCAAAATGATACCTTGTTGCAACCCTGAAATTGGCATATGAGTACATGTTGCACACACACATGCCACAAGGGCATGTGTGTGCATTTTTCAAAGTTTTTGCAAATTACCATCAAGTACAAATTGATGGTAATTTGCGACTCCTATTAGCGAAATTGCTAAATTATTTACTTTAATGCATTGCATTTAAGGAATCGCAAATTGCGATTCCTTAAATGCAATTGCAATTTAAGTAATCGCAATTTAGAGATTACTTAAATTGCGATTTTTGCATTAGGATGATACATCCCATATGCAAAAATACCGGTCGCAAAGGGCCAGATTCTCAGAATCATCCCTTTGCGACCGGTTTTTCTTTTGATGCATATAGCCCAAAATGCTCTGGAGAAATACATTGATTTGTGCATGTTTGCACTTGTCTTGCCATAAGTGTAGCTACATTACATTTCTGTAACCTGATCACCAGTATGCACGCATCCCCTCTGTTCTGATTAACATATTACATCTCTGCCAGTTAGGGCACATCTTATGACATTGTTTCTCTGAGAAAGTGGCTCTTTTTGTGTCACTCTCATTTCTTGGGTTGATGCTGCTGGTTTATTGTCTCTGTGCATTTAGACTCTGCTAACCAGGCCCAGGTAAAATGCTATCACCTTTAAACATGATTAAATGTGCTTCTAACTGCTGTATTGAACTTTCTTATCAGGCAATAATATATGGTGTAGAAACTAGCATGGCGTGGAAAGTAAAATTTTACCTATGGACTGCAGCACTTATCGTGCCATTAGCTAGTGTAACAGTGACAACATAACTACAGCCTTGTCATTGTAGCTTGACTGCTGACATTCACTTGTGCAATCTGGCCTGTCATATTCATCACTTTTAACAGAAAAAAACCCTCTTTCAACTATTAATAAGCCACCCCAAGGTAGGCCTTGTAGGGCAGCAAGGTAGAGTGCATAGCATTTGAAAGTATGACATGTTGAAATGTAATGTTACTATCTCCCTAACTATTTTCACTGTGAAACATGGAACACCAGAGGTACATTATTATAATTGCAACGAGAGGGATTGCTATCAGAATACATCTATGTGTGGTCTTTCTTTTCCAGAGAAGTGATAGCAATTCCAAATTGCAACAATTAATTTGTCTAATGACAACCAATGTCTTTCCACTGCAATGAACAATTGCATATTATTCCATGCATTCCAATGGAAACATTCCCTAAGTGAACTTCTTTTAGTGGTCTACCGATCAAACTCCATTTGGTATCTCACAAGAAAAACGTCATATGTTAGGAAAACAATCCAATTATATAATGGTTGCTGAGCTGATAGCTAACAGTAACTTATAGGTGCCTAATGATTTCTACCTTTCCCCTTTATTGATATGTTTGCTCTGGGATGTTGACATCTACACGTTCCTCTAACTGAACCTGAGGATAATATGTGCTTAGAAAGCCTGAGAAAGGCCTGCTTTAAAAGAGTCAAATGTATTGTAACGATTCAACGATGGTGAGAATCACACCCCGTCAAAGAGCATACTACTTAAGTGGGTGGAAGTTTATCATTCTTTGTAATGATAGTAACACTTGAGGTTACTTAGACAGGAATATGTGAGCAGTGTTAGTTGTTAAGCCTAACAGACTTTGGTATGGTCTTCCCCCAAACACTTTGCCTTGTCCCCTCCAGCTTTATGAAAATCATTTTTGTTGCTGTTATGTCTGTGGGCACTTTACCACTGCCAACTAGTGTTAAAGTGTGTATGCTCTCTCCTTTAAGCATGGTAACATTGTTTTATACCCAATTGACACATTTAACGTACTTAAAATTTAATTTACACCCAATTGGCACATTAATGTACTCATAGGGTACATTACCCTAATAAAGTGGTACTACTTGTACCTAAGGCCCGTAAATGTAAAGCTACTAGTGACCCTCTAAAACATGTCTCAGATCTACTATTGCAGCCTGTGTGTAGTTTTAAGCTGTCAATTCGTCCTGGCAATATAAACTTGTAGTTGTTGAGGTCCTGAGGGAGGAGCCGGGATTCGAACCTAAGCGTGAATGGATTATGTAGTTTCAAATGGAACTTAGTAGAAGTTGATTAAGTAGTTGCTATTGGAGGAATTCACACTAGAACAATAGTTTCAATTGAGAGTATAGAGAGGAAAGAGTTGCTTGAGCATTTGTTTGAAATGATCGTTATAATGAGTCGACGGTACAGATAACTGGAATATAAGCAGGTAATTGAAATAAAATGGGACTGAGGGAGGTTATAATGTCAAGCTGCGAGAGCACAGGGTCCGGGCATTTAATTTATGTTGTGGTGGAGGGATTTGAGGTATGCACAGCACAAAGCTAATGCAGAGAACATTGGGTAAGTTTCATTTTTACCTAGACACGCAGGCAAATATTGGCAGGGTTAATATCAAGGATGGAGTGGGGTGATTACCGCGTGTAGGAAATTCTTGACAGATTAAAATAATATGAATGCACTGAGGGCACATCGTTAACCATTTAGTTTTAAAGGGTAGAATCACGTTTAAAACATTAATCAGATTTGTGTATAAAATATTTTTGCAGGAAAATAGTAGCACAAAGACTAACACAGGTTTTTACATGTTTAAATCCAAACAGCTTCCCCTGATGCAGGGTAAAAGAGACCCGAGAAATTAGGATTATGAAATTTGCTGTGTAACATGAAGTGTCCCTCATGATGTGATATGAGGCCTGGATTGGCACAACTGCTTCATGTGAAAAAATGGGTCTCTAGGCAGTCCTACAGTGAACTAGAAAGCTAAGTTGGATGAATTTTGAAAATTATGGAATAAAACATTGAATTTGGAAAATGGAAAAGTTTGCAAGCCATTTTTGTGACGCATGTGTCATTGGATATGCAGTAACAAGTTGCTGCAATAGTTGCTGAAATATAAATTTTTTGCCAGGTCTGAACCTCCCTTTCCAATGCATATAAGTCACCCCTATGATTGCTCCTAATCAGCTCATGGGACAGGGTGCTTCGTGTTTGCATGTCCAAGTGGCGAAATTCCCAATTAATTTTTCATTAGTATTAGGCCCCCTCTCTCACTAGGTAACATTGATTTACCTTATTACGTTTAATAAGTGCCAATATTTGGTTGGTATTAGCTAGGAATATCATGTTTGGCATAAAAAGAATTGTAATATAAAATACTCCTTAAAGGTGAAGCTGGATTTAAAGTCATGATTCTGAAAAAGCCACTTTAAGAAGATTGGCATTTTCATGTTCTAAACATTAGGTGTCTGCAGCTTGTGTCCTATGTTACATGACTGTGAATAGTTTACAGTTGGCCTTTGTGTATTCCTCCCAGGCAGTGAGACAAAGGGCGGGGCTTGAAGATGGCAAGATGGGCCATCCTACTAGGGTGAGTGGTGTGGAGCTGTTCCATGCCAAACTTACATTTCAAAGAGCTACCTCCAGAACACTCACAAAGGAACCTAACACCAGCCTTTTGTCACTTTAGACCACTTGGAGGGGACAGGAAATACATTTCTAGAACCAGATGAGAGGTAGCCTACAAATGTCCTTCGCTTCAATGGATGGAACCAGTTGTAAATGTTAGACCCTCAGTCCTAACTCTTTAGGACAGTCCTGGCCCTGTGGAGGACCCCAAAGGATTGTCTTGTCCTTCAGAGGGCTGCTCTGCTGCTTGAGGCCTGCTGGTTTCATCAGAGGACTGTTCCTTTTTTTTTTTACTATTTTATTATCAGCACAAAAGTGAAATCAAAACAGATGTGTCACAATTATGTCGATTATATCGTAAAATACACGGATACAGAATGGCAGAAAAATAATTTCAACATAAAGCAATATAAACTAAGGATCCATACCAATAAACAAATCAAATAAAAAAAAACCACAAGATCAGATTTAAAGAAAATTTTAAATAAGATTTTAAATAAAATTACCCCAAATTTTTTCAAATTTAAGCAAAGACCTACAGCCCCTAATTCGAGCCAAGGCTGCCTCCATACTATAAATTTTGTTTACCAGGGACCACCACTGCATAATATGCGGCGGTTGAGAAGAAATCCAGGCCCGGGCAACAGTAACTTTGGCACAAGATAATAAAATGGTGATTAGAGCCTGTTGAGAAAGAGTAATATCATGAATATCTAAAAGAACAGTTAAGGCAGAAAGTTGTGGTGGGTTTACCAGTTTCAATTTCAAAACCTTATCCAAGGCAAGGCAAAACTCACATAATGACGGGCAAGAAAATAGCATATGTTCAATGTTGGCACCCACAGTGTCACACTTAGGGCATTTAGTGCGGTCATTACATAAGGCATTTGGAGACAATTTAAGAATCACTTCCGGGGTATGATATAACAAACACAAGGTTTTAAATTTTTGCAGTCTTAAACTCGCAGATTGAACCAAATTGTTAATTTTTAAAAGAGAATGAGCAATCTGATCTGGATGGATAGTAGATCCCAATTTAGAGCTCCACTTCTCCGCTAACTTGGAACAATCTTGTTTTATATAAGAATTTAAACAGCTATATCCTGCACTTATTAATGATTTCGTCTTAGACGGATATAAACACTCCCAGATATCAGATTCTGTGATCATTAATATTTTCATCCGACGAATCAAAAAATCATATATTTGGATATATTTAAACCTCATTGGTTCAGTCAGATGATATAGATTCTTTAATGCCTCAAAGTTTAAAAGGCCATTGATACCATAAAGGTCCCCTAATGTTACGATACCGTGAGTAGACCAAACCTTTGCCCAGCCATCATTAAATTTCCCAGGGAGTCCCGGGTTACCCCAGAGTCGTAGCCTAGGATGGAAAAAAGAGGTTTTACAAAAAAACAAAATACTAAACCAAATTTTGGCTGTATCTCGTGCAGTCTTAAATTTAACTCTTTTGTAATAATCGGGGTCGTTTAATCTAAACAAAAACATTCTAGCATCTGAGTTCAGCATAATGGTATGGAAAAAAAGTTACGAATCTGGACCTAGCAAGGAACGAAGACGGCCAATAAACGTAGCCCAAAAGTACAATTTGAAGCCTGGAAAGTTAAGTCCACCTGAATCTAAAGATCCTTTAAGTGCCGACAAAGATTTGCGAACTTTCCGGAAACCCCAAATAAAGCTACTAAAAATTCCATCAAGCTTTTTAAAGAAAACATTGTTCAGTGCAAGAGGGATAGAACGAAATAAGTAAAGAAATTTCTGGAGAATTTTCATCTCAATCAAGTTAAATCTGCTAATAAAATTTAGGGGAAGTTTGTGCCATGTTTTTAATAGCACCTCAGTTGATTTTACAAGCACATCATAATTGATAGGAATTATATCCCTAATTTTAGATGAGATTTTCACCCCTAAATAATTAGCAGCCCTGCAAATCCCAGGAACTGCGCCCAACGGATTATAATTAATCACAATTTGGGTTTTGTTCACGTTCAGTTTTTAGCCACAAACCTTGCTAAATCTTTCGGCTTCAACCATAATTCCCTCCAATGCCATTACAACGTTGGGGGAATATATCGCAATATCATCTGCATATGCGATAATTTTCAGACATTGTAAACCAGAACGAAATGGCACTATCCTGGGCTGAGCCTGGAGTGCCGAGAGAAACGGCTCCATAGACAGAGCAAAAAGCAGGGGTGACAACGGGCACCCCTGCCGAGTGCCCCGAGAAATCGTAAAAATGGCCGATGACAAACCAGCATAGCTGATTTTTGCCATAGGATGATCGTATAAAGCCCGGATGCAGCTAAGGATTTTACCCCTAAAACCAATAAAAGACAGCACAGACCAGAGATAATCCCACCCCACTAGGTCAAAAGCCTTTTTGGCATCTAATAAAATCATGCCGAGTGGGGAGGCTTCCGTCTCTGTTATGTCGAGAGCTGTGATGGCTGTATTAATGTGGGTCGTTGTATCCCTACCCAAAACAAAACCGTGTTGTTGCACATTAACAATTTCTGGGATAATCAGGGCAAACCTGTTTGCCAAAATCTTGGCAAAAACCTTAGCATCTGTGTTAATCAAAGAGATGGGTCTATACGACCCACACTCCTCTGCTGGTCTGTCTTTTTTAAGGAAATAGATAATTTTAGCCATATTCCAGGATTTTGAAGCTTTCCCGGTTACTCCAATAGATTTGATGATTATGAGAAAAAGTGGGATTATTTCATCTATACAAATTTTATAAAGTTCTACCGGGATATAATCTTCCCCAGAGGTTTTCCCAGTGGGTAAGGATGAGATAGCTTGCCTAATCTCTAGCTCCGTAATATTATCAGATAAGTGTTCTTAGCCGGGTAGGTTAAATTTTTCTTTAATATTGTTTTCCAAATATTTAAAAATGTCAGATGCAGCAGGGTAACTCTCAGGAGTATACAGGGTGTTGTAGTACTCCGCAAATTGGGCCAAAATATGCGCCGGTTGGTTGTAAATAATTTGGTTTGAGCCTTTGATGCCTTTTACAAGAGTCTGGGCTCTATCCTCTGTAACCTTGTAAGCTAATATTTTACCGATTTTATCCCCTCCCTCATAATGCAAAATTTTAGTCTTCAATAACTTGGTACAGCTCTTTTCAATAAAAATTATTTTAAGATGTTATTTAAGAGATCCAAGTTTTAACCCTAATTCTATTAAATCGGGTGAGCGCAATCGGAACGCTTCGGCCAATAAGATTTCCTGAGCCGTAATTTCCGTTATTAATTTGTTATTAGCATTACGACGTTCAGAGTTCTGTTTAGAAAAGTATTGTTGCGCGTGGCCTCTAATGCTAACCTTACAAGTGTCCCAAACAACTATATGAGGTGCCGAATTAAGGTTTATTTTAATGAATTCACATAGATGGAGCTTCAACTGAGAGATATAAACTGCATCTAAAAATAAATAGTGGGAGAAAGAGAACAGTCTTGGGATCGCCTGACCCTCCGAATAGGCAAATGTCAATAAGATGGGGTTGTGATCCGAGGATATCCGAGGGCAAATTTCAATAGAGCTGTTTTGTATTATTTGATCAGTTGCCCACGCCATATCGATACGGGATCAAAGTTTAGGGGGCGCTGAATAAAACGTGTAGCCCGGTATATCGGGATAAAGAAAACGCCAAACATCTTTTACGTTATGTACCCGACTGAGATCTAAAATGGCTGCGCGAACTTTGCGCATACGCTCAAAGGCACCCTGTCTAGTCGTATCCTGCTGGTAATCCATAATACAGTTAAAATCCCCCATGACAATAAGTTCCCCTTCCCACCCTAAAAGTTCCAAATTCACTTTATCAAAAACTAAAGCCTCATCCGTGTTAGGGCCATAAATCCCACAAAGATTAATTTGGACCCAGTCATATGAAAATCAGTCTTGGTCCTGCTCCAATCGTAACAGTCAAGCCAGAACTGTAATACAAGCAACCTGAGACCCGAATTGTCCTGATTGGGGCTCATCATTCAGCTGCAGCTTGGCCCAAGTGACAAGGGAGCAACATCTGGACATACCCTTGACATTTAGGACGGTACATCAAACACACAAAAGGTGATTGGAGGAATGCTTGCAATCAGTCTAACCACTGGCAATTACTCGGCATAGCATTCCAACCCATTGTTCTTTTGTTCACTATGCCCTGCCATATGCAAATCAGTCTTGACCCTGCTTCAATAGGAACAGTCACGCCCGAACTGCCAGGCCAGGAACACAAGCAACTCAAGACCAGTTGTGCCCCGAATGGGGCACATAAGTCGAGTGCAGGTTGGCTCTAGTGGCACAGTGAGCAAGGCACCAATGTTGGGACATACTCTTGGCTGCTTTCAGCTGTATTTCAAACACTCAAAAGGACGTTTCCTGGCAATAATTCTAAGCCCTGGCAATTGCACAGTTTAGCATTCCAACCCGTCAGCCTACACAACGTATTACCCCTGCAAGCATTGCCAATTACAGTACCAAAATAACACCTAACCATCACACTCCTACCGGTGGGACAATTCAGACTATTTCAGACCACACAAAGCTATAATAATGTCTTGAAAGTTTGTCAATATTCATTTTCAATGCAAGTTCACTTAAAAAACACAGTTAATGTACTCACCTCAAATGTAAACAGACAGCGCCACCATGTGGTCAACTGTCACTAGAGCCGGCGCTGACAATTAAGTGTGGGGCCAAGCATTGGAAACCACCGGCTCAAATTAAGCAGTAGATAAGTCAAAAGATGTTCAGTCTTTTCTAACATGTTACATACTGCAATACACACCATTGTTGATGCAGGTACCTTCTTTAATAACTATTACAGCACAGAAGATGTTCTGCCTGGAGTTAGGTAGAGACTCAATACCAACTTAAATGGACAACTATCATGATTAAAAGGAGAACGTGGGGTTAAAAGGCACAAAAATCCTTCCAAACGTTCTCACACATATGCAGGATGGTAGCAGTAATATCCAGAGTGGGATTTGCCAGTTATGGCGTGCAGGAAATTGGCAGTTAAGATTTGAGTGCCCCAGAAGTCAGTGAAGAATATATACCGTTTCTCCACTCAATGTCAGGGTCAGCCTATGTGCAGCAGTACACGAGGCACGTGCCCAGTGCCTGCCAATAGTGAGTTTTGATGTGTCTTCTCTCTACTGTTTTAGTACATCAACCAGCTTCTCCGCGTTCCACACATTTCTTTTGTTTCTCCTGCTTTGGTCAATCCATTGCATACGCCTTTATTTTAGAGTGTTGCTGTTTGGTATCTTATCTGTTTCCTCCTACTGCAGTAGATTGCACACAATGCAACCAACTATGACAATAATGAACTGCGGGTAAGTTAAACATGGAAGCGCAATATTTACAAGCATACCAAATAAAACGCTTTATACCTCCATACCATTCTGCACCTGCTCAAACACCGCAGAGTATCAATAATGTGCAGTGCTTGGAAGTGATCACACAGTGAAAAGGTGAGAGGCAACTGGAGAGTTTGATTATGCAGAGTTTAAATGAACAACCTGAAAGCCATGGAATTGCAGAGCAGCAAAAGAATTTGCACTTTACATACACTGGTTATCTGTAGGCTGATTGTTTGTGCCAATGGCCTTTCAAACATATCAAATATTAAAATGTCATCATCAGGACTAGGGATATTTGAGCAGGACAATGTTCTGATTAAAGCGGTGTCAAGTGAACACCGGATGAATAAAGTCTATTGATTTGATGTTCCTGCACCAATAAATGTGAGGTGCTTTTATGTGATCTCACAGTGAAATTTGCCTAGTATGTGTATACACAGATGATCGACCTAGACGAGTCAAGAAGGGAAAGCAGAAAAAGGATGTGTGCTTCACATAATAGTAAATTCAGAATTTCGTATTATGCTTGTAATGCAATATTCCCCAAATTAAGCAAAAGCAGCAGTGCGACTCATCACTGTGTGCCTTTCAGATGCTCCTAGGTCAGATAGTGACAGATTGAACTACCAATCAAAGCATTGCCCACTCATCAGGTGGGTATGCCCCTCCCGTACGGAAATATCAGTCTAGTCCTCAGTACTCAGCTAAGCACGTAGGGCCATATGTATCAAGGTACCCATTTGCGATTCTGAAATAGCGATTTTTAAGAAATCGCTATTTCAGAATCACAAATTGGTATGTATGTACAAATTCGCATTTTTTTTGCGAATGCTTAGTATTCCTTAATTGCGATTAGCAAATTGCAAATTCATTCATTCATTCATTCATTTCTATGGGCCAGTAGGCCCATATAAATGAATGGGAATACATTCTCAATTTGCGATTCGCAATTTGAGAATCACAAATTGAGAATGCAATTTCAAGGGTGCCAGGGTGTCCAAGGGACACCCTGTTGCACCCCTGAAATATGTACGTGTGCATACGTGGTGCACATACGTGCCCTAAGGGCATGTATGTGTGGCACATGGCACTTTGAAAAAAGCAAAAAAGTGATTTTTTCAAAGAATTCGCAAATTACCACCAACTGTCAGTGCTTCATACATTCATTTAAGTAATCGCAATTTGAGATTCCTTAAATGTAATCGCAAAAATAGAGAATCGCTTTGCGATACACTGTTGGGATGATACATCCCAGAAGGCCTTTTTCCGTTCGCAAACGTGCCGAATCTGAGAATCGGCCCGTTTGCAAACGGGAAAAGGGTTTGATACATATGCCCCTTATAGTCCTGTTGCTTTTTGCGATCCTAAATCAGACCACTTGACCCCTGTGGAGCAGTTCCAGTTTCTGAATACAAGCAGGAGTCAGAATCCCTTTGGTATTCCTCTTGCAACAGTCAGGCAGTCATCCTTTTTACAGATGTTATCTTCTCCTGTCAGGACATGTCTGAGGAGGTTGCGGTGAGGTGCCAGTACTATCCGGTGCACCGGCCAGTGATTGAAGAATTCCTTCCAAGCAAAATTAATCATTACCTTGCAAATTTCACACCTCCTTGTGAAGCAATTCCCCTCTGGCTTACTTGTTCCATGATCCCTGTGCCTGAAAGAGGTTTAGTTCTTCCCCTACTCACTACCCTATGAGATGATGTATTCTCAGCTTTATCAGGGTTAGAAGTGGTTCAACCTTCTGTAAGCATTGGAGTTAGAAGCTCTTGGAGGGCCCTCGTAATAAATGGCAGCAATTCTTGCCGGCCCCCTTTGTCTTTTCCAAATGAAAGGAAAAACTGTTAGGGCTGCCTTTTGGTCTGCCAACTATTTCTGTCCTCCTCCCATATGTCTATTCCATGCTTAGTGACCAATTATTAACAACATCCGTACCTTTGAAGGCCCAGAGGGCAGTCCATTGTTCTCCATAGTCAAAGTTGATAACAGTTTGCCAAAAATTTGTATTTTGTCCCTGGAGTAGGGCTGGGAGGCAAAACACTTCTAAATAGGGGTGGGCCTAACAGGCGTATTTCTCTCCAGTCTAAATACGTGTAATTACCACAACAATACTCGTAAATATGCCTAAATATGTGAGAAGCTTAATCTAGCATTTATCACTATTTTCTGAGTGCAAAATGCACCTCTGCACACAAAATGGGCCCAAGGATGTATTTTGCACTAAGAAAAAAGAACTAAATGCAGCAGGCTACAAACAGCAGCAGCCAGCAGCACCCTCTGCGCTTGAGTCTCAGAGGTAAAGTTAGACCAAAAGTTTAACATTACTACTTTTCATTATTTACAAAGGGACTTATGAGTACTATCTTTATGACTGTGAAGTTTCGACACTCAGGGTAGAGTTTTTACACTCAGGCAGAATCTTCACACTCATGCTGAATCTCTGCAGTCGGGGCGGACTCCCTGTGGTCCCGGCAGAATAAGTGTAATTTCTTACACCTGTGGGCAATTCATGTCACATGCAACCATGCTCTACAAACCACATAAAAGCGGCACACATCCAAGGCTCTGTTTTTTCCACACCACACTTCACATTTCTGTACTGCTCTTTGCCATCAGCATATTATATGTGAGTGGGAAGAAGAACTACACCGAGGAAGAGACCAATAGGATTATAACTTTTGAAGTGAGGAACTACAAAAATTGTATGGTCGACCTCCATACCTCAGCAGTGCAACACAGAAAACAGTCCTATGGCAGTAGTTAGCTACTTCAGTCAGTGCATTGGGGGAGGATGTCTGGATCATCACAGATGTCAAAAAGAAGTGGCAGGATGAGAAGAGGTGGGTCAAGGTGAAGTTCACCAGGAGCAAGAGCTCTCCCTGGTGGACAAACTGGAACCTGTCTCACACCACTTAAGAAGGATGTCCTCTCCACCGTGCACACCCACCTGCTGCATGGGCTGCCTATGAATAATGACCTTGATGTGGTGCCAGGTAATATGCAATGATTTAAACAATGATGTACAATGACAAATGTGTACGATACACTGCAAATGTAACTGTGAAAGCCACTTCACATTTGAGCTAATGTTCATGGTGAGTTAGACTGTTATGTTTCTCATTTTGTTTATTGCACTACAAGCCCCAGAATATTTTGTGATGGAAATTGTAACTTCTAATTTCTCATTCACAAACAGTGGCCCATCACTGCTAATGATTTCATTTTACATTAGTATATCATTTGTTGGTATTGTCTGTTGACTTCTTCTTTTTATTATGAAATAAAGCCAGAGTAGATTCACCCACTGGAGCAGCGGTCCCTGCACTTCCAAGGAGACAGCTTCATGGGGCACCTTCAACCCATAGGACCACCACAAACTGATACGTAAATATGGCCAGAAGACAGCCCCATCTTGAACAGCAGTAATTGCAATTGTCAGAAAATATATAATGAGTTAAAACACAACAGTAAACTCTGCTGATGTTCTAAAAACATTAGTCTATGATCTAAAAATGACCCTCTGGTGTCCTATATTTTTTAATTTGTAATCCATTGTTCAAGAGTGTGTACTCCTGGTCTTTTGCATTTATTAATTTTGATTTTAGTGTTTATTGTAATTTAGTCATGCATATTGCAGGAGTGGGTGGATAGTGTTTTGATTTAGGTAGTGATTCAGAGAGCACGATGTCAGCAGTCTTTCTTTCTTTTCTATACAGGATGTGGGGCCACGTGTTATGAGGTTATCACGTGACACCACTTACAAAAACAAGATTCATCTGTGGTGTTTCAGTTGAGCACAGATCGATGACTGGAACTTGTTGGTGTTCACGTACTAGGTGGAGGTATGTTTGAATAGTTTTCAGTTTTCGGCACATAAAAAAGGTGTCTGTCTGGCTGCAAAGTTCTCCATCCTTATAATGTGGAGATCCTCCGCTCCCGTGGACTCTTCCTGGCTGGCCGATGCAGGACACGGGAGCGGGTAACATGAGGGGTACAATGGGTAGCAGGGAAATAGTGAGGGAAGAAATACTGGGAGACTCAAAGACAGTGGTCTAGGTTAGGCGTTGGGCAAAGGAAAACAATATAACTACATCCAAGGAAGTGATGGAGGCATTGATGTTGGCCATTTGTCTGGAATGTACCTCTCGGAACATACGGATGTTGTCTCTGATCACCTGTAAGTCTCGACAGTAATCAACTTCAAGGGGTTTGAGTTGAACATAAGGGGTGTGGAGTATCGCGTAGATGTCTCCCTAAGCTCTTTCAGTCAGGAACTTGGAAAGGGAGTAGTCGCAGGGCATGCAGCTGGAGGCCCCTTTGGAATGGGGCCTTCAAGAGTTGGGGAAGGGTCAGTGGCAGGCCCAAATGGTGAAGGGGACTGCCCTGGGGACACCATTTCCAATTTAAATTCTTGTGGTCGGGTGAGAGCCACATTCCTCTTCCTCCTGACTGGAGGTATCCCTATCAATGTCCCCCCTTCAGTCTCTTCAGCCTCCACCCAGGCTGTTGCTGTAGATGTCAAAGGCTCAATTCAGGTGGGTGCACTACCCCTGCCTGTTGGTTCCCTCCTTCTCTACGCTGGTGGTATCCAGAGGACATGCCCACCGATGAGCCTACGATTTCCCGCTCTGCCCCTTGCCCTGTCCCAATGGTCCTTGGCCTGCCTGGTCCACTGAAATAGGAGGCAAACCATTTAGTAGTTGGTGTTCAATTCATAACAAAGCACAAGGCTACATCAAGCAAGTGCTGACTTTGCACATTTTTAATCTCATTAACAATTATATGTTTCTTGAGCACAAAGATATATGTACTATCACTGCAATATCTAAATATTACACACACAATAACATCTTCCTCAATTTAGATCAGTATAGTACTCAGTATTTACTAACCCTCACCATTAGCATTAGTGCAAAGTGAGTTTCTTGACATTGAACTCTACTCTAGGAGTGGAGATGGGGCACAGTCTGGATGGAGCTGTCCACACCTAAAAGTGGTCCCAAGATTATCCTGTAATGTGTTGTCTCAACAGTCTTACACTTACTATCAAGTGTCATCTGTTGCGCAGCATAGTGAAACACAACATACTTAGAAAATTGGGTGTACATATGCAAACAAGGCCTTGGATAGGACCTTTACAAAGATGTGATTATAAATATTGTACTATGGGGCCTATTAGGATTGCGGTTTTTCCGCATCCTCCGGGCCGGCGGAAGTCACCGCCGGCCCAGAGGATGCGGAAAAACCGCAGCGGACCCACCAGAGACCCACCGCCACATTAGGATGGCTGGTGGGTCCTGTTTTCTGTCCGCAGCAATTCTGCCGCGGTTGGCTTACAACCGCGGCGGAAAAGCTCTAATATGGTGGAGGTGTCTCTCAGACACCGTCCACCATATTAGGAAATGCTTGAAAAGATGCTTTTCCGCTGCGGATTTTCCACCGTGGAAAAGCATGTGGAACTTCACTGCGGGGGCCCGTTGCGGGCCCCCTAGGTGAAGGGGGGGGGTGGGGGGTGCACATGGGGGGTACCTATGGTACCCCCCTGCATTTGTATGCAGAGATCGGCAGGCACCGCGCGGTGCCTGCCGCTTTCTGCATACAAAAGCAAAGCATGCATTTTTTACACTGCGGCGGGTGCAGCTTGAAGCTGCACCCGCAGCAATGTTAAGGATAGAGGATGTGACCGCCACCCTGGCGGTCACATCCTAATCTTCACGGGGGGAACGCCACTGCCCATGCGGACGTTCCCCCCTACTCTATGGTGGCGGACGGACTCAGGTCCGTCCGCCATCAGAATCGGCCCCTATATCTTTTGACAACACCAGACACTCTGGTTTAAGGTTTTAAGGTTTCTGGTTTAAGGTTTAAGGTTTAATATTAACTGTACAATTAATTAAAATCTTTACAGTAAAAGGAAAAGGTACAGGAACAATGATTGTAAGCTTCTTTGCTTGGTAAAATGTATACCAAAAAAAAAAACTAAAAAAAAAAACGGTTTAAGAAAGCAGAATGTAGTAAAAGAGTACAGCACCCCTGACTGAGTCCCATATGATTGGAATTTTTCCAACCTTGTGTGCCTTGGAATTAGTCTGTACAGGGGGAGTTTTTTTTTCCTTTAGGAGGCTTGCAAGAGGGGCAATGTCAATGGTTCTACATAGCGAGATCACTTCAGCTTTAGACCACTGCTTTTGCCGTGGGCTTCCCATATGTTGGAATACTTTCGTTATTCACCTTTAAAGCTATCCTAATTTGGTGAACGAATTTTGCAATCTCCCTAGGGTCATTGTGTTGGTGGTTGACCAGCATAAGGCTGATGCTTCAGAGCATGATTTTATACTCCGATTGAGGCAAATCGGACGCAGCAGTCGCCGACGTTCATTGTTGAGATAAGGACAGCAGCAGAGAAGGTGCAACCAAGATTCCCTCTTGTAGGGGCATAACTTGCAGGTTATGGATTCCCCTTTTTGGGCCCATGCGGGGTTAAAGTCTGCTATCCCAAGTGTGATCAGTCTCATGTAAAGAATTTTGCTTCGGCCTGTGTTGTAAGGGTCTCGGTTAGATATGGTTGAGCTTTCCCTACCGTGTATGAGTTATTCAATGGCACCAAATGGGAGCTTCCACAAAGGGTTTTATAGTCAAGGTCAGAAGAGGTTTCATACACTTGTTTATTAACTGCTCTCTTCCAAGCATTCAGTGGAATTTCCTGCCGCTGGATATTTCCTTCCTCAATCTTCAAGGCTTTAATTGCATTTCCCAGCCTGATGTGCCAAATCGAGGCTGGCCCTTCGAAGATGGATCTCAGGTGGAATTTTAAGGAGTTAGCCGGGGCCCTTAATATCCTTAAATACAACTTTATAAGCTCCCCCTGGCAAATCAAGTCTGGCCTCGCTAGGCCAAGCTCCAGTCTCAGCCCAGTTCTTCTTGCTGTCCTTGGTATGTGTAACACCGACTTGTATGCCTTGACTTGGGCTGAATTGAGAAGAGCGTCCAGCTTCCCGGGAAAGGCGAGATGACCGTAACAGATTGCAGGGAGGAGCTTTGCTCTTAGAGCTATCAAAATTGGGCTAGCGGATGGGCTGATCAGGTTCTGCCTTAGTTGCCTTAACAGATGTATTACCTTATTGGCTTTAGAAGCCAGTTGTTTTAAATGTACATTTGCTTTGGCCTGTTCCGTGAACCAGACCCCTAAGTAGTTGTGTGAGGCCAACAGGTTTATTTGAGCATTTCCCAGTTGCCATTGTGCATGCCTTTTTCCGATAGTAGGACCCAAAGATAATTACCTTGGTTTTCCCTTGATTTACTGTTAGGCGGTTAGCGATGTTGAAGCTGTTTAATGCAGTTAGTGCTCTTTGTAGGCCTATCTTCGTGTGGTTCATTATAGCCGTGTCATCAGCATACTGTAAAACTGGTAGCCTCACAATTCCTATTCTGGGGGCTACTAAGCTGGCTCCTTTTAGGGCCTCCCCTAAATCTGCCGTGTATAAATTAAAAAGGATGGGGGCCAGCACACACCCTTGCTTCAGCCCATTTACTGGGGTTATTTTGGGGGAGCACTTGTTTTGACACGCACCCAGGTGGCCTCATATAATGACCTTATTGCCCTTAAAAATTTTCGATGGTATGCCCCACTTTTCTAATTTCCACCATAAACGTTTTCTGTCCACTTTATCGAAGGCTGTGGAATAGTCCAAAAAGCAACAAAATAGAGGGGAGTGGTTCTTCAAGATTGCCTGGGCTGAGAGATGTGCTAGCGCCAGGACATTGTCCATCGTAGATGCCTGGGACCTAAATCCAGTCTGATACATGGGTATTATATTTGCCTCTTCGGCCCATTTTTCTAGGTCATTCAGTAATAGGCGTGCATATACCTTGGCCTACAAGTCTAGCAGGGCAATGAGCCTATAATTCGACGGCTCAAGGCGGTCCCTTTTTTGAAAATTGGAACCAGTATGGAACCCCTCCAGGAGTCGGGAATGGTAGCGGTCAGATAGGTGTAATTGAAGAGCGGAGTTAAGAGTGTCGTCCAGAACTCTGGTGCCAGTTTGAATACCGGCGATGGGATCCCATTGGGCCCCGGGGCCCCGTCGTTCCTCATGCGCTTGATGGTTTTAATGACCTGTTGGATGTTTGTCCAAGTTGGTGTTGTATCATCAGCGTCGGCCGGGCAGTTGTTCCTTGTGTCCTTGCTTGGGCTCAAAGTTGTGCCTTCAGTGTTTGTGCTAATCTGTTGGACTTCCTCAGCTGACTCCGCCTTATCTCTTGATAGGACTTCCTTAGGGGAGTATGTTACATAAAGCTGTTTCACGTATTGCACCCAATATTTTTCAGCTACCCCATTTTCTCTCGTTGGTCCTCGGTTACTCAGCTGGTTAATGAATCTCCAGAGTCGTGCTGATTCTTGTGTTTGAGGAGGGAGAAAACTTTAAGCCAGTTGCTTTCCGTGTTGGCTTTTTTGAGTTCCCATAGTTTCTTCCTTAAAGAAGCCCTCAGTAAAGCTATCGATGCCCCCTCTATTTGTCTGCCCCCTCTTTTCTTTGCTACGAGAGACTTGCGTAAAAGTCTTTTATGTTCTCGTATGTCCTGGGGGCAGGTGTTTCCTGTACTAACTTGCACTTTTGTTATTGTATTTTGAGATTTGGGGTTCCCGAGCTTACTTTGTAGATCCTCAATGATTTTCTCCCATCCTTTTGTGGGAGGGTCCTCTGTAAACTGACTCCCTTCCTGTGCCTGGCCCAGCCATGTTTGAAATTTCCCATCGATCTTATCTGTCCACTTGATCCTCCGCAGGACGCTGTGTTTCTCCTCGCTGCTAGTCTCCCCGATGGGTTGGTAGAAGGTAGCAAGCGGTATGTCCAGCTGAAATGATGCTTTAGTGACCTGTGATAATTTTCCTTCCGGTTTTCGACTTCAAAGTCAGTCATTCTGTCTGCCAGCTCTCTGCTTATCATAATATAATCAATTCTGGGCACGTTCCGGAAAGTGAGGTGAGGCTGCCAGGCGGTCGAGCAAGCTCTTTTCAGAGCGTGAGTTGATGTCAATTTATAACTAAATAAAAGATCATGCAAGGGAGTCGCCCTTCCCGGACCCCGGGGGAATCTATGTTTGTAGCGTATGAGGTTACAGTTATGCTAGTATATAATGCCTCGCACGCGTCGTTGGAGGAATCCTGCATAATGTGAACAATTTGGATGAACTTTTTGAATACATTTTGGAACTAACTTGGTTTAAAACATTGCATAATTGACATGCTTTCATTACCGCTGTGCGTCCATGAATGGGGTAAGAGCTTGCCCCATTGCTTCTTGATGGACATCCATAATTTCGTGGCTTCGGGCAGACCCCGACTCTGGGCCAGCACGCGAATAAACACAAAATGGACAAAATAATGAAAAAATTGGTGTGCACTTCGTCATTTCCCTTGGATTATTTACTGTCTGCCTTTCGACGAGTAGCACCTACATGAACAATGATATCAACGGAGAAACACGATCTAGACACTTGCGAGACCATGGAAGAACAGACTTTTTTTAAATGGATTCACAGACTATGAATTGAGACTGTTACATCACACATTTCGATGTTATTTGAAGCAATGTTCTTGTATACATTTTATATACTTTTAGGAGAATAATGATGTTAGCTTGTGAATAATTAGTATACCAGCTTTGAACACGCTTTATATGATATCTTTGAATCAACGTAATTCAATCAATAGGGAGGGCGGGGAATTCAACATGGATGTTTAAGATTGCGGGTAGAATGTATGATGGGAGTTGTAGTGCAAGATTATGTGGACAACCATCAGTTTCATGTACATCACAGGACCAATTTCATTTTTACACTGTCTATGTGAACAGCGCGTTTAAATGTACGTATCAAAGAGGATGGTTATTTGGTAAGAGGTGGGGCCAAGGGATTGACTAGAGAGTGTAGTGGTTAATACAGGTTTCATATGAGTCATCAAGGGGCGGAGTTTGAACGTGCAGGTTACAAATAGTGAAATGTGGGAGAAACACAGTTAGGGAACCAGCTGGGAGGGAATTAGAATGATGTTTTGAAGGTAAGGGAGCAGATGGAAGGGTTTTTCTCGCTTTAAAGACCAATTGGAAGTTTGCGCATGCAGAGGGATTGTTATATTCAGTTCAGCGTCGACACATAGGCAGTTTGGTGTACCTTGCATACTCAGGATGAACACATGGGAAGGATTAGATTTGTTGATGTTTGACGAAATGGAGGGAGGATTACTTAGACATTTATTAAGAAGACAGTGGCGGTATACGGTCACAATGAGCAGGAAAACGTTGAAAGCGTGATTAAACAAGTGCTGAGAAATGTGTTTTACATAATTCAAATACATACTATTTTGGTATTGAAATGTTGTTCTTTAATTTTTAATTGTAGAAATACCCCTGACAAAGGGCCTTGGGCCCGAAATGCATTGGGTTATCGTGATGAAATTTATGAAGAATACCGGCATACACTCCTAGCTACCGATTAAGGCCTCGGCATGATTGTAGCATATGAGGTTACAGTTATGCTAGTATAATGTCACGCACGCGTTGCTGGAGGAATCCTGCATAATGTGAACAATTTGGATGAACTTTTTGAATACATTTTGGAACTAACTTGGTTTAAAACATTGCATAATTGACATGCTTTCATTACCGCTGTGCATCCAGGAATGGGGTAAGAGCTTGCCCCATTGCTTCTTGATGGACATCCATAATTTCGTGGCTTCGGGCAGACCACGACTCTGGACCAGCACGCGAATAAACACAAAATGGACAAAATAATGAAAAAATTGGTGTGCACTTCGTCATTTCTCTTGTTCTATTTAGAGCTCCCAAGCTGGTTGTCCCTTGTAGGACCGATCAAGTGGCCTTTCTCCCGCTATCTGGGGCCAGGACGAGTGGGTATTTTGGGAGCGACAATATCTGAACTTCAATGCCCCAGTCCGCTAGGAGGGTTGAGTTTTTCACAATGGCTTGTTGTGTTTCTTTATTCTTTAGTCCCAACACGGTGGAGTCACCGTGTGTATCCCCTTTCAAACTCAGGAATTTCACCCATTCTATGTCCCCTGTTTGTGTCTTGTCTAGGGTGTCCAGATGTTTGAAAAGACGTAGGATGTTACTCTGGTTCAGAATGTCATGTTTACCCATACTGGAAAATCTCGGAGTGAGGGCCACCTCGTACACAGCTGCTGATGCACCTGCGGTTTGAGCCCAAAATCCATTTTTTGTTGCAGTATCTGCTAGGGAAGGCATTGTCCTAATGCTCCCTTGAAAGATTGAGGGAGGGCCCCTTGCGGGCACTTAATTTGGTCATAGTTAGTCCTAATAATAGACTGGGACTGAGTGCTTAGTTGTGGTGGGTGCGGAGTTGCCACTTGTAGCAAGGGATTTGCCGGGATTGTCTGTGTGAGCCATTCTGAGGGTGGTGGGCTTGTTCTGGCCCTTAGCTGGTTAGCCGTGGGGATAATTTGCCTTGCTGGTGATTTTTCGCCCTTCGAGCTCGGGGTGCTTGATAATGTGGTTTGCTTGTGTTGTACTTCCTTTGGGAGGGAGACTGGGGGGATCCTTTTGCCCCAGTTTTTATCTGTGAATATTGGGTACAACTGGGTCGCTTTTGTCCCCCCCTTTGGAGGCGGTTGCTGGAATTTCAATAGCTGTGGTTGTCTAATTTTTTACTTTGTTTTTTTCTGTTGCTTTTTTAGCTTCTTTTTTGCTCTCCTCGAAATAGGGGGATCCTGTGTATCCGTTGTGCCTGACGAGTCTTCCTGCGGGACTGTTCCAATGGCGTTGCTATCCCTGTAGTTTAAACTTTGGGGGGTTATGGATGTTAATGGGCTGCTGTCTGACTTGATGGTCGTGTGCTCTGCGTTTTTGCCATGGTCAGCTGTGTCCTTCTTCCCTGATGGCGCCCAGGGTGGCTGTGTCTCCTTCGGGGTGTGAGTATTTTGCTTCACCCTATCTACTTTGCTGTTTAACATTGGAGCCGCCGTTCTCTCTTTTGCTAGTTCCACTATATCGGCTAGCTCCTCAGGTAGAGAGGCCCACTTCTCGATAAGGTCTAAGCAGCGACAAGAACAGGCCCCCCGGTTGGTAAGCTCATGTTGGGAGATCCTGTAATCCAGGGCCTCCACCTTGGAGTTTATGTCTGCTAAGCGCCCGGCTATTGACTGCAGGAGATCTATTTGTAGTTCCATCTTAGTTGATTGCCACAGGAGGGCTTTGTTGGTAGCACTATTTGACTATATGAGTTGGATTCTCTGTGGTCATGCCTGTATTGCCATTGCAGGTGAGATAGTCAGCCTTCATTTGGTGGGCCCATAGGGACTCTAGAGGCCACGACGAGATTGGAGTTAGAGCGAGGGTTCTTTCGATCTTTTGTTCAAGGTTATGGAGGAAAGAACCCAAAAGCTCTCCAGCGACTGACAACACAGGGGCAGGGGAATCTGGTTGAGGATCCGTTAGATTAAGGTTCATGGGTTCATGTTGAGGGTTACTTGTGTCCAGGATCTGAAAGGAGCTTTAGTCTGGTGGATTTGCACTGTTGTCATTGTCATTGCTGTGGGACCGCTTTTAGGGGGGGCTGTGTCTATGGTCTTGCAGGTTGTGTTGTCCTGCATCTTGTCTGAGGACCGGACGGGGGTTTCACCCCTGCATTCTCCTGCTGATAGCTTAGAGTGTGGTTGCTCGTGGGCTACACTGGACTTTTCCTGGTTAGTCGTGAGTTCCTCGCACGGGAGTGTCACATCCTTAAGGGAGCAAATGGTATTGGGTAGCAATCTGCTGTGATCGTTAATACTACTGTCTTGGACCGGGCTTGAAATGCCTGGGATGGTGACCTGGGAGGAACAGTGGATGCTAGCAAGAGCCTCGTTTTTCTTAAAATATTTTCTAATCGAGCCTCTTTGGTCGTCCTCTTGTGGCTTTTCATTTATGCTGTTGGTTAGTGAGTTGCTCCTCATCATCCGTGTTGTTGTCTTGTTGGTTGGAGATTGGGCCGTGGGGCTTCCTTTTGACCCCCATTTGCCGGGTGTCCTGCTGGAGTTTTGGCTTTCCGGCTTGTAGGCAGATACTCCGAGGTTTTCCGTTGCTATAGGGAGGGCACCCCCGATGGAAAGTCTGCCAAGGCGGCGGCCAAACTGGAGTTACACTTGTGTGGATCAAACCAGACCAGACCAATCCAAAATGAAGCAATGTGAGGCGGTGATGGGGCAATATCGATGTGCAGGCCTCCCCTCGCCTCTCCTTGCCTTGGAGAGCAGTCCGAAGTGGGTGGGTGCGGCAGCGTGACGGCACGCAGCGCGGCAGCTCTTAGCTCCTGGCACCTGGCTTCAGGGTCTGCCCGGGCCCCCCCCCCTCGCCGCTCCTTGCCTTACGGGGCAATCCGAGGTGGGTGCGGCGGCACGCCAGGACACAACACTGCAGCTCCTTGAGGAGAGGCTAGACCACAACAGCCTGCACCAGCCCAGGAACGGTTTGTCAGGGATTGTCAGGGATCTTGCCCAGAGAGCAGATTAAAGTTGCCAGTTATCACTCTTCTTTCCGATCGGGTGGATGACCCGCTCACTGATGATGCTGATGCTCTCCTCTCTACTCCACTCCACTCCGCTCAGCCCCTCTAAATATACAATCGTGTGTCAGCCCCCAGCAACACTCGCAGCACCATCAAGTCTCCGAACATGGGCACGAACCTTCCTGCAGCACACAGCCGGACCGATAACAGATCTGATGGAGTGCTGAGGGAGGGAGGGCTGCGTTGGTCCCGCTGCTCGCCCCTGGTCTCTTTTGTCTCCTCCTTGCCGGGTGCAATGTTAGGTGTGGCGTGGCGGGTGTGCCGAGAACAACTCGCTGAGGTGTAATGGCATTCAGAGGATACTGGCCAAAAGAAAGGTTTTCAGAAGGAGTTCACAGAAGCTCGCAGAAGAAGCTCACAGAAGCAGAAACGGGTAAAGCGGGTAAAATGGGTAAAATGCAAGCGGAGCTCACGGGGCGGGCCACAGGTGTTGTCAGACCTGGTCGGACCCGCCAAAGACCACCACCCCCGGCTCTTACTTTGCGGCCGCCTCTATCGGTAGCCGTGATTGCGTTTTTTCCGATCTCACCTTGTTAGGTGCTGGCAGTGCCAAAGCAGGATCGGGTGCAGGTAGGGTCTCCCAAGAAACCTCGCACCGCGCGTGCGAAAAGGCTGTGGAATTTTATTTTGGCATCCCGGTCCTAGGTTTACGAAAGCCCAAGTTGAGGGCTGCTCTTCTTCCACATACAGCGGCTCAGCGGCTCAGCGGCTCAGCGGCTCAGCTGCTCAAGCTCTCTCTGCGTGTTTCACTCTCCAGCTCCAGCTCCTTGCTCCAGGGTTTGCTGGTCCGGCCACGCGGCACACGCTCGCTCACTTCTCCCCACAGATCTCCGTCTCGCGTCTCCCTCGTCCCGCGCCTCTGCCTCTGCGGACCCCCCTCCGCAGTCAAGCCGCAGTCAAGCCGCTCTTCAGGGTGCTCCCGAGGGAGAGGAGGGCAGAAGAGGGCGGGAGGATGAGACAGAAAGCTCCTCCGATCATGGAACGCCGACTCGTACCCACCGGCTCATTGACTCTCTCTGGCTCTCTGGCTCTCTCGGACTTTCGCTCAGCTGCGCCACTAACAGCCTCTCTATATGGCAAGTTCCATGCAAACAACACAGGTCAAGGGAATGCTTGCAAGCATGTCCTTCGACAATACCCACCCAGTCCTGACCAGAGATAGGGTGAGTGGCAGCATCACAAGCAACGGCTTCAATGATTGAAGTAGTGGCATCCGACAAAGAGAATAACGATAGCTCTGACCACCAGGAAGGGGCCTCTGATATTGAGCTTCTAGATGTGACCCCCTCGACCCCAGCTGATGAGGAAATTATTTGACTAGTGCCACTCTATTTTTTTTCTTGTTGGTCATGTTACGTGGGTTTTGTTATAATTACTACTCGAGCTGATGCAGTAGCACATTTGAAAACTGCCATTGCCTTTCCCCCTCATTACCACCATTTATGGTATTTGGAAGTGAGATGGTATGTATTACTAACCTATTGGCCTGTATAGTTTGGGTGGCCAGCCATTGCTGTGCTGCTTCGGGGATGGGGAGTTGGGAAAACTGCCCCTGTCACTAAAGTCTTGGCAGTATGCGTGGGGATAATTGGGAGAGGGAGGTGGTTGGGGAAGGGTCCTCTGGTAGATTGTCATGTAGCTAGCTCTATGGCTAACTCACAGTGCAACTACAAACTGATGGCATGAAACATACACAGCATGGGTTCTTCTACCAATTGTCATAAAATCCTGAACCCGGTCACCTCTGCCAGTGGTGGTAGGGTCAGCTTCATGCTACTATATACTCAGTCTTTGCGACGGGGGTGATGCTCTGCGTGCGAACGGGAGTTCCTTTTAAGACAACCACAATTAACATAGATAAAGAGGGTCGATGTGTCTTGGTGGAGCAGTGACTTTGCGGGAAACCCTTGATGCTGGGCAATGTTTACATGACAAATCATGATCAGACCTCATTCCTTCTCACCCTATCTGCACGATTATCTCATATGAAAGGGCCGTACCTCATTGGAGGTGATTTTAGTTGTGTTTTAGACATGTCTTTGGACTGTACCATTCTTCTGCTCCCTTGAGCAGAAGGCCATAGAGAAGCTGCTGGCAAGGTTTCTTTGAATACCCCTTACGTACAAAAGATCCCACTGACAGATTTTACTCTTTTGTCTCGAGCCTGTACCAGGTCCACTCAAGGACTGCTCACCTTGTATGCTTCAAGTCTATTATTAGCTGTATTTTACACACAGAATATTTGAGTTGTGCAGCTAGTGAACGGATGCCCACTCATACCATCTTGGCAGCTACACTCATCTTTCCTTGAGTATGCTGTCTTTAGAGACTCTGTAGCTGCCAGAATCACTGAATACTTCACCACTAACCCATGTTCAGTATCTAGTTGTGATCTAGAATGAGAAACTTTTAATGATGTGATGAGGGAGCAATGCCTGGGGCAGTCAGTGGATATCTGAAGTGATCTGGAGAGAGACCGCTGGAAGTTGGAGACTGATATCCATGAGCAGAACAATGAGCTGGGCAGCAACCTGGGAGCCCTTCTGCGGTAGCTGGAGACAAGCAAGTTCTACAATGTGGTTCTGGAACGGCTGCGATGCCATGATTACAAAAAATATGTAAGTCAGGTACATGATGCGGCGGGGAGGTGGCTTCTTGCCTGGTTGGTTCACGGAGAGAGTAAGGGTGCCCCTATTACTTGTCTAGTTTCGACAGGGGTCTTGGTCACCTTCTTGCCAAACATATAAATGAGGCATTCAGTTCTGATAGATGTGTCCTTCTTTTGCCTGCTGGAACTAGACCTTCCGATAGCATTAGCATCCTCCTTGGAGGGACCCACCCCTTAAGGCTCTTCTGCAGGCAGAACAAGAACCACTAGGTGCTCCAGTGTCAGACATTGACTTGAGAAATGCCATAAAAGACAGGGTGAAAGGTAATATGTCTGGGGAAGAGGGTCTTGCCTATGAATTGTACAAGGTGTTTGTGTCTACTTCGGGGGATGTGATACCCTCAGACTTCTCTACCTGTTGAAGTCTGACTTCAAAATTATTAGTAAAGTATTTGCTTCCCGGTTGTTACCCCATGTGCAGGCCTTGATTCATGGAGACCAGAACAGTTTTATAGCAACCTTTAACACCTTTCACATGCTACGTAGATTTTATTCAATCCAGTAGGCCCATGACCAGTCACTTGACTCACAGCAGTAATTGTGTTGGTAGACCTAGAGAAAGCCTTCAACGCACTGCGTTGTGACTTGTTGGAGACCACTATGTATCGCATGGGACTTGGTGCTTATTGGATTAAATGGGTCAGGAGACTGTACACTATCCCAATGGCTAGATTTAAAATAGGACGCATGATTTTGGAAACCTAGAAAAAAATATGCAGGGGCATTAGGCAGGATTGCCCCCTGCCACCCCTCCTATTCGCCCTGGCTATGGACCCGCCGGCAGAAAGGTTCTGAACAGCAGAAATAGATTGGGGCATTAAGTTAGATGGTTCAATTCATGTTATTTAATTATTTACAGATGACCTGCTTAGTTACCTCAGAAATTGTGTGAATGATATTTCCAGGGCCCTGCAGCTACTTGAATAATTTGAAATATGATTGGGTCTCTGGGTAAATTGAAGTAAAACATGTTTGTTGCTGGATTGGGTCACCCTACTTGCTCAACCAATATACTTTGGGCCCAGTGAACCTTTAAATACTTGGGCATCCAGGTCTTCCAGGTCTGCCATTACCTGGTTGATCTCTGAGATGGGAGCCTGGGGTAGGCATTCATTCATTTCATTTCATGAAGCTTTATTCGGTGCATAAAACCATGCCCATAAAAGCATAAGCAATACAATACAAAGCAGCAAATACAGATTTAAAAATACAGGTGAAAACGAAAATTAAAATAGACGAATTATTAAAATGTCATACTTTTCCTATATTCAATTAATTTATATATAAAAGTGGCAGTATAAAAACATTTGTCCGGGGAGTTCATATTATAGATCAACTTCATTGCATCTTCCACATTGTAGATACCATACTTTACAAACAAAGGTTTCGAGTAGGTAACCCGAACATTCAAGAAAAGGGGGCAGATTAACATAAAATGTAGGGTGCTTTGTTTCGAGTGCCCGTCACACGGGCAGGGGCCAACAGGGTACTTTTTTGGTTGAGGGAAGGCCACCAAAACATGGGCCATTCCAAATCTGAGTCTTGTTAGGAAAAATCTATGGCTTGTTCTAGTTACCATACTCAGGTACTTCTGATAGCCTTCGCTTTCAATATATTTATTGTAAAGCTGGACTGTTGTAAGGCAACTGTTCGCTACAGAACGTTTTTGGGATCTATATAGCATAAAGGTATCTTTCATTTCTTGTTTAGAGATAGTTCCAATGGAACATGAATCTAACACTATGTTGATCCCATAGATAGTTAGGAAACTGTCAACAACATATTTAAGCCAGGGTATCTTAATACAGTTTTCCAGGTTGAGACAATCCCTGATAACAAGTTGATTGAACACTGTCTCATCCTTGCGCCAAATCGATTGAAAAAGCATCAAAGGCCTTAGCGGGATGAGGTCGCCTAAATACGCTGCCCCTACCTCCTTATGGATTAAATCAGTTGCAGCTGAGGCAGGTAAGCACAAGAGTTTTTTAAGGAAGATATTTTCTTCCCTTTGCAACAAGCCTTTATTAGTGTAACCCCACAACCCAGCCCCATATAATGCAATAGAGACACTCCTTGCCTTGTAGATCTGCATCATATCTCTAATTTGCCTATCCCCTCGCTTAGAAGCGAATTTAAAAATGCCATAAGAGCTTTTTTTTTTACCATCTTCGTTCTTACGTTTAATAAATCCTGGGACCAGCTTCCATTGCTAGAAAAAATAACACCCAAATAGCAAAATGTATCCACCTGCTATACTTTCGCCCCTTCAATAAAGAAGGCCTGGTTTTTATTAATTCTGGCCCCACAGATCATGGTATGGGTTTTACTTTTATTGATCAACAACTTCCTCTCAGAAAACCGATCCATCAGGCCCTGTAGCCAATAGCGGTCCGTGATAGAAGTACGGCATCATCTGCATAAAGCAGAACTGGCACCCTGGACCCAGCTACCTGAGGGGCATCGGCCTTAACTGTTTTCAAGACGGAGTCTATGCCATTAATAAACAGAGTGAACAACAAGGGGGCGAGGACACACCCCTGTCTTATCCCTCGCTTTACACCAAAATTTGGAGTGCACTCACCGCTAGCCCCATTTCGCAAACAGGCTTGCATCTTGTTATATAGTATAGCTAGAAAGTAGACAATTTCTTCTGGTGCGCCAAGCTCTAACAGGACTTGCCATAGTAGCGAGTGATCAACCAGATCAAATGCGCTGCTTAAATCGGCAAAGCAGAGATATAAATTACCCGGCTTAGCCTTGGTATACTTGCCGATCAATAGTTCTAAATTCAGGCATTGATCTAGGGTCCCGCGACCCTTTCTAAAGCCATATTGGGAGGTAGCAAGAATCCCCTTCTCCTCTGCCCAGTCTTCCAGCCTGGACAGCAGCACCCTACTCATGATTTTCACCGATGCGTCAAGTAAACTAATAGGTCGATAATTACATACTGCTGTCTTATCACCCTTCTTATATATAGGGACGATAATTGAATCTCCCCAGGTAGGTGGAATCAAGGCTGTAGCTGCTGCATTGAGAACTAAAGTAAGTATCGGTCCCCACAGTAAAGGAAGAGCCCTGTACACATCAATTGGGACTCCATCGGGGCCCTGAGCCTTTCCCCCTTACTAGCTTTAATGCTGCATTCAACCTCTCCCAGGATTATGTCCAAAGGGACTATAGGCCAATGCTTTTGCACTACTTCGTTTGCGCCGTTGGCTTGAAATATGGATGAAAAGTGGCGTCCCATGCCTCGCTACTGATGTTAGATGAAAGTAGGGGAGTTTTATCACCTTTAAGGAAGGGGGAATTAACAGTGGACCAAAACAGGCAGCTGTCAGAAGTTACTGCTGCCTGCGTTAGTCTATCCCACGCTTCCTGTTGTAACTCCCGCTTCCTTTTGGTGAGTGCCATTTTATAATCATGTCTCAGGAGTAAGACTTGATTCCTATGCCTTGGTTTAAGGGCTAGGGCCTGCTTCAATTGGGATAGAAGGGCTGTGCACGCGTGATCGAACCAACCCTTACCGTGGCCGGTCGAACCTGGCATTTTTCCCATAAAAACGCTATTAATAATTCTGTTAATATTGACAAAATTATTAACAATAGAAACAGCCCCACTACCTAGTGTCAAGATGTCATTAATATCTGCCAAAGTGCTGGTTATAATAATAGGCAGAACTATTTCAGATTTTTCCCCTTTCAGCCTCATCCTTGTCCCGTTTGACCTGTGGGACTCAATATTATCTAGGGTTCTCAATACCCGCTGATCCCTGCAGTTCCAATTTTCTATTTTCATGGCTAAACAGTTATGATCACTTAGGTTAGGTACCTCAATAACTGCAGCCGAACAATAAGGTGCTATGCTAGCTGAAACCATAATATGATCAATGTTAGAATTAGTGTTTCTCCCGATAAAGGTAGGGATAGTATGTCCACAAACATATTTATCCGGTTGTACCAGCTCTAAATCATAAGCTGACATAATACCGTTAATTGCCTCCCCATAGACATTGTGTGGGAAGTGGGGTGTATTAACACCATTATTGTTTAACACCCCACAAACCCTGGAAAGTGACAAAGGGCAAATTGAAAAATTAAAATCGCCTAACCAAATATAAATAAAAAGACATGTTGCTTCTGCTGCAAGCTTTATGAGGGCACTTTCCAATTCATCTATAACATTGTGCCGTGAATTATTAAAAATATTGTTATAGAAGTTAATTAAAAGGACCTCTGTACCTTAATTCAATTGTACCCATAAAATTTGGGAATGAGTTCCAACTGTTACATGTTTTACTACTTTCAACGTCAGGTCCACAGATAGGAGGAAAGTTAAACCTTCTTTAGCTCTCCCATGCCTCGACTCAACAGCTTCTAAACCGTAACATGCATACGCTTCAAAACTAGGTTTTGTAACACACCATGTTTCTTGGAGGCATAAAATGTCGTAAAACCTGATCATATTCTCCCATCCTAAATTATTCTTTTTCGAAGCCAACCAGCTATGTTCCAGCTCACAATGGAGGTTCCCCCTATAGTACACTTATTAGGTTCATTTTGGTCAGCAATGAGGTTAACATCAACCTCGATGGAACCAATGTTAGAGACCTCGGCATATGCTGTTAGTTGATTACTCGTTTCCCTCCCTATATCCGTGTCAGATACCATAACACGGTCAAACACTATAGAGGTAGAATCCTTGGATTTCCCCAGATCTAAACCAGGCCCACCTAAGTGTGTTCCTTGGACGTTAAAGGGTGAATTAAGCTGAGATGTAATGAACTTTAGATGCCAATCGTTCTGGTCCAAAGAGCTCAGAGCTTGGAATCTATTCTGTAATGGTACCTCATATATTGGACCTTGGTTGATGGTAAAGGGTGTACCTCTATTGGTAGCATGGGGCATCTTACTGAGATGATTATAAAAGTATCCCAAAGGGCGTACAATTACAACGTTAGCATTTGGGGTTGGAGAGGCAGCTCTAAGCAGGACAGTTGCGGCATGCTGAGGATATTTAAAATTAACGATAACACATTCCCCCCTACAGGACTTACTTGAGTTCCCAATCCAGTTACCTCTTCTTGTTGTTAGTATTTGGTCTGAATAGTTGGTTGGGAACCCACATTGCCTGTGTAGCCACGAAACCGTTTTGTTCTTAAGAGAATCATGTAACTCCTGGATTTGGGGTGTGTGTGACTGACTAATATCGAGAGGCGGAACATTAGTTAAAACAACTACATAAGGAGCACTGTCTGGTGGAAGATCGATATAACTACTCTTCTTTGGCGCAGATCCTCCTAACATATTTTTTGGTACTGTTGTTGCCTGTGCAATCCTACTACCCCCTGATAAAACAAGTGAAGCTACTTTATTTAAGCTCGGCTTTTCAGCGGGTGGCTTCGGGGCATTATCACGGACAATCCTACAATCCGCTGGTGGGCCGGCTATAACTACTTTATTTAGGCTAGACCTCACAAGTGGCTTCGGGTCAGTTTCATTAGAAGTTACCCCCTTCTCTGTAGGTCTAGAGTTGTCATTCTTTCCAATATGCGCATCCAGTAGTCTGCCCAATCTACCCACTTCAACTGTCAAAAAGTCTAGTTTGTCCACAAGTGGTTTGACAATTGTCTCAAACTTCCCCTCTATAATACTAACGAGTAAATCAAATTGCTCTACATTAGAGTTAACCTTGCAGTTCTTATTCATAGTCTCTTATTCGCTGGCGTTGTTATTGAGTGTGGGTTCCGCTTTCTTTTTATTATGGGTTCCCCCGTGCCTGGTTTGTACTTTCCTGCAGGCCCTCACTGTTCGCAGGGCGCACCGTGGAGCACCGTGGTGTAATGGCATCAGGTGTTTCGGTTGATTCGGGGGGGGTCCTGAGTTTGGACTGGATCAGCTGGTATTTCCATTAAAGCAACATCAGGATCACCATTATCGACCCCAGGCAGGTCATTAGTAATTACAGGCAATGCAGGTGGTAAGTCTGGAGAGTTCTTCCGGCCTAACGACTTTCTACGGTGGTTGTTAATCTTGTTCACAACCTTACAAAATAATTGTCCATGTTTGATTTATGTTTGGACATCTTGGAAAACCAATATAGAGGTATGGAGGTATGAGCAGGGGGCAGGCAGTTGGACTCAAGAAGCAAAAGAAGTATAAAGGAACTATGTGGCACCAGAGGCGTATGAATTCTATTTTAAAATGAGTAAGTAACAGTCAAATAATCACATGGCTTTTAACTTACTGAGTAGAATGGACTTTGTCCCGACAGCCAAGGGGGATTGCCAAGCCCTGCCTCGTTCTGCCCCGGACGGCCACAGTTGGCCCGCCCTTTGCCCGGGCTTCGCCCGGCGGACGCCCGTGTGCGCCCGCGCTGCGGGGATGGTCAGTTGATTTTATACCCTTCCGGTTTCCTTAGAAGGGGGCGTGGCGTTTTTTAAACACCTCCGGGCGTAGGCAGAGGCGTCGCAGGTGCGCCTTGTGACCCCGGGGCTGCTGGTAGTGGTAGTCCCGCTGGCCGTTTCCTTCATGGCACGGAAAGGAAAAGGAAAGCACCCGGCCGTTCCCCTCACGGTTCTCGGACTGGTGCAGCAGGTAGGTTCCTTCACGTCCCGCACTGCGGCGGGAACTTGCCATTTTTCTAGCGCCTCCGGGCGCAGGCAGAGGCGTCGCAGGTGCACCTTGTGACCCCGGGGCTGCTGGTAGTGGTAGTTCCGCTGGCCGTTTCCCTCACGGCGCGGAAAGGAAAAGGAAAGCACCCGGCCGTTCCCATCACAGCTCTCGGTCGGACTGGTGCAGCAGGTAGGTTCCATCATGTCCCGCACTGCGGCGAGAACTTGCCGTTTTTCTAGCGCCTCCGGGCGCAGGCAGAGGCGTCGCAGGTGCGCCTTGTGACCTCGGGGCTGCTGGTAGTGGTAGTCCCTCTGGCCGTTTCCCTCACGGCGCGGAAAGGCAAAGGAAAGCACCCAGCCATTCCCCTCACGGCTCTCGGACTGGTGAAGCAGGTAGGTTCCTTCACGTCCCCTGGGGTAGGCTTTCTGGTCTCGGAGCTTCTATGTTTCTGTTTTGACACACCCTCAAGCTACCAATTATGGCACATATTGCACTCTCTAAAATGGTCATGCTCCCAGGCTTCTTTACTTTTTTGTAAACTCGTTTGACATTCAAAATCCTTGTGTCCTGCTTTTGGAGACTTGTGGGAATTGATTTGGGATGGTGGGCGCCATAGAGTTCCATTAGGTACCCTTCCCCGCTCCCCACTTAGGGATGGCCTGGAAGTACCAGACTTTAAATTGTACTTCCTTGCAACTCAGCTCCAGTGGATCACGAAAGGGCTTAATGGAGTAGGTTTATCAGAACTCAGTCATTTGGGCACTGAACCCAAGCAGGGACTCCTGCCGGTGATGCTGTTGCACCCAGCACTTCAGATCCTCAGCCCAGATATCCATTTGTCCTCTGCCCTGGGCTGCTGGTGACCTGGGCTGCAGCATACTTTTACAGTGACCCCTTATACACATGAGCTCTAAATGGAGTGGTTACAAAATATTTGAACACTCTTTGGGCTCATTGGTCTGTTGACTTGGGCCGGGACATGACAGATGCTCAATGGAGGAGGGTGTTTGCATATGCAAAGAAAGTCTCTCACAAAACACGTCTTAAATGTGTACAATTCAACAATACTCACAAGGCGTACCCTACTCATCATAGGAGTGAGACTATCTATGGCAGGGAGCCTAAAGGTTGCCTTCGCTGTGCAGCATTGGACACTCACTTTTGCCACATGATTTCAGGTGGTCCTGGGCTTGCAGGGTTCTGTGGGGATGTAGTTTTGCGTCTTAATAAGTCCCTGCCTAGGTCACACCTAATACACCTCCTGTTTGTTTACTGGCCCTCTTCTGTAGGCAGGGCCCCAAGAAGAAGGCGTGGAGCAGATCTGTGGACATGGCCCTCGCTCTGGCCAACCAACAAGTGGCCATGATCTGGAAATTGCCCAGGGGACCTAATGTGGAAAAATGGGTGTCTGACATCAAACGCTGGGCACAGGCTGAGGAAAGGGTGCTTCAGAGGGAGGAAGCAAGAGATGTCCATCACAGACTTATTGAACTGTTCTGGAGGGTAATGGATGATGAATGGGAGTCCCCTGAGGTTGGGGCTGCAGTTGGCTCTGAGGAAGGGCAGAACGTGGAGTTGAGACCTGGCTACGAAAGTTAGCCAAACCCTGTTGGGATTGAGGATGTGCAGATCCAGGGTCAGTCATAGGCACAGTGGATTGCCCTTCCCTGGCCCCCTTCAACTCCCTACTTCTCTGCAGCTGATGTTGTTCTTGCATTCTTTGACAAGACTTAGACATACATGGACACAGTTATAGATTGTATTTTAAATGCATATTATTATCATCTTATGGCGTGTAGTCCTCCTGAATTCGTGACCATAACCCCATCCCTCGTGGGTGTTTGCTTGCTCATGCTAGTACAACGTGGGCTAATAATTGTAAACCCAGGAAACTGATTCTATGTTAATATTGTACCATATTTTTATAACCTTTGAAATGCCAATGAACAAAAGTGCTAATAATACTGGCAAGTGCCACATTTAGCTTGTCAGGACGGCTTCATTTGTGCTGTAACACTGGTAATCAAACTTGCATAGTTAGTACAGCTACCTAGATATTAAAAGTTACATACCGTTGAGAAGATGTGTGTATTTCATCTCACTTGGATATGTTTGTATAATTTTGAGTGTGTATCACAAAGTCAGCCTTTACTTTATGGTACAAAATTATAATAGTATATATCGAAAAAATGCATACAAAAAGCATTAACAATATCCAAACCTGAGTGCCAAGAAAGCAATTGGAGTATGTGCTCTCTAGAAATAATTTTAACATAACATCACATATTAACACTTGACATTGTCCAAGCACTTTCTTCACCATTGCATATAGATGTTATAAGACCCTTAGTTCAATAGAGATGATGATGTAAATGCATGTATTCATTAAAATTCTCCTATATGGGTAATTTACCCAGTTGTGTTTCGAATACTACAAGTCCCAGAATGCCCTCAGAAAACAACATTCCAATTACTCCAATGATACATAGACCTTATAAGTACCGCAGCCATTAATTAGAGAAGGCGAAAGGTAACATTAAAACACAATGGTCCATCTCTTTTACCACTGACACCATAATACCAGACACATGATGCAGTTCATGCATGTATCAGGTCTCTTCTGCTCAAACTTCTCCAGTTGAGCATGGATATTCGGCAAGGCTGTATTCAGAACCCTCCTGTTGAGTGGGCTTAGGTGGAGCCTCTGTGAATGGGGCTAGGAGGAGAGGCCCAACAAGTCCTACCCCTTAATTTGGGCCCAGAGTTGCAGGTCCTCCCAGCTCTTATGACACATCCTGGCCTGCCGATGGTCGACACTCATTGCACTCTAGCACACTGCGATATCTTGCCAGCATTAGGTGCACACTACACTACTCAGCTGTCCCTCTGGTCCCCCCATAAAGCTGAAGGTATTTATCAAGTACCTCCTCAGTTAGTATGTTCAATTCAGATTCACTTAAAGGGGGTGTCTTGTCCTGAAGTCCCTCAGCCATATTTGGGACAGGTTAGTTAAACGGAGCTGCAGGATGGCAGAGGATCTTGCTTAGAGGTGAGGATGGCTAAAAATATCCATACTATTCCCTGTTTGTGATTTCCTCTATAAAATCTTTGTAACACAGCCTAACTGTGGAGATTCCACTCTGGAAGTGGAGTTTACGCCTTCAGTTCAGAGAGTTTGTACCCTGGCATCGAGTCCGCACTTGGGTTAGAGATTATGCAGTCAAGCTGGAACCCAAAGATTTTAAACAGGAAATGACAAATGGGAACTAAAAAGCTGGAAGTTCAGTACAGGAAGTTGCCTGCAGCCATTTTTGGACAATTGGTGGACATTAGTCCTGCATGTGTGGTGCATTCAGAATTACATACAATACAAAATGGCTAGCCTTATTGAATCTGGCCCTTAATTAGTATTTGAAAGCATGAAGGAGTCTGTTTCTGAGCATACAGCTATGCCAAGGTCCCCAGGTCCATGAGAGATATGCTGCTCCAGTCCAGGTTTTTCTTTGATTTCTGGAACTTGTAGTCTTTTTTATTCCTTAGTTACACTGAACTACAAGTCCCAGAGTTCAAGGAAAATAAAGCTGGCCTGGAGTAACACATCACGCATGGACCTAGTAAACTTAGCCGCTATAAACATAGACACTCCATGTCATTACCCAGGTCCATTTGAACCATAGTGCATGTATGACAGACATACGGCCACACTGCAGCATACATTTCAGCAGGCACAAATACAAGGGGACTGATTAACAAAGGGCCTCAGCACTCTGGTAGGAGGCCCTTAAGTCTTGTAAGAGAGACTGTGGAGATTCTGCTCTAAGTGCGGAGACTTCCCCATGACTGGGCGCCCTCTGCCACAAGTGCAGTGGCCCTTTGTGAATCAGGTCCACTTATTTTCCATACTTGTACAGTCACATGTTTCATGATACAAATCCAAAACACAATACACTCAGATGCTTACTATTGTGTATTCAGAAATATTGGATACATTACATATTCAACATGGAGACAGAAGGAGTGTGTAGTAATGCTACTATGGTATCTTGCTAGCCATCATGACACAACATGGGTAAATATTAGATGAAAAGAAATGTCAGCACAACAACTACTGTGTCTTGGACATCAACATTACATTTCTATTGTAATACTGTCCAGGGATGTCTCACAAATGGAGTTATATTTAATCTCTAAGGCAATGGAATCCTGTGGGAAGGTGTGCCCACTAATCACTAACATTTGCATGAAATTTGCTGCATGGCCAATCTTTTGTCTCTTGACAACAGTTGCTGTTTACATACATTATGAATGGTGTACAGAGTAGTCTTAGGATGAAATGTATTGGTTGCTCAAGAGAAAAGAAGTGTCAACCAGCTAGTCACCCACTTGAATACACTGCCCTCTGTCTTGTACAATTCCTGGACTAAGACCTAGGTGAGGGTTCAACGGTATGTCTAAGCCAACATTTTGCAATGTTGTGCATGACACATCAGGCTACTAATATCTTGCACACAACTTCAGGGGAGTACATTAGTACTCCTGTATGGTCAAGGTATCTGAATCGTGACTTCAGGAGACCAAAAGTGCACTCTATGATGGTGCCCTATTTTACAGTAGTTCTACATCTTTATGGTGTGAAGAGATAAGGAGGGAGTGTGTATGCAGCATCACCTGAGGAGGAAAATAAAGACATTTTTGTTCATGTCCCTTTTGCATCTGCAGCACTCATAATGTATGAATGGTACATGAAGTGCCAGTTGCAGTCATGTATGTGTAATAAGGATTTATAACTTATAATGGTTGTGTGTATTAAAATGACACTTATACATTTCAGAAGCGTCTGGTGCTTGACCACTTATCCAGAAGTCACATGTTCTCAAGTTCTCCTGCTGTCAACTGCTGGCCAAGAGGCGACCTGCAGATTATGAAGCTGTCATGTGTACAGCATGGGAACACTGCATACACATCTGTAAAGCAGCCACTGGCATTACACACACCCTGCACATTGATGGAGTGACAGAGATGTATGTTGTAGAAGATGTTTGAATTGTGGCGAGCTGGCTGTAGTGCCACATGGGTGCACTCAATTGCACCACCAGGAATAGTGGTAGAAATCCTTAGCAGACATTTGCTTTTTTGCTAGTGTATGAGGCATACATATGTGGTGATACACTCGCTATTGATTCAGCTCAGTACCTGGCGCAAGCATCAGGACTGGCTTGCATTGGAGATGTCCACAATGTCACTAGACACCCCCTGGAAAGACCCAGTCCCAAAGAAATGGAGAGCCGTTAGACTCTTGACAAAGGGTCGGATGGCATGGGAGCACCATGTCTCAGAGTCAAGATCCTGCTCCCACTCCCAAACCATGTCCAAGATTACTTCAGGTAGAAGAAGGTATCTGGACCTAACATCTTGGCTGGACATCCCAAAAAGGTTAATCCATTGTCTGAATATTCTCTCTGCTCTTCTCCTCCTCCATCTCCATCTTCTCAAACCATCCTGTCGCATGACAAGGGGAAATGGACAAACACATTTAACAACAGGTGGAAAGGTCTGAAAGGGTTTGTGTGTGGCAGCTTTGAGTTTATGTATGCAGCCAGGCTGGGATTGGGTGTTGGGCTAACCACATTCAGCTGGGTTTGGTGGGGGATGGTAGGTGCTGGCAGGGGTGTGTCAGGAAGAAATTGCACTTACTCCACCAAGAGCGCTGAGATTCTGCCCAGAGTGTGAAGATTCTGTCCAGAGTGTGGAAACTCAACTCGGATGCCGGAACACTGCAGTCATAAAGATACTACTCGTAAGACCCTTTGCAAATACCAAAAGTAGCAAGGTTAGACTTTTGGTCTAACTTTAACTTTGTGAATACAGCCCTCTCTCTTAGTTAATTGTTCCCCTGCTCCAGCAACAGGATATTTGACTCAAATTTCTCTTAATTGCTCAAGTTGCCGTAATTTCAGTAATTGTGCATCACAAGAGTAGTGTGTAACTACTGAAATTACTCCGATTACTCCGGCATGATTAAAAGTTCACCCATGCCTACTTCAAACTGATTTTCTTTTAGGCAAAAAAGTAAACCTTTTAAAAATTATATTTCCATTAACAGTTTCAGAAGTCTACGCTCACCATTGAATTTGATGTTTCAAATCATAAAGTGAAAAATTATTTGTAATTATTGCTTCATTATTTTCCCAGGTGGGGATGTAAAAAATGCTTTAATTTATAACTAGACCTATTAATGGAAAATGTAGATTTGCCTACTCGGTGAAACTGTTTTTGAGCAATAGTTCGCTGTGATGGCATTCTCAATGTTTAATGCACTACATTTGTTTATATGAAGCACCGAGTACTGTTGGCTTGTAAGGCACATTTTACAACTGATACACTAATTTAGGGTTTCCTCTATGGTAAAGACAGATTTCTTTGCCATCATTTACTGCAGAGCTTTATATTGCAACATAGGGAGGGGAGAATGGTGCTCCCTGCAGTCATATATCATACATGAGGATAGTGAAATACCATACCAACTGTCATTGCAGCCTCAATATGATGAATTCATTTACATGTGTTTGATACATCACAAATTTAAAAAGTTGAAATTTAAATACATCATCTTGGTAAAGCCAATTTTACAGTGCAATTGTACTGTTCATCTTTGTGAATAGAAATGTTCAGAAGAGACTTAGGGCCAGATGTAGGTAGGCATTTACCGGTTGGTAACGGCCGAATTCGGCCGTTACCGACCGGTAAATGCAATTTGAGATGTAGGGCCCTGTATTTTACAGAATCGGTAAATTTACCGATCAGTAAATTTACCGATTCTGTAAAATACCGAGTCGGTATTTTTACCGGTTCGGTAAAATTGATATGTAGGTGGGACTCTTCTGAGTCCCACAAGCATTAAAAAATCGGTATTTTACCATCAAATCCTATTTGATGGTAAAATACCGATTCCGGTGTGCATGCACATGTGTGCATGCACACCTGTGCCATATGACAGGCAGACCTGCCCTTAGGGCAGGTATGCCTGGCACATGGCACCCGAACCCGTTTTGGGGGTGCTAGAGGGTGTCAAAGCGACACCCCCTGCACCCTTGTGAAATTCGGTATTTACCGATTCTGTAATAACCGAATCGGTAATGCCCATTCATTCCTATGGGCTTCAAAGCCCATAGGAATAAATGGGCATTACCGGTCGGTATTTACCGAATCGGTAAATACCGAATTTTACCGATTCGGTAAATGCACATCTGGATTTACCTACATCTCGGTACTTCTATTTTACCACTTCTTAAATACCGAATCGGTATGATTCGGTATTTAAGAGGTGGTAAAATAAAATTACCTACATCTGGCCCTTAGGGACAGAGCACATGCAGTTTTCCACACACTAGAAGTGTCATGGTGTACTGAGTCATAATCTCCGGACAAATAGTGTTCCGAAAAAGGTGAGAAATCCAGGGTGACCACACAGAAAAGGCATCTTTGCTAAACTATATATTGCTGTACATTTTACTTTGACCCCCCAACACCCCTGATAATAAAATAACAACATGATGCTTTAGGGGGCTGCAATGGGTTACATAATGGAGATGTATTCTTAGGCTCCCAAGAGACAAAGAAACTCTTTCACAATGACAGTTGAGGTTAAAGACAGGAGTGCACATATACAGACGTGGCAAACTGCACTTCTGATCCACCACAAGCAACCTAGACATGGTTTTCTTTACCAATCTTTAATAAACTTTTCAACATGTTGTTCTGTTGCCCAACCAACATATTGAGAAATGGAGTAGATTGCAAAATATTTATTGAAGCAGTGAGTCTCCCAAATATTTCTTTTTATAAAAGAAACATCACTACTTTAACTAGGTTGGGAAAACTGGACCCTTAATTGCAACTGGATACACAAGAGAGATCACAGAGAAGAAAATAAACCAAAGCATTTATGGATTCACTTACATGATGAAGGCCAAATATAGTCCTAGAAAATAGAAGAAATTGTAGGAAAAATATCCAGACTGGAATAAACAGTTTATCAATAAATATATCAATAGATAAACGGAAAGAATACAAACAACAAAACACACACAGTGAAGTCATTTAGACACCAGTGTGCCATGCACTGGCTAATGCTCACTTCTGCCCAGCTAAGAGCAGGAGCACACCATTCTGCCTATTTTAGTTGAGCACTCTAGCTGCAGTTTATTTCTGGAGCTAGTTTTCATACCAAGAGGACAGAAGCATTCGCGTTTAAAAAAAAAGAATGCTGAGCAGACACAGAGTGTCTCTGCACTGTTCAAGACAATGCTCTTAAATCTGTCTGTGATTAGCAAAGAATCGTAAAATTACACACAGTTGTAAGTTTACCTTTGTGCATCAAGCCCTATACAAGTGGCCCACTGTACAGTAATTTTCCATTTCATCCAAACAAAGTCGATTTTCTTTGAGGTAACTAAAAATTCAGTAGCCCTAACACATAGGATTTTATCTCCCTGTTCTTAATCAATTAATTAATTAATTAATGATGGTCGCCCAGGCCTAAGCAAGGTTGGGCAACCATCATTTAGACCTGTCAGGCTAGTGGTAGACTGTCCATCAGATCATGGGTTTCTAAAGACTCAGGGGTATATTATCAAGAACGGCGTTAAAATTATCGCCGCTTTAGCGTCAGTTTCCTGCCGCTAAAGAGGCGATAATTTTAACGCTGTTTCTTGATAATATGCCCCAGAGTCAGTTGATAATCTGATGTCAGAAACCCACAGTTTTCTCACCTCAAACTGGGGCAGAGGAACGGTGACGTTGGCAGACAGGAAATTCTCAATTTTTTGTTGAAAGTTCTCCATCTGTCAAAGGTATAAAAGTGACCGACCGACAGATGTGAAGAGAAAGATCATGGTTGGTTTCAAATGTATAGCCTCAGTCGCTTATGATGACTTTATATGAAAACAAAGGGATCCTATTCACAAAAGTACATTTGGTCATGATTGTAAATCTATGACCAAATGTATGTTTTTTACACCGCAATTCACAAAGGGATTCCTAATACAGGCAATCCCATTTACAAGTACACAGAACCCCCCATAAGTGTGGTGTGTATGGAAATGTAAAGAGAGCGTTCCAAGACATGGTTGACCCTAGAACTCTGTGAATACACATAAACATGGATGTTTGTCGACCTTCCCAAACACCTCCAATTCACCTTTCCACTATGGAGAGTATCCAATGTATAATGCAGCAGAGTTTGGTGCAACTCCCTTTCCAGGGTGGGAAGAGGAATTAATATGTTCTGCTATGGTAGGGTGTACAGAAAGAGGCACCTTCATGGTATGGTAGGGTGTACAGAAAGAGGCACCTTCATGTTAAAAAATATTATTCTGGTTGAGCAAAAAGGGTGCTATCACGATGTGTGGAGCCTGTAAAGCTGCCTGTGCCCCTACTTCATTGCCTGTACCTGTGCAACCCCCAAACTCACCATTCCCTGTTCTGTTCATGTTTCCCCCAAAACTCATCTTGCCCCGAGACCCGCCACCAATTTGTGCCAATAATTTCCCTCAGCGCACTGTTGGTACTGTATATCCTTTCTAATAAGCTCCGCCTTGCTGCCTGGCTCATAGATCTCTCTAGTGTCCTGACACATGTGCCTGTCCAAATATTTCACCTGATTTGGTGGCCATTTCAAAATGGCAGGTTCTTTAAGCCAAGCCCTGCACATGTGCAGTGCTTGGCTTTCTGTCTTGCTGAGGAAGGTCGCACCTCTTACTTATATGGCCCTGGAGTTCTGGAAGCTGGCCTTGGAACCCTATATCTTATCGTACTCCAGAAGAGCATCTTGTCATCACTGTTTACACAACCATCTCATACCTGAAAGAAAGAATAAAGCTATTGATAATGACACTATTTCTAACAAAACTTCAGGCATTCGTCAGACGTCGCTAAGCTTAGAGAACAGGGATTCGCCATTACAAGAAGAGTATTATTTAGTGAAAGCATCAACAAACTAGACAGTATCAGTTGTAGAGCTACTACCAGAGTCAAGATTGCAGAAGGTGAGAGAAAGTTATCGTGCAAAGACTGCCTCATTGCTTAACCAAAGAAATGATTTGGTCACTGTATTGCTAAAAGATACCAGCTTGAGATAAAGTCTAGTACAATAACGTCTCCCGAAAACAAAACCTAGTAGAACATATCTAAGGACTTGGACAAGTTACACATTGAGTGAATTACAAGTGTGTTGTCATGACTTACTTTAATAAGACTATTATTGATTGTGTACTTAAATTATCTCTGTTTTATGTCATACTGCTGAAGGACTCTCACTAGGCCGAAGCACAGTTGCTAGACTGAAGCAGAATCTAACAAAACTAAGAACAAAGGAAGAGCTGAAGAAACACAGGGGCATATTATCAAGCAGGGCGATAGGCAATTATCGCCGCTTTAGCGGCCGTTTTCGGCCGCTAAGCGGCGATAATTCTATCGCTCTATTAGCAAACTGTCGCTAACTGATGTTAGCAACAGCTTTTAGCAGATAGCGAGCGGTTTGGGGCCCGCTTTACATGTCAGCGATGTTTATCGCTAATGACATGCAAAGTGGGCGTACCCAACCAGTTAGCGACTGAAAGCAGTCGCTAACGTCGCTATCGCCGATTAGCAAGGCAGGTGTAGTGATGGAAATATTCGCGCTAAGCGCGAATATCTCCAAATACTAACACCTGCCCAGACCAGTTCTTAGCCATGTTATCCAATGGCAGGTGGATAACATGGCTAAGAGCATTTCATCGCTAATGCGTGAATATCGCTGTATTCTCAGAGATATTCACGCATTTCGCCGCTATCGCTGGATATTTTAGCACAATGGAGAAAAACGTTGCTAATTGCATGTTTACTCTGCTAACATATCCAGCGATAGGCAGCGATAAAAAAAACGCCGCCAAACCTATTTAGCGATAATTATCGCTACTTGTTGGTAATACACCCCACAGCATCTTCAACCAACAGAAACCACCGATATCATCACAACCCCTTTTTTCCTGACTGAATACCCATGCTAATGTGTTTTACGTGCTGGTGAAGTGTCTTGTGGGGGAAATTGGTTGGATCCACATCTCTTCTGCAACTTTTGCCACCTCCAGCATCACCAGGTTAGTTCCTGACAGGTGTAGTTGTAGAGGGGATCCTATTAACCATGTGCAGAATTCATTGACAGCTCAGCCCAGTGGAAATAGGTTCCTGCTGGGTAAGTCACATGGCTTTTCCATGAATACATAAGGAAAACTGTGCCTGGCAAAGCTTTTTATGCATATTGCTTGTATAAGACAGTGGATATTTATTTGGGGTGGGCGGCTGCTCCCCTCAAGAAATAATACATCTTCTTGTCTGGGGGAACCCTTCAAGGCACTAAATTAATGTAATACAATAAGTTGATTGGTTTTGGTGAACGTCTGTCTGGCAGTCAAAAAAAGTCCACTTCAGGAAGGTTTTTTTGAAGAAATATGGTGACATTTCTATTAAGCCCAGATGCAAAATGGGACTTTGCACTTTTGAGTTGAAAAATCTTTCTTGGGTGGGACACCACTGAAGGAGTAGAGCCAAAGGCAAGATACCTGAATAAGATGGTTCCCACTGGCACTCTGGAGTTTTGGAGATATCTCAATTCAAAATCTTCTAAGCCCCATTGTAGAATGGGACTCTCTCAATCTTTCAGGTGTTCAGGGCAAAGCTGAAATCCAATTTGAGACTCTGGAACTGCGGTACCTTTTCTGGAGGGTCAAGAACAACAAGTTTCCAGACTTTCTTCTGGTGCCCAAACAATTAAAGGACTACACTTCTAAGACCAACAAGACTTTAACAGAAGGCACTTAAAGTCTCTCAGGGTGTCAGGCAGCGGCCTACAGCAAAAAGCAGTCTTGATACAGTTGCCACTATTTAGCTCGGCACTTGGGGGAATAGGCTGATTGCATCTTGTTTTGCACCTGTAGCTGCACAGGATATTACCAAACTGCCTATTGTAGTTCTCTTCTTAGATCTGGGTACAAGAGGGAGCAGGTCTGGTACTTCCTGGCTCATCTGAGATCACAGACAGCAGGACCAGTCCTCTTCTGGTCTTTTGCATGTCCATAGAGTGTTCTGAAGAGGGTGCCTTGGGGTGCTACATTTATGTCTGGCACTGGTTAGTGGGTGGGAGTGACTACTTGCTCTTCCCTAACCAATGGGGTGAAAGTTACCAGGAAAAACCCTACCCACGTTTATAGTAGTTCTTGATTGCTCTACTGCAAAGAATCCACCAGTGCACCTTCTTCCCAAAATCAAAAGTGTGGAAACCCTTCTCCCCTTGTGCAGAACCTGTGTGCCCACCCAGAGATGTGGCTAGGGTAATGAGCAGTCCCTTATGTTTTGGTCACTGCTTTGGGGTAGCTTTCCTCCCACTGTGTTTGGTGCCAGCCTACTACCCTACCTGATCTTCCTGTTAGCATTTACATGATTGACAGCTGCTAGAGAACTGATGTAAATTAGCCTCTAGGAACCTCCTGAAGAGAAAAGGTAAGTCTCTACAGGTTATTTATTGAAAACCCAACTTCACCAACAAATTGCTTTTTAGACAATACTAAGAATGGGTGAAATATTTTCTAGCTGGTTCTAAAGCAGAAATACAGAATTACAATTGTATTCTGCACTCTGGTTTTCAGTATAGGACAGACAGACCTGTCAGAGTTAAGATAGCTTTTTAGGGCCGCATCACTGTATGGAAATGCTGACATTCATTTTCTCCATGTTCCTCTTTTAAATACCATGCACCCTCATTTTGGGCTATAAGATCTACAGAGGGATAACTTATTAATATTTAAACAGGATGTCTCTTCCTGTCAAAAAGGTAAAACTGCAGGATTTACACTGCAGCAGTCAGGCTACCATGGTAGGCATGAAACCATATTTTGAAGCCCCTCTCTGTTGATGGCACAATAGATGCCGCAGTCCAAATGTTGCATTTAACTTCCAAGTTGACCATGACTGTTTTTTATGAAATAATGAGCAAGTTAAATATGTCAATATGAAATAAGCCAATTAAACCTTGTTGGAAGACAGAGCACAGGAACTTTGCTCCTCTTTAGCAGGGGTTAACAGGGTGCTGAGTTCAAATTCTACAAAGATAAAGTGTAGTCCTGTCCTCACTAGAATAGATAATCAGATAATCAGCTTCTGTTGTGACTTCTCTTTTGTTTCGTTCCCTGGGTTTAAGGTGCTTCGGTTACTCCCATTGGTTCTCCCATCATAGCCAACTTTTAAAGGGGAAGGGTGTCACAGCAGCCTCAAAACAAGAAAACAAGTGTATCGGGCTACAGGTTAGCAAGCAGATCCCAGTGCTGATGTTTTTCTTCTCCTCACCTCACCTCACCTTACCTCTAGAGCCTGTACAATATGTGTTTATTCCTTTCTTAAGCTTCTTTGCGCTCCCTTCCTTATATAGTCTTTACCTTAGGCCGACTCACTCGCTGTTTGGCAAAGTCTCAGTGCTACCATGCAGCTCCTATTTCTAGCCTCTAAAACCCTTCCACCCCTCCTCAGTTCGCCTGTCATAGCCAAGACACTTGCCTGAGGCTGAAATACTCCTGGGGCCTCATTTATGAAAAGTGACGCATCGCTGCGTGAAAACAGCGATGTGTCACTTTTCATTGCTCCCTCCTTGCGACACTAATGATGCGTCATATTTACAGTATGACGCATCATGTCGCAAGGAGTTACAGATACGTCAGTATTTCTGACGTATCTGTAAGCGCAAAAGTGACGCATTGCTGGAGTTTGTCACAAAAGTGACGCAACTCCATCAATGCATCTTTTCACATGGGGCAAGCCCCATGTGAAAGGGCCTGCGTCAGTCTTAGGCCTGCTGTGAGGCAGGCGCAAGATGCGCAGTGAAATCTTATAGATTTCACTGCGTCACTTCTACGACCCCTTCTTGCGTTAATACGCCCCCCGCTTGCTTACATTATACCTGGCGCAGATATAATGTGGCACAGGGGTTTACAAAGTGACGCATCTAACTAGATGCGTCACTTTGTAAATATGGCGCAACAAGGCACATTTTTTTACGCCACTGGTGCGTCATAAAAAGTGACGCACCGGCGGCGTAAAAGTGACGCACGGCATCCTAAATGAGGCCCCTGGATCACAGCATGTGGTGCCTCAACATCCTCCTACTCTCTGGGATGGCTGGGCACGTGCACTTGGTTCTGGTTGTCATCTTTGGCTCTTGCAGTAACTCAAACGATCCTTTACTTCTCACACTCTTGACAGCACTTCCTCCAGAAGACACACCCCTTTAATTCCCCTCTAGGGCTGTCAATTCGACTTGCCTGTCGGATACTGAATTGACTTCAGGGAGAGCTGCTGGAGCATTGCCCACTTCCGGGTGCTGATGGCCCATAGTGGCCATGTTGGAGAAGTCAACACAGTCTCTGTTTATACCGCACTGCCTTCCCTCCTGGAATGGAAGTTTGGGCCATTCGAACACAGGTCAGTGGGAGAGATAGTCCACATTGGTTTGTAACTTTCCAGGGACATGAAAAGCCTGAAATGAGAAGGGCTGTAAATCCCCAAAACATTATAGGATTTTAGGGTCGGTGTCTTTATGTAGGGATAACCATGAAAGAGGAGTATGGTCAGTCAGCAAAATAAATAAATGACCAAGGAGATAATACTGTAGTGCCTCCATGGCCCATTTTATTGCAAGACATGTGACATATCCCGTGGGAATAGCTTGTGACAGGGGAATGACATAGGTCAGAGGTCCCCCTGTTTGTCAGGATTGGATAAGATTGCCCCCAACCCATGACCAGAGGCTTCAGTTTGTAACACCAAAGTTGTATCATATGTCTTATCATAATCTGGGCATATCAACAAAGGAGCTCGACACAACAATTCCTTTAACTGTGCAAAGCTTCTTTCCTGAGGGGTAGACCAGAAAAGTTTGTTACCACTGACATTTTGTGACAATAATTCAATGAGGGGTCTCACAATGTCAGAAAATTGATAGTAACTTACCAACCCCCCAAAAAAAGGCACCTCTTTTTTGGTGGATGGTCGGGGTATACTTTTGATGGTCTTGTTATGTCGGGGCCCTAGGCCCACATGCTGGCAATGAATGGACACACACACCAGCATGTATAGTTGGTTAATGAGCCACGAGCTCGAGCGCTCGGCTCTATTTATTGACTGTGTCACGTGATGTCGTGACATCAGTGGTGGGTGGGTGTTAAGTGTAGGCTTACATTTTTAACCCTTAGACTGTATCTGCTAGGACACAACATTCCTCCCAAATTTTGATAAAAATTAAGGAAAGACAAAAGTCCGAATCTGTGGGAGGAAGTACATAAATATACACTAATTACAAATTTACATTGAGTCTCTTCAGCTGCTTGCTTGATGACGACGGTGGAAATTGCTGCTGAAACTTTAGTTCTTCTTGGCTTGACGTCCTGGTTCTCGGTGGGCGTGCTCTTCTGCATTTGTGCCGTGGAAGTGTGTTGGTCAATCCACTGAGATCTTGCTTTTGAGGGTGACGTCAAACAGGATGACCAGATGTTAGACTTGAAGGATGTTGTCTTCTACTGGTCCTTCGGTTTCTTCACTGTAGGCAGCTTGGCTTTACCTTACAAAGGATGGAGTGATTGAAGGACATTCTTCTCACTAGGACGCCCCTCTTTTGGGTGTTCTCCTGCCACGAGATGTCCCGGAGGCCCTTTTCATCAGGTTTCCACTGGGCCGGGTATTATTCCACAGCGTTGCTCCAACTCCACAGTCTGCGTGTGAATGGAGGAGACGATGAGGGTACTACCTCACAAAGTCCGTAGCTCCACCTGAAGGGTAGTTGTTGACTATTGCCTTTGCGCACAAGTTCCTCTTCTTCCCTGGACATGCAGGTTAGATGGCGATGGATCCATCTCTCGTGTCGGGACCCTCTGCCACCGGTGTCCCTGAGGCCTTTGCCCCTTGGATCTCCACGGGCTGGTGTGGAATGGTCAGTTCTCCTTGCTCAGGTCATCTGAGCTCCCTCTGCATCCAGGTTTCCGCTCAATCCCAAAGGTGGGTGTTGCCAATGGTCTGGCCTGTGCTCTCCTACCGTCCACGGGTCGTCGGGTCTTGTGAATAGATGCCTGATCTGTTCCTGGTGCCATCAGTGTTCTCCTCGACGTGTGGTTCACTGTACATGGTGTTGTGGTGTGAGTCACCTCTTCTTCTTCTTGTAGGTGTGTGGACTTGCTACACCTCTCTTCACCTTTTCCAGATGTTCCTGATGGCGTTGTGCCACATGACTCCTTACTTCAGTTCTTTTCTTCATGGCATCGTGCCACTCTTCTCCCTTCTCCTTTTTGCGACACGGTGCGGTCACCTTTCTTTCTTTGTCTTGCTGACCAGGCTTCTTCAAGCAGGGTGCACTCCGCCTGTTTTCATCTGGTCTTGTCCTGTCTTTAGGACACTGTCTTCTCTCCACTCTTCGGTGACTGGACCGGTCATTACGATCTTCTCTCTTTCCTCCTTTACTACTTTTCTTGTGGATAGTGCGTCCGTCTCTCCGGGTCTTCTTTCGGACATTTTTCCTGATTTATCAGCTCACGGACGTCTTCTGGCAGGACATATCCATCCTGACTTCTTGGTAGAATACCTTCGCTGTGCCTTTAGCAGGTCGGTTTTATCTTCTCCTTAACGGTCGATCATCTGGGTGATCGGCTTTTGCATTAGCGCACTTTCTTCTGCTCTCTTTTTATGCTTTACAGGTACCGGAGTGTTATGTCACCTCTCATTGAATCTTCTCCAGTGGGCGCACTTCTCATGCGCGCTTCCGGTGAGGCTCTTTAACTTCTTGGGGCGTTGACCGTGCTTGGGGCTTCGCCTGCTTTTGGCTGCGGGGTAACTTTGCATTACTCTTCTGTTGCACGTCAGCGTGCATTGTAGTGGCAATTTCTTGCTTCACTTGGTACCGTCGTGGTACATCTTCAGTGTAGCTTTGTTCCTTGCGGTTCATTAGATTCTTTGGCGTCGTCGCTCTTCCACGTGCGTATCGCACTTTACTTCTTCACACTTGGGTACTTGCCTTGCACGTCTTCTGGTGCTTTGGGTGTGGCTTCCTCTCTGTCAGGCGCTGTCCTGTACTGTCCGCGTCCGGGGTACACTTGCGCTCTTCCATCGGTTGCCTTTGGATCTTGCTGCTTGCGGTAGACGTCTTGACTCTCCCTCGCCGTCCAGCGTGAGGTTGTTTTCGCTCCTGCTTTTGCAGTGAGCACCTGTGGCCATAGGCGTCACTTCTGCAGTGGTGATGGGTCTAGTTCTTCGTCCGCGTCGCTGCAGGCTTGTTCTCGTTCTGTAGGCTTTCCCTTGTGCTGTCTTGTGCTTGTTTGCTTCATCTGTGCTTCTTTTGGTGCAAATCTCCCCAGTGTCCGCTAGATGGCAGTGTAGCTTGGGCTTTTTCTCAGCAGCAGCCTTCTCCTCTTGGTGACTTTCTTTCCTGTTTCAGCTTGTAGGACCAGCTGTCTATGAAGTCTGCAGGAGAGGGGGCTGGAGTCACTGCAGACCCCGGACACCAGGAGCTAGACTTCACCTTCAGGTAAGTCATCATTCTTTCTTTTGAAACTTGGCAGGGAGGGGCTAGTTCCTATCTGCGCTGTGCTGGGTGAGCACCCGCAGGCCCAATCTCCGTGCTGCAGCGCTTGTCACTTTTCCTGCTCCCTGCACTTTTCCTCGTGCCTGCAGTCCTTGTGGCCTCTTGTAGGGCGGTCCTCTGCAGCTGCGGGCCCTCCACTCTTACCAGGGGACTCCGGAGGTGGGGCTCCTTTCTCTTCCCCGCAGCGGACGACTTTGCCTTCTTTCTCTCCCTCCCCTCCGCCGCCGCAGCTCCACTTGCCACACACTGCGCGGCGGGGGAGGATGTGGGCTGCTTTCCGGGCTGCTCTCAGGCCGGTGAGTGTCTCTCTGGCTGCGCGGGCAGGGGAGCGCTGGGGGGCATGGTCCAATGTGCGGGTTCGGCAGGTAGGCTCCGCTTTCACCTTCGAGCTCCCCACAGCTCTTTACTCGGCGCAGGCACGCCGTTTCTTCACCTGGCAGGCCGCAAGTGGGCTCCGCAGGCTCTGCTTTAGGCAGTGTTCATTGGGCAGTTTACTCACCCCGCCGCCGCAGCCTCACTACACACACGCTGCGCGGCGGGACGCTGCTGGCAAGCCACGGGTGGGCTCTGCTGGTGCTGCTTTATTTAAAGTTTATTGAGGGCACACTCACGCCTGGCCAGGCGCGCTGGTCATGTGGGTGGGCTCCGCTGTGGTAGCAAAGCGCCCGGCAGCTCTCCACACGCTGCGGGCGTTTTCTTTCACCCCGCTGCCGCACTTCTCACACGCTGCGCGGAGGCGGACGCTGCAGGCAGGCCGCGGGTGGGCTCCGCTGGTCCTGCCTTATCTAAAGTTTCTTTTCGGCCGCATCTCTCGCGGCAGGGCGCCATGGCCATGCGGGTGGGCCCTGCTTGGTGCGTTTACATGAGGGGGGTCGCTTCTGGCATCCGGGACCCCCCGGGGCCATTCGCAGCACCCGGGCTCACCTCCGGCCTACGGGCCTATTCTTCAGCTGCGGCCGTGGCGAGTGGGCTCCGCCCGGCCAGCACTCCTCTCCAGGGCACAGTTGCGGCTGACACGGGTGGGCTCCGGTCGGTCCGCTTATTCTCCGTGGGCACTCCTGCAGCACGGCAGTGCCTGGCAGGGCACCCGGTCACCTTCTCATCGACGGCTAGGCCTGGGGCAAGGCACACACCCCTCGGGCCTCACGGCGGCAGGCGCCACCTCGTCAGGGGGTGCCCTTTACACAGGCAGCATTCTCCCCCCTTTCAGCAGTGGCTGCGTCACGTGGGGTGACAAACACTCCTCGTCGCCAAATGTTATGTCGGGGCCCTAGGCCCACATGCTGGCAATGAATGGACACGCACACCAGCATGTATAGTTGGTTAAAGAGCCACGAGCTCAAGCGCTCGGCTCTATTTATTGACTGTGTCACGTCATGTCGTGACATCAGTGGTGGGAGGGTGTTAAGTGTAGGCTTACATTTTTAACCCTTAGACTGTGTCTGCTAGGACACAACATTTCTCAAGTTTATCGAATTTGTGCTGGATGGCCCCTGCATGTATAGTGTAACCTACATTTTCAATGTGCTCTATATCAAACATAGTCTTCTTTGGGTTCAATGTTAGTCCTGCTTGGTATAGGGTGTTTAGCACTTAGTGTAGCTGTTGCATGTGGGTCTCGCAGTCTAAGCTATAAACCATAATATCATCGAGGTATGATGCTGCATCGATGGGGTTTAAAGAGCACATCTGCTGAAAAGAATCAGGGGTTCTGTGTAAGGTGATAAAGGCCTGAGGGGTGACAAAAGCAGACATGCTGTGGGAGGGAGAGAAATCTGCCAATAGCCCTCGGTTAGATCGACAGTGGTCATGAATCGTGCACCCCTAGTCCCTTCATCAACTCATCAACCTGGGGCATGGGGTATCTAACAAAGCGGGAGATATCATTTAATTGTTGGAAGTCATTAGAAAATCATAAGCTACCATCCACTTTAGGGGCAAGTACTACTGGGGAGCACCAGTCACTTTGGGAGGGTTCAATGATGTCTGCCTACAACATGGCTTCTACCTCTTGCTCTACAGCTTGTCGCCTAGCTGTAGCAATCTTATGCAGTCTTAATTTTACAATATGGGAGCCATCAGATTCTGATCAACTGCTGTGGCACACCAGAGATGTGCTTTTAGCAGTGGATGAAAGTAAACCTAATAGGTTATCTAGTTGTTGTTTCTGTTCAGGTTGTAGCGTTGTACTGGTTTTTACCTGAGTTGCTTGTGTCTGTCTTGGTTGGGTCAGGGACAAGATCAGGGTTTGTGTAACATGTATGGTAGTGACTGTAACGTTCCTGGGTGTCCCAGGCCTTCAGTAAATGGATGTGATTTGTCTGTCCCACCTTCCCTTTATGTGGTATCACTCAATACGTCAATGGATAGACCTTGGCTAATATTGTATAAGGACATTGCTTTGTGGCCAGAAGTTTTATTTCTGAGGTAGGCAATAGTATCAGAACCATGTCTCCAACCTGGAATTCGTTTAATTGGGTTCCTTGGTCATAGGCCTGTTTTTGTTTGGCTTGAGCATGTTCCATGGGTGTGTGGAAACCTTCCCATAATATCAAAAGGGTTTCCTTGAGATTGGCTCGATATGTCAATAATGGTTTGCTATAGTTCGGGTGCCATGTCTAAAAGGGTTTGACGTTTCCTGCTGAAGAGGCGTTCAAAGGGGGGAGAGCCCTGTAGGCTGCTGTTCGTTGATACCGATTTCAAATAGTACCCGGGGGGGGTTCATGTCCCAATCCCTACCAGTGCCCTCTATCACTTTCTGTAACAAAGTCTTAATGGTAGGATATATAGCCGTCCACCAATCTGTCAGTCTGGGGTTAGTAGAATGCAGTCCGAATCTGATGAATGCCAAGTAACTTACAAATCTGAGCAATCAGGCAGGATACAAAACGAGTGTGTTGGTCAGTCAATAGTTATATTGGAAAACTCACTCATGAAAAAAAGAAAACATGACTTTGGCTACTGATGTGGTGGTAATGGCTTCCAGAGGAATGGCATCTGGTTACCGTGTAGCACAATCAAACACCATCAATATGTACTGGTGTACTTGGGCACTGGGGGATAAGGGTCCTACAAAATCCATCCCAACCAGCAGGAAAGGAACATCAGTAATGGGGATGAGTCCTATGGGATCCCTCTGTATACCATGAGGGTTTATCAATTGGCCCCTGGGACATACAGCACAGTTACTTGCTACTTCCTTATACTCCAGGCAAAACGAACCACTCCAATAGATATTTCAGGGTGCTCTCTTGCCCAGAGTGTTCCCCACAAGTTCGACTGTGAGTGAGGGCCAGCATTTGGTCTTGGAAGGCCGCAGGTACTAGAAATTGTTCTGTGGTTTGTCCATCACTATGTACACCGCACATTAGCCCTTATTTTACCTTAGTTGGATCATTGTAAACCCCCTGCATTGTGAAGCACACATGTATCAGCGTACTGTCATTTTTTTGGGTTGTCTGGAAGCTCTGTGGCTGTTCCTGGAACCCCCTCTGGGGAGGAAAGAACAGAATCAGTATAGTACTGAGTCTCTGTTCTATATTTCCCCCTTTTCCTACACTTCTCACTGTATGTTTTTGCTACCTTTCCTGCTCGGGAAACAAGTTCAGTCCCACTGAAGGGTGCTTCTTTAACCCCTTCGATGTGCCCGTCGGCCAACGGCCGTCGCGAACACTACCTGCACACGCCGGTTGGCCGACGCGGCCTGCTCACTCAATAAAACCGCTGCTGCCGCGGTTAAGCCAGTCATGTGGGGTCTATGAGGGTGTCACGTCAGGGCCCGGGGATTGTCGTTAGTGTTCCATTTCTCCTTCCAAAAATGGGCCATGTAATGTTCCTGGTCGCACCCTGGACTCTTTAGTATAGTTTTTATGTTCTCATCATATATTGTGTCTCCTGCGCCGTTTGTGGCATGATAGGTGGCCTGGAGATCACCAGACTACAGGAGTGCGATATACTGACCCCATTCTTCACAAGGGCCACGTAGCTGTGGCTGTAACTCCAGCTAGCTGGGTTACCATAGCCTCCATTGTCACGGGCCGGGTCAATATGTCAGACCGATAATCTCACTTCTGACACCACTGTAGCCCTGTCCTCACTAGAACAGATAATTAGATACCGCAGTGGAAATTTTAAAGGATTTTTTATAATATTGAGTATTCAGTCCAAGAAGTCTCGCTGCCCTTTATTTTGTGTCCCTGCTTCTGTTGTGACTTCTCTTTTTTTCGATTCCTTGAGTTTAAGGTGCATTAGTTACTCCCATCGGTTCTCACATCTCACCTGTCCTACAAAGGGACCTGTGTCACAGAAGCCTCAAAACAAGAGCGTCAGCAAGCAGATCTGAGTGCTGTTTTTTTTCTTCTCTTCCCCCTCATCTCTTGTGCCTGTTCAATATGTTTATATTCCCTTTTAAGCTCGCTAGTTCTCCCCTCACAATATTGGCTTTAATCGTGGCCCGAGGCACGCGTGTGTTTGGCAAAGTCTCAGTGCTACTGTGCGGCTACTATTTTGTGCCTCTAAACCCTCTCATCAACTCTACTGTTGGCTGGTCCCTGCCCGAGACACTTGCCTGAGGCCGGGACCCTCCGGGATGTCTCAGCTTCCTCCTGCTCCCCGATGGCTGGACACGTGCGTGTGGTTCTGGTTGTCGTTCTCGGCCCCGTTTGGGTCGTAGGTTGATGGCCTCCTCCCTCCTGGTTCTTTGTCCCATTTTCTCCGACATGCTCTTGCAGTAACTCCACTGTTCCTCTGACTCTCGACGACTTCCTGAAGGCTCACTTTTTTATGCGGATACAGAAATGACATCAGGAAGGGTTGCCGGAGCATCGCCGTGCTCAGTGTGCGGACTCCCCGTTGTGGCCATGTTGCAAAAGTCGTCACAATCAGTAACCCGTACCACAAGGGTCCAGAAAAAGGTGGAAAATCTGGGGTGACCACAAAGAAAAGGCAAATTTCCTACAACTTGAAATGTTTGTGAATTTCATATAGATGTACATCTACTCATGTGGATAATTACTTGCTTTTAGAATTGGGCCCCGTATTTGCTAAACTCTATGGTAGAAGGACCAATTCAAATCCTTTTGGATGCCACAGAAAAGATTGTTGGGCTTTCTTCCTTTCAGTTTATAATCACGAAAAAGTGTTAAAATATACTTAGTAATGTCTTTCGATGGTATCTTGCTGACTGTGTAGAAGTAAGAGCGGATGATAATGAACTGTACAATAAGTCAATACTGTGTTTAAAGTATTAGAGATGAAAAATGACAGACATGAGAGATGACAAATGACAGCATGTATATTAATGAGTCTCCAGTGACATTCAATCACTGTCCAATATTTTTTGCTGCATTGAAGGACAATATAATCTTCCTAAGCAGCATTAGCAGCGGAGCTTTGACAGTTACCAAACAACCTACACACTCGTGATGAACTTGAGAGAAGTTAAAAAGTTCTGAAGAAATCAAACGAGCGTTCTAGGTTGCGCAAACCTAAACAAAATATTTCAAATCACAGGTTATATGTAAGAAATGAGCCGAGACAACCTTGTGACAAAATGCATGGACATGTAGCATTTCTTACAGGAAATAGTTTTGGGTCGTGAAAAAGACAAAAGCATGTTATTGTCTCCAAGGAAGGATATAGGGAAAAACAAATAGTAACATTTAAAACGTTATAGTTCTAGCAAGTAACATAACATGTCATGAGGAAATGAAAAAAGGCCAAGGACAAGATGACGTCAGTGTCATTGTTAGTAAGTACATGTCAGGTAGCATGCTGATTTTTTGCCTTTTACCTGCTGTCAATTTTCATATCTCCGACTTCACTGACAATTGGTGTAAGAAACAGAGCAACCTCTTTTGCAAAGCGGGCTGTATTAAATCCTTATGGTGTCACAAATATTCTTGCTGCAAAGTTTTATGATTTCCAGGGGATAATTATTCTATTACAAAATGTGTTATTTGTTTCGTATTAGTTGTTATGGTCACGTTGCCTGTTAAATTGCAGACATTCTTTGAAGCTGTAAATTCTCATACAATGTGTTTCACTAATTAATAGGCAATTCAAGATGCTTAGAGAGTTATATATTGTACATGGTTGTATTTGGAAGGCATCACAAAAAAGTCACAATGCTAAAAGCGTTTGTTAACCAATGCCCTAGTCAGCGGCAGCACCATTAAAAATAGTGATGTGTGAAGTGAAATTCTGCATCCGCGAAGTCGCTTTGAAACTTCCAGTAGTGGAAATTGGAAAGGTACGCAGCTGAGTCGCTGCTGAAAACTAATATAAGCAGCTGCAAAGTGCCTGGAAAACTGAACTTTCCATTTGCAGTAGAGAACCCTTTTGTCTATATTTTCTTATATTCTGAAAATCTGAGAACTGAAAAAAAATTCAAAGACGTCTATTCACAAAGGTAAACTTAAACATGAGTAAATGTACACATGAACGTTTACTCTTACACCTTTGACCCCACTGACCAGAAAAGCAAAAATGAACAATAATGGTGCAACTGTGGCATCCACACTATTGACCTATTGAAACTGACTGTGCATTACCTGACGGTGTGCCCTACGGGCATATGAGTGATCAATTAATCAATTTAAACAAACTGTGCATTCAAGACAACAACGTTTTCCACGTGTGCTAATACGCTCATTTAGGCCTTGCATATCAACAAATGCGTTTCTGATGCAGACATCATCCTAATGATTTGCACTTGTATTGGTATTTTCAACCATTATTATCTTTAAGCATATAACTTTTATTGAAAATAATTTAAATGATCACATCTCAAACAGTTGCAGTAAAAATTAGAACAAAACACAACATATATAGCTACGCCACACATACATGTTAATGGTATATTCAGATGAAGAAGCACGTAGCAATGTTCTCAACAGGCGGAAGGGTTGATGCAAAGAATGTAGTAACTACAAATCCCTTAGTGAAAAAGTCAACAATCACGTCCCAATAAGACGATACCAGATGGTGCTCATGTTTATTCTGTGATGGGGATCATATTGCATGGAGGAAGCAACTTAAAACAAAACTTATGTTGGCAAACACAATTTACTGCATAGCATTAAATAGCACAACGTAAGTGTGTCACTGATGCTTGTGCTCTCCAGGTTGTTGGGAACATGCTGTGAAATAAAACAACAAACATAAAATATTAAAGCGGTGTACATGATTTCCTTTAACTGGAATAATAGAACACCAGACACATCCGAAAATAAAAGAACGTCTATGTATGTAGGTATGTATGTAATGCATTTAAAATACAAATCTAGTCAAAAGGCAGTGCTCTACGGGGCAAAGCAAAGATACAGTTAAAATCTGACTGCAGGTGCAGCTGCTTTCTAAGATCTAAAATGAACTATTACTACATTGTGATTGTTGTAAATTACTATCTTTTACCGTGTATACCATGTTTTTGCCCTGTTTTTGCTGGTTGTAGAACTTTGCGTATTTTACCCCTGCTAACCAGGGGTAATCTGCCTGTGCTCCCCTTTCAACATGATAAAATTGGCATACCCCAAACTGCTAAATTTAACTTACTTATTGGTCCCTAGTGTATGGTACCCAAATATCGCCATGTGACATCCACTACTGTGACAATGCAAACATTATTACAGGTCTTCCCTGTGAGCCTGACTGTGCAGATTTACTGAAAATTCGACATGTTAAAATAATCCCTTTGGACAGGCCTAAAGCCTCCTTTTAAATATTAATAAATCACCTCTAATAAGGCCTTACTACTAATAAGGCAGGGTGCATTCTTTTTAACGGTAGGTGATGTTGAAGGTTACTGTTAAGCATGTCCTTACAGTGAAAAGGCCAAAAAGGACATTTTCACTGTGGCAGGGTTGGCTGCTCCACAGGAAAGCATCAGGATACAATATCAAATTTAATATGGTTAATTCCACTTAGGAAACAGCTACGTTATTAATTCTTGGAATTTTAAAAATGTTAATTAGAAGTCCAATTCATTGGTGAATGATTTGTAATAAATATTTTGGAAACCTGGCAGCTACCTGCCTAAAGCCTCTTGACACCCATTTGCACAAGCTTTAATTTGTCACCCAGCAGTTGAAATGCCCCTTTGAGGAGGTGTGTACTTTCTCCCAGAGTAGGGACAAAGGCCTTGGGTGTGAGGATTTGCTTTTTTCTTCAGCATGCTGACCACCTGGGCTGTGCCCAGGAACTTAACTAACTTCAAAGAGATTTATCCTCTGCTGGTTCTGCCACTTTCCTTTGTCCCCTCTGGCCAGTCAGGCACCAATCCCAGTGGGATTGGAGCTGTCCTGAGAACCAGTTTTGAGTGACTACTGAGAAGGCGTTGCTCAATTCCCTGGCTGCAATTCTAGGGTGGGCACAGGAGCTCTGCACATGGGAAGAATGGTTATGTCATATTGGTTCTGGGTGGAGAGGGCACTGTAGGATTGTTTGCAGTAGGGCACAGAGAAAGTCCCCCGGGAACATTTATCCCACTGGCTAGGGAGAAACTCGCAGAGTTTTACTGTGCGGTATTCTGCAGTTACCCAAAATAGTTGTATGGCTCTTCATGCTGGTTTTTCACGCTGGTAGTGCATTTCACACTGAAAATCAGTGAGAACAGCACCATGCGATGCGTATGGGTGCAGCCATTTTGTCTTACCTGCTTTCTTCACTGTACTGCTCAAAACTGCTGTACTATGCACGGAGCTGGCCCTTTTGCAATCTACTTTAATCAACTTATAATTCTCCCCTCTCCCACTCATCTACCCCTCATTTACTTATTTGTTATCAGTGTTCATCTTTCTCTGTGTATATGCTATGCTTTTGTCTTTTTTTAAAAACCTTTTCATGGCCTTTTGTACTTTTCTTTGTTTTCTCTTTCTTTCTTGTTTTCCACTTTGTTTTGTCCTACTTCTTTTTTGTTTCATTCATCCCCATGACAAAACAGACAGCAAGTGATATAACTAGTGTGACAAGATGCACACAGTGGGCACCGGCCCCACTCATGTGTGCAGGCCAGCCCATTTTAACAGATGCAGAGGAGGCCACAGTGGATTTTGGGTGCAGCGCCACCTCCCCTCCATGCTGGCAGAAGGTGTCATACCTGGGAGAGGGTTCCTCCTGTGGGAGCGTCAACTGCTGTGGGGGAGAGCACACCAGTGTGTGCGCTGCAGCACAGGGGTGCAGGGTAGAACACAGAAGCTGATGCACCGCTGGGCAGACTTAATAGATCAGGAACAAGTCTTGCTGGGTGTTGAGGTTGCGGGGCTCGGGAAGTAATTATTTTTTGATTTCTAAAAATGCTAACATTTACTTTTTGAAATAGTATGCTGTTCACACTCAGAGGTGAGTTAAGTTACACCTTACAAATAATATCTGATCCAGCTTGAGCTAGCCAGGTGCTTGGCACTACCTACTTGTATTTGTCGGCCCTCATTTGGGACTGAATATTTAAGAAGGGATGCAGATAACTCTGTCCTGCCTCTCATAGAGTAGTTTATCAGGGTGTTAGAGTTCTCTGTGCCATACTTTATATAGCTCATACAGTCCCAATCTCCCAGGGATGTGTATTATGCATTGAAAAGGGAGACTGAGTTGGCCAATCAAAGAGGGTGAAAAAGTAAAGATCAGTTCTTTTGTAACACATTTGCGTTTGTGGCACTTGGGTTAGTTTATTGGAAACACTGACCTTGCTGACACAGATATCTTTGTAAGAACACTTTCACACTTCCTTGGCATTGTTTACAAGGCCCTCACACATGTTATACAAATGTGTTTGTTATTATGTCCATATGTCAACACAGCTATCTGTTGAATACTAACAGTGGCAGCCTGATCACAATTGCAGCCGAAGGCAAGGATGTCTTTTTCTATATGTACAATATTATTTCTAACAAAAGGAGGGAGGGAGAGAAAACACGTGGATTCAGTCTCCCCAAGTATAGTACAAAAACAAAGTGGAATCCACTCGGGCAGTTTGAGATGGTCCCTATAATGATGGGGAACACTCAGTGTTGTTTGAATACCCCTCACACACCAACAGGCCCCTTGGTGTCATGCTTCATCATCGGGGTCTTCGCACCCCATCAATCTACTGTGCTTGATGGAACCCCCCTTTATACGCTAAAGGCTCATGAGGTATTCTACCCTTATACACTGAGCCTTCTTCACTTGCCTATTGGGCAAAAAGACTACGTAAATAACGCAGTGACTAGGTACATTACACCTTTTAGTTCACTTTTTTTGTATAATACACTTTTACATATAAGTACATGTGAGTAAGGTGGGTATATGTGCAAATTCCCGTCCTGAAGAAGGAGGCTTGACCTCCGAAACATGTCCATGTAGACGACGCACCAACGAGGTTGGTGTACTTAATCATACACTCACAAACCTCTCTCTGCACCCTTTTTTAACAATACCAGCCGGGGGCTGAATAACGTTTTTTCTCCCACCCCACGAGCCAGGTATTTTTTAACCCTCACCCACTCTTAACTCACCACTCACATACGTCCTTTACCCCACACACACCCACACATAGTCCATTTAAAAGTGCTCCCACGTAGTCGTCGGTCGCAGCACGCCGCATCCCGTAGAGGGGTGCGAAGACCCCGATGATGAAGCATGACACCTAGGGGCCTGTTGGTGTGTGAGGGGTATTCAAACAACACTGAGTGTTCCCCATCATTATAGGGACCATCTCAAACTGCCCGAGTGAATTCCACTTTGTTTTTGTACTATTTTTCTATATGTAACCTTTTAATTCCCAAGTATAATCAGAGGAGACACTTGACTGACTTCAAGGGGTCCCTTATGCTGAAGTTTTGCTCAGCTGGTGACTGACATCTCCAGTTCATCACCAAGATGGGGTCCCACACTCTTACCAACCTGGTAAAGGGGTTAGAGGATCATCCAAAAGGGGGTCTCTTGGCAGACCATACATTTACACCTTAGACATGTAGGTTAGAGTTTGCATTATCACGCTAGACTGTTATAATACTGTATATGAATGCATGTATAAGTTGTCTCAACACAATGGTGGCACTCTTCGTTTTATTCACTATCTTGACACTTATTAGAACATTTGTCTGCTTCTGATTGCAGCACATATTTTCTATACAAGAATTACTGCAGTTCAATAAATATTGAATAACGTCCCCTCGAGCATCCTTTGTATCTTTCTCTGAGTGAAAGAGAGCGTGAGTGTCTGTAGGAAAGGTTTTAATTCTGTCACCACAGTTCCTAAGGGAACAGGGTTGTCAAGCTCAGTAGTTGCCAGAACTGTTTGCTTCCTGTCGAGGCTAGGAGGGCTAAAGGTGGCACTGTGCGCTAGATGGCCCAAAGGACTACTTACCCTGCAGGGATGCATGGAATCAGCCTGGCACTATCCTAAGTTTATGACATCCACAAATGTACAGTTCCTACTGATTGGTGGAAACTACACTACATAGCGCTGCCAATTGGTTTCCTGTTTTGCATAGATCAACTGAGTAGTTCAATTGGACTTTCTCAGAGATCCCTACACATCTTTTACCCAGAAACATCTGTGGTGGCAGGGAATATCCTCCTCAGCTGAGTAGGTATACCCTATGTATCGCTGTTAGTAATTCAAGCTTGAGAGAATACAATTCCCACTGTGTGAGCCAAATTCTGTAATCTATTTCTTAAATATCATGGTAAAAAGCATTTAGATAAACTGCAAATTCAAAAATTACTACAACATGTCCTCATACTAAATGGTGGGGAGGTTATTGTTGTGTTAGAGACCCACAAGGCATATAGATCAGAGGTATTTTACATCTGGGTTACATTCCTTGCTGCAAATGCTGCTACACAGATATTTCACAAATATGAAGTATGCGAAATACCAAATGAATACACTCCATATTAGGAAATAGAAGTTCCTCTCACTTACCAAGTACATGCTAAAAGATTAAAGGTGCCCTCATTCATAGTATACAAGACATGACACTGGGCCCACTCAGCAATGAGGGGGCAACATGGCCGTTCCTAGCCATTTACATACTGCATCCCTGTATCAACAACTAATATTATATCTAGCAACAATCTACAGAAGCCTCATACAATTTGTGATGAAAACATTAACACTTACACCTGTGTAGACAGTTCAAGGGGTAGCACCATAGTTAGCTACACCAGCCATTATCCCACAAACTTCGAATGCAGTAATGGGAAATGTTCCTTCCTAAAGGGAAGAAAGTCCATTTTGGATCGCACAGAAAACAAACCATCTTGAAGCAGTATTTCCCCTTACAGGCCCGCAGGAAAACACATGATACTAGCAATTTGCTTGCTAGTGGAGATGGCTCCTCTGGTGGAGGACTCTGACAATTGGGGCTGGGTCTTTGCTGTAGTATATACCAGAACACCTGGCACCCCTTCTTTGGCAGTCCTACCTGAAGTAATAACACAGGTTCAGAATAAGCAGGGGGCAGCACCTGCCCTAGACTTAGGTATGAAATTGATGGGCTATTTCCCGCAGTATCCACCATAATATTGAGTAACATTAAATGGAAAGCAGCTGCGTTAGCCATACGCCAGCACTTAAGGGATTTGACTCTTGCACAGCAGGAGTGCAAATTACCTACAAAATATCAAAGAAACCTAAGCCACGCTATGTAGAGATAATCTGGGAGCCAGATCAGGAAAACCCCAGTTGAAGAGTAATTCTGAAAAGGATAACTCTAGGCAAGCACCCGACTCTTCAACAAAAAAGATATAAGGACCATAAGAAAAAGGACAAAACAAAATCACAGGATGGGGCTCCACAGAAATCTACCAAAAAACATTACAACTTACATAACCGTGATAATGCCAAACCACCTTATAGGTATCAGAATACTAATACACGTTCCTCTCGTTCCTTCCAGGATTCATTTGATAATTGTTGGCAGAGAGTAGGGCTCTCAGAGCGGAGGTCAAAAGAGAACATGAAACCAAGAAGGTAGTCACAACACTCGTGTGACTACATAATTAAACAGGAAGATAAGCCTAAAACATCAAAACCTCAATTTAAAAAGGAGGTAGCTCGACTCAAAGTCAGGCATGCCCCAGATTTTGAGAACATTCGGCTACGGAAAGGAGAGTGGGCATTGACAATGCTGGACAGTGCATCAGAATTCATGATAGTTTGCCAGAACCTGATGGATATTTTAATTATTTCCTATTGTATAAAATATTCTAATGTTTTGTATTTGGAGATTTTTTACTGTCGGCTTTTGCTTATGATTGTAGAAAGTACGTTACACAACATTTTTTATATGCTATTGGCCTTTCAGTTTATGTGGATCTCTTTGGAGTTCCAAGATGATAAATAAATACACTTTAACTTGATGGATTGCCTGGTTGGAGCGCTGAGTAAGTATATCACAGTGGAAACACTGGATAGCAGTGTAAGCATTCCACATAGTTTATATGAAGTTTAACTACTGTTGGAAGGGGACGTGCATAGATTTATTATTGTCCTCTTTTGAGAGGAACTCACTTAAGGTTATGATATACTAAAGGCTGAAAAAGTTTGGCCACCTGACTTCGTAATGAGTTGTCCAAAGGAGAAAATGGTGATTTTTGCCTGCCTTTTCTGACCTCGTTCCAGAATCACTTATACACTGATATGCCTGGGTGTGGGCTTTAGCACTAGCTCCTGCGTTATACCACTACCATGTGAGGTGGGATGATGGTTTACCTTATCATGATATTCCATTGAGGACACACCACAACCTCAAAGAGAATAACCACCAAAGAAGGAAGCAAAACAAGTTAGGGAAATCCTAAAACAATTTGAATATCAAGGTGTGATCCAAAGTTACACCTCTTCAATTTATAATCATCTGTTTCCTGTATTGAAACAAGATTAATCATTTTGCCTCGTATCATATTGCAGACACCCTAAACTCAGCTACTTGCACTTTTGCAGTACAAAATGCGCACAGTGCCGCACTAATGAATAACATTGTGAGGAAGAAATACAGAACAACACTAGACATTTCAAATTAATTTTTTTGCCATATTTTAGTGCCTGGGTGCAGATATCTGACAGCCTTCATGGCACTTGGATCTCAGCCACAATTTTGCCACTTACCACAGGGGTATAAGGATAGTTCCAGGCTGTTTTTAGCCAGAGTTACAGAACTTCTTAAAAAAGGTTGATGATCATGCATTGTTTTATGTTAATGATATATACTTAATGGATGATGACCTGATGGAACACTTGACGTTTTACTCACATGGGCTACATATTCAATTAAAAAAAGTAACGGATCTCCCACATCAGTGTTCTTTTTTTGGGATACAAGTTGTCACGTGAGGGCAAAAGCCTGGCGACCCATTTTTCAGACAATGTGCATTGCTTCAGCCTCCAACGACTCTAAAAATATTGCAATCATATTAGGATTTCTGAATTTTGGCAGATCATACATTTCACATTACGCAGAATGGGTAAAACCCTTCTACAATCTCATTTGTACAGACTTTTCAAGCACACATTGGGCAAAAGAACACACAGAAATGTTACGTTCCATCCAAGATGACATGATAGCTTCCAAACATTTACACATGCATTTAAATACAACAAACCTGGTGATCCGTGTAATTGCAGGTACATCAGGGTACACATTCAATGAAGTGACACAGTACGAATTGCATATAAATTGAAACTCTTATACCAATGTAGAAATGCATTTACTTCCATTGAAAAAATACTGACAGCAGTTCAGATTTCTGTAGTGAGCGAGCGTGTCCTGGCTCAAGTGAAACAAATTACTGTTGTGATCCCGGTACCGAACTTAAAGGCGGTTACCAGAGCAAGAGTTCTGAATGCTAAAGCTATACATCCAAGATGTATACAATGGGCGAATTCCCTCATTGCAACAGATGTGAACTACAGATTTGACCCTACACTACAATTACAAGCATTGCTCCAGTAGGATCAGGAATGAAATCTAATGTTATCAATCCTCTATCTCAATATGACTACATCATTTACACTGATGGCTCTGCTCAGCCCGTTCATAGGGACCAAACACCTATATTCAGCTAAATGCACGATCTATCTTTCCATCCTAAAAAAACCTTACACACAATCACTATGTGATTGCATGGTACAACTGGCAGAACTTAAGACTCTGGTAGGGATGCTGGATTGCCCACACTTACTGTGAGTGAAATGTATTATTGTGTAGAATGATTTAATGAGTATCTTCAATATTGGATTCAGAATGCATTCATGGATACAAAAGGTAGCACAGTGAAGCACAAGTTGCTGTGGGAACAGGTGGTCAAGCTGAAAGAATGTTTGCCACGGGCTCATGTCATTCATACATTGAGCCATCAATGTGTTGGCATTCATGTTGCAGGGAATTCACTAGCTCATGAAGCCGCAAAAGTGGCGGTTCACACTGCCACTGTTGCTGCAATCGGTGGTGATCCATCTGAATGTATTTCAAAGCAGGCAGGGTGTGTTCTAGCAGGCTGAGGAGACCATGTTTATCTGGCGGTCCATTGTGAGCGAGGAGTCCAGTACAAAGCCAAGGTTTGATGCGTGGTTTGTGAGGTTAGAGGGGCTTCATAGAACAGAGGGCCACCAGGAGTCATTCCAAGCAGAGCAGGGGCTCCCAGGATGAGGACTCCTGCCTCGTCCGAGTTGAGCTTCAGGCAGCTGTCCTTCATCCAGGTGTTGACGGCTTTCATTCCTTCGTGGAAGTTGCTCCTGGCGACAATGGGTCTTTGAATGAGGGAGAGAATCAGCTGGGTATCGTTGGTGTAGGAGACAATGTTAATCCTATGGTTCCTGAAAAAGGCTGCAAGAGGAGCATGTAGACATTGAAGAGGGTTGGGCTGAGGGAGGAGCCCTAGGGTACACCGCTGCTGATCTCTGTTGCTTTCGAGAAGTATGATGGGAGACTAACCTGTTATCATCTGCCGGTGAGGAAGGATCAGTTCCAATCTTGGATACCAGTGACCTGCAGACTTCTGGCTAGTGTGTGTTGGGCGACGGTGTCATAGGCCACCGAGAGGTCCAGTAGGATGAGGGCTGAGGTTTTGCCCTGGTCGAGGAGGGAATGGATGTTTTCGGTGGAGGAGAGCAGGGCGGCCTCGGTGCTATGATTGCTTTGGAAACCTGTTTGGGAGATGTCTAGGATGGTTTTAATAAATTCGATGAGCTGGACGTTGATGTCTTTTTCGATGACTTTGGCTGGGAACGGGAGCAGGGAAATAGGCATGAAGTTCTTGAGTTCTGTCGGGTCACCGGAGGGTTTCTTCAGGAGGGCGTTGATCTCTGCATGTTTGCAGTCATCAAGAAAGGTGGCAGGCTCGAGGGAGCAGTTGATGGGGTTCGACAAAGCTTCGATGGTGGCTCTGTGGAAGATGCGGTGTGATCAGGGGTCTGAAGGTGCTCTAGAGTGGATGCTCTTCATGGTCTTTATAGTATCATTCGTGGTGAGTTGGGACCAGCTGTGCAGAGTCAGTCGGGGGTTTGGTTGTGGTGGTTGCTGGCACAGTGGGGTGCTCCTGAGTGTCAAAGTTGTCGTAGATAGTCTTAATCTTGTGGTAGAAGAACGTGCTGAGTCTGTTGCAGAGGTCCTAGTAGGGGGGAGCATCTGTGGCCTCACTGTTAGGTTTAGTGAAATACTTGATAATGCAGAAGAGTTCTTTGGTATTGTGTGCGTTGTTGGAGAAGCTGTCTTGGAGGGCCGTCTTCCTTGTGGTTTTAATGAGGTGGTGGTGTGCGGTGGTGTGTGCTTTGAAGGGGGAATGTGCTTCTGGGGTTTTGTTGTTCCTCCATGTCTTCTGCTGCTGTCTACAGGTGTGTCTGGACTCTTGAAGCGGGAGGGTGAACCAGCTTGCTTTCTTGACTTGACGTGTTGTCAAGAAAGCAAGCTTGTTGATTTCTAACAAACCCTTAGCTTGTATTTATTTAGACCATTGCTGCACTCTTTAATCTGACACTGCTAACAAATATATATTGGTGGCAGTGGGTTCCTGCTCTTGATTCCTGTGGGTTTGGCCACAGTGATTGACTGATGCCCGAACTGTTATAAAGAACATGCATGTCTTAATTGGGACATACACATTTGGAACAGTAGATACTGATTACGGCCCGGCATTTAGCTCTAGGGCTTACAAAGAGGCCGTGGGAAGTTTGATTATGACCCTGCATTTCTCTTCTCCATACCTTACAGAGGAAAAAGTGGTGTTGGAGAGAAAAACCTGGGACTAAAAGCAGTCTTTAACAGCAGGGATATCAAGCTTGGGTCGCAGTTGGGTCCATCACCTACATGGGGTCCAGAGGGCTACGAACAATATGCTGAGAAAGTCCCTGGGTGGTAGGGCTTCTCATGAGATCCTGTTTGGGTTAAGATGTGGGTTCCAGATCTCGATAATGCCAAAACAGTGGTGGTGGAAACCCCGTTCAACATAAATGAATGTCTGATTGTTTTACAGGAATTGACGGATTTTTGGGACGAATAAAGTAATGTCCAAGTAAAACGCAATACCTATGGAGAAGCGAAGGTTGTTCTAGCAAGGAGCAGCTGGATCCGGAATGTTGGGGATCTGGTCAGAGAAAAGATTGTGGACAAGAAAGAGTTTGGGCCATCTTACAGAGTACTTGTGATGGTCCTGGCTGTTAAAGGTACACTAACGGTACATAGCCAGCCCCTTGCCAGACACCCAGGCAAATGGTTTGTCTCTATTGAACTGATCAAACCACACTATGTGGCCGACTCTCAGAAGTAAGCCTGGTGAACTCCTGGGTAATACCAATCTCACTTCACTGCCATACAAGAGATTCAAATGGAATCTTTAATTGCACATTAATCCTGCTCACTTCAACAAGAGATAACGATAAACAACAACGAAGTATGTCTTCTACCTGTTTAGAAAACAACAACAACTGTACAGTCAAAAAGTACAGAAACACAGATTTCCATTCCGAGTCCTCAAAAGAACAAGGTCTATATTAATGTACCATTGATCAAATCTTCCTCTCATTTGAAACAACTTGCTGAGCTACTCAAAATCGAATGGATGGCTTCTGGATAGTTCATCGACCTTGATGACTTCTATTCCGGCCACCACCCTTGCCCTTAGCGCCCAAGGTGCACATCTTCTGTCTTGGCTGAAAAGAACATATTTGTTTTTCCATCGTTAAACCTTTAGATTACAGTTGCATTAATTTTCTTAGTCCTTTAGATTGCTTTTGTGACTGTGTTCTTTCTTCTCTTGAATGGACATTTTGTCCTGGATGCTCTGCAGCTCACATAGTAAACTTGGTTTTCAAACAACATGCATCATCATACCGCTAGCAAATAACTTGTTCCTGGTGACACATTTCAGCTGTTCCAGTTCCGGATGGGATTATATGGGACACAGTATTGTTTGATGGGTATGGTCCCACTGAACATTTTCTAATTCCACATTTGTTTAACATTTCCTGAATTTAGCATTATCAACCCTAGTATCATGTCTGATGATTGGGACATTGATACAGTATATGAAATGTTAGTAGTTCTAGAACATTCCACTGTGTTGTCTTGCGATGAGCAAAACACACAAGATGATGGACGGAATGTTGCATAATGGCGAAACATTCACCACTTGTGGAGAAGTGTGGCTCACTGGTTAGAGCGGCAGACTCTCATGCAGAGATCAGGCCCGGGACCAGGGTTCAAGTCCCAACGCGGCAGGGTCTTGAGCTCAATGTCTGCGGACTTGATAATTCTCGCCTCGGCGCCTACTCTAATCATGGGTCCCACGCTGCAACTCTGGGCAATAGCTTGCTTAATCTCCACAACGGCCCCTACAACACTGGGATGCCTGGCTTCACCTTGGGGTTGCCCAGGAGGGGCTTCTCACAGGGAGAGAAAGGAAGGGTTCCACAGCGTTATACAGCGCCGGGACGCCCTGTTGGGGCAGCTGTGCGCTTTACAAAATACACTACTACTACCCCCAGTCACAGATCTGGGTTTAATCCATCGTTATTTTGCTCACCAAGCCACCCCAGTTCAGACAGTCTTGCAAAGAGTCATATGATGGAACAGCTAATGTCCGACCAACCTCCTGTATACCAATCATGGACTACAAGAAGTCTGGTTGCTAAGTAATAAAGGTGTAAATTAGTCACTCCCATGCTGCCGTCGAAGGGCGGGATCCTACAGTGAGCCAGGGCAATGCGCGATCTCCCATGCCCCCAAAGGAATCTGGTGAGAGCATCGTAAAATCTCGGTACCAACTCCCCGGAAGGTGGAGGGTAATGTTTTGAAGGATATAAAGGCAGCGAGGGAGAATCATCATTTTAAAATGGGGGCTACAGCCTAGGGGATTAAGCGGCAGAACTTGCCAGCGTTTAAGATCAGTTTTGGCTTTGGAGATCAAGGGAGTGATATTCAGAGCCCATTCCACTCCGGTAGGAGGGCTATCCAAATAACCATGTATTTAAAGGACGGTCTCCTGATGGGAATGGTGGATTGCCACTCGAAGCAGGCTCTCGATATGTGAACAGGGACAAGGGTGGATTTGGCGGGGTTGAGTCAGAGTCCGGAAACGCTTTCGTAGCTTCAAAGTATCTCTAGACAGCGGGGACCGGAACGCTATGGGTCGGCCATAAAAAGAAGGACATCATCCGCATAGAGGGCTATTTTATCCACATGATGGGGGTCCCAAGACCAGCTTTGGACTGCCACGTCAGAGTGGATGAGACAGGCCAGGGGCTCCGTGGCCAGTGCAAATAGCAAGGATGAGAGAGGACACCCTTGACGTGTGCCTCTCCTGATCAGGAACACATCAGAGAGGGCCCCATTGATAAGGACCCTAGCCCGCGGACGGCGCACAGGAACAGGGGACCCATGCCCATCAGTTGGAGAACCTCCGCCAAGTAAGACCAATCGACCGTGTTGAAGGCCTTTTCAAAGTCCAGTAGCAATAGAGCAAGGGACGGGGCAGATGTTGGCGGTGGGCCAGAGCAAGGTGCAGACGCCGTATACTGTGGCAAGTACCTCGCGACGGCATAAAGCCGCATTGTTCCGGGTGGACTAGTTTATGGAGGAGGGGGCAAAGACGCTGGGCTAACACAGCTGCAAAGTCGCTGTATTTATAAGGGAGATTGGGCGGTAATCCATGCAGGAAGGTGAAGGTGGCTTGGTCTTTGGAATAACGACAATGGTGGCTAAGTCAGTCTAGGGGTGGAAGGCACCCTTCTCGGCCACATATCGGAAGAGCTCAGTGAGATGAGGGACAGGGAGTTTCTAAAGGCTGCATAGTATTCCAGTGGGAAACTGTCAGGTCCCGGTTGTGAATCTCATCTGAGGTAAGGGGGAGGTCTAACTCCTTTGACTCCACCTCGGTCAGGCAGGGAAGACGGACGTCCGCTCTCTCCAGCACAGCCAACAGGGAGGTTTCCGGGTCCCGGGCAGAGTAAAGGTGGGAATAGTAAGCAGCAAACGTCTGGGCGATGGCTCGCAACGTGTAGTGAGAGGTACCGGTAGAGTCCTGAATTTCAGGGATGATTCTACGGGCTCTGGGGTAGGAGACCAAGTTGTGGAGCAGCTTCCTATTTTTATCCCCCCAACCATACATGCGTGCCAAGGAAGAGCACCACGTCATCTTGGCCGACTCCAGAGAGATGTTACAGATTTCATCTCTAAGGGCCGCTTACTGCCTAGAGGAGCAAGCATCGGATGTGTATGTAGAAGCCATTTCCAGCCATAGGGCTTGTGCTTCCAACTGAGCCAAACGGGCAGTCTGCTCATTCCGCTTCGAGTGCACCAAACCTCTAGCCACCTCACGGAGAGTTGCCTTGTCGGCCTTCCACAGCACGCCCGGGGAAGAGACTGGCCCATGATTGACCCGAAAGTATTGTTGGAACTTCAACCCAAGAGCATCCCTGAACTGGGGTCCTGGAGAAACCAGGCATTTAAGCACCATAATTGTCGTGCGGCCATCCGTGATACCCAAAGGCGTAAGGAGAGGGGGAGAGGGGCGAATGGTCTGACAGTCCACGAGGGAGAATCAAAACATGGGAGATGAGATGGCTATCAAGTGCAGGAAGGAGAAACAAGTCGATGTGAGAGTGGGTGTGGTGGGCCACGGAGGTGTGGGTAAATTGTCTGTCCCGGGGGTGTCAGATCCGCCAGGCATCACAAAGGCCAAGAGCTCTGGTCACGTCCAAGCGTTTGGAGGCGTGGGCATTAAAGTCACCCCCTATGATGGTCTGTCCCTGGGGTAGGCCTGAAATAGTCTAAGTGAGGCAGTGCAGAGTCTGAGAAAGGGCAGCGGGGGAACATAGACTGAGGCAAAATTGATGGAGTGGCCCTCAAGAGTTCCGGAGACGGTCACATACCGCCCCTTGGAGTCAGATCTGATCTGTGTGGGGGTAAAGGGAAGACATCTCCGCAGTAACACAGCCACCCCCGGGCGCCATGAGTGCCACACCCTATCAAAGCCATATCGATCCAGGAAAGGGCACTGGCTTACCAGGAGATGAGTCTCCTGGAGCAAGAGGACATCAGACGCGTGGCGCCTGGCGTATTTGAGAACGGCAGTGTGCTTAATACGAACCAACATGCCATTCACGTTCCAAGACAGAACGTGTAACGAGCTGTCTGTGTTAGCCATCTAGATCATGCATGGGACATGGGGTGGGGTTGGACAAGGGAAGTGATAACAAATATTAACACTTTTTTTACTTATATTGTAAACAATATTTTTTTTAATGTCTTCTATTTAGATGTTTTTAATCATGAGAATGCAAAGGACACAGTTTACCGGGTAACACTTTTTAAGCTCTCCAACGTATGTAGATAATAAGGACCTTATAGGTGTAACTATGGAAATCGAAACCTTTACAGCTTCACAGTTTGTAACTTTTCCCAACATGTGCACAAGTAAAACAGTTAAAACATGAGCACGTGTAAACTGTAAAATGTGACATCTACATAGGCGGAGCCAGATCTTCCTTCCATTGACTACTAAACAACCAAAAACTATATCAACCACAACTATTGTGCGATTAGTTTTGTTTTCCCGAGTTATTTCTGCGTCGCCAATCTGTGATACAGGTTCCGTTTTGTAGCATCGGATTCTTCTTTTGCGTCAACAAAACATATTCCGGAGTTGTAAGTTGTTTCATTATGGCATAGTAGATAGTTATAATTTGTGGCTATTTGTCAATATTTAAACATTTATATCCTGAACAAAGTGTTATTGCATGTTTTTCCCTATTTCTTTGTAACGTCAGCAGCTTGTGTTCAGAAACAGATAGATTACAACGAACATTTCTCCTTTTCTGGCTCCTTTCAGCTTATATATTGTGACTTTCTATATTATTATATTGACACTGTACTTCACTTCAGAGGTGTTGGTGACCCGTGGACGCAAACCCTAAACATTTACAATCAACGTCACCACCTTCCAGTTGTTAGTGTGTTTTCCCCTAGGGATCACATTCTGTTAATATATATATTATAATAATAAGAGTTATGCTGATCTCAGTGGAGTTAATGACCTGTCGGCACAAAGAGTAAAGATATATAAGCAACATCACCAGCTTCTGGTGTTTAGTCTGTTCCCCCCTTTTGATCATATACTGTGAATATATATATTATAATTTTCACAGTCATAATTATTGCAGAGGAGTTTATGACCCGTCGCCACGAAGATCAAACTTTTCGACCTCCCGGAGAAAAGAAGCTCAGAAAATAATTACCGCTCTAAAGTATTTAGTTATGGATCTTTTGTTAAATAGATACGTTTATGTTCCTTTTCTTTTTACTGTAGCAATGGTATCAATCGTTATATTGTAATAGATTGTCCTTTTGTTACGTTGTCGTTGATATGTTTATTGATTGATCATTTAAAATCTTTACCAAAAGAGAATGCACAATTTAAAATTTCAGTTTTAATAATACAGTAAAAGTAAAAATAGGCGATAATTTCATAATCTTAAAAATTCAGAAATATAAACAGTATCATAATTAATGTTTTGAAAATTCCAGTTTTTTCCATGCACTTGTTAAAAATGTTGAGAGGGCAGAATTAATATGTATATCTTCCAAGCAAAGACATTGGATTAGTGCTTGTCTACATGTCCTTATTGATCTTTCATTGAAATGCCTTTTTAAAAGTGTTAATCTTTCATTTTTTAGTCCCGGGCAAACGCACAATAGATGTATGATGTTTTCTTCTCCTGTATTACACAGTCGACATGATATATTATTTTCAAGCTTTTTCCATGGCAGTGCATGAGATTCTCCAGGCAGGATTCCGAACCGGGCTTTCATGAATATATTTTTATATTTCCAAGTCCAAGCTGTAATCAAATATTGTTGCGGACTCTTTTTTTGTAACTGTTTATTATAGACCAAAGCGTGTCTCCTTTTGGCCAGGGACTCTTTGTCACTTATTACAGATAAAATGTCAGTTGTCTTATTTAAAAAAAATTTAAAAGATTCATGAGGAATAGTGGTCATCCAAATCTCCTTAAGCCCAAACTCATCCAAAGCCTTCTCGAGATACTTCCAAACAGATAATTTACTATTGCCCTCTATTTCTTTCCATAAAAGCTTTGAGATTAAATTGTCCTTGTCATTTTTTACCCTATACCATACTTTAATTGTGTTACCCATTCGAGCATGTAGTTGGTTATTCGAACCAAATTCTAATCTAATTTGGGACTGTGAGGCATTTTTTGGTAAGCAGAAAAGGGATCGAAAAGTTTTAGAGATTTCTTTATTTATTATTATTGCGTCCTTTCCGTTCAATGCTTCACTGCCATAGGTTAGGGAAGGTAACAATTTTGCAGATATGACTTTAAGTAGCGGCTGGTAGGTCAAATTGCTGGTGGATTTTTTTATCATACCAAATGCACCTGTTAGTGAGTTCGCCTTCCGGGCGATGTCCAATTTCTGAGGTTTAAAGCTACCATTGTCATCAAAAACCAGTCCTAGGTATCTATAGGTTTTAGTTTGTTCCAGTTTTTCCTTACCTAAGAACCATTTCATATTGTATTTCCTTCTTCGATTTTTTGAGACAACCATAACTTTAGATTTTGATTCATTCACTACCATTTTATTTTTTATTGCGTACTCCTGTATACGTGTGATTAACCTTTGTAAGCCCACCTTTGTTCTACTTAAAAGAATAACTTCATCTGCATATAGCAAATTTGATATGTGCTTATCTGCAAGTTTGGGCGGATGGGCATTTATCATGTTCAATGCTTCGGTTAGATCAGTTAAAAACAGATTAAATAATAAAGGTGCCAATACGCAGCCTTGCTTAACACCGCCAAGCGTTGGGACTTCCCCAGTTAATGATCTGCCATTCCCAATACGAACTTTGGCCCAGGTTTTTTTATACAGGAGACTGATCAGGTGTATTAAAGGCAGAGGAATCCCTTGTGCTTGTAACTTTTTCCATAAAAGATCTCTGTTGACACAGTCAAAAGCTGATTTAAAATCAACAAAACATAGAAACTGTGATTCACCCTTTAAAATTGCCTTTTCCATTAAAATAGATAGTGCCAGGATATTAGAGGATGTACCAAGTCCTTTAATGAAGCCGGTTTGGTTTGGCGGGAGGATGTTATTCTTTTTCACCCAGTCAGATAAGATTGTTAGCAGATAGGATGCAAAAAGTTTTGCATCAGTGTCTTGTAGTGTTATTAAACGATAGTTTTCAGGAAGCGCCCAGTCTCCTTTTTTAAAAATTGGGGATATTAAGGAGCCTCTCCAGCTTTCAAGTATCTCCCCTTTACTAGCTATTTCTTTAAAGACCTTTACAAGTACTTTGGCCCATGTTTCTGGGTCATCTTTGTATACAGAAAAAGGCATCCCGTTCGGTCCTGGTGCTCCATTTTTTTGCTTCTTTATTAGTTTTACAATCTGCTCCTGTGTTATCTCCATGACTGGTTCTTGTTTTATTATTGCAGTTTCCTTCCATAGGTTATGGTCTTCAATTCCCTGTACTGCTGGATTTGGATTTAAATGATGGCTTAAAAATTGTACCCATTCAGTTTCAGTCAACATTGATGAGACTATCACTTTATCCGGCCTATTTAGGGTATTAACCATCTTCCAAAATTCCCTCGAATTTCCTAGGTTACTAGCATAAAATATACGAGTCCAGAGAGCATTATTGGCTTCGGTTTTTTCATTCCAAATTATCTTCTTTAAATTTTTATTTGCCACTTTCAGGGGAGTTCTAGTTTCTTCTTTATCTGGGAATTTAGTCAGCTCTTTCCTTAATTTATTTCTGATTCGTTTCATGTTCTGCACTGCGTGTGTAAGATTAATATTTGTTACCCTTTTTATTATCTGAGTCGTTTGGCTATCTCTAAAGATATTGGGATTACCTTTACTGGTAGGCAATCTGGCAGTGAAACTGGCCCACTGTTCGACTGCTGATGCAAATGGTGCCTCTTCGCTGCATTCCCGTAGCCGTTTTAGTGCCAAATCACTTGTTAGTTGGTTGTTTCGAGATTCTGTTTCCCAAATGAACTTTTTATAATTAACGGTTCCAACTTGACCTTCATTTGTTAGATAGATTTGGTGATTTTTATTTTTGAATGTTGTGGTAATGATTTGCTGACTATGATCACTCTCCAAGACTTTCTTTAAATGGTATGATGTACAGTTGCCAAAGATATTTAGTGATACCATAGTATAATCTATGCGGGATTTAGTACTGTGAGTGTAATAGGACCATTCTGGCGGTGAATCTGTTGGAAATCTTCCATTGAGTGTTCGTAACGCCAAGGCTTCCATATCCTTTATAAAATTTATACCCAATTGTTGGGGACCTTGTTTATTCAAAGGGTCTGTTACCTGAACCGGGATTGACCATTGATGGTCTTGTGATTGTGTTACTTCGTCCCTTGTAAATGGTATTAAAAGATTGAGATTGAAGTCTTCTGAAATAATAAAATCCATAAACGGGTCCTCAATCCTTTGTTCAAACAGGTACGTGGACAGTGCTGCGCACATAGTTTTCCTGGAGATGAGTGTAGGAGGGATATATATATTAATCAGCTTCAGTGATCTTTTTTGTCCGTACATCCAATACCGTACTAATATAGACTGAAGCTTCGTACTGTTTGTAAATATTTCAGCATGTTCCGCGTTGAGATCAATTGAAATAAAAATTGCTAGCCCACCAGTGCTTTCCTTGATAGCAGGTATGTAATATCCTTTATAACCATGTATTATAAACGGGGTTATTGCCCAGGTCTCTTGTAGCAAAATTATTTGATAATGCTTAAGTAGCTCGGTTATCTTGTCTAATTTGTTAGTTATACCATTTACGTTCCATGAACAAATCGTTATTTCCGTAGTGATTTTATTTGTATTTTTAACTATTTTTTCATGATTTGCTTGTCAATAGGTATTATTTCCATGTAGGGCACTTTTAATCCATAAATCATTTATCCCAATTTCAGTTTTATCGATGGTGTTTTTTGTTTGGTCTGGCACTCCTTTATCTATACGTTGATTTGGATTTCTAAGAATGGAATAGGTTGGGAGGCCCTTTTTGCCTTTTTCTGGACCATTCAAATTTAAGGCTTTCAGAAGCGGTGTGGGATATTCTTTTGGCATGACTCTACTAACCAATATTCCCCATTTACGAAAGGTATCTTCTTGCCTTATAATTTGCTCAGCTATGACAGGGGAGTCAAGTGTTATTATTGTTGTTGGTAATTGGCCATCTGGGTTTTCTAAGAATCCAACAGTGTCAATATCTTTAGTTGTCACTTTTTCCAGAAACAGAACTGATGAAAAAAGGCACAATAAATTGCCTCTATTGAGCGTATCATATCGACCTCTGGACTCATATATTGGTTGAAATGTTAGTTGTTCCCTCTTATTGTCGTTTGTGTTCCCAATATTATGGAAATTTGACTCTCCTTTGACGATGTTTATAACTCTTTGACTGTTAGCAGTTTTTACAATATATATTTGATCCTTTTTTGTTGTTTCAATCACAAATTCTGTCAGTGCCATAGGTTCCGAGGGGTTTGCTGGTACATCCTAAGGGAGTTGTCTTTTGTCTGTGATAGTTTTATTTGGCGTTTTTTGTTTTTCTTTTACCAGTTTAGTTGAAAAAAGTTCATTCCTATTAGCTTCTTCATTTTGAACGTAAATCGCTAGATGTTGGTCCCTTGCCCCTGCATGCATTGTACCTACGTTATTTTCTTCCTGTACGGTGTTACCTATATCTTGTGTTATGGGCCCATTTGTATTACAACAGTTGAGTACTATTTGAGTCTTAATTTTTTCTGCTTTACCACGGGAGAGGTTACTATTGGCACTTATGAGATTTGATGTATTTTGTTTAGGTTTCTTATCTCCGCAGATAGTATTCTCCATAATCTTATCCATATTAGTATCATTTCTTTTTTGAGCAAATATATCATAGTACTTAACTTTTTCATTTGTCTGTATTGGCAACTTGTTACTTATTTCCCTAGTTATTTCCTTAATAGGTTGATTTTCTATATTTCCCTTAAGTAGTCTGCTTTGTAATGATTCCCTAAGAGGGAATGGTCCTACTTGTTCCACTAGTTTTGCTTTATTTCGGGCTTTGCGTAACTTTTTCTTGTTCCTTTTTGACATAATAAATGGGTTCCGGTCTGTGTCACTTTTTTCCTCCATTTCGGTATACCCTTTGCTTATTTCTATTTCTTGTGCAATTTCTTTCTCAGTTTCAGTATTTTTAACCATCTCTCCTGTATTTAGAGTTAGTCGGTCTGTCAATCGATTAACAATTTGAAATTCAATTTGGCATGCCTTGTTCTCTTTTTTAGTTTCTTTATTTTCAGATGGGCCAATCATACCTCTATTCCCATCTATTGACCGGAAAAGCCCCCTATTAAGCGTTGTTTTAACATCATCTAGCATCGTACTAATAACCTCTGGTATATTTACTAGTTTGTTAATTATTGGTATTTGTGAACATTCTACATACGATGTCGATTTGTCTGCCTGTACTCTGGTTATCAGGGAGTTGAGGTTAGCTAATTTGAGATCTATTCCTGCTACTGCTTTAGCCATTGTGCTTAGAATATCAATTTGGATGTCCATTTTATTAGACTGAAGTGATAGTGCTTCGATAGTAAGTGCTGAAGTTTGATAGAAAATATCCCAAACCGAGGCCGAGTCCTGGTTATCAATGGTTTTGTTTCTTTCCCTCCCCTGTAGTTTAGGATCATTACTAATAAAGACATTTTCGTTATTACCAGTAATATCTTCACAGTCTAATAATTGTTCTGGTTCAGAGGTTCACCTTCTTTTAACTCCTGTAAGTTGTGTTACCTCCCTGTCTGAGTTTTCATTGATTACTTGTTTCGATGGTTCGGCAGATTTAGGGTATAATGAATCTTTTATTTGAGTGCTTTGTTCTCGACTTTCCTTGCTTAATGATAGCCTGGCATTTTCAATATCCAATGAAACCATTTTTTCTTTACCTAGTTGACTCTTGAGCATACAACTATCCGATGTATTTAAGATGGTTTGATTATTAGGTGTTAGTATCCCTCGTTGTGCTATATTTTTCCTTATTTCAACATTGACTTCCAAAGGTAGCCTAGATGGCATGGATGCTATTCCTGAGTCCCCATTGAGATCTCCAACAAAGGTGTCTCCAGTTTTTATCCCTTCCTTAGTGTTCCCTATAATAACAGATTCCTGTGGGCTCATTATATGCAGATCGTCCTGGTCCGAGACTTCCGTTGATATTTGATTTACAGAGTTCACTGAACTGTTAGATTGTGTGATCGCCATATTTGCCTCATTTATTCCAGGTTGTTTATTTTTGCTTTCTTAGTTATTATACGGTATGACATTAATAGGTATAATGGGTGTTTGTAGATTACCTATTGCTTGGTCGCCTTGAATTGAAAATAAAACTCCTGTTGGATCCTTTAAAAAGTCAAATTTTTTAGGAATTTTAGAGGATTTTTCAAACATTCTCGCAATTGGTGAGATAAGTGTTTGTCTCAGTTCCTTAGATTGTGCCTTTGAGTTTTTTATAGTATTTGGAGCTTTAGATTTACGAGATCTGCGTGCCGGGGGGACAGACAGCCGCTCCCTCCCAGAACGCATTGTTACTTGTATGGTACAATGATATCAATTTAGGACCGATCAAACTTCCTGCTAGAGAAACTGTGTGTAGTTTAACCCGTCTGTGATACCATATGTACCTAGTATAGTACTTCTATAATACTTTCTGCAATAAATAATGACGTTCTTTTCGGATTTTAAATTACAATAAGTATAAGTTCTTCCAACACTGAATCAACAGAAAGTATTAGAATAGGTACTTTAAATTGCCTTATTAGCCAACCTGTCTAGACGCACGGTTAAGCGCAGGGCCGATGAGTTTTTTCCAGCTCCGTGTCTCCCCTTATCTCATCAATCCAAGCTGTAGACCAACTGACTCCCCAGCCTGTCTCCTCACTGCTAATACACTTGTTCCACAGCCGCCAATAACACCACGCGCCAAAACCAACCAGCGTGGCAATAAGACCTTAGAGCGAGCTCAGTCAATCATCGAAAGCACAATTTGGCAAGGCACAATGGTGGTAGGCAAACAGTGATAGGCAACCGTTGGTTGGTTGAGGAGGCAAGATGGCCGCACCATAGGAGCATATTGTGAGAGCTCCTGGGTTCGGGATAACTAACACTTAGTTTAAATCCCTGTTAAACCCAGACAAAACGCAACGCATCTTCGCCCCCCCCCCCCACTGACACAAGGAGCGATGTGAATCGCGTTTGAATCATCGACGTTATACCTGGAAGCGAGAAACGAAAATCCAGCGCGACTGCTCCCCACTGGACCGGACCACCAGGACTGCCCAGAAGATCGACTGCGGTGTTTTCTGTCCGAGGGGCACGAGAGGGAAGGTGATGACAAACTAGACATCCAGGCACCGGCTGATCCCCGCGCTATGATGGTCTTCACGAAGGGAGGTAGGCTCAATCCACGTTGCCCCGACTGCTGGATGTCACTGGAGGCTCTGTGGAGGTGCTGCCGCGCTGATCGTCGGGAGTCCCTGCCGCCGATGGTGATTACAGCCCACCGCTGAGACCGGAGACCGGAGACCGAGGCTGGCCGAGGAGCGGAGAGAGAGCACTGCCAACGCGGCTGGGGTCTTGAGGCGAGGAGCGGGAGCGGAGGAGGAAGAAGGACGACGAGATTAGGATACGGCGAGAACCCGCGGGTGAGAGGCATAGCGGGGTGGATGAAGGAAAGGAATATAAATGAAATAAAGCTATCGTGGCAGCATTCGAAGCGGCGCGCCTGACTCTAAAATGGCGGCCGCTTGAGACACTTAGTCCATCCTCTACTGCGGCAGAAAGTAAACAACCAAGAGGCAGGAAATGGAAAGAGGACAATTAGGTACCAAACAGAGAGAAAGGAGCCTACAACAGATTCTAATCTGAGGCAAGAAAGGGAAAATGGACTAAACGAATGAGTGAAAAGAGAAAAAGTCCTCTGTCCACAGCAAAGTACCAAAACGGCAGACATTTTGTAATATCCAGTTTTTAAACCATAAGAGCACAGTAAGGGCCAGTATAATTATTGCTACCTGAAACCACAAATAACAAGGTCGCAAGAAATCAACTGGAAGAGAAACTGTCATCTATCACTATCATAGAAGGAGATTACTTAACAGAGAAACTTGGATATATCACTACCATAGAAGAAAAGTACTTAAAAAGATATCTATGCATATCACTATTCAACTTTAATCCTCGGAACATTTAAGAGACTAACAGAGAAGGGTCACCATAAGACCTATAACGCGAAGCAAATATGGGCGAAAGACACCGAGATGGCTCAAACGCCCAGGTCATAAAATATCCATCTAAGTTATCTAAAAACGGAGCCAAAAGTTTTAAACATAATACCTTGAAGAAAAACGCAGACACACTGTTCGCCGACCCATACTTTAATTCAGATAAAGGCACTATAACTAATGACTTGATATTTTACACTAATAAAACGGCTAAATGGCGCAGTGCCTTCACAAGAATGCTCAACATAAAAGTTACAAAAAACATCCCACATGGCACAAAAATAATGACCTCACCATCAAGAAGATGCAGAGCAGAATTATGCATCACCATATATAAAACTCAATCAACCCTACACATTATTTTTTTCTGCTCTTATTATAAGACACCACGAAGAACTTGGATTCTTCCACTTCTCCGTTCATCTGGTCATAGGTCCTGTCACCTAGCTTATCTTTCTTTACAACTTTTGAACTCAACTCATTCTGCCAAATGTATAGCCACATTCCTAAAAACTACAATCAAAATGCGAGATGCTCTTGTTTGATTTATGTGTATTTGTGTAAATGCATTCATGTTTTACTTTTTGCTATGTAAAATAATTTTATTTTTATCTGTACTTTTTATGGTTGCAAACAAGTGGTAACCGAATAAAAGGAATAAACTGTAATAGTGTTGATACAGGCAGGGAACAGTGAACTTATGAAGTTCGACAAGATATTTCCTACCATAAAAGAATCACTAGAGGGCTTAAGACACCAACTACACCCGACCACACCAGAATTCACTCCTGATAATATTGATATCAGAGACGCCAATCGAACGGGAGGCTGCCTGGTGCCAGCTACTAAAACCGGAGATAAAAATGAAACAGGAGCGACTATATCGAAAATTAAGACAGAATGGATAGAGAGATCTACGAGTCATGAGAATAAAGAACAAGACCAGCTCCAAATGGAAGAGTCGACACTGCTTCCAAACACCGAGCCTTCCCACGCAGAACATACAGTGGTGCTGAGTGAATCACTCAATGTAAATCAAGAAACAGATAAGGTAGGGGATATCAACCGTGCTCTACCTACCTCTAATACTATACTAAAGCCAGGTAGAACCTCGCCCACAAAAACACTCCTAGCTTCACAAAACTCAGATAACTCACACAACATCTCAAGAAGGAACGGAACGGACGACCAAACAGAGGATATAAAGAAAATGACTGAGGCACTAAGAAAAGATCAAAAACAGAGAAAAGCGACATACAACCCCCGGACACACAGGCTAACCATCCCTAAGAAATCAACCAGAAACCAGAACGCTATTAATGATCTTCAGAAACTAGTCTGCAACATGACACAAGTCACAATTAGTACTCTACAAGCGATGGAAGAAATATTGGAAATGACAGCAAGCACTCATTCTAAGATCACGAATATTCAAGATCTTGTACACTCCATACATAGAAAGAGCAACGAGATAGACATGTCACTAGCGAATAGGATCAACCGACCAAATAGGACGAAGGCTTTGTCGAAGGAGGAAGCCCTTGCCTTACTCCGAACTTATGAATCGCCAGATCATGAGGAAGAGGAGAACATCAAAACAGTTCCGATCGATCCTAATAGAACATCAAGAAAGAAGGATAGGAAACTCAACCATAATAACTTACAACAAGTCCAGCTTAATTCCGAATACGAAACCCTGAACAGTAGTAACTCTGGGAAACAACTGACTTGCCTCCTACTCAACTGTCGATCGGCTACCAAACATGCGTCAGACATAGCAGACCTCATCATTAACAAGGAAATTGATCTGGCAATCCTTACAGAAACGTGGCTATCGGAATCATCATCTCCAACCATGGATCTCTTAGTACCACCTGAATATAACATTGTGAGACTAGATAGACCAAGAAAGTCAGGAGGAGGAATTGCCTGCATTCACCGATCAGAGATAGAGGTCAACCAAATTCAATCTGACCCTCTAGAATCTTGCGAATACTTAGGTCTCAATATAAAATCAGCAACGAATCAAAGATGCAATCTGCATGCGTTTTACCACCCACCAGGAGAGAACGCTAAGTTCATAGAACAGTTAATGGAGATCATTACGACCAACTCTAACACGAATGCCAATAACATATTCTTAGGAGATTTCAACTTACATTGGGATGACTGCAACGACAAACTAGTCAACACGCTTAAGGATTTCCTTGCTGAGCTAAATCTCAACCAAGCATGCACGCAACCTACACACTCTAAAGGAGCAACACTTGACTGGATTATTTTGGATAACAAAAATACATCAATCCTCTCAATAGCCCCATGTGACTGGTCGGATCACTATGCAATAACATTCCGGATACCCATATTGAAAAAGGGCTAGACCGTTCAACCCGCCAATTTAAAAAAATGGATTCGAGACACAAGAGAGGCTAATATTGAGCTACTAGTAGAATGCTGTGAGAGAGACTTAAAGCCACCTAGCAACTTACAGAATGCAAATGAGCTGACAGAGCACTATATAACCTCAGTCGGGAATATCGTCAACAACACCTTGCCATTAAAACTAAAAAGAATAACGGAGAAGACGAAAAATCCATGGTTTGACGGAGCACTGAACGAAGATAGGCGCAAACTAAGAATGGCCGAAAGAAAATGGAGACAACACCCATCATCCCCTGAGCTGAAAGCCCTTAGAAAAATTAGAAACCAATATAACAAAAAGATCATCAACACCAAAAAGGAATTCATAAGAGCAGAATTGGATAATGCCAAAAACAGACCACGGAAACTCTTTGAAATCCTGAAACAACAATCAAACAAACTAACCAAAACAGCTCATGAAAATGCAAAAACATCTCTAAGTAGCGAGGAATTTTCTACATTTTTCACGAAAAAAGCCAAATCGCTTGAAACAGAGCTCTTAAGCGCAGCAAATAACCTCCCCATCCAACCATTGACTACGAACGATCCCAACTCGACTACAGTGTGTAGCAAAACAAAAAACAAGGCAAACTGGGACACATTCGAATTATATGATCAGAACACGATCGCCAAAACGCTCTCGAAAATCAAACCTAACAACCACTACCAAGATCCTCTACCCGCGAAATGCTTAAGAGAAATCAGCCACATTGTGGTGCCAATCTGGACCAAAATAATAAATGCATCATTATCACAAGGGATCCTCCCAGACTGCCTAAAAACTGGTCAAGTTGTTCCATTGATCAAAAAACCGACTGCAGATGCCACAGACCCGAATAACTTTCGACCAGTGACCAACATCCCTCTATTGGCCAAACTAATTGAGAAATGCGTGCAGGGCCAACTGAGCCAACACATCACTAAGTTCTCCCTACTAGATGAATGCCAATCAGGATTCAGATCAGGGCATAGCACGGAAACAGCGATCCTCCATATTGTTGATGACGCGCTACAAGCTCTTGATCGAAATCAAGCATGCTTGCTAATTCTCCTGGACCTGTCATCGGCATTTGACACAGTAAATCACAAAGCATTACTGGCCAGGCTACAGGACAGGATGGGAGTGTCTGAAAATGTGCTGAAATGGTTCGAATCTTTCCTACGGAACAGAACACAACGATTCCTGGTCAAACAATCAATATCACCATCATGCCCTAACTCAATCGGAGTCCCACAAGGATCGACATTATCCCCTGATCTGTTTAACTTGTATGTCAAACCTCTTACAACAATTCTCAGAAACCCACAGATATCTTATCATATGTATGCGGATGACACGCAAATATATATAAAGATCGCCTCCCTTGAAGACATTGAGCTAATGAATGAAACTTTAAAAAGGGCACTGCAATGGTTAACTACCAATCATCTGAAGCTAAATGCTCAAAAACAGAGTTCTTACTAATCTCTCCACCAAGGTGCGTTACGGAAATAAAGGAATGGACCAAGTTGGTGACCGCGCTCAACTGCACCCCGACTCTAGTCAACTCAGCTAAGTCGCTAGGAATTACTTTAGACGAGAATCTTGACATGAAAGCTCACATTAATTCAATGGCAAAAAGCGCCCGCTTCCACCTGAACTACCTAAGAAAATTGAAACCATTCATCTCTGAAGCAGATCTGAAACTGGCAATCCAATCTTTAGTCATCTCTAGGATTGAATATGGTTGCACCACCTTAGCAGGTTTACCAAAAACATCCACAGCACCACTAAAAGCTTGCCTCAATGCGGCAGCGAGACTCATCACCGGATCAAGGAAGTTTGACCACATATCTCCTCACCTGAAAGCATTAAATTGGCTACCCTATGAGGACAGAATTCAACTAAAGATAGCATGTATCACCCATAGAGCACTCCACCAAAATACTCCTGGATACCTATCCAAGAAAATTGAGCTATCAGGAGGCAACAGACCGGCTAGGAGTGCCAAAGAGTTGGTGCTGCGTCCAGCCATATTCAGAAAGAAAAAAACTTATGACAGAGCGTTCACAGGAGCTGCCCCCAGAATCTGGAACTCACTTCCTCCAAGCATTAGGAAGATTCCTCATACCTCAACATTTAAGCGAGAAGTGAAGAGCTTCTTAATGAGTAAACACCTTAAATAGGCAAGGTTATGTTTCACTATGGGATCGAATTTTATCCTCAAACAAAATACTTATGTCATCAGAAAGGGAAGGATTGACGTGAATTAGATGAAAGATAAATGATGGTTTGAAACTGACGACTTTCCTTTGTAACTAAACTGTATACCAATCGCTACCTCATGTCAAAATGAACTCATACAGTTATCTCACATCCTGAAACTATATAACCGCTACCTCATATGTATGACGAAAAGGACAAATGACATAACTTCATGCTTTAAAGTTAATTCGTATTATAATCGACTAACTTGAGTGGAATGTAGTTACATAAACACTCACTATAGCCATATAATTATCTACCTCATATCTATATGTTGTTTAAATGGTTACCATCTTGTTAATATTTATCCTACTTCTATGTAAAGTGCTCTGATACCCACGGGTCTTGTTCGCGCTATACAAAACTTTCAATAAATAAAATAAATAAATAAATAAATAAAATAAAAAAACCGTAAGCAGCAGCCGTCAGGAAAGGTAATGGCACTAACAGCAGATAGGGGAAAGGGGAACAATACGATTGCAAAGTGTATAAGAGCACTATTTTTTTCAAGTTACCCAGTACCTCTGTATCACATTGCTGTCTTGCTCATTGCCTGGCTTATCTCCAAGCTTTCTTCATTTTTCAGTGTTCGCCTCAGAGTCAGCCCTGTAGCAACTTGCGGACCGCTTTGCCACCACTGCAGAATTGCAGTGGATTTGCAGTAGATATTACTTCCTTCGCTCTCCTTACTCGAGGGGAGCAAGGGCTTCACTCCGTTTGGCTCTGCTCCTGCTACTCCAATCTGCTCCGCTCCTCTCCTTTGGTACTGGCTCTGTGCGGTCTTCTGTAGCAGCTCCGCCCCAAACAAATCCAAACAGGCCGCGGTTAGAAGTCCCCACTGCTTTCTGGACTGTCTCAAAGTTCCAGGGTCCCAGAATCCCGCTACTCCCGTTGTCCCAACTGCCCGAGCCGCCAACAAGAGCCTCGCAGCAGCTCCCGCCGCTACCGGGCCACTTCCGTTTTTTACGCGGCACAGCCCGTAGCTACTAAGAAAACTACGTGCTCTGGCGGCCTCCTGCTCACACCCCCCTCGCTCCTCACTGCACGGGGGGGCAGGGTACAGCAGGGAATTTTCAATCCTCAGCCGGGAGAGGCGGAGGCGGTGGGGCGGAGGGGCTGACGATGTGTTAAAACGGTAAAGCCCGCACCTGCCTGCCTGCCAGCATGTCCTCTACTCACTCATGTTCAGCGTTTTCAGTGATCGACGATCTGTGCTCCACTGCTTCAGTCTCAATGGCTATCACCACCAGGGCAATCCCGAATCTTTAAATATTTTATGTTAGCTGAAGGAAAGGAAATGCCAAATGTTGTAAACCAAGAAGTCCGAGCAGCGGAAGTCCCAGTGAAAGACACCGGGTCTGCAAATTTACTGTATACCCTGTCAAGTCAAGTCAAGTCAGAGAATTTATATAGCGCACTACATACCCAGAGGGTCTCAAGGCGCTAAAGGAGGGGTGGGGAATTACTTGTCAAATATCCACGTTTTAAGTTGCTTTCTGAATGCTAGGTGGTTCTGGGTAAGGCGAAGGTAAGTGGGAAGTGAGTTCCAGGTTTTAGCTGCCAGGTATGAGAAGGATCTACCTCCCATGGTGGTCCTGTTGATGCGAGGTACAGAGGCAAGGGGTTGGTTGGAAGATCGAAGCTGGCGGGAGGGAGTGTAGAAGGACAGTCGTGTGTTGAGGCATTCTGGTCCGATTTCGTAGAGTGCTTTGTGTGCGTGGGTTAGGAGCCGGAAAGTGATCCTCTTATTGACGGGAAGCCAGTGGAGGTTTTTCAGGTGATCGGAGATATGTTCTTTACGCGGGATGTCTAATATGAGCCTGGCTGAGGCGTTTTGGATTCGTTGGAGTTTTTTCTGGAGTTTAGCGGTAGTCCCGGCGTAGAGGGTGTTTCCATAGTCCAGTCGGCTCGTGACCAGAGCGTGGGTGACCGTTTTCCTAGTTTCGGTGGGGATCCAACGAAATGTTTTTTTGAGCATGCGAAGAATGTTGAAGCAGGATGAGGAGACGGCGTTGACTTGTCTGTTCATTGAAAGTGAGGAATCCAGGATGACGCCCAAGTTCCGTGCGTGGTCTGTCGGGATGGGTGCTTTTCCAAGGGCTTCTGGCCACCAAGAGTCGTCCCATGCAGAGGGGGAGGTACCTAAGATGAGGACTTCTGTTTTATCTGAGTTCAGTTTCAGACGGCTGTGTTTCATCCATTCGGCTACTTCTTTCATTCCTTCGTGAAGGTTCGTTTTGGCGGTGCTAGGGTCATTGGTGAGTGATAGGATCAGTTGAGTGTCATCCGCGTAGGAGATGATGTTGAGGTTGTGTTGGCGGGCGATGGCCGCGAGGGGGCTCATGTATACGTTGAAAAGGGTGGGGCTGAGTGAAGATCCTTGTGGTACGCCGCAGATGACTTCAGTGGCCTCTGACTTGAATGGTGGAAGGCGGACTCTCTGGGTTCTTCCGGTGAGGAACGAGGTGATCCATTCCAGTGCTTTTCCTTGGATTCCGATGTTTCTGAGGCGCTGTAGAAGGGTGCTATGGCAGACTGTGTCGAAGGCTGCGGAGAGGTCGAGGAGGATGAGGGCGACTGTGTCTCCATTGTCCAGTAGAGTTCGAATGTCGTCTGTTGCTGCGATGAGGGCGGTCTCAGTGCTGTGTTTTGCTCGGAAGCCGGACTGTGAGGAGTCGAGGGATTTGTTGGCTTCGAGGAAGGCGGCGAGCTGGTTGTTGACAGTTTTCTCGATGACTTTGGCCGGGAATGGAAGGAGCGAGATGGGGCGGTAATTTTTGAGTACGGTGGGGTCCGCTGTGGGTTTTTTCAGAAGGGCGCTGAGTTCAGCGTGTTTCCAGCTTTCCGGGAAGGTGGCGGATTCGAAGGAGCAGTTGATGACGTCTCGGAGGTGCGGTGCTATGATGGAGTCTGCTTTGTTGAAGATGTGGTGAGGGCATGGGTCTGTGGGGGATCCTGAGTGGATGGAGTTCATCAGGCGGATGGTGTTCTCAGTGGAGATTGGGTTCCAGTCATTAAGGATGTTCGAGGGGGATGAAGGTCCAGCAGATGGTTGGGTGGGTTGGTCTCCGGGTTGGTTGTCGAAGCTGTTGTGGATGTCTGCAATTTTGTTGTGGAAGAATGAGGCTAGGGAGTCGCAGAGTGCTTGAGTGGGGGTGATGTCGTTAGAGTTGGCCGAGGGATTGGTAAATTCCTTGACGATGTTGAAAAGTTCCTTGCTGTTGTGGGCGTTGTTATCTAGTCGTTCCTTGAAGGTGGTTTTCTTGGCCTTTCGGATCAATTGGTGGTGTATGCGGGTGGCGTTTTTGAAGGCGTCCTTGGTGCTGGTGGTTGGGTCTGTTTTCCAGGCCTTCTCAAGGGAGCGGCAGAGTTTCTTGGATTTCTTAAGATCATCGTTGAACCATGAGGCCTTCTTGCTGCCAAGTTTGCTTTGTCGTTTTTTCAGTGGTGCTAGGATGTCGGCGCTGTTGGATAGCCATAGGGTGAGGTTGGTGGCGGCTTGGTCGGGGTTTGAGGAGTGGGCTGGGGGGTTTAGGAGAAGCGATGAGGAGATCTGGTCGATGGTGATTTTGTTCCAGTTTCTTTGCAGAGTTGGTTGGGGGTGGTTGTTGGATTTGGGTTTGTTGTAAGTAAAGTGAACGCAGCTGTGGTCAGTCCAGAGGAGAGCCGTAGTGTGGCTGAAGGAGACATGATTGCTGGAGGTGAAGATAGGGTCGAGAGTGTGACCTGCGATGTGGGTGGGGGAAGTGACCAGTTGTTTAAGTCCGAGGTTGGCGAGGTTGTCCAGAAGGGTGGTGGAGTTGCGGTCGTTGTTCTTTTCAAGGTGAAAGTTGAGGTCTCCCAGAAGGATGTAATCTTTGGAGGGGAGCGCGTGTGGAGTGATGAAGTCCGTGATGTCCTCACTAAATTGTGCGCGGGGTCCTGGTGGCCTGTAAAGGAGGGTGCCTCTGAGTGTGGTCTTGGGGTCGATGTGGATCTGGAAGTGAAGGTGTTCAGAGTTGGCGAGATTGACGTCAGAGCTGGTTGAGATGTGGATGGATTTCTTATGTACGATAGCGATTCCTCCTCCTGTGTGGCCAGTACGGTCCTTGCGTATGATCTTATAATCTTCTGGGATGGCAATGGTGATGTCTGGGGCGGAGGAGGCATTCATCCATGTTTCTGTAAGGAAGGCGACGTCCGGGGAGATGGTGTCTAGTAGATTCCATAGGTCAATGGCGTGCCTGTGGACCGATCGGGTGTTGAGCAAGATGCATTGTAGGTGGTTGGGGTCGGGAATCTGAGGTGTGAGCGTAGCGGAGTTGTTGACGGTGCCGATGAATTTGCAGGAGTAGCATGAGAAAGGTCCATGAGTGTGTCCAGGAGCGGCTTGGACGCAGTTGGTGGAACGGCCGGGGTTAAGGGCTAGGAGGGTGGTGGCATCGTAGGTAATGCGGGAGGGCTGGGCAATGCGAGGGCCAGGGGGTCTGGCGCTGGGCGCGGTCCAGGCGCGGACGGGCGTAGACGGGCTTACCTTTGGCGCACCTTCGGCGCGACTGGGGCGCGAACGCTGCGCGTGGACGCTGCGCGCAAAAGTAGCGGTCATATAGGGATGGTGAAGGGGGGAGGGGCGAGGGCGGCTCAGCTGGGAGGCGGGGCGGGCTCAAGGGAACGGAGCACAACAACAACAATACAAAATGGAGGGGAGGTCAGAGCAGGGCGCCGGGGGATATCGTACAAACAATATGCAGGTCACAATCAAAACAAGCCAGCAAAGCAGCGACCAAGCAATGTAAGCGCTGGTATATTCCTGGCGTAATTAGAGCAAACTATGTCACAATCAATGCAGCTTCGCAATACGATACCATGTCTCAACGAGGAGACAGGGGAGCGACCACTCGAGGCAGGAGCGAGGAGTGGATCACAGCGCTGCGAGGTCAGGGGGCGCTGTATATTGGTAGTGGGAGGGCGGCTCAGCTGGGAGGCGGGGCGGGCTCAAGGGAACGGAGCACAACAACAACAATACAAAATGGAGGGGAGGTCAGAGCAGGGCGCCGGGGGATATCGTACAAACAATATGCAGGTCACAATCAAAGCAAGCCAGCAAAGCAGCGACCAAGCAATGTAAGCGCTGGTATATTCCTGGCATAATTAGAGCAAACTATGTCACAATCAATGCAGCTTCGCAATACAATACCACGTCTCAACGAGGAGACAGGGGAGCGACCACTCGAGGCAGGAGCGAGGAGTGGATCACAGCGCTGCGAGGTCAGGGGGCGCTGTATATTGGTAGTGGGAGGGCGGCTCAGCTGGGAGGCGGGGCGGGCTCAAGGGAACCGAGCACAACAACAACAATACAAAATGGAGGGGAGGTCAGAGCAGGGCGCCGGGGGATATCGTACAAACAATATGCAGGTCACAATCAAAGCAAGCCAGCAAAGCAGCGACCAAGCAATGTAAGCGCTGGTATATTCCTGGCGTAATTAGAGCAAACTATGTCACAATCAATGCAGCTTCGCAATACGATACCACGTCTCAATGAGGAGACAGGGGAGCGACCACTCGAGGCAGGAGCGAGGAGTGGATCACAGCGCTGCGAGGTCAGGGGGCGCTGTATATTGGTAGTGGGAGGGCGGCTCAGCTGGGAGGCGGGGCGGGCTCAAGGGAACGGAGCACAACAACAACAATACAAAATGGAGGGGAGGTCAGAGCAGGGCGCCGGGGGATATCGTACAAACAATATGCAGGTCACAATCAAAGCAAGCCAGCAAAGCAGCGACCAAGCAATGTAAGCGCTGGTATATTCCTGGCGTAATTAGAGCAAACTATGTCACAATCAATGCAGCTTCGCAATACGATACCACGTCTCAACGAGGAGACAGGGGAGCGACCACTCGAGGCAGGAGCGAGGAGTGTGATTTCAACGCGACGAGTTACAGAAGAGGAATAGGAGATTTTTCGGCGCCATCTGTAATACAGCTTACGAAACATTAGAATGTACTTGATCAGATATTTTTTTCAGTGAGCATATTTTACGAAATTGCAGAATAAAAAATGATAGCTTTCTTACATACTTTGTTACCTTAAATATTTGATAAACCCTTCATTTCTGAATGTTATTTTCTAATTTCTATTCTTTTCAGTTGCGGTTCCTATTCACCTTCTCCCTATAGAATATATAGGACCAGTACTGTATATTATAATAGTACTAACCTATATATTCTTAAGTGAGTATGTGATTTTTTAGCGGAACAGTGTGCAACCTCTAAGCACTACGACAGAACGTTCCTGAATTCTACAAAATACAAATTTGAAAATTAATAATGCATACATTTCTATGTAATATGAAGTCACTTGTATTTAACTGTTTTTACTTGTTCTCCTGACCTCAGATAATGAGGTGCGTGTTTGTTGTAGCACTTCTATTCTACTTTATCTAAAAAGTAACTGATGCCCTCTTACATTATCAAGAATATGGGGCAACACTTTTACAAACTATAGCAGAAAAAAGGAAAGTATGGCTACGCTAAACTGATATTTTATGAAATTCCATTTTTATTCGTCACCCCTTTCATATAGACAGTGTCAGTTTCTGAAGAATGTTTATTTATATTTGCTAAATAAAAACAGTTTCAAACCTAGACTGAAATGTTTGCTGCGCAACTGCACCTCTCCATCAAAAAAGTAAACATCACATTATAAGTAAATAGTGCTCCTGTGAGGTATCCCACCCGCAAACTTGATAAAAAAACATCGCAAGACACTGTCAGTTTTCCGCCATGATTTGCACACCCCAAGGCAATTATATAAATGGCCCTTAGAACATATAAAAACATATTTTACCTTCACAATCCTTGTCCACCACCTTGTGACCACTGTAATAGTTAATAGTGTTCCTACCCTCCCCTCTACTACTTTCTTTTCCCATACTCCTTTGGAAGTGCGTCACAAAATCACTGACAACAGTGAACCGTTCTCACCCAATAAGGAGCAAACTTCTCCTTGAAACAATTTAACCAATAAAATGTCCACAGAGGAGGAAGGAATGACTGCCAAAACTTCTCTTTTTAATGCTTCACAGAACATTAAGCTTCGTAAGGTCCCGCTTGGAACACGTTACCCAATGAAATGTCCCTAATACTCCGCAAAGAGGGAAGGAATCGCTGACAACACTTCTACTTTCAACAGTTTACAGCCAATCAACATTAAGCTTGGGAAAGTCCTCCTAGGAACACGTTAGCAAATCAGATGTTCCTCCTACTCCGCAGAGTGGAAGAGAATGGCTGGCAACAATTCTACTTTCAATAGTTTGCAACCAACTAACAAAAAGCTCAGGAAGATCCTTCTTACAAGAAGTAAGCTAATTAGATGTCCTTGCTACTCTCCGGAGCAAAAGTGAATTACAGAAAACACTTCAACTTTCGAAAGTTCGCACCCAATGAACATTAAGCTTGTTGTGGGAACACCTTAGCCAATTAAACGTTAATTTTGTTCCACGCACACATACAGAACACGCGTTCCCACATACTAATAAATTTCCTGTAACAAAGTGACTCTATCTGTAACAAAAGTGAACACTGCCTAATAAATAAACATTATTCCACATTATATTAAAGAAAAGCCGCAATACGCCACATTGTTGTTTTCTTGATATATTTTCCACAGCCTACTGCACCCCCTGCCAATATGAGTGAAGCTCCGGGACTGTTGGGGCCCCAGGGAACTCCTGCTATTGTTTTTTATAAAAATACCCCCAGGACCTATTTCCACAGCGTACTGTACCCCCCTCTCAACATAACTGAAGCCCCGTGACTGCAGAGGCCCCAGCAGTCTTATATACCGTATCTTATTGCATTTGTATTTTTTTTCCAACAGCAGGAAAGTTTTTATAATCGGTCAAATGTCTGTCTCTCGTGATGATCGAAACCACGTGTATCACTTCGCACCACTTGCTTTCACAACCAAATAAAAAGATTACTACTATAGACATTTTTCAAAAATGTAAGCCTATTTACCAAGTTGGAACTGTACAAATATTTGTTTTTAAATGCGGGAGGGAGGGTGTGTGAAAGGGCGATGTAATTCTACTCCACATTAAGATAGTAACAATTGCCAATCATAACATCTTTCTTTTACTATCTTTTAGATGTAGAGCTTCAGGGTGCATTATGTCCCGGCACGTGGTGAAAAACACACCAGTGATAAAGAAATGACGCACAATGTTAACTTCCTTTTTATCTTACAGGTTGTATTTCACAAATTGGCGTCCCCCCCAAACACCTCCAAAGCTCAACGTTTGTGCATTCTGCGATGATGTGTGGCCATCGTAACAACGTCTGAGAAGGCTGCTTCGACACGTGGTGCACCCTCTTTAAATCTCGCCAATGGCACAAGGTGAGCAAAGAAGCTTGTTTCCGAAACAACGACAAGTCATCTGTGGACGGAGAGAGTGGGTAGTGTGTAGCAGCTTGACTGCATAGGAATGTACAATTACCTCAGAGCAGTGAGAATAGATAGGTTACAACAGTCTCAGGGGTAGATTTACAAGCCCCTAGCGCCACTTTTGTGTCACTTTTAACATGGGATGTCATGAGTGATGTCACTGACCATGTAATTAGTGATGTAATATGTGACGTCATCTGCAGTACATTGCGGGCGCGCGAGTCATAGTTAGCTGAACTAACTATAACGGGGGAATTTTTATGGATTTTTACCAGTGAAATGTCCAACTAACTATAACGCCCCTGAAACCTCTGTTTTTTTTCAGTGAATTTCTAAGGTTTTTTCAAATGCTAATTTCTAACTATAAAGTGCCTGAAACCTATGCTTTTTTCAGTGAATTTCTAAGGTTTTTTAAATGCTAATTTCTAACTATAACGTGCCGGAATCATATGGGTTTCTCAGTGAATATATATATACTTATTATACTATATATACATGTGAAAATGTCTCGGTCCACCATTTTGCCTCTTTGGCACGAAAAAATGGGTGGAATTGACGTCAGCACGCCGACGAGCTCCGATGACGTCATAGGGTGTTGCGAGCGGAGTCTTACTAATATGACGTCCTTGTTGACATGGCAGAGCTAGGAAAGAATTTCCGTGGAATGCTGTTGCAGGGGATATTCACCTTAGTGTTCAGTCTAGTCCTTTGGGAGCAACTGTTTATGTTGCCACTCCAGAAACCAAAGCCAGTGATCCGAGGGCCGAGGCCATGCAGATGGCACACGAGGTGGGGTGCCCAGTCGTGTGCACCGGTGGGGCAGCGAAGTGACAAGCACCACAGCCCACAAAAAAGGTAACTAGGGCAGTGAATAACACAGGATCTTCTCTTTGCATCTGGCAGGAACAACGAAGTTTAAATGCCCTAGTACCAAAATGTAGAATTAGTGCTACAACGGTCTTAAAGAGGACCTGCAATGTGGCTTCTGCCTCCCGTACCCTGGAGGTGTCACATGGGTCACATGGTACGGTCATACTGCGGTGGGACGCACACTCGTTGACCTCTCATGGCACTGCTCCACACTTCAGTGAGGACGATTTCCATTAGCTATGTTTTCTGATGATGTGTCGCGCCGGTCCCGTTCAACAACAGAACTCCTTTAGAACCAAACAGACTCTTCCACTCTCTCACCGGAAGTGAAACCAGGCCACGCAGACAATTTCACAATACCGCAGAGGGAATGCACTTTTCGGTAAAAAAACACATTCATTCCTCTTAATTAATCAAATAAACTTCTCACTAAGAACAGGGGCCAGCTTCAATCGTCTTTCTTACTCGCAAAGTCATTACTATGCATTTTTTTAGAATACCTGCTCATTTACCACGCATGCCTTTACAATGATTTTTGTTGTAAAGGTATGTATGGTAAATGAACATGCGTTCTAAAAAACATGTTGACAATCCACGTTGTTGTAAGGAAACAGAGGCTGTTCCATTTCCTCACAACGACTTGCACCGCCCCTCAGATACGACGTGAAGCAGGAACCACGAGGACAGAGGAACCACGAGGAGTGAGAGGTAAGGGGGATTTGGCATGGAGTGTGAGTTTCTTTTCTAGGGTTTAGGATAGTGCAGTGGTGTTTGGGTAGCGTAGGGGGTCGTGCTGGGGGTAGTGTTTTCGTGTTTAGGGTAATACAATGGTGTTTGATTAGTGTAGGGGGCCGTGCTGGGGGTAGTGTTTTAGGGGTTAGGGTAGTGCATTAGTGTAAGGGGCTGTGCTGGGGGTAGTGTTTTAGGGGTTAGGGTAGAGCATTAGTGTAGGGGCCATGCTGGTTGTAGTGTTTTGTTTTAGGGTTTAGGGAAGTGAAGTGGTGTTTGTGTAGTGTAGGGGGTTGTGCTGGGGTAGTGTTTTAGGGTTTATGTTAGAGCAGTGGTGTTTGGGTAGTGTAGGGGTCATGCTGGAGTAGATTTAGGGTTTAGGGTAGTGCAGTGGTGTTTGTGTTGTCAGGGGGTTGTGCTGGGGGTAGTGTTTTAGGGTTTACAGTAGTACAGTGGTGTTTGTATAGTGTAGGGGGTTAGGGTAGTGCAGTGGTGTTTGTGTAGTGTAGGGTGTCATGCTGAGGGTAATGTTTTAGTGTTTAGGGTAATGCAGTGGTGTTTCTGTAGTGTAGGTGGGCATGCTGAGGGTAATGTTTTAGTGTTTAGGGTAGTGCAGTCATGTTTGTGTAGTGTAGGTGGTCGTGTTTTAGGGTATATGGTAGTGCAGTGGTGTTTGGGTAGTGTAGGGGGTCATGCTGGGGGTAGTGTTTTAGGGTTTAGGGTAGTGCAGTGGTGTTTGTGTCATGTGGGAGGTAATGCTGGGGGTAGATTTAGGGTTTATGCAGTGCAGTGGTGTTTGGGAGTAGGGAGTCTTGCTAGGGGGTGTCCCAGGACATCCCCTACGCCGCACGGCTCCTCAGCTGTACCGCGTCTCTGCCCCAGCGCCTCTGGCTCGCCCCTGACCTCGGCGCCCTCACTGCTTCTCGTTCTCTTGTCTCGCTGTTACCCTTCTTGTGATTCCTGCCCTTCTTGTGATTCCTGCCCGCCTTGTGTTTTTCCTGCTCTTCGCTGCTGCCCTTCCTGCGATTCCTGCCCTCCGTGTGTGTTCCTGCCCTCCTGTGATTTCCAACCGCTCTTCGTGACTCCGCTGCCCTCTTGTCTGTGAATTCTTGCTGTACCTCCTGATCTGGTATCAGTTCTTTGCCCGCTGGTATTGTACCCCCTGCTGCACCCCCCCGCTTCCCGCCGCCGCTCCCTCGCTGCCACGCCCCCCTTTTTTCTGTAAATCCCCATTGGCCACCCCGCTTCCGCCTCCCAGCTGCTCCTCCCTCCTCATATGGAGCCCGCGCGTGCGCGCAGCGGATGCGCCGATTGTGCGCCGAAGGCGTGCCAAAGGCAAGCCCGTCTACGCCCGTCCGCGCCTGGACTGCGCCTTGCGCCAGGACCCCTGGCCCTCACCGTCGCCAGCCCATCCGATGGTCTTACGACGCCGCCACCCTCCACGGACTCAACGCCAACCAAAAGCCCGCCTGCCACCGCGCCACCCCGAAGCGGACCCACGGACCCTTCACCTGCCTAGCCTGCAAATTCAGCTGCCTCTGGAACCGTCATTGCACCCACCAAGCCGAGCACCAGCAACAACCACCTCAAGTGCATCCTGCTCAACACCCGCTCCGTCCACAGGCACGCCATCGAACTCTGGAACCTCCTCGACACAACATCACCAGACGTCGCCTTCCTCACAGAAACCTGGATGAGCGCCTCCCCAGCCCCCGACATCGCCATAGCCATCCCGGATGGCTACAAGATCATCCAGAGGGACCGCATCAACCAAACCGGAGGAGGCATCGCCATCGTCCACAGAAACACCATCTGCATCACGACCAACTCAGACGACACCCTCACCGCCGCCGAGCACCTTCACTTCCAGATACACATCGACTCCAAGACCACCCTCAGGGGCACTCTCATCTACAGGCCCCGGGACCCCGCACTCAATTCAGCGAAGCCATCGCAGACCTGGTCAGTCAGCACGCCCTCACCTCCACAAGCCTCTTGGTTTACCAACGACCTCAAGAACTCCAAGACAATCTGCCGCACCCTCGAGAAAGCCTGGCGCCACAACCAGACAACAGAAAACATGGAAGCCCTCAAGAACGCCACCCGCAAACACCACCAGCTGATCCACACCACCAAGAAGACAGCTTTCAAAGAACAACTGGACAACAACACCCACAACAGCAAGGAACACTTCAACATCGTCAAAGACCTCTCCAACCCCAGCGCCAGCAACAACAACATCACACCCTGCCAAGACCTCTGCGACTCTCTCACCCCGTTCTTCCACCGCAAGATCACCGACATACACAACAGCTTCGGCACTCCGACCACAACGACCACGCATCCCACCACCAAACCGAAACCCGCCACCACCACCCTCTGCACCTGGACCCCTGTCAACACCAAAGACACCACAGGCCTGATGAACACCATCCACTCCGGCTCACCCACCGACCCCTGCCCACACCACGTCTACAACAAAGCCGCCTCCATCATCGCACCCCAACTCCGACTCGTCATCAACAGCTCCTTCAAATCCGCCACCTTCCCGGAGAGCTGGAAACAGGCCGAACTGAGCGCCCTCCTGAAGAAACCCACCGCGGACCCCACGGACCTCAAGAACTTCTGCCCCATCTCGCTCCTCCCCTTTCCAGCCAAAGTCATCGAGAAGACCGTCAACAGCCAACTCTCCGCCTTCCTCGAAACCAACGGGTCCCCCGACCACTCACAGTCCGGCTTCCGAGCAACCTACAGCACCGAGACCGCCCTCATCGCAGCCACCGACGACATCAGGTCCCTGCTCTACAATGGGGAAACCGTGGCCCTCATCCTCCTGGACCTCTCAGCGGCCTTCAACACCGTCTGCCACCGCACCCTGATACAGCGCCTCAGCAACACCGGAATCCAAGGAGCAGCCCTGAAATGGATCATCTCGTTCCTCATCGAAAGAACCCAGAGAGTCCGCCTCCCCCGTTCCGATCTGCGGCCTCCGAAGTCATCTGCAGCGTCCCGCAAGGATCCTCGCTCAGCCCAACCCTCTTCAACGTCTACATGAGCCCTCTCGCAGCCATCGCCCGCCAACACAACCTCAACATCATCTCCTACGCCGACGACACCCAGCTGATCCTCTCCCTCACCAACGACCCCACCACCGTCACCGCCACCGCCAAAGCCAACCTCCAGGAAGGAATGAAAGATGTCGCAGAATGGATGAAGACCAGCTGCCTGAAGTTGAACTCAGACAAAACAGAGGTCCTCATCCTAGGACCATCTCCCTCGACCTGGGACAACTCCTGGTGGCCCCTGCCCTGGGCACCGCACCCAAACCAACGGACCAGGCACGCAACCTGGTATTCATCCTGGACTCCTCCCTCACTATGACCAAGCAAGTTAACGCCGTGTCGTCTTCCTGCTTCAACACCCTGCGCATGCTACGCAAGATCTTCCGGTGGATCCCCACCGACACCAGAAAGACGGTCACCCAGGCCCTCGTCACCAGCCGTCTGGACTACGGGAACACCCTCTACGGGGGAACCACAGCCAAGCTCCAGAAGAGACTGCAGCGCATCCAGAATGCCTCAGCACGACTCATCCTGAACATCCCTCGCCGCAGCCACATCTCTACCCACCTGAGAGACCTGCATTGGCTCCCAGTCAACAAGAGGATCACGTTCCGACTCCTCACCCACGCACACAAGGCTCTCCATGACACAGGCCCGAAGTACCTCAACAGCCGCCTCACTTTCTACACACCCACCCGCCAGCTCCGATCCGCCAGCCTCGTCCTGGCATCCATCCCTCAAGCTCGGAAACCCACCATCGGAGGAAGATCCTTCTCCTACCTGGCGACCAAGACATGGAACTCCCTACCCACCCCCTTCGGCTGACCCAGGACCATCTCTCCTTCAGGAAACAACTCAAGACCTGGCTGTTCGAGCAGTAGCGTCCCCCCCCCCCTCCTCAGCGCCTTGAGACCCTCACGGGTTAGTAGCGCGCTTTACAAATTTTGTGATTGATTGATTGCTGGAGGTAGTGCTTTTGGTTTTAGGGTAATTTAGTGGTTTGTGTAGTGTAGGAAGTCGTGCTGGGGAAGTGTTTTAGGGTTTAGGATAGTGCAGTGGTGTTTGTGTAGTGTAGGGGGCTGTGCTGGGGGTAATTTAGGGTTTTGGTTAGTGCAGCAGTGTTTGTGTAGTTTAGGGGGTCATGCTGGGGGGGTAGTGTTTTAGGGTTTTGGGTAGTGCTGGAGTTCTGGACTTTTTGGTTCCGTCCAGAGGTGTCAGGGATAACACCCGAAGACCCCGGAGTTCAACCTGCCTTGGTGCACAAACAAACAGAAACACGGGCTTCTCGATGGTGGCGTCAAAGACCAAAGGTTTATTACTGCAGGGACACAGAAGTCACAGAAACTACACATGGGCAGTATCTAGGAGCCTGTTCAATTTGTACGAAGAGGGTTGTTCCTTATATACTGAATATTGGGCTTCAGGCAAATTCTTTACATGTTAGCACATTCCCAAAACCTTTGTATCTTAAACAATAAATATTTGTCGTTGCACAGGAATCGTCAACAATATCTGATGTCAAAACATTACGAACGAGGGGTTCCCACTAGTCCATCATAATCCTATGTCAATTTCTCATTCAAGACCCGGACCGCCTCATCGTAAATTTCGTTACCTCCCCCTAATAAAGGCCCAGAAGGAAAGGAGCAGAGCCAGGTGCAGAAGATAGAACAGTAGGATAAGAGATGTTTGTGGGTCGTAAATGGGCACGGTTACTGGCTTCGGCCGCCTAATCATGATCAGGCCAACGGACACGAGAACCAGTATAGCAGGACTGGCCTCAGGCTGGGGAGGCAGCTCTTGCCGAGTCATGTTGCCACAGCGTTGCTGGCCTAAGGTGCGCAATTCACTAGCAAGGTGAATTGCCGGCTAAGGCCTACGTGTCCTTAATTGAAAGAGGTTATTGCGTGTTCATTGACTATGTGAGGGCAAAGAATACAAAATGGCTTCCGTGTTTTAAGATGGATGCCATGTGTAGAACAGAAATGTGTTTGTAACAGGAGTGCTCTTGCTCGTAGCATAGCGAAAACACCAGGATATACTAAATGGATCATTTGCGGTTCATTGATACCAAAATTATGTATTTGCGACAATGTTAAAAACACGGGGTAAAATCGTCACGGAACCTCAGACCCTCCTTTTGCCCTTACATAGGCAATTACTCAGTCTATGTCAGAATCTAACTCTATGCTCATTAGGTCAGTGACATGTTGTTGCATCTTCATCCTGTCTCGTACCTTTTCTCCGAATACAGGTTGTTTTCTGAAACAGGTTGCAGCACAGAGACTACACAAAGCGGGACCACATTGGATAATAAGGCAGCACGAGAACAGAAATACTAGGATGACACCAATGACCATCAGAACCTTCCATCCCCACGCTGATACCAGAGTCCAAAACCACTCCATGAAGGACCAGTTTCCCTTGTCTACGTGTATAGAGTCGGAAATCTTGTGTAGCTTAGAGATCGCTTCATAGACGGTTGGAGCATTATTGGGAATAAAAACACAGCAGCTCGATTGGATCATTCTGCATACCCCACCTCGATCTGCAAGTATTACGTCTAGAACCATACGGTTCTGTAACGTCATGAGACGATCCGCCTGAAGCTCAGCTGTTAAGTTACTAAGGGCACCAGCAGTTTCTGTAATAGTAGATTCAACTACCCGTGTTAGTTGACGTAGATTTCTACTATTGGCCATAGGCCCCCAAAACGGAAGGAAACCTTTGAAGAAGTCTCCAGCTTCCTGACCAGCGGTATCTTCCTTGCTGAAGACACCTCTTGCTACTCTGGTCTTGTGATAATCTGAAGAAGCAGTGTATGTCGGAGGTAACAATCGAGCAATATAACATGAACCTGAGAAGTCAGCAGGCAGCCATGTATACGCTCTGTCTTGACAGATGAAGTAAGTACCCCTAGCAGTAAGGAAGGCAGGGGAGGAGTTAGACGGAAATACGTAAGTCTCAACGCACTCACTCCTCCCTAGCTGAGCTCTCAGATTTCTCCCATTTCCTTGCAAACAGACCTGACCTCGGTGAGGCACGACCCAAACTGAAGTGGAGCTTTTACGCTTGCTTTCTCCCAAATTAAGGCGATACTCGGTAGAGTTCCAACTCAAATACACCCGTAATTCATCTCTAGGGTAAGATGGAGTATTATTGACGTCTTTAATCATGTCAATAATTCCCTGGACTAAAGCTTTGTTGGCTGAGTTGTATTTAGTGGACCGTGGTGGACGCGGAGGATAGGTCTCAAGGGCATAGGAAAAAATGGTCTGAAACGCCTGAAATGATCCATTATAGCTGAAGGGCAAGACTAGATAGGGAATGCCTTTATCCATAGTGTGAGGTATCAAGCCACACACCCAGCAGTCTGTAGTATTAACTACCAGTTGGTGTTGATGCAAGAGCTGTACAAATGTATTGTTAATAAATTCTGAGCGTCGAGCTTGTTCGTGTTCAGGAAATGAGTGAAAAGAATGCATAGAAGAAACCGTAGAAGTAGTAGGATCAAGGGGAGGTACTGTAGTTACCGGCATAAAAATCAAATGTACACCAAAGACGATTCCACCCACCAACGTTATCAAAACAATTAAAAATGTAACTGCACATTGCATTAGAAAGCATTTGCTGTGAAGTATTCTGTACAGTCTATTTCTGCGAACATAAATTACATTCTTTCGTTGCAGCTCAGGAAGCTCCATCTTCTACAATCCGCTCGTGACCACTGATGATGTGTACGTAGATGAAAATGCCTCTATCAGCCCTGGGAGTTCCCAGAACTAACAGAAAGATCGACCTTATGTCTGACCCCCGCAGATTCAACTAGGCACACAGCCACGACCCTACGGCTACCCAGACGGCAAGGCAAAATTTAAAACAACAAAATAATAGCAAACTTCCTGGCTGGAGGCAATGTATAAAAATTCAAATGTGAAAATAGGCAGTTTCCTGCTTTATTTGTCCATATTGCGAGGTCGCAAGTTGTATCTCAGTTTTGCAGGAGCTGTCTGATCTGGAAACAATATATTTTCAGCCGACGTTGCAATGTTCGCGTTTGCAGATGACAAATGTTCTTTTGGTGCAGATGGCAAATGTTCAGGGTTCAAAAGAGCAGTTTCAGGAGGAGAGTCAGAGTTTGATGTATCAGTGATCAGTTCTGCATCACTGAAAGGGATGAACCTGGGTATTTGTTCTGCTTCAGAGGCACTGATTCCTTTCTTTACCCAGTTGTCGTAAGGAAGTGGCAGAGGCACACGTTTGACGTGTGTCGTGTGGATCCAATTCTTCCGTCCGGCCACTCGAATAGCAGTTCTCGTCGCCAATAAGACTTGGAACGGGCCAACGAATCTGGGCTGAAGATTTTCCGTTCTTGCAAAATTTCTAATGACTACTTGATCCCCAGGTTTCAGCTGATGACCTGGACTCTCCGGTGGCTTTGGCAATGCATCGAAAACCTGTTGGTGAATAAGGCTCAATTTAGCAGTCAAGTCGAAAAGGTAATCAATTAACATTGGGTATTCCAGCTGCTTAAATTCTTTCGGTCTAGGTACCCCCCAAACATTTGCAGGACGACCAAAAATTATTTCATATGGACTAAGCCCTACTCTAGAATGTACAGTTGCTCTTGTTGATAACAAAGCCAAAGGCAGTGCATCTGGCCAGGGCAAACCCGTGGATGCTTGTATCTTAGCAAGTTTCAGTTTAAGGGTGCCATTGTAACCCTCAACTAAACCCGCGGACTGGGGATGATTCGCACTGTGAAACTTTTGTCTAATCCCTAGGCCGGCACACACACTCTGCATAACTTTCCCTACGAACTCACTTCCGTTATCTGACCATACAATCCGTGGCATTCCGAATCTGGGGAAGTATTCTTTAAGAAGGATTTTGGCAGTGGACAAAGCAGTATTGTCCTTCAGTGGGTATGCTTCGATCCATCTGGAGAACGCACAAACTACCACTAGGACGTACTTTAGATTATTACAACGATCCATGTGAATGAAGTCTAGCTGAATCACTTCAAAGGGGCAGGAAGGAGGAGCGAAGTGACCTGCGGGTGTGGGGATTCCCTTGCCAGGATTATGCATCAAGCATACCATACAATTTCTCACCACTCTCTCTGCACACTTACTAATCCCATCATTCTTCCAAACTGGGGCCAACATCTTACAAATCCCTTTAGTTTAGAGCTGATGTGCGCTGCTCCATGTGCCATCGTTACTACTGCAAGCACATACGCATCAGGTAACATCCAACGCTGTTGTTCCGACAAATCAATCCAACACCCACTCGAGTCCAATTTACCCGTGCTCTCTTTCCATGCACGCTTTTCCTCCTCAGTCGCCTCTTTCTGAATTTCTTTCACGCTTTCCACTGTGTCCTCACACATTCCAGACTCAGAAATCCATCTTGCAGACGTTGCAACATACATTCTACTCATCATATTTCTAGCTGTCTGTTTTGCAGTCTCATCAGCAAAAGCATTCCCACGACCAACATCATCCGTGATTGCTTTGTGAGCACTGCATTTCACAATCGCAACTTCAGTCGGCAAGGTTAGAGATTCCAACAAGTCATTAACTAGCTGGCCATGTTGAATCTTAGTCCCATGGGACGTAATGAAACCTCTCTCTTTCCACAAACGGCCAAAACTATGGGCCACGCCGAACGCGTACTGACTATCTGTGAACACATTCACTCTCTTTCCCTCAGCTAAAACGCACGCTCTTGTTAGCGCGATCAATTCTGCAGCCTGTGCAGAATTCTGACTCACTCTTGCAGTCTCCACAATCGTACGCAAAGTCGTTACTGCATAGGCAGCAGTCACATCACCATTCTGGAGTTTGAAGCAAGACCCATCAACATACAACGTGCCATCTGGATCTGATAACGGAGTGTCTTTTAAATCAATTCGTCCTTTTGTTTCTTCCTCAGTTCTAAAACAACAGTCGTGTGGTTCGGAATCACTCGACTCTTGACTAGTCGGCAACAATGTTGCTGGATTCAATACATTGCATCTTTTGATCTGAATATGACTCGCTAGCAATGTCAGTTCGTAACCTGATAATCTAGCACTGGTAAGGTGCTGCGTCTTGGTTCGGTTCATGAGTGTATCCACAGCATGAGGAACCATAACCACTAGCATGTTGTTCATTACTAAACCAGCAGATTGTCGAATGGAGGCTGCAGCTGCGGCTGTAGCTCTCAAGCAACTAGGCAACGCTCTAGCTACCGGATCTAACGTTGATGAAAAATACGCACAAGGGCGTTGTTTATCACCAAATTTCTGTGTCAAAACACTCAACGCACAACCTTCTCTTTCATGGACATAGAGCGTGAATGGCTTACTGTAATCGGGTGTACCCAGTACAGGAGCTGAACACAGTGCATTTCGTAACTCAGAAAAACTCTCCTGACATTCGGCAGACCATGGCACTGGACTCGGAACATTTTTCCCAGTCAAAGCTACCAACGGTTTCGCCAAAAGAGAAAAATTTGGGATCCATTGCCTACAATATGAGGTAATACCTAAAAAGGCACGTACTTCTCTCTGCGTGCTAGGAACATTCATCTGTGTAATTGCTTTTATTCTCTCTGGGGTCAACTTCCTTCCCTCCATTGACAAGAGATGACCTAAGTAGGTCACTTCTTGGCAACAGTATTGCATTTTTGAAGGTGACACTTTGTGATTCAAATTTGACAAATGACGCAATAATGAAATTGTAGCTGTTTTGCAAGTTTCCTTGTCATCGGCAGCCACTAGAAGATCATCAACATATTGTACTAAAGCAGAACCAGGAGGAAGTACAAAGGAATCTAATTGGCTTTTTAATGCTTGACTGTAAATGGATGGGCTTTCACAATAACCTTGTGGAGCGCGTTTAAACCTGAAGCTTCGTCCTCCTAGAGAGAAACCGAAGATATCTCTGCTTTCCTCGGCTATCGGAATGCTGAAAAAGGCATTTTTCAAGTCGATAACCGAAAACCATGCTGCTGTAGCAGGAATCAACGTTAACAATGCAGTAATGTCTGGAACCACAGGAAACTGTGGAATCACAATTTTATTAACCTCTCTAAGATCAATTACAAACCTATATACTGGAGGCTTTGTTGGGTCAGTTCGTTTCAGAATGGGCAGTACAGGACTATTACAGACATTACCTCTAGTTTCTTCTACAACGTTTTTCTCGATCAGATCTTGCACAATTAATAAAAGTGCGCGTTCACCTTCACTAGAGATTCTGTATTGTGGAATTCGAGGAAATTTTACATTCGCTTTCAAAGTTACTACATATGGTGGAATTTCTAAAAGACCTACATCATTAGGACCAGTCGCCCAAAGAGTATCAGGGAGAGAACGCAGCTCTGGTGGGAGCGCACCCATCGACAAGTACATCGGAGAAATTATTCTTTTACCCAACGTAAGCTGTACTCCTTCTGGAGAACAGTACAATGTCGCATATAAGCGTTTTAACAAGTCTAAACCAAGCAGATTTTCATTACAACCTGTTGTCAGAATCAGGGGAGCTTTCAAGTGGCGGGGTCCAACAGAAATAGACAAAGGACCAGAAACAGGGTTGTGAACAGGGGCGCCTGAAAAACCTACTGAAACGTTTGTTGAGCCAGACAAAGGTGCGCCAGGGAGTTTCGCATGTATGATAGAACTTTTTGCTGCACCAGTATCCAACAGAAACGGTTCGACTATACCTGATGTTGCTACTGCGACATAAGGTCCACTCTGATCTACTGGAACTGATACTACTCCCTCTCTTTGTCCATGGCTGTCCTAGTACTCCCTTGGCTGAACTTCCTCACTAGCTTCATAGTAATCTTCAACATGATATTGTTGAGACCTATTTTGTTGGGCAGATTGTCCATTTCGTTGGTCGAAATAATTAGAAGAGCGATCACTTGTCTGTGGAGGCATAGCACTTCTTCCTCGACCTCTAGAATTCTGCATATAACCACCACGACCTCTCTGAGCTGCCGCAGTATTATTTTGTGCCCGTACCGGACACTCAGTCTTATAATGGCCTTCCATTTTGCAATAAGCACACTGATTCCATTGGTACTGTGGCCTCTGAGAATTATACTCCGTTCTTTGATATGACCCTTGCTGTGTATTAGTCTGATTGGTGCGAGGCGGATAAGCTTGCTGTAAAAGAACTTTAGTTTTTAAATCTTTCGTCTTTTTATCTGATTTTTCTTTCTCCTCTTTATCCCTATTTTCATAGTACTGGGCAGTCGCAAGTATTTGCGCAGTCGTAGAGACAGCCCACGCACTTTCAGAATTCTTTAATTTACCACTAAGTTCGGGCAACAGATTGTGCACAAATTTATCAACAAATAATCTCTGACCTCCTTCTGTGCTCATATCCTGACCACTATGATCCACGAAAGTCTCCTCGAATCTTGTGAAAAAGTCGGAGACGCTTTCGTCTTTCTTCTGTTTGCACGCGGACAATTTGTCCCAGTTAACGCGTAATGCTGGCATTAGGGTTTTCATTAAATCGATTATTCTACCAGGCAAATTAGCAATTAAGGGTTCAGGTTTGGAACCACCTATTTGTTGACCATCCGCTGCAATTATAGCTGCCCAATCACCACCTAGGGCAACTGGATGATTCTCTTTACGAATTTTAGCCCAAATTGGTTGCGGTACTACATTACCAAATAGCAGATCTATGTCAGCTAGATTTAATACACAAGCGTCAACTGTCTGAGCCAACTCTTTGTAGTATCCTGCAGGATTTTTACGCGGATCTGGCAAGGCCTGTTTCACTGCTAATACTTCAGCTCGCTTCCATGGAATATGTATCCATACTCTCTGGAATTGGGCTGGAGCGGCTGCAATACCAAGGTTTGCATTAGCTTGCACAGCTTCACGCCAAATTGGTGGAACCTCTCTCATTGGGTATTGACGATTTTGTTTCGTACTACGTTTCTCTAACTCCCTCGATGAACGAAGGGATGGGTCATTCCTATAACTTAAAATCAGTTCCATCGCTTCTTTTATATTTTGACCAACTATCATACCTGCAGCAAATTCTTTCCGAACATTAATTAATTCTTCTAGATTTGATTCAGGGTCATCCTCTTCCAATTCCTCACGTAGAAGGAAGCACATTTCATCAAACACATATCGTTGTGTCGGTTCGTTCCATTGCATAAATGTATCTAGTACATCTTGTACATTATATCTTCCAACTTTCGAAACCCATCTAAGAGCAGTGGAATCTAATATTCCTCTTTCTTCAGTACTGGGAAGCTGACTACGTCTCTGCACAGAGTCAGAGGTAGGAGTCTTAATCAGAGTTTTATAGAAGGGAGATAGAATATTAGAGACAGAATCAGTGATTCTCCGACGAACAGAAAGCGGAGTCATAATATTAGTAGAAGCAGTAAATAGAGTAGCAGTTGGAACAGATAGATCAGGAACAGTAGGAGTAGCGGGCAAAACAGCTTGTGAACTAGCAGGTGTAAGCGATACAGGTATAGGTAAAGAAGACGGCAACCCTGGAAGAGGGGGTGCCGAAGGAACATTAATATTGACCACAGGAGGTACAGGAACTTGATTCAGAGGAGCAGGAACACCAGGTTGTCCAGCAACCGGTAATTGAACATTTGGTATAGGTGAAGCCGTAGCACCCTGTGCACACGGTGGGGGTGATCGTAACAAGTAAGACAACAGGGGATCCTTTTCAGGGTCCTCTACTATCTTAGCTGTACTCGATGGCAAAGCAGGATAGCACTTGTCTATCGCTAAATTACGCTCTCTATTGGCCACCTCCATCGCCTTCTCAGACTCGTTGAGTTGCAGCTGCTTAGCAGACTGTTCTAAAGTCAACTCTTGCTCTTTCTGTTCTTTCTTCAACTTTTTAATTTCTCTCTGTTTAGATTCTTTTCGCCAATAACGGAAAGAATCAAACATTGCCGGCCGGGCTTTCTTCTTGAATAATTTCGTTTCTAAATTATCAAGAATTTGAGGTTCGAAACTACCATGCAGTGGCCAACTAAGGACACCATCTTTCTCTGTGTAGTGGATCCATACCTCGTTGTAAGAGATAGGGCCCACACCAAATTTGCAATATAGATCATAAAGGGGAGTTCCAATCGGAGGAACCGAACACGAGTCCTCCAACTGGGAATCACTGTTGCAACTAAAACAAGACATCATACAATTTCTCCGACTTACCATTTTATAACCCGGAACACAAAACAGACAAAACACAAACCAAAAGAAAGGTGCGCACTCGAACCAAGAACTTAGGCCTACCAGAACAGACAAACGTATCGATACCCGAACTGAACTGAATGAATATCGTAACCAGAATAACCAGCGATAATCTTATGAAACCGAACCGAAACCAAGAACTAAAAGGATTATCGAAACAGAAACAACCCTCACGAAGTAATCAACTATCAACCACTTAATACTTAACTGAGGCACTGAAGACGTCACCAAGGAGAAACCCGTCACGTCTCGCCGTACTAAGGACTGCACCTCGGGTCCAAGACAGGGCGACGGTCAAGGCAACGAACCACTGCAGCCGTCTGAACGGGAACCCTCGTGGAAGAGAACGTCGGGCCACTTTTGCGATATGCCGGGATCGATGAAGTGGGGCGCCTCCCTCTGAAATCTTCACACGAAGCTTCTCGAACTCTTCAGGCTTTTGGACCGGTACCGAATGACGTCGCCCCACGTTGGGCGCCAATTGGAGTTCTGGACTTTTTGGTTCCGTCCAGAGGTGTCAGGGATAACACCCGAAGACCCCGGAGTTCAACCTGCCTTGGTGCACAAACAAACAGAAACACAGGCTTCTCGATGGTGGCGTCAAAGACCAAAGGTTTATTACTGCAGGGACACAGAAGTCACAGAAACTACACATGGGCAGTATCTAGGAGCCTGTTCAATTTGTACAAAGAGGGTTGTTCCTTATATACTGAATATTGGGCTTCAGGCAAATTCTTTACATGTTAGCACATTCCCAAAACCTTTGTATCTTAAACAATAAATATTTGTCGTTGCACAGGAATCGTCAACAATATCTGATGTCAAAACATTACGAACGAGGGGTTCCCACTAGTCCATCATAATCCTATGTCAATTTCTCATTCAAGACCCGGACCGCCTCATCGTAAATTTCGTTACCTCCCCCTAATAAAGGCCCAGAAGGAAAGGAGCAGAGCCAGGTGCAGAAGATAGAACAGTAGGATAAGAGATGTTTGTGGGTCGTAAATGGGCACGGTTACTGGCTTCGGCCGCCTAATCATGATCAGGCCAACGGACACGAGAACCAGTATAGCAGGACTGGCCTCAGGCTGGGGAGGCAGCTCTTGCCGAGTCATGTTGCCACAGCGTTGCTGGCCTAAGGTGCGCAATTCACTAGCAAGGTGAATTGCCGGCTAAGGCCTACGTGTCCTTAATTGAAAGAGGTTATTGCGTGTTCATTGACTATGTGAGGGCAAAGAATACAAAATGGCTTCCGTGTTCTAAGATGGATGCCATGGGTAGAACAGAAATGTGTTTGTAACAGGAGTGCTCTTGCTCGTAGCATAGCGAAAACACCAGGATATACTAAATGGATCATTTGCGGTTCATTGATACCAAAATTATGTATTTGCGACAATGTTAAAAACACGGGGTAAAATCGTCACGGAACCTCAGTGCAGTGGTCTTTGGCTAGTGTAGGGTGTAGTGCTAGGGTAGTGTTTTGGGTTTAAGGTAGTTCAGTGGTATTTTGTAGTGTAGGGGCTGTGCTGGGGGTAGCGTTTTAGGGTTTAGGGTAGTGCAGTTGTGTTTGTGGAGTGTAGCGGGTAGTGATTTAGGGTTTACGGTAGTGCAGTGGTGTTTGCGTATTGTAGGGGGTCGTGCTGGGTTATATTGTTTTAGGGTTTAGGGTAGTGCAGTGGTGTTTGTGTAGTGGAGGGGATTGTGCTGGGGTAGTGTTTTAGGTTTTATGTTAGTGCAGTGGTGTTTGGGTAGTGTATGGGGTAGTACAGTGGTAGTGTTTTAGGGTTTAGGGTAGTTCAGTGGTGTTTTGGTAGTGTAGGGTTCTTGCTGGGAGTAGTGTTTTAGTGTCTAGGGTATGGCAGTGGTGTTTTGGTAGTGTAAGGGGTCGTGCTGGGGGAAGATTTAGGGTTTAGTGTAGTGCAGTGGTGTTTGAGTTGTGAGGGGGTCATGCTGGGGGTAGTGTTTTAAGGTTTAGAGTAGTGCAGTGGTGTTTGTATAGTGTGGGGGGTTTGGGTAGTGCAAGTGGTGTTTGTGTAGTGTAGGGAGTCATGCTGGGGTAGTGTTTTGGGTAGTGCAATGGTGTTTGTGTAGTGTAGGGGTTCATGCTGTGGTTAGTGTTTTACGGTTTAGGGTAGTGCACTCATGGTTGTGTAGTGTTGGGCGTCGTGTTTTAGGGTATAGGGTAGTGCAGTGGTGTTTGGGTAGTTTGGGGGGTCATGCTGGGGTTAGTGCTTTAGGGTTTGGGTAGTGCAGAGGTGTTTGGGTAGTGTAGGGGGTCATGCTGGGGGTAGTGTTTTAGGGGTTAGGGTAGTGCAATGGTGTTTGTGTTGTGAGGGGTCATGCTGGGGGTAGTGTTTTAGGGTTTAAAGTAGTGCAGTGGTGTTTGTATAGTGTAGGGGGTTAGGGGTGTGCAGTGGTGTTCGTGTAGTGTAGGGGGTCATGCTGAGGGTAGAGTTGAAGGGTTTAGCGTAGTGCAGTGGTGTTTGTGTAGTGTAGGGGATAGTGTTTTAGGGTTTAGTGTAGGGCAGTGGTATTTGTGTAGTGTAGGGGGTCATGCAGGGGGTAGTGTTTTAGGTCGTAGGGTAGTGCAGTCATGTTAGTGTAGTACAGTGGGTCTTGTTTTAAGGTATAGGGTAGTGCAGTGGTATTTGGGTAGTGTAGGGGGTCATGTTGGGGTTAGTGTTTTAATGTTTGTGGTAGTACAGTGGTGGTTGGGTAGTGTAGGGGCTCTTGCGGGGTGTAGAGTTTTAGGGTTTAGGGTAGTGCAGTTGTGTTTGTGTAGTGTGGGAGGTCATGCTGATGTAGATTTAGTGTTTAGTGTAGTGCAGTGGTGTTTGGGTATTGTAGGGAGTTGTGCTGGGGGTAGTGTTTTAGGGTATAGGGTAGTGCATTGGTGGCTGGGTAGTGTAGGGGGTTGTGTTGGGGTATTGTTTTAGGGTAGTGCAGTCATGTTTGTGTAGTGTAGGGGGTCGTATTTTAGGGTATAGAGTAGTGCAGTGGTGTTTAGGTAGTGCAGGGGGTCATGCTGGGGTTCGTGATGTAGGGTTTAAGGTAGTGCAGTGGTGTTTGGACATATTGCGCTAGTCCCCACGCCCACACAGACGACTGGAGATGCTGTGGCCGTCCTGTGTGCTGATTGGTAGGCACAGGACCCCGCCCACATCACTACATAAGCCGCGAGCCTTCCCTAACGCCGGTTGATTGTACTAACTAGCGCATGGATGTTTTCCTGAGGTGGAAGCCGGGAAAAAGAATTACTGTTTTTTAAACCTTTTAAATTTGCCTGTTTTGCACATTTGTAGTTTGTTTTCCACTCGCCTCCATATCGCGCTAGTCCCCACGCCCACACAGACGACTGGAGCTGCTGTGGCCATCCTGTGTGCTGATTGGTAGGCACAGGACCCCGCCCACATCACTACATAAGCCGCGAGCCTTCCCTAACGCCGGTTGATTGTACTAACTAGCGTATGGATGTTTTCCTGAGGCGGAAGCCGGGAAAAAGAATTACTGTTTTTTAAACCTTTTAAAATTGCCTGTTTTGCACATTTGTAGTTTGTTTTCCACTCGCCTCCATATCGCGCTAGTCCCCACGCCCACACAGACGACTGGAGCTGCTGTGTCCGTCCTGTGTGCTGATTGGTAGGCACTGGGGTTTTGGATCAGTAGCTTTCCTGACCCCGCCCACTCCTACGTATATATGCAGGCGCCATCTCGGCCGCGCAGCGGACGAGCGCAGCGGGCGCGCCAAAGGCAAGCCCGTCTGTGCCCGTCCGCGCCCAGACACGGCCAGGTGCCAGTCCCCCTGTTCAACACACAAATTGTGTGACTGGCTACTCTAGGGCACAACTAATATCTCTTAGGCCAGCTTTGAAGGCAGATTGTTCGGTCTTTATTCCGGATGACAATGGCCCTAGGATATGCCGACTGTGTCCTTTCGGTCTAGACGCTTCATACCCCTGTAGGAGCTGTGCGCCTTGTATACGACCTGCACAAGATATGGTGTTTAAGTTCTGCAGCCTGAACTGTAGATCTCTAGCCAAGCATAGGCGTGAGATCTTTGATCTCCTCATTGACCATTCTCCGGATGCAATATTTCTTACGGAAACATGGCTGCACGATAGTTCTGGGCCTGATCTCGCCAAAGCCTTGCCATCAAGCTATGTCATCTTCAGGCATGATAGAGCTAGTGGAAAGGGAGGAGGTATTGCAATTATCACCAAGAGCTATGTACAATGCCTGATTAAACCTGTAAAACTCAATGATTGTGAGGCATCCCATTTCAAGCTCGAGCTCCACTCCAAATTTACTCTTTCGGGCCTATTAATCTATCGCCCCCCCCCCCCCCCGGGCCAGCAAATGCATGGGCCCCACAATTATCAGATTTGGTCTCCGCCACATCATTACTCTCTAATAATTGTATGATCCTGGGTGATCTTAACATCCATTTAGAAGACCCCACATGCAGTGTCAGTACCAATCTATTATCGGACCTGGAAACTCTTAATATGGTTATACATAACCAGGGCCCTACACATATTGGGGGCCATTTGTTGGACCCTATTTTTTCCAACTTGAATAATATACAATGCTACCCAGCACTTCCCATTCATTGGTCAGATCATTACTTGACCTGGTTTGATATCTCTATAAGGGATCTCCAGGCTCTACCGAAACCTTCTTCTTCTACCTTGATGAGAAATTGGAAAAAGCTTGATGCAGCAGCTTTTAAACAACATCTTTACTCTCATCTGCCTAAGGATGATACCTTTAGGGACAGCGTAGATATAGTAGCTGCCAATACTAACACTTGGCTCACTGAAGCCATTAACAGTTGTCTGCCAACGTCCAGCCATAAACCAATTACGCATAAACCTCCAGCCCCATGGTATAATGACCAATTAAAGACTCAAAAGTCACTTTGTAAAAAGCTCGAGAGAGAGTATGCCGAAAGGATTACTCTTCTATTGATGATTTGGCTTATAAAAAAGAATTGAAGCACTATCACAAAGCTTGCCGCCAGGCAAGAACCATCTATGTCGCTAAAACAATAAACGACGCAACAAATAAATCAAAAGTGCTCTTTGGGTTAGTCAAAGACTTGGCAGGATCCAACACAGTAGCTGGGCCTCCACCCCTGGATATATCCCAGTGTGAGGAGCTGGCTCAATACTTTACAAGAAAGATTGAGGAAATCTATCTAAATATAGCTGAACAACGTGAAGACAAAAGGCTCCTTCTTATTGACACCAGCGAGAACGCCAGGAGCTCGTTGCAGGTCCCATATACACCATTGGAGGAATGGCCGGATCTCAATCCATCTTCATTATCGTCACATCTGGCTAAAATTAAATCTGACTCCCCAAATGACCCTCTACCAGTCTCCGTGCTCAGACTGTTGGAAGAGCCTCAGCTCGACAGGATTTGCTCCACGCTTAATGCGTCAATACATCAGGCCAGCGTTCCGACATGTTGGAAGCACGCTATGGTTTCTCCCTTACTAAAGAAACCTATGGCAGACCCTAAAATCCCTGCCAACTTTAGGCCGATTTCCTTACTCCCTATCTTTTCCAAAATCTTGGAGTGGCACATTTACCAACATATGGCTAGGTTCGTTGCGGATAACAATCTGCTGCATGACTCGCAATCAGGGTTTCGCCCTGGTTTCTCGACCGAGACGACTCTCTTAGGTGTCATTGAGAATCTCCGCTTGATGCTTGACAGAGGGGACACAGCCGCACTGATTCTATTAGATCTCAGTGCGGCCTTCGATACCATCTCCCATGCCATCCTACTTAGAGCAGTGAGTTCTTTAGGCATCGGCGGAAAGGCACTGAAATGGATTGAATCTTTTTTGTCGGACAGGTCTTTCCAAGTCTTCTCTCACTCCTCAACATCTAAGGTCCATGCCTCTCCATTTGGAGTCCCTCAGGGCTCTATCCTCAGCCCTCTTCTTTTTAATCTGTATGTCATCCCATTAGCCCGTATTGCAAAACGTGCTGGCCTCACGTTATTTTCCTATGCGGACGACTCACAGATAGTCTTTTCCCTCACACAATCAGATAGGTCCCCCACCTCTCTTCTTCAAGCTGGGCTTAGTGAAATAGCCTCCTGGATGAGTCAAAATCTGTTGAAGCTCAATGGGGAAAAAACAGAGATTCTTATTCTTGGAGGTAAGCCCGAACTGTGGGGCACCAAACATTGGCCGGCGGAAATGGGGCCTATCCCCCCCCAGCATCAACACACGTTCGCAACCTGGGGGTCATCATAGATCAGGGCCTAACAATGCAGACGCAAGTAACGAAAGTAGCGGCTACCTGCTTTTCAATCTTGCGCTGGTTGCGTAAGATACTGTGGATGTTGCCACCGGAAACTCAGAGGTCCGTAGTCAACGCCTTGGTGACCTCCAGGTTGGACTACGGTAATGTGCTCTATCTGGGAGTCACTAAGGCGGTTACCCGCCGCCTTCATATGGTCCAAAATGCTGCGGCGCGTTTACTCTGTGGCTGCAAGAGGAATGAACCCATGACACGACATCTTAGGGAACTCCACTGGCTCCGAGTGGAGAATCGTGTGAAGTTTAAAGCTTTATGTTACATGCATAAAATAAAAGCTGGCACGGAACCAAGATATCTTCAGGACTTGGTGTCAACATATTCCCCTGCCCGCACATTGAGATCATCCACCCAAGAACTTTTTTGTGTGCCCAAGGTTAAATTGGTCAGGATGGGCGGGAGGTCCTTTGCCTCTATGGGTCCTAGACTCTGGAACTCCCTCCCTCTGGTCATTCGTGCAGAATGCTGTCTTAACCGTTTCCAAAGGGCAGTTAAGACCTGGTTATTTAACCAGTAATCTCTCTTTTTACCCTACGCTAGGTTAGCCTTAATTTAAGTGCCTGGAAACCCTTTTTGGGTAGCTGTCGCGCTTTACAAACTGAAAAAAAAAAAAAAAATAATAATAATAAAGGGTCATGTTGGGGGTGGTGTTTTAAGGTTTAGGGTAGTGCAGTGGTGTTTGTGTAGTATGGGAGGTCATGCTGGGGGTAGATTTAGGGTTTAGTGTAGTGCAGTGGTGTTTGGGTAGTGTAGGGAGTCATGCTGGGGGCAGTGTTTTAGGGTTTAGGGTAGTGCAGTGGTGTTTGGGTAGTGTAGGGGGTCATGCTTGGGTAGTGTTTTAGGGTTTAGGGTAGTGCAGTGGTGTTTGGGTAGTGTAGGGGGTTGTGCTGGGGGTATTCTTTTAGGGTTTTGGGTAGTACAGTGGTGTTTGTGTAGTGTAGGGGGTCATGCTGGGGGGTAGTGTTTTAGGGTTTAGGGTAGTGCCGTGGTATTTGGGTAGTGTAGGGTGTAGTGCTAGGGTAGTGTTTTGGGTTTGTGGTAGTGCAGTGGTATTTTGTAGTGTAGGGGCTGTGCTGGGGGTAGTGGTTTAGGGTTTAGGGTAGTGCAGTTGTGTCTGTGGAGTGTAGGGGGTAGTGATTTAGGTTTTAGGGTAGTGCTGTGGTGTTTGGGTACTATATGGGGTTGTGCTGGGTTCTAGTGTTTTAGGGTTTAGGGTAGAGAGCCAGGGCAGCCTTTTAGTGACAGATCCAGAGTTTGAGGACGGATTGGTTAGAGGGAGCATGAGCGGCTCCCGAAACCCAGAATGTCTTCTCTCCGAGTCTGGCCATTGTGAAAACTCCGAACAAATATTGGATCTAGAGCTAAAATCCCCGAATGTCATTAGATCAACAAACGTTCTCCCGAATCAGTTAATACTGGTGCCCCCAAATAGGAACTCATCGAACACCGAGGTAACAAGGGTTTGGTCCTGGAACATTGCAGGTGTGAATAGTAAACTGGACGACCCCGAATGGGGAATCTTTATTGATCACTTTGAAATCTGCATGTTCCAGGAAACCTGGGCAAGAAGAGAGGTTCCCAAGTTGGGCTATGCTGTTTTAACATGCCAGCAACTTCGGGGGAACAGGGAGATCATCCGGGGGCTTGGCAACTTTGGTGGGATCACATCTGGGGTGTTCAGCGGTTCAAATTGACACAGGGTCCAGTGACATTCTAAGTCTCCTGTTGCGTTTCCTACAAAATCCCCTGTTGTCCTAATAAATGTATACTCACGACCGACCCTTAAGGGCAGTGAATCTAATACAGTGAAAGAGTTAACTACTTTTCTAGGCTCCATAGACACTAAGCAGATGATCATAGTCGGTGGGGATTTCAACTGCCAGTTGGAGCCGCTAGAGGGGTTATCCCTGAATAGCTTATTTGAGGAGGACCACTTCTTAAAAATCCCAAAATCAAGATGCCCCAAAATAAAAAAATTGACCCCACTGGTGATCCAGATGAGTTGTCTTACATTGAGACACTCCCTGTGAGCTTTCAACGGGAGATCCTCATCCGAATCGACAAATGGCTATAAATTCCACAGCAAAAACAGTGGGTTTATATTAGATTACATCTTCATCAACTCACACTCCTGGGATAGGATGATGGACTTCAAAATAATCCCCTGCCTAGACAGTGACCACTCTGCACTAGTAGTAGAAGTCAAAGCTCTGAGTACGGGTAGTCTGCCTTTTACAGATAACCCTATTGATTCTAGGGTGGTGGTCTCGAACTACAGGAGGAAAGTGAAATTGTCAAATTTCAGCTGATCGGATGATAGATTGGGCAGTCTGTACGATGCTTTGTTGCCGGTTCTTACAGATGCGTCCAATCTACGTAGCCCGAGTCAGGAGGGCATTTACCTTCAACAGGCTCAATTGACCCAAGTCAAACTATGAAAATTTACCTTTGAGGACAAGTTGCCCTCCTACCCCTGGTACAATACCTCTTGCAGTGCAGCAAAAAAGGCACTGGTATTAGCCATCAGACCCAAAGATTGCCTTTCCATAAGGCCGGCAAGAGCAAATTACAAAGTTGCCATAAAAGAAGCCAAGCGAAGGTGGGAAGACAAAAATCGGGCCACACTTAAAACTTCACTAGGGGACAGAGACATGAGAACGTTTTACGGACTTGCTAACTCCGGTAAAACATCTCCTCGAAGTGCTGTGGAACCAAACCTAGATGAACAGGTCTGGCGAGAGCACTTCGAGACACTATATGCTAAGGAATCTGGAGATGGACCCGTCTATGGCTGTGACGCACTAGATGTCTGTCCTGTAGTTAATCGGGATTCATTCCACCAGACTGTCGGAGATGTGGCCCAGAGTTTAAGCTTAAAAGAAAAAAAGGCCGCAATAGCAAGAATAGCCCCAGGCAAAGCTCCAGGTCTGGACAAGATCCCTGGAAATCTCTTTAGGTCCGAACCTGCCATCTGGGCCCCATATTTGTGGATGCTTTTTAGTGCAATTATGCAAGGTATGAAGATCCCTCCAAGCTGGCTTGGTGCGGAAATAATTCCGATTTTTAAAAAGGGCTCCCCACTCCTCCCAACTAAGTACAGACCCATAAGTTTAATAGATATTTCTCAGAAAGTTTTTGCATGGGTCCTACTCTATAGATTGCAGTCTTGGATGGAAAAGAAGAAGGTTCTGTCCGTCCTTCAGGCTGGGTTCAGGGAAAAACTGGTGACCCTGGACCAAGTACTGAGACTACAACTGCTGTATTGGAAGACCGTAGGCATGCAGGGGGCAACCTCTTCTTGATTTTTGTAGATTTGAGATCTGCATTCGATCTAGTTCCCAGGGAGAAATTATCGCTAGTACTGGGTGAGATGGGGGTCCCCGAATATTTAATCCGACTTTTTAAACGCTTACATGAATGCAACTACCCGCAAGTTAGGTATGGCAAGGACGGCAATCTTACAGCACCTATACCCATTAACCGCGGCGTACGCCAGGGTGCGTGCTCGTGCCAACTTTATTTAGCCTCTACATTAATGGCTTCATTGATGCCCTGCTAGCAGAAAAAGATCTTGATGCCCCCAAGTTAGCTTCTCGTAGAATCTCGGCAATGATGTTTGCCAATGTTATGTTATGTTATGTCCACTTGTAGCACGCACGGATACTCATGAGTGTCCCGACACGATGCAGAGGGGTAAAGGAAGAAACTTAACAGGCAAAAAGGTGGGTCTTGAGTTTTCTTTTAAACACAGCAAAGTTCTGAATGGACCGCAAGGAAAGGGGGAGGGCATTCCAGGCTACACTGGCCTTCACTGCAAAGGAACTGCCACCCTTCCTCTGAAGCTTAAAGCGAGGAACCCGAGCAAGACGCAAAGACATAGATCGAAGCGCACTCGTCAGAAGGTAGAAGGAGAATTGCCTCTAGAGGTAGAGGGGGCCAGAACCATGGAGAGCACGATGGGCCAAAACTAAAGATTTGACCCTGATCCGGTGAACAACAGGACGCCAGTGAAGAGAACGTAATAGAGGGACAGCACTATTCCTCGTCGAGATGCCCAATAACAATCTGGCGGCCGCATTCTGGACTACCTGAAGCTTTTTGAGCAGGTATCCAAGGGACCCAGCAAAGAGAGCATTGGCGTAGTCCAGGCGAGATAGGATGAGGGCACAGGTGACAGTTTCCTTAGCCGCTTGAGGGAGAAGCGGAAAGAAGGTCCGCAGAGTCTTAAGGAGGCCAAAGCAGCAGCCTGCCAGTTTTTTAATGTGAGTAGAAAAGGAAAGACTCTCGTCGAAGCATAGTCCCAGATTTTTTACAGGCTGTCCCGACACGGGAGGGAGCGGGGAGTCAGGAGGCCACAGCTGCTCACAAAAGTCAGCGGGGAACTTGCTATAAAGCAAGATCTCTGACTTTTGTTCGTTACATTTTAACTGTGCATACGCCAGCCATTCAAAGATGGAAACAAGACACTGTTGTGCTGCTGAGACAGAGACAGATGTTTTATCCCAAGTGAACAGCAGCTGCGTGTCATCAGCATCGGCCATTACCTTAGCTCCTCTGCCAGATATATCAGTGGCGTGAGATAGATATTGTAGAGGAGCGGACTAAGGGAGGAGCCCTGTGGAACTCCAGTGGTGACCAGCTGGGGGGAGGAAGAAAAAGGGGGGCGCCACATCTGCTCAACCCGCTCCTCCAGAAAAGATCTAAGCCAGCCCTAAACCGCCCCCGATACCCCAATCTCCGCAAGTTGGGCCAAAAGGAGCGCATGGCGGACTGTGTCGAACGCGGCCGAGAGGTCCAGTAAAATTAATGCTGCTCTCCCGTGTCGCAGGGATTCTGCTCCTACACAGAACTGTGCATAGAGACTTGGAACCTCAGTGAATTAGGTTGTGCCAAAACTCACCTTTATACCCAAAATCCCCTACCAGACTAGCAATCAGTGTCTCATTGGTTCTTACAAACTCCCAATGTTTAGACAACCCACAACATGGACTTAAAACACCTCAGGTAACGTGGAACACATGAACACTCTTTCGGTATACAACCATATCAATCCAGAACGAGGAGTAAATGAAGACATGTGCACGTTTGAAATGTTTATTTTCTAATGCAGTGTTCTCAAGCGCAGTATCTTAGCTAGTACAAGCAAACATATTATAAGAAACAAAGTAATCAGCATAGTTACTAGTGCATAGAATTCGAAGAGAGAAAGCATGTTAAAATGCTAGAGGAAAGAAGGCTAAATAGCACCTAAATCTCAACCTCCCTTGCTAGTATATTATATTAAATCTAAGAAGGTCTCTTTGGGTTTTAGGAGGGCGGCCCCATACCTCTGATCCAAGCGGTAAGGGATCACATCATCTTCCACCAGCTCTCTGCATGTGAACCATCATCAAGTGTGTGTGTATGCTCTGTGCAGTGCAATATAAAACGCGCCTAAAGCCAAAGTTGGCTGCAGCTGCATGTATGTTATGTCTAGAACGTGCGAAGATCAGACCTCACAACAACCACTGTGTTGAAATATCCTTGAAGGTCTTGGCACTCACTGTACTGACATAGCTTACAAAGCAAAGCTGATACAATAGCAAAACATATTATTCTTGTGTGAAGCAAAACATTCTACTAGGCTCAAAGCTTTAATTACAATATGTGCCGTGTGCAGAAGCAGCTGAAAGGTAAAATGGCGTTTAAACTCCTAATAAGCTCATGCTAACTTAACACAGTGTGAAGGCAAGGCATATCTATATGACACCCTCCCTTGATCCGAGCACGGATAAGATAAGATAAGATAAGATAGGAGGCAAATTTTGAAATGCAGAGTTCAAGAACAATAGTCAGCTCAAATTTGCGTAAGTGAAAAAAGTAAAAAATGTTCACCCAAAAAACAAAAATCTCATAGGTCATTGTTCTCATCCGAAAAGTTTAGTCAATGGCTTGGGCAAAGTCAATAGGCCTGGGGCAGAGAATATTGTTATATGCCAGAAAAAATAATAATAATAAAAAAAAATGTTCAATGTCCAATTAATAGTGATGAAATACTTCATCCTAACATTGAATATGCAAAATAAGCAGCAACAGCTTCCAATAGGAAGTCACTGTTCTCATCCGAAAATAGTTCAGCCATCCAAATTAATAGTGGGAAAGAACATACATGCTCTTCAAATACCGGAGCCTCTAGCACCATCAGAGGGCAACTCAGTGGGTTCTCAATGAAGCTGTGTGCCAAGAAATCTTGCACCACTGCGAATATATTCCAACCACCCAGCATTCCATGCATCGCTGCGAAGGCCATAATCCCTCCGTTAGAACAAATCAATTCATGAGCAACTAAGGGGCTCATGAGCTGGTTATAATCCACATCAGGAGACACCATATTGCAGAGACACAAATCCAGGGCCCAGTCGAAATCGCAGCTCAGGCAATGAAAGACAGGCTGGACACATGTAAAATAGGAAAATTGAAATGATAATCCATAAGCTGCACTTAAGGTGGCGAGTGGCAGCGCTCCATAGTATTCAAGCATTCTGTATTGAAACAGTGCCAGTCGTGACAGCTCGTCTTGAAACACAGGATGTGCATCCATGTTGAAAGAAACAAAACAGCAAAAGTATACTTTGAAACAAAGTCACAAGGCCGCTGCTAACCACTTTAAAAAAGTGCGCCAGCCCAGTTGTGGAGGATGCGTTAAAGATTGTGTGAATTAATTCACCAAAGTTATGTTATGTTATGTTAGATATTTTATATAGAGCTACAGCTACCCCAGCAAGGGGGTGTCCTGGCGCTTAGCCAAAAGTATACATAACCACTGCTCAGATGAACCACTTGCAACCTAATCCCTAGGAAACAGATAGGTCTTAATCGCCTATCTAAAAGGTAGGTAGCTGCTGATACTACGGATAGGAGATGGCAAAGAGTTCCATAATTTAGCAGCCTTAAATCTAAAAGCTCTACCTCCAGCCCTAGTTTTCTTTATCCGAGGTACTAACAGCAGGTTATGGCCAAAGGAACGGAGGTGGCGTGTGGGCTCATAGGGCGTGACTAAGTCTTTCAAAATTTCAGGAGAAGCCAACCTCCAAGCTTTAAAGATCACACAAAGGGCCTTAAACTCAATACGCCTTTCCATAGGAAGCCAATGTAAGCGCCGTAGGGCACTCGTGGAGGAACTGGATCTTGGTAATCCCAAAAGTGTTTTGGCCACCAAGTTCTGGACCCTCTGGAGCCGAATAATCTCTGACTTGTTGGATCCCAGGTACAGAACCGATCCATAGTCCAGACGTGACAAGATTGTCGCCTGGACAATGATTTGACGGGTGGAAGCATCAAAAAATCTGAAAATCGGTTTGAGCTTCCGCAATAGTCCAAAGCATGTTCCTGCCACTTTCTTGGTTTGGATTTGATAGCTGAGTGCCTCATCTAACCAAACCCCTAAATTCTTCACTACCATCTTTGGAATAGGGGCAGCACCAAGATTGGTAGGCCACCAAAGGTCGCTCCAAGAGTCTCTATCTTTGCCCACTATCAAAACCTCAGTTTTAGATGCATTTAGCTGCAGACAGTTCACTGACAACCAGTCCACCACTAAAGCTAGGCTGTTTCGAAAATACGCTGCAGCTGGGGCAGTATCACAGCCATTGGTGCTAGATAGAGCCACAACCAGCTGCGTATCGTCTGCATATGATACTAAGGTCAGATTCCTGCTCCTTGCTAGCAATTCCAGTGGCATAACATAAATGTTGAGGAGCAGGGGGCTCAAGGCCGCGCCCTGCGGCACACCTTGTCTAACCTTAAAGATGTTCGAAGAGAAAGGGGGCACATCCACTTGGAACGAACGCTCTTCCAAAAAAGAGGTCAACCAACTCAACGCCAAACCCTGGATCCCCACCTCTTCCAGGCGTCGCAAAAGAATAGGGTGGGACACCGTATCGAAGGCGGCACTCAAGTCAAGCAATAACAATGCAGATGTAGTGCCGCCATCGAAGGTGGCCCAGAGATGTTCAGTCTCCGCCAACAGTGCCGACTCTGTACTGTAGCCAGGACGAAATCCGTTTTACGAGGGATCAAGAATGTTATTGGAGGATAGGAACTCAGATAGGGTGGCGTTGACATGTGCTTCCAAAATCTTTGCTGCCCAAGGAAGTTTTGAGATAGGTCTATAGCTCTCAACACTAGCAGGATCTAAAATCGTTTTTTTCAACAATGGTAAAACTTTAGCTTGTTTCCAAGAAACAGGAACTGAGCCAGCGGCAATGGATGCATTCAAAACCTGTCCCAACGGCTGCAAAATTATTGGCAGCAGTTTAAGGGAATGTGCTGGTTTCAGGGGATCCAAAGAGGAATCAGATTTAATTTCAGCGCAGAGTGCTTCTAAATCTGAGTTGGATATCGATGGGATCATATTCAGTGAGGCGGAAGACAGCCGCTCCAGCTCTAATGTTTGAGTGACCACCGGAAAGGCCTTATAGATCTTTTCCACCTTCAATATAAAAAATTCAGCCAGGTCCTCACATTGTTTATTTGACTGAATGGCTGATTCACTGGTGGCCTCGGTTAATGATGCGACCAGTGAAAAGATACTCTTAGCCATATTCTCGGCAATCTCTAGTTGTTCTGCATAGAAGGAGGCCCGAACCACCTGAATCCTTTTCTGATAGTTTTTTATAGCTAACCTATATTGATTTTTAGCAGATATATCATAGTTCCATCTCCAAATACGTTCCAGCCCCTTACATTGTTTCCTAAGGGTTGCCAACTCTGCATTATACCAACGGCTACCCTTAGCGTTACGGAGCTAGATGATCTAAAGAACGTCTGATTCATAGTACGAATTCAGCATAGCCCTCCGTAGGGTCCTCAGCTTACCTAGGGGTTGACACATGGAGCTCATTAGCAAGATTATCCCAGTTAATCAGATTGCCAAGCCCGCTTGGTTGTGTATTGACGTGAGCTTCTATCTTTAGGCAAATCAATCTGTAAGTTTATCTTAATCAGAAAGTGGTCTGTCCATAATAGCTTATCAGGTTTATACACCTTCAAAGTCTTTAGATTTGAGAAAACTGGGTCTAAAAGATGACCCGCTACATGCGTAGGTCTTTGCACCAATTGTGCCAATTGACAAGCCCCTAGTGTTAAAAGTTAGGCTGAAAACCGTCAACATTATCGGCGCCCTCTTGCTCTCCTTAAACCTTTTGTGCGCGTAAAACAGCCGCCATTTTGGACACCATGGCTTCCCGGCTCTCGCCGAGAGCCAGCGCGTCTCTCTCTCTCTCTCTCCTAACTTCGCTGGCAACCCCCCTTGCTTGCACCTGCCTTGAGTCATAAACCCCTCTTCGGCGCTGCTCTGCCCCAGGCCCTCCTCCCGCTCCCAGCGCGACACCTCCCTGCTTCCCCGTCATGACCTCCGGCCCTTTTGATGCAAACCCCTTTTCCCCGTGTGCCCGTTTTGTCTTCCCCGTTCCCAGGCCGACACCTAGCTCTGCCGATACCAATCTCTTGCCCCTCCCCATACAATAGGAAGCTTCCCTCCTCAAAGGACCCCCGAGATGATCAAAGCCCCCCCCATCCCACGAGATCCGATCGAAACCCGCACACTCCGTGAATCGGCGGAATACCCAGCTGCGCAATGATCATCACCTGTTGTGAACGGGGCGGGGACTTCCACTGTAGCCTTGTATGGGAACGGGCTGGGAAGAGGGGATTCTGAGGATGTCTTTCCGTACATCAAAGTATCAACGAGAATGTGTTACATGTAATAAAGAGATAAACTCGTGTATAAGAGGCCAGGCCTCCGGGATGCAGTTAGAGCACCTCAGAACGATACCTTCTGTCCGTTTTCGTTGTGTTCTCCTCCGGAGCGAATAAAAACCTTGTTTCCTGCCTTCCAGTCTCCAGCGCCTGCCTCTTCAATAGTTTAACTTCTTTGTGGGTTCAAGAGGCGGCATCGCCGGGCAATAATTAAGGATCTTATATTCTGGTTGGTAGTGCCCCCCCAGTTTGTATTTTTCCACAATTGGCGTCCCAAGCGTGGGGCCCATCAGCGACCCATGGATCCAGTGGGAGAGGTCCTGACGACAAAGTGAACGACTGCAACGATCGGGAACGCGTCTGTCCGATAGACCCTCGTCTGACAGCCGATCATCCGAACTTCACTGGTTCCGAACAGACCTCTCTCGAGTGATCTACGGTCCTGACTGGGAACCATCAGGAGTGCCGCGAGGATAACGAAGAAGAGAGGACGATCGGGCGCTGGATTCGGAAGTCAGGAAACTGTCCATGCGGTCCGGGTAAGGTCGTGTTACCACGACAAATTGCGAAAAATTGCTTGATTGTTAAATACTAGTATTGCTCTTTTTTGTTTAATTGGAGATTCACTGTCTGCAAACGGAGAAACAACAGGCTCTCTCTTTGCAAGCAGTGGAGGATAGGTAGGGCAGACAACCGTGCTTATTTTTCTCCCCCACTCAATAGTCACCTGAAACTGAGCTGTTGTTCACAAACTATTGTTTCCTGGAGATTCCCTGTCTGCAAACAGGGAAGAGACCACCCTTTTTGCAGATAGTGAAAAAGGTAGGTAACGCAAATCTTTGCGGACCTACTCACTCTCCCCATTGCTATTTGTCGGTCTTTTGTTATCTTGATCCATGAGGGATTCACTGTCTGCAAACGGAGAAACAAAGGTCTCTCTCTTTGCAAGCAGTGGAGGATAGGTAGGGTAGCAGCCGTGCTTATTTTTTTCTCCCTCACCCTATAATTGCTTGAAACTGAACTGTTGTTCGCAAAATTATTGTTTCCTGGAGATTCCCTGTCTGCAAACAGGGAAGAGACCACCCTTTTTGCAGATAGTGAAAAAGGTAGGTAACGCAGATCTTTGCGGACCTACTCATTCTCCCCATTGTTATTTGTTGGTCTTTGGTTATTGTGATCCATGAGGTATTCACTGCCTGCAAACAACGTAGAATAGAAATATTCTGTCTAGTCTTTGCACCTAGTGATAAGATAGGCAGTGCTGACTTTTTAGTCCCTCGTTACGAGCCGTCATGTCTGTCTTCTCCCCATTGATTGGTAGCCTGTTTAGCCCGGACCGCTTATTAGAGATGGACCATCCAGCCCCACTGGAAGGCACCCCTAATAAGGACATGTTCATGAAGCATGGATTGACCGCTATTGCCTATAGTAAACTATGGCATAAATATACAAAACAAGGTCAAGAAAGTCAATGGCCCCTGATAGGATCCTTCGATGATGACAAAATAAAAACGCTAGAAACTGCCCTAGGTAAAAACAAGACAACACCTACTATGCTTGATAGCTTCGGCATGTGGCGAAAAGAAACTGAACAGCGTAAAAAGAAAACTGAGAGTAGGTTGGAAAAAGAGCTGCAAAAAGCAGCCCACCTAGCTGCTCAGAAGCTAAAAAAGGAGATAGAGGAAAGAGAGAAAGCTAAACAGAAACTAGAAAGGGAAACGCCAAGCCAGTGTCCGGTTAGAACCCCCTCCATGCTCTACCCTGATTTACCCTCGAAACGACAAGCCAATGAGGACCTGCTGTTAGGTCCCCCTATCATCTACATGCCCCCTCCATATGCCCCTTCTCGACCCTTGGCGCAGCACGCGCCACCCCCAGGTACAAGCGAAGGTACCGCCGCAGCGTCGGCCCCAATGGCCTCTGTGCCAGCCGAACCCCTGGTATTAAAACCCGCATCAACGGCAACGTTAGACGAGCATGAGACTCGAGGGGCCGGCCTTGCAAGAACAAACAGACTAGACAAAGATGAGCGAGCGGGGATCGACAAAATAGCAAGGACACTGGTAGAAAGGAAGGATGATGAAGAGTACATCACAGATATGTTCAGCTCGTACACAGGGAGTCACAGACGACATTTTACCGTACGACTGTGTTATCATGTCTTGAATGCATACGAGGACCGATATCGAGACAAAGGTCCCGAGAGCCTAAGGACTCTGTACCGGAAGGTCGATATCGGGGATGAGGGCGAGTGTGATGTGTCGGACCTCCTTACGCGTACGCTTGAGGTTTTCCGCCACCTCACTGAACGAAAGCCGGGAGCTAAATCCACGGCCCCCGTAGTGACCGAACCACCAACCGAGCAATCTAACACCATGATGCCGATACGTGAGGCTGCCCCTTACTGGGTTCCCCCTCGAGGTACAGGGACTCACGATGATGCCAACAACCAAGATGCGAAGGGAAGGGTAGTATACAACTGGGTCTACCAGCCATGGGACCGGCAAGAGATACTGACATTCCGAAAATCTCTACCCGACCTACGTAAAAACCCCACTGCCTTCTATACTGAATTGGGTACAGCCCTGGGTTCAACTATCATGACCCTGGCTGACATCGACTTGTTCTTCGGGTTATGTCTACCAGCTGATGTGTGGAAGCAAATCCGGAAAGTCGACCACCTTGAGCTGTTCGGGCATACCTGGCCACAACTCGATGACTTGGATAAACAACGGGGACCAGGACAAAAGCCATTGAAATCCATTCTAGACCTCCCAGATAAAATTGTAGAGAAATTAAAAACCCTGATCCCAGAAAAGAAAGTGGACTGGTCGATAGTAACAGCCTGTCGCCAAAAACCCCAGGAGGATGTATCGGAATACTTCTCCCGGTTTGAAACGGTGTTCTCCGATTACAGCGGCCAGGACATGACCACTGCAACCGGACACCATCTGTTTGTCCAGAATTATGTTAAGGGCCTATCATTGGACATCTCCCAGAAACTACAGGCCAGCGAGAGTAGTTGGGCAGCCTCCAAACCTACCGCGATTCTTCAAATGGCCCAATATTATGAGCATCAGAAAAATGAAAACGATAGGGCGACAGAGAAAAAGAAGAAAGACTTAAAAGAGAGGGTGATGATTGCCAAACTGCAAGGGGTGACTATAGGACGAGACCAATACCGGGGAAACTACCAGACAAACGCCCCTAAGACTGCATTTCCCCAGGACCGCACTCTGACTCCCTACAGTGGACGCACAGACCTTAGAGATGACCAGTGCGCTTTCTGCAAAGGGACTGGCCATTGGAAATCCCAGTGCCCAGTTCTCCTGGAAATGATCAGGAACAGAGACCCCAGGGATGTAGCAAACGGACCGAGACCTAAGGGAACACAACGAGGGCCCCCAAATGACGCGACTAATGACAGATCAAGCAGACCGAATACGTTCGATCGACCCAGACAGAACCAATATCAACAATCTGACTATGACGACACTCACACCTTTGCATAGGACAGCCAAGGGCGAGGGAGGGATCCAGTCGAGCTCTATGTTGACCAGCAGGGCCCTTATGTCACTGCTAAGGTCCTGGGTACCAAGTCTCCATTTCTGGTAGACACTGGCGCAACACGTAGTGCGTTATCTAAACGACTGATTCCAAGGGCACCCTTGTCTGGCTCACTCATAACATCGACAGGTTTCGATGGAACGCCCTCCACCAACCCTTTGTCTGCCCCGATTCTCTTTGACGTAGAAAACAACACCACCGACACCACGTTCTTGCTTTCCTCCAATAGCCCTGACGCCATTATGGGACTTGACTTACTGAAACACTTCCGAGCGACGATTAGGTGTTCTCAAGATGGAGTTCGAGTGTTTCTTTACGACAACCCCGTTCTGCTTAAACATTGTTCCCCCCGACACATGTTTTCCATCACCGACGTCGACGCGTCCCTGCTTGACACCCTACCTCCGTATCTGTGGGCCAAAGCGGATTCGGACGTAGGGCGTATGTTAATTGACCCAGTGCACATTACTGTCCGACCAGACGCAACACTCCCAAAACTCCCCCAATATCGGATATCGCCAGAAGGCGAGAAGGCATTGGTAATGATTATCCAGTCACTGATAGACGCAGGAGTGGTAGAGGAAGTGGTTAGCAACGTTTGCAACAGCCCTATCTTGCCCATTATCAAGAAGCAGGGAGAGGGAGATGAGAAAGCATACCGTTTCATCATCGACCTCCGAGAGATCAACAAAGTGGTAGTACCCCAGTACCCTGTGGTCTCAGACATCACCACCATCCTGACCTTGATTCCATCCACTGCAACCACCTTTTCCGTCATCGACCTCAAGAACGCATTCTTCTCCATCCCCATCCACCCAGACAGCCGATATCTCTTCGGCTTCACCCTAAAATCCCGCTCATATAGGTTTTGCCGAGCCCCTCAAGGCTACACGGAGAGCCCTAGCATCTACAGCCAGGCCCTCAAAAGGCAACTAGACCAAGTCCGGTTACCCGACGGGGTGGTGTTGGTACAATATGTCGATGACATCCTTTTGGCAGCCGACACCACCCCTCTAGCGGTTACCGCCACCATTCAACTCTTGCACTTCCTTGCGGAAAATGGCCACAAGGTCTCCAAGAAGAAGTTGCAATTCTGCCTACCCCAGGTCACTTACCTAGGCCACCTTCTGTCCAAAGATGGAAGGAAACTCACCCCTGATCGAATCCAGACCATTCTAGACACCCCTGTCCCTAAAACCCAGAAGCAGGTTCGCTCCCTATTAGGCCTCACCTCCTTCTGCCGACAATGGTTGCCAAACTTCAGCCTCGTTGTAAAACCACTGCTCTCTCTCCTAAACAAAGACGTCCCTTTCCCACTCCCTTGGACTCCTGAGTGTCAAACCTCCTTCACAGAACTACGAGATGCCCTTTGCTCAGCCCCTGTCCTGGGTACCCCTGATTACAGGAAGCCCTTCTCCCTTTACACTCACGAAAGGGAGGGGTGCGCTTTATCTGTCCTGACCCAGGCCATCGGTCCTAAGCAACGACCGTGCGCTTACTTCTCTGCCACTCTTGACCCTGTCGCCAGAGCCTTGCCTGCCTGCCTTCGAGCTGTAGCTGCTGCTGCAGTCTCTATCCGACAGAGTGAGGGGATTGTACTCTCGAATTCCCTCACGGTACAGGTACCCCATGCAGTCGACACCCTCCTGAACCAAACCAAGACGCAACATCTGACGAGTGCACGACTGACTGGATACGAACTAACCTTGCTTGCCCCCCATATCACCCTGAAAAGATGCACCACACTGAACCCAGCAACTCTGTTACCCTTGCCAGAGAACGACCCCAATGTGCACCCCGTACATGACTGCGTGACTCTTACGGACGAACAGACCAGGAGTAGGGTCGATCTCAGAGACACAGCTTTCCCTGACCCCGACGGGGAGTTGTGGGTGGACGGTTCTTGCATCAAACTCTCCGATGGTACCACTTCCGCTGCCTATGCAGTCACCACAGCTCGAACTGTAGTAGAAACAGCCCGCATCACCCAGCGATCTGCCCAGGCAGCGGAACTGATTGCTTTGACGAGAGCCTGCATCCTGGCAACAGGAACCACGGCGAACGTTTACACCGACAGCCAGTATGCCTTCGGGGTGGTTCACCATTTTGGGCTCCTCTGGAGGGAGAGAGGATACTTGACCTCACACGGCACACCCATTCTGCACGGGGATTTAGTCTCCGCCTTAATCGAAGCTGTCCTCCTCCCCAACAAACTTGCCGTTATCAAATGCCAGGCACACAAGAAGGTGACAGACATTATTGGACAGGGAAATGCACTAGCCGACATCACCGCCCGAACGACAGCAGAAAATAGAACGACAACACGTATGTACGTGACCAGGTCACAAGCAGAAAACTGGACTGACGCCAAGGACACAATTAGAGACATACAAATGGCTAGCACACAACACGAATTGACTGAATGGGCACGGGTGGGATTGAAAGACGATGAAGGCTGCTGGCGGACAAAAGACACGAACAGATGGTTGCTACCTGATTCATACTTGATTCCCATATTAACCATGGCACACTCCCCAGCCCACATAGGATCAGCCCCCATGGTCGAACTTGTCTCCAGGGTTTGGCACAATGACAAGATCCCAGATTCCGCCAAACGCCTGGTCCAACAATGTTTAATATGCCTGCAACACAACCCCGGGAAGGGAACTGTAGTACCCCGGGGGGGATTTGGGGTCCCAAACCACCCATTTGAAGTCCTGCAGATGGACTACATCCAGCTAGACAGATGCCAAGGCCTGAAATATGTACTTGTCGTGGTATGCGCATTTAGCAAATGGGTGGAAGCATATCCAACCCGCGACAACACCGCTATGGCCACAGCAAAGGTCCTGTTAAAGGAGTTTTTCCCCCGTTATGGCCTCTGTCATGTTTTATGGAGTGATAATGGCCCCCACTTCGTAGCCAACGTTATCCAGCTCATCCTAAATGGGCTGGGTATCAGACAGAAATTCCACGCAGTCTTCCACCCTCAATCTGCTGGGCTTGTCGAACGACACAACGCCACACTAAAGCTTAAACTGGCCAAAATAGTGGCTACGACGGGCCTGAAATGGCCAGACGCCCTCCCATTGGCATTGCTATCGATGCGCTCTACCCCCACCCGACATCACTTAACCCCTTATGAAGTTGTCTTCGGTCGACCCATGAGCGTCTGGTCTGCCCCGAAACCAACGTCCATTCATGACGTTCCGGATGTCCTAATGTCTGATTATCTGTACAAATTGACTGAAACTTTGTCTGTCCTTCATCAGCAGGTGCGGCAGGCCATCCCCGATGCTTCCAGGGGTCCGGGTCACGCCATCCAGCCGGGGGACTTCGTGCTGATCCGAAACTTTCAGCGATCAAAGAGTTTGGAACCCCGGTGGACGGGCCCCTGGCAAGTGCTGATCACCACTCGGACCGCACTTCGAGTGGAGGGGAAGAAACACTGGCTGCACGCTCATCACTGCAAAAAGGTCTCTCCAGCCCTGGCCACGACAGACACCGTCAACACCCAAGAAGAGCTCCTGAACTGGGACCGACCATCGTTGAACTGCTACCCGGATACAGAGACACTTGAACTTTCAAAACATCCTGACCCCACTGTGCCATCTCGAGAAGGGTATTTCCTGCGTCGAAAGGAGGGAGCTTCGGCTAAGTAGGCCACGGACTAAGCTTAAGAATCTCAGAACGGTGACCCAAACTACCAAGGGTTACCTGGAGAGAAGCTAAAACTGAGTCTGTGGTCCTGCCCACTACCGAGCACCTTGAAGACGAAGATGATGGAAGCGCCAGATAAGAAGATGATGGAAGCGCCAAACAAGAAGCCGACTGAGACAACAGGAAATACCCGCTACAGAAATCCGAGAACAGACAGACTCCATAGCTCAAAGACAATTGCACTCTTCACCGTAATCCTCCTCTGTTTTCTCCTCATGACTACGCTCTGGATCATGGAAGAACACACACCTGCTCACGAAACATTCCTAACCACTGCTCAGCCTACCACCATGAAGGAACATTATCTAATTTCGCTCTCTCCTCAACTAAGAGAGAGGCGAAAGGAGTTTTGGAACAACTCTTTCGTGCAGCTACTTCACCAGCACAATCTTGCCACCAACGCCACCAACTGCTGGATCTGTGGGTTGCTACCCCATGCCACTGGACATTCAATACCATTCATCCCTTCACCCTTCTCCGTCCACGGCTCCTGCCTTGCCTGGCTGATCCTCCTGCAAGAGAGCTATACGGAAAATGCCACCTCCAGCAGAGCTGCAGCACATTCTTCTCATGGGGCCGGGCGAAACAAGACAAAGACACACTTCTGCCCGCTGACCCCCAGCGACTCAATCCAAATGGACATTCCGGCCAAAGAACGAATCGAAATGCAGGTGTTCCACAATCCAACCAGACCCACCTTCTCCTATCTGCGGAAACGAACGGCTGCCACTCTGACTGTAGCCCTGACGGTCATCAACGTCACAGGCCACATGTGTGTAGAAGGACTTGGGACACAGCTGGTGGGTCACAGCGCTTGCCGCTTTACCAGAACTTTGGACTCCACGGATCCACCTTCCTTTGTGTCATCCCCAAACATGTATTTCATCTGTGGCACTAAGGCCTACACCTGGCTCCCCAAAGGCTGGGGGGGCACTTGCTACATCTCCTTCGTCCTTCCTCCAACTTATGTGGCCCCAGCGAATCACCACAGGCAAAAACGAGCAAAAGACGTTGAGCAAGCCGACTCAACAGGAGCACAGTTCCTCGATGCTATGAAAGGACTCGTCCCCCTCTGGGGCCCGATGGCAAACAGCCTTGCCATCCGACATTTGACTCAGGCAGTCGAGACAACCATGAACATCACAGCGGGCATCTTTGCCAACAACACTGCCGAGCTCCAAGCGGTCCGTTTGGTGGCTCTTCAGAACCGCCTCGTTCTAGATGTAGTTCTGGCGGACCGTGGAGGAGCATGCCGCATTATTGGGGCCAGCTGTTGTACATACATACCGGACAACTCACCCTCAGTGTACAAAGCCATCGAACATCTTCACAGACTCTCTTCGGAAGTCCACCAAGAGCAAGAAGAATGGTCGCTTGGTGGTTGGTTCTGGGACACCGTCAAAAGCTGGGGCTGGAGACTGCTCACCATTATCCTGATTCCCGTAGTTGTAATATGTGGCCTATGCTTAGGAATTCAATGTTTGCCACCTATGTGTTCTTTATGTGCGAGTTGTATTTTTCCCAAAACTGTGGACATTGGAAGCGAACACATGAGGGCATTATATGATACCGAAGTTAGGAATTTGATGAAAATTGACATTGAGTAAGCAAGTTGGCTAGATATGTTGAAAAGGGAGGACTGTTAAAAGTTAGGCTGAAAACCGTCAACATTATCGGCGCCCTCTTGCTCTCCTTAAACCTTTTGTGCGCGTAAAACAGCCGCCATTTTGGACACCATGGCTTCCCGGCTCTCGCCGAGAGCCAGCGCGTCTCTCTCTCTCTCTCTCTCCTAACTTCGCTGGCAACCCCCCTTGCTTGCACCTGCCTTGAGTCATAAACCCCTCTTCGGCGCTGCTCTGCCCCAGGCCCTCCTCCCGCTCCCAGCGCGACACCTCCCTGCTTCCCCGTCATGACCTCCGGCCCTTTTGATGCAAACCCCTTTTCCCCGTGTGCCCGTTTTGTCTTCCCCGTTCCCAGGCCGACACCTAGCTCTGCCGATACCAATCTCTTGCCCCTCCCCATACAATAGGAAGCTTCCCTCCTCAAAGGACCCCCGAGATGATCAAAGCCCCCCCCATCCCACGAGATCCGATCGAAACCCGCACACTCCGTGAATCGGCGGAATACCCAGCTGCGCAATGATCATCACCTGTTGTGAACGGGGCGGGGACTTCCACTGTAGCCTTGTATGGGAACGGGCTGGGAAGAGGGGATTCTGAGGATGTCTTTCCGTACATCAAAGTATCAACGAGAATGTGTTACATGTAATAAAGAGATAAACTCGTGTATAAGAGGCCAGGCCTCCGGGATGCAGTTAGAGCACCTCAGAACGATACCTTCTGTCCGTTTTCGTTGTGTTCTCCTCCGGAGCGAATAAAAACCTTGTTTCCTGCCTTCCAGTCTCCAGCGCCTGCCTCTTCAATAGTTTAACTTCTTTGTGGGTTCAAGAGGCGGCATCGCCGGGCAATAATTAAGGATCTTATATTCTGGTTGGTAGTGCCCCCCCAGTTTGTATTTTTCCACACTAGATCTGCCAGAAAGTTGACTATGTCCGGATCCTCCAGATTCTCAAAATGGAGGTTTAAATCTCCCACCAGCTTAAAGTTAGCCCATCCCAGGGCAAGCCTACTCACCTGTTCTACACAGGCTAATCTGAAGGGTTTTGAGGGACCGGGCAATCTGTATATTAGTAGGCCGGAGAATGTAAACTTCTGGGAGATTACAACATTGAAGCTAATACATTCGCTACCCTCTACATCCTGTTGTTCGATTTTACATGTGTACTTAGCCTTAAAAATTACTGCTAAGCCACCCCCTCTAGAATTTCTGTTCAAGGTCAGAATTTTATAGCCATCTGGGAGAGCCAGCAGTACAGTTGGCATTGAGTCCATCGTGAGCCATGTCTCTGTGAGAAAACAAATGTCTGGCTGATGATCTTCCAACATGACATAAATATCCTCATAATGTCTGACCATAGAGCAACAATTAAGTGAAAAAATCACGAAATCATTTTCCTCCCTCATCCCCACGGACTTACCAGGGCCCCACCACTCATTACTATGCAGCTCAACCAAGGAGGAAAACTTGCAGTTCAAACAGCTGAATGGACCTTCATAAGGCACTTGACTCTGCATAGAACATCGTAAACTGTCTTTTCGTAAGGCATGGATGAATTCAGCCGATAACACTGTTCTCTCTAGGGGAGAACCGGCAGCATCCCTGGCTCCTGGCGTCTGACAGGGGCGGACGGGCGCAGACGGGCATGCCTCTGGCCCGCCTCCGGCGCGCCATCGGCACGCCCGCTGTGAGCGTGCTGCGCGTTTGCATCAGGCTCGGTTAAATAGCCTGAGCCTGGTAGCTAGAGCGCCAACCTAATAGCCCCCAACAAAAAAGAAGGACTCCTCGTGAGTCTGAGCCTAAGGGTCCCTGTGCAAAAAACGGGCAAAACAGTGCCCTTTGTCAATTTTAAAGTGCAAGTGTGACAGATTTAAAAACGAGGTCTAACATCCCACATTCACTTAAAATATTTCTTTCTCTAAGAGCAGTTAAAAATCAATTTTAGCAACGATTATAGCAGCAACCATGTAGCAGCAAATGCACACTGATGCAGTAGCGCGGTATACCTCTAAGGAACCGAAGTGTAATGGCAAGTCTGTATTTAACAAAGCATGCACCTCTGTGCGGGTGTTAGCTACGTGAAGGACAAATGTTTCACAAGCAGATGTGAGGGCACCTTCTTTTTGGGACAATAGAGTTCTTATGCAACTCATTTTATTGAACTCTGCTTTCAAGGTCGGAATCCTCGGCCAGATGGAAACATTCAGTTTCCCATGCATGGGTGGATACATCACATTCTTACAGCTAACCACACGCTCACTGACGGTAACGACATAAGCAATGCCTTTTATTAACTCGCAGCATTCCTCATTATTTAATAGTAAATAACTTCCCATTTGCCAGTGAAGCGAATGTGGGAACGATAGCAGGCACGGGGGTACTGTCCAAAACACAGGCTAAATTAGGCTCTTCTTGATTACAGGAGCCATGCAATTGGATATGTCTACACATTAATGAGTGATCCGGTGTTTGATGGCATTCTTCACCATTCAAATAAACGTCCTTGCCCTCCCTAAGGCATATATATGTAAATGGAAGCGACCAGGCTTAATGGAGATAGGAACTACCAAGAGGCTTGTATCTACCAATGGCAAAGTACTTAATACAATTTTTAAACTCGAACAGAGGAAACAGTAGAGTTATCAACCCGTGGATAAGCCACGTAGCAGTAGTGGCCTTTGCCACAGAAAACGGTAAAGACTCTAATCGTTCAATGTGCAACATGGAAAAAGAAGCATTCTTCATTGAAAGCAAGCGTTGCTTATCAGTCAAATTAAATGGGGCAAACAGGGAAGAGGTATACATGTAGTGCCATGGCACTTTACCGGCCTTGAGAGTCTGCAGGGTCCAGGCAAACTGCATAACAGAACGCAATTGATTCTGACAATGGTACAATACAGACACTTCATCTTGCACAATATCCACAACAGATGACACAATATTATCCAACGTGTAAATGCGGGAAGAAGGCGTGTTAATGCTATTATCTACAACTGCTAACACTTTTTCTAAATTAGCTTGATCTATAGCCCTAAGGCGGGTAGCCGCCTCAATCTGGGATGTTTTCCAGAATTCGTTATAAACAACATATATCCATCTTTTAGATCTACCTTTAGCCGGGCCTTTTACAAAATCATTCAGATCAACATCGTCCGTCAGTTTAGATAAATGCAGTTTAACTGACGCCAAGGTAGAATGTCTGAGCAATTCTGACATAATTTGCCTACAGAATAAGTAGTTACAGAATGGTCACTTTCAAAATGAGTAACTGAGCAAGACGCAACTCCTTCAAGGGCCACTGTGAGCAGTGTGTGTCTGCGATCAGTATTTGGAATCAATCTCTCCCCAACGTCAAGTATTTTCACATAAGGAACTTTATCAGGACTTAAGTGGTATGAATACTTCGAAGGGAATCCCTTAGGATATTTACTTCCCTTCTCAGTCGCAGCAACAGCTGCTAAGATATCATCATCAATCTTACTTTTGGACCGTGTAACTGCTGCTACTAAATATGTCGATACTGCTGATTTTGCTGCCTCATCGGCAAGCGAATTGCCAACAGCGTGGACTCCCACGCGCTGATGACCAAGAGTATGAATTACAAACACGAGCGGCAACTGCTCCTTAAGCTCAGCCACTCGGACCCAGATCATTTTATGTTTTATTGTGCTACCCTTGGAATCACTAAAATCATTCTGAATCCAAAAGAACAGGTTTTTATTGTAAAACTGGACACAGTAGTAAGAATCACTCACAATAAGAGTGGTCACACTAGGATCAGCGTACTCCAATGCAAGCATCGGATCACGAAGCTCTGCCAATTGTGCGGTGCAGTCCCCTAGAGTCTGCGTGTGCACGACTCTGGACTTGAACTCATCGTTCACCATGGCACCTACCACAATGGCGCAAGCGGAAACGTATGTGTGCTTAGACCCATGCGCAACCTGCTCCGAACCATCGGTGTATATGATGCAATGGAAATCCTCCAAAGGCCGCATAGCCAAAGGTGCAGGATGAACGAATTCATATTGCAAAAACTCCTGCAACTGTAAGGAGGTATCAAAAATAAATGTGACATCCGGAGATGTCAATGATGCAGCCCATTGTATCCACCAAGGTTGCAAAGCCTTAGAATTTGGTACACTGGCCTTCGTCACTGCCTCTAATGCAGGAAATGGTGTAACAACCAACATGCGTTCTCCCTGTGACAGAGCCCGTTCCTTAAGAATCGCCATCTGCACTGCCGTTAAGACTTTCTCCACAGTGAAAAATCGCATTTCAGCTGAAGTGTACAAGTGTGACTTGTAAGCAATAGGTACCGTGTCTCCTTCGTTAAAAGTAAGGTAATTGAAACCCACCGCCCCAGGGATGATTCTTATAACCAGGTTGGTGTGGTTATCACGGGTCAGTAAGAATTTAGATTCTAGCAGATCAGCCTGCAAAGATTGCAGAATAGCTGAGTGTTCTGGCAGCCAATATGATTTGGTAAAAGGAGGTTGAATCAAAGCATACAAAGGCTTGATACGCTGGGCATATTCAGGAATGTATGTTCGCCCCAAATTAAAAAATCCCAGCAAAGATTGTAATTTTTTCAGAGTTGTCGGAGCATGTAGTTGTGCGCACTTCTCCAAGAAGTGAGGAGCCAATCCTCCGCCTTCCTTGTTGAGCTCGTAGCCCAAGAACAACACTGTGTACTCTGCAATGTGCGACTTTGCAAAGTTGAATTTGTAACCGAAGTCAGCAAAGCTACAAATTATGCGGTCAACGCGACACAGATGTGCCTAAAGTTCGTCGTCCGTGAGATAAATGTCATCCACATATGAACACGCATCTGGGTCGACTCTCTCCAAGAGAGAGACCATGCGGGCAGCAAATACCCCATGACTATTCTTGTAGCCCATTGGTAAACATTTGAACTGTTTTTGTTCGCCGCCGCACGTAAAACTAGTCCATTGGGAACTTAGACCATCCAAATAGTGGGCATAAAAAACCGTTGGATATGTCAAGCGTGGTTTTAAACCGCTTACGCACAAGACTATCCACTAAGGCAGATCCGTGAGTATTCTGTACTGCACAGGTACAGCAATGTGAGTTTAAATGCCGGTAATCCAATACCAAACGATATGATCCGTCAGGCTTGGTCACATTAAAAAGAGGGCTATTCATCTGTGACACACATGTTTCAATTACTCCTTCATATTCCAATTGTTCAAGGATTTCCCCGACGGAAGCCTTAGCTTCGCATCTAATGGGATATTGAGGTTGAGGCTGTGGCATAGACCGCAAAGGAATTTCGTGGTGTGGGGAAAATTTATCCCAACCACAGTGAGTACGGTAAAGAGCCGGCGCAAGTGCTTTAGCCCACTCTTCTGCAAAATTCAGCGCATGCTCCTTCGAGATGCGCGCGAAACTAGGGAGGATTACCTCCTCCCCTCTTGGAGCCGTGAGCACAAAAGGTGGGGCCAGTCAGCCTCTTATAACAAAATGTCATAGGTAGTCTTAAGATTTTCCCAAAATACCCCTTTTATGGTACGTTGTATGTCACCTACAATAAAAAGGACTATTTCATAAAGTCTATCAGGGGTAGCTACTCTAGTGTCAGGTGTCTCCACAATAACATAACGGTCAGTCGCTGTCACCTTCAGTAGCGGACGCAGGGCCTCTCGCACTATGGTAATCTCCGCCGCGCTATCCAGCAAGGTCAGAGCCCATGTCTGATTCGGAAGCTGCGTTCTCACTATCTGTGGCATATCTTGCTGTTAAAGCTGCAACTTTCTTTTTCTGAAACTGGGGTCTTTTCGGTGCAGAATCGTCCTGCTTGCCTTTACCGTCTTTCGGGCGGGGCTGGTCGCGTCCTTGCTGGCCACCCTGACCTCTGCCGCCACCTCCACCACCAGTCGATGAGGCCGATGAGTCCTGAAAAGAGCGAGGAGAGCGTTGATCAGAAACCTGAAAACGATCAGTCAAGTCATAAATACGTTCTGTGGGCGCAGGCAATGGAGATGCAGGACGAGACTCCTGTTCCTGTTGTTGTTGTTTACCCTGTTTTTGTTTTTTCGGCCAATTTTGTTTTTTGGTCTTGGGCTGTTCGTCAGTTTCAGACTTCTGCCCTTGGGGTTGTTTTTTCTCCTTAGTAGAAAATGGCTTGTGACCCACGCTATTGCGGCCCACGGTTTTAAAAGCCGCGACAATAATCCTTGGAACTGTCCTTGGTAACTGTCGGGGTTTGTCGACATCGGGAACCGCCTGCAAAGCATTGGACACCTGAAAGTTCACCGCATCTCCCTTGACATTCGCAAGTATGAGATCAGAAACCACATCAAATGAGACACATAGGGGCATACCCAATTCAACAGCTGCCTCAGGTCCATGCTCATCCTGAACATGTTTAAGGACCGTCGGAAGGACAGTCATAGACGGAGTGCCGTAGCACCTCGCATACACTGCCGCAAAGGTCTTTCCCCATGTCTCACAGTCACCAATTTCTGGGGTCAAGTCTTTTGGCATGCTAATTGTAAGAATCCTGTGTTTTTCACCAGGAGTCGTGTTAGGAAATACAGCTTCCAGATGCTCAAACTTTTCGGCAAGCCAGAAAGGAAAATCATCCTTATCCTGGGGGCGCTTGCCCATCACAGCGTTGACCATTACAGGAGTAAGCTTCATTCCGCCCTGTCCGGCAGGAAGCGCCGCACCACCAGGGGCCCCGCCCAGGAGATTATGGGTTATGTATTGCACTAACAACCTAATCACGCTAATTGCAACTACATGCAGTCGTCTTAACTCAACAACGGTACACGCCCCGTGCTGAGGATGAGGTGTAAATCCAGCCAAAACAGGCCAAGTCGCGCCTGGAATGGACTAACGACCTAACCTCGGAGCTGTCAAAGAGTGGGGTAGGGCACCATTAAACCAAACTCGGTGCTGCCAAGCATCAATAGGAACTTCCTGTGCCCTATACGGAGCATATTCCTGTGGCACAGCAGTGGCAGTGTACGTGTCGAACACAGTAGTATTCGCGTTCACAGCCAGGAAGGTCACCCACGAGTAAAAAATGTCATACGGGTAAGCCACCTCTGCACACACCACCATTATTACTGCCATGCCATCCACATTATAAGACTGCAAATGATTGCGCACCGCAATGCGACTATGTTACGGAATGTCCACCGTGGCCATAGTGACATAGAAAGAAAGAGGTACAAAGAAAACTACGTAGCACAACTGGGTAGTAATTCAAAGAAACCGTTTTAAAGAATAAAGCTTGAAAAGACCTATATAAGTATAGGTAGGTTTGTCAGACACCACCGTTAACCGGAAACAATAGTGAAGGGGTTAAGGACTGAATATTGCACTACTCAAGTGTCATGTAATAAGACCACCAACGGTTGGGCGCCATGTCGCAGGGATTCTGCTCCTACACAGAACTGTGCATAGCGACTTGGAACATCAGTGAATTAGGGTGTGCCAAAACTCACCTCAGTACCCAAAATCCCCTACCAGACTAGCAATCAGTGTCTCATTGGTTCTTACAAACTCCCAATGTTTAGACAACCCAGAACATGGACTTAGAACACCTCAGGTAACGTGGAACACATGAACACTCTTTCATTTTACAACCATATCAATACAGAACGAGGAGTAAATGAAGACACGTGCACATTTGAAATGTTTATTTTCTAATGCAGTGTTCTCAAGCGCAGTATCTTAGCTAATACAAGCAAACATATTATAAGAAACAAAGTAATCAGCATAGTTACTAGTCCATAGAATATGAAGGGAGAAAGCATGTTAAAATGATAGAGGGAAGAAGGCTAAATAGCACCTAAATCGAACCCTCCCTTGCTAGTATATTATATTATAGCTAAGAAGGTCTCCTTGGGTTTTAGCAGGGCGGCCCCATACCTCTGATCCTAGCGGTAAGGAATCACATCATCTTCCACCAGCTCTCTGCATGCGAAGCATCATCAAGTGTGTGTGTATGCTCTGTGCAGTGCAATATAAAACGCGCCTAAAGCCAAAGTTGGCCGCAGCTGCATGTATGTTATGACTAAAACGTGCGAAGATCAGACCTCACAACAACCACTGTGTTGAAATATCCTTGAAGGCCTCTGCACTCACTGTACAGACATAGCTTACAAAGCAAAGCTGATACAGTAGCAAAACATATTATTCTTGTGTGAAGCAAAACATTCTACTAGGCTCAAAGCTTTAATAACAATATGTGCCGTGTGCAGAGGCAGCTGAAAGGTAAAATGGCGTTTAAACTCCTAATAAGCTCATGCTAACTTAACACAGTGTGAAGGCAATATATGACTCCCGGCAGCGTCAAGACACTCCCGAATGGCCTCAACCACCTCAACTAAAACAGTCTCAGTGCTGTGAGAGGCTCAAAACCCTGATTGTGCTGGGTGCAGGAGTCCCTCTGTCTCTACATACTCTGTGAGTAGATTATTAACAACCTTCTCACATACCTTGGCAATGGTCGGAAGGAGGGAGATGGGACGATAATTCCCTGGAATAAGAGGATCCAGAGAAGCTTTTTTAAGAAGAGGCAAGATCTTAGCCTGCTTCCTCCCCTGAGGGACCGCTGCTGACTGAAGGGATATGTTAACAATACAGTTCACCTCTGTATTCACACTTTCTGCCACGGCAGCCAGAAGCCTAGCTGGGCAGGGGTCCGAGGGAGAACCGGGCTTAAGCCACCTGAGGATCTTAAGAAATTTCAGGGGGTCGACTGCTCTAAAGACTGACAGAGAGCAGATGGGAGCGGCAGATTGATCAGCCAGAGGTCTCACACAGTGGCCGCTACCAGCGGGAAATGTAGCCTGGACCCTTCTGAATTTTTTTCTCTGAAGCAGCAGGAGAGCGTATTACACCAGGTGAAGGAAGATTGAATTACACTCTCTTGAGCCCTCGGTGACATGAAATTCTGCACTATGGAGAAAATTTCTTTGGCGTTGTTCCTGGCAGAGTCAATGCGAGCCGTGTAAAATTGCCCTTTACCCACGGCAATGGCCTCAGAATAGATTTTTTGCGTAGCTCTGAGTTTCCTCTTGGCTAAGGGGCAGTATCCACTCTGACGCCAGGCACGCTCCAGGACCTTGCAATCATGCTTGGCAGCTTTGAGATTCGAGTTAAACCAAGGTTTAGATGGGGTGCCTCTAGCAGGTCTGACAGGACGAGGAGAGGCAGAAGACACCACCGCCTTAACAACCCAAACGGTGAACCCCGACAAACACTCCTCTACTTCTCCTGACAGGGCAGGCCTAGAATGATCAAGAGCCTGTTTGAGTTCTAGCAGGCTTCTGGTAAGAACAAACCTGTGTCACTTCACTGGAAATCGTCCAGGAGAAAAGGGATATGAAGTGATCAGACCAGGGCACAGGGCAGGGATCCCTTGTAGAAATGGGGAAATTGGAGCAGATTGGATCTAGTAAATGACCGGCCTGATGAGTTGGAAGGCGGACATGCTGGGTCAGTTAAGCCATTTGAAAAATATCCAGCAGGTCGATCGCCTCTCTAATGTCAGGAGGATCCAAATGAATATTAAAATCCCCCGGGATCATATAATGTGAAAACCTTACCGCCCTAGAGACAATAGCGTCCCCACAGTTCGAGAGAAATGGGCCCGCAGGGCCAGGGGGCATGTAGATCAGAGAGGCTCCCAAGGTAAAGTGTGCTGAAAAATGGATACTGAAATCAAGCCCCTCCCATCCTACCCAAGCTGAGGAATCCCCCAAGCAGAGTTCCCAAATGTCTTTATAAACGATTGCCACACCGCCGCCTCTACTCCCTGACGGTCGGCTCTGAGGAGCTTATAACCTGCTGGAATGGCAAAGGAGACAATAGGGTCAGAAGAGGAATCCAGCCATGTCTCCGTTAGGAACAACATGTCTAATGAATTATCCTCCAAAAGATCATGAACATCAGCATGATGTTTCCTAAGGGACCGGGCATTGATCATAGCTGCCCTGATGTGGAGATCCTTCGCTCGCTGAGCCGAGACGCGGTCCTCAGTGGCCAGATGAAAACCACAATTTAAACAGGGGGCTAATGGAAACATAGCCACATCCCATGTCTGGGAGTGGCAGCAAACCCGGAGGTCCAATGCTCGAAGAGACGCTCTACAATAGCTTCTCCTCGACTCATTACCCAAAGGCTTTCGGGCAGCATGGCTGGCGCTGGCCGCTTCCGGGCCGCTTCCGGGCGCAGACGGGCTTGGCGTAGGCGCACAAGCGGCGCGCCAGCTGCGCGTGTCCGTTCAGTGTGCATTTAAATAAGCCCGGGAGCCAGAGAGCTAGAGCGCAAACTACCACAAAATGGCCTCTCTCAATGGCACCACGGGGCGACCAGGAAGAGAATTATACCCCTCACTCTGAGAGCAGCAGCAATGGAGGAAATGCAAAGTGAGTCGGAGACTCAAAAATGTTAATGTGCAAGTATGCGGGCAATGAGCAAGAAGGCAGCAGCATAAAGGTGAAACCGGCAGCAAGGTGAGATTAGAAGCACCTTAAGCTGTCTGAATTGTATAACATACAAATGGTTAAAAACAGATTGATTAAAAGTACAGGCACGTAATGCAGAGCACGCTAACAGAAAATAAAAAGCAAAGAGAGAGCCCCTCAAGCCGATGACACCCTACTGGTTGCTAAATCGCCTATGGGAATACAAAGGGTGTTGGATAAATTTGAGAAGTTCTGTAGAGATAGAGGATTAGAAATAAACCTACAGAAAACAAAATTTATGGCATTTAATTTCCCAAAAAGCACACACCCTAACCCGTCCCTTAATGGCAAACCCCTTGAGAGAGTGTCATCTATTGTGTACTTAGGCATTACAATCTCCGAATCTATGGAATGGGGGCCGCACATCACAAAATCTACGCTAAATCTAGCACAATCTTCAGGTGGCATCATGAGGTTTTTTAACAAGTCTAGTAGGTGGAAAACCAGTATCTAAGACAGCTATTCAGACTGCCACGTACCACCCCGCTGGTCCCGCTACGTCTCGACATGGGTATAACCCCAATAGCTGAAGTAGCGAGTCTCAATCCCATAATGTACTGGCTTCACCCGTGTACAACCCCCCAACTTACATCGTACAGGGAGGAACTATTAGAGGTACTGAGGACACGAGGCGCTGTAAAGATTCCGTGGTTCGCACATATTAAATCCTTACTAATCAGTATGGGTTTAAGGGAATGCTGGTCCGATCCTGAGTCAGCCTGTTTGCTAATATCTAAGGACTACGCAAAGGCACGCTCCAAAGAGTACAGACTGTCTCAACTTCACACCCTTACCAGGACTGGGAAACTTTCTAGTGGGTTTCTGGAAATAAAAGATATTCCTTGCTTCGAGCCGGCAATTGATCTCATAAATCCACCAGCTGCTAGGAAGCTCTACTTGCAATACAGATATGGGGTGCTTCCACTCCACTGTTTTATATCTAAGTGGAGAGACCAACAAATGATCCAGTGCCCGGCATGTGACCACCCTGAAGAAACTGAGCTCCATGTTTTCTTTAGCTGCCCAGGCTACAAGAGAGCAAGGAAACGTTGGTTGGTCCAGATGTGCAGGAATCTGGGCAATAGGCGCTGCCTCGAAGTATTTAGTATATACTGAAAACCGATACCAGCATCCCAATAGTATATTCGGTTACAGGTTTCCTGTTCTCAATGTGGTGCACTAGAAGGGTCTATTTGAGCACCAGAAATGTTGCAGCGACAGCCCTGTTTTGAAGTACTAATAACAGTAGAAACAACTCTCTAGTTACCTTGCATATCTTGTATAGTTTTTAATCCATTAGCTTCTGCTTTTTATATTTGCCTTTTTTAGCTAATTTATGTATTTATTGCACTACGCACTTTCTGGAAATAGTTTTGTAAGTCACTGCGGGACCCGGATTTAACACGGGTCAGAAGATCAAGTAATGTGTTAGAACATATAGCTGGCAGGTGATTCAGGCAAAATGGATTTCTAGAGATGTCGTCCAGTGATTCCCTGTTGGCATTGGGTGGAATACTCGCCTTGTTGACGGCGATTTTGTCCAGGAAAAAATTATTTAGGGACTGACACAATTCTAGGGTAAGAGCCTGGGTGGGTAAGATTCTCTCGTCGCTACTCAGGTCGTTCACAATTTGGAAAATCTCCTTTGATTTGTTATGGGCCTTCAAAATTCTAGTTGAAAAGTAGGCAGCTTTAGCTGTCAATACAGTTTTTTTTATAATCATTGCAAGCTAGCAGGTACTGCTGTCTATCTGCGCTAGAATAGTGACGCCTCCATTTCCTCTCAGATTGGCGAAGCTTAAGTTTTTGATCCTTTAGTTTGCTAGTAAACCACTTGTGAGCATCATAGGTATCTAGCATGGGAGAATTTGGTAAAAGGTACATGTAAGTCACTGACTGAGAGAAACCAATCCGGAATGTCCTTTTCCATAATATTGACAATAGGATTAAAAATAGGTGTGGTGCTGGCTAAGGTGGTGATAAAGTCATTTTTAACAAGGGTTCGCCACTTTCTTGTCGTGCCCCCCACCCCAAAAGGGGTCTTGGTCCTGCCGCTAAAAGTAGCAGTGAAGTCAATCAAGTAGTGGTCAGACCAAATGCAAGGAGAGATAGAGGGCACTGACAGAGTGAGATTATGAGTCCAAATTTGGTCCAGAGTATGACCTTTTATGTGAGTAGGGGAGAAAAGGTGCTGGGACAGGTTTAAATTGGAAAGCAGTTCGGAAAGTTCGGCTGCATGAGGGTCGCCAAGGAAGTTGTTAAACCAATAATTCAGATCACAAATAAGTAAGATCCTTGCATGGTTCATGACAAGGTTGGCCAATTGTTCACTTAGCGAGAGTGGGAAGGAGGGCATAGGTTGGGGAGGGCGGTATATAAGCACCAGAGCGAGGGATACGATGTCAGTGCCTAATGTGATAACCATGTTCTCAACCTCTGGCAAATCGAGGGAAGTCATAGTATCAAACTTATGTTTTTTGTGTATAATGGCCGCAACCCCTCCGCCTATCTTCCCAGCGGTTAAGATATAATAGTCCGAGGGGAGAGCCGCCAGAATATCTGGCGTAGAATCCTGGGTAAGCCAGGTTTCGGAGATCAGCAAGATATCCGGTTTCTCAGAGGTCAGCACCAAGAGAATGTCCAGCTGATGTTTCACCTAAGAACGTGTGTTTAAGAACAATACGCCGAGGGTGGTCACATTACATGAGGTGGGAAGGGGAGAGGCAAGATAGGGTAGCCCACTTGTTCTTGCAAAATTCCGTTGGTCAAGATACGCTTATAGGTAATAGGTTCCAGGGGGACTTGCTGTCGAGCAAGCGTTCGTAATGCTCTAGGGGAATAAGAGACAAATTGACCAGCGTTCGTGGCCCCAGGGCCCGATCGGGCACGGACGGGCTTGCCTTTGGCGCGCTGCCGGCGCGCCCGCTGCGCTCGTCGGCTGCGCTTCTGCATTATGATGGAAATTAATGCCTAGCCCCGCCTCCAAGTTCCGACTCCTGACGGCCGATTGGATGAGGCCTGAGGTGGGGAGCTAACCAAGTTCGAGGGGTGCGATAGAATGAGCAAGATTAAAATTTTTAAAAAGAGAGCAACGCTATTCGGGTAAGTACAAACAATATTACTGTGTAAGTCAAGTTCTTTTAAAAACAAAGCGATAACATGCGCGATCCGCGCGGCAATAATACAGCAAGTGTAGGGGTAGTGTAGGGTGTTGTGTTGGGGCTATTGTTTTAGGGTATGGGGTAATGCAGTCATGTTTGTGTAGTGGGTAGTGCAGCGGTTTTTAGGTAGTGTAGGGGGTCATGCTGGGGTTAGTGATTTAGGGTTTAGGGTAGTGAAGTGGGGTTTGGATAGTGTGGGGGGTCATGCTGGGGGTGGTGTTTTAGGGTTTAGGGTAGTGCAGTGGTGTTTGTGTAGTGTGGGAGGTCATGCTGGGGATAGGTTTAGGGTTTAGTGTAGTGCAGTGGTGTTTGGGTAGTGTAGGGAGTCGTGCTGGGGGTAGTGTTTTAGGGTTTAGGGTATTCCAGATGCGTTTGTGTACTGCAGGGAGTCATGCTGGGGTAGTGTTTTAGGGTTTAGGGTATTGCACTGGTGTTTGGGTATTGTAGGGGATTGTGCTGGGTGTTTTGTTTTAGGGTTTAGGGTAGGGCAGTGGTGTTTGTGTAGTGTAGGAGGTCATATGTGGGGGTAGTGTTTTAGGGTTTAGGGTAGTGCAGTGGTGTTTGGGTAGTGTAGGGGGTCATGCTGGGGCAGTGTTTTAGGGTTTAGGGTAGTGCAGTGGTGTTTGGGTAGTGTAGGGAGTCGTGCTGGGGTAGTGTTTCAGGGTTTAGGGTAGTGCAGCTGTGTTTGTGTAGTGTGGGAGGTCATGCTGGGGGTAGATTTAGGGTTTAGTGTAGTAAGGTGGTGTTTAGGTAGTGTAGGGAGTCGTGCTTGGCATAGTGTTTAGGGTAGTCAAGTGTTGTTTTGTAGTGTAGGAAGTCGTGCTGGGGGGTTGTGTTTTAGGGTTTTGGGTAGTGCAGTGGTCTTTGGGTAGTGTAGGGTGTCGTGCTAGGGTAGTGTTTTGGGTTTATGGTAGTGCAGTGGTATTTTGAAGTGTAGGGGCTGTGCTGGGGGTAGTGTTTTAGGGTTTAGGGTAGTGTAGTTGTGTTTGTGGAGTGCAGGGGATAGTGATTTAGGCTTTAGGGTAATGCGGTGGTGTTTGCGTACTGTAGGGGGTTGTGCTGGGTGCTAGTGTTTTTGGGTTTAGGGCAGTGCAGTGGTGTTTGTGTAGTGGAGGGGATTGTGCTGGGGGTAGTGTTTTAGAGTTTATGATAGTGCAGTGGTGTTTGGGTAGTGTAGGGGGTAGTGCAATGGTAGTGGTTTAGGGTTTAGGGTAATGCAGTGGTGTTTGGGTAGTGTAGGGTCTTGCTGGGGGTAGTGTTTTAGTGTTTAGGGTATGGCAGTGGTATTTATGTAGTGTAAGGGGTCATGCTGGGGGTACATTTAGGGTTTAGTGTAGTGGTGTTTGTGTTGTGAGGGGGTCGTGCTGGGGGTAGTGATTTAGGGTTTGGAGTAGTGCAGTGGTGTTTGTATAGTGTAGGGGGTTTAAGGTAGTGCAGTGGTGTTTGTGTAGTGTAGGGAGTCATGCTGGGGTAGTGTTTTAGGGTTTAGGGTAGTGCAGAGGTGTTTTGGTAGTGTAGGGGGTCATGCGGGGGTAGTGTTTTAGGATTTAGGGTAGTGCAGTGGTGTTTGTGTTGTGAGGGGGTCATGCTAGGGGTAGTGTTTTAGGGTTTACAGTAGTACAGTGGTGTTTGTATAGTGTAGGGGGTTAGGGTTGTGCAGTGGTGTTTGTGTAGTTTAGGGGGTAGTGTTTATGGGTTTAGGGTAGTGCAGTGGTGTTTGTGTAGTGTAGGGGGTCATGCCTGGGGTAGTGTTTTAGGTTTTAGGGTAGTGTAGTCATGTTTGAGTAGTGTAGGGGGTCGTGTTTTAGGGCACAGGGTAGTGCAGTGGTGTTTGGGTAGTTTGGGGGGGTCATGCTGGGGTTAGTGTTTTAGGGTTTGGGTAGTGCAGAGGTGTTTGGGTAGTGTAGGGGGTAATGCTGGGGGTAGTGTTTTAGGGTTTAGGGTAGTGCAGTGGGGTTTGTTTTGTGAGGGGGTCATGCTGGGGTAGAGTTTAAGGGTTTAGGGTAGGGCAGTGGTGTTTGTGTAGTGTAGGGGGTAGTGTTTTAGGGTTTAGGGTAATACAGTGGTGTTTGTGTAGTGTAGGGGGTCATGCTGTGGGTAGTGTTATAGGGTAGTGAAGACATGTTTGTGTAGTGTAGGGGTCATGTTTTAGGGTATAGGGTAGTGCAGTGGTGTTTGAGTAGTGTAGGGGGTTATGCTGGGTTTAGTATTTAAATGTCTGGGGTAGTACAGTGGTGTTTGTGTAGTGTGGGGGGGTCATGCTGGGGGTAGAGTTTTAGGGTTTAGGGTAGTGCAGTGGTGTTTGTGTAGTGTGGGAGGTCATGCTGGGGTAGATGTAGGGTTTATTGTAGTGCAGTGGTGTTTGAGTAGTGTAGGGAGTTATGCTGGGGTAGTGATTGAGGGTTTAGGGTAGTGCTGTGGTGTTTAGTTAGTTTAGGGGGTTGTGCTGGGAGTATTGTTTTAGGGTATAGGGTATTGCATTGGTGTTTGGGTAGTGTAGGGGGTTTTGCTGGGTGTATTGTTTTAGGGTTAAGGGTAGTGCAGTATTGTTTTTGTAGTGTAGGAGGTCATGCTGGGGGGTAGTGTTTTAGGGTTTAGGGTAGTGCAGTGGTGTTTGGGTAGTGTAGGGGGTCATGCTGGGGCAGTGTTTTATGGTGAAGGGTAGTGCAGTGGTGTTTGGGTAGTGTAGGGAGTCGTGCTGGGTTAGTGTTTTAGGGTTGAGGGTAGTGCAGTGGGGTTTGTTTTGTGAGGAGGTCATGCTGGGGTAGAGTTTAAGAATTTAGGGTAGGGCAGTGGTGTTTGTGTAGTGTAGGGGGTAGTGTTTTGGGGTTTAGGGTAATGCAGTGGTGTTTGTGTAGTGTAGGGGTCATGCTGTGGGTAGTGTTTTACAGTATAGGGTAGTGAAGACATGTTTGTGTAGTGTAGGGGTCATGTTTTAGGGTTACGGTTATAGCAGTGTTGTTTGTGTAGTGTAGGAGGTCATGCTGGGGGGTAGTGTTTTAGGGTTTAGGGTAGTGCAGTGGTGTTTGGGTATTGTAGGGGGTCATGCTGGGGCAGTGTGTTAGGGTGTAGGGTAGTGCAGTGGTGTTTGGGTAGTGTAGGGAGTCATGCTGGGTTAGTGTTTTAGGGTTGAGGGTTTTCCAGTGGTGTTTGTGTAGTGTAGGGAGTAGTGCTGGGGTAGTGTATCAGGGTTTAGGGTAGTGCAGTGGTGTTTGGGTAGTGTAGGGGGTTGTGCTGGGGGTATTGTTTTAGGGTTTTGGGTAGTGCAGTGGTGTTTGCGTAGTGTAGGGTTCTTGCTGGGAGTAGTGTTTTAGTGTTTAGGGTATGGCAGTGATGTTTTGGTAGTGTAAGGGGTCCTGCTGGGGGTAGATTTAGGGTTTAGTGTGGTGCAGTGGTGTTTGTGTTGTGAGGGGGTCGTGCTGGGGGTAGTAATTTAGGGTTTAGAGTAGTGCAGTGGTGTTTGTATAGTGTAGGGGTTTTAGGGTTGTGCAGTGGTGTTTGTGTAGTGTAGGGAGTAATGATGGGGTAGTGTTTTAGGGTTTAGGGTAGTGCAGTGGTGTTTGTGTAGTGTAGGGGGTCCTGCTGTGGGTAGTGTTTTAGGGTTTAGGGTAGTGCAGTCATGTTTATGTAGTGTAGGGTGTCGTGTTTAGGGTATATGGTAGTGCAGTGGTGTTTGGGTAGTTTGGGGGGGACATGCTAGGGTTAGTGTTTTAGGGTTTAGGTAGTGCAGAGGTGTTTGGGTAGTGTTTGGGGTCATGCTGGAGGTAGTGTTTCAGGGTAGCGGAGTGGTGTTTGTGTTGTGAGGGGGTCATGCTGGGGGTAGTGTTTTAGGGTTTACATTGATGCTGTTGTGTTTGTATAGTGTAGGGGGTTAGGGTTGTGCAGTGGTGTTTGTGTGGTGTAGGTGGACACGCTAAGGGTAGTGTTTAAGGGTTTAGGGTAGTGCAGTGTTGTTTGTGTAGTGTAGGGGGTCATGCTGTGGGTAGTGTTTTAGGGTTTAGGGTAGTGCAGTCATGTTTGTGTAGTGTAGGGGGTCATCCTTGTGGTAGAGTTTTAGAGTTTAGGTTAGTGCTGTGGTGTTTGTGTAGTGCGGGAGATCATGCTGGGGGTAGATTTAGGGTTTAATGTAGTGCAGTGGTGTTTGGGTAGTGTAGGGAGTCATGCTGGGGGTAGTGTTTTAGCGTTTAGGGTAGTGCAGTGGTGTTTGTGTAGTGTGGGATGTCATGTTGGGGGTAGATTTAGGGTTTAGTGTAGTGCAGTGGTGTTTGGGTCTTATAGGGAGTCATGCTGGGGGTAGTGTTTTAGTGTTTTAGGGTGTAGGGTCGTCCAGCGGTGTTTGTGTAGTGTAGGGAGTTGTGCTGGGGTAGTGTTTTAGGGTTTAGGGTAGTGAAGTGGTGTTTGGGTAGTGTAGGGGGTTGTGCTTGGGATATTGTTTTAGGGTTTTGGGTAGTACAGTGGTGTTTGTGTAGTGTTGGGGGTCATGCTGGGGGTAGCGTTTTAGGCTTTAGGGTAGTGCATTGGTGTTTGGGTAGTATAAGGTGTAGTGCTGTCATAGAGTTACTTGTTGCCTATATACCGTATTAAGTTAGCATGAGCTTATTAAATGTTTAAACGCCATTTTACCTTTGGCTGCTTCTGCACACGACACATAATTGTTGTTTTAGCTTTCAGCCTAGAAGAGCGTTGTGATTTACACAAGAATAATATGTTATTGCTCTGATATCAGCTTTGCTTAGTAAACTGTGTCTGTACAGTGAGTGCTGAAGCCTTCAGGGATAACTCAACATAGTGTTGTTGTGAGGTCTGATCTTCGCACCTTCCTAGACATAACATAAATGCAGCTGCTGCCAAAATCTGGCTTTAGGCGCGTTTTATATTGCTTTGCATACAGCATACAACAGACACTTGATGCTGTTTCGCATGAAGAGAGCTGGTGGAAGATGATGTGATCCCTTCACACTAGGATCTTGAGGTATGGGGCCGCCCTGCTAAAACCCACTGAGACCTTCTTAGATATAAGATAATATGCAAGATAGGGAGGGTGAGAAATAGGTGTTGTTGAACCCTATTCATTTCAGCATATTTAGTATGTTGTCACCTTTTGCATTCTATGGACTAGTAACTATGCTGATAACTTTGCTTCTTATAATATGTTTGCTTGTATTATCTAAGATACTGCGTTTGAGAACACTGCATTAGTAAATAAATATTTCAAATATGCACGCGTCCTCATTTACTCCACGTTCTGGTTTGAAATGATTGTATAACGAAAGAGTGTTCATGTATTCCACGTGTCCTGAGGTATTCTAAGTTCATGTTCTGCTTTGTCTAAACATTGGGAGTGTGTAATGGCCAATGAGAGACTGTAGCTAGCTCGGTAAGGGGATTTTGGGTACTAAGGTGAGTTTTGGCACACCCTAATTCACTGAGGTTCCAAATCTCTATGCACAGTTCTGTAGGAGAACGGAATCCCTGCTACAGCGCTGGGGTAGAGTATTGGGTTTATGGTAGTGCAGTGGTGTTTGTGTATTTTATGGGCCGTGCTGGGGGTAGTGTTATAGGGTTTAGGGTAGTGCAGTTGTGTTTGTGTAGTGTAGGGGGTAGTGTTTTAGGGTTTAGGGTAGTGCAGGGGTGTTTGCGTACTTAGGGGTTTGTGCTGCCATTTCTCCTCCACTTCCAGTAAAAATGGTCTTCTGGTGAAGAGATGATAGCAGGGGTGTGAGCACAGAACAAATGTCTTTAAAATCCTTAAGGCAGTCCTCTCACCGGTGCTCCAACAGCTGGGCTTTTCCCAAAGCTGTTATAAGAATAGACTGAGGCAGAATACCAAGTACCACCATCAGGCGGCGCTGGTCACTATCAAGGCCGTGTGGGGAAATCACGCATAGCGGTGTCAAAATTAGGCGAGGGTTGGTTGGAAATCAAGCGGACACTAAAGGAGTGACCGGATTCCCAAATGCGTGTAAAGACCAGCGGGATCGCTTGACGGACCTGCCTCGCTCGGACCACACGAGCCTGACCGGATCTCACTGCATGCATAGCGCACAGCGGGAGAAACTGCGAGGGGGAGAATGCGCTCGGGCAAGAGCTTGCTGTGCTGGGAATATGATACAATACCAAGGAAATAAGTCTAATAACGTGCACAAGAAACCGCTATACAAACAGCAACAACTTCAGACTAAAACAATGTAAGGAATGCTCTTAACTGACGAGCAGTGAAGAAAGAGGAAGCAGAAGGGATGTCACAATATTATATACAATGGACTGTGATATGATTGGACTATAGTTGCCTTAGAGACTACCCCCCTAATGGTTCATTGGTTGTGTAGTCTTTTGTTTAATGATTGTTGTGTTACGTTTTCTTTGAACTGCTATGCAAATAAAGTGAGGAAAGATATGATGCATAATCCTCGCCTCTGTCTTGCAATAGAATTCATTAAACTTTATTAGATCTGATTTAGAAACATAGATCATAAAAGTGTACATAAAAACAGTAAATCCTCTTTCCTAATACAATATAGTGACAATTAATTAAAACCAGTAGGTAAAAACCGGTGTTACAGAGCCCTGTTCAGAGTAACTTCAGGTTAACAGAATCGTAAAGTTTCGCAAGATCAATCTCATGTACTTTGTGCAAAATATGCAATTAGGAATCTAAGTAAGATGTAACGCACCAACACCTGACCAGTCTGCACTATATAAAACTGCAGAAAAACTAAAAATAAAAAGTGTTTTGCACACTTCTGTCATTGGGTTATATGTAGGCTACGTTTGGGCTATTTCTTCTTTGGTGGCCATCTTGGGAGACTTATTTATTATGAAGTTTCCTAATTTCCTCCTTTACTGCAGTCTCCTCAGTAGGAAATGCTTTCAGATTTTCACTTTGAATCCATCAAGAAGGCATTCAGATGTGTCACACATTTGCCATAAATTCAGAATGTTAGCACTGTAGTTGTTCATTAGATCACTGTAGTAAATCTACTGCTCACAAGGGAGTTAACTGGAAGTCTACTGCTGGTATTGAAAGTTATTGTTTCAGTCTGCATATCAGTATTTTCTAATGAAATAGAAGAGGATTTGAGATCTCACTTAAAACATGTAAGACTGTTAGCTCTCTAGTTGTTCTTTAAAACAATCTGGGAAGCTGCAGTAGACCGCAAAGGCATCAACTGAAAGGCTGCTCCTGTAACAGGAAGATATTTGAGATCTTACTTAAATCATGTACTAATTTTTCTTTCTACAGCACTAACCATAATTTCCTTGACTAAATTAACCCCCTCATTTTGTTACTTTTTAAATTAAATGTTTTAAGAGTTACCAGTTTATTCCAATCAAGATGGCTTCAGGTGTGCCATAATCTTGTCATAAGTAAGACTGTTAGTGCTCTAGTTCTTCTTTAAAACACTCTGGGAAGCTGCAGTAGAACACAAAGGCATCAACTGACAGGCTGCTCCTGTTGAATTATTATAGGAAGATATTTGAGATCACACTTGAAACATGTCCTAATGTTTCTTTCTACAACACTAACCATCATTTCTATGACAAAATGAACCCCACCATTTTGTTACTTTTTTAAATTAAATGTTTTAAGTGTTACTAGTTTATTCCAATCATGATGGCTTTAGGTGTGCCTTACTTTTGTCATAAGTAAGACTGTTAGAGCTCTAGTTGTTCCTTAGAACACTCTGGGAAGCTGCAGTGGAACACAAAGGAATCAACTGGCAGTCTCTGCCCTTGTTGGATGTACATTTTTTACTGAGAATGTCAGACTTCATTCTCACATGACTGAGAAAGATAATGTGAATTTACAGAAAATATGCTCTCAATTTAGCTCTGGAGCACCTTCCAAAACTCTATGGGACAAGCATGTGAAAATAGTTTTCTCTCAAACATGATTCATGATATCCCAGCAGAAGGTTTTTCACAGGGTAAAATCACCTTAGAACACACCACAATTCCTGAAATTAGTATGGTATCATAGGTACATGAACTCTAATTTAACTAAAGTCTGTTATCACCCTTTATAGTTCTCCTTTTGGTAACTCAAAAAATCTTCGATTCACTACAATGCATTTCAATGGGGTACTATCATGTATATTGGTCCCAAGATCATATTGGTCCCAAGATGGCTGCCAGCAATTCCAGGATGAAGTGCCTCAGTGTGTTGTCTGAATGAACAAAGTTATGACCATTTGTTGTATATATATATATATTCACTGAAAAAACCATAGGTTATAGACCATATATAGTTAGGAATTAGCATTTACAAAACCTTGAAAATTCACTGAAAAAACCATAGGTTATAGACCATATATAGTTAGGAATTAGCATTTAAAAAACCTTATTTTACTCACACAAAACCATTGAAATTCCATATATAGTTAGTTGCACTAACTATATATCGCGCACCTGCAATCCACTGCTGATCATGTCACATATTACATCATTCATGACATGGTCAGTGACATCACTGATGACATCACTGATGACATCACTGATGACAACATCCAGTGACTGTATGTTTCTGTAAAGTTAAAATATATCTTACATATTGAAGAATGAGTGGATGTATAAGTGTCTGGATGAAGGATTTAGTAGGTGCGTGACTGACTGTATGAGTGAGTGATTAAATGTGTCTCACTGAATGCATGGGTTAGTGACTAAACTGTCTTAATTTGTGCATCATTATGTCTGTTGTTCTGTAAACTGCTGCATGTGTTGATCATTAGCTATACGAGAGGCTATATGTGTTATTAATTGCTTGCCCAAGTATTTCTATGGGAGATTGAGTTTGTGTGGGGGTGGCTGGAAGGTGTGTGACTCTATGCATAGATGTGTGAACAGTTTATTCACTAGGTGTATGAGTTCAAGAGTGCATGTGGAAACAGCTACATGGGCAGTTGACTGTGTGCATGAGTGTATTGATGAGTGAATGGATATCTCAATGCTACATGTCATAGTAAGTACATATGTAAAACACAGTACATGTGAGAGTTGGCATATATAAATAACTGTGCATGAGAGCCACCGAATGAGTGAGTGGTTGTATCGATCATTGTGAACTTGTATCAGGGATTGTATAAGAGAGTAAATATGTGTTAGTATATGTTTCAATAAGTAAGGTGTGTTTAACTGTATAGTTGAAGAAATGGAGATGAGATTGTTTCTTTGCATGACTGACTGGGTGTGTGAGTAACTCCATGGATGAGTGGAAGTGTGTGAGTGTCTGTATACACTGAGTGTATCTAAGGTTATATTAGAGTCTGAAGAGGTTTATCGTATTAGCACAAGAATGATGTCAAATGAGATGTCATCAGTGATGTCATCAGTGATGTCATTTGAAATGTCATCAGTGATGTCATCAGTGATGTCACTGACCATGTCATGAATGATGTAATATGTGACATGATCAGCAGTGGATTGCAGGTGCGCGATATATAGTTAGTGCAACTAACTATATATGGAATTTCAATGGTTTTGTGTGAGTAAAATAAGGTTTTTTAAATGCTAATTCCTAACTATATATGGTCTATAACCTATGGTTTTTTCAGTGAATTTTCAAGGTTTTGTAAATGCTAATTCCTAACTATATATGGTCTATAACCTATGGTTTTTTCAGTGAATTTCAATGGTTTTTTAATAGCAAATATCATAAGCTGTCGAATGTCAAGTACGTGGTAAGTGAAAACATTTTCGTGTTTATGCACACTGATCTGCTTTGAATGGTGCCCCCCCCCCCCTCATTTCTATTAGGAGTACTCTCTCTTTGCAGATAGTGAAAGGTAGTTAACGCAGGTCTTTGCCCCCATTGTAATCCGTCGTGCCTGCTTCTCTCTCCATTTGATTGATTGTTATCCAAGTATTTACTGTTTTAGAATTAGTTCTCTTTGGTTCATTCTCTATTTACAAACAAACACAGAGTCGCAATACTCTGTTTAGTCTTTGCAGATAACGAAAAATCGTGTGAAAAAAAAAGAAAAGGAATCGAGCAAAATCAGTAGGCCACTAATGGGATCTCTTTTTGACCTCGCTAAAATAGAAACATTAGGAACAACCCCTCATGACAAATACAAAACTAGTGAGATGAACTGAACTCCACACAATGATGGCTGCAAAACAGCTCGGCTCCGCCACCCACCCCGCCCAAAATAACGATAAAGAACGGCTGCCATGATTGGTTGCGGAATGACCACGACGGAGCTACGAAATGGTGCTGCTCTCATGCTAACCCCAGCTTCAGTCTGAAACATCCAGAAACACTGTAGACTACCAATTCGATCAGTTCCGGTAGCGCCCCAATGTAACCCGGTAGAGAAGAACTAGCTCTCCCCTCTTTGACTGATGGTTCTTGTTGCCTGTCCCTTCTGTTGTCATTTAACAGAACTATTTAGCCTGCTGAAAGGGGTTGTGTTCCGACCGCTGGTTGGTGGAGACATTTTGACTATATTCTGTACCTGCGTTGTCGCGTAATGCGTCATATGACGCGCCGCGTTAGCGCATCCGGAAGTCATCCGGGGCGCGCAGCGCGTAACGTAAGCATAACAAGTCATGTGACTTGTTAATAAAACTTTTCATTGGTTCATTTTACTTTTCTTATTGTAATGATGAAAGGCTTGGTCATATGACCTAAAAATTACGCTTTTCATTACTTCCGAACATTATTTTTTCTTAAATATATGTTATAATGTTCCAGGCTAATGTACTTTCCCGGAAATTTTACAACTGTCCTGCAAGTAAAATATATTCTTTTTTCGAGAAAAAGAGCGTTTCTTCGTCCCATGACGGAGCCGTTGAGCAAAAGAGGGTCGACCTGCTGTCTTAGTCGCCGATACGCCTGAATATGAGATTCTTATCGATCACTTTATGTTGCAGGAATAGAAAACACAACAGCCCTTGACCATTTATCTTTACTGCGTTCCTTCGTATTATACCTTTTACCCTTCATGTAATTGGTCTGCTTTATTTCACTTGCCTTTTAATGATTCTAAAACAGTCACTATTATTAAAAACTTTACCAATGTATATACTACTACCATGTTTTCTTTTAAAAACCTTTATTGAGAAAATTTCATTATACAAATACGAGCCTATAACCACGTGGGCCTGCCACAGAGCAAACTGTAATCGTATATGATGAATAGACATTTACACTGTAGAGGAACGTAACGGGCGGGCCATTAGGTTGCAAGAACTAAGGTGTCTAACAGTTACGGAATCGGTGGACGTACATTTTATAATTAAAATACGACAGGGCCAGTTACAATAAAATTATCTAGATATACATTTGCGGGCAAGTACCATGGGTGACGTTAATTCGAACTTTCAACAGTACAGTAATCAATAACACATCAGAACTTAATATCAATAGGGATGTCGAAATATTCAATCAATTCTCGTCCCCGCCCGCCATGTGCTTCAAAACTGCATACGTATCTCGTGATTTCAAGGTTCTGCAACCAGTACACAACAAGGAGTTACGAGTCCCATTTATTCTGGCGCCATTTTGGGCGAGGACGGGCAGGTCCAGGATATAGTCAAAATGTCTCTACCAACCATCGACTATGATGATGTTCATATGCTGTATTTATTAGAGTAACACTCATCTGTCCACATGAAATTAATTTGCCACAATCTAAACATGTCATTTTAATCTTTCCAAAGTTCTTCTAAATATTTGGGACCGTTTCCCTTGCCTCTGAAGCTCTCAGTGCCACTTCTTTGATGAATGTACTAGCAGGTCAGGGGTTCTCCTCCAAATCTCTCTTTTATGCAGCACTATAATTAATTGGTGCCACCTCTCCATATGACGATGCATGGTATAGTTACCACAACTATATTTTTTTTCGGTTCCTCTGGAGAGTTCATCGTGGCAGATGAAGCGTGTAACGTACCGGGCATTTACCTTTTTTTGCATGTACAGGAAAGGAAAAAAAAATCGAGCGTCCGAGTTCTAAGGTGTCCCAGGGCCATTTTGGTGGACCAGGCCCAAATCCAAAGAACAGCCATCTCACAGGCTAATGGGGCGACCCACGCCGAGTTTCAGCATTGTAGGATGACCACACAAGTACAGCAACTTGCTAGACATCACCTCGGTGCCATCCGGATCTCGGCGCCCCACTGCAGATGAAGTGCCTCTCAACTATGAAACCACCACGGTGACATCCGGATCTTGGCGCGTTGTGCTGCCTTCGGCCTATTCGCACATCGGTCCGCTACTGACGCCATCTCACAGGCTAATGGGGCGACCCACGCCGAGTTTCAGCATTGTAGGATGACCACACCAGTACAGCAACTTGCTAGACATCACCTCGGTGCCATCCGGATCTCGGCGCCCCACTGCAGATGAAGTGCCTCTCAACTATGAAACCACCACGGTGACATCCGGATCTTGGCGCGTTGTGCTGCCTTCGGCCTATTCGCACATCGGTCCGCTACTGACGCCATCTCACAGGCTAATGGGGCGACCCACGCCGAGTTTCAGCATTGTAGGATGACCACATCAGTACAGCAACTTGCTAGACATCACCTCGGTGCCATCCGGATCTCGGCGCCCCACTGCAGATGAAGTGCCTCTCAACTATGAAACCACCACGGTGACATCCGGATCTTGGCGCGTTGTGCTGCCTTCGGCCTATTCGCACATCGGTCCGCTACTGACGCCATCTCACAGGCTAATGGGGCGACCCACGCCGAGTTTCAGCATTGTAGGATGACCACACCAACTTGCTAGACATCACCTCAGTGCCATCCGAATCTTGGCATCTCAACGCCTAGTGGTATCTTCCATACAAAAAATATTGTTACGCTGCCTTTGGCCCCATTCGCACATCAGTCCGCAACTTAGACATCACCTCGGTGCCATCCGGATCTTGGCATCTCAGCGCCTTGTGGTGTCAGTCAGAAAATATTGTTGTGCTGCCTTCGGCCTATTCGCACATCGGTCCGCTACTGACGCCATCTCACAGGCCAACGGGGCGCCCCACGCCGACTTTCAACATTGTAGGATGGCCACAGAAGTGCGACAACTTACTAGACACCACCTTGGTGCCATCCGGATCTTGGCGCGTTGTGCTGCCTTCGGCCTATTCGCACATCGGTCCGCTACTGACGCAAACTCACAGGCCAACGGGGCGCCCCACGCCGACTTTCAGCATTGTAGGATGGCCACACCAGTGCGGCAACTTGCTACACACCACCTCGGTGCCATCCGGATCTTGGCGCGTAGTGAAGCTGCAGCAGCTGCAAATAAGCTTCAGACAGTGTTACAACCGCTGCTCAGAACTCTCAACTATGACACCACCTCGGTGCCATCCGGATCTTGGCGCGTTGTATTGCCTTCGGCCTATTCGCACATCGGTCCGCTACTGACGCCGCCTCACGTGCCAACGTATTTTCTCCGCATTTTATACCCTATGCCGCATAACAGGTCATGTGACTTGTTTATAAAACTTTTCATTGGTTCATTTTACTTTTGGTTTCCGAATGATGGAAGGCTTGATCATATGACCTAAAAACAACACTTTTCATTGGATGAAAACTTTTTTTTTCCCCCAAACGATGAAAGCCCCACCTTGTTTCTGGATGTTTCAGACTAAACTGGCGTCAGCATGAGAGCACCACCATCTCGTAGGTCCGTCGTGGTCATTCCGCGAGCAATCATGGCAGCCGCTCCCCACCAGAAGCCTGCAGGAGTCGGGGCCCCCAAAACTTTTGATGAATTCTCAAGGCGGAGGGGACGCTTTCGAGAATGGGGTCCAAGACCTAGCAGACAAGCGTCCGATTTCCAAGGTGTCCCAGGGCCATTTCAGTGGACCACGCCCAAAAAGGAAAGAGCCTGCCGCCATTTTGAGAGTCCTGTGGCAGCCGCCTATCGCTGCACCGCAAGAGTGGGCGCAACTCAGCTGAATGGCGGATTTTGACACAGTGGACCAAAAGCGGACGGAATGGCAACTGAAACGGTAAAGGGGCGCCCCACTAAAACAGATGAGACTCCACCTGGAGAGGCCCGTTCACGCCGCCTCCCCCGGGGCGCTCCACGCCGTTATTCGGAGCAGCATTGTAGGATACCAAAACCGGTGCGGCAACTTACTGGACATCACCTTGGTGCCATCGTTCTGCTGCCTTGGAACTATTCGCACAACAGTTTGCTACTGATGACCCACCCCCCGCGACGCCCCACGCCGTTATTTGCTGGGTGGCAACTTACTAGACATCACTTTCGTGTCATCTAGATTTCGGCGCGTTCTGCTGCCTTGGAACTATTCGCACAACAGTTTGCTACTGATGACCCACCCCCCGCGACGCCCCACGCCGGAAATCTGGACGTTGTGCTGCGTTGGGACTATTCGCACAGCCGACCGCTACTTCGTTGTTTTTCTCTAAAAATGTTTATATGTTATTACTATTTTTGTTTTCTTGTATATATTTATAAATTATTAAAGTTTTATAATCTTACTACTTTGTCGGAGTGCTATATATTTTTAATGTGACACATAATTGTAAAAACTTTGATGTACAAAGAGTCATCCCTGGAATCTTCCGCTTCACGCTCGGTCCCCTCCCCAATCACAATACAGGATGGTTTTCAGATAATAGCAACGCTTCTGCTGTGACGGATCTCATCGAGTGTGGGCCTTGATCTACTATAACTCCTTTGAAGAGGGGTGATTCTTTACAGCTGTGGCCATAAACTACATCTGCAGGGCTAGCTGATAGCCTAGGACCGGCCTGGACAATCGGACACAGAGGAAAAGGAGTGTCAGAGGGTGCGGTAGTGAATAGGGCGAAAGGGAGGTGTCGGGCGGGCACAGGGTGTGATTCTCAGGGAAGAGCAGCGCAGATGGGGGGAGGTTTATTACCCATGCATAAGACAGAGAGCGGGGGTGACCACTGCCTGGGTGAGATGCTTGCGAGGGTGGGGAGCCATGCTAAGGATCGACAGCGTGCACAGAGTGGGTCTGGTCAAGGCATCTAAAATGGCTGCCGTGCACGACAAAAGTGTGGCATTTGAAAAAAGACAAGATGGCGCACACAATGTTTTTCAACAATTCCTGATTTCCTTCGAATCGAACGTTAACAGACGTTGGGGCATATTACCAAAGTTAAGCGATATTTATCCCTAACGATGCATTGCAAAGATTTTTTTACCGTCAGAAATTATCGCAGATAAACCTTGCTATTATCAAGGTTTATCGCAAATACGATAAAAAACGAGCGCAATGCATTAATATCGCTGAAAACTCCGCGATATTCATGCATTACCGAGCTAATGCTCTTAGCCATGTTATCCACCTCCCATTGGATAACATGGCTAAGAACTGCTCAGGGCAGCTGTTACTTTTTGGAGATATTCGCGCTTATCTCGAATATTTCCAAAAGTTGATAATAGGAGATAGCGATGTTAGCGACTGTTTCCAGTCGCTAACATCTTGGCATGCCCACTTTGCATGTCATTAGTGATAAATATCACTCACATGCAAAGTGGGACCCAAGATGGTCGCTATCTCCTACTAGCCGTCGCTAACTGGTGTTAGCAACAGCTAGGTAATACAGATATAATTTTATCTCCGCGAAGCGGAGCGCTGTTACAGATATATATCTTGTTTTTGAACGTTAATTTCTCAAAATGCACTGAAGCACATATATTGAGACATAGCAAAGGCACATCGGGCTACCAGTCCCTAATATTTTACCAAGTTTCGTGCAAATCCATTCAGCCGTTCGATTATTATTATTATTTCTTTTTTTTGCCCCGCGGGGCCCTTTTAAAACCTCCACATCAAACCTAGGGGGTCAGCGAGGATCTACTATGCCCCCTTATGGTCATTTGCCCCTTCGCTTTGGCCTCCTCTTGTCTCTCGATCCTACCGAGAGACAAGATGGCGGCCGCTACGTACTGTTTGGAATGTTTACAGACACCGGAGAGCCAATCAGCTTCGCTTCGCAAAGCTCCGTAACGCGAAAAGTACGCGAAGCGGTGCGCTGTTACAGATATATATCTTTTTTTGAACGTTAATTTCTCAAAATCCACTGAAGCACATATATTGAGACCTAGCAAAGGCACATCGGGCTACCAGTCCCTACAATTTTGCCAAGTTTCGTGCAAATCCATTCAGTCGTTCGATTATTATTATTATTTTTTTTTTTTGCCCCGCGGGGCCCTTTTAAAACCTCCACATCAAACCTAGGGGGTCAGCGAGGATCTACTATGCCCCCTTATAGTTATTTCCCCCTTTGTTTTGACCTCCTCTTGTCTCTCGATCCTACCGAGAGACAAGATGGCGGCCGCTACGGACTGTTTGGAATGTTGACAGACGCCGGAGAACCAATCAGCTTCGCTTCACAAAGCTCCGTTGCGCGAAAAGTCCGCGAACCAGTGCGCTGCCCGGTCCGCTGTTACAGATATATATCTTTTTTTGAACGTTAATTTCTCAAAATCCACTGGAGCACATATATTGAGACCTACAAAAGGCACATCGGGCTACCAGTCCCTACAATTTTGCCAAGTTTCGTGCAAATCCATTCAGCCGTTCGGGCTAAAAGTGAGGCCAACCGCCCTATGGAAAACTCAATGTTAAAAACACGTTTTGGGACCCCCCTTTTTTCTCGGCCCCCACTGGACGAACCCCCCCAAATTTTCAAGGGCTGCTCAGAAACAAAATGTGCCATTTTCCTGAAAATTTCAGCCAATTCCGTCCACAAACGCCAAAGTTATTAGACATAGAATTTTCAAAAAACCCATAGAGAAAAAATCCTAACTATATATACCTACTGGCGACCGCCAGTAGGTAATATATATATATATATATATACATATATATATATATATATATATATATATTCACTGAAAAAACCATAGGTTATAGACCATATATAGTTAGGAATTAGCATTTACAAAACCTTGAAAATTCACTGAAAAATCCATAGGTTATAGACCATATATAGTTAGGAATTAGCATTTAAAAAACCTTATTTTACTCACACAAAACCATTGAAATTCCATATATAGTTAGTTGCACTAACTATATATTGCGCACCCGCAATCCACTGCTGATCATGTCACATATTACATCATTCATGACATGGTCAGTGACATCACTGATGACATCACTGATGACATCTCAAATGACATCACTGATGACATCACTGATGACAACATCCAGTGACTGTATGTTTCTGTAAAGTTAAAATATGTCTTACATATTGAAGAATGAGTGGATGTATAAGTGTCTGGATGAAGGATTTAGTAGGTGCGTGACTGACTGTATGAGTGAGTGATTAAATGTGTCTCACTGAATGCATGGGTTAGTAACTAAACTGTCTTAATTTGTGCATCATTATGTCTGTTGTTCTGTAAACTGCTGCATGTGTTCATCATTAGCTATACGAGAGGCTATATGTGTTATTAATTGGTTGCCCAAGTATTTCTATGGGAGATTGAGTTTGTGTGGGGGTGGCTGGAAGGTGTGTGACTCTATGCATAGATGTGTGAGCAGTTTATTCACTAGGTGTATGAGTTCAAGAGTGCATGTGGAAACAGCTACATGGGCAGTTGACTGTGTGCATGAGTGTATTGATGAGTGAATGGATATCTCAATGCTACATGTCATAGTAAGTACATATGTAAAACACAGTACATGTGAGAGTTGGCATATATAAATAACTGTGCATGAGAGCCACTGAATGAGTGAGTGGTTGTATCGATCATTGTGAACTTGTATCAGGGATTGTATAAGAGAGTAAATATGTGTTAGTATATGTTTCAATAAGTAAGGTGTGTTTAACTGTATAGTTGAAGAAATGGAGGTGAGATTGTTTCTTTGCATGACTGACTGGGTGTGTGAGTAACTCCATGGATGAGTGGCAGTGTGTGAGTGTCTGTATACACTGAGTGTATCTAAGGTTATATTAGAGTCTGAAGAGGTTTATCGTATTAGCACAAGAATGATGTCAAATGAGATGTCATCAGTGATGTCATCAGTGATGTCATTTGAGATGTCATCAGTGATGTCATCAGTGATGTCACTGACCATGTCATGAATGATGTAATATGTGACATGATCAGCAGTGGATTGCGGGTGCGCAATATATAGTTAGTGCAACTAACTATATATGGAATTTCAATGGTTTTGTGTGAGTAAAATAAGGTTTTTTAAATGCTAATTCCAAACTATATATGGTCTATAACCTATGGTTTTTTCAGTGAATTTTCAAGGTTTTGTAAATGCTAATTCCTAACTATATATGGTCTATAACCTATGTTTTTTTCAGTGAATTTCAATGGTTTTTTAATAGCAAATATCATAAACTGTCGAATGTCAAGTACGTGGTAAGTGAAAACATTTTCGTGTTTATGCACACTGATCTGCTTTGAATGGTGCCCCCCCCCCCTCATTTCTATTAGGAGTACTCTCTCTTTGCAGATAGTGAAAGGTAGTTAACGCAGGCCTTTGCCCCCGTTGTAATCCGTTGTGCCTGCTTCTCTCTCCATTTGATTGATTGTTATCCAAGTATTTACTGTTTTAGAATTAGTTCTCTTTGGTTCATTCTCTATTTACAAACAAACACAGAGTCGCAATACTCTGTTTAGTCTTTGCAGATAACGAAAAATCGTGTAAAAAAAAAGAAAAGGAATCGAGCAAAATCAGTAGGCCACTAATGGGATCTCTTTTTGACCTCGCTAAAATAGAAACATTAGGAACAACCCCTCATGACAAATACAAAACTAGTGAGATGAACTGAACTCCACACAATGATGGCTGCAAAACAGCTCGGCTCCGCCACCCACCCCGCCCAAAATAACGATAAAGAACGGCTGCCATGATTGGTTGCGGAATGACCACGACGGAGCTACGAAATGGTGCTGCTCTCATGCTAACCCCAGCTTCAGTCTGAAACATCCAGAAACACTGAAGACTACCAATTCGATCAGTTCCGGTAGCGCCCCAATGTAACCCGGTAGAGAAGAACTAGCCCTCCCCTCTTTGACTGATGGTTCTTGTTGCCTGTCCCTTCTGTTGTCATTTAACAGAACTATTTAGCCTGCTGAAAGGGGTTGTGTTCCGACCGCTGGTTGGTGGAGACATTTTGACTATATTCTGGACCTGCGTTGTCGCGTAATGCGTCATATGACGCGCCGCGTTAGCGCATCCGGAAGTCATCCGGGGCGCGCAGCGTGTAACGTAAGCATAACAAGTCATGTGACTTGTTAATAAAACTTTTCATTGGTTCATTTTACTTTTCTTATTGTAATGATGAAAGGCTTTGTCATATGACCTAAAAATTACGCTTTTCATTACTTCCGAACATTATTTTTTCTTAAATATATGTTATAATGTTCCAGGCTAATGTACTTTCCCGGAAATTTTACAACTGTCCTGCAAGTAAAATATATTCTTTTTTCGAGAAAAAGAGCGTTTCTTCGTCCCATGACGGAGCCGTTGAGCAAAAGAGGGTCGACCTGCTGTCTTAGTCGCCGATACGCCTGAATATGAGATTCTTATCGATCACTTTATGTTGCAGGAATAGAAAACACAACAGCCCTTGACCATTTATCTTTACTGCGTTCCTTCGTATTATACCTTTTACCCTTCATGTAATTGGTCTGCTTTATTTCACTTGCCTTTTAATGATTCTAAAACAGTCACTATTATTAAAAACTTTACCAATGTATATACTACTACCATGTTTTCTTTTAAAAACCTTTATTGTGAAAATGTCATTATACAAATACGAGCCTATAACCACGTGGGCCTGCCACAGAGCAAACTGTAATCGTATATGATGAATAGACATTTACACTGTAGAGGAACGTAACGGGCGGGCCATTAGGTTGCAAGAACTAAGGTGTCTAACAGTTACGGAATCGGTGGACGTACATTTTATAATTAAAATACGACAGGGCCAGTTACAATAAAATTATCTAGATATACATTTGCGGGCAAGTACCATGGGTGACGTTAATTCGAACTTTCAACAGTACAGTAATCAATAACACATCAGAACTTAATATCAATAGGGATGTCGAAATAGTCAATCAATTCTCGTCCCCGCCCGCCATGTGCTTCAAAACTGCATACGTATCTCGTGATTTCAAGGTTCTGCAACCAGTACACAACAAGGAGTTACGAGTCCCATTTATTCCGGCGCCATTTTGGGGGCGAGGACGGGCAGGTCCAGGATATAGTCAAAATGTCTCTACCAACCATCGACTATGATGATGTTTATATGCTGTATTTATTAGAGTAACACTCATCTGTCCACATGAAATTAATTTGCCACAATCTAAACATGTCATTTTAATCTTTCCAAAGTTCTTCTAAATATTTGGGACCGTTTCCCTTGCCTCTGAAGCTCTCAGTGCCACTTCTTTGATGAATGTACTAGCAGGTCAGGGGTTCTCCTCCAAATCTCTCTTTTATGCAGCACTATAATTAATTGGTGCCACCTCTCCATATGACGATGCATGGTATAGTTACCACAACTATATTTTTTTTCGGTTCCTCTGGAGAGTTCATCGTGGTAGATGAAGCGTGTAACGTACCGGGCATTTACCTTTTTTTGCATGTACAGGAAAGGAAAAAAAAATCGAGCGTCTGAGTTCTAAGGTGTCCCAGGGCCATTTTAGTGGACCAGGCCCAAATCCAAAGAACAGGCCGCCATTTTGAGAGTCCTCTTGCAGCCGCCTGTCGCTGTAGCATCAAGAGCAGCCGAAACTCAGCTGAATGGCAACTGAAACGGTAAAGGGGCGCCCCACTACAGCAGACGAGCCTCCACCTAGGAAGGCCCATTCACGCCGGCTCCCCCCCCCTTCGGGCACCACACGCCGTTATTCGGAGCAGTATTGTAGGATGGCCACACCAGTGCGGCAACTTGCTAGACATCACCTCGGTGGTAACCGAATCTCAACGCCTTGTGGTGTCTTCTATTCAAAAAACATTGTTATGCTGCCTTCGACCTATTCGCCGCAAGTGCGCACACAACTCAACTGCATAGTCGCAATAATATATCGCAATTTTTTTTGCACTAAAATCGATCTTATCTATGCTAAAATAGTCAATGCGAACAATATCTTGACTACAAATACAGTCCCCGTCTTTCAGGATTCAGAACTTGATAGTGGCCCTTATATTTTAGACCTCTTTCCCCCTATCACTCATAAAGAGGTATCCCTGCTAATGGTGCAGATTAAAAGTGGAAGTCCCGATGATATTATCCCGGCAAGACTCATGCCCGCCTTGCTCGGAATTCTATCACCCACCATCGAAAAACTTGTTAACCTTTCCCTTTCTACAGGATCTGTCCCTAAGCAGTGGAAACAAGCCTTGGTCAGACCAATCAGGAAAAACACCACAATTCCTTGGAATGATTTGTCTAATCTTAGACCTATTTCGCTGCTGCCGTTTTTGGGAAAGCTCGCTGAGAAGTATGTTAATCGTCAGTTATCCAGCTACATTGAGAAAGCTGGCGGCCTAGACTATTCCCAATCTGGGTTTAGGCCGAAACACAGTACAGAGTCCACCCTCCTGTCTGTCACTGACGATCTGCATATGTTTCAGGACAAAGGCTACTCAGTAATTTTGGTGTTGTTAGACCTTTCAGCCGCGTTCGACACCGTGTCACATAACATCCTTATTGACCGGTTGTCGAACGTAGGGGTCAAGAACAAGGCCCTTGCCTGGCTAAGGAGTTTTCTTACGGATCGGACCCAGACTGTCACCATGGGTAAATACAGATCAACTGAGGTAGAGATTACGAAAGGGGTGCCACAGGGCTCCTGTTTGAGCCCAACACTCTTTAACATCTACGTGGCACCCCTGGCAAGAGTGATGCGCAAATTTGGTTTCATCCCCGTGTCATATGCGGATGACACGCAGCTCCTCTTCCCCTTTCAAAATCTCACCACAGAAATAAGAAACTCCTTCTCCGCTGGCATGAAAGCCGTCGCACAGTGGATGTCCACCAACTTCCTACAGTGCAATGTCAACAAGACGGAAGTAATGCTGTTTGGAGACGCCAAATTACTGTGGACCCCTGACTGGTGGCCGTCTGATCTGGGTACTGTTCCAGAGCCCAGACAGATTGTCAAGAATCTGGGGATACGCCTTGATTACGATCTTTCTCTCAAGCAGCACAGTAATATGGTAGCTGGCTCATGCTTCCATACCATCAGCATGATGCGCAGAATATTTCCACTGCTACCGGACTCCTTCAGAAAAACTTTGGTGCAAGCCCTTATACTGAGTCGTATTGACTACTGTAACGGGCTGCTCCTTTCTGCTAATGAAGGAGTTCTGGACAGGCTCCAGGTGGTCCAGAACACGGCAGCTCGCCTTGTCCTAAATGCTCCCCCAAGAACAGCTTCAAAACCGCTATTACAGAAACTACACTGGTTGAGCGTTCGACAAAGAGCCAAGTTTAAGATATGCTGTATCATTCATAAATGCCTAAATGGAAATGGCCCCACATATCTGGAGCGGAAATTTACCTTTTACACCCCCTCCAGATCGCTGAGATCCAGTGAGAATTTTCTGTTGGCTGTACCTCGTGCAAAAAAAACCAGACTTGGAGGGAAAGCCCTATCTGTTGCGGGGCCCACACTGTGGAACAAACTGCCTCTGGCCCTCAGGCTCTGCACAGACCATTTAAAATTCAGGAAGCAACTGAAAACTCTGCTGTTCACTGATAAAATCTAGACCTTATCCCTCATCTGCATATTTGTTGGACTCTATCTGGTATCACAGCGCAGAGATACTCCGTTGGAGTCGATTCCAGCGCTATAGAAACCCATAAATAAATAAATAAATAAATAGCTTGCTAGACACCACCTCGGTGCCATCCGGATCTTGGAATCTCAGCACCTTTTGGTGTCTTCTCTTCAGAAAATATTGTTGCGCTGCCTTTGGCCCCATTCGCACATCAGTCCGCTACTGACGCCATCTCACAGGCTAATGGGGCGCCCCACGCCGACTTTCAGCATTGTAGAATGACCACACCAGTACAGCAACTTGCTAGACATCACCTCGGTGCCATCCGGATCTCGGCGCCCCACTGCAGATGAAGTGCCTCTCAACTATGAAACCACCACGGTGACATCCGGATCTTGGCGCGTTGTGCTGCCTTCGGCCTATTCGCACATCGGTCCGCTACTGACGCCATCTCACAGGCTAATGGGGCGACCCACGCCGAGTTTCAGCATTGTAGGATGACCACACCAGTACAGCAACTTGCTAGACATCACCTCGGTGCCATCCGAATCTTGGCATCTCAACGCCTAGTGGTATCTTCCATACAAAAAATATTGTTACGCTGCCTTTGGCCCCATTCGCACATCAGTCCGCAACTTAGACATCACCTCGGTGCCATCCGGATCTTGGCATCTCAGCGCCTTGTGGTGTCAGTCAGAAAATATTGTTGCGCTGCCTTTGGCCCCATTCGCACATCGGTCCGCTACTGACGCCATCTCACAGGCCAACGGGGCGCCCCACGCCGACTTTCAACATTGTAGGATGGCCACAAAAGTGCGACAACTTACTAGACACCACCTCGGTGCCATCCGGATCTTGGCGCGTTGTGCTGCCTTCGGCCTATTCGCACATCGGTCCGCTACTGACGCCATCTCACAGGCCAACGGGGCGCCCCACGCCGACTTTCAGCATTGTTGGATGGCCACACCAGTGCGGCAACTTACTAGACACCACCTCGGTGCCATCCGGATCTTGGCGCGTTGTGCTGCCTTCGGCCTATTCGCACATCGGTCCGCTACTGACGCAAACTCACAGGCCAACGGGGCGCCCCACGCCGACTTTCAGCATTGTAGGATGGCCACACCAGTGCTGCAACTTGCTGGACACCACCTCGGTGCCATCCGGATCTTGGCGCGTTGTGTTGCCTTCGGCCTATTCGCACATCGGTCCGCTACTGACGCCGCCTCACGTGCCAACGTATTTTCTCCGCATTTTATACCCTATGCCGCATAACAGGTCATGTGACTTGTTTATAAAACTTTTCATTGGTTCATTTTACTTTTGGTTTCCTAATGATGGAAGGCTTGATCATATGACCTAAAAACAACACTTTTCATTGGATGAAATTTTTTTTTTTTCCCAAACGATGAAAGCCCCACCTTGTTTCTGGATGTTTCAGACTAAACTGGCGTCAGCATGAGAGCACCACCATCTCGTAGCTCCGTCGTGGTCATTCCGCGAGCAATCATGGCAGCCGCTCCCCACCAGAAGCCTGCAGGAGTCGGGGCCCCCAAAACTTTTGATGAATTCTCAAGGCGGAGGGGACGCTTTCGAGAATGGGGTCCAAGACCTAGCAGACAAGCGTCCGATTTCCAAGGTGTCCCAGGGCCATTTCAGTGGACCAGGCCCAAAAAGGAAAGAGCCTGCCGCCATTTTGAGAGTCCTGTGACAGCCGCCTATCGCTGCACCGCAAGAGTGGGCGCAACTCAGCTGAATTGCGGCTTTTGACACAGTGGACCAAAAACGGACGGAATGGCAACTGAAACGGTAAAGGGGCACCCCACTACAACAGATGACACTCCACCTGGAGAGTCCCGTTCACGCCGCCTCCCCCGGGGCGCCCCACGCCGTTATTCGGAGCAGCATTGTAGGATACCAAAACCAGTGCGGCAACTTACTGGACATCACCTTGGTGCCATCGTTCTGCTGCCTTGGAACTATTCGCACAACAGTTTGCTACTGATGACCCACCCCCCGCGACGCCCCACGCCGGTATTTGCTGGGTGGCAACTTACTAGACATCACTTTCGTGTCATCTAGATTTCGGCGCGTTCTGCTGCCTTGGAACTATTCGCACAACAGTTTGCTACTGATGACCCACCCCCCGCGACGCCCCACGCCGGAAATCTGGACGTTGTGCTGCATTGGGACTATTCGCACAGCCGACCGCTACTTCGTTGTTTTTCCCTAAAAATGTTTATATGTTATTACTATTTTTGTTTTCTTGTATATATTTATAAATTATTAAAGTTTTATAATCTTACTACTTTGTCGGAGTGCTATATATTTTTAATGTGACACATAATTGTAAAAACTTTGATGTACAAAGAGTCATCCCTGGAATCTTCCGCTTCACGCTCGGTCCCCTCCCCAATCACAAGACAGGATGGTTTTCAGATAATAGCAACGCTTCTGCTGTGACGGATCTCATCGAGTGTGGGCCTTGATCTACTATAACTCCTTTGAAGAGGGGTGATTCTTTACAGCTGTGGCCATAAACTACATCTGCAGGGCTAGCTGATAGCCTAGGACCGGCCTGGACAATCGGACACAGAGGAAAAGGAGTGTCAGAGGGTGCGGTAGTGAATAGGGCGAAAGGGAGGTGTCGGGCGGGCACAGGGTGTGATTCTCAGGGAAGAGCAGCGCAGATGGGGGGAGGTTTATTACCCATGCATAAGACAGAGAGCGGGGGTGACCACTGCCTGGGTGAGATGCTTGCGAGGGTGGGGAGCCATGCTAAGGATCGACAGCGTGCACAGAGTGGGTCTGGTCAAGGCATCTAAAATGGCTGCCGTGCACGACAAAAGTGTGGCATTTGAAAAAAGACAAGATGGCGCAGACAATGTTTTTCAACACTTCCTGATTTCCTTCGAATCGAACGTTAACAGACGTTGGGGCATATTACCAAAGTTAAGCGATATTTATCCCTAACGATGCATTGCAAAGATTTTTTTACCGTCAGAAATTATCGCAGATAAACCTTGCTATTATCAAGGTTTATCGCAAATACGATAAAAAACGACCGCAATGCATTAATATCGCTGAAAACTCAGCGATATTCATGCATTACCGAGCTAATGCTCTTAGCCATGTTATCCACCTCCCATTGCATAACATGGCTAAGAACTGCTCAGGGCAGCTGTTACTTTTTGGAGATATTCGCGCTTATCTCGAATATTTCCAAAAGTTGATAATAGGAGATAGCGATGTTAGCGACTGTTTCCAGTCGCTAACATCTTGGCATGCCCACTTTGCATGTCATTAGTGATAAATATCACTCACATGCAAAGTGGGGCCCAAGATGGTCGCTATCTCCTACTAGCCGTCGCTAACTGGTGTTAGCAACAGCTAGGTAATACAGATATAATTTTATCTCCGCGAAGCGGAGCGCTGTTACAGATATATATCTTGTTTTTGAACGTTAATTTCTCAAAATGCACTGAAGCACATATATTGAGACCTAGCAAAGGCACATCGGGCTACCAGTCCCTAATATTTTGCCAAGTTTCGTGCAAATCCATTCAGCCGTTCGATTATTATTATTATTTTTCTTTTTTGCCCCGCGGGGCCCTTTTAAAACCTCCACATCAAACCTAGGGGGTCAGCGAGGATCTACTATTCCCCCTTATGGTCATTTGCCCCTTCGCTTTGGCCTCCTCTTGTCTCTCGATCCTACTGAGAGACAAGATGGCGGCCGCTACGTACTGTTTGGAATGTTTACAGACACCGGAGAGCCAATCAGCTTCGCTTCGCAAAGCTCCGTAACGCGAAAAGTACGCGAAGCGGTGCGCTGTTACAGATATATATCTTTTTTTGAACGTTAATTTCTCAAAATCCACTGAAGCACATATATTGAGACCTAGCAAAGGCACATCGGGCTACCAGTCCCTACAATTTTGCCAAGTTTCGTGCAAATCCATTCAGCCGTTCGATTATTATTATTATTTTTTTTTTTTGCCCCGCGGGGCCCTTTTAAAACCTCCACATCAAACCTAGGGGGTCAGCGAGGATCTACTATTCCCCCTTATGGTCATTTGCCCCTTCGCTTTGGCCTCCTCTTGTCTCTCGATCCTACCTAGAGACAAGATGGCGGCCGCTACGGACTGTTTGGAATGTTGACAGACGCCGGAGAACCAATCAGCTTCGCTTCACAAAGCTCCGTTGCGCGCAAAGTACGCGTCCTGGGACGCTGCCCGGTCCGCTGTTACAGATATATATCTTTTTTTAAACGTTAATTTCTCAAAATCCACTGGAGCACATATATTGAGACCTACAAAAGGCACATCGGGCTACCAGTCCCTACAATTTTGCCAAGTTTCGTGCAAATCCATTCAGCCGTTCGGGCTAAAAGTGAGGCCAACCGCCCTATGGAAAACTCAATGTTAAAAACACGTTTTGGGACCCCCCTTTTTTCTCGGCCCCCCCTTGACGAACCCCCCCCAAATATTCAAGGGCTGCTCAGAAACAAAATGTGCCATTTTCCTGAAAATTTCAGCCAATTCCGTCCACAAACGCCAAAGTTATTAGACATAGAATTTTCAAAAATCCCATAGAGAAAAAATCCTAACTATATATACCTACTGGCGACCGCCAGTAGGTAATATATATATATATATATATACATATATATATATATATATATGTATATATATATATATATATATATTTTGTAGAAAGAAAAACGGGCCACACTCCCGAAGTGGAGTTTTACACTTTTTTATTTTGTACACCAACTTCATTATAGAGAGGGTTGACAGCGTGTCAGATCAACGCGTTTCAATGTTACACAACACTTTGTTCACGATCAATTGGCCCCTTAGTTGGACACCCTTAAAACATTCAAAAGTCAATGACATCATTTCCTGTCTTCTCTTCATGGCCATTTGCATTATGGTACTTGTAGTTGCTACTAATTTTTTTGTTTGCAGAGGAAAACGTTGTGTCTCTCTAGATTGAATTCACATTACTCATCATTTAATTTGCAGAGCTTTTAATTCTCTTTTATTTGTGAACAGTTCTCAGTTTCTTTTGTCACATTTTTTATTTTCAACAACAACTTTATTGTTTTGTTCTCACATTGTTTGTGTTTCAGCCCTCCAGTGGGGCTAATAATTGTTCCTCTTATTCAACCATTTTCAGCTCGAAGTCAGAGTGGATTTCATTTAAAGATGGATATACATTTCCTCCGGCTGATTCAGGTCGTGTGGATGTAAAGTTCTTAAATTTAAAATGTAGCGCGATTTCTTTTGTCATAGAATTTTTTATCGATCCCCGCCACGATCTCTTTTCGGAATTGTTTCAATTCCGTTGAATTTCAGTTGTTCCAGTCTCCCTGGTGATATTGTTCCATATGCTTCGATATTCCATTTGTACGGTCTTTGTGTATTGTAGCTCTCACATGCTCCATTATTCTTATTTTTCAGTTCACAGATGGTACTTCCCGCGTACCTTTGTGGGCATGGACATTATACTACATACACAGTATATGGTGTTTTACAAGTGATTAATTGGCGTATTTCTCATGCTTTGTTGTTTGCCAATGTTATTTCTTTGGTTTGTTTAGCGATTTGACACATCTTGCAATCGTGACATTTTACAAATCCTCTGGTTTTCAGCCATGTATCCTCTTTCTTCTTCCCCTTGAAATGACTGTGAATCATGTGATCATTGAGGTTTTTGCCCTTCTATAAGTCACTGTTGGATGATTCCCCATTATTTCCTTCACAGTTGTATCAAGTTGGAGAATTTCCCAATTCTTCCTCAGGATTTTCTCTATTTGTTTGCTTTCTTGAGAAAAATCCATTATCATCCGTACTTGTTCTGTTTGTTTTTTCTCTTGGTGAGTTTTTGTCACCAGACATTCTTCTCATGTTCTTTGGTTTGCTCTCTCCCAGAATTTTGTAACCACATTAGATTTATATTTATTTCTCATAAAATGTTCTGCTGTTTTTTTGTTCTGTGTTTTCCATTCCTCTTCTTCACTACAGATCTGACGTATCCTTAAAAATTCTGCGTATGGAATGCTGGAAATTAAGGAATTTTGTGAAAGCTGGTTGCTTCTAGGGTAGCGTTAGTTGCTGTTTATTTTCTATGTAGCGTTGTATGGATTTTATTATCCTTAATATAGATTTCCGTATCCAGAAATATCACTCTTTCATTGCTCATGACATACGTGAATTTCTAATTGTTTTGTGCTGTTATTAATGACCTCAAGATATTCCTGGAATTCTGCTACTGTACCATCCCAGATTATTAATAAGTTGTCAATAAATCTTTTCCAACTGACGGTTTTGTTAACGGCTTGATCATTCATTGCACTCCACGCTTTTTCCTGCTCCCACCATCCCATAGTTAAACACTCATAGCTGGGACTGAAGGAAAATCCCATTGCAGTCCCACTGCTTTGGTGAAATAGTTCCTCTCCAAAAGTGAATAAGTTTTGATTCAAATAGATTGATATCATATTTAACAGCATTTTGTTGTGATCGCTGTTTTACATTTTTCTCTCTTGTAGGAAGTAATTGCAGGATTGTTGTCCTATGTCATTCCCAATATTAGTGGAAAGGGCAATGACGTCCATCGTGATCAGATGATATGATGCTTGCCCTGATGTGATTTGTAATGCTCTCAGTAAATCATTTGTGTCTTGTATGTAGGAACTCAGTTGGGCTACATACGGTCTCAGGAAGTGATGTTTGTAATCAGCCAATGGTTCCAATAAAGATCCTTTTGCGGACAGAATTGGCCTGCCCGGTGGTTTTTTCTGATCTTTATGCAGTTTTGGTAGAAAGTACATGTTTGCCATTATCGGATGTGTGACTGTTATGAATTTCCGTTCTCCCTCATCAATCAATCCTCTTGATGACCATTCTAAGAGATTTGCATCAATCATTCGTTTTTTTCCATTGTTGGATTAATTTTTAGTTTTTCGTAATACTGGGTATCTCTTAAATGCCGATGTGCCTCTGTTACATACTCCATGCACTCCCAGATCATGATATTGCCGCCTTTATCGGCCATCTTGATCTCAATTTGGTCATACGTTGATAGTCTCTTCAGAGCCTCTCTTTCTTCTTTTGTTAGATTGTCAATATATTTGGGACATTTTAGTTTATAAAGATCTTGAATTACTGCCTCTTGGAATAGGTACATTTAGTTTCCTGGTCCCAATTGTGGATAAAATTTAGATTTTGGTTTTTTACCACTTAAACCTGCTCCAGATTGGTTACATACGTCCTCAAGTGAAGACTCTTCACCTGTTGCTGTATCAATATTCATTAGAATCAAATATCCTTCAGAATCTTTCACTTGTAGACCTTCAGATGTTAACTCCCGTTGTCCTTTAGCTTTTTCTTTTAGGATCGCTTCTTTGAAAGCCTTTGCGAATTTGATTTTCCTGATGTATAGGTATAAGTCAATTCTTACTTGTGCCAAATCCATTTGGCTTTTTGGACAAAAGTTTATCCCTCTTTTCAATAAAGATATTTCCGTGGAGCTTATACGTCTTTTTGATAGGTTTACCACCTGCAGTTCATCAGTTGTTACTTCTTTCTCTGGCGCATACTCCTCGTTTCGGTGCCTTTTTTTTCTGCATAACCGCTTGCTCCTTTTTCCTCTTCTCTGATTTTTTTTTCCGACCATTATCGCTCTTTTCCTCTACCTCTCCATTGTTGGAATTGTTGCGCTGGGTGATTTTGTTCCCATTGTAGCTGTTGTAACATGAGGCGCATGTCCCCTAAAAAAGACGACTTTGTATTATCACCAGATGTCCCTAGTTCTCCTTCATTTTGTTCAGTTAAAGCTAATGAAGAGGCACTGCTCGACATGCTTGACATGCTATTCCATGTGTCCTTTTCCTTTAATCCATCAAACTTCCTCGTAAATGTGAATATGCGTCCTTCGGCATAATCATTGCTGTCTCTAATGAATTTTGTGTGTTTCCTTTCCATTACAATATCCTCATGTTTATCAATCTGACTTTCAAGTTCTTCCTTAAATTTAATCATTTCTGTCGATAATTTTATTTGTGACATTTCCTTTTCAATTTCCTTCGATTGTAATTTAATTTTCTCCAGGCCTATTTCAATATGCTTTACCAAGATCTTAATGAAGAACCCTAATGAAGACCGCAAAAAAAAACCTCTCCCCATTCCTGCAGCAATTCATTTGTTGCGTCTTGGTTACTCGTCATGTGCATTATTCTAAGTCCCCTCGGGACACGTTGATCCAGATATTTCTTCAGAGTGATAAGTTCCCAAGATTTATTAATCTCTCTCCGAATCAGCTTCTCCCATGACCGTAGTTTGCTTTTTACATCACTTTGTCCCGTCGTGGCATTTGCGCTTACACCTTTTTCCACATTGCCTTTTGAAAACATGTAATTCAGCAAAACATTCCTCTTGGCCTCTCTCTGTTCCATAATCACTTTTTTTTTCTTGACCACAGTATTATTTATTGATCTTTTGTTTAGTTTAGTTTATATATGGGGAATATCCTTTTCAACGCGGCTGTTACCCCGCAGTGCTTTTACGACGCCTCCTTTGCAACGCAAGTCGTAACCACGACTTGCGCTGGAGGGCGCTAAAGGATAAAGAATAGTATATTTACTATTCCAACATCTTCCCTACTATCCACGGGGACTGGTGTTAGAATAGTAAATCATACTATTCACTATCCGCGCCCAACAACGCAAGTCGTTGTAACGACTTGCGTTGTTAAAGACGCGTTGTAAAGGCACGCGTTGAAACGGTACACGTTGTACCGTCATACATCCTTTATATATACTTCTTGGCAAAAGTTAGAATTTGCCCTTTCTCATAGTCCATGAGATCCCTCAGGAATTTTCGCTGTTTCTTTTCTTTAATTTCCTTTTTCAATTTTGTCAAGATTGGCATCTATTTTCGCCATATCCCGTTCAAATTTCTCTGCTTCGCACAATACCTTTAGTTGTGCTGAAATATCATCAATTAATTCAGTCAGTTTTTCACAATCACGAGTTGCATATTTTACCAACAGTTTCAACATTGTGGTCGAGCAACTATGATTATTTTCAGCCCATTCCTCTACCAGATCAGGGTCAGGGTCATTAAACATCGGGGTTATAAAAATACATAACCCTCGTGGTACTCGGCCAGCATCCAGGTATTTTTGCAATGTCGATGCCTCCCACCACTTGTTCTGTGCAATTTTCAGGTACTTCCATAGACGATCCTACAATGCTGTTGCTACCAACATTTGGATTCACTGCAATTCCATCTTCACTTAATAGTGATTGTTTATCAAACATTTTATTTGCTGCTTCGCTTCTCTTTTCATTTCTTGATAATGCTATATTCCAATCAAAAACGTGCGAGCACGTACTCACTTTCTAGGATGCTGATAATCGGTGTATTTTTACATAGACTGTCTTGTCTCTATTTGCCCACAATCCACATTTTCCGCTATTACTATACACACTTTTACAACTTATGGGTACCTTAATATGTACATAAACAAGAAAAGAGAGGTCAAAAACTAACTCCTGGCCACTCCAGGAGAAATCTTAACAGACCACAATTCAAGGAGTCAAAACAAGGTTAACACACCCGATTTGGGTGGTAAAGAAAGCCCTCACACACTGACCTAGTCAGTGTCATGCTTCATCATCGGGCCCCACCAAAGAGGCCGAGTGCCTCTTTGGTGTGCTGCGACGCCAGAAAGACTGCGGAGCTGGTTGTGTGTGGAGGGCGTGCTCTAATTTACAGTGAAGAATTTTAAAAGTGCCTGAAAGAAGGGTATCAAAAAAACGTTTAATGGGTGATCCCTGGGGCACGTAACAAAGAGTATTAAGTGTCTGTATTTAGTAGCCAAGGTTCAGGGTTGGTTAAATACAGGATATACTCAAATTAATCTAGTCAACATGTTTCTGCCATAAGGGTGGTAATTACCAAGGCATTCGTCAGGACTAAACCCCGGCGGTATGGGCTCTCTAATCACCCACCCTAACCTGGGGACGTGAAAGTGAAAATTATAAAGGTGAAAAAAGTGCATAGAAAAATGGGAAGAGTAAAATACTCATTCCAAAAAATACTCCGTAAATTTGGAGTTTTACTGCACCTGTAAATTGAAAAACAAAGACAAACAGAAGACAAACAAGAACATTATTAATATGAGCCTTTCTGAGTTGTCATAGTGCTCCATGATATGTGGCTCAAATAGTGATCCCAAAGTAGTCATAGATTTTATGCACCATCCAGATAGCCCCTAGAGGATGATAGCAAATAACTCTGGGAAGTGATGTGCTAGAGGTGTGCTATTTATAAGAAAACGATATAGAAATGGGGGGGATTTAAAAACACAAATACGTGTACTCCTTATGAAGGGATCAATGGACCTCAAAGGTCTGTGCCCCTCAAGTTGGTAACAAAAGGTAGAGCTCTCACTTTCAAAAGGGGCGCTACTAGCACCATGGGTCTCGGGAGGGGGTCGGAGCGACCTGGCACATCCTAAGAGAAAGGGATATTACAGTTTCAGCAGCCTGCGCACAAGCGGGTACTTAGCTCTGGTTACAGCGGAAGCCGCGATCTCCTTTGCAGCGGTTACTCACGCCCTCAGCGCTCTCGACCCGCCGGAAAACCTGGATATGGCCTCGATGCCGGACCCCGTGGATGGAAAACGGGGCCGGTAAGCTTGTTCTTAAAGTGATCGGTCGCGTGTGCGACCTGGTTCCGGGTGGGCGTGTCGGCTTGGGCGTGTCCAGCCGACAACGAGGCTCGGAACGCATCCGGCCCTCCCGGACGGCTCGATCTGAGATTAAAGCGAGTCTTGGATGGCGGCAGTGTATCTCAGGCCAAAGGCCATCGGAGTAAAGGGGACAATGTTATCAATACTAATATTTTTGTCGCGCTTATGCCTAAGATTAAAAGCGCTGGATTAATGAAAGTGAATATGAAGCATTAATTATGAAAATTAATTTGATATCAGACACTCCGTTAATCATCATCTTTTTTACGGGCATAGGCTATAATAAAACTGGCAGGAAGGCAAGATGCTCGACCTGAGGGCAAGTAAGAGTGGATGACCAGATCAGTGTCAGAATACCACTGGTTATGGTATAGCTCGTTAGTAGAAGGGAATCTCAGGAAATGGGATTGCTAGTGGTTGCAGGCAGGCAAATTCCAATGCTATTCGGGTAGATTGTCAGAAGTAGTGATATTAGACTCAAGGTAGTACCGAGCTCCAAGGAATGTCATCATTGAGCCCATTAATATTGGTGCCCAATCGATACACCCAACGTTGCTCCTTTTCAAAGAGTCTACTGGTTAGGTTGGTTGAGCCTTTCACCATTTCGATTACCGTCCACCTCATGTCATTTGGAGTGTGATTACTGTCCAGGAAGTGGCGGCTCAATTTCGTGGTCAGTTTCTTGCATCTGACATTGCTCCGATGCTCGCAGATACGTTGTTTAATCTTCCGCGTTGTCATGCCGACATAGCGTAGCTGGCAAGGACAAGTGATCAGATACACCACGTTCATGGTGTTACAATTTGTATGCTCCCTTTGGGTCCAAATTTTGCCAGCTTCAAGCGATAGAGTTTTGGTAGCTTTTGTCAGGTGGCAGACACTACAGTTAGAGCATGGGTAATGCCCAACAACTTTGGGCATACCCCAGGCGCCGGTGACTGTGGGTGTAAACTCAGGAGATTTTTCTTTGGGACGAGTGTGCACCAAAGCATCTTTCAGGCTTCGACCTTTTTTGAAGGAGAATAGAGGTTTTTCCCAATTCTCTTTATATGAGGTCAGTATACTTCAATGCCTGTTAATGGATTTCTTCATCATGTTAGACAGGCTGCTATATGTGGTAACACACGTGAGGGGTATTGATTCAGAGGTGGTGACTTTTTCCTCCAGCAGCGCCTCTCTTGGTTGATTCCTTGCTCTTTTGAAACCTTTGCTTAGAATAGGTGCTGGATATCCTCTATCTTTCAATTTGTCAGTAAGGCTTAGGGACTGTTCCTTGAAGTCCGACAGGGAGGTGCAGTTACGCCTAATTCTCAGATATTGCCCATAGGGGAGGTTCTCCTTCAGCGTGAGGGGATGGAAGCTATTGAACTCCAGGAGGTTGTTTTTTGCAGTGGGCTTGTGATGGGTCTTAGTCGTAAGGCCCGATCCTTGCACCGAAATGGATGTGCCAGGTCGCTCCGACCCCCTCCCGAGACCCTTGGTGCTAGTAGCGCCCCTTTTGAAAGTGAGAGCTCTACCTTTTGTTACCAACTTAAGGGGCACAGACCTTTGAGGTCCATTGATCCCTTCATAAGGAGGACACGTATTTGTGTTTTTAAATCCCCCCATTTCTATATCGTTTTCTTGTAAATAGCACACCTCTAGCACATCACTTCCCAGAGTTATTTGCTATCATCCTCTAGGGGCTATCTGGATGGTGCATAAAATCTATGACTACTTTGGGATCACTATTTGAGCCACATATCATGGAGCACTATGACAACTCAGAAAGGCTCATATTAATAATGTTCATGTTTGTCTTCTGTTTGTCTTTGTTTTTCAATTTACAGGTGCAGTAAAACTCCAAATTTACGGAGTATTTTTTGGAATGAGTATTTTACTCTTCCCATTTTTCTATGCACTTTTTTCACCTTTATAATTTTCACTTTCACGTCCCCAGGTTAGGGTGGGTGATTAGAGAGCCCATACCGCCGGGGTTTAGTCCTGACGAATGCCTTGGTAATTACCACCCTTATGGCAGAAACATGTTGACTAGATTAATTTGAGTATATCCTGTATTTAACCAACCCTGAACCTTGGCTAGTAAATACAGACACTTAATACTCTTTGTTACGTGCCCCAGGGATCACCCATTAAACGTTTTTTTGATACCCTTCTTTCAGGCACTTTTAAAATTCTTCACTGTAAATTAGAGCACGCCCTCCACACACAACCAGCTCCGCAGTCTTTCTGGCGTCGCAGCACACCAAAGAGGCACTCGGCCTCTTTGGTGGGGCCCGATGATGAAGCATGACACTGACTAGGTCAGTGTGTGAGGGCTTTCTTTACCACCCAAATCGGGTGTGTTAACCTTGTTTTGACTCCTTGAATTGTGGTCTGTTAAGATTTCTCCTGGAGTGGCCAGGAGTTAGTTTTTGACCTCTCTTTTCTTGTTTATGTACAATTGACTGGGGACTGAGAGAGTGTCCTCTTCTCCCTACCTCTCTTCTTGTTGTTGAGTATTATAGCAGCGCACAGCTGGGAGAGTTTTGTTTTTACGACTGGCAAGAAATATCCCCCTCGTTGCCGGGTTTTAGATTGATACTCCTTTGCCCCCACTTGAACTACTTAACCATGGCGAACATGGGCCTGACATATTCCGAATCAGAGATAGAGGAACTAATGTCGGACACATCAATATTCGCAGATCCCCAAATTTCACAGGCAATAGCTAATACTACTGAATGGGAAAATCTCACAGAAAAGAAAAGAGAGCATATTCGCACCATTCTCCATGGAACCATCCTCAAACAATATCTCATGTCGAACTCAGCACCAAAAGGGCTGCTAGTTACGAATGCCCCTCGCATCTTCCTCAATGAAGCAACCTTCCGTAAAGACTGGGCCATGATCGCCTGGCACTGTACACGCGACTGGCTAGTGCTAATAATTAAAACAGCGCTTAGACTTTCTGAAGCGCTAATGGTGGAGATTAGGGAAACCGAAACAAGCTTTAAAACTACCATCACTGGTTTTAAAAAACGGTTGGATGAACTCAATAAAGAATTGATTTTGAAAAGGTGTATCCCTATTCTGCTCCCACCTTCACCCCCCCTACTCGCAACACTAACAAATCTGACCACTCTGATGATGATTCATCTAACAGCAGTGGATCGAGCAATAGCTCATTCAAACAAACAAAGGGAAGAGGCAACCGTGGGAATAGAAACTCAAGAGGCAGACAAGGGAATCAAGGTCAACATCAACAATGGCAACCACCTCAAATGATGATGGGCCATAATCCCTTTGCCTTCCACCAGCCTCAGTTTCCTTTCATGGGTTGGAATCCAGGTTTCATGCCCCCACCCAATTTCCAAAACCAACACAGGCAGCCTTTTTTAGAGAGTGGCCGGAGAGGCAGAGGCAAGAGGAGAGGCAACAACCGAGTAACCTGGGAGGAGGACGACTCTGTAGCAAATCACACCCGCAGCAACCATCAACCAGGAACGAGCGGAATGTGAGCCTAGTGACCAACCTTTCTACCAAAGTACTCACAACTACTGAAATCCAGGTACTTGAGAAAGGCCTGGGTTTTGTACCTAAAGCTAGACCTGACAAGTTCAAGCTCCACTGTGAACTTGCCGTTTTTTTCCGAAAACTTAAACTTAAAGCTTTCTTCGAAGGCAAGGATGATCCTAATGAAGCCACAAGAAATGGTGATACAGGTTTGAGACCACGTTCAACCTTTACCCCCCCTCCTCACACTACACCAGCAGCAATCACTGCCTTCGAACAGGCTGTATTCAAAGACCTAGAGTCCTGTGAAAACCCCACAGTTTTCGGGAACTTCAGCACAGCTGAATATCAAGCACTGCAACAATTGCAAAATGACAGCACGATCACCATCAAGCCGGCCGACAAAGGCGGGGGTATCGTCATTCAAGACACTGTTGACTATGAGAGAACATGTTATCAACTACTTGAGGACACCCGTAACTACACCTCACTAACAGTAGACCCCACGGCAGTCCTCATCAGTAGGATCTCGACCCTTGTCCAACAGGCAGAGGAAGATGGACATTTGTCCAAAAACGAAGCTGCATTTCTGAGAAATTCTAAAAGTGTTATACCATACTTCTACACGTTACCAAAAATGCACAAAAACAGACTGCCTCCGCCTGGTCGCCCGATCGTGTCAGGGATCGGATCTCTCCTCGAGCCCCTATCCAAATTTTGTGACCACTTTCTGAAACCCTTGGTGCAGTCTACTCCTACCTACCTCAAGGATACCAAAAGCCTCCTACGCCTACTATCGGATGTAACCTTCCCTGAAAATTCAGTCACCCTTATTACTCTGGACGTTGAAAGTCTGTACACGAGTATCCCCCAGGACGATACAATCAGAGTCCTGGCGGAATCACTAAACTCCATTGAATGGGATCATCAAACACCTAAAGACTTCATCATCGAGTGTGCTACAATTGCCCTAAAAGAAAACTTTTTTTCTTTTAAAGATAGGCTTTATCTCCAGTGCTCAGGTACCTCCATGGGCAGCATTTTTGCTCCAAGCGTGGCGGGGCTTTATGTAGCAGACTTTTAGGCCAAACACATCTTGCCGACCACCCAGTCCTTTTCATCATCAATGCTCCTGTGGAAGCGTTACATAGATGACATTCTATTACTATGGACTGGAAATGACACCGATCTGGAACTCTTCCTAAATTGGATTAACACCTTAGACTGCAATTTACGGTTTACATACACTAAGAGCAGATCTGAGATTGTGTTCCTCGATGTTGAAATTTCGGTGCAAGGATCGGGCCTTATGACTAAGACCCATCACAAGCCCACTGCGAAAAACAACCTCCTGGAGTTCAATAGCTTCCATCCCCGCACGCTGAAGGAGAACCTCCCCTATGGGCAATATCTGAGAATTAGGCGTAACTGCACCTCCCTGTCGGACTTCAAGGAACAGTCCCTAAGCCTTACTGACAAATTGAAAGATAGAGGATATCCAGCACCTATTCTAAGCAAAGGTTTCAAAAGAGCAAGGAATCAACCAAGAGAGGCGCTGCTGGAGGAAAAAGTCACCACCTCTGAATCAATACCCCTCACGTGTGTTACCACATATAGCAGCCTGTCTAACATGATGAAGAAATCCATTAACAAGCATTGGAGTATACTGACCTCATATAAAGAGAATTGGGAAAAACCTCTATTCTCCTTCAAAAAAGGTCGAAGCCTGAAAGATGCTTTGGTGCACACTCGTCCCAAAGAAAAATCTCCTGAGTTTACACCCACAGTCACCGGCGCCTGGGGTATGCCCAAAGTTGTTGGGCATTACCCATGCTCTAACTGTAGTGTCTGCCACCTGACAAAAGCTACCAAAACTCTATCGCTTGAAGCTGGCAAAATTTGGACCCAAAGGGAGCATACAAATTGTAACACCATGAACGTGGTGTATCTGATCACTTGTCCTTGCCAGCTACGCTATGTCGGCATGACAACGCGGAAGATTAAACAACGTATCTGCGAGCATCGGAGCAATGTCAGATGCAAGAAACTGACCACGAAATTGAGCCGCCACTTCCTGGACAGTAATCACACTCCAAATGACATGAGGTGGACGGTAATCGAAATGGTGAAAGGCTCAACCAACCTAACCAGTAGACTCTTTGAAAAGGAGCAACGTTGGGTGTATCGATTGGGCACCAATATTAATGGGCTCAATGATGACATTCCTTGGAGCTCGGTACTACCTTGAGTCCAATATCACTACTTCTGACAATCTACCCGAATAGCATTGGAATTTGCCTGCCTGCAACCACTAGCAATCCCATTTCCTGAGATTCCCTTCTACTAACGAGCTATACCATAACCAGTGGTATTCTGACACTGATCTGGTCATCCACTCTTACTTGCCCTCAGGTCGAGCATCTTGCCTTCCTGCCAGTTTTATTATAGCCTATGCCCGTAAAAAAGATGATGATTAACGGAGTGTCTGATATCAAATTAATTTTCATAATTAATGCTTCGTATTCACTTTCATTAATCCAGCGCTTTTAATCTTAGGCATAAGCGCGACAAAAATATTAGTATTGATAACATTGTCCCCTTTACTCCGATGGCCTTTGGCCTGAGATACACTGCCGCCATCCAAGACTCGCTTTAATCTCAGATCGAGCCGTCCGGGAGGGCCGGATGCGTTCCGAGCCTCGTTGTCGGCTGGACACGCCCAAGCCGACACGCCCACCCGGAACCAGGTCGCACACGCGACCGATCACTTTAAGAACAAGCTTACCGGCCCCGTTTTCCATCCACGGGGTCCGGCATCGAGGCCATATCCAGGTTTTCCGGCGGGTCGAGAGCGCTGAGGGCGTGAGTAACCGCTGCAAAGGAACTCGCGGCTTCCGCTGTAACTAGAGCTAAGTACCCGCTTGTGCGCAGGCTGCTGAAACTGTAATATCCCTTTCTCTTAGGATGTGCCAGGTCGCTCCGACCCCCTCCCGAGACCCATGGTGCTAGTAGCGCCCCTTTTGAAAGTGAGAGCTCTACCTTTTGTTACCAACTTGAGGGGCACAGACCTTTGAGGTCCATTGATCCCTTCATAAGGAGTACACGTATTTGTGTTTTTAAATCCCCCCATTTCTATATCGTTTTCTTGTAAATAGCACACCTCTAGCACATCACTTCCCAGAGTTATTTGCTATCATCCTCTAGGGGCTATCTGGATGGTGCATAAAATCTATGCCTACTTTGGGATCACTATTTGAGCCACATATCATGGAGCACTAAGATAACTCAGAAAGGCTCATATTAATAATGTTCATGTTTGTCTTCTGTTTGTCTTTGTTTTTCAATTTACAGGTGCAGTAAAACTCCAAATTTACGGAGTATTTTTTGGAATGAGTATTTTACTCTTCCCATTTTTCTATGCACTTTTTTCACCTTTATAATTTTCACTTTCACGTCCCCAGGTTAGGGTGGGTGATTAGAGAGCCCATACCGCCGGGGTTTAGTCCTGACGAATGCCTTGGTAATTACCACCCTTATGGCAGAAACATGTTGACTAGATTAATTTGAGTATATCCTGTATTTAACCAACCCTGAACCTTGGCTACTAAATACAGACACTTAATACTCTTTGTTACGTGCCCCAGGGATCACCCATTAAACGTTTTTTTGATACCCTTCTTTCAGGCACTTTTAAAATTCTTCACTGTAAATTAGAGCACGCCCTCCACACACAACCAGCTCCGCAGTCTTTCTGGCGTCGCAACACACCAAAGAGGCACTCGGCCTATTTGATGGGGCCCGATGATGAAGCATGACACTGACTAGGTCAGTGTGTGAGGGCTTTCTTTACCACCCAAATCGGGTGTGTTAACCTTGTTTTGACTCCTTGAATTGTGGTCTGTTAAGATTTCTCCTGGAGTGGCCAGGAGTTAGTTTTTGACCTCTCTTTTCTTGTTTATGTACAATTGACTGGGGACTGAGAGAGTGTCCTCTTCTCCCTACCTCTCTTCTTGTTGTTGAGTACCTTAATATGTAGCCAGGAACAACGCTCTCCTTCCGTTACGAAATTTGTTCGAAAAGACCACTCACAAGGTCCCGTGCATCATTCAGCGAGGGCAGGTGCAGGTCTCCAAAATTTCAATCCAAGCGTGTTGGATATATATATAGATATAGATATGTAGATATAGATAGATATAGATATAGATATATATATATATCCACTCTACCAGATTACGTCGTCCTTTTGAAGAGAACTTTGAGCATTCAGGGGGGAACCATAGACATTGTTTTATTCAGCAAACAGCCCGGCAAACAAACGCGTTTTGGAATAATCCTTCGTCAGTGTTTAGTCTAATCACTGCGAAGCTGCATTTTAAACACATTACCGACAGTCTAAGCCATGGACGAGACAACATTGGTGCCGACCACAGAGGGGACCGAAAGTAAGGGAGAAACCAGGGACCTTGAAGAGGCAACAACCGCAAATTGGGGAACCACGACCGGTGAGGCCAAAAGGGAACCCCCACCACCACCACCCAGGATTCTCGACAGAGGCGAGCCAAAACCAGGGGATCGGAGTCATAGGAGGAAATGCATACAGGAGGTGAGAAGCTCAAGGAACGCATAGTGTATCCACCCCCCCAAGCTCCCTCCTGCCGAACCCCTGAGCAGAACTGGGGGAGCTGAGCATTGTGCTGGGAAGCAAAGAGGTTGAGCTAAGGAAGACCAAACCTGTTGCACACAAGCTGAAAAGCCGCAGGAGTTAGAGATAACTCCTGGGAGGTGGGGAAAAACCTGCTGAGGGTATCCACCACACCATTGTCCACCCCGAATGAGACAGCAGATGCCCCTCCGCCCAACAAAACAACAGAATCACAAATGCATTCAGGGATTTGGACCTGGAACCCCGATGCTTCAGGTATGCCACAGACACTATGTTGTCCAAATGGGCCACCACATTGTGACCCAACATCTGGACACGGAAACCCATCACAACTCGGGACACCATAGTCAACTCCCTCCAGTTTGAGAAACACTGCCCCTCCCGAAGTGACCAATGACCCTGAAGAAACCTGGAATCCGAAGTTGCCCCTCACCCAAAAGAACTGGCATCTGTGGTTAGAACCGCTGGTGGAGAGGACTGCAATGGCAGCCCCTGTGAAAGATGGACCGACAACGTCCACCAGCGCAGAGCAGGAGGAAGCCACGGAACACGACGAACTAAATTGCGGGACAACATATTCCAATGGGCCAACAGATACAACCACAGAGGCCAGAGATAAAACCAAGCCCAGGGCATTGTAAACACTGTCGCTGCCATGAGACCCAGAAGCCGTTGCCACGGACGGTCAAGAAAGGAGCCCCACACCAAAATCCTCAGAACAATGGAAAACAAAGTCCCTGCATAAGAAACTATTGGAACACCCGGGTTCAGATCGGTGCGAAAGCACGCCCGATGGAAACCAAGTCCTGCGATGGCTCCAACTGACATTTCGGCAGATTAATAAGAAATCCATGAGCTGATAACACAGAACATACCACTTCCCAGTCCACAAGCATTTGATCCTGAGATTGAGCAAGTATCAACCAGTCATCCAAGTATGAGTAAATGAGGACCCCTTCAGATGTAAGCAAGCCACCAGAGGTGTCACCACCTTGGTGAACACTCGTGGGGCAGACTCAGGCCAAGGGGCAGGCCCCAAAAGTGGAAATGACGTCCCTGAAGGCAAAACCTCAAGTACTTACAAAAGCTGGGGTGGACTGGGTCATGATAGTATGCGTTCTGGAGATCAAGAGTGCACAAGAAATGACCTGGGAATACCAACAGAATCCCCTGCAGCAGAGTCTCCATTCGTAAGGGCAGATGGACCACAAACTTGTTGAAAACCTTCAAGTTGAGGATCAGATGGAATCCCCCCGTCACCAGAGGAACCTACTAAATAACACCCGTCAGCAAAAGAGACTCTACCTCCAGAGACAAATCCGAGCTCTTGATGGGACATGTGAATCCAAATTAGCACAAAGAAACAAGCCAAAGAACTGCTACGCTGTATTCACATTATATGCTGCAGAAACAGCAGACTCACTGCCGACCTACATATCCATGCTTGACTTCAGGAACTTCCACCCGACCGGAAGCCAGGCAGTGAGACCCAGAAGCAACTACGGACTCCGACCATAATGCAGCGCAGACCTGACTTTCCCTGCAAAGGTCTCTCCATGGAAGAGGGAATTTACCGACTTCCCCCAAGCCCAGAGGATGAAGACGGGACATGTCACTACGCCCCCACCACCCAGCAACGGAGCAGGTAAAAAACCAGGAGCTGCCCAGCTCCTGCATCCTCGTCCCATTCTGTCAAAAGGCAGATAAAAAAGAACAGGAGGAATGCTGGGATTTGTACTCCTAAGGGGTGGGGTAGGGCCAGCATTCATTTGATCTTATTTTCTGTTGTGAGATAGTAATATCTCACTATTTAGGAATGGGACGAGGATAGGAGGACCGGGATGGTAATAAGGTGTGTTTGTATAAGCCTCTTTGATGGAGGCTTTGGCAATAGGTTCCAAATAGTCTCCACAAAGTTACAAACCATTTATATCTTCATTGTCAGTTTTTAGAACTAGGTTAGAGGCTTTCACTTTAAACAGGTAAATATTTAGTGGTATCAACAGGGTTAAAGAACCAGATGGATGGGAGCAGTTTATATGGGCCTACTAATTCTTTCATCTTTTGGGCTGGACAATAAATGTTTTGTAAAGGGTTACAGATCATTTTATCTTTTGGGCTGAATAGTCATGGCTTGTAAAGCTTTACATAACGTTTCATCAATTAAGCTATATGATAACTGGCTAGTAAAGGATTACAGCACCTTTTATGTTTTTGGTTGGATGGTAAATGGTTTATAAAAGGTGAGAGATCATTTCATCTTCCTAATTGGGTAGTTAATAGTTTTAAAAGCCGCAGATCCTTTCATATTTAGGGCTGGATGGTACATGATTTGTACATCTGGAGGGTGCATAATCTGGAGATGATGCTTAGTGTTTTAAACTGGGCTACATAGAATTTCACCTGTATGATAAGGTGGTCTGTGGTAGCACAATCGTAGAGCCTTTCACCTCAGGGGTCGAATTGTTAATGGGTCCTACTGGGAAGGAACCTTTCACTTCAAAGGCAGGGTAGAATATTTGCCTGTAAAGAGTTAAAGGCTTCCACCACCTGTCTGGATAGACAGTGCTTTGTGCAGGGTTACGGAGCAGTATCCCTCTGGATTGATAATGTGTGTACAGGCTTAGAACCTTTCACCTCAAGGGTTGAATTGTTAATGGGTTTTACTGGGAAGAAACCGTCCGGCTCTAAAGCAGGGTAAGATAGAACAGAGTTAGACTTCCACCTTTGGTCTGGATGGACAATGCTCTGTGCAGGGTTACAAAGTATCTGTGTCTGGATTGATAAAGTGTGTACAGTCTTTGTAGTGTTTGCCTACATGGCTGGATAGACAATGGCCTGTACATGGCTAGACCCTTCGCATCCTAGGGTTTAATAATGAATGACATGTACAGAGTTAGATCTGTCTTTTCACCGTAAAGTTTAACGGTGAATGCTTTATACAGAGTTGCAAAGACTTTAATCTGTAGGGTACATAGATAATGCTCGATATGGGGTAACAGAGCATTAGACCAGAGTATCTGGAAAAATAATGTTGTGCACAGCCTTATGCTGCTATGGTTTATGTGAATGTTCTTGTTGGAAATGTCCCTTTTTGCGTGGTTATCCAAACACTTTTTCTTCTTCCTCTCTTGTTTTTCCTGACCTGTGATTGTTGGCAATAAGACTCTGGGAACTTTACCACTGCTGATCAGTGCTAAAGTGCATATGCTTTCCCTGTAAATTGTTATTGTGATGGGTTATCCACGACGGGCGTATTTGTTTTACCTGTAAAGTCCCTAGTAAAGGGCACTAAGTGTGCCAGGGCTGGTAATTCAAATTCTATTAGTGGGCCTGCAGCACTGATTGTGCCACCCACCGGAGTAGCCCTAAAATGGTGTCTCAGGTCTGCCACCGTAGTGCCTGTGCACAGTCTGTGAACTGCCATGTTGTCCAGGCCAGTGTACACACTGACCAGGCCTGACCCTTCCTTTTTCTTACACATTGGACACCCCTATGGTTGGCCCAAGGTACCCCCTCCCGTGGGTAGGGTGCAGTGTATGTTAAAGGTAGGACATGTACTAGTGTGGGTGACATGTCCTGATAGTAAAATACTGCCAATTTCGTTTTTCACTATTGAACAGCCATCTTGCCAATAGGATAGAATGGGGAATGGTGTGTCCCATGTGTTTCTGCTTATCTCATCATAGGAGCAAGATGGGAAGCACAAGCCTAGTATCCCTGAACTCAGAATTTGATAACGTATCTTTTAGGAAAGATGATTTTTAAATTCTGTGTTTGAAAATAGCACTATTAGAAAGTGGCTATTTTCCTGTTCAACCTTTCTGTGTGCCTCTGCCTGTTTGTGTATTGACTGTCTGGTTTGTGAGTGATAGGGGCTGGGGGTGGCTGCAGGAGACTGGGGAGTCAGCACTAGGCTGAATAGACCTATCTACACTTAGAGTGGTGGGAGGAGTTGCACCTGGGCCTGAATAGGACTGTGCCTGCCTTCCACAATACTGGCTCTACCTCCTGTGGTCCGTCTAATAGCCCTGGCCCACACTCATAAAGGAAGAAGACCTGCCCTGGCAGAGGGCACCCAGAACTGGTTGGGACTGGATCCTGGACCCCTCACATATGGAGAACAAAGACTTTTGGGGTATAAAAGTAAGACCTGAAATCCCTGCAAATTAGACTACATTGGAACCAAGGAGGAACCTCTGCCCAAGGAGATCACCGAAAAGAAACTGAGGAGAAGTATTACCCTTGCTGTGTGTTCTTGGCTGGCCTGCAGTTTACTGATTCTACTGAGGGTGAGCCTAAAGGACTTTGATGTGTGCTGTGTGCCCCCCCTGCTTCAAAAGAAAGGACTTTGCTGTGTGCTCTGTCCTAAGAATCTCCAAGGGCCTGAAAAGAGCTGGCCTCCTGTTGGGAACGCAGGAACATCCAGTTCCCCAAGAAAACGTTTGCACAAGGAGCTGTGTGCGTGTCTCTGCGCATAACCTGTGCTTTTTAATGAGGACTGCCTACCTGTATGATTCGGGAGTCCGGTGTGCGGTCGGCACACAGCGGGGCTAGGTGAGGTCAGCCGTGCCTTTGCCTTCCTCCTCCAGCCCTCGAGAGTGCGTGCCTGTGCACTACCCGAGGCTGTTGGCAAAAGGGGCCGAGATCACTGCCGCTGGCCCAGTACAACCCATGAGGAAATTGCTGTACCCCGAAAAATCACCGCTGCGGCCTGCCTGGGGAGAGAAGAGCCGTGAAGATTCCCTGGCCGAGATCACCGCCGCAGGGAAGGGGTCCGCCGTGTCACGTAGAGCCGTGCAGCATGTTGCCTAGGTAACGGGGGCTCGCTGCCAGAAGGAGTCTCGTCAAAAGAAGGAAGGAGTTAAGCGTCGCCTAGGCAACAAAGGGCTTGACACCTGCTGAAGCCGCGCTGGGTTCCCGAAGCGCGAAGCGTCCCCGCACCTTTTCCGCGATCAGCTGCTGCTGAAGCAAAGGAAGGAGAAAGACCGCACCCCCAGGTAACCGCTCAACATCAGTCAAAGGAGCGCCCTGTTGTTACCGTTGGAGACAGGGGGTGGGTCTGTGCGCAAGCATGCTAGATCTCCCGCCTTCTGGAAGTGAACCAGGGATTGCGAAGGCCCATACCTCCCCCTAGTAGAGTGACAGTACCGGGGCCATGCGCAGATGCGATCCACGCATACTGAAAGTGTGTGTGGGGACACTCTTGTAGAACAACGTTCAATGGTGTAGTGGGAGTCTTGTCCTGATAAACTAGCTTGTCGGGGACTGTGCAGTTATTTGTCAAGTAGCAGGGGGCTCCCTTCTTGAGGTCATTTGCACGGCCCCTCCCGGCCCAGCAGTAGAGCTGCGGTACAGGGGCACACGTCTAAGGAGCCTATTTGTTTCCATCATTTGTGGGACATAGTTTTGGCAATTACTGTACGCGGAGCCGACCCACGGGGAAGGCACGTTACCAACGAGAGAACTGTACAGATGACAGAACTGTACAGATTCAGCCCCAGCACAACTGTGCTGGGGCTGAAGAGACCAGTGCTTTGCTTTTGACAACAGAAACCTACCAGTTTGTTTTACCAAAGAAATACAGCAGCTACACATTTTTAAAAAGAACATTACAAGAGACGTTTTTAGTTGAAATCACATTTATTAAGTATGTTGGATATGTCGTTTTCATCTTGTCTAAATTAGATAAAGATATTTATATTTTTATAACAACCTGTGTCGTGTACATTTGCGGTGTTTCACTGTGTTACTGTGCGTGTTAGTGCAAAGACTTTACACATTGCCTTGAGGATAAGCCTGTCTGCTCGTGCCAAGCTACCAAGGGGGTGATCAGGGGTTATCAACAGTGTGTGTTTCCCCCTTACCCTGACTGGAGTGGTTGTTTCTGCCTGGCTTTGGCGCAAGCCTCCGCCAACCAGAAATCCCATTTCTAACAGTTCTATACAATGTTACAGAGCCTTTCACCTCTGGGGAGGGTAAACAATGCTGTGTTTAGAGTTATCAAGCAGTTCAGCTCTGTAAGACTATATAATGGTTTGGGTTTTACAGGGTTCTAAACTTTCACCTATAGGGTTCAATGACTCATGGTTTGCACAGGGTTAGAATCACCTCTGACTGCTTTGGACAAGGTCACAGAGCCTGTCACAAAGTGTGTTGACAGCATTTAGTTTAAATGTCACAAGTGGGCTGCAGCACCCATTGTGCCACCCACTGCAGTGACAACGCAAATATGACTGCAGGCCGGCCATTTGTAGTCTGAATGTGTAGGTTTCAGTTGCAAATTTAACCTGTCAAACAATCCTAAACCCTCCTTTTAAATATTAATAATTCACCTCTAATAAGGTCTTACTACCCATAAGGCAGGGTGTATTTTTTTTAGCATAGGAAATATTGACGTTTAAAGGTAAAAATGTCCTTTAAGCGAAAAGTTGTAGCAGATTTGGCTGCTCAATAGGAAACCAATGTGATACATTAGTAGGTTAGTAGATTCTTCGTAGTTCCGCCAATGGGTAGAAAAAGGCACGTTATGCTGACATTTAACACTGAAGTGCATTCTGTGCTGATATATCAGTGTAAATGGCATCACATGGCATGCCAGAGGACGTTGCTACTTTAGTTAATGTTGCTGCTGCTGCTTGAGTAGATTTTCTACTCGAGCGGCTGCCCTGCGTTCGAAAAATCTAACCGGATATCCTGCTAGCGAACGGAAATGGTGCCACTGGGCATCAAATCTCACTTTCGCTTGCCAACTTACCATTCTGGAGCTGCACACAAGACAAAATTCCACCATGCAGAAATTGGCCAAAGTAACCCTCAATTCTGCGGGTGAAATTGAATAGTTCACCCACCCCTACTTTTAGTCCGTATACGCCTATTGTATATGTCTACACAACACTCATGATCACAGTCTCATTTGTAATTGGATCCTGAAGCATATGTGCTAAAATAATAGGGATGTACATGTTGATAAAATCTTTCTCCCCCCGTTTTATTGCACGCTCAATTGTTTCTGTATATAGTGTACTGTCTTTATCACCAATCACCACATGTTACTCTTTCACCACAGTCACGTATTTCCTATTGCAATTGAAATTGTAAATTGCGACAGCCAAGAATTTTTGATTTTCTCCGAATACATTATTGAATTCTAATTTTGGTGTGTGTTATATCTTTACTTTTTTCTATGTGAATCATTGATATGTGTTATAAGTAAGCTGCTGCTACTTGCCCTAAGTAATTGAAAACCCCCACAGAACCATTTTTACTTTAATTACGTACACCCAGGTTCTAAGGGACACTGGGTTGCCCCATTACGTTTACACCTATTCAGGGAATGGCATATTACTATCTGTGAGATATGGGAATCTGATAGGCACCCTCCCAAATTCTGCAGGGCGGCCCCATCATGTTATACTCTGGCACTTCTTTTAGCATCAACTTTAGTAGAATTATGTTGTGTGCATCTATCATTTTCCCCAACATGTTTATATGGGTTGATGAGTGTGACCATCAAGATAGTAAAGTCCCAAAACAAGGAAAGGTGTAAAAGGTTAAAGCTGAGATGTAAGTAAATATTTAAAGGGTTCGACTAACTGATTGCCATCTCGATGTTGACTTACAGTATCAGCATCTTAAACATAGTGTGTCTAGTTTAAGATTCAAGAGTAAGACATATTGGATTCCCTGAGAGGTATTTAAGAGTATTCATTAGCTTAATTTTTCTGGACGATCTAAAAATCTGCTATGAGAAGGCAGGTTGAGAACCTCGTGAATATTGAGCTCTTTCCCGAGGGGACCTGTGAAGCTCGGCGGGTTTTGCCTCTTTCTACTGGCTGCATCTGGATTGCAGGTGTTGGCCTTATATCACTCCTCGGAGCAATTAATCCTTTAAGGTTGAGTTCGCTTCTGAAATTGTAATTTTCTTTTTACTGTGGACTAACAAGAGTATTGATTTATTATATTCAGTTGCCTTATTAGTAGAATATTTCTAGTCTCAGCAACCTACTGCTAATAGGTCTCCGCAACCTACTGCCAATAGGTAGCAAGCAGCCTTCCTTGCAGGACTAAAGGCTTCCAAAGGTCACGCTGGTGTAGGTCTGAGTTGTACCTTCTGGCTCACCGTCTGCATGCTACAATGATCTTTATCAGAGGGCCCCTAAGAGATTTTATGATGCAGCATTGGTCATTAGGTAGAGAGAGGGGTTGTTGTGGTCATGAGGTTCCATTCTTAACATCCTAAACACGAGTCTCTGATTTCTTCAAGGTTGAGTGCTGCACTGGCATACTATGGACCAAGGGCACATCCCAAGTGTCGTCCACCCTGTAGGTGGTCCTGCCTCAGTTATTCCAGATTCTGGAAGTTAATCCCATGCGCGTTCATGCAGGAGGCGTGCCACTTGGTTAGATTGTGTTAGCATGAGTCTTTTTACCTCCTTTTCTGTAGCTCTCGAACAGGAGCAATGGTATATATTTGTTGTTTTGTTTTAAAGAAATCCTTTGCTTTGAAACTGGAAAAAATTTAAAGTGCAAAACTCTTACCTAAGTAAGTACACAAATAAATAAACACTAAGATAAACTGTACAGAACGCCTGTATCTCTCTTGATGTCATTCGGGGCTCACAGCACTTTGGGTGCACATCTCTGCCCTTCGATCTCAAGCCTAGATACCATCTATTCCTTTTGCATCATGCTGCTCTTCCGGCGGTTGTTTCTACATCGCAAAAATTCCTCCAGGAAAAAAACGCTTCCTGAAATATTAAAGAACGTTTTTGAAAAAAAACACGTAATTTTCGTTTTTATACTTCAAGAACATAGGATAATGCGTGCAGAAAGAACAAAACACTAGGGGCCTCATTTATGAGGCCTTGCGTGAGTTTTGCGCTTCCGATGCGTCACTTTTTGTGACGCATCGGCGGCGTAAAAGATGCCTCCTGATGCGCACTATTTACAAAGTGACGCATCTGCTTAGATGCGTCACTTTGTAAACCCCTGCGCTACATTATACCTGCGTCAGGTATAATGTATGCAGATGGGGCATTCACCCGCAAAAAGCCTCGTAATAGTGACGCAGTGAAATCTATTGCGTCACTTTTAGGACGCTGTTGCGTCAAAATCTTGCGCCTGCCTCACAGCAGGCGTAAGACTGACGCAAGCCCTTTCACATGGGGCTTTCCCCATGTAAAAGGAAGCATTGCTGGAGTTGCGTCACTTTTGTGACACACTCCAGCAATGCTTCACTTTTGCGCCTACAGATACGTCAGAAATACTGACGTATCTGTAACTCCTTGCGACATGATGCGTCATATTATAAATATGACGCATCAATCATGTCGTAGGGAGAGCGCAGTGAAAAGTGACGCATCACTGTTTTCACGCAGCGATGCGTCCCTTTTCATAAATGAGGCCCCTGCTTTATAGCAAGTCCAGACACAAAGCCTATAATCAGTCTGGGAAGAAAAGTAGCTGTTTCTCATTTGTGTTTTAAAACTTGAGCAAGAGGTAATTTATCGTATTTGTGTACGCAGTTTAGTTGTTTTAACAACTCAAAACAGTAAACTACACCGTTTAATTTCCTCTCCCGAGCCTATTCCTCTAATTACGTTTGAGTCAATTGTTTTTTTAATTTTCAACAAATCACTCCCTAAAATGTTGTCTTGGTGATAATTAAAATATATGGTATTAATGTCATGTTTATGTGGAAACTCTCTGGTGAGAACAAATAGCCTTTAGCTGCTGACGAATTCACAATTAGGGCTGTCAATATACCCTAACAGTTTTTCGTGTGAAGAGGAAAACAAGTGTAACTAATGTGATTTGTGCTCCTGGGTGGCTGTCTTCTCCTAAAGCAACCAGTTTTAGAGAGTACCTCAGCCAGAAAATTAAGCACAGACAAATTAAACGAGACATTCTGAAAAACAGAACAGGGAAATTAAGCACCAATATACAGAATATCATTTTAAAGTTTATTTCAAAGGGATACTTACTAACTTTAACTACAGTAAACCATTCAGACGTCTTTTGTTCTTTCACTTGTTATAAGATTCTTTATTGTATAGTTAATAAAAAACATTACAATGTTGCATACTATATCAGTTAAGAAGAAAAGAAATATGTACTTTAAAAAAAAAAAAAGAAAAACTGCTTCAAATATTCAAGTTAAGACACTATTGATAAAGAGAAACAACTTCGGCGATTCAGTAAGTCCATATGATTTTTATGCTTACTCAAAAGCTGATAAAAGATACTGGTTAAAACATTTCAAGAGTTCTCATTTGTGTATTCTGTTCTTTTTGTTTTCAAAATTATTAACATACTTGATTACTTTACAAATGAATTGAGGATCCACTGAGTCCAGCATTCGAAGGATCGCTGACCGGCATGTGCGAACTCCTTTTTCGTTACATTTTCCCTTTAACCCCTTCGCTGCGGCGGCTATTCCGCCGCAGCGCTAAGGGGGCGGGGCGGCGGCGCGGCGGTCCCGTGCTCGTGACGGAACCGCTCCGTCACGGCACGCGGGTGAGCTGTGCTTGTGACGGAACGGTTCTGTCACGGCCCCGCCCGCTCAATAGAACGCGCCGCGCAGGCGCAAAATCAGCGCCGCGCAGGTGCGGTGGCGGGGCCGTGACGGAACCGTTCCTTCACCAGCACAGCCAACCCGAGGCTCGTGACGGAACGGTTCCGTCACGAGCATGGGAGGGGTTAATAAGCATCGACGTTCACTGTCCATTTCTGGACAAATGCAAATCAGGTGGATTATATCTTGCACAGCGGCACCACATAAATTGCACCCCTTTGGGCCTAGTCTTCTCCAGCCTGGTTGGTCCGCGTTTGTGGGTAATTTTCCCATACGTAAGTTTAGGTATTTGTGTTTGTAGTCCGATGGAAAGGCAAGCTCGAAATAAGGTGAGGGGGCCAACTTTTTGTAAGAACTTAAAACCATCCATGTATGTGATCGATGTCTCAAAGTTGTCTTATCAACGTTCAAGGAATGCATGTTGGCTGCCTTTTTTATTATCTTCTTAAATGAGGATAAAGGTATCTTCCTATCCCACAATGATGCCAGCTCTGTGATATCAAGGGAAGATTTTAGGTACTTAGCATACTGAGACTTGGGGTTGTTTTGTATGGCTTCCCATTTTGCAGAGTTGATATCGGTTTTGTGGTTCAACCAGATGCCGAACCAAAATTTGACTGTCTCATAATTTTTGTGCAATGTTTGTAACTGCAAGCCAAATTCGAGCCGTACCTGCGCGGGAGAGGCTTCACATGGTACTCTAAATATGCGTTTATACACTCTTATTTGAATTTTATCTAAGAGTGGAGCGCTCCTTCCGCAATGTAACACGCTACCATAGGCTATTGTAGGGATTAGTTTAGTTTTAATAACTGTTAAGAGGGGAGTAAACAGGGGGCCTTTTAACTGTTTTGATAAGATACTGAATGCATGTAGTAGGGCAGATCCTTTCTTCTCTATAGCGTCAAACTGTGCGAAAGGTAAACCGTCTGTCTAAAAGTATCCCCAGGTACTTGTAGCTTTCTACTACTTCCAGTTTCTTGTTGTTGATGATAAAATTAGACTGTTTTATTCGGCGCTGGGTTATTATCATAACTTTTGTTTTCTTAATGTTTATTTCCAGGAGATTATGTTCAGTATAACCCTCCAGTTCCTGCATGAGGCGATGCAGTCCTATTTTGGTATGACTGAGGAGTACAACGTCATCGGCACAGGAGAGATGTGTGAGAGGCAGTGTTCCTAGCCGGGGAGGATGAGCGTTGACCCCATCTAGCCTTAATGACAAGTCGGCCATGAATAGATTAAACAGATGAGGGGCCAAGACGCAGCCTTGCTTTAAGCCTACGCACGTACTGATTTTCTGTGTGAGCCGATGACCGTTGTCAATCTTAGCCTGCATCCAGGTATTGGTGTATAGTTCCATTATGGGATTTAGGATCTCGCTTGGAAGACCCTGCTGCTTTAATTTGGCCCAGAGTAACTGTCGACATACGCGGTCAAAGGCCGCCTTGAAATCCACGAAACATAGATATAGAGTTTGATGATTTTGCAGGCTTTTCTCGGCGATCAGGCTTATTGCTATGGCATTTGCCATAGTACCTGTGCTGCGGCGGAACCCGGACTGATTCACTGGAATTTTTTTGTCATCATCTGACCATGTTGTGAGGTCAGCTAATATTAATGAAGCATAGTATTTGGCCTCGGCATCAATGAGCGCTAATAGGCGATAATTAGCAGGATTTTTCCTATCACCACTTTTGTATATTGGGTTGATGACTGCCCCTCTCCAGATTTCCGGGATCCGACTGGTGTTGTGTATTGTCTGGAATAGTTTGTTGAAGTTGCTGGCCCAATAGTGGGGATCTGCTTTATATATAGCCTGAGGAACACCATTTGGTCCTGGTGCGCTATCTTGCCTGCTTTTCTTGATTATTTGTAATATGTCTAGATCATCATACCTGCGTGGTATGTCATCTGGACCTTTTTGTTTGTTGTGCACATCTTTTTACAAATCATAAGCTGGGGTCATCTGAGTCTCGGCGGTAGAGATTTTGAATACTGGGGCTACTTTTGATGGTAAGTGTGTCCTGGAATTTATTGAAAAGGTGTCATGTAGGTGTTGTGTCCATGCTATTTCTGTGATGCATGTCATACTTATGACATTTGCGGGTCTATTTAAAGAGTTTACCTGCAGCCAAAATGCTCTGGAGTCGTTTTTTTTTACATTATACAATATTTTTGCCCAGAAGTTGGTGACCTTATTTTTTTTATCAATCCAGATTTGTTTCTTATATAATTTCTTGATGTGACGGACATCCTGCCAAGGTTTGGAATCCGAACCGTGACCTTGTGCTCTCCTCACAGATTGGCGTAAACTCCTTCTCAAAAAGCGAGTTGTCTGGCTGAGGTGGTTTACAGTTTGTTAGACCTTGTTTTGACATTGGTCCCAGACTTTGGTAATTTATTTATGAAGTCAGTCCAAGTTTCAACTGTCAATTCGTTGGCCGTGGAGAGCCTTTGTATCAGGTGCTTTGCATTTAATGCAATTTGTGGTAGTGTTTCGCTTGTCCACCTTAAGCGTTTCAAATTTATTGTTGATGTTTCCCCGGCTATTATTGGGGCTTGTAGGGGTTTTGATAGAGTTAAATTAATTTCTATATGCTGGGCTGAGTGGTCACTGTCTGAAGAGTATATGATTTGAAAGTATATGATTTGAAAGTTTTCAATTAATCCGAGGAGAGGAAGAGAGACTGCTGTATAATCCAGTATTGTGCTTGAGCTAGGACCGATATGGGTGCAGTTAGCGGGTCTATCTTGTTTTTTTCTCCCATTTAAAACTTGCATCCCTTGCTGTCCAAGCTCCCACATCAATTGCCGACCCACTTTGTCGATTTTCATTGCATACGGGATCTCCTGTGTTTCGACGGCCCAGAATTCAGTAGAGAAGATGATGTTATCTTCATTTTCATGGGGATGTAGTAGGTTCGCGTTGAAATTACCGGTGAGTATTATTTCCCAGTTAGGTTCTTCAAGACGGAGTCCTGATATAACATCACAGACTTTATTGAAGAGCTCTTGCTTTACTATGCGTTTTGGATGAGCATATATGTTGATGAGGATAACTGGTCCAATACTGGCCTGAGGTCCCAATTCAAGTTTGATTATTTGCATTTCAGCAGTGGATGCGGGCAATTGGGAGGACTTTATATTGAGTGTGGTGGAAATGTAGACCAACAGGCCTCCCTTTGCTCGCCCGAAGTGCTCAGTTCAAGTAGCACTAACATGAAAACCTATTCTACCTGGAACGTCAACTGGAGCTACTAGCCATGTTTCTTGTAATGCGATGACTTCATAGGTGTCCCAAGAATCCGTTTTCCTTTTATCAGTTACTATGTCTTTTGCACCAGCAACATTCCAGGAAAGAATTTTTACAGGGCGTGGATCCATTTTGCCCTCCTGGGTTTTATTTCAGCATTCTCTTATTGTACGATTTGCTTTAAATAGATGTTCGGGTTTCATGTTGTCCGCACCCCTGGCACCTTGTAGTACCGAGTGTGTGGATCGTCTTGCCAGAAAACTGTTCTCTCTTGAGGGGACGGGTAACCTGGTATTACCTCTGCCAACAAGGTGATTCCCCATTCCTCGAATTTAGTGATTTCGTGCAATATCTCCTCAGCCGTTTTTGCATTCCTCCAGGTTGTTACGGTGCATTTCGGTGTTCGTACCAAGGTTCACGAATTCAATTGACAATAAATCGTCAGATGTTATATGATTGAGAGTTGGAATTGCAGTCGTCAGATATAGGATGTTTCCTCTATTTAAGTAACCTTCTGGGCCTTGTGTTTCGTAATTTGGGATGAAGGTAATCCTGCCCCTTTTGTTCGATTTTGCTCCTTGCATCGCCACGGGACTAGGAAGTGCCCGATTATTTGTCCACCGTCGCGTAGTGTTTTCTTTTACTCTGTCTCTTTTATCTTTTAATGTATTTTCCATGTTATACTTGTTCTCGTACCTCCTGGTGTCTTCCGGGCGCTCATTTGCACCTACTTTTGATTTTTCACTTTTCGGGCCACACAGCTCAAGATTGAATGCGTGTTCGTTGAACTGATACGCATTAAGTGGACATATCCTTGCATCTTTTTCCGGGCCACCTGTTGGCTGCGGTTCTTCAAAATCCGTTTTTATCTTTATTGTTAGCTGACATTGTGATCTTTTGTCATCTTTCGCAATGACTTGCCTGTTGTTTTTGGTGTCCCATCTGTTGGAAGATCTGATGGGGCTACGCCCAGTTTGCTTGGTGAGAAATACTCTTTGTGTGAAGCTATCATTTTTAGAACTTCCCACCCTTGGGCGTTCGTGCTTGTCCATTGCGCGCGAGTTTTGCTTCTCGCCACTTAGGGTCCTTATTGCCAAGTCTTGGTCCTGCTGGATGCTCTGGGATTTATGTGTTGATTTAATCCCAATGACTTCGAATTGATCTTTCGGGTGCGCTACTATGGAGTTAGATTGTGTAGGTTCGTTTTCGGCACTCTCAGGATTCCAGTTAACACTAATCATTTCTGAGGAGAGAATCACATGTTCATCGTTGTTCCCTACTTCCATGGATAACAATGGATTTGATCTTGGGACTGTCCCAATGCGGTCTGCCTCCATATCGTTTGGCTGTTGCTCCGCCTCTTTTGGAGTTTGTGTCCGGTGTTGTTCTTGATGCTTAGTATTTTTACATGACTGATTTTCTCCCTTTGCTTTTTGAGTTGCAGAGTCTTTTTTTTTTTCTGTTGACGCTTTGAAGCAGTTGAAGTTGGATAGTTGACCAGGGCCTGTGTATTACTCGATCTACTGTTTGATTGTGGTTTTCTTGTTTTCCTTGCTCATTTTCTCTGACGTTTTGTTAATGCTTGTTGTTGAACTTCGGAGTGGCCCCTTTTGCGATCAGAGGTTGACTGTGATTAATCTCGCCCTGGGGATATGTCCCTATTGAAGTTTGTTCTTTGATTAAATGACCAATTTTTGTGTCAGATATATTTTTTCCTTGGGGTTTAAGTTTGTTGGGACTCAGATTGGAGCTTTGACACTTATTGTTGGCAGTCCGGGTGTGTCGTCACTGATCGTTGTTTTGTTAGAGTCAGGTATGCAGTTGGTGCCATATTTAGCAAATTTGCATTCCTGCAAGATGTTGTCCAGTATTATCGGTAAGTCCTTTAATTTTTCTAGTATAGGACTGCATGTGCAATTTAAGGGCTGATCCCAGTAGTTCTTGTGATCCTGTAGCGTTGTGAAGGCGTTTGCCATTGTATCCAGTTTTTTGCTAATATCAGAAATGTGGTGGGCAATTATGCTCATGAGGTTTATTTGGATGTCAAGTTTGTCAGACTGCATGTTCAGCATTTTAACTTACGTTTCTAGTATTTTCCCCAGAGCGCTGTGTAGTTTGATTATTGATTCTAAATTTTGACTGATGCCATGCTTTTCTGAATGTGGGTACTGGTTAACCCTGTGGTTCAATGTATTACCTTTGCTGGCTGTGTTTACCTCAACTTTTTTCCCTGCCATATCAGTCATATCAGCTCGTTGTTTGGTGTTTAATTTGGTCAAGGGACTTGTAGTCCCTGGGGTTTTAGATGGTGCTTCTTCCGACAGATCCATTGCACTGGAAATTTCTATTATGGTTTTACCCTGTCGAGGTGCTGGATTTATATTTTTGAGTGGATCTGCGAGTATATATAATTCCTCATCCGACCCACTTGGTATCTCAATTATTTTTACTGTTACTGGCTCCAAAGGTGATTGGTTGCATGTTTGACCACCTACCAGAGTTTTGCTTTGAGCATCGTTGGATGCTGTTACAAACTTGTTCGATGAATTTATATGCTTATGCTCAATTTTGCTTGCATTCCAAATCGGTTTGACATTGACGTTAACTGCGATTATGCTTTGCGCATGTGAGATTGCTTTGTTGGCGAAGGGGGTTTGGAACTCCAACCAGGAACTACACACATCGTCTTTGTTTTTTGAGTAAAGAATTGCTTGGTTTAGTCGTGGCTCTTGTCTGGGTGTCGAATGTTTTTTTGGTTGAACTTTATATGCTGGATCTGGGTTGATGGTGTTAATGAATCGATGGTCATTGCCTGGTTCTGGGGGGCTGACCACCCCTGATTGTTCCAGATTTATATCACTTGTTGGTGTTACTGGGAGTGTAATTGACCTTGTTAATTGCTTTTGACTTGTGTTTAATGAGGCATTTGTTCGTGAATTTTCCACGGAGCTATTCATTATCCTTTTGGGGGAGCCTAACAGCGTTATGTGCGTGTATTAGTCTTGCGCCTGGTCTTGAGTTCCTGCTTCCCATGTGAACTTGAGCTTGTGTTTGGATCAGATGCTTATTATTATTTCCTTGGGTAATGGACGAGTGGCCCTCTTGTGCCATTGATGTGCAACTGCCTAATTCTCCTTTTCCATTGCTATTTACTAGAGTGGTATTTGGTTTTGAAGTGATGAATGAATTCTGTGCCATTTGCGTATTCACTTTACTCGGTGTTAGAGGTTTTTGTAGACCATTTGGAGTTGCTGGCATTGTGTAAATTGCTGTCACGGGATCTTTCAGGAATGAAAATTTGCCCGTTTGATTCATGGTTCCAAATATCGAATAAATTGGAGGGATTAAAGTAGCTTTTGGAGAATTAACTTTGTTACAATTGAAATTATTGGTTACTGATTTGATTTTTGATTTCCGTTTCATTGGTTGTGGTGAGTTCTTTCGCGTCCTCCCCAATCTCATTGTACCACAGGGGGGCTAATGTCCGGCAGTTGTTGCTGCTTGCAGGATCAATTAGATTAGTTTATGATGGGATGTAAACTGAAAGTGTCGCCCCTTTATATTTATTGTTTGATTAGTTCTTCTTATTATCTGTTTTGCAAGTTCAAAAGCTTGGAAGCTTGTCGCTTTGACGCCTTATTGGATTGCTGGCGTAGCTGGACGAGTCAAGTCAGTGGTTGAATTGTTAGTTATTACTGTTTCCTCCCTCCTGCGCTGTCAGCTCTTTGCCGCTGATATGGCTCCTCAACGCTCTTTCCAGATGTGCAGATGTTGCAGACGTGTCTTACTATGACAGTGGGCAGGCGATAGAGTGGTAACTCCGGAGATCTTGTTAGCGGAGGGAGGGAAAATGATGTAAAATGAGGGAGTACTGGGCGGAACTGCCAAGACGTACGATGTCCTTCTCAGAAAGTTTTAATAGTAACGAGGCGAGGTGAAAGTGGTGAGAGTGGTGAGACGAGTCCGGGCCGGGCTAAACGGGGCAGGGCTAGGCTATGCTGCCACCATAGACCAACCACCAGAGTTGCCCCCGAGCTCCCACGGATCTCACGAGTCTCGGTGCCCGTTGCCTCCACCGCCCCCCTCTCCACTCCCTGCTCCTCACCGCTTTGCTCCTGGCTTGTGGCTGTGGCCGCCAACAGTCCTCCATCTTAAATGCGGTGTGAGCCAGTGTGCGCCACTGCCGCTGGGTCTCTCAATTCGCCGTTCACCGATTCTGGGCTCTAACTCAGCCCCCTTACCCGTGCTCCTGTCCTGCCGAGGTCCAGCCTCCAATTCAGGCAAGGACTCGGACTTAGATTCGGTAAAAGGTCAGCCTGGACCCTGGATTCGGGTCCGGAGAGGGCTCGCAGACCGGCTCGTCTCCTCGGCACCGGCACCGGTTCGCGGCACCACAAAGCACGGCACAGCACACAACACGCTACACACACGTCCCGGCTCCTGGCTCCTGGCTCCGATGACGGCACCACTGCCTCTGCTCCTCAGCTCCTCGATTACTCCACGATCAGCTGCTCTGGCCTCTAAGTATGATGAGACAGGGTGCAGTAATACGAGGAAGAAAGTGACAGTCGCTTGTTATAATTACCACACCAGAATAAAAACAGCATATTCTAACGCGCTGGCCTTTTTTAATTTCATCTGATTTTCAAAAACATGTATGTTCGAATTGAAATAATGCATGAGTGCCATTGTACCATAGTCCCATGCATTTTAAATCGTATAGAGCCTGCAACAGTTTTCAAACCACAGTGACATTCTCTAACTGAGAAATTCTATGTGCACGGTAGAACTGTCAATTAAACAAATAGTTCTCCACTGGTATATTTCTAAAGTTAACTTTCTCAGCAGAGGTTTTGGGAAGTCAGAAAAATACTATTACTTATCAAACTGGGATTAACTCCACTGCAGTAATATCGCATTCCAGAAGTTGTTTCTTCACCAGACATTTTACCATGTAAAAACTCGTGACATTTCTAGTTGTGAAAAGGATGAAGAGGAGTAACTATGTAAAACGCGAGGTAATTGTACTTAATAAAAAGAATAGTGCATTCAGGAAGCTCCATCTTAAGTCCTGTGACTCATATCCCATGATATATGTTCTGGTCCAACCAGACCCCTGCTTGTAAAAAATATGTACATAAGGAACAGGAAACAAAAATTACACTAGATACAAAATATTGAAAACCCATTAATCAATCTTTACATACTATTTTCTATACCAGTAAATTCATCTGGGCATAATCTTGGTTCGCTTGTGTTTTTGAAGATGTAGCATAGGCTATATGCATTGCATTGGAATTATGCGATAGAGAATTACGAAAGTGTGTGGCAGTGTTGGCTAAATGTTGTTGCAAGGAAATCCCAATTATATGGCTGATGTAGCGGAAATCGCATGTTAATTGTGCGTGTTTATTATGATAACACATGTAGAGTGCACGGCATACAATCCTTTGATGTGTTAACATTATATGTTAGAATCGTTAAATGTATTAACTTGAAACATGATGTGTTTAGACCATTGAGAAGTAGCATGGAGAATCAACATAGAAAGTAATTGTAACTAGCAAAAAACTTTAATGTGAAGAACTTGTGCTGTGAACTAACAATTATTCATGTAAAAAAATGTTTATTTAGTTGTGTCATTTTAAATATAGGTACATTATTTTCCATCCAGTTCAAGAAAGTTCCCATACTGCTTTCGTATTTTAGCTAAACTTTGTAGGCCTGAATTGCAGTTCCCTGAAAACTCTTTCCTTAGAGTTAATAGTCTGAATTGTATGTGTGCAGTGGAATTTGTTCTTTCTTACGTTGTGTTGCAGGTGAAAGAAGAGTTTTGTTAGCTCGAATAATTTCTTTGTTTCACTAGCCAGGCAAGCAGAGAAGAAGTTACCATCATGTCGCTTGAGTCGATAAAGGAAGGTTGTTGTGCCTCACACAGGAGAAGGCCTAGGTACCAACAACAAATTGTTGCGAGAGAAGAACCCGTTTACCCCATGGAAAACTACCTTTAGGACTGTAATCAGACAATGAATCTTGGGAAAGTTACCTGCAATATTGTGATGATGGGAGTAGGGAAAGTGCCCACTTCTGCCGTCGGAGAGAGCGTCTGAGAACAAGCACTGTCTTGGTAGCTTTATGCTACATGACCCATTGACTGTGGAGAGACTTCTTAGGAAGACTCAATAGGATGACACCAATTTCTCCTGAAGATGCTTAGGTAAAGATGTCACTTTAGTGTTAGAGTAGAGATAGATTGATGCTTTTCACTCACCAACCCTCAATGCAAGGAAACTTGAACTCATGCTTTCTGATCCTCTGCATCCTGCTTCTTGAATTAATTATTTTGCTTATGCTACATTGTCATAATTGGATACGCAGATGTGGCTTTATGCAGATTCCAATGTACTTTTACGCTCTTGTCTTGAGGTGGATCTATGTTCAGATATTTCTGGCTTTGTAATAAATCAAACTAACTATACTCAGTTGTCTATGGTTACTATATGTCTAAGATGATTCTTGGTTAATTGATTGGCTTAAAATGTTCTCCCCTCTTCTAGAACAGATCTAGAATTTATGGGCCGGGCCCTCTCACGGCGTAATGCTAAACATTTTGTGAAAGTATTCTTTCACTATTTTGTCACTTCCACACATGGTAATACTGTCTTTGAAAAGATTTCATCTGATTTGTAACAATTTAACACATACATACAGCAATTAGCAACTGAAGGATGAGCAGACAACCTTTGTGAAGGGCCTTTCATTGCGTAGAAACAAGTGATGCTATGTTTTAGGTCAATTTTGATCGATTTTATGTTAAAATCAAATCAAAAGGTTATGCAGAACATGATGGATAATGTGCCAATGTGGTAAATCCATTATATGGTAAAAATGTCATGGCTTCAGAATTGCATAATTCCAGCGGAGGTTCCTACATGCCATTGTAACAATTGAGGAGGGAGCAGCTGTATGCATTGGAAAATCATGAAGTGCTAAAATTTCTACTCCAGCTGTGTGCATTGGTAATTCATACAGGGCTAAAAAGAATATGTATAAGAAAAACTATTCCCCTGATATATGTTGATTAGCAATAATAAGAAATAAAATTGGCATACTAAGAATAATGATTTATGGGTCTCAAGATTTACTTTGATATGGTGGATGAATTACTGGTACTTTAAAATCAGTCGAAAATGTATTGTCCTCTACATCCTGGATGCCTCCATACAGCTAAACAGCAATGACTTTCGTTTACACTATTCTTTCAGCTGGGAGAGGCTTGAAAAGGACTTACTGATTTCAGCCTCCCTTCTGCTGCACTTCTATCAGTGGCAGAGGGAAATTGACGAAAGGCCTGAGGATATCTGGCAGGGGGAAAATGATGGAAGGTCTGAGCATATGGATGCTGACAACATTTTATAAGCAACCTACTGTCAGAGAAAGTTTAGCACTCGTCTTAGTCTAATTAAAGAAAGAGAATACTGCCTTTTTTCTTTGCATCAGTAAGTGGAAAGAGAGCACACACTATAACCTCTGTGGAAAGTAAGAGGAGCACTCAGAATGCCAGGTACCTAATTCCATGTATCTCTGTGTACCCTCTTTTCTTCTCAAAACTACCCCTTCAGTTGTCTGTGGCAAAAGTGAAGAGTTTCAGACTATACTCTGAACATTAGGAAGAACAGGGGTAGATGCCCTAGGAGATGCCAATCCTTGAGCAATGAAAAAACTGGAGTGTTTAGAAGTCCTTGTCAAGTCAAGTCAGATGCATTTGTATTGCGCACATATCACTCCAAAGACTTTCACGGCGCTTGCAGACGGCTGTGATATGAGAAGACAACTTAGTTTGCAAAGAGCCAGGTCTTTAACTTCTTACGGAAGCAGTGGTGTTCTAGAGTGGTGTGCAGATTCAGGGGCATCTTGTTCCAAAGGGAGGGGGCAAGAAAGGAAAAAGCTCGACCCCCATTTCTGCAAGTTTGTATTCTCAGAGGAGTGAGAAGTGACGCAGAGCTAGATCTGAGTTTCTTTAGGGGTGTGTACCACGTTAGCTTCTGGGACCAATATTTTGGGCCCCTGCCGTACATGTGCTTGTGGACCAGGCATATGGTCTTGAACATGATTCGCTTCTTGACCGGAAGCCAAGGAAGGCTTCTGAGACATGGGGCAGACGGAGATCTCCGGGGAAGATTCAAAACCAGCCGGACCGCTGTGTTCTGGAACACCTGCAGTCTTCTCAAGTGGTGCTCGTTTATTGCCAAGAGGAGCGAATTCCCGTAGTCCAGCCTATTTATAATTAGACCCTGTACTAGGGTTTTTCGTGCCTCCGCTGGAATCCACTTAAAGACTTTGCGCAGACTGCGCATGAGTCCGAAACAGGTTCCCATTATATGGTTTGTTTGGGTTTTCATGGACAGCTTATTGTCCATATTGAAGCCCAAATTCCGCACGGATTCTTTAGGGGTGGGATAGTCACCCAGCTGTTCCGGCCACCAGTCATGGGCCCAGTATTCAGCGGCTTTCCCAAAAAGCATGATCTCGGTTTTGTCGCCATTGAGCTGCAGGTGATTAGTGCTCATCCAATTCTTAACCTCGATCATGCAGTTTTTGAAGCGCAGTTTAGTTTCGTTAAGATCCGGGCCCAAGGTGACTAGGATTTGGGTGTCATCGGCGTACGATAAAACCTCAAAACCGAACGCTCTAATTACTCTCGCCAAGGGTGTCATGTAGACGTCAAAAAGCGTAGGGCTCAAAATAGAGCCCTGCGGTACACCCATCTTGATCGGCCGTGTGTTTGCGATATTATTTCCAATTTGGACAGCAGTTGTACGACCGAATAGGTAGCTGGTGAACCATTTTAGGACTTGCCCTCTGACACCAATCTCCCTCAGCCGTTGGATAAGAATGCAATGCAATGGGAGATGGTGTCAAAAGCCACGGATAAATCAAGTAGGATAAGGATCGTAGATTGATACTTATCCAGGGCCAGCCTGATACTGTCCGCGACCTCTACTAGTGCTGTCTACGTGCTATGGGCAGCACGAAAGCCCGACTGGGAGGGATCTAAGAGCCCCTGATTCTCATGATGGCTCACCAGCTGTCCAAGCTGTTAAAATTGAATACTCCTAACCATTGAAAAGTAGTCCACAAAGAGATGAAGTACAGTGCTGAATGCTTTATTACTTACTGGTAATCTTCATTACTCCGTGTACCATGACAAGTAGAGATAATCATCTCCCGACAGAAAAAAAGAACGGAGGAATGCTGGGACCCTAACCCCAGGCACTCCCACTGGGAGTATATAAGCAGTACTTACCCAGCATTCCGCCTGAACTACCAAGCCCCCAATAGGAAGGCCGGCAGTCCGGTAAGTAATAGAGCATTACCCCCAGGTCTCTCCTGTCCTCTTCTTATTCATTACTAGTGGAGAATACTAAAGCAGAAACCCAGATGTCCAAAACCCATCTAGCACACCCAGGAAAACAGACCAAAGGCAGCAACCAAAGGAAAGCAAAAAGGAGAACCGGCGTAAACATCAGACAGAGCACCCGGACAGGAAAGCGCCCCACCAAAGCAGGGACGCACCCACCAAAACAACGGGAGACGATCAAGATGACGAGGCCAACCAGCACACATCAGGAGCAACCTCGAACAAACAAGGAAGGGGAGAACACATGAAACAAAAAAAACAAAAAACAACCAAAGCAGCCAACAACAAAGGAGAGTGAGGAGGTCACCCAAAGAAGACCCCAGCAGCCCAACGGGCAAGCAAGTCAGAACCGGCCAGCAGGGACCCAACCAAAGACCGGAAACAGGAACTAAGGAAACAGAAGGCAAAAGCAAGGAGGCAGCACACCAGAAAAACGCAAAACAGAGCACCCAGGCCAACAAAGGGAAAACCCCAAACTGCCAGGCGGAGTGAAGCAAGCCAAAAAAGGTAACCAGGTCAAAAAAAGAAAGCCGAAAAGGAGTCCCTTAAGAGACCCCAAAGGCAAAGCCCCAGATGGGGAACAGGCACCAAAACAACCCACACCCCGGACTGCAGTGGGCCAGAGAAGACAAAGCCCCAATAGAACACGTCCAACGGCGTCCTAGGCTGAGAAGCCCAGCAACACCAGGAAGGCACACAGGACCAATCCAAAAAGGAAAGAGGAAAGGGCCAGCCAACAGGAAAAAGTCACCAACCCAAAGATCCAACCAAGGTCAGGACCATCCAGATCAAACCAAAGAAAAAGTGGGGGAAGCAAAGGCCAAGCACAAGCCCCCCACCATAACAACCCGGTCCTAGAGAGCCCAGAGGACAAGCCCCCGAAACCCCATGAACGAGCACAAGGCCCCAGGAGAGAATGGCTTGCACCAACCACCAGAGCCGACAGACGCCAACCACCAAGCAACCAGGCCGGGAGGCAGAGACAGGGCCCAGGGACAGGCCAAGAGGGAAGGCCAAGACACCCACAAACAAAACTGGGGAAGCATGAACATAATCCCCAGAAAGCCGCCCTACAAGGTCCTAAGAGCCAGAAGGGAGCAGGCCCGGCAGATACCAGAACCCCAGGAGGGCCGAACACTCCCCACAAATCAAGGCCCTTAACAGAACCAGGGCCTGGCAGAAAAAGCCCAAGCAGCAAGAGCTGACGAGACCAACCCCAAGGCCAACAAGACCAGGGGAAACCAAAGAAGAAAAGGGGAAAAAGAGGGAGACCCCACCTAAACAACACAGACCCAGTTAAACACCCCAACTGTAAACCCGGGTGACCGGAGCAGGAAGCCCCAGCCCTAGAGAAGGCACACATCGACCACCAGAGAAGAGGCACAACGGACCCCACAATGGAACAGCCAGTCGACCAAGCGCCCAAGAAAACCCAAGACTACAGTAAAGGGAAACCCCAAGCGAGACCCAACACCAGCAGCAGACGAGTCACGACAAGAAATAGTTGAAAGAACAGGCCAGCCAGAGCCATCTCCAAAGAGAACAGGCAGACTGCGGACCAACAACAGAAAGGCCAACAAAGACTGGGGGCCAATAACACGGACCCACAGCGTCCCGGAAGGGGCAGTACAGGACCAACTGGCACAGCCCGGAAACACCAACCCCCCAGGGGACAGGGGAGGGAAAAGAACCCCCAAAACCATACTAGCCAGTGAGGTAACAGAAGCCAAGCAGACCACCCAGCCCACAGGCACCATGGCCCGGCACACACCAAGGGAGGGCAGGAGCAGGGGAGAAACTCCCAGGGTAGAACCAAGCCAACAGAGCACAAAGCAGATAGGAAGCCAGGGCCAAAGCCACGCAACCCGCCTGAACAAAAGGCCCCGGCAGCTCAACCCACAGCAGGGCAAGGGCCCGGCAGAACACAGGCAAAGGCCAGGGAGGGCTAGTACAGCCAGATTAACAAGTCCCCCACACCCGCAAACCACAGCAGCGAGCCCATGAAAACCAGCAGTCCGACACGCAAGCACCCAAGGGGTAAGACTAACACCCTCTGAGTGCACCCCCAACAGAGGGAGGGGGGACATAGAATGACAGACACCACCAAAGAGAGTGGACCCAAAAGGGGGGGGGCACGCAAGGAAGACAGGAGCAGCTGCCCAGGCAAAGACAGACGCAGCTGGAAAGGGGGCAGAGGCGAAAAGCGACAGGCCAACCAAACCTTGCACGAAGCAGGACATGACTGCTGAGGGAATAGCCATCCACCGGCAGACACCACTGCAGCCAGAGACCACGGCCGGGCCAGAAGACCAAAACCAACAAGAACAAAGGAAAGCAGGGTGATAAGTGGCACTGCCGCTGACCCGGGAGACTCCCAACCAGGAAAAAAACAGACCTGACCCTGCCAAACGCCACAGGGCAGAGGAGGACAGTGGACAGTAGAAGCCCAGAGCCCCAGGACCACAGAGGCTGGCACTAGCAGGACACCAACCATGTCAGACTGACCGAAAAAGGTCAGAAACCAGCTCAGACCAGGGCCCAGTGAAGAAAACAAAGCCAGAGGCAGGGAAAGCACAACAAAGAAAAACACCCCCTAAGGCACCACCGCAGGAGGGACAAACCCCACAGCCCTTGGCAACCCCAGGCGGACATGCAAACAGGAAAGGACCAGACCCGACCCCACCCAACACCCAGAAATCAGTCAATAACTGGGGGCGGAGAAGCCAGACAAACGGAGGGCAAGAGGCCCGAGAACAGATCAACAGCCCTGTGGACAAGTGCACAAGAACCACATCACCTGCCACCTGTGTAGGACCCGCAACAGCCCCAGGCAGCCAGCGCAAACAAGTGACATGCAAGAGCAGGACCAAACAGGGCGCAGGGGCAAACCCCACAGCACCAGCAACCCAGGCAGGCACCCAGCCAGGTACCAACCAGGCCAGAACAAATGGAGGGCAGATGCACCCAAGGAGGAAGCTCACACAAGAGGAAATGTGGCATAGGAGCAGCAAAGGAAGTGACCAGGCGAAGAGCCCAGACACAGAAGAGGACCAGCCAGGTATCTGCAAAGCCAGCCCCAAAGGCAAGACAGAAGATGCAAACTGCCTCAACACACAGCCCACGCAGGTAGCAGTCCAACTTAGAACAGCCAAAACCACAGTACGGCACACTCCCGGAGGGGGGCGGCCCCGCAGACTCCAAACAAGCCCTCCCCACCACAAAAGACATGAAAAACAGAGCGGATGCCCAATGAGCCCCACAATGAAACCAGAGAGGCGGTATAGGCCAGGTGAAGCGTACAGCAAACAGCACACTGAGAAAGTGAGCCAGAGTGGAACACATTTGGGTGGAGGGGCTGGGAGACAGGAATAAGACCGCCTCCCCACCAGGCAGCCCAAGGCGCACCACCAGGATCTATGCTAGGACAGGGAGACAAGGGAACAGAAGGGACAGGGAGACAAGGGAACAGAAGTGTCCGACGCACCCAGACCTCAATGAAGAGACATGCAGAGGAATAAGAGGGCAAACAAGCTACAAACACAAGGAGAAAACTGCACCACAGCCCGCTCCGGCAACGCAAACTTGGGAGAGGAGTAACAGCACAGAGCAGAAGCCAGAGCACAGCACAAAAGTAGGACACAGACACCGCTATGCAGCACTCACCCGGAACTAGGTCCCACCAACTAGCCCATGGTGCGCTACCATGATATATGTATTACTTATAATTTTAAACATAGTTTTAACTATATTTATTTTAAATACATGTATTATTTACTTTATTTTATAATATTTTTAAACATTTTTAAAAAATGATATTTTTTACAACAATTTTTTTACAATAATTTTTTTCCATATGTTTGTACTTTTAATGTAGATTGGACTTTGATATTCTTGATGTCGAGATTTCAGCTCCGATATTTTTGACGTCGATATTCTGTCAGTTATTCAAGTGGGGATGTAGCTCAGCGGTAGGGCGCATGCTATTGCATGCATGAGGCCTCTGGTTAAATCCCTGGCATCTCCACGCTCCTCCATGCTTATTCTAGAAGGACAGCCCTTAATCGTGTTCAAGGAAGAGATAACTCTGCATGAAGGCAGAAACAATCACCGGAGCAAAGGCTACACTGCAAGGAAGAAAACAGAAACTGATACGTGGAACTCAACCAGGGGGTCTGGGAGACAGGAACAAGGACCAACCCTCTCCTGCCAGTCAGCCCAAAGTGCCCGACCACATCCATACCAGGGCAGGGGAAGGCCGGGGATCCAGCAAACACGGCATGTATTCCACCGGGCCAGGCACAGGAAGTTGTACCCAGCAAATCAGAAGGAACCGGGAGGCCAGAGCACCAGGCGCAAAGGGCCGGCCGGCATGCAAGAGCTGGCCAGGAACATTTGAGCTTCCCAGCAAGCCCGGCAGGCACACCGGCAGACACCCTACCCGCACAGCCAGGCAGCTGAACGAGGAGATAAAGAAGAAATACCACTCCAGCCCAGCAGGAGCAGCACCAGCACCCTGTCCCAATTCTATTGACAGACAGAAAAAAAGACAGGCGGAATGCTGGGTAAGTACTGCTTATGTACTTCCAGTGGGAGGGGCTGGGCTTAGGGTTCCAGCATTCCTCTGTTCTTTTTGTCTGTGAGGAGATGATTATCACCACTTTTATTTTGTATTTGTATTTATTGAGTTTTATATAGCGCTGGCTAGACTTGGAGGTATCAGAGCACTTTACATAAGGAACAACAGCAAGTTAAAACAATAATAATTTAGAAATATTTCACGGAAATTACAAAGTGAATGACAAATCATAGGAGGCAGAGAGGGAGAAGGAGGGATAAGAATATGAGTAAAAGGATAGGTGGGGGTAGGGGAGGGAAGGAACCTGAGGGGTAGGGGGTGAAAGCAGAACGGGCGAAGAGAGAAAAACATTTGACTCAAGAGATAAGGTATCATATCAATTAGCATATGGTCAAGGTACAGTAATTTAAAGAAAGAGTTGCGCGGAATAAACAAGGATAGTGAAAACAGTCTAAGGGGGACAAAAGTGGTGTTATGAGAGAGGGTGTGGGGATAGGAGGGAGCTGGGGAAGAGTATGGGAGACCAGACTTAGGGAGAAATACGTTTGAGGATCGTCGGGGTGAGAAAGGGGGAATGGACATAAGTTCCATAAGATGGTGGGTCCAAAGTCCAAGATGTGAATCAGGGAGCATGAATTAAGAGCTAAAAAGAAAAGAAGTCAAAGGAGGGTATGCAGTTCGAGAGTCAAAGGCAGGAGGAAGGGAGAAGAGGCGTGCAGAGGCTCCGGACCACAGGGTGTCGGTGTTGACAATCCGCTGGGCGTAGCTCCCACACCCAAGAGACCTCAAGAACTTCCGGTTCATCTCTCTGCTCCCCTTCCCGGCCAAGGTCATCGAAAAAATTGTCAACAGACAGCTAACCCGATACCTCGAAGAAACAGAATCCTTGACCCTTCCCAGTCAGGGTTACGCAGCAACCACATCACCGAGACTGCCCTCATTGCCGCCACCGACGACATCAGGACCCTGCTGGACAATGGTGAGACCATAGCACTCATTCTTCTAGACCTCTCCGCCACCTTCAACACTGTCTCCCACCGCACTCTAAGTGCACACCTCCTCGCCGCAGGGATCCGAGACAAGGCTCTGGAATGGACCACCTCCTTCCTCTCCGGCAGAACCCAAAGCGCCTGCCTTCCCCATTGCCTTCCAAAGCCTCTGAGATCATCTGCGTCGTACCCCAGGGATCCTCCCTCAGCTCGACACTGTTCAACATTTACATGGCCCGCTCGCACACGTCACCCGACAGCACAACCTCAACATAATCTGCTACGCCTACGACACTCAACTGATCCTCTCCCTCACCAAGGATCCCATCACCGCCAAAGCCAACCTCCACAAAGGAATGAAAGCTGTCACCGACTGGATGAAGATCAGCCGTCTGAAGCTGAACTCGGACACGATGGATGTCCTCATCCTCGCCTCCAGTCCTTCAGCCTGGGACAACTCCTGGTGGCGTACGGCACTGGGGAGCAGCCCCAACACCCACCGACCACGCACGCAACCTGGGAATCATCCTCAACTCAACTCTCTCAATGACCAAGCAATTCAACGCCGTCTCCTCCTCCTGCTTCAACACCCTCCGCATGCTCCGCAAGATCTACAGATGGATCCCGACAGATACAAAAAAGACAGTCACCCAGGCCTTCGTCAGCGGCAGACTCGACTACGGAAATGCCCTCTACGCGGGAGCCCTGACCATGTTCATCAAATGACTACAACGCATCCAAAACGCCTCGGCACGACTGATCCTCGACATACCATGACATGGCCACATCACCCCCCACTTGAGAAACCTGCACTGGCTCCCCGTCAACAAGGGGATATCCTTCAAGCTCCTCATCCACGCAAACAAAGCACTTCACAAGACCAGCCCAGCCTACCTCAATAGATGACTCTCCTTCTACATCCCCAACCGCCAGCTACGCTCCACCGACCTCTCACTCGCCACCGTCCTGCACGTCTGAAGAATAACCACCAGCGGGAGATTCTTCTCCCACCTCACCGCCAAGACATGGAACACCCTCCCACTGAGCCTAGGACAGACCCAAGACCTGCTGACCTTCAGGAGGATACTCAAGACCTGGCTGTTCGATCAGTAGCGCCCCACCTCCCCAGCGCCTTGAGACCCTTGTGGGTATGTAGTGCGCTTTACAAATGATTGATTGATTGATTGACCCCCATACCTGGAAAAGGACTCTCAGGTCACAGAAGACAGAATCGAGGCAGAGTATATCTATGAAGACGGCCAGCATGGGGGAGGCAGCGAGGCAGCAGCGAGGACTGGGAGAGCGATTTGTCCCCGGGTCGGCAGACTGCAGGCGGGAATGCTGGACCATCGGACCAAACAGTGCCGTGGCACTCACTTTCGACCCAGTAAACGCTACAGTTGATTAAGCGTCGGGGCAGGCAGTTACATGAATGGGATGGGGAGAGGGGGGGCATAGGGTAATTGATGTATAGTATGCTGTTATGTAGTTTGAATGTATTCAAGGAGACAGTAATCCTGGATTAGTGCAGCGTTTTATTTTATTATTTCTGTTGTATGGGGTTCCAAAGTCAGAACCATCATGTATACAGGAGACAGCCAACACATGTTTTGTCCCTTTGGTGCACAGGCGTAGGCCTTTCTCATGGCGTGGGGAGTAGTACGAGGGAGTAAGTCCAATGAAGCAGCTAATATGTGAACAAATTCTGTATTGAAAAGTATTCCCAGTTACAATATTCCATTCCAAAAATCTTTATTTCGATCACAGATCATAAAAGATACAACAAGAATATACAATTAAAAACTTATTAAACGTAGTGTGATCCAATATGATAAAATCCATTAGTATGTTGGATAAAACAGTGGGAAAAACCGCTGGAGGAGTCCATTATACCAGTCTTTTCATCATTCGAGTTCGAGTAAACCACAATGCAGTTAAAAATTTTGAAAGTGCAAAAACTACATAAGGGGAGAGGTCAGATTTTAGAACTCTATAAGCAGTTTGGAAAGATCTAAATCCCAGGTTCCTGAGCATCGGAGCTAGCCAGTATTTTCTACTTTGCTCATAACCCTTGCAGAAGAAGACCGCGTGCATGTCGTCCTCCTTCGGGTGGGCACACATTGGGCAGGATGGTACGGTGGAGCACGCTGTCCAGGACGCTGTGAACGAGGCTAGAGGAAGACATCCATAGCGCCATTGTAAGAACAATTTCCTTGTTAATGCGGGGGAAATATTGTCCAATGTTTTTTCGAGGGAGTAGATGTCTTTCATTTTCAGGAATGAATTTGTCAGGGACCCCTCACGGGAGTCTTTGGAGGCTCTGGTGAGCATCATGTCATTGTAGGCACTCGCAAGTACCTTTTTTGAGATCTTCGTACATGAATTAATAGGATCTGTCCAAAGTTCTGGGAACCCCATTTCCTCGAGCCTTCCCTTGACATAAATCAACCAAGGAATCTTCTTTATGTTCCCTAGTTCCAGGAATTCCTGTAGTTCCTCTCTATAAGTTGCAAGATCTGGGCTGGACCACAAACGCCTCCAAAATTTTAGGGGTTTGAGTCCCAACTCCTCTGTTATGGATTTAATACCCAGATCTAATCTGAGTGGAAGTAATGGGGTACTCTGGGGAAGGGCAACTACCTGTCTCAGAAATTTATTTTCCGTGGCCTGTAACTTCGGATGTTGAATGTAGCCCCACAACTCACCCCCGTAGGTAACCCCTGCCCTCGCTTGTGTTTTATATATATGAATAATTGGGGTAAGTGGTCGATAGCTTGATTTGTTTGCCAGGCGCAAAGTGCCACCCGCCAACTGTGCCAGTTTGATGGCAGCTTTGGCCTGGTGGGACGACCAAGTGAAATGTTCATTTATAGTAATGCCCAAGTATTCAATATTGTGGACCCGTTATAGCTGGACCATTCCTAGCTTTGGAGGGGCTCTATTTCGGGAGTTAGGATTTAAAATCATGAATTTAGTTTTTTGGGGATTAACTTCCAGTCCCCGCTCAGAGCAGAAGTCTAGGAAGCCATCCAGAATGCGTTGGATCCCCATCGGGGATTTAGACAGCAACAGGGTGTCGTCCGCAAACATAATTGCAGGCACCCTGTTGCCAGTCAACTTTGGGGCATCAGAGTTAGCAATCCTGTTGAGGTGGGCAACTACCCCGTTCACAAAGATACAAAACAGGGTGGGTGCAAGCACACAACCCTGTCTTACACCTCTGCGAACGGGGAACCTTTCGGTTAGTTTGCCACCTTTGCCACACCTAACGCGGGCATAATTGTTGGAATGGAGTCTCATCAGGATTGCCAAAATATCCTCTGGGACTTTCAGCTCTATCATGACGCTCCACAGCCTTGCTCTAGGAACCAAATCGAAGGCGGCACGTAGGTCTACAAAGATGGTATATAGACTGCCGCCCTCGATTACCGCTGTTCTCCAATAGAGCAGTTGTAGCCTGAATATTTGGTCTGTAGTAGATACACCCTCCCGAAATCCTGCCTGGTATGGGGACAAAATATCCATTTCATGAATCCACACCTGCAAACGATTTAAGATCAGTCTGCCAAAGAGTTTTTGTGATATATCTATCAGACTGATAGGACGATAGTTGGATGGGAGCAGAGGGGATCCCTTTTTATAAATTGGGACTACCTCTGCTCCCATCCAAGTATCGGGCACAGTCATTCCCCCCTGGATAGCATTAAATATAAGTGTGAGGTACGGTGCCCAAATCCCTGGTTCCTGTTTAAACAGGTCCCCCGGGACCCCGTCCAATCCCGGTGCTTTTCCAGCAGCTAGGCCTTTGATGGCCTCCCTCACCTCTTTTTCTGTGAATAAAGCCCCCGAAGGGGTAGGTGTAATCAAAAATCTCTCGCTACTAGGATCCCCACCACCCTCTGCATACAGCGCTTCAAAGTGGGCCTGCCATACTGAGGGGGCTATGTTGGGCTCTAATGCTGGAGACAACTCAGTCGTGCCATTCGCTACTACCCGCCAGAATTTGCATGAGTCTCTGGTTGAAAGTGCTTTCATGAGGTTCTCCCAATAATCGTGGTCCCATTCCGCCTTGGCATTCACTAGAAGGGACTTGTACTTATTTCTCCTATCCCGGATTTCTTCCCTGCCAAGGCGTCCCTTGATGGCAGATAGCAAATGGGCCTTAGCCTTCCTACACGTGGCATTATACCACGAGGTCTTTGGCTTATAGCCCTTCCTTTTCGTAGAGAATGTGAACAAGTCTTGTTCAAGGGAGTCTGTAATGTTTTTGTGTATAATTGCTAGTTCTCCTCTAGTTACTTCATCTAGGTCTTTAGTGCCTAGGTCGAAGGCATACTCTAATAATGGAATTAGCCTTTCATAGAGGCAGGGTATTTTGTCTATACTACTAGCCAGCTTCTCCCACTTGACTTTCCTACGATTATTTTCAAGTAGGAGGCCAGACTTGTCACTGCCAGATCCCTGTAATAGGTCCTGGTTCCTAGGGATGGAATAAGTCAGTTCCAGTGAATTATGGTCGCTGTCCGTTCTTGGGCATACTTTGAAGTCGATTATTGCTGGCCACATGAAGGTTTTGACCATAATATAGTCTAGTCGGGATTCGCTACCAGGTTTGTTGTAAGTCGGATTACTTGGTATATCCGAAGTACAGCGCCCATTGCATGCCCTGAGACCAAGATTAAGAGTAAGGGCATTTATTTGTAGGGCTAGGGGAGTCCATGCCTTAGGCGGTGGTGCCGCCGACTCAGGTATTAGCCAGCTGGAGTCTTCATCCAGGGACGGACCATCGCGTAATCCGGGCAGAGGTTCGTAGTGGGAGTTGAAATCACCCCCAACTAGACAGGGGAGATCACACGGGATGCCCTCTAGAAACCTAGCTAACTCATCTATAGTGGGCGACTCGTTATGCATTTTGGTGGGCCTAGAGTAGATGTTAATAACTAGAAGCTTCAATGCGTCCGGCCACTCTAGTAGGACAGCCAACAGATCATGGGAAGCGGTCTCCAGAACGGAGGCTTGGCAGCCTAGATCCGTCGCTATCCCTATCAGTAATCCCCCAGATGGTCTCCCCTTACCCTCCCACTTGGCTGTTTTGGAGAAAGAAGCAAAGCCAGGTAGGTCTACTGCTTCTCGCGCCCAAGTTTCCTGTAAGAGTATTACATTTTTGGAACTAAGATAAAAGCCCCACTCTGGGCAGTCTAATTTACTGGAGAGCCCAGCCACATTCCACGAGATTACAGTTATATGTGGTACTTGAGCGCGAGACGGGCTCACAGCCATATCGTTAAATTCCTGGTGGGCCCTATAAGTTGGAGAGGGATGTGTGGGGCCCGATAGGCTGGTAGCAATTGGTGGGGAAGGATTAGTCATGGCTGACGTCTGGATCGGTTCGTCTAAGCTTGTTGTCAATGTATCCTTCAGCCTAAGGGATGTATTTAGGGGTGGAGGCCTCCGTTGGTGGGGAGTAATCTTGAGGGGTGATAAATCTCCAGACCTCCCGAGTCAATCCACCTCCTCCAGGCAGCCGAACCTGTTGGAAGTGGGGACCCCTTGCCACCAATTAAGTTGATTTTGTCCAACAAAACTATGTGTCAGTCGACTAGGATTTCTAACAGTGGACCATGACCCCTCACTCACTGGTTGTTGTCTAGGAGGGTAGAAAAAGGTGAGAGGCCTCACCACTATTGTGGAATTGGCCTCAAAAGATGGCCCTGCACATAGACACTGGGCTGTGTGGGGATCAGAAAATGATACCACCACACAGTCGCCGGCTATGGACTTGTACGTACGACCAATCCAAGGAACTCTCCGAACCATAAGTATACTACTTCTTTGATGGTCGGGGAGTTGTTTATTGGAATTAAGCCAGTGGATGACTTTATTTTTTAGAGAGAAATCATTCTCCTGGGATTGTTGATCCAACTCTGGAACACCGGCTAGAATAATAACGAACGACCCTGCTTCTGGCGGGAGGTCGATAAACCCTCCGCGGAAGTTGTGTCGACTGGCCTGACGTGTTCGGTTGTGGACCGAGGGTGGCCTAGGGGGGTGGTTAACTGGTGCCCTGGAGACAGTGTTCGACCTGTATGCTGGTTTCTGCGGGTAGAAGGGTTTAAGTACTGCTGGACTCGGGGTAGGTACAGTAGTATTTACAATAGTGGTGCGGGGTTTTGGAATAGGTTTAGGTATAGGTAGGGTCACAGGGATGCTTTGGACTGGTTGTAACAGAGATTGAACAGATTCTGTTTCTTTGGGCTGAGGAGTGGGTTCAATTACACGTATGAGCTTAGCATCCATTTCCTTAAGGCTCAAGCTGGCTAGAGTGACTATGGTCCTATCCATTTCAAGGAGGTTATTCTCTATGCGAGAAAGCCTCAGTTCCAGGGGGGAAAGTAGCTGCTTTAACGTACCCCAGACTAATTGGAGGAATTCGCTATCACCCTCCCTGTCATGCACGGGTCCGCTCACCCGGCCCTCCAAGATATTTGTATTGTTCTGACTAGGAGGGATGCTAAGAATACCATCTTCGACCAAACTCGATATTTCCGGAGTAACTTCCCCATTAGAAACAGTTTGAGTCAGTTTGGGGTTAACATCTTTCATCCCAGGAGAACCCATGGCCCTTCTATTATTAAAAAACTTTAACCTTGCTATTCTGGCTTTTTTCCTAGCGTGTATAGTTCTCGCCAGGCATTTCTTTTTATATGCTGCGGCTTTCTTGGCACTACAATGGCTGGCAGCTTGACTTGTTTTGGGAGGGGGAAAGGAACCCGCAATACTAAATAGAGGGGCAGGGCCAGTACTCTGTAGCACTGGATCAGGTTGGGAGATTAAAGGGGAATGTAAAGGAATAGTGGAGGGAGCAGGATGCATAACTGCCGTTGTTATCAGAAGCCGTGGGGCGGCAGAGCGATCAGGGGTACGGGCAGATGCAATATTCCCCAGGGAAGATTTTTTGGAGCTAGCAATATGCGCCGACAGCCTTCGTGCAGCATCAAGTTCTAAAGAGACCTTGTGCTGCATTTTGCTGATTTCCTCGTCAATCGCCAGATTGGTTTTGACTAGGAAATCATCTATGGATCTATTAGAATTGCTAGCCGCCATGAGGGTTTTGCTCCGGCTACCCCGTGAACACATATTACAGAATAAAAGTCAATAAATAATTATACACACAGCAATAAAACTGTAAAAAGTGACAAAAAAGACTAGAATCCTTAAAATATAGAAGCTCCATCTTGACTCAATTTAAACCTCCTACTCCATACATTTCTACAAACAAGCTGAAAATATGTTTTAAATTTCCATTAAATGTTTTTTCTTCTTATAAAAAAAGACAATATTGTTGGATGCATATTCTTGATACAGCACTTCCATCATCAACTCACAATCAAGTCATTTGCAGATGTAAAACTGAAGTTAAACATGCAAATGGCTTCTGATGAGGGCACTATTTATGGCAAGAATCACCTCGACCTCAGGGATATTCCCTTGGCATTGCTCATCTTCTCACATGGCTTTGATTGTGGAGTTATAATGGTCCACATTCTGAGGAATGTGAAATTCTTCAATCGCACCGATTCTGCCAGACTCAGTGAAATCTCCCGGCTGAGAAATGTCAATGTGGGGGACTATTGTAGTAATCCGGTGCAGTCTTCTCGATTTCTGTGGTAATTCTCCATTACTCGAGGAGCAATCTGTATCTCATTCAGAATTTTTACAATATTCTCCTTCGCAGAATTACTGACACACAATTTCGGGTGCAGCGTTACCCATGAACAATTATGAAAAGGTTCACATTAAGCTCATTGTAGATAACGATAGAGCAGATTGCTTATTTTTTGCAATGAATTACCATGTCATTCAAACAGGTGGTAATTTTCACATTTCCAAATACTCTGTGACTGCGTCCATGATGAATACCAAACATTGTCATGTCTCCTATTGCATCCTGTTTCACTTTAACTCAGTACACTGTCTGAATTCAATTGGCGAATAACTATTTCTCTACTTTGGGCACTATAAAGTCTTTTGTATTTAACTTCCTAATTGGGTATTCATAGAAATTATATGTATTACTGAATAGTTACAATTAGTTTCAATGTTTCACTGCTGATCACCGCATACTATAGCTGAAATGTAATTTAGAAAAAGCCGCTTCTAAAAATAATGGTCTCACAGTACATTGTGTGCTTTATTCTGTGTTCTATTATATAAACGACATGATAATAGAACTCTTAGTAGGCGATGAGCACAATTGTTTCGGTATGTGATCTGTGACCTTGTATTGAGAGGAACTGACATATTTTCTCGTTTGAATCGTCCCTGTTGTTGAAAGAGCGCATTGTGTTTGGATACATTTCTTCAGTGTCTCAGAAACCTATAAATGATAAAAATAGACCTTCATCAAACTGCATAAACAAGCAAATCCTGAGGACAAAAGGTACTGCCATTCTAATAACCTCTGAGTAATCTTTTAGTATTCTGGCAGAGAGGTTTCTTAAATTCTCCTATTTGACTGTTGAAATGCATGGGGATCATGATTACTTTTGTATGAAATTGACCATGCTTTTACGCCCACAATAGTTTTTTTTAAAATTTTGTTATCTGATTTCTATCTACTACACCCGACCTACTGCACTTGTCTAGACTATGTTTAAGAGTAAGGGATTTGTCTACCCACGACTAAGGGCCAGATGTATGAAGCTCAAATGGGTTCGCAAACGCCGAAATTCGGTGTTTGCGAACTCATTTGAGCAAAATGGTATGTATGTAGCAAACTTCAGTGCAAAATTTTGCGATTGCATTTAAGGAATCGCAAAATTTGCGATTCCTTAAATGCAATGTATGAAGCAAAAAAAAATTGCTAATTGTCCCTAAGGAATTGCAAATTACCACCAACTTCAAGTTGGTGGTAATTAGCGAATTTCTTGAAAAATGCCCATTTTTGCATTTTTCAAAGTGCCATGTGATGCACATACATGTCCTTAGGGCATGTATGTGCACCACATGTGCACCCATGCTTATTTCAGGGGTGCAACAGGGTGTCCTTTGGACACCCCTGCACCCTTGAAATTATTCTCAATTTGCGATTAGCAAATTGCGAATCGCAATTGAGAATAATTTCACATTCATTCCTATGGGCCTCCTGGCCCATAGAAATGAATGGGAAATTATTTCTTAATTGCGATTAGCAATTTGCTAATCGCAATTAAGGAATTTTAAGAAATCGCTAAAAAATAGCGAATTTCTACATACATACCATTTTACAATTCTCAAATAGCGATTCCTTAAAAATCGCTCTTTGAGAATCGCAAAAGTGTATCTTGATACATCTGGCCCTAAATTATTTCATCTGTGTAAGCTTTGTGCAGGTGAATTTATATTTTGTAACCATATTTCCTATAACATGATGCTGCCCGGTCTGACGAACTGTGGCCATGCACTTTGACCTACATAAATACATACATACATTAGGATCAATGGAAAATACTTAGGCAACCCTCTTGGTTCACTTGAATAAGAACAAGATACCATCTTTTATTATCATGGAGGACAGATGCAAGGAAGCCACTGCAAGTCTACATTGGAAAACATGAAAGAAATAAAAGTGCTTAAAGGTGACCACCGTGAAATGCAAGCATGTGATTGAGAAATAGCACATCCCTTGTATTACTTTCCAGCCTCTGCTGTTGCCTTTCTTCAAGTTTTTCTGGCTCTAAAAGTACTCCCCGGTGCTGAGTAAAATACAAAAGAGCTTCTGTAATAAGAAGAGTTGGCAGGTTAAAAGCACCGTACTGTAGTTTAAAAGTGTCTAGTCCTCAAGGAAGCATCGTGAGTGGAATGACAGCTGGCTTGATTGCCGGCATATAAAGGTATTTCAGTCTCTGCAGTAAAAAACTATCTTTCGAAAGACAGTACGATAAGGTGTGCACTGTAGTAAACAACCAAATTAGTATTTCATGTTTTATAGTGATTTATTTTATCTTCCTTTGAACTTAACCAATGAATATAGGAAAACAGAAACACCTGAAATTAGTTTCCGGAAACTGAGTTATAGGGATCCAGATTTACATATGGGAGTAGCTGTAGCGACAATGTGCACTGTTAATTCAACCTAGTAAAAGTATATATAGTGTGAGCAAGGTAGGGGACCCTACCGAAACGCGTAACAGCCCTTCAAAACAAATAAACGTTTGGAAACTAACCTTCGGTTTGCAGTGCTGTCTTTCCTGGCAGTGAAACTATGGAGACCGGAAGTGGTGAAGAATATATATATATAACAATCAAATACGGGGATTTAAACTTCCTCATAGAACTGCCTCATCCATTGGTGCCAGCCCGTGAACAAGGAGTAAAGTGGCTCAGAAACGCGTAGGGCATCTGAAGTAAGACACGAGGGGATGCCGGTTTTGCCTGAACTTAGGACTCTATTACAATGGATGGGGTCCTGCTTTGTTTTTAAATGCATCTTCAAGCAACGGACACTGATATATATATTACCTACTGGCGGTCGCCAGTAGGTATATATAGTTAGGATTGATTTCCATAGGGAAATTGCAACATTCTATTGGGAATAACTTTGGCGCCGGTTGAGGAATCTGCCTGAATGTTTCAGCAACGTTGCCTCGCGGCGCTCCGGTCCTTCCCTGAAAGTTTGGGGGGGATTCGTCAAGCGGGGGCCGAGATAAAAGGGGGGTCCCAAAACGTGTTTTCCCCATGTTAATTTCCATAGGGCGGTCGGTCGCACTTTTAGCTCGAACGGCTGAATGGATTTTCACCAAACTTGGCAAAATTGTAGGGACTGGTAGCCCAATGTGCCTTTGCTATGTCTCAAGATATGTGCTCCAGTGGATTTTGAGTAATTTAGGTTCAAAAAAATTTATATATCTATGGCAGCTTACCCGTGAGCTTACCCGTACGCTTACGGTACGCGCACATACGCGTACAGTACGCGTACCTCTAGTGCGCGAGCTGCATTCTGATTGGCTGCCAATGTCTGTCAACACTCCAAAACACAAACTGTTGGCAGCCATCTTATGCCTCGGTAGACTGAGGCACAAGAAAGCAGAAAAACAAACGTGTAGAACTCAAAAAGGGGGCAGGGTAGAAGCATCCTGACCCCCTAGGCCTGGTCAGGGGGTCCCACAAGGACCCCCAAGGCCCAAAAAAAGAAAAAAACTAAAAATCGCGGGGTACGCTTACGGTACGCGTACCGGTTTTTTTTACAAGAAAAAAAAAAGATTTGGGGGCCTTGTAGAAACACTCTGACCCCTCTAGGGCTGTTCAGGTGGTCCCATACGGATATTAACATATATAAATGATATCCGCTAATAGAATTAGCATTTAAAAAACCTTGCAAGTTCAGTGAAAAAAACAAAGGTTTCAGGCCTTATATAGTTAGGAATTAGCATTTAAAAAACCTTTGAAATTCACTGAAAAAACCATAGGTTTCACACCATTTATAGTTAGGAATTAGCATTTAAAAAACCTATGAAATTCTCTGAAGAAACCATAGGTTTCACACCAGTTATAGTTAGGAATTAGCATTTTAAAAACCTATTAAATACACTGAGAAAACCATAGGTTTGACACCAGTTATAGTTAGCTGAACATTTTACTCATACACACACACCCCACACACATACCCCCACATACACACACCCCACACCCACCCCTCCCACACACACCCCCCACACATACCTCACACACCCACACCTCCGCCCACACCCAAACACCCCACACACCCATACCCACACACACACCTTACACACCCACACCCCCACCTACACCCACACACCCACACACCCCTACCCACACACACCTCACTCCCCCCACACACACACACCTCACAGACACACCCCACACATTGCCCACACACACCTCACCCCTCCCCCCCACACACACACCTCTGACACACACCCCACACACACACACCACACACACACCTCTCTCACACACACACACACCCCTACACACACACCCACACACACTCCCCACACACACACCCACACATCCAACACACACACACCCCACACACATACCCCCCACACACACACACCCCCGATCCCCCCCACACACACCACACACACACACGCACTTATTATTTTTTTTCTTTTTTGAGGGGGTGCCCCACACACATACCCCCACACACCCCACACCCACCCCTCCACCCACACCCAAACACCGCACACACCCACACCCACACACACACCATACACCCCCACACCCCCACCTACACCCACACGCCCCACACACCCCCACCCACACACACCTCACTCCCCCCACACACACACACACACACCTCACAGACACACCCCACACATCCCCCACACACAACTCACCCACACACACACACCTCTGACACACACCCCACACACACACACACACACACCCCACACACACACCTCACACACACACACACACACACACACACACACACACACCCACACACACATTCCTCACCCCCACACACACACGCACCCACACACACACCCCACACACCCACCCACACATCCTACACACACACATACCCCCCCACACACAGACCCCACATCCACCCCCCCACACACACACCACTCACACACACACTCATTATTTTTATTTTTATTTTTTGAGGGGGTGCACGCCTCGGTACACGTATCGGTACACGTACCGGTACGCGTACCCTGGAGAAAAAAAGAAAGACAGAGTTTTTTAAAAATGTAGCATTTTTATATATATTGGAGGTAGTTCTGAAAAGAACTGTTTTTTATTCTTATTGTTGTTTTATATTTTTTTTATTGTTTTTTTGTACCCCGCGACTTTTAAAAAAAATATATTATTTTTTTGGCCTTGGGGGTCCTTGTGGGACCCCCTGAGCAGGCCTAGGGGATCAGGGTGTTTCAACCTGGCCCCTTTGCGAGTTTCACACCTTTGTTTCACTGCTTTCTTGTGCCTTGGTTTGAACAAGGCACAAGATGGCTGCCAGGGACACCCAGTATGCAAGGGGAATTAGTTCCCCCTCTTCAAACATGCACGGGGGCTGCGTTGCAGAGAGGTGTAAAAAAGGGTGTGGCCTCATTACACCTCTATGCAATGCAGCCATCTGGTGCATACTGGAGGCTCCTGGTGGGCTAGTTGGCCCCCAGGGACCCCCATTATGCAAGGGGAATTAGTTCCCCCTCTGCAAACGTGCCAGGCGGCTGCGTTGCAGAGAGGTGTAACGAGGGGCATAGCCTCATTACACCTCTGCAATGCAGCCCCCTGGTGCATACTGGAGGTTCCAGGTGGGCTAGTTGGCCCCCAGGGGCCCCCAGTATGCAGGGGGAATGAGTTCCCCCTCTTCAAACAGGCACGGGGCTGCGTTGCAGAGAGGTGTAAAAAGGGCCGTGGCTTAATTACACCTCTCTGCAATGCAGTCCCCTGGTGCATACTGGAGATTCCTGGTGGGCTTTCAGGTCTTATATAGTTAGGAATTAGCATTAAAAAAAACTTTGAAATTCACTGAAAAAAACATAGGTTTCAGGCCTTATATAGTTAGGAATTAGCATTTAAAAAACCTTTGAAATTCACTGAAAAAACCATAGGTTTCAGGCCTTATATAGTTAGGAATTAGCATTTAAAAAAAATTGCAAATTCACTGAAAAAAACATAGGTTTCAGGCCTTATATAGTTAGGAATTAGCATTTAAAAAACCTTTGAAATTCACTGAAAAAACCATAGGTTTCAGACCTTATATAGTTAGGAATTAGCATTTTAAAAAACCTTTGAAATTGACTGAAAAAACCATAGGTTTCAGGCCTTATATAGTTAGGAATTAGCATTTAAAAAAACCTTTGAAATTCACTGAAAAAACCATAGGTTTCAGGAGTTATATAGTTAGGAATTAGCTCTTACAAAACCTTTGAAATTCACTCAAAAAACTATAAGTTTTAGTGGTGTTATAGTTAGCTGGACATTTTACTCATACAAAACCATTGAAATTGCTCCTATATAGTTAGTTGTACTAAGTATATATCGCGCACCCGCAATCCACTGCTGATGATGTCACATATTAGATCATTCATGACATGGTCAGTGACATCACTGATGACATCTCAAATGATATCACTGATGACATCACTGATGACATCATCCACGTGACAATCACATACACCTTTTCATATACTATTACAATTTTTCATCACTGTTTGTAAAATACAGAGTATCATATTTAAATCCATTGTCACAGCAATACAAGTATCTAAAAATCCACTCAGTGATTCATAGATGTATACACACATCTAATCACTTACCTATGGATTCACTCATACATGCTGTCAATGAACAATAGAACACTATCAAAATACTTATACATCTATATCGACATTAAACAACAGCACGCATCCTATTCACATATGAAGTCATCCTACTCACTTAGTGGAGAAGTGTGGCTCACTGGTTAGAGGAGGCAGACCCTGAAGCAGAGGTCAGACCCGGGACCAGGGTTCAATTCCCGACGCGGCAGGGTCTTGAGCCCAAATATCCACGGACTTGATAATTCTCGTTTCGGTGCCTACTCGAATCACGGGTTCACACTCTGCAGCTCTGGGCATTAGCCTGCTTAATCTCCACTACGGCCCCCCTGCGGCGGGATGCCTGGCTTTCACCTTGGGGAAGCCAGGACGGGTTCCCAAGGCAAGCGCCGAGATGCCTACGGGTAATCGAGCGCTATATAAGAACGCATAATAATAATAATAATTATGCAAACAATGGATCATACTTACATATTTACTTAGCAAAACACTTATACAAAGACCACTTCTTCTATTCATTTAGATAGTAAGTCATACTTAGTGAATTATAAAATCACAAGTATACAGTTATCCATACAGTCACTCACACAATCATTGTGTCTTATGTATACTTATTTATATACAACAACTGACCCATACACTGCCTTTTATTTTTCTAGTTTGTTGGACCTGTACCTTTGAGAAATATATTTGCTCATCACCACACCCATAAAGAGATTCCCTCACCCAAACTGTTAGAACATGTAGTTTTAACTTCATATATCTACTGAATCAACTATTCACACATCTTTGGACAGTCACCCCCCCCCCACCGAACCACACACACTTTCACACTCCCATACAAATACTCTATATAGAATTTCACATAGCTAGTAACCAACTGTAGAATCAGTTTACACAACAACTGACAAAGTGATACAGATATTCACACAGTTTAGTCACTATCCTTTATATTTAGTGAGACATTATAAATTGGTCAAGTGAACAGTCAATTACACTGCTACTAAATCCTCCATCCAAATATTTATTTATATATATCCACTCATTCGTCCATGTAAATTGCTACTTATATAATACATATTTAAATAACGAAGCAAACCACATTCACTGGATGATGTCATCAGTGATGTCATCAGTGATGTCATTTGAGATGTCATCAGTGATGTCACTGACCATGTCATGAATGATCTAATATGTGACATCATCAGCAGTTGATTGCGGGTGCGCGATATATACTTAGTACAACTAACTATATAGGAGCAATTTCAATGGTTTTGTATGAGTAAAATGTCCAGCTAACTATAACACCACTAAAACTTATAGTTTTTTGAGTGAATTTCAAAGGTTTTGTAAAGGCTAATTCCTAACTATATAACTCCTGAAACCAATGTTTTTTTCAGTGAATATATATATGTATATATATATATATATATATATATTACCTACTGGCGGTCGCCAGTAGGTATATATAGTGTTAAACTTGTTTTGTCAATCACTTGTGCTTGTCTGCATCTCTTAGGCTTTTTCCCCGTGTTAAACTTGTTTTGTCAATCTTTTGTGCTTGTCCATATTTCCTAGTCTTCTTCCCGTGTTAGCGCGATTTGTTTACCTTCGGTAATCACTGCCCGCTCTGTTTCCCGCCTCCCTCGCCGCCCCCGCTTCCCGCCACTACCGCCGACCCCGCCCATTTTTCCTTCTGTTCCCTCCCCGCTCCCGCCTCCCAGCTGCTCCGCCCACCCGCGCACTTGGCCTTATATGGCGACCGTGCGAACGTGCAGCGTTGACGCGCAGCGGGCGCGCCGATTGTGCGCCGAAGGCGCGCCAAAGGTAAGCCCGTCTGCGCCCGTCCGCGCCTGGACCGCGCCCAGGGCCAGGACCCCTGGCCCCCACCGACGGAAGCCGACCCGACGAACCTACAACGCCGCCGATCTCATCGCACTCAACACCGGCCGCATCCCAGGATGTCACCAAGCCGCCCCGAAGCACACCCACGGACCCTTCAGCTGCCACGCCTGCAAGTTCAGCTGCATCCGGACACACCCTGCACCAGCACTCACCAAACCGAACACCAGCAGCAGCCACCTCAAGTGCATCCTGCTCAACACCCGCTCCGTCCACAGACACGCCGTAGAACTCTGGAACCTCCTCGACACCACCGCCCCTGACGTGGCCTTCCTCACCGAGACCTGGATGAACGCCTCCTCAGCCCCAGACATCGCCATCGCCATCCCGGAGGGCTAAAAGATCATCCGGAGGGACCGCACCGCCAACCAGACGGGAGGAGGCATCGCCATCATCCACAGAGACACCATCCGCATCACGACCAACACCGACGACACCCTAACCACCGCCGAACACCTGCACTTCCAGATCCACACCAACCCGAAGACCACCCTCAGAGGCACCCTGATCTACCGACCCCCGGGGCCACGCACACGATTCAGCGAGGACATCGCCGACTTCGTCAGTCCGCATGCCCTCCCCTCCGCCGACTACATCCTCCTGGGGGACCTCAACTTCCACCTGGAGAACAACAACGACCGCAACACCACCAGCCTGATCGACAACCTCGCCAACCTCGGACTCAAGCAACTGGTAACCACCCCCACCCACCTCGCCGGACACACGCTCGACGCCGTCTTCTCGTCCAGCAACGACGTCACCTTCAGCCACGCAACAGGACTCCACTGGACGGACCACAGCTGCGTCCACTTCACCTTCAACAGATCGGCGATCCACCACCACCAACAACAGGCTGCCCGAAGAAGCTGGAACAAGATCACAGCCGACCAGCTCACCACTTCCCTGAGCCAGCACCCTCCCGCCAGCTCAGCGAACCCCAACCTGGCCGCCGACAACTTCACGAAGTGGATCAGCAACTGCGCGGACGAACTCGCCCCACTGAGAACCCCACCCAGCAGACCCTGCAGCAGAAAAACACCATGGTTCACCGACGAACTAAAGAGCTCCGAGAAAGCCTGGAGAAGGGAGCCTACCACGGACAACATGACCACCCTCAAGCTCGCCACCCGGAAACACCACCAACTGATCCGCGCCACCAAGAAAAATACATACAAGGATCGACTGGACAACAACGCCCACAACTGCAAGGAACTCTTCAACATCGTGAAAGAGCTCTCCAACCCCAGCGCCGGTAGCAATGACATCACCCCGTCGCAAGACCTCTGCAACTCCCTCGCCTCCTACTTCCACAACAAGATCGCGGACATACACAACAGCTTCAGCAACCAACCAACGCAAGCCACAACCACAACAACGCCACCCACCACCACCCTCCGCACCTGGACTCCAATCAACACAGAAGACACCATCCGCACAATGAACTCCATCCACTCCGGATCTCCGACTGACCCCTGCCCTCACCACGTCTTCAACAAGGCCGACGCTGTCATCGCACCCCACCTGCGGGACATCATCAACACTTCCTTCGACACCGCCACCTTCCCTGAGAGCTGGAAGCACGCCGAACTCAGCGCTCTTCTCAAGAAACCCACAGCAGACCCCACCGACCTCAAGAACTACCGCCCCATCTCGCTCCTCCCGTTCCCGGCCAAAGTCATCGAGAAGACCGTCAACAAACAGCTGGCAGCCTTCCTCGAGACGAACGGATCCCTCGACCCCTCACAGTCGGGCTTCCGGGCGAACCACAGCACCGAGACCGCCCTCATCGCCGCCACCGATGACATACGAACTCTGATGGACAACGGAGAAACAGCGGCCCTCATCCTCCTAGACCTCTCCGCGGCCTTCGACACTGTCTGCCACCGCACACTAATACAGCGCCTTGGCAACATCGGAATCCAGGACAAGGCACTGGAATGGATCATCTCCTTCCTCGACGGAAGAACACAGAGAGTCCGCCTACCACCGTACAAGTCAGAGGCCACCGAAGTCATCTGCGGCGTCCCTCAAGGATCCTCACTGAGCCCCACCCTCTTCAACGTCTACATGAGCCCCCTCGCGGCCATCGCACGCCAACACAACCTCAACATAATCTCCTACGCCGACGACACCCAGCTGATCCTCTCCCTGACCAACGACCCCGCCACCGCCAGAGCCAACCTGCACGAAGGGATGAGAGAGGTAGCCGAATGGATGACGACCAGCCGCCTGAAACTGAACTCGGACAAGACGGAGGTCCTCATCCTGGGCGCATCGCCCTCCGCCTGGGACGACTCCTGGTGGCCCTCCGCCCTGGGCACCGCACCCAAACCAACGGACCACGCACGTAACCTGGGCTTCATCCTGGACTCCTCCCTCTCCATGACCAGACAAGTAAACGCCGTCTCCTCGTCTTGCTTCAACATCCTGCGCATGCTACGCAAGATCTTCCGGTGGATCCCCACCGGCACAAGGAAGACGGTCACCCAGGCCCTCGTCACCAGCCGACTGGACTACGGCAACGCCCTCTACGCCGGAACCACTGCCAAACTCCAGAAGAGACTCCAGCGGATTCAGAACGCCTCGGCCAGGCTCATCCTCGACATCCCCCGACGCAGCCACATCTCCGGACACCTGAGAGATCTGCATTGGCTCCCGGTCAACAAGAGAATCACCTTCCGGCTCCTCACCCACGCACACAAAGCCCTACACGACCAAGGCCCGAGCTACCTCAACAACCGGATCAACTTCTACGCTCCCAAACGCCACCTCCGATCGGCCAACCACGCCCTCGCCGCCGTCCCCCGCATCCGAAGAACGACAACAGGAGGAAGATCCTTCTCCTACCTGGCCGCCAAGACCTGGAACTCACTCCCGACCGACCTACGCCTGACCCAAGACCACCTCTCCTTCAGGAAGAAGCTCAAGACCTGGCTGTTCGAGCAGTAACGGCATCCCCCCCCCCAACCCAGCGCCTTGAGACCCTACGGGTGAGTAGTGCGCTCTACAAATGTCATGATTGATTGATTGATTATAGTTAGGATTTTTTCTCTATGGGATTTTTGAAAATTCTATGTCTAATAACTTTGGCGTTTGTGGACGGAATTTGCTGAAATTTTCAGGAAAATGGAACATTTTGTTTCTGAGCAGCCACTGAAAATTTGGGGGGGGTTTGTCAAGGGGGGGCTGAGAAAAAAGGGGGGTCCCAAAACGTGTTTTTAACATTGAGTTTTCCATAGGGCGGTTGGCCTCACTTTTAGCCCGAACGGCTAAATGGATTTGCACGAAACTTGGCAAAATTGTAGGGACTGGTAGCCCGATGTGCCTTTGCTAGGTCTCAATATATGTGCTGCAGTGGATTTTGAGAAATTAACGTTCAAAAAAAGATATATATCTGTAACAGCGGACCGGGCAGCGCTCCAGTTCGCGTACTTTTCGCGTTACGGAGCTTTGTGAAGCGAAGCTGATTGGTTCTCCGGCGTCTGTAAACATTCCAAACAGTCCGTAGCGGCCGCCATCTTGTCTCTCGGTAGGATCGAGAGACAAGAGGAGGCCAAAGCGAAGGGGCAAATGACCATAAGGGGGCATAGTAGATCCTCCCTGACCCCCTAGGTTTGATGTGGAGGTTTTAAAAGGGCCCCGCGGGGCAAAAAAAAAAAATAATAATAATAATCGAACGGCTGAATGGATTTGCACGAAACTTGGCAAAATATTAGGGACTGGTAGCCCGATGTGCCTTTGCTAGGTCTCAATATATGTGCTCCAGTGGATTTTGAGAAATTAACGTTCAAAAAAAGATATATATCTGTAACAGCGCTCCGCTTCGCGTACTTTTCGCGTTACGGAGCTTTGCGAAGCTGATTGGTTCTCCGGCATCTGTAAACATTCCAAACAGTCCGTAGCGGCCGCCATCTTGTCTCTCGGTAGGATCGAGAGACAAGAGGAGGCCAAAGCGAAGGGGCAAATGACCATAAGGGGGCATAGTAGATCATCCCTGACCTCTTAGGTTTGATGTACCATTTTGCCAAGTTTGGTGTAATTCCGTTCAGCCATTCAGGCTGTAGACGTATCTAAATGTCCTATGGAAAATTGCATGGGGAAAACACATTTGAAAGTGTTGAAATTTAGAACCAATTAAAATGTTACTTTGGTTTTGTATTTGTGTGTGATGAAAGTTAATTGGTTATGTATATATCTAAAATGAGAGGAAACCACAGCCATTTTGTGATACTACTGTCTGAGGTATATTTGTGAGGAATTTTTGGTGCTCAATTTCTGGTGTTTGATTTACACAGTACTAACACTTCTCCTACTTTTAAAAAGGTGAGTTGTTAATTTGTAAGGGGAACTATGTTGTACACTTTAAGATAATTTGAAAAATGTTTTCTGTTATTTATTTACAGTCTTTCTGTTATACTAAATACTTGATAAAGTTAGTTTTATATTATGTATTACTAAAAACGATAAATGAAAGTGATTATTTTTTTCTGCAATTTACAGCAAGCAATTTCAAAATAAAATGGCTCACAATGAAGAGACCGTGGCAATTTCTTTTGAATTATCCACTACATTTATTGAAATTGACAGCACCAATAATGAAATATTCTCACAAGGAGGAGATGACTTGATTGATTTTTTTGATCAATCTCTTGATGGCGAATTTATCGAATGTTTGGAGACCATAGAGTCACAAGAATCATCATTGCAGACTTTTCATGAGGAGATTCCTGATGAGATGATTGAAGAGGAAATTCCTGATGAGGACATGTTACTAGTTCTTTCAAATTTTGAAAATTCAGAAGAATAAATTTATATTTAGAAATCAAAAATTGTTTGAGACATTATTCATTTTTATTTTTAATTTATGAGGTTGTAGCGAAGTGATTGTAGTATAAAATGAGACTTATAGTATAGAGTGCAACATTTTTATGTTACATGGTAAGTTTACTCATATTTACTTTCCTTGTCCCACTATATTATCTCCAATGTGTATTTGACATCTCTTCTTCATCTCCGGCCTCCTTTCTCTCACTGTCTGTGTCTGATGCATCTTATCGCTGCCATTTTGTGTAATTACAGAAGAGAGTAAAATAAAATAGTTCGGAACGTGAAAAGGGGGCACAGTAGAGTACCCCTCACCCCCTCGGCCTTTTCAGGCGGTCCCAAAAGGATCAGTTTCTGTTTTCCTGAGAGATTATGGTATGAGTTCCATATACCACAATAACTTGCATTACAACATGCAAGATATCTATCTCCTATTACCAAGTTTTGGAGATATTCGCGCTAAGCGCGAATATCTCCAAAAACTAACACCTGCCCTGAGCAGTTCTTAGCCATGTTATCCAATGGGAGGTGGATAACATGGCTAAGAGCATTAGCTCGGTAATGCATGAATATCGCTGACTTTTTAGCGATATTCATGCTTTGCGGCCGTTTTTTATCGCATTTGCGATAAACCTTGATAATAGCAAGGTTTATCTGCGATAATTTCTGACGATGCTTACCGGTAAAAAATTCGTTGCTAAGCATCGTTAGCGATAAATATCGCTTAACTTTGGTAATATGCACCAACGTCTTTTAACGTTCGATTCGAAGGAAATGAGGAAGTGTTGAAAAACATTGTCTGCGCCATCTTGCCTTTTTTGAAATGCCACACTTTTGTCGTGCACGGCAGCCATTTTAGATGCCTTGACCAGACCCACTCTCTGCACGCTGTTGATCCGTAGCATGGCTCCCCACCCTCGCAAGCATCTTCCCCAGGCACTGGTCACCCCCGCTCTCTGTCCTATGCATCGGCAATAAACCTCCCCCCATCTGCGCTGCTCTTCCCTGAGAATCACACTCTGTGCCCGCCCGACACCTCCCTTTCGCCCTATTCACTACCGCACCCTCTGACACTCCTCTTCCTCTGTGTCCGATTGTCCAGGCTATCAGCTAGCCCTGCAGATGTAGTTTATGGCCCCAGCTGTAAAGAATCACCCCTCTTCAAAGGAGTTATAGTAGATCAAGGCCCACACCCGATGAGATCCGTCAAACCACACGCGTTCCTACTATCTGAAAACCATCCTGTATTGTGATTGGGGAGAGGACCGAGCCTGAAGCGGAAGATTCCAGGGATGACTCTTTGTACATCAAAGTTTTTACAATTATGTGTCACATTAAAAATATATAGCACTCCAACAAAGTAGTAGGAATATAAAACTTTAATAACTTATAAATATATACAACAAAACAAAAACAGTAAAAACATTTAAACAATGAAGAGACCGTGGCAATTTCTTTTGAATTATCCACTACATTTAATGAAATTGACAGCACCAATAATGAAATATTCTCATAAGGAGGAGATGACTTGAATGATTTTTTTGATCAATCTCTTGATGGCGAATTTATCGAATGTTTGGAGACCATAGACTTACAAGAATCCTCATTGCAGACTTTTCATGAGGAGATTCCTGATGAGATGATTGAAGAGGAAAATCCTGATGAGGACATGTTACTAGTTCTTTCAAATTATGAAAATTCAGAAGATGTTGCCTGGGTGCCGCACTGATTTGGGTATCCGGCGTGGGGCGTCCCGGGGGGTGGGTTGTCAGTAGCGGTCTGTTGTGCGAATAGTTCCAAGGCAGCAGAACGCGCTGAAATCTGGATGGCACGAAGGTGATGTCTAGTAAGTTGCCGCCCAGCAAATAACGGCGTGGGGCGCCGCGGGGGGGGGGAGGCAGTCCAAAGTTCCGTTAAAAGGGCAAAGGAAAGGATCGGTGGTTTGAACCATCAGTCAAAAAGGGGAGGGGGTGCAACAATTTTTCCTACCGGGTCACACTGTGCTTTCACCGGAACTGAGGTCTGCAGGTTTCTAGTCATTCAAACTGAGGCTGGCGCCAGCATGGGAGCGCCGACGTCCCGCGGCTACAGTTTCGTCACTCCACGGGCGATCATGGCAGTCATTCCCCATCGGGGGTGTCTGCGGGGGTCGGGGACTCCCGCGGCTCCTCTAGAATCTTCAAGGTCGTGGAGGACTACGGTGGTGGAGTCAACCAGTGACCGGGCCATTTCTTCATGCTGGGCCCGCTCTTGCCAGGTCGACCGCCATATTGAGAGTTCGGTAGCTACTGGCGATCGCGGGGTCAAATGAGCGGACGGGCTCCACCCTGCCGGGCGAGACGTTGCAGCATCGCCACAGTGGAAGAACCCTTTTCCGGGCGCCTGGAGCGCTGAGGGTGCAGCTGGGAAGCCTCCACCTGGGGAGGCGGGAGAGGCCTGTTCGCACCGTCTCTCCCACCCAGTGCACCCCACGGCGTCTCGCTTGACATTTGTTATGGCCGGACCAGGCGATGAGGACGAGGGGGGGGGTCGGAGGCATGTGCAAGACATCCCCCCCAAGTGTTGTCGCAGCCATTATAAAAGAAAGAAGAAATGTCCCGTCCGTCTTTGGGCCGGACCTCCGGTGGATGGCGGCCGGACGCCCTTTGCTCTGGCCCCATGAACGGGTTCCTTGGCTCATCCGGTGGGGCAGGCCTTGGCGTGTGGTGCCTCTCCTGGGCCTTTGGTGCAGTGGCCTCTCCACTCCCAGGCCCTCCATGGATGCTGGCCCAGACTGGGAGAGAGAGGGTCTAACCTGCAATTCTCCAGGGTTACCGCCACCGCGGCCGGATCCCGTCGGCCTCGGCCTCTGGTTGATGGTGGCCGGACTGGGAGAGAGAGGGGAGGGTCGAGGACACGGACATTCCCCCCCTTGCAACTCTCCAGGGTGGTCGTAGCAATCCCCCTGGCCGGGTCCCGCTGGCCTCGGCCTCTCCTCCGGCTACACCCTACGTGATGATCTCCTGGCCGACGGTTGGCAGCAGGACCCGCCTTATATGTGTTGCTTCCGGCTGGGCGTAGCCGGAAACCTGTTTCTCAAACAAAGGATATTGAGGCAAATGTGGCGCATACTCTCTTCTTAACCTATTGTATTCCTTAACACAATCTAGATCCGCACAAATGTTTGTGACATCACACTCAATCAAGTACAATCCCGATAAAGTTTCCAGAATGGGGCGGATGTCTGCTGACTTGTATCTTTCCCAGTTTGCCGTTATTTGGGCGTGGCAGGCGGTGGGACAGACACGTTTTGGGGCAGTGAGGGGCGATGAAGCCTCGTTGCTTTGTGGCCGTTGCAATGTCACACTTGGTTTCTCTTACTGTTTTCAGGTTTCTTATTACGGGCTTACTTCTAACGTTTCTTGTTTCTAGGACAATAATAGGTTTTATCATTACGTATTGTTATCGTTTCTTTGTTTGTTATTTAATAAAAAGTTCATCAGTGGCCTACTGATTTTCGTTTTCCTATTCCTTTCTTTCCAGGTTGTTTCATGCTAACGTTTCTGTTAACAGGATACAGTGATCACTTCGTTATTATTGCATATGTCCTTTTCACTAGGGGTGCTCTCTGGTCGGGCCAGATGACCTATCTCTAGTAAATGGTCCGGGTGAAACAGGTGCATCAATCAGTCGGGAGTAGATAGGCATGACAGATTACAACGGGGGACAAAGGTCCGCATTACCTACCCTTTCACTATTTGCAAAGATTTTCCTACGTTTATTTGCAAACAGGGAATACCTCCAAAAAGAACCAATTCCCAAACAGTCAATGTTCGGGCAAACAATCAATCAATGAGGAACGAAATAGGCACGACGTGTTAAAGGTTTGCGTTACCTACCTTTCACTATCTGCAAAGGGAGAGAGAATATTCCTATTCTTCCTCGTTTGCAGGCAGAGAAGATCCTTAAGAGAACCAACTTCGAACAATTCAATGCTCGATTCAAACAATCAACAAGGGGTACTGTGAACACAAATGAACGCCGCTTATGTACATACACATTGCTATTTTCAACGAGTTGTTCCTAATGTTTCTATTTTAGCCAGGTCAAAAAGAGATCCCATTAGTGGCCTACTGATTTTGCTCGATTCCTTTTGTTTTTTTACACGATTTTTCGCTATCTGCAAAGACTAAACAGAGTATTGCGACTCTGTGCTTGTTTGTAAATAGAGAATGAACCAAAGAGAACAATCAATGAAATGGAGAGAGAAGCAGGCACAACGGATTACAACGGGGGCAAAGGCCTGCGTTAACTACCCTTCACTATCTGCAAAGAGAGAGTACTCCTAATAGAAATGAGGGGGGGGGGCAGCATTCAAAGCAGATCAGTGTGCATAAACACGAAAATGTTTTTACTTACCACGTACTTGACATTCGACAGCTTATGATATTTGCTATTAAAAAACCATTGAAATTCACTGAAAAAACCATAGGTTATAGACCATATATAGTTAGGAATTAGCATTTACAAAACCTTGAAAATTCACTGAAAAAACCATAGGTTATAGACCATATATAGTTAGGAATTAGCATTTAAAAAACCTTATTTTACTCACACAAAACCATTGAAATTCCATATATAGTTAGTTGTACTAACTATATATCGCGCACCCGCAATCCACTGCTGATCATGTCACATATCAGTGATGTCATCAGTGATGTCATTTGAGATGTCATCAGTGATGTCATCAGTGATGTCACTGACCATGTCATGAATGATGTAATATGTGACATCATCAGCAGTGGATTGCGGGTGCGCGATATATAGTTAGTGCAACTAACTATATATGGAATTTCATTGGTTTTATGTCAATAAAATGTCCAGCTAACTATATATGGTCTCTAACCTATGGTTTTTTCAGTGAATATATATATATATATTACCTACTGGCGGTCGCCAGTAGGTATATATAGTTAGGATTTTTTCTCTATGGGTTTTTTGAAAATTCTATGTCTAATAACTTTGCCGTTTGTGGACGGAATTGGCTGAAATTTTCAGGAAAATGGCACATTTTGTTTCTGAGCAGCCTTTGAAAATTTGGGGGGGGTTCGTCAAGGGGGGGCCGAGAAAAAAGGGGGGTCCCAAAACGCGTTTTTCCCATGTTAATTTCCATAGGGCGGTTGGCCTCACTTTTAGCCCGAACGGCTGAATGGATTTGCACGAAACTTGGCAAAATTGTAGGGACTGGTAGCCCGATGTGCCTTTTGTAGGTCTCAATATATGTGCTCCAGTGGATTTTGAGAAATTAACGTTTAAAAAAAGATATATATCTGTAAGCGCGGACCAGGCAGCGGTCTGGTTCGCGGACTTTTCGCGCAACGGAGCTTTGTGAAGCGAAGCTGATTGGTTCTCCGGCGTCTGTCAACATTCCAAACAGTCCGTAGCGGCCGCCATCTTGTCTCTCGGTAGGATCGAGAGACAAGAGGAGGCGAAAGCGAAGGGGCAAATGACCATAAGGGGGAATAGTAGATCCTCGCTGACCCCCTAGGTTTGATGTGGAGGTTTTAAAAGGGCCCCGCGGGGCAAAAAAAAAAATAATAATAATAATCGAACGGCTGAATGGATTTGCACGAAACTTGGCAAAATTGTAGGGACTGGTAGCCCGATGTGCCTTTGCTAGGTCTCAATATATGTGCTCCAGTGGATTTTGAGAAATTAACGTTCAAAAAAAGATATATATCTGTAACAGCGCTCCGCTTCGCGTACTTTTCGCGTTACGGAGGTTTGCGAAGCTGATTGGTTTTTCGGCGTCTGTAAACATTCCAAACAGTCCGTAGCGGCCGCCATCTTGTCTCTCGGTAGGATCGAGAGACAAGAGGAGGCCAAAGCGAAGGGGCAAATGACCATAAGGGGGCATAGTAGATCGTCCCTGACCCCCTAGGTTTGATGTGGAGGCTTTGAAAGGTTCTCGCAGGGCAAAAAAATATATACCGTTTTTTTAGTTTTTTTGCGTGGAGTGCGCTCGGTTCGCGAACCGGGAAGCGTTCTGGGGAGCGTACTTTCTTGAAAATTAGTGAAAAAAGTTAGAGTACAATAATAATTGTGAGTGATCAGATGTAGGGTAGCTCTGAGAAGAGCTTTTGGGTTTATGGTACATTTAGGTACTTATAAGTAGGTACCAATGCACATTCTTAAATTCAGAGTGAAAACTCTGTTGCCCTCATCTGAGAAGTGAACTCCATCTCCTCTGTAGATATCTTGCATGTAGTAACGCAAGTTATTGTTGTACAGGGAGCCCATTCCATGGTCTCTCATGTAAGCTGAAACAGATTTGTTTACATGCTTCCTCGATTTCTCAATTTGTGGACAAAATTGGTTCGACCACCTCCATTTCTGTCTTTGGCATATATTTGAATATACCAAGGCAGTCTGAGGAAAAAGTGCCATCAATTGCTCAAAGGTGTCCTTTAAAAGCATTTCCAGACCTACCCCAGTCAAAGTGCCCAAATCATTACCTCCACAGTGCACAATTAACAGGTCAGGTTTTGGCAAATGCATAAAGGTTTTCACCAATGGTATCAATTGGTGACATTTTAATCCTCTGTGGCCAAACCACTTAATTTCCACATCTTGTAAATTGAGGTTAGGTAAATTCCTGTTTTCAGCGTACCTTTGAGCCCAATAGATGTAGCTATGTCCAACAATCCAGACAGAAAACATGGCGAGAGAAGGTTCTCCTGCAGTCAGATGAAGTGTGGCAATGAAATGGCAGTTGAAAAAATGAGAGTGTAAAATGAAAAAAACTGAGGAGTTTCTGTGTTAATGAAGCAGTAAGAGTGATTGGTGGATTTTGATTGCTGAAAACAGAAAGTTAGTGTGCATGGATGAGTTCGTTGAAAGATGTATTTTGAGTGGCGAAGAAAAAATCATTAAATGAAAGAATGCTTTGGATATGCAGGTGCACTGAGAGTTCAGAGTTCAATTGCAACATTGTTGTGTGAGAGGTCTTGCAAGAGGTGGTTGCTATGCAGAAAAAGCAGAGAGGGGGCAGAGGGGGGAAGGGTTTTGCTTTGAAAAAAAGTGAGGGAAGAGTTTTGATTGGGTGACATGAGAGATCTGTGTGAGGAATTACAGCATTTCTGTGCTTTTGATAGCTGCAGACTCTGGAGTGCATACCTTTTGCTCTGCTGAAGACAAATTGGTGTGTTTCTGAGACTGTTTTGAAACTCAAAGTACTTGCTAAGGTGAGAAAAAATTTCTTTAATTTAGATAGAAAATAGTGTGCTTTAAGGAGAAAATTATGAAGAAAGTTGTGTTTTTCAAATGTTGCTTTGTCTCAAGTGTTTCACAAATAGATTTTGTTTGTTTGAGAAATTGTAATTGGAGAAAATGTGAAGTATTAGTACTGACAGGGCTTTTATGTGCATAGGAGCTGTGGAGTGTTTTCAAATTATGACTTGTAAATCGTTTTTGAGAAAAAGCAATGGTTTTAATATTGATGAGAAGGACATAATGGTGTCTGCTTCTTTATAAGGTAATTGAGAGTCTTTCCCATTTCAATGTAAGAAGTTTGTCTGTGGAGCAAATTGCTTGTAAATATGCTCCCACCTGTGCATGGCAAATTTAGATTTTGAATGTTTCCGTTACATAGGCATGTTAAAGGTGACTGAAACATGCTGCAAAGGCAATCAAAAAATGCTTTTATGTGTCTTAAGGACATTTTAAGTCATTTCCCCATGTGCAGTGTTTTCAAATTATGAGTTGAAAATCGTTTTTGAGGTAAAGGAATGTTTTCAAAATTTATGTGCGCCATATGACCCCAAATTTTTTTTTCAGGGGTGCAGCAGGGTGTTCTTGAGATACCCCTGCACCGTCGGAAAAATTCGTAATTTGCGATGAGGTAATTGCTAATCGCAAATTGCACCTTCATTCCTATGGGCCTCCTGCTGCATGGAAATGAATGGGTAATCTTGCTGAAATGCAAAGTCGAATCTGTATTTAAAAGGGTCTGCACCTCTGTACGGGTGTTCGCTATGTGAAGCACGAAAGTTTCACGGGCCGAACTCAAGGCCACCTCTCTCTGAGACAAAAGAGCTCTTATTCTTGCCATGCTGTTGAAATGTGCTCCCAAGGTTGGTATTTGTGGCCAGATTGAAAACTCCCTATGTTCATGTGTGGGAGGAAATAGAACATTTCTGCAGCAAATAACCCGTTCATTTACTGTTACGATAAAATGAATACTTTTAATTAACCCAGAACAATCTTCATTATTGAGCATCAAATAACTACCATTTTCCAAGAACTTGAACGTGGGGATGATAGCAGGAACTGGCGTGCCTTGCAACACGCAAGCCATATTTGGTCGGTGTTTGTTGCATGAACCGTGTAACTGTCTGTGCCTACACATTAGTGAATGATCTGGCGTCTCAGTGCATTCCTCTCCATTCAGATAAAGTTCTTGATCATCTTTGAAAATCTGTATGTGTATGGAAGCGACCAGACTTGATGAAGAAAACCACTACCTAAAGGTTAATAACGACCTATTGGTATATATTTCATACAATTTGAAAACTTATATAAAGCAAAAGGCAGCGTTATTAAACCGTGGATAAGGCACGTTGCCAAAGCAGTCAACCTTTTGGATTTATACTGGAAATGTTAAAGGAAGAATTACGGAGTAGGGCCTGTAAATCTTTAATAGACAACGAGTAAAATTACTCCAACCATCGTATTCCTCTAACTCCGGGATAGTAGGGGTGTTTAATTTTTTAGAAGTAGCCAATCCAAAGCATTTGGTCTGGGAAATTGTTTCATTCACAAACAACATATGTTTTGGGATGAGACATGCACGGTGGAAAGCCTCAGTGCCTTGTACCTGCCAGGTTCGTGAACCCCAAACTGATGTAGATCCTGGATATTTTTACTCTGTATTACGTTAGCATGGTCTCATTACTGGTTTAAACGCCATTTTTCCTTTTTTGTAACTTCTGCACACGACACTTAGTTGTTGCTTTAGCTTTCAGCCTACCTGCGTCAAGATCTATGCCTGCTTCAAGCAGGCGCAGGGTTTTGATGTAGCTTTGTCCTATCTGATTGTAAATGCGGCACACCGTGGGTGGCAGAGCAGCGGTGCACGTTAACTGGTGCATCCCTGGGGATGTGCTAGTTAATATAAATCTGCCCCTTTACATTTAATTATGTGCAGGGGACACAGAGTAGGTGAGGTTTATCCAAGGTTAAGAAGAGATGAGTCCTGTTCAGTGAAAAATTGAAGATAGGCTTCAGTATATTATATACTTAAGTAGTGTGTTAAGTTTTTGATGACTGTTATTAATTTACTGTTGGGTAATAGTGGTTAATAACATTTTTTATTATATTTTACCACAGATTCAACTGCACATTATTTCAAGATTTTAGGATGCCTAGCAAAGAAAGAGTAAGAAAGGCTGGAAAACGTCAAAGACAGCAGGAGCATGGAATATTGCAGCAGTCCTCTAACAAAAAGATTTGTCAAGTCACCAAGAAAGCACCGGGTAAGAGTCGAAAAACAGTCATAAGAAATATGTGTAGTAAAAAAAATATTACTACAGAAAATGTTTCACTCCAGAAAAGGAGACCGAATTCAAATGGTAAGGAAAGGCCAATGAGAAATGTTACTGCTAGAGTAAGAGATAACTCTATGCATGAAAGTAGAAGGAAACAACAGTTTAGGGATATTCGTAAACGAATGTTCCGCAACAGGATAATTGGGAATTTGTTAAAAAATATTAAGAAAGGTCAGCAGAAAGTGGTTTTTTATAAGAGAAAAAAAATAGTTGAGAAAGTTATTGATCAGGCCTTTGAAATTAAACGTAAGTTATTTATTTTGACAATCAATAGAATTAGGAAGCTAAACAAGGTAATTTATGATTTCAAAAGAAATAGTAGATGGAAGAGAATAGTTAATCGTAGTAATTTTTGTGAAGTTTTTTCTGGAGAATGGATGCATAGTTCAAGCTCTGAGGCATTTTTTAATGAGGAGAGTTATTTCCAGGATAATGATTTGGTGCATGCAGTTGACACCAGTGGTCGAGCTTATGAAGTGAAAGATGGTTGTCCAGTTGAAAAAGAAAAACTTGTGAGAACAGAGATAGAAGAGGTGTTAGGTAATGAGGTTTTAGGGAGACGTCCTAAGGGTCCTGTGTACACCTGGAAGTGCAGTAGTATTTGCAGTGTACGACAGGATTCCATCAATTTGCTTTGTGATTTTATACGGTCATTTAGTAAGAAAAGTTTGAAGCAGAAAATGAAGTTGTTGCAAGAATTAGATCCTTGCAGAGTGAGAGAAGTGATAGGTTTGCATGGTCATTCACTGGCTTGTCTTTCCAGGAGAGTATGCCAGAGTGTTTTTCATCATTTCAGGATGCTAGCAGTGCATCATAATAAAGTGAGGAAATTAGTTAGAATGTTGTATTATGCTAAGAGTCCAGCAATTATGCTAAAACAATTATGCGCTGCTCTTTTGCATGGTTCTGAAATAGATGTGAAAAATATATGTGAAGAAATTGAGTTTTGTTACTTTGGAAGTAAAGAGGAGAATGTTGAAATTGACCAAGAAGAAGAGAGTAATGTGGAAGATAGTGTACAGGTTTCCAGTACAGATAATTTCCAGAGGGAAATTGCGACGTTTGAGGTGAAATCAAGTGAGAGGCCAAATTTCACTTGTGTGTGTTGTCGACGCACTTATTATAAGAATCAGACTAAGTTAGTGGATTTATATGGAAAAAGTGAAAGGGAAAATAATAGTGAATGGAAGGATTTTACAACATACTTGATGGTAGAAAATTGTTTTGATTTGGGATTGGATCAACGTGTGTGTACTTATTGTTGTAACAAATTAAATCAAAACCAGATGCCTGCTAGAGCAGTTCATAATAATCTGGAATTGGTTGAAATTCCTTCTGAATTGAAGGATTTAAATACTTATGAATCTATTTTGATTCAAAGTATCCATCCCTTTCAGGCTATTGTAAGAATGGAGCCAAAGACAGGGAAATTGCCTCCATCAGATTTACAGAGAGGATTAAAGGGAAGAGTTGTTTATTTGCCTCTAGATTTGAAGAAAAACATTAACACAATTGGAGTAGAAAAAGTGGAAGAGGAACCTCTGGTTATCTTAGTTAATGGGGTTCCGACAAAGAATAAGAAAATATGGCAAGATTTAGTAGATGTTAGGAAAGTCAAAAGGGCAACATTGTATTTGAAAAAATATAATAAATACTATAAAAATGTATATGTTGCAGAAGAGGAAGTAAGTGAGGAAGAGGATAGCGATTTGTGTGCTGGTCAAATTGAGAAAGTAGAACCCTGTACTAGTGAAGAAATATATGAACATTATAGTGTTCATCCTTTGCATTCCAAGGAAGTCATGGGGAATGCTATTGAGTTGTTTCAAATGAAACAAGCGAAAGGGAGTCCCATTAGTGTTTGGGAGGAAAGTTTGGAAGCTCGGTGTTTCCCACAGCTTTTTCCAACAGGTCAGGGAGGAAGATATGATGAGCGACCTCATCAAATTCCTGCTTCTGAATACCGGACTTTGCGATTGTATGCAGGAGATCCTAGGTTTCGACAATGCATTCCTTATTTGTTTCATCTCCTGTTTGAAAGCGATCTGTCTGGACTGTCATATGCAGTGAACCACATCTTGAAAAGTGGTATACACATGCAAAACATCTCGGCAAGTGACTTTATGGATAAAGTCAATGTCCAAGACAGTATTTTGGATTCTCACCTGATTAATCTCATGGCGTGTCAGCGTGGTACTAATGAGTACTGGTACCGTCGTCATGGTGATTTAAAATGTATGCTGAGGAACTTAGGAACTCCCACATGGTTCCTCACTTTGAGCTGTGCTGAGTATGGCTGGGAAGACTTACTTGAATTTCTACGAGAGGCAAATGCTAACGTAGAAAACATCGAATTCAAGACACCCGGAGAACTGTGCTCTTTGGATCCAGTCAATGTATGTAGGTACTTCAATCATAGATTTGAAGGTATGATGTCTTTCATCATGAATAAGAAGAATCCACCTCTTGGAGAGGTGTTGGATTTCTTCTGGAGGAAGGAGTACCAAGCAAGAGGTGCTCCTCATATACATATGTTGCTGTGGATCAAGGATGCACCTAAATTTGGAACGGATGCAGACGACTCAGTGATGAGTTTCATAGAACAGTATTCTACGTGTGCTGTTCCAAACGCAAAGGAGAAAAAAAGCCTAAGAGAAAAAGTTCTACGTTTCCAAAGCCATCGATGTGGAAAGTACTGTCGTCGTAAATTCCGGAACAAAGACAAGTTCTACACCAAATGTCGTTTCGGCTTTCCACGATCGGTGATTTCTAAAGGAAGAGTGAACAGTTTGATGTCTTCGCTGCGACATAATGTGATGAAGAAATCACCTAAAAACACATACAATTTGAAGAGGAACGAAGAGTCTAAGTACATCAACGACTACAACCCGGTGATTTTGTCCATGTGGAATGCTAACATGGATATACAGTTTGTGGCTGATAACTGTATGGCTGTGGCTAGGTATGTGACATCTTACATCACCAAAAAAGAGAAGACAGAATTGAAGGATATGTGGGAGGACATTTCCCATGAAAAGAGCCTCAGCAAGAAGTTGTACAGTTTCAGTCTGAAGATGTTGTCGCATCGAGAAATCGGAGCTTACGAATGTTCTGACCGGTTGTCTTCAGCAAGTCTCTATGCCAAGTCCAGGAGTATCGTTTGGGCGAGTGTTGGTCTTGCTGCAACGCGTAATCGAGTTCTGAAACCTGTGCGGGAAATTGAGTATTTGGCGGAAAAGGAGCCAAACAGTACCGACATTTTGAAGAGCAACATGTTGGATACATATTATCCAAATCGAAGCAGTCACCTCGAGAATGTTTGTCTGTATGAGGTTCTGCAAAATTACATATTCAAGAGGAACATCAAAGAAGATACTGAGAAAGGAGTGTATGCTGTAATAGGAAGTGAGGGATGTCTGGTCAAGCAAAGAAAATGCCACTTGATAAACCATCGAAAATTGAGTGGCGAATCTCCTGAAAAAAAGGAGTTTTTCTATTTAGCACTTTTGCAACTTTTTAAGCCTTGGCGTGCAGAAGAGGAACTGCTTGGAGATTTCCTCTGTTACGAAGACTCTTTCAATGCTGCCAAGGAGACCATAGAATGTCCTGCTTTTCCCAAATATGTAGAAATGTTGAATGTGGAAATTGAGCAGGAAGCAACGATTGCAGCCGAGATTGCCAGAGACAGTTCTCAGGACAGTCAGAGTTCTGCTTCATTGAGTCAGGATCCACTAGGAGGACCTCTTATCGAAAATGAAGCTGCCACTGCTATGAATGAAGTGGAAAGAGCCATGGCACATGCTCAGGAGGATGCGGTTAACTTAGAAGAGTTGGAAAGACAACTCAACGTTGAGCAGAGGAAAATATATGACGAACTTACCATGCAAATTGATCATGGATTAAGTCATGATAAGAAAGAGTGCTCATGTACGTCGTTGAAGCCTGTCCGACTGTACGTGAGTGGAGAAGCGGGAACTGGAAAAAGTTTCCTTATTAAAGCAATTTCATGTTATTTGCAGGAAAGGACAGAGTCATCGCTGTCTTGTGTTGTCACCGCTCCAACTGGACTGGCAGCACATAACATTAAAGGGATTACTTTACATCGTTTACTGATGCTGCCAGTGGAGCATGACAACAAATTAGAATATCACAAGCTATCTGGAGATGCTTGTTTTGAAGTTTCAAGAGTCTTGAGGAAAATGAAACTTCTTATCATTGACGAAGTAAGCATGGTTTCCAATGTTATGCTTGCCTTTGTGCATTTGAGAATGCAAGAAGTTCTCAAAACAGAGTATGATGTGTTATTTGGTGGCAAACACATCATTGTTTTTGGAGATCTTCTGCAGCTGACACCAGTGAAAGGGCAACCTGTGTTCAAAATGCTCATGCATGAAGATACCAGGAAGTGCTTAGGGAGTATTGGCAACGTCAATATATGGTTAAACTTCAATTATGCTGAACTGCATGAAAATATGCGTCAGGCAAAGGATGAAGTTTACAAGACTATTCTACAAGATGTTAGAATTGGAAAAGTGACCGAGCATGGGAAAGAAGCTTTACATGCACGATTACTGACAAATTTATATCCAGACGAAGATGTTGTGCCTGAGAATATTTTTCAGAAAGTTACTGAGAAAAAATCTGGAATATGTTTGATGCCAACTCTTGCAGAATGTGCCAAATTCAACAACAAAATGTTGCATTTAGAAAAGCAAGAGATTGTGAAATTGGAAGCTATTGACAGAGTAGAGCATATGGGATCAACAATTATTTTGTCTGAGAATCTGAAAACAAAATTGGATTCATTAGAGAAGAGTATATCTAAAACTGCGGGTTTTGAAAAGACTCTGAATGTGTGCTTGAACTGCCGTATAATTTTAAGAAGGAATTTACATGTTGAAAGAGGTCTGGTAAATGGATCAATGGGTAATGTTGTTGATTTTGTGAAATACAGAAATAGAGATGGAATTGAATTTTTAAAAATTAAATTTGATGGCATTGAGGAAGTACAGCTAATTGCTCGTTGTTCTGCTAGATTTTTGCTTGTAAAAGACTTATATGTTCGTCGTAAGCAGTTTCCTGTTTGCTTGGCATATGCGGTGACAATCCATAAATCGCAAGGTTTAAGTGTAGACTGTGCATTGGTGAATATTGGCAGTTCTGTGTTCAAGGAGGGTATGGCATATGTGGCATTGTCACGAGTTAGGACTTTATCGGGATTGTACTTGATTGAGTGTGATGTCACAAACATTTGTGCGGATCTAGATTGTGTTAAGGAATACAATAGGTTGAGAAGAGAGTATGCGCCACATTTGCCTCAGTATCCTTTGTTTGAGAAACGTGTGGTAGGCCGGAAACGAAGAAATGTGACCAATACTGGGGAGGTTGTAGCAAAAAGACGAAAAGTTGATGAACCTGAAATTATAAGCAGAAACAAAAAGGATTCTGTTGAAGATGTTGTTGGTTTTCAATTTGAAAACAGTTCTGGTGTCAACTGCTATGCTAATGTAGTGGTTAATGTTGTCTTTTCTCTAGAAACTTTAAAAGAACAGATTGTGGTCAATTCGGATCAAAGATTTTGCAGTTTGTTAAATTCTTTGTTAGAGAAATGTAGCACTGATAGAACAAACATAGAAAGTGTGTCTGAAATTCGAAATCTGTTAGACAGATGTTCAGGCCAAACACAATTCTCTCAAAATAGTCAGCAAGATTGTCAGGAGTTTTTAATGTATATGCTTGATGTATTGCATGATGAAGGTGTAGATGTAGATCACCTGTTTGGGCTTTCTTATCAATGGCAGCATGACTGCGAGAACTGTAGGGTATCAGCTACTACTAGTGTAGACTCAGAAAGATTTATATATTTAACTTTGCCAGACAGTAAATCAGTCTCTTTTAATAAGCTAGTAAAAGCAGCTGATCACAACATGGAGTGTAGCCAATGTAAATCTGAAATGATGTCCACTTTATTTATACGAACATATGGCCAGTATGTCATTTTAATGTTCCAACGATGTAGGCCTGATGGAACAAAATTGACAACTTTAATTAAAAATTTTGTGGCTTCACAGTTGTCAATATCAGGAAGGACTTTTGTAACTGTAGCAATTATATATCATGATGGTCCTTCAATAACATCAGGACATTATACAGCTTATTTAAAGTGTAGAAATGGCTGGTCATTCTGCAATGATTCTGTTTTAATTTTCAAAAAAAAATTGCCATATGACCTTAAAAACTCTTACCTGGTGTTTTTAAAACCAAAATTTTAGGGAAAGAATCTCGGGATGTGCTCTGAGGAATTTCAAGAAGTTCTTATGGCTCCTACACTATTTGGCCTTGAGGATAAGTGTAGTACAGAGACATAACTTTTTACCATAACACTGGACGTTATTGAGAAATACGTGCACTTTGAATGAGTTCAGAAAAACTATTTCTTTTTATAAGCTAATTGAAGCAGCGAATCAAAACATGGAGTAGAGGGAATGTAAGTCTGCAATGCTGTCTACTGTTTTACATTGCTTTGTGATTAAAAGTGATGTAGAGAATTAAATAATTGTACTAGTCATAAAGGTAGTGTAAGTCTGCTTCATAGTAAGCAGTATCAGTGTGATAGGAAATGTAGAACATGATTGAGCAAGAAGGGGAAGATATTACTAGTCCAGGATTGTGTAAATGATCTTCAACATTTTAATTCTGAAAGTTGCGGAAATGCGAAAAGACGGGATTGGCTTACAAGAAATCCAAGAGTTATACATGGCTCTGACACGATTTGGCCTTGTGGAATCGTGTGGTAGAGAGCGAGAAGTCATTTATTGTATGTAACATGTTTTTGAAAACAATGGAGGTTTTCTTTCAGAAAGTGGCGGGTTGAAAGTAATAACAGCACAACAGAGTGTAAGCTGTTCATAGGACATCCTTGGCCGTCATGGAAAGTAAGTTAACTTTAAGGAGTTCTGAATTCTGATTTGTAATGTATGGGTTTTTTAAACACAATCATTTTGATTGTGTTTTTTTTTCCCCGCTGTTATATGATGAATACCTTCAAGTCACTGTTTTAGTGAAATTTGATACATTCTGAGAACAGCAAAAATAAACCATTTAACATGTATAATTAATTCTGTTCTGTTTGCATTTATGATGTACATGTAGAACTGTGTAGGAGGCATGGAGAAGGTGAGGCTTCTGTCAGTGTCAAAGTTGTTGCATACAGTGCTCATATTCTACGTAGTCTTTTATATTTCATTACTTTCACTGTTTCTGACAGATCTAAAAATTTTTTTTTTAAAAGAACAGTAAGTATAAGGGAAGGAAACAGACAGTTATGTTAAAAGAAACACAGCTATAGGGAATAAACTAGGGATACTGTTACCCGCAATCCTCTGCTGATGATGTCACTGAGCATGTCATGAATGATGTAATATGTGACATCATCAGCAGTGGATTACGGGTAATAGTATCTCTAGTTTACTCCCCTATAGCTGTCTTTCTTTTAACATAACTGTCTGTTTCCTTCCCTTATACTTACTGTTCTTTTTTATAAAAAAATTTTTTTGGTTCGCTTCCGGTTCGCGTACCGGGGAGCGAACTGGGAAGCGAACTAAGAGAAATAGAGGTTGGCACAGTTGCAAATATTGTACCAATTTTTTTATAACGGGGAGGTAGTTCTGAAAAGAACTTTTTTTTAAATTGTTTTTGTTGTTTTATATTTTTTTTATTATTTTTCTGAACATTTTTTTTACTTTTTTTGAATTTTTCTGAACAGTTTTATATTTTTTTTGTTTTTTTTTCGGAGGGGGCAACGAAAACGATTCATTGTAAAGGGCTCAACAGGAGGAAGAAAACAAAAAAAAGAATTTATTGTTTGGGGAGTTTCGGACAAACATGAGCATGATTGTTAATAGCTCTGTTGATCAGAGTGATGCTACTTTCTGCGTAGCAAATGATTCCACTGCAATGTACGCAGACTTGTTTTACTTCACGAAATCTCGTTTGTATATTTGGCACCATCTCCCTGCCCTCTGGTCCCGTTACTTCCGGTACAACAGATCTTCTGGCCATAATAGGGAGATTATCTAGGTCGTCCTGTTCCTCTTCTTCCTCTTCTTGCTGAATTATAACTTTAGCAGGTGGTCCACTCTTCCTTGGATGTGGTGGAGGTGGTGGGGAAGCACCAGCTGAAGCTAGTAAAGAAGCCATTGCTCACTGGTAACAAAGGGTCTTTCTCTCACAATGATGAAAGTCAGAGTGAGGAAAGAAGGAGGGATTTTCACCATTTGGGAAAAAAAATAGTTCTCAACCAATGAAAAGTGTTCATTTTAGATCATATGACCTAGTCTTACATCATTAGGAAACCGAAAGTGAAATGAACCAATGAAAAGTGTTATTACCAAGTCACATGACCTGCTGTGTTTACGTTACGCGCTTTGCAGGGCCTCCCGGTTTGCTTCCAGAAACCTGTGCTTTGCGACTCGGTAAGCGTACGAGTTCGCTAACGTAGCACGTCATATGACGTATCACGCGACAACGCGAAACGTCATGCGGACGGGAGGCGTCACGATGTTGTTTTCTAACGCGGCAGTTGCGGTAAAGAAACGTTTACCGGCTCGCGGTCTATTTCGCGGCATCAAGGTCACCTAACGGGAAGCTTCCCGATTCGCGAAGCGGGAACGAAGAAAAAAAAATATTTAAAAAAAAAATTATTCATAAACATATAAAATATATTTTTGGATTTAAAGAAGAATACATTTTACAGCTACAGATATTAGCTGTTAAAAAACCAATGAAATTCACAGAAAAAACCATAGGTTATAGACCATATATAGTTAGGAATTAGCATTTACAAAACCTTGAAAATTCACTGAAAAAACCATAGGTTATAGACCATATATAGTTAGGAATTAGCATTTAAAAAACCTTATTTTACTCACACAAAACCATTGAAATTCCATATATAGTTAGTTGCACTAACTATATATCGCGCACCCGTAATCCACTGCTGATGATGTCACATATTACATCATTCATGACATGGTCAGTGACATCACTGATGACATCACTGATGACATCTCAAATGACATCACTGATGATATCTCATTTGACATCAATGGTCACATCAATGATGATATCATTAATGTGACAATACAATGCATCTCCTCACACTTTAATATAACCTCTGTTACACCCAGTGTTAAATACAGAGTATAATTTTTGAAACCATTGACACACCAATACTAGTTACTACATACCCACTCACTGATTCCTACGTCTACACACACATTCACTCATTCACCCATACAATCATTCATACATACAATCACTCATCTTTACAACACTATCATATGCCCTCATACACCTATACAGACACTCACACTCTGCCACTCATCCATGGAGTTACTCACACACCTAGTCAGTCCTGTAAAGAATCAATCACAGTTCCATTTTCTAATCTACACAGTTAAACATAGAGTACCTTACATTTTAAAACATATACTAACACATACTTACTCTCTTATAGAATCACTGATACAAGTACACATTGATCTGCACAGAGTCACACACCTCCCAGCCAGTCATACACACACTCAGTCTCCCATACAAATACTTGTGCAACCAATCAATAACCCATATAGCTACTTATATAGCTACTGATCAACACATGCAGCAGCTTGCACAACAACAGACATGCTGATGCACACTTTCAGACAGTTTAGTCACTAACCCGTGCATTTAGTAAGACGCATTTAATCACTCACTCATACAGTCAATCACGCACCTACTAAAACCTTCATTGAGACACTTATACATCCACTCATTCTTCAATATGTAAAACATATTTAAACTTTACAGAAACACATAATCACTGGATGTTGTCATCAGTGATGTCATTTGAGATGTCATCAGTGATGTCATCAGTGATGTCACTGACCATGTCATGAATGATGTAATATGTGACATCATCAGCAGTGGATTACGGGTGCGCGATATATAGTTAGTGCAACTAACTATATATGGAATTTCAATGGTTTTGTGTGAGTAAAATAAGGTTTTTTAAATGCTAATTCCTAACTATATATGGTCTATAACCTATGGTTTTTTCAGTGAATATATATATATCTCAAAGACAGGAAGAAGCAAAACTGCCGTCCCGGGTCCCCAGGAAAGCAGACAACTCCACGAATCCAGTATTCAGGCAAAGGTTTTATTAAGCAACGCTTAACAGAGAAAGAAAACTGACGCGTTTCGGGCGGGGTGCCCTTGATCACAGTCAATTAAAACCCCTCACACCTGAACTTTTAAACTGCGTGTGCAAACCATGTGACACCTATAGACATGGAAGACATACTATCACTACATATATTCTGGCAAATGTTCGGGAAAAGGGGGAAACAAAGACACATGATGTTAATGTGGCTTAAAATTGCCTGACACAAAGTAAAATTTGATTTCTGAATGAATTCAGAATAAACTAGTGACACAGATTCTAACCGCATAAATGCCTAATGTCACATATTTCTGAAAGTTTTCAAGGGCAAAAGTAGTAAAGATTCTATCATTTATGTATATCAACAGTAAAGGAATAAATTGAATAAAGTAAATACCATGATTGCGTCACGAACTAACCCACATTTTTTAAACTAAATATGTTGACACTATTAATAATCAATATCTATACAGGAATATATATATACACCCATAAAAATTAATGTCACTCATATATATACATATAATTGTCGTCAGTTTACTCTATATACAAACGACCATATTTCATATGTACATCTGTGTTGGAGATACTATGTTCAGTGGATGATATCTTGATACTCAATAAATACTGTACAAATATATACAAATCTACATAAAAATCAAACAATTCATGCCCTGTTTGTGAGTAGGTGGGGACATCGTTAAAATAAAGATGGCAACCCCACCTAACGGTACTTGCTAAGGGGACATCAAACTACTGATGGCAGCCCCTATTTTCCCAAACAGCTCTCCTACGTCTAATAGTATGTTTACCCCAACAAAATTACTGGGATTGTGTACCCAACATCTAGTGAGTAACAACATGCAAAAATAAACATGAATAAACAAAATCATTGAATATGGTTTGACTTTGAATATGGTAGTTGTGCATACATCATACTCCAACATACAGTAATGGTAAATTTAATTCAAATTTCAAACGTGAAATATATACAAGGGGCGAGGTGAGGGAAAGTAAGACAACTTATTGAAAAACAGAAAAAGGGGTGTATATAATGGTTAATTATGTTTAGTGAATTAATATGGTGACCTAAGTGGGGAGGCGGACTTCATTAATGAATTTTTAGGCAAAAGAATACACAATGCCTCCTAATACCAGATGTTACAATAAGGCTTGTGTATACAGGGTATAGTGACTTTACAAGAAATGATATAGGTCCTCAGTGGTATTCAACCCATTTGGGACCTTAGTATCTAGCTCTAATATCATTCTGGATTCCAGTTGGCGAAGTAATTTGTCTCTGTCTCCTCCTCTACGAGGACGAGGCACAGAGGCAAGGACAAAGTAGCTGAGACTTTCCAGATTGTTATTATGGACACTTTTAAAATGTCTCGCCACCGGGTAGGCATTGTCATTATTTACAATTGCTCGGAGATGCTGTAAGATCCTGACGTGCACCGCAAGCCGAGTACTCCCAACGTACCTCAGGCCGCAAGTGCACGTCAGGACATACACAGCAAACTCCGTTCTGCAATCGTATTTGCCTTTGATTTTGACAGGCGTGGGACTGAAGGGAGTCATGTAAGTACTGGTGTTTACACCAAACCTGCATGCCCGACAACTAGAGCATTTAAAAAAGCCCTGATGTTGCGGGAACCAAGTTTTCGGTTTGAGGATTTCGGGAAACGCATTGGTAACATGATTTCGGAGGGTCGGCCCTCTCCTAAAAGTGATTCTAGGGTTATCAGGGAGGTCAGATGCTATCACATTGTCAGTTTGTAATATCGGCCAGCTTTTGGTAAGGATTGATCTAATTTTCCTGTTCTGGCAACTGTACGGTGTGATGAATCTTAATTCAGATTCTTCAGAACTAGCTTCGGTGGTTGGTTTATCACTGTTCTGCTGTAGAAGGCATTCCCTAGATTTTTTATTAACCTTTTGAACTGCCCTCTTTAAAGTGTCAGCATGATACCCTCTCCTCCTGAATCTGCTTAGTGCTTCATTAGTGCATCTCTCTAACTCATCCTCACTGCTGCAAATTCTTTTTAGACGGAGCAGTTCTCCATAGGGAATGTTTTCTATTGTGTGCTGCGGATGAGAACTGCTGGCGTGCAGAGTTGCATTGCCAGCAGTGGTCTTTCTATGAAGGGTAGTTGCAATCTTGCCCGATTTGTGATATACCCTTACATCTAGAAAATCAACTGATTGTTCACTGATGTGGTGAGTGAATTTTAGATTGTAATCATTGTTATTAAGTTGATCAATGAACGCAAGTGCACTGGAAACATCTCCCCTCCAAATTAAAAACACGTCATCTATGAATCTTACCCACATCTGGACATGTTCTTTAAAAATCTCTTGTAATGTTCCCATGAGGACCTGCCTCTCCCAAAACCCCACGTGAAGACACGCGTAGCTCGGGGAGAAGCAGGCCCCCATCGCCACCCCTCTCTGCTGCAGATATATTTCCTTGCCAAACATAAAGAAATTATTGTTGAGACTCCATGCTGTTAATGCAATGAGCATTTTACTGTGGTTGTAACAGTCAACCGGCCTGGTCCCTAAAAAGAACTCCATGGCCTTCAAACCTTTCTGATGTTCAATGCTCGTATACAGAGCCTCAATGTCTAGCGTAATTAGCAGAGAGTTATCTGTCCAGGTGGTGTTGTGGATTCTATTCAAAAAATGTCCCGTATCTTTAATGTATGTAGGTAGTTTCACCACCAAAGGTTGCAGGAAATAGTCAATATACTGAGCAAGGTGTTCACCCATACTGTCTATAGCTGATATGATTGGCCTTCCCGGTACGGGTGTTACTTCCTTGTGAACTTTGGGTATTAGATAAAAACCAGCCATGCAGGGTAATTCGACATGCAGGAATTTAAATTCTTGAATGGAGATTAAACCCTCCCTTTTGTACTGAAGGAGAAGTTTTCTCAATTTGTCCCTTGCTTTGTCGTACATTTTGACATCTGCTTTTGTGTAACATGATGAATCCGAAAGCTGTTTGGTGGCTTCAGCAATATATTGTTCCTGTGGCCATATAACAATATTGCCGCCCTTATCGGAACTGCACACTATATTGCGATAGTCGTTTTTTAGTCTAGATACAAAGTCCCAGTATTGTTTTTCCTTGTCATATTTAATCCTGCCACGGGGTTTGACCTGGTGGTGTAATTTCTTCAAATCTGATATTACCACATCATGAAATGAATCTATTGCATCCTTAGGCATGATGGGCATAAATGTAGATGATGGTTTAAATGGGCTTGATCCTGCTCCCATCTGTGGGATTGCAGCAGATCTTAGTTCTTCCTGAGTCGATATATTATCATCCATGTCATTTGTACCTTGATCCAACTGGCACAGAGTGAGTAACCCTCTTACGTCACTAGCTTGGAGATTGGAGATGGTTGGTGTCGCTGAGTCTGATTCCGTTGTGCTTGAATTCTGCTTGATTTTAAAGAATTTAGACAGCTTGAGCTTTCGAATATAGCGGAATATGTCTATTCTCGTGGTTGAATAATTAAAGTCCGTCAAAGGACAGTACGTTAACCCAAGACTAAGTAATTGCTGTTCCGCTATCGTTAACGTTTGGGATGAGAGATTGATTATTGTTTTTTCGTTTGATTTTTCTTCTTGTGCCAGAATTTTTTCTTTTTGTTGTTGTTTCTTGCATCTGTTTTTTCGGCGTCGCTCTTTCCTGCGCCGATTGATTCTGGCCCTTTTTTCTGCTGTTTTTGTTGCTGATTGCGTGGACGCAAGGTTTGCAATCGGGCGTTGACTAAAAAATCAATTTCTTCGCCCAAATCAAGAACCAACAAGGGCTCATCCCCATCTTCACCGGTTGTTGAATTCTCGCTGTCAATACTGCTCAAATTGGAGTTGGAGTCACTTGTGCTAGGTAAGTGCTCTCTTTGTTGCTCTCTTGTGCCTAGTTGGCTTGAGGATGCTCCCCCGTCAGTTAGCGGCAATGCCTTGTTTTGATTAATTTTCAAGCGCTTGGCATCCTCAAACTTGCGTGCAAACGTGTAGATTTTACCATGCTCGTAATCATCTTTATCACGTGCAAATTTCCACGCTTTACGGGTTTTGATTTTTTCCTCATGTCCATTTACTCTCTCCTGAATTTCCTTTCTTAATGAGGTAATTAAATCATTTGGTTCAAATTTGAGCAATATATGTATATATATATATATATATATGTATATATATATATATATATATATATATATTACCTACTGGCGGTCGCCAGTAGGTATATATAGTTAGGATTTTTTCTCTATGGGATTTTTGAAAATTCTATGTCTAATAACTTTAGCGTTTGTGGACGGAATTGGCTGACATTTTCAGGAAATTGGAACATTTTGTTTCTGAGCAGCCCCTGAAAATTTGGGGGGGTTTCGTCAAGGGGGGGCCGAGAAAAAAGGGGGTCCCAAAACGCGTTTTTCCCATGTTAATTTCCATAGGGCGGTTGGCCTCACTTTTAGCCCGAACGGCTGAATGGATTTGCACGAAACTTGGCAAAATTGTAGGGACTGTTAGCCCGATGTGCCTTTGCTAGGTCTCAATATATGTGCTCCAGTGGATTTTGATAAATTAATGTTTAAAAAAATATATATATCTGTAACAGCGCTCCGGTTAGCGCCCCGGTTCGCGTACCTGACGCGTAATGGAACTTCGCGAAGCGAAGCGGATTGGCTCTCCGGTGACTGTCAACATTCTAAACAGTCCGGAGCGGCCGCCATCTTGTCTCTCGGTAGGATCGAGAGACAAGAGGTGAAGAAAAACGAAAGGGGAAATAATGAAAGGGGCAAGGTAGACCCCTCCTGACCCCCTAGGATTGATGAGGGGGCAATAAAAGTTCCCGCGGGGTAAAAAATTAAAAAAAATTAAATTTCCGTTTTTTCGCGGTAGAGGCGCGCCCCGATTCGCGGACCGGGAAGCTAACCGATAGCGTAACGGGAGTCTGCCATCTTGTGTTTCGGATGAATTTAGACACAAAATGGAGGATAAAGAATGTTGGGAAAGGGTATAAGGGGGCACAGGAGATGTATCCTGACCCCCTAGGTTTTCTAAGGGTGGCTGAGGAGGCTCATATATGTCGAAAAAGAAAAAAAAATTGAATTTTTTGCGAGGTTAGCTGCCGGTACGCGAACCGGGTAGCGAACCGGGAAGCGAACAAAAGTGAAAATTAGTGAAAAAAGGTACATTTGAAATTTTAGAAGAGTAATCATAGTTAAGGTAGCTCTGAAAAGAGCTTTTGGGTCTGTGGTAGATTTAGGTACTTATAAGTAGGTACCAATACATAGTCTTAAATTCAGGATGAAAACTCTGTTCCCCTCATCTGAGAAGTGAACTCCATCTCCTCTGTAGATATCTTGCATGTAGTAACACAAGTTATTGTTGTACATGGAGCCCATTCCATGGCCTCTCATGTAAGCTGAAACAGACTTATTTACATGCTTCCTCGATTTCTCAATTTGTGGACAAAATTGGTTCGACCACCTCCATTTCTGTCTTTGGCATATTTTTTAATATACCAAGCCAGTTTGAGGAAAAAGTGCCATCAATTGGTCAAAGGTGTCCTTTAAAAGCATTTCCAAACCTACCCCAGTCAAAGTGCCCAAGTCATTTCCTCCACAGTGCACAATTAACAGGTCAGGTTTTGGCAAATGCAAAAAGGTTTTCACCAATGGTATCAATTGGTGACATCTTAATCCTCTGTGGCCAATCCACTTGATTTCCACATTTTGTAAATTGAGGTTGTGTAAATTTCTGTTATCAGCATACCTTTGAGCCCAGTGGGTGTAACTATGTCCAATAATCCAGACAGAAAACATGGTGAGAGGAGGTTCTGCTGCAGTCAGATGAAGTGTGGGAATGAAATGACAGTTAAAACAGTAGGAGTTTGTAATGAAAAAAACTGTGGAGTTTGTGTGCTAATGATTCAGTAGCAGTGATTGGTGGATTTTGATTGCTGAAAACAGAAATTTAGGGTGCATGGATGAGTTCTTTGAAATATGTAATTTGAATGGTCAAGAAAAAATCATTTTATGAAAGATTGCACTGGATACGCAGGTGTACTGAGAGTTCAGAGTTCAATTGAAACATTGTTGTGTGAACTTGCAAACATCAGAGGTCTTTCAGGAGGTGGTTGCTATGGAAAAAAGGCAGAAAGGGCAGAGGGGGGAAGGGTGTTGATTTCAAAAAAGTGAGGGAAGAGTTTTGATTGGGTGACATGAGAGATATGTGTGATGAATTACAGCATTTCTGTGCCTTTGTTGGTTGCAGCCTCTGGAGTGCATACCCTTTGCTCTGCTAAAGCCAAATTGGTGTGTGTCTGAGACTGTTTTAAAACTCAAAAAGTATTTGCTAAGGTGAGAAAAGATTCATTTAATTTAAATAGAGATTAGTATGCTTTAAGGAGAAAATTATGAAGAAAGTTGTGTATTTAAAATGTTGCTTTGTGTCAAGTGTTTTACAAATAGATTTGGTTTCTTTGAGTTACATAGCCATGTTAAAAGTCACTTCCCCATGAATGTAGGTATATAATTGCTTAACATGATGTGTTTAAAAACGTTTTTTGAAATCAATTAGGTTTCTTGATATGTACTGCTAGAATTTCATAGGTTGCTTGGGGCATATTTACAAGGCCTTTGAGTCCCTTTGATGTTATTTTTGCCATTTTAATTTAAGACATTTCCCCGTGGTGCAAGGTCCTTGTAAATACGCCCCCATGTGTGCTTGGCAAATTTATATTTTGATTCTTTGAGTTACATAGCCATGTTAAAAGTGACGCTAAAATGGTGCAAGGGCCTTAAAAAACGCTTTCATGTGTCTTAGGGCATTTTAAGTCACTTCCCCATGAATGTAGGTATATAATTACTTAACATGATGTGTTTAAAAACGTTTTTTGAAATCAATTAGGTTTCTTGATATGTACTGCTAGAGTTTCATAGGTTGCTTGGGGCATATTTACAAGGCCTTTGAGTCCCTTTGATGTTATTTTTCCCATTTTAATTTAAGACATTTCCCCGGGGTGCAAGGTCCTTGTAAATACGCCCCCATGTGTGCTTGGCAAATTTAGATTTTGATTCTTTGAGTTACATAGCCATGTTAAAAGTGACGCTAAAATGGTGCAAGGGCCCTAAAAAAACGCTTTCATGTGTCTTAGGGCATTTTAAGTCACTTCCCCATGAATGTAGGTATATAATTGCTTAACATGATGTGTTTAAAAACGTTTTTTGAAATCAATTAGGTTTCTTGATATGTACTGCTAGAGTTTCATAGGTTGCTTGGGGCATATTTACAAGGCCTTTGAGTCCCTTTGATGTTATTTTTCCCATTTTAATTTAAAACATTTCCCCGTGGTGCAAGGTCCTTGTAAATACGCCCCCATGTGTGCTTGGCTAATTTAAGTACTGATAGGGTGTGCTTCTACATAGGACCTGTGTTGTGTTTTCAAATTGTGACCAGAAAATTGTTTTTTTTTTAAAAACACTTTTCACATTTATGAGAAGGTCATATTGGTGTCTGCTTCTTTAAATAAATATTGAACTGAGACATATTAAACTGAGGCTTTTGTAAGTGTCAAGGGAGGTGAGTAATGTACATTGCTCTGTTGTATACAGTCCTCATCTTCTGTGTACTCTTGGATATGCTAGACTACATCTGCACAATGAGATAACTAAGCTGAGGAAACATAGGTGATGTGATTGTGAAATGAGCAAAAGAAATTCCACATTTTTCAATTACATCACCTGTGTTTCCTAACATTACGAATCACATTGTGCAGATGAGGTTTAGGCCTGTCCAAGGACACAGAAGAGGTATGGCCTTTGTTCAAGAGTGCAGTGGACATGACTCACTTTATTGTTAGTCCTGCACATGTATTATCTTGTCTGTACTCTTCAATAAGCCTAAATTTCATCTGCAACCCTGAGTAGGCCTCACCTCAAACAAACCTCTGGATAGGCCACACCTTATCGGCATCCTGAACCAATCATTTAAAATGTTAGGGGAAGATTTATGATGGCCGTGTGCCTCTTTTGCGCCGCCGTTGCGTCACAAAAGATGCGCCATGTTGCGACATATTTACAACTTGATGCATCTAGGCAGATGTGTCATGCTGTAAAGTCCTGCGCTACATGAAATCTTTTTTCTGCACGTTTATCTCTAACTTTATTTCTTTGTAAAATTAGATGATTGTCAATCTTTTCCCTTGTCACTTCTAATTTTTAAATACATGTTTTAATATTTTTCAAATTGTTGTTGTTTCTTTCACAGATTGAAAGTATAAAAATAACAAGTGACTAAGTTAACGACAATTATAAGGTAAGTGTTTTGTACTCTTTTCGTTACATTTCTATCACATTTAACTTCTATTAGTTCCACTGCTTCATTTCTTTAACCCTCAGTTTCCTGCCTTTGCTACTTCCCTCATTCCTTTTTCTATTACTTACTTACTCTACTCCTTCCACTCCTTTTCTCAGTCCCTCTGTTCTCATAGTTCCTCACTCCTGTTCACTCACTCCGTCTCTATTACTCTCACTATCTCTGACTCATCACTCTTTCACTACTTGTTCATTATGCTTTCTCCCTGTAGTTCAAACACACTAAGGGGCATATTATCAACACAGGCGATAAAATTATCGCTGCTTTTATCGGCAGAAAACTGCTGCAAAAGCGGCTTTAGCGGCAGTTTTCTGTCATGAATGATGTAATATGTGACATCATCAGCAGTGGATTGCGGGTGCGCGATATATAGTTAGTGCAACTAACTATATATGGAATTTCAATGGTTTTGTGTGAGTAAAATAAGGTGTTGTAAATGCTCATTCCTAACTATATATGGTCTATAACCTATGGTTTTTTCAGTGAATATATATATATATATAGACATATATATATATATATATATATATATATATATATATATATATATATATATATATATATATATATATATATATATATATATATATATATATATATATATATATATTACCTACTGGCAGTCGCCAGTAGGTAGTTAAAGTTAGGACCTAGTTTCCATAGGAAATCCGTAATATTCTATTTGGAATAACTTTGGCGCCGGTCAATGAATCTTGGTGAAATTCTCCAAGACGATGGCCTGCTCCGCTCCACTCCTTCCCTGAAAGTTTGGGGGTGATTTGTCAAGCGGGGGCCGAGAAAAAAGGGGGTCCCAAAACGTGATTTCCCCATGCAATTTTCCATTGGGACCTTTAAGACGGGCTACAGACCGAACTGCTAAACGGAATTACACCAAATTTGGCAGAGAGGTAGAGTTTGGTTCGCAGATGACGCTTTTTGTTAAATGGTGTAAATCCATGCAGTAGTTCCTGAGAAAATCAAAAGTAAGGTACTGAGTGTATAGAGTCCACAAACTCCAGAGGTATAACAGAGGTTAAAGTCAGATCTGACTTTACTTTCTAAAGTGGTAGCTTGGTCGAGCAGTAAGGCAGTATCAGAGGACAGTGTAAAGCATGTGTTGTACACACTCAGTTAGCAACAGGTTTCACACACTCAAGAACTGAACTCCAGGCCAATTGTTTTTATCAAAAAACATAGTTGTTTTATTTTTTAGAACCAACAGGTATAAAAATATACTTTTCTCAATATGAGTGACTTCAGTTAGTTACTTTGCAGAAAGGCAATAAACTTTGTAAGCACGATAGTTACAGTGGTTGCAATAGGCAACACAATTCTAAACACAATTTAACTTTGAGCTCAATGGGTTTTACTACATTGAACTGAAATTACTTCATATTTCACCACATTAATTCACCACTAATCCTTTGTAGGCTTCCTGAATAGCGTGCGTCAACAAACGCTATATAAATACAAACCTTTGTCCTCCTCTATCTTTCTGCTATCATTCCAAATCCAAATAACTGATTAACATATCCACCACTTAAAATGAAATTGCAAGTTTCACTATACTAATTTAACACTAATCCTCTATGGGTCCCGGAGTAGCATGCTACCCGCCAAAAAAGAGCTTGGACGGCTCGTCAGGGATAGTAAGCGCTATATAAATGCAATTACAATACAATACAATACCCCTGAGACACTGCCGTTTGCAATTACAGGGTGGGAGTGTCGCGGCTACCACCCTGTCATTGCAAACTGCTTTCCTATTTGGATGAGAGAGCAGGTTAAACTGCTCTCTCTTTCTAATAGGAAAGCAGATTGCTTTTCCTCGGGGGGAGCAGCATGTTAGCTGCTCTCCCTGAGGAAAAGCAATGCCGGCTCCCGAAGGACGCGGGGAGCCGGGTGAGACCATGAGGGCATTGGGGCTCCCCCACGGTCCCCGACGTTTTATGTAAGCCCCGAGGGATGGGGTCTCCGGGGATGATAAAGATTAGTGATTGGGGCTATTTTTATTTTTTATGGTAAAATGGTATATTCTCCAAAGCCCCGGGGACCACCACTGCCCGGGGTTTTATGTATTGTGGGAGGGCCGGATTTTGTAGTGTCCCGGGGTGCCCATACCGCCGTCCCATAGGAAGGAAATATGTTTTCTCTTTCAAAATTTAAATCAGATTGCTTTTGCAGATGGGGAGCTGCATGTTAGTAGTTCCTGCTGTGGAAAAGTAATGGCGTCTCCCAAATGTATAGAAGTTGTGCACCAGAGGTGCTGCAGTCAATCACTCTACAGATTATAAGTCGTGCATTCAGGGCGTGCACAACAGGGGGCCGCACTGAGCTGGGTGAGCAACTTTTACTTTTTCCGTTAAAAAATAGCCCCTATCAGAACTTTCTAATATTCCTGTTGATCGTATCCCCCGGGTCTTCTAAAAAAAATTGGGGACCGTTAGGGGAGGCACTATGCCCCCCCGGTCTGGCTGCCTTTCGGCGTTCTTCGGGAGCCAGCATTGCTTTTACACATGGGGAGATGCTAACTTGCATGTGCAAATGCAATCTTGTTTGGATTTTGAAAGTAAGAACAGATTTCACTGCTCTGTCTTTCAAAATGCAAACTAAGGGCCATATTATCAAGAAAGGGCGATACAGTATTATCGCTTTTATCAGCAGGAAACTGCCAGAACACCAGATCCTGGGCTTCTATGGGAATTCACAAGGGCATGTTATCAAGCCCATTATCACCGCTTTAGTGGCAGGAAACTGCCAGAACACCAGAACCTGGGCTTGTATGGGAATTCACAAGGGCATATTATCAAGCCCATTATCGCCGCTTTAGCTGTAGTTTCCTGCCGATAAAAGCGGTGATAATGTATTGCCCTTTCTTGATAGTATGGCTCCTAGTTTGCTATGGGAGGGCGGGAGCCGGAAGACTTCCGTCTTCTCATAGTAAACAGCAGTGTCCCAGGAGTAGGCACCCCGGGACACTGGAGGATCTGGCTCTGGGCATGGCGGTCTCCAGGGCTCTTGAGGGCACCAGGCGGAGGGCCACGCAGCCCCCGTCACACAATACAGAAATCTCCGGGGGTGGTTGTTCCCAGGGTTAGAGAGGCGTCATTGAGGCCAACACACTCTTAATTTTGTAGGTGGGGCCTTGGTCGCGAAAGTGATGCAAGGGGGTTGTAAATCTGGTACAGTGTTTTATTTTACTTTGCTTTCCTTTCTGTCTAGAGGATCCAGGGTAAATATAACGTTTTTTGTACAGCCAGTACGTTTCAACTCTACCACCAAACGGCTTTCTGCCTGTTACCATAGCAACAGTTCATGGAACACTTACGTGAGCATAGAGGTTAGAAGTTCACCACACTATGTTGGTAATTGAAAAAAGTTACTGTTGTGGAGTTTTAAAACTTTTCTAATTGGAAGCGTTGGTCGTAGCTATAGACTCTGGTACAGATCTGGTATATAGACTCAGAATTATACTTCAAATTATAAATATCTTTTCGATTGGGGATCGCTACCCCCCCAAAAAAAAGACGTATATACTTTTATTTATTAACTTTTATTAAAACAACAATAAATAATTGGAAACGTAACTTAAAGATAACAATACAATAAAGAACTAGAAACATAACTTTAATAAAACAATATAATAAACAAAATGTGATGTGTACTCCAATAGAAGTACGGTAGGTAATCTGCAAAACAAAAAAGAAAATTAGTGTTTAAAATTTGATCGATGTGACTAAATGAGGTCAAACATTACAAGTCAAGGTAACACTTTGCAATATTTTCTTATTTTTATGTCTGCAGTGTGCCTGATACATTTCACTTGTCTTATAGGTCCGCGTTCAAGCGGTGTCTGTTTGGAAGTGCCTACTGCGTCAGATTTAAATTACAGATCAACAGGTCTTTAAAATGATTCAGAGATGAGACAGAATTAGGTGAGAGAATATTCTTTAGGGCTTATTTACAAGAGTCTTGCGCCACTTTTGTGTTACTTTTTTCATGTTGAAAGTGATGCAAAAGTGGAGCAAGGGGCTTGCAAATTAGCTCTTTTATATCTAATGTATTTAATCGAAGGTATTGTATATCTAGGCCGCTCTGCTTACCTTCTGTAAACACTGTGGCCAACAGAGTTCACAAATTGAAGTCACCTAACGTTTTACATGGCGGAGTGGACAGCAATATCCATAACTTTAAAAGAGAAAGAGAAACGATGTGAGAGAGAGTGAGAAAGAGAAAGAGAGAAAAAACTTAATTTAAACGTGGGAGAGAAAAAGTTATAGATGGAGCTGTTAATACTGGAGAAAATACTCGTAGCTCACCTTTTGCCTCTGTTGTGTGTCCAAGCATGTGCTGGTTGATAGTGCACCCTCTAGTGATCTGAAAGATAGTATATACAGTTAGTAATAGCATAGTACATACAACTGCACGCGTATATTTTTACTTTATTTATTTGCATACTCAGGATAATGTATTTTTTCAACTTCCACTGTAAGGAGGTGTCTGTGCGCTGTTTTTCTTTCAAAGTAGTATATCACATACAATCCCACTGCATAGCGGTGAGTTCTCAATATTGCTGGGCAGATTTACAAGCCCCCTGTGCCACCAGTACATCACTTTTTGTGACATACTGGTGGCGCAGGGGACTCCTTTATATTTACAAGGAGAGGAAAAGCCACCCTGCGTGACTTTTCCTCTCCTTGTAAATATGGCCCCTTCACATGCAGCGCTTTGCGGTGAAGGGGTGTTTCATGGATGTTGCTGTGGGTGTTCCCACGCAACAACCCTGGAACAAAACACATCTCCAGATTTACGAGAAATCGTAAATCTGGAGATGCGTCTGAATGCTACGCCACCTTGGAGGTGGCATAGTAAGGCGCAACGAGGACAAATGTTTTCATTTCTCCTTGTTTTTTTCCTCTTTCAATGCGTGCTACATTCTAAGCACGCATTGAAAGAGAAAAAAGCCTTTAGTGATTGTTTTTGTGCAGGAAGGTGCCCCTTTCTGCACAAATACAATCTCCCCTTGGCGCAAGCATCCTTGTACCATGGTGCAAGGGTGCCTGCTCCGGCGCATGGCAGCTGTTTGTGCGCTAGCGGTGGGGAGAGCACAGGAATGCGACATATTCTTGTAAATATGTCGCATTCCTACGCTCTGAAAGTGCTGCAGCGTGGTGCAGCCAAAGGGCTTACAGTGCCACGCTGCGGCACCTTCTTGTAGACCTGCCCCTGCGTACCTAGACTGTTGCACCTCATTGAATCGCAGAGTCTGGAGGTGAGTGTTTTCTTGAGAACTCAGAGGCAGATTTACAAGGTCCTTGCACTAATTTTCGCATGTTAAAAGTGACACAAAAGTGGCGCAAGAAGCTTGTAGATCTGTTCATCAGACTGTTGTAATCTATCTATTCTCACTGCTCGGAGGTAATTTTATATTTCTACGCAGTGAATGTGCTGGACACTACCCACTCTCTCCTTTCACAGATAACTTGTTATTGTTTCGGAAACAAGCTTCTTTGCTCACCAAGTGACATTGGCGTGATTCAAAGAGGGTGCACTACGTGTCGAAGCTGGCTTCACTGTGGCCAACAGAGCTCACTACTTGTTCTTAGCTTATGTTGTGCACGGCAGAGTGGACAGCACGTCCATAACTTTAAAAGAGAAAGAGGAACGATGTGAGAGAAAGTGAGAAAGAGAAAGAGAGAAAAAACGACATTAAAACGTGGAAGAGAGAAAGTTATAGATGGAGCAGTTAATACTGGAGAAAATACTCGTAGCTCACCTTTTGCCTCCGTTGTGTGTCCAAGCAAGTGCTGGTTCATAGTGCACCCTCTACTTTAGTGATCTGAAAGATAGTATAAAGAGTTAGTAATAGTATAGTCCCACTTTCTCCTTTCACTGATGACTTGTCGTTGTTTCAGAAACAAGCTTCTTTGCTCACCTTGTGCCATTGGCGTGATTCAAAAAGGGTGCACCACGTGTCGAAGCAGCTGTCTTAGAAGTTGTTATGATGGCTGCGCATCATGGCAGAATCCTCGAACATAGAGTTTTAGAGGTGTTGGGTGTGGGGGACGCCAATTTGTGAAACACAACCTGTAAGATAAAAAGGAAGTTAACATAGTGTGTAATTTTTTTATCAAAGGAGAGAAGAAGTGACAGAGTGACTGTAAAGAATATTCGTAGCTCAACTTTCTTTCACCAGTGTGTTTTTCACCACATGCTGGGACATAATGCACCCTGAAGCTCTACATTTAAAAGACAGTAAAAAAAAGATGTTATGATTGATAATTGCTACAATCTTAATGTGGAGTTGGGAACATCGCCCTTTCACATACGTTCCTTCTCACATTCAAAATAAGTATTTGTACAGTTTAAATTCCGTACGTTTGAGCGATTATAAAAACGTTCTTGCTATGGCAAAAAAATATATATACATGTAATTTCATACACTATACCAGATATGTGGGTGCTACTGTTCATGTGTGTGTCATCATTAGGATTTGTCAGTTCTTAGTGGTGATGTTGTGGTCAGACGCAGATGTTACACAGTCAGGGCTACCTTGAGCACATGTTTGTTCGCAGTATCATGTAGATGTCCATTGGTGGTACCTTTCAGTGATTCAGACATGTGTGTGTGTGTATGTGTGGCTCTGCTCCCACCCGTCAGGGTCAGAGTTGCAATGTTGGCAGGTTTCTGCATGTGTGCCTTGTGGTTCTGCTTGGCTTCTGCATTGTCCTGGAACTGTGTCAGGGCTTGCTAAGGTCAATGAAGGTCTGACGTCATGGCCATGTACCACATACTGTGCAGTGTGTTTGTCATTCACCGTGTTTGTAGACTGTCCTTGTGTGATGAGTCTGTGCACCTTAGATCCTCACAACATTACTGTGTTTATCACGGCTCAAAGTGCAATGTTACTGGTCCATGTGGGCTACAGTGATGCACATCAGTGCAGTTCAGGGTGTGTGGTGTTGAGGGTGGACAGATGTGAATTGTTACATGTCTGGGCCCCTAGCTCCCTTTTGTCCCTGGTTGACGTGCCATGCTGAGTGATTGGTGTTTGTGCAGGTGTGATGTCCGTTTGTGTCACAGGACACCAGTAGTGCTGTTGTGGGTCTGTCTCATGCTGTTTCAGTTGATGTTCATTCCAGCTTGTGTCAAATGTGTCTGTTGGTATCCCTATCATATCACGATGCCTGATTGCCCACTAAGGGTTGCATAATTGATGGCTTACTTTTGTGTGGCACTGTGTCCACATCTGTGTCATTGTGGTTCAGCCACCCTCATGTGTTGTGTAGTTGCCTGGGGATACTGAGTCACACACACACATGCTATGTGAGATGTGCAGTGTGAGGTTGCCTGTTGGTATTTGTGCATCTGCCCAGTGCATTGGAATTGCTGTTGTGGGCAATTGTCTGGATGTTGTTTAGTTTATTTCCCTGCTGTCCCTATGAGTCATATGTCATCATTCTGTACATTGTTCCTGGTTGTCCTGTCCCATTGCTGCCATGGAATTGGATTTTGTGGACTGACATCTACAGTCTACACAGGATGTATTGCTTTGTATTACTTTGTGTGTCTAGTTTCGAGATGTGTGTATGCATTTTGATGGTCACTTCTGCTTTTGTGTCTTGTACACTGTATGCAATGTCAGGCCCCATGGGTGTTGCTTGTCTGCACCTGGCCGAGTGTATGTTGTGTTTCACTGCACTGTTTGCCTCACCACAACTCTGTGGGTATGTGACATAACCACTACTTTGCCCCACGATGGGGCACGATTTGAATACTAGAAACTTGAAAATTGGCCTTACACTGCACCATGGATTATGGATTTACAAGAGTATGAATACATTGAAGCATGGACTAAAAATATGATTAAGAGTGAAAAATTAAATAATGGATGTAAGCGTTGAAAATACATGCACGCAAATGTTGCGGCATGATGCTGTGCAATTGGCTTTGGGGCTATGTAGTCCCATTTCTTTGCTAAGTTTCTTAACTTATGGCAGTGGGGCATGCCTATAAACCTATTCTGCACGCAAAACTACGAAGGAAGGACAAAATTCAAAACGAAACATGATTGGATCAAGGAAATGGTGTGCATTCCCTACTCTCATAAAACATATCTTAACTATAGCCCTAACCAGGGATTGCACCCGCAATAAAAAGAGCGAATGTGATAAGGATATCATAAATATGAACCGGATCTTATGGTCAGAGAAAATATCGAAGTTCGCCGCGAGTCATATGAAGATGGCACATGAAAATATACGGACTTGAGAATGTGGACATGTTTTGTTTGGAAACAATATAAAATTATCATGTAACACGTTGTTATATTGAAGGAGTGGATTTTGGGAAAGGTAGTTCGTTTAGAGGTCGCAGCAAGGCGGGGATCTTAGGGTGTGATGAGCCAATCGGGAAGGAGAGTTAGGGGCGAAAGGCACTTAAGAGAGTGGGCGGGAACTGAAAGATTTACCGTTGGAGGCACAAAGTGGGAATGAAAGGCGGCGATAGACAAGCAAAGAGGTACGCTGATTAAGAGAAAGAAACACTTGCATTTAAACATCTAATGTACAGTATAAGAGTGAAACCTTGTGTTTTTTACGAGCGGTAATGGTAATACGACATGCATATTGAAACTAGTTAAAATGTTAGCAATTGGTTCCGTAGGAGGGTAAGACGAATGGGATTGGGAATACGAATAGGATCTGAATATGGGTGTTACACTCTGATGACTTGCAGAGGTTAAGCGGTAGGAATACAAGGGCGGGTGCATGCCGGTTTACAACTGGAGATGAGGAGATTGATGTAATGTATTAGAGGAACACATAGGAAGAATGATTGAAATGCAGTATCAAACGAGCTCGTTTTCGTTAATACACGTGATTATTGTGAACATGTTGCACTATATTTTTCTTAAAAATGAAGTGCTAATTATTTATTGTAGTCCCCCTCCACTTACTGCATTTAAAGGAAGCTTCACCACCGTTTTGGTGGGTCCTGGGTCTGTGGGAGGTTTGGGGCTCCGTTTTGTAGCGCCATCTAGCTTTGGGCACTAGTTCAATTCGGCGGGCGCCATCTTGGAGCGTTCTGACGCTCGTCCTTCTTCCGGGGAGTGCCTATTTAAAGTCGTCCCCCTCCGCGCAGCGGGACGCGCAGTGGTGACGCCTGCGCTGTGCCGGAGTCGTGCCAGAGTCCTGCCCGTCTGCGCTCGTCCGCGCTAAGGACGCGCGGGCCGCGGCCGGACTCTGTGGGTAATTTTATCATGACTTATCGATATTCTAGTCATGCCCTTTGCCAGATTAGACATAATCTGCCTATTTGCTCTCACTCGTCCCATCATCCTCTGAGTGGTCCCTATACCTGCCCATGTGGTCGGTAGGAACTTCCGACACCAGTGATGGCCCCTAGTCAGGCATTATCACAGCGGAGGAAGGAACTCCCTCCTCCTAATGCCATTAAAATCTGGCACCATAATGTGAGATCCCTCCCAAAACATTACCGAGATATTTTTGAGCTTATCTCGTTAGAAGGCCCTGATGTCTTCTTTATGACGGCGACCTGGCTAGGAGATGAAGACACAGCCATTATCAATCTGGCACTTCCCCCGGGTTACGCAATCTATACACTAAACCGTAAGGGGAGAGGAGGTGGCATAGCTGTGGCCTTTAAAACTTGCCATGCCTGTATCTGGAAGCCCATGGACCTGGCTGGCGCCGAGTGCGCCCATTTCTCCATCAGCATCGGTCAGACCCTAACATTGTCGGGCCTCTTGATATACCGACCCCCGGGAAGTGACTGCGCTTTCAGGAAAGCTCTCCCTGAGCTGGTCAGCTCTCTGTCTTTATCCGCCTCCAATATCACCATCATTGGCGATCTTAACATCCACTTTGATGCCACGGAGTTACCAATGGTTAGAGGTCTGCTTGACGATCTTGAAGCAGTTCAACTGCTCCAACTGGTCCGTCATCCTACCCATGAGGGTGGTCATATTCTTGACCCGGTTCTTACAAATCTTCAAATGGCCGAAGTTTCTCCCCCCAGACCTATGGGTTGGAGCGACCACCACCTCATTGAGCTTTTTGTTACAATGCCAACACGTTCTACAGGGAAGCCCGACAAAACAACTTTCAGGCGACCCTGGAAAAAGCTCAAACTGGAGGACTTTCATCATCTATTGGCCATCTCACCTCTGGTTTTTACGGATGACGTCGCAACGGGGTATAACGCCCTGTGCGATTGGATCGTTCAAGCGCTTGATGCACTAATCCCGGCTAGCTGGAGTAGAAGTCGCTCTTCTCAGCCTACTCCCTGGTATTCGGAGACGCTTAGGAGGGCCAAAGCCATCTGCCGTCGAGCCGAAAGAGCTTGGAGGAAGAACTACGACGGTGAACTGAAGGTGCGTTACCTTGCTGAGGTAAAGGTGTATCACAGAGCTGTCTGCCGGGCTCGAGCTGACTACTATGCTTTGGAGTTCCAGGCGAGTCCCAATCCATCCAAACTGGTTTTTAAAGTCTTGAAGGAGATCACATTGAACAGACTTCCCAGCACAGAGATTTGCTCCCTTGCTCACTGTGAGTCGTTAGCTAGCTTCTTTGTGGAAAAAGTAAATGCTATCCATCGCTCTTTTCCCAAAGTCGATCCTGACAGTACGTCTTTTACACTGCGTACCTCACAGTGCTTGGCCTCGTTCCTTTTACCTTCCGAACAGGAGTTCAGTCTCCTTGCGGCCAAGGTTAAGTCTGGTTCACCAGATGACCCTCTGAGACCAGTCCAGTTTTTGGACTCTGCGTCTGTTATCCTTCCTCCTATTTGACATCTTGTGGATCAATCCCTTACCACTGGGTTGGTCCCACCCAGCTGGAAGGCCACCTGTGTCAAGCCCATCATAAAGAAGCCTGGTTTGGATCCGCTTAAACCGGAGAGTTACAGACCTATTTCCCTCCTTCCATGGGTGACAAAGATCACAGAGGCTCATGTAAACAACATCTTAACAAAACATCTGACCTCTGCACACCTACTGGATCCTACACAGAATGGTTTTAGATCTGGGCATAGTACTGAGACGGCACTCCTTTACATGATTGAACATCTCCGCTCTGTACTAGATGCAGGTCAAACGGCGGCACTGGTCTTGTTAGACCTTAGTGCCGCCTTCAACACTGTATCCCATGCCATTCTTATTCAAAGGCTCGGTGAGGCTGGCATATCTGGCAAGGCGCTGGATTGGCTCCAATCGTTCCTCTCGGACAGATCCTTTCAGGTAGTGGTTCCACCTTTCAGATCTAAGTCTTATACCATCACCCAAGGAGTTCCGCAGGGATCGGCGTTGAGCCCCACTCTCTTCAACTTATATGTACAACCTTTGGCGGAGGTCGCGAAGAGTTGGGGTCTCACAATGGTATCATACGCCGATGATACCCAGCTAGCGGTGGTCCTCAACGGGGACCCTGATACATCGGCATCTAACTTCGCGGATGGTTTGAGGGCTGTTGCCAGTTGGCTTACAGCCAATTGTTTACAGCTCAACGCCCTCAAAACCGAAGTGATGGTAATAGGGAACCGCCCTGATCTGTGGGGTGCGAGTTGGTGGCCTAATGAACTTGGTCCTCCCACAAAACCCGTTACCGAGCTAAAAAACCTCGGTGTGTGGTTAGATTCTAAATTAACCTTCGCATGTCATACTAAGAAGGTAGCAGCCATGTGCTTTGGCATCCTGCGGGGTTTGAGGCCTATCCTCAAATTTTTCGATGCCCCCACACGCCAGATGGTGATCCAAGCTAGTGTTTTATCCAGGCTGGATTATGCTAGCTCGCTGTTTTTAGGCGCCAACCAGGCGGAGATTATGCGACTCCAACGAGTCCAGAATGCAGCCGCCAGGGTTCTGGTGGGCCTACCTCGCTTCTGTTCGGCCCGCAGTACAATCTCTAAACTGCACTGGCTACCAGTAATTAGACGCATAGAGTTTAAGACCCTCTGTGTTGCGTTCAAAATTCTTATTACTGAGACCCCTACCATCCTTCAGCATCTTTTGACTCTGTACATCCCTTCACGCAGTCTGCGCTCTGCAGGTCAGAAACTAGCTCTTGTCCCACGTTTCCAAAAATGTAGACTGGGTGGTCGATCGTTCACAGTGCTGGCTTCTAAGCTCTGGAACGCGCTTCCTGTCCATATTCGATCTCTAGAAGATCTCTTTTCATTCAGGAAAGCAGTTAAAACTTATCTTTTCCCATTGCCCTACTAAAGCCAGCTCTTTTCCTAGTTGTTGTCTGTTGTGTTGCTCTGTTTGATATAGCGCCGGGACGCCCCTTTGCTGGGGCAGCTGTGCGCTCAAAAAATTTGATTAACATAACATAACATAACATTGTATTATGATTGTTTACAGAGACCCCTGAGGAAGGGCATGGAATAGCCCGAAATGCATTGGGTTTTTAACTAATAATACATCTTTGCTTGTGACGGACTTCTGGCACTGATCGTATTCTTTTTAAAGTAGCCCGGATGGGCACGATTTGAATACTAGAAACTTGAAAATTGGCCTTACACTGCACCATGGATTATGGATTTACAAGAGTATGAATACATTGAAGCATGGACTAAAAATATGATTAAGAGTGAAAAATTAAATAATGGATGTAAGCGTTGAAAATACATGCACGCAAATGTTGCGGCATGATGCTGTGCAATTGGCTTTGGGGCTATGTAGTCCCATTTCTTTGCTAAGTTTCTTAACTTATGGCAGTGGGGCATGCCTATAAACCTATTCTGCACGCAAAACTACGAAGGAAGGACAAAATTCAAAACGAAACATGATTGGATCAAGGAAATGGTGTGCATTCCCTACTCTCATAAAACAACCACTACTTTGGCACAGAATGTGTGTCATTTACTGCGACCAGGACTCATACATGCTGTTTGACATTTGAAGCTATTTCCATGATGACACTTACTTTTAGGTCACTGTGATGATGGGGGGATTTACACCCTTTGCCACAATGCTCAACTTTTGCTCAACTTTTGCTGCAGTTTGTGCCCACACATTTCACATAGGATCTACATAGTGATGGGGATTTGGATCACATTGGCATAGTGCTATTGTGAAGCTTGACTTGTGTAGCCCACACTCTGGTTTTGGTCACACATGTGATGGTGGTTACACTGTGTGTTCTAACTCATATTTACTGTTGGGGGTATTTGTCAAACACTACACACTGTTGTCATGATGTTATGGGGAGTGTATTTGGCTAATACACCTGAAGTTGATGTATGATGGATGCGTGGCGCATCACCCATCCTATGTTTGGGGGTGTCAATGTTGTTAGACACAGAGACCCCTATGGGTGGGGGTGGCAGTAGTGATAGGCAACTTGCCCCTATGGGTGGGGGTAGCAGTAGTGGAGGGCAACATGCCCCTATGGGTGGGGGTGGCAGTAGTGATGGGCAACATGACACATATGGGTGGGGGTAGCAGTAGTGGTGGGCAACATGACACATATGGGTGGGGTGACAGTAGTGGTGGGCAACATGCCCCTATGGGTAGTGGTGCTAGTAGGTGTGGGCAACATGACACATATGGGTGGGGGTAGCACTAGAGGTGGGCAACATGCCCCTATGGGTAGGGGTGGCAGTAGTAGTGGGCAACATGACACCTCTGACCAGGCAAGACCTAAATTTCTAGCGCAGCGCTCGATCAGTAGCGTTTTCTTTTTTAGCAGACTCGAACTGAGAACACTTTTTTAATAACCCGTTTTTGTATTTAATTTAATATTATTTTACTTGTACCGTTTTTAGCGCCACTCACTTGCACTATAATTGTTTATTCACCGCATTTTGCGGGCTTTCTTCCCTCGTCCTGGATAGGCAGCGCCATCTTGGGAGTAACTTTTTCCCGGTAGCACCTTTCAGGGCAGCGTGCTAGGCGGCGGAAATACTGCAAGCTACTTAAGGGGGTTGGATTTTGGTTTCGGACCTCTGACCAGGCAAGACCTAAATTTCTAGTGCAGCGCTCGATCAGTAGCGTTTTCTTTTTTAGCAGACTCGAACTGAGAACACTTTTTTAATAACCCGTTTTTGTATTTAATTTAATATTATGTTACTTGTACCCTGTTTTACCGCCACTCACTTGCTCTATAATTGTTTATTCACCGCATTTTGCGGGCTTTCTTCCCTCGTCCTGGATAGGCAGCGCCATCTTGGGAGTAACTTTTTCACGGTAGCACCTTTCAGGGCAGCGTGCTAGGCGGCGGAAATACTGCAAGCTACTTAAGGGGGTTGGATTTTGGTTTCGGACCTCTGACCAGGCAAGACCTAAATTTCTAGCGCAGCGCTCGATCAGTAGCGTTTTCTTTTTTAGCAGACTCGAACTGAGAACACTTTTTTAATAACCTGTTTTTGTATTTAATTTAATATTATGTTACTGGTACCCTATTTTTAGCGCCACTCACTTGCTCTATAATTGTTTATTCACCGCATTTTGCGGGCTTTCTTCCCTCGTCCTGGATAGGCAGCGCCATCTTGGGAGTAACTTTTTCACGGTAGCACCTTTCGGGGCAGCGTGCTAGGCGGCGGAAATACTGCAAGCTACTTAAACGGCTATGGCAGCGCGCAGCGGTTGCGCGCAGCGGGAGCACGCCGGAGTCACGCCAGAGTCCAGCCCGTCTGTGCCCGTCCGTGCACGAACGGGCCCCGGGGCCCGGACTCTTGGTCGTAGCATTATGTACTCGTCTGATATTTTACATGGCTTAAACTCCAATAAGGGGAGGTTGAGCCCAAAGATGATTACCATGCTAAAAGATATGCAGGTCTTGAAACCCATTAAAGTAAATTCCAATTTAGACCATCCCTCCTTGAAGGTAGGGAACCTAAATACACGAGCTCTCCATAAGCATCATTTGGAAATATTTACCCTCTTGCAAGAGGGAGATATAGATATTCTAACCTTGACGGAAACTGATAATTCGGTATCGGATATCATAGCAGCCCTTCCCGTAGAGCATGATGCGGTTTGGCATAATCGAGCCAATAACGCACGTGGTGGTGGAGTTGCAATTCTATTTAAAAAGTCTTTGAGAGTTGAAAATCTCATAGGGGAATCGGTGGATCTGGCAGACCTACTTGGATTAAAGGTGATTTTTAACAACTCATGCCTTGCGCTTCTCACAATTTACCGGCCCCCTAATACCACTTCAATGTTTAATGACCTCCTCTTCTCTATTTTATCAGATATCTGTACTAGATTCCAAAAGGTAGTGATAACCGCTGATTTCAATCTACACTGGGAAAAAAAGCCTAAGGATTCGATATCTCGACAATTGGAGGTTTCTATGTCTTCTATCGGCCTGAAGCAGTTGGTTGTAGGTCCCACGCATAATAAGGGACACACGCTTGATCTTGTCTGGATCTCGAATCTTGATGCGATGGTTGAAGACATTTTACCTTGCGTGAGGTCAGACCATTATCTGATAAATTGTGCCATTCCCATTAATGGAATTTTCGCAACCAAAGCCCAAGAAGTAAAGAAAGTTCGCCAATGGAAGAAGGTTGATTTACAAACCTTGACAGACACTCTTCCATACTGTATTAATCCTCTTAGCGGCAAACTTGAGCAGGACTATCGGAATCTAGCTCAAGATTTAACTCAGGCGACCGATCAGATTGCCCCGGAGAGGCTCCAAAAAGTTAAAGGGTCGGAGAAAGGGGCGCCGTGGTTTACCCCCTTTCTGAGAGAACATAAGAAAGAGCTTCGTCGTGTGGAAAGGTTTTGGAGGAAGACAAAAGAAGGAATTGATCGCGACCTCTACAAAAGCAAATTAAACGCCTATAATTAATTGATTCTGATAGCCAAAGCAGAATACTTTGACACTCGTATAAAGCAGGCGCAAAATGTTCAGAAGGAAACTTTCACTATCTTGAGAGAACTAACAAAAATACCGGCTAAAGCTGATATAAAGATTGATTGTAACATCTTTCAGCAGTATTTCTCAGAGAAAGTGCAAACGATTCTCTCAGAGATTAAAAATAATACAAGTGGATTTATTCCACTGCAGAATACTGAAATCCCTCAAGATTATATCATTTCAAGCTTTTCTGAAATTAATTCTACAAAGCTTGAGCAATTGATTAACAATATTAAATCAGGTTCGCCAGCAGACCCTTGTCCCCCTAGGGTTTTCCGGGCGGCGAGGACCATCCTGGAAAATCATATTGTTTCCTTTCTTAATTTGTCTTTGTTGGAGGGATATCTTCCACCTAGTCTGAAGGAGGCTCGGGTAAGACCTTTGCTAAAGAAACCCGGAGCGGATTCAGCCATTTTGAAAAATTACCGACCGATTTCCCAACTACCATTTATATCTAAAATTTTAGAACAACATGTGCTGCAAGATCTTTCTTCCTTTCTGGAATCTCACAATTTCCTTCATGGCCGTCAGGCGGGCTTTCGTGCACACCATAGCACCGAGTTAGTGATGCTCTCGGTGCTTGATGAACTTAGAGGCATGGCTGACAGTAGGAAACCGAGCGCCCTGATACTTTTAGACCTGTCAGCGGCGTTCGATACTGTCAGCCATGACCTGCTTCTGGAAAGATTGGCCAGAGCCGGAATAAAGGGTCCCGCCTATAAATGGCTAGAATCCTTTCTAACAGGGAGGCAACAGAGGATTCAACAGGGAGGTGATCTCTCTGAGGTGGGGATGGTGGAGTGTGGAGTCCCGCAGGGCTCAGCATTATCGCCACTACTTTTCAATCTCTACCTACAACCCCTGATTGAGTCTTTAATGCACATGGGTTGTCGAGTGTTTAATTACGCCGACGACACTCAATTGCTTTTTAGCATTGAGAACTCCACTACGGCCCAGGCACATGTGTTAGAAGTCCTCAGGTATACAGTCAGTTGGAAGACCATCAATCTATTGAAAATTAATCCCGAAAAGACGAAAGTCTTGGTGGTTTCTACTGGTATGTCACCTTGGGGTGATCTGTATTGGCCGCAAGAACTCGGTCCTACTCCACTACCAGAAGCAAATGTAAAAAGATTGGGCATAAAAATCGATTGTGACCTATCTATGTCTGCCCAGATCTCTACGGTAGTTGGTAAGTGCATTGGTTTAATCAGGCAACTGCGTAAACTAGTTCCTCTTCTATCCCAATCGATGCTCCGCACGGTAGTCTCAGCCACAATTATATCACGATTGGACTATGGCAACGCCCTTTATTTAGGCTTGCCAAATAGTCTGCTCAAGAGATTGCAGGCTGTCATGAACGATGCGGCACGGTTAATTTTCAATCTTCCTAGAAGAGCTCATGTCTCCCCCTTATTGCTTAGGCTCCACTGGCTCCCTGTGAAACAGAGGGTGGTGTTTAAGAGCCTGTGTGTAGCACATAAGGCAATATATGGACAAGCACCGGTCTATATAAAAGACCGCTTGATGCCTTATATCCCTAAACGATCACTCAGATCTTTGAACGCTCAGCTGAAGGTTTGCCCTCGGTTTAATCTGGCAACAAAGGGTGGAAGATCTTTTTCCACACTAATACCACAGCTGTGGAACAAATTGCCAGACACACTTCGTAAAGAGACCAATCTCTTACAGTTTAGAAAGCAGTTGAAAACAACTCTATTCAGAGAAGCCTTAGGTCCCTTTTAACTTCCTGGTTATTCTACTCCTTTTCTAGCTGGGAATTGTTGTGTCTTTTGGTCTGAAAGCGTCTTGAGACCTGCAGGTAAGCTGGCGCTATACAAATTAAAGTAACAATAACAATAACAATAACAATAACAATATGGGTGGGAGTGGCAGTAGTGGTGGGCAACATGCCCCTATGGGTATGGGTGGCAGTAATGGTGGGCAACATGGCACATATGGGTACGGGTGGCAGTAGTGGTGGGCAACATGCCCCTATGGGTAGGGGTGACAGTAGTGGTGGGCAACATGACACATATGGGTGGGGGTGGCAGTAGTGGTGGGCAACATGACACATATGTGTAGGGGTGGCAGTAGTGATAGACAACATGCCCGTAGGGGTGGCACTAGTGGTGGGCAACATGAAAAATATGGGTGGGGGTGGCAGTTGTGGTGGGCAACATTACACATATGGGTAGGTGTGGCAGTAGTGATAAGCAACATGCCCCTATGGGTAGGGGTGGCAGTAGTGGTGGGCAACATGATGCATATGGGTGAGGGTGGCAGTAGTGGTGGGCAACATGACACATATGGGTGGGGGTGGCAGTAATGGTGGGCACATGACACATATCGAAGGGGGTGGCAGTAGTGGTGGGCAACATGCCCCTATGGGTGGGGGTGGCAGTAGTGATAGGCAACATGCCCCTATGGGTGGGGGTATCAGTAGTGGTGGGCAACATGCCCCTATGGGTGGGACTGGCAGCAGTGATGCGCAATATGCCCCTATGGGTAGGGGTGGCAGTAGTGGTGGGCAACTTTCTGCTATGGGTAGGGGTGGCAGTAGTGGTGGGCAACATGCCCCTTTGGGTGAGGGTGGCAGTAGTGGTGGGCAACATGCCCCTCTGGGTAGGGGTGGCAGTAGTGGTGGGCAACATGACAGATATGGGTGGGGGTGGCACTAGTGATAGGCAACATGCCCCTATGGGCGGCGTGGTGGTGGTGGTGAAAGGCAACATGCCCCTATGGGTGGGGGTGGCAGTAGTTCTGGGCAACATGCCCCTATGGGTGGGGGTAGCAGGTGTGGTGACCATGCGACCCCTATGGAGGCTTGTTGCTTGTGGACAGGGTCTAGACCCCTTGGGTGTGTGTGACATTTGGCAGGTATTTGTTGTTGATTTGTATGGTGGGTGTCTGACTTACCGTCTGCACCATCCACGTCTGTTCCTGATCCGGTCATACATGTACAGGACTGGTATGACCTGCGCGATTGGATACTTGACGCTTTCGTGACGTATCTGTTGCTGGCTGGTCCGCCTTGAAGCCATGGATTGTCTTCAGGCACTGTTCGTACCTGATATGCAGTTCTACCGGATGCTGTGACGTCCTGTACGTGGCGACCCGTCCGGAACGTAGGAAGTACGCATCGTACTTGACCGGCCGGAAGTTGCAGTGCTTAAGGTGCCGTGCAGTGCAAATTGTGTGTTTCCGGTCAGGCTCGTACGGAAGTTGTAGTTGGAGTCGCAGCGTATGTGTCGGTCAGGAATTTGGCACCTTTCCGCATCGTACTTCCTCGCCCGGACGGTCATGCTCCTGGTACGATTCGGCCGTAAGGTAAGGCTACTCACAGGTCTCGAAGGGCTGACCAACCGAGATCGGAATCGACCCCTTAATAGTAAGTGCATTATATTTATTTGTTATATTTAAGCTTTTATTAATTAAAAATACATTTAGTGGGAGTAATAAATTATATATGTATAGAGTTTATTTAGTTTTTTGCATATGGGCGGTGGTGATCTGCCCGCTATGATAATATACCCCTTTATTTTTATTAATATATAGTTAGACGAAACACTTATATCTTATTTTGAAAATGTTATATAGATGAAGACATATGGTGAAAATATTTACATATTTTATTTTTTTGCATTACATTTTTTAAACACATTACAATGTATACAATATATATTTTTTAACATATAATTTATACATTGTTATGTTTTATAATATACGTATTGATAATTAGTTACATAAAATAGTATTTTGCATGTTTGTGACAAACATTTTTTTATACAAAATAATATTGGTATAATACTTATCCATGTTTTACATTTTATAATATAAAATATAATTTGTTGAAAAAGAAGATTGCATTATAATATACTTGTATTTAACAAAACATAATATTATTTTTACAGAACATTTTTTCCACAAACGATATATTTTACATTAATATTATTAATATGTATATCATTAATAATATTATGAATTACATTGGTTAAGGTTCTATTATTTTTGAAAAAAGGTACATATTTATTTAACATTTGCATATAGTTCATGCATTTATTTATAAAGTATAGTAAGTAATACAAATAAATATTTAATAATAATAATTAATATATATAATATATGATTTAATATTGTAAATTACCAATGTGGAAACATTTTATAATATTCTTTTAATTTATATAAACATTTGTTACATTTAAAAAATATATATTTGTTATTTATTTATAACTTTATTGCATGTTTTCATATTATTTAAGATTAATAATAATATTTAACCTGCCATTTTTGTTTACCTGTTCTATTCTGTAACTGATATCTGTTGTTTTGGGTAATTTCGCCCGGGATCAGATCGCGGTTGGGAGCTGCGTCTCATTGAGATAGCCACGACTAATTTTCTTTATTTAAACTTTGGGGCCGATGGCGGGAGGACACAGTCCGCCTGCCACCGTAGAAGAATGGTGGACTGTCCGCAAGGGGTGCGATGATCCCTTACCTGCAATCAGGATGCCACTGCTACCGTGGCGGTGGCATCCCCTATTCCCAGCGATGTGGCGGGTGGTGCTCACCACAATGCTGGCAATGCACAATGTGCATTGACATGCACAGGTAACAGGTACCACGCAGTGCCTGCCACTTTTTCCATGCCATGTGCACCCCCCACCCGCCCGCTACAGGCTACAGGCCCCAACAGCAAAGACTGCGAGCCTTTCCATGGCGGCAATGCCGCCATAGAAAGGCTAGTGTTCGCCTGCATCATGATATCGATGGCAGTGTCTTGCAGACTCCGCCACCATATTAACCATGTTTTCCGCCGGCAGAAATGCTGCAGACGGTCTTTCTGTCCGCCACAGACCCCCCTGCCATCACAATATGGCGGGGGCTCTTTGCTGTGTGGATGGCGGGCTGATCATCCCCGCCGGACTGCCGGGACGCAGGTGACCACCGCTGGCCCGGATCTACCCGCCATCGTAATCGCCCCCTAAGTTATTACTTTCATTTGGATGTAGTTAGGTGGTAAATAGTGTATTTACTGTTAGGTAGTTGTGTTTTTGGTGTGCTTTAGTAGTATGTTTGATTTTTTTAGTTTTCACTAGATTTGGTGTTTGAGGCCTTGGGGTCTGTTAGGATGGAGGATGGTGGCACCACCGCTGCTCTGGCGGTGCTGAAAAATGCATTTTACCGCTTGCGAGCAGCGGAACTCACGGCTGCCATATTAGAATGGCCAAACATAGCCCAATTCCTGTCCGCCGCGGTGTAATGCGAACCGCCATCAAAGTGCGCCCGCTACCACGGCAGTGTGAGCCAATTGAGACACACCGCCTTGCGTAATGAAATCGGCCCTGCACCACAAATTAGGATGCCCCAAACAACTAGTCGCACAGCAGTGCAGAAACCGCCCAATCAGTGATGGTAGAAGCTCGACAGCTGAGGGCGAAACCAGAGTCCCGGTCCACACCACTCGGACACCACTTTAATGGACCCAGCCCTACACATTTTTCCGGTGCTATACCTGATATATCACCAGCAACTCATTGACTGATGTGGACGCAATAACACAACCGCAACACACAACTAATGGGCTGATACAGGGTCCAAATCCACATAAGACACCCCGGTGGGGACAGTAACACATCCACAAGTGTACCCACACATGACCTACCTGCCACCAAGTCACCCCTCCGCATCCAGGACACACATTTTCCACGATCATGCAGCAATGTCTGGTCACATCACTGCAGCAGTGAAGACAAGGGAATACATGTGCACAATGCAGAAGGCAGGGACAGCACCAGGCATGGGCAGGGCACAAAGTCCACAGGGCTACACCTTCACCCTTCACATACCAGCACTCCCACTTGAAGGGACATGCCATGTGCCTCTCCTGTTCACCACATGCACAACAACAAGCCAGGTGAACCCATACCCTGCACCACACACCAAACAACCAGGGAGACAGCCACAGCAGGAGTGGCTGCAGAGGAACACACAGCACACATGCACAGGGCCAGGGCAACCCACACACCACAAAAACACCACACTCATGGCAAGAAACTGAGTACAAGCCCTAAATGAACACCCATACATACAAGGAACAAACATCCTACTGAACACACAGCCTGCCAAGTCACACAGACATACCGCACACTCACACACAGACATATACGCAGACCACATTCTACCAGCAATGGAGCACAACAAATAGGAAAGCCAGAGTGAAATGCACACAAATGGAATGCCATGGAGACAACCATCAAGCATTTGTACATCACATGCAAGAAAACAAACATACATCAACACCCTGAGCTCATCAAAGCACACATGGCTGGCACAGTGAGTGAAGTCAAACCACACACAGCTCAGTGCAACAACCCAGGGAGACAGCAAGGCAACCCATGTATAGGCACAAGAATGATAGGAAGGCCCTGAAGTCAAACTGTGAACAGCCACACATATGTATACAACAACTTCACAGGTATCCACCAGTAGCACAACACACAGGGCCATTGACACACTCCATGACTGTAAACCACTTGTAGAAATCTACACACATACCCCCATCAAACCAGCAGCACACAACACCAGTGTCAAACACACTGAAGGCTGGCAATATTTCCCAGGCAATACACAGGCAAACAATCACAGACCCTGGGGGTAGCCACAAACATCACACACACACACAGGGATGCCAGAACAAAGGTCTGCACAAAAACAACAGACAAACACATAACCCAACAGAAATACACACAGAACCACAACAAGAGCAGACATGCCCTGTACAGCAACACTGTGGAAAGGCAATGGGAGCATGGACACAACAGGAGGGCACAACCTCATCGGGCAGGAACAATGCACAGACAACATACCACAACACAAACAAGATGTGCACCATCACAGAAAAACACAGCCACATCAAACAAACAACAGATGCAAGGGCCAAAAAATCCCATAGCAAACACAGCAGGACATCAGAGGATGCACACCAGGCAATCACAAGGCAACACACATCCACAGCACTGTATGCACAACAAGCAGTGTGTGCACACCAAGCATACCAGCCCCACACAAATATTTGTGACACAACATTAACCCACATAACACCAATCAGCACAGCACAAAGATAACATCACACCCAGGAAGTGAAGCAGTACCACAGCAAACACACATACATTCAACACAACACCAACAGATGCACATGTCTGGGACAGAAAGGTGGAAACAACTTCACCAGAGTACTTTGCAGCACACACAGTTGAACTGCATATGAGCAACCATGACTGCCAAACAGCACAAGAACATCACATATACCCTATTGGGGAAATAACCTGAGTGACACATTGCTCCTGGCCAAAGAACTGCCCCACAAAGCACAGTGTAACAAATGAAGTGATAGGGAGGCACATACATATGTAAACCAAGGAGACAGCTGACATCAAAGTGAAGTGTTTTGAATGTCAGTAGTGGGCATGGCTGGAGTATACCAAACACAAATAGAGGGAGTGCCAACTCACAATGGGTAGGCACAGATAGGGGATGATATGACACCACACACAACATGCCATACTGGAGGCAAAAAGGCACCAAGTCACAGAAATACATGAGAAAATAAAACCACAATGGCAGTGTGGAGCAGCAGGTCTGCACAGTCTATACAAACAGTATCAAGGCACATGGATGATCAACAAAACACAACACCGACTTGCCAGTCACACACTCTGCATACTCACAAGTGACAAAAACAACAAGTAGGAGTCAGCCAGACCTGCAAGGACACACCAACACACTGCACAGTGTACAACATACAACTCACGCATGTGCATACAACCACATCCACAGGGCTGAACAATCCAAACAAACTCCTGAGTGACACATGTGCGTAGTTGACAATGCAGGGGCACACACACATCAACACTCCTGACAAGGTCACCCCCATTCACACTGCAGACTTCTTGACCACCCAGGAGCACACATTGAAAGTAAGGCATTGGAACAAGGATCACTGACACCATTGCCCCCACAAGTATCAGGGTCAGGAAAAATTGAAGTCCCAGTGACCCTTGTAAAAAATGGAGTATGTGAGCTGCGACAATGGCTATGTTAAAGTGGCACACAGAGCATGGGGCACAGTAAACCATATACACACAGCAAAATAACATTATTCAGTAAGGACACTGACAAAAAAGACAACAGGAGTAACTGTCTTTATTCACATATTGCGCAGATAGGCACCAAGACTAGAGAAGAGCAATGCACAAAATGCAGAGTATGTCCATGAGAAGCTGCACAGGCAAGGGCAAAACAGCATGGCTACTGGCCCGACCAAGGTGCAGAGTGAGTACATGAGAAGCTGCACAGGCAAGGGCAAAGCAGTAAGGTCAATGGCCAGTTCAGGGGCAGATTATGTCCATGAAAGGCTGCACAGACAAGGGGCACACAGCCGTGAATGACAAGGCCAGTGAGCAGGGCAAGGTGCAGAGTATGTCCATGAGAAGCTGCACAGGCAAGGGGCACACAGCAGTGAATGAGAAGGCCAGAGGGCATGGCAAAGTGCAGAGCAAGTCCATGAGAAGCTGCACAGACAAGGGGCACACAGCAGTGAATGAGAAGGCCAGTGGGCATGGCAAAGTACAGAGCAAGTCCATGAGAAGCTGCACAGGCAAGGGGAACACAGCAGTGAATGACAATGCTACTGGGCAGTGCAAAGTGCAGAGTGAGTACATGAGAAGCTGCACAGGGAATGTGTGTGACTGTACTTTTCCATGGTCAGCAACACAGTCATGGGGTAACTATGTGCAGTATAGACCCCCTGTGTGAGAGACAGGTGTGTGAGCGTGACTACCACTCAGACTTGGCTGTCAGACGGACTGGGAGCTAGCTGTGTGTCGGGGACAGTTGGAGCACTTGACCGGGGAAATACGGCCCAGATGAGGTAAAGCTATCAGTGGATTGGCAAGCCGTAGGGCTGCTTGGAGCAGGTGGTGTAGTTGCTCATGGGGGTGGAGTCATGCTGACATGAGACACAGTGTGGCTGGGAGATTTTAGAGGGGTGCCTTTCCATTTCTTGGGGATTCTTACTGGCTTACCTGACTTGGGATCAATGGGAAGTGGTGTGAACACAACAGGCACACGCACCACCAAAGCTGCATCAGGTGCAGAACTGGCACTCCCTCTGGGGACGTGCTGGATCCAGCTAAACGCTTCGCCTGGCTTCGCCTTTGCCCCTCCATCCCCTGTTTACCAGGCGTTACACCTACAGTGCCATCCTTTCCCTGCTTCACTGGGCTTGGAATGGGAGTCGAGGTGGTGGGTGAATCTGCCTTGGAGCCCTTATTAGGTGTACACTTGCCATGCAGTCAGTGGGCACAGAAACTGTCTGCTTCTCTTTGCGAGATGCTTTAGGGACAGGAGAGTCCTTTGCTGGGAATGCCTCTGAGGCATGTGAGTCTGAGGTCTGCTTCTTTGCTTTTTGGCTCCTAGTGTCGCCTGACGGGCCTTTGTCGTTGTGCTCTGGGGTGGATTTAGCTTTCTGTGGGGATAGTGTCTGCACCCTGGACCGCTTGGGTTGCTGCTGCTGTGTGCTTCGTGTGCTGTATCGTGAATTTGAGGTCTGTGGAGCGTGGTCATCATCGTCAGATGTGGTTACTGCCAGGGGGGTGGACAAAGGGACCAGAGCTGGACTGTGAGTATGTGCCTCTTGAAGGGCTGCTGTCACTGTGGAGGATAGAGACTGGACAGTCTGGTGCAGCCCACCCATGTCTGAACGTATGCCCTCCATGAAAGCAACCACATGTGCCAATTTTTTGTCGTGGTCTATGAAGGCATTGAGAAAAGCTGTTAGGCCTACACTAAGATGGTGCAAAAGGTCCACAGACTCTGCACTGACGGCACAGGGGACAGGGGCAGGGGCAGCGGTGCCCGGGGTGAAGGACACTCTTCCCCTTTTACTGCGAAAATGGGCAGCACCAAAGGAAGTGGCTAGGAGTGTGGGCACTGGCCACTGTGTGGTAGAAGATGATGCAGAGTCCCCGTTTCCTGTTCCCGCCAACATGGATGCATCACCGCTGGCATCAGATGACGTGGAACTTTGCGTCTAAGGCTGGGATTCCTCCAGCAGACTCCTGACCCCCTCTGAGGCGCTGGTCAAATCTGTGTCACTGGGCTCCTGTGCAGCTGTAGTGCTTGTTTCACCCCCACTAGTGTCCGTCCCCTGTTCCTCCGTGACCACGGGAGATGCTGTATGAGAGAGAGAGAGATGTAGAGTCAGTTCAGTGGCAGCAACATTACAAACATATACAGGCAAAGCATCACTGAAGATGACTAAATCTACATGTTACACAACACCCTGTGCCATCACATTGTGCTAACTCACTATATTGACTCAAACAGTGTGTGGAAACTGGAAATTCAGGCATGAGTGAGCCATGTGATGACGACACAGCACAACACCCTGCTAGTGGCTCCATTCAACCAGACACACAAATAGCCCTGGGCAAACCAAGGGCCACGATGGGGGCACACTTCTTCTTGCCACTGACAGATGTGGATGGAGCAGGAGGAGACAATACAGACACAGACTACAACATGACATTCCACAATGGCCATGAGCACTTGCCACCCAACATGTTGTACTCTGGGGCCCAACGACTGGTGCACATTGGTGTCAGATGTCTAAGCCTCCCAAATCTGAGTTCAGGCAATGGACACATTGATGAAGGTACACTCAGATTGGGCGCACTGCCGTTCCCTCCCATAGGATTCTCCAGACTACCCCAATGCAGACGATACCAGAAGACCACAATTCAGAATGCAATGGGAATGCACAGTACTCAAATTACCTTAGAAAGAACAGGTAGGGCAAATGCAGAACACCTGCACCAAGCCCAGCAGACACTTACTGGCCACTGCATCACACTACCAACATCACATAGACCAGGGATCACACAGGCTCTGTACACATGCAGCCACTCACAGCCAAAGTCACCCTTCCCAGAATACTCACCCCTGGCTTGCTGCTGATGCTCCTTCAAACGTGCATCAAGCTCAGACTGTGTCACGGCCAAGATGTGTCCCATGAGTGGTGTCATGCTGCGCCGCACCAACCCTCCAGTGCGAGAAAGCAGCCCCAAGGACATCTCTGCCACATTCTTTGCCAGCCAGCTGATGTTGTACCAACTCTTGTGGCAGTGGGTGAACCGTCGGTGTGAGACACCCAGAGCCCGCACCTTGGCTGCAATGCCCCTCCATATGGCCTTATGCTGGTTTACACCTCTCAGTACAGTAGCATGATACAAACTCATCCCAAATCCACAGATATGTCTAACAGAAACAAGGATACATCTCACATGGTACATCTGCATGGGAAAAGCTGATGTACATGCATGCTGATGTGATGGGGAACACAGACCCTGCACATCTCACACACATGCAGGATGCCAGCACTGAAAACGCTGTGTAGCCTGCCCACATCTCCAGTCCATTTTTAGGTTGAGCAAGACATACATCACATATCAACATGTGTTTGTGGTCAGACTCACTGTGTCCAAGACTGCACAGCCCTCAATGTCCCTGCCCTGTAAATAGATAACTGTGTAATTGATGTCACATTGAGGGACATGATCTCACAAATACAAAATCATTTTCTTAAGGCCAGTCGTGTGCAATCTACAGGGCTGAGATGGCTTATAGCCGGAGTGCAATGAGAAAAGACAGATGTAATACTCTGTAAATGAATTGATGTGTCCTTGTCTTTTTGGGTAGGTACTGTGCAGGCCAGGTGGGCTCACACTGAGATGACAACAGGGGCACACACAGCCATTCAGCCAAGCAATCACTGTCCTGACTCCTGCATGTGCAACTTGCTGTGTCACTGTATGGCTGACAACACAACACAGGTCACTCACACATACATGTGAAGGCAGAGTATCATGTGGCATGGGGTACACGCACCGTCTCCCTGGAGACAGCATGTTAGGCAGTGCATGACACAGCCCCAAACTCTCAGGAACATACTACATCAGTCCAACTACATGTGTGGCCCCCCTGCACTCCCTCCACTGTTGAGGACTTACCACGACCTTGGGGCACCATATAACCTTGGGTACTGTGTGAGCACCTCATCCACCACGACCTCCTGCTCCTCACTTGTGAAGGGACTGGCAAGGATCTTCTTAGTCCTTGCCATCACTGTGGATATGAGACAACAGCGGCAGAATTTGGTGGCCAGGCGTCCCTGGCAGCAGTCCCTGGAGGCAGTAGCAGGTGGGGGGTCTCTGGTAGCAGTCCCTGGAGGCAGCAGCAGATGAGGGGTCTCTGGCAGCAGTCCATGGAGGCAGCAGCTGATGAGGGGTCTCTGGCAGCAGGCTCTGGGAGCAGTGTAAATATGAGACTCCCTCCCACACATTTATAGCCCCTTCGGGTCATTTCAAAGGTGCCAAGCTGCAGCAACTGGTGTTCCAAATCCGCCTTTTTCAAATGCATCCAATGACCTCATCCGCGGTGGCGGAGCACGCCTACTGCGATTTTCAAAATTGCATCATGCTACCGCGATTGAGGTTTCCATTGGCTGTAAGGGCATGCTCCATGGCGGTGACACACCGCAGGGGCCAGGCGGATGCTTCTGCGATGGTGCGTCTTTCAATTGCATCCAATGACCGGCTCTGGAGTGGCGGAGCACTCCTACAGCGATTTTCAAAAGTCCATCATGCTACCGCGATTGAGATTTCCATTGGCTGTAAGGGCATGCTCCATGGCGGTGAAACACCACAGGGGCAAGGCAGGGACCTCCGCAATTTGGGTCCCATACAATCACATGAGGCACTGCGACTTGGGTGGCGGAGCTTGCCAACCGCAATTTGGCAATACATAGATATATATCACTACCGCAATTGTGTATTGGGTATTGACACACCGCTGGGGCCAGGCGGTACTACCGCAATTTGGATGCCATATATTCACAATGGCCATCTGGCAAACATCAACAGTGCATAGTGGCCACATGGTTAATGGCACATCATTGTGCACACAATGCCAATGTTCCATTTACCCGACTGGTGACTACACATGCCATGTTTGTGCATGTGATTTCATAGATTGGCATGTACTCCCTCACATGTCACTTGTGGTATTGATGGTCCTGTATACAGGGCAGTGTTGTCATGTACTCTACAATGTGTACCCATGTCAATGTGTTGAGGTGAAGTGACAACCCCAGCAATGTTTGTCTCAATGAATGATCTTTTTTGCATGTCTTCTTATGTTTGATGCACACAATCGTCATTTATGCTCAGACTGTGGTCATTGTGTCGTTGATGTGTGCCAGGTTTAAATGACACCTGAAGGTGTGTCAGGTATAGCAGCTGGGTATGAGACAGTGGGCTTGCTTTGTTACACATATGCTGGATGCTATATTCCCAGGTGTGCCCATGTCAAATCTGGCCATATCTCTATGTGCATTCACATTGAACAAGGTGGTGTTTGAGGTACTTGCTTTGTGTATGTTGAGAAGTGTGTCATTTGTGTAGCTGAAGGTTTTCCTGCATGTAAGCTGGTCTGTAACTCAATTTTGATGACAGTCATTGTTGGCGTTGTGTCATCCAGAACGTGAGATGTGGTGCCCCTCTCATTATGTATTGCATTGAAATGTGTCCACTTTCAACTCAAACTAGGAGGAGACCAAATCTGCTTCGTCTCTTGACAGTATTGGCAGACATGGAGGATGAGGCGATCATCCTGAAATGCTCTCTGGAGAGAGCCACCCTACAAACCCTTTGTGAGATGTTGGAGCCCCATCTGCAGCCTTGCAGAACATATACAACAGCTTTCACCCCAACGTATAAGGTGATGACGTCCATGCATTTTTTTGCCACTGGATATTTCCAGCACACAGTGTCTAGTGCAGGTGGGATGTCACTACATATGTTCAGCATGGTGCTGCATGATGTACTGTCTGCCATGATGATCTGCAAGGACATATATATTTATTTCCCAGGGGGCCTGAATTGACAGCTGTGAAGGGAGATCTCTTTCCCCTCACACACATCCCACATGTTGTTTGTGCCATTGATTGCACCCATGTTGGTCTTTGTCCACCCCAGGCATGTGAGTACATCTAGAGGAATCGTAAACATTTTCACTCCATAAATGTGCAAGTGGGGTACCAGGCAGATATGGTCATCTCACATGTGTATGTCAAATTCCCAGGCTTGGCCCATGACTCATACATCCTGCGTAACAGCATTGTACCCCAGCTGATGGCTAACCTGCTTCCCGAGCGTGCACGAATTGTGGGTGAGTATGCCTAGTCATATCTGGTGTGCTGTGTGTGTGACCTGCTGTCCTCTGCCTCAGCGACATTGCAATGTTTATTTGTGTTTTGTCACACCTAGGTGACTCTGCATATCCCAACCATCCTTGGTTGCTGAGCCCACTGCGGAATCCCAGGACACCAGCTGAAGTCTACTACAATGATGTCCATGGGACGACACGTTGGTCTGCTAAAGTCACGTTTCCGCTGCCTGGACAAGACCGGAGGTGCACTAATATACTCGCCCAGGAAGGTGTGTCAGATTGTAGTGGAATGCTGCATGCTCCATAACCTAGCCATTCGCAAAGAGATTCCCCTGATCCTGGATGACGATGAGCAACCAAGGCCTCCGCCGGCAAACCAACCCGTGTCCAATGATGAGGTCAGTGTAGAGGAGGAAGGTATTGACCTGCGTCAACAGCTCGTCACCTGCTACTTCACTTGAAGGTGGGTGACAAAGTACAATGTACCCACTGTCTGATGATGTTGCTGTTGTGAAGGAGAATGCAAGATTTGTGACAGCATCCCATTGTAGACTCAGTGGTGGCTCTACAGGATGTGTATGTTGGGACTTGTTGCCCACTGTGATGTGTGCAAGTGGGATTCTATTGTTGTGAAGTGTTGTGTGATGTCTGTAATGCCACACCCAGACTAGTGAATGTTGTTCTGTTGTGTTTTCCTAGGTGCCTTCAACCTCTCCTTGCCTACATTCACTCCAGACTCCTGGTACATTGTAATCATGGTGAAGACTGTACATCCTGGAATAAAGACGGAGCATGTGTGTAAGGAGTTGTTTATTTACAATGGTGGCATGTGAGGGGTCAACATTTACAGTGATATGATTAGTGAAGCAGTGAGTTGAAAGTTATGGTAAATAGGATAATCGGGTAGTCACCACATAGATGTTGTGACCCAGTCCAACAGACAGATGCTGATCACAAGGCAGTGTAGGGGAGGACAGTCCAAAAAGTCAATTCACTGGGGAAGAGGGTTGCCTTCATGGCTGGCTTTGTGACTGGCATTTGGCAGGTGCTTTGTCAACAGATACTCCCTGGGTTTTCTTCGGACAGCCAATTCGCCGCTTGGCGGGGGGCCTCTGCTGGGGGGCTAGTGGGGTCTGAGAACACACCCCTCTCTGTGGCCACAGGGGAGGATGGTGAACTGTCATCCTGCGGACCACCAGTGGGAGTGGGAGGTGTTGGTTGTGGTGCAGGCCTGTCCCTCAGTCCCGTACTAGCTGGCCCAAGAGGTCCACAATTTGGCCCATGCGGGTTGTCATGGACCTCATCAGCAGGAGGAGCTCACTGGAATCTTGTTCTGACTGGCCCGTTTGACCCCGGGCTTGTTCATATGCCCCAAGGAATCTGTGTATGTGCTCAAGGGATTCGGTCCCAGGCTCTCGTCATGGGTAGGTGACCCTGCCCCTCCCACCTGCCCTGCTGCCATGGACCTTTTGCCTCTCCACTGTAGGCACCACATCCTCTCCCTGCCCTCCTCAGTCAATGGGGTAGGGTGGTCATACTGTGGGACAGGGAGAGTGTTGCAGGCAGCTCTGGTTGTGGTGGTGGTGGAGGATGCACCGGCCGTAACAGCAGGGGTCTGCATGGAGGTTGTTGAGGCAGCAGATGTGGTGTGGGGATGATGGGATCCTGGGAACTGTTGCACCCTGGAACACCAGATGGACCGGCTTCGGGCTCCTCGTCCAAAGAATCCTGGGACTCAACATCCGAGTGTCGATGTTCCAGGGGAAAGACTGGCTCTGCAGGTTGCTGGTGTTGTTCTCTGTAGTCAGTTCTTGGTCACCTGTGGGTACAATGGGAAATGGTCATTGTAGTGCACCCCACAAGCTTTGTGTTAGCTGTGTGTCATTCACTGTTTGTACACTACACACTTGATTGATCATCAAATTGTGTTTTATGTGTGCACTACTGTGCCTCCTGACATGATGCAGTAGTACATGAATTACTTGTCCATGGTGTAAGGTGTCAATACATACCATGCACTGTAGTGTAGTTCCTATATTCCCAATAGGCTCTGCGCATTGGAACAATATAAACAGCAGTGTAGACGTAGGACTGAGGTCGACTAGGTCTCCTCTGACTTCATTAGACTTAATTAGTTTTGCCAGCTAGCTCAGAGGTCACTAGAAACTTTCTCGAGTAAACAAGGAGGAGTTTAACTTCCCTGGATAGACAAGAAGGGATTAGCTTCTGACAACCATAAAACATGACAACTTTGCTCCCTTAGAATAAGAGTGTATCTCTAGAGTCGTGTGAAAACAATAGACAGCTATTTTACTCAGTCAATCATGCATACTTAGTTTCACCAGAGTGCAGAGAAATAGAGAGACGGGCGTTTTCAATAAAAGGTGGGATTTATTGAGCAGTCTTCTTTCTCATGCAAGAGAAATCAAGTGCCACAATTGCAATACTTATCATAAAGTAAAGTGCGTACAGTAAAAGGAGTATTACAAAATAATACTGTAAAAGCATTGATATGGTTTCTTAGCCATATGATACTTTAAAATGGATAAAATATATACATACATATATACCTTGACTAACGTACTCAACTGGTGCTTCTAAATACGCCTACCCTGGTGTACCTGACCTAAGCCTAATACATGGGAAGGAGTAAGTAAGTAGCAGTTTAAGTTAAGTTGGTTTTTGCCAAGGATCTGAATCAAGAATTCTCGTTAAGGGTTTAGTCAGCTCCGTACCTGGGTAATAGAAAGCAGGAGGTCTGGTATCTCTTTCTCAAGACTCGATATCCCAGCAACCCGCAAGGGCGGCTGAAAACACCGGAGCTGGATTTCTCGGCTGGAGAAAAGACAGCCCTCTCTCTCAGTGCGTCAAAAGGGAGGGGCGGCGTCTGTGGGCTCTCGCATCAGCTGGGCTCTCGGGCAAGTAGATAGCCGCTCTGCTCCAAACCACTGTGTGTTTGCTTAAGGCAAAGTTGGTATATTTATACCTGAAAGGTGCCGGGTTTTGACGTAAGATTGGACATAAGACGTCACCAAGAACTGACAGTTCTTTCTGACTCTAGGAGTTCTTGTGCAAATCAAAACAAGAGCAGGGGGATTTCCCGGGCTGCTGGAGGCTTGGTTTGTTTAAAGAACGCGTTGTACTTTCTAGGAGTCTAGAGGAGTAGCCATGCTGTATTTGGACTGCATGGGTTGTTACTAAATATGGATATGATTCTTATGCCTCTATAAGGATATTATTTATTATAACCACATAAGGGCATAAATCAGGAATATCGAATTAGGGTCCTAGATAGAAATACAACACCCACTCCACGATCTAATGTCCCTCATTACTTAAAACTAAGCAATAGTAAACATATAATGGTGCATGTGTTTTCCAACCCACCCCAAAATACATAATTCGCATTTGAAATTGTATATGGTAAATACACGAAAATGAGTATTGGTACTGTCCGCTTTTCAAGCAGTGGTATCATTCAGTTAAAAATGCATATATATATATCAGCTAAATGAATTGGGAAAATTTACACATGAAATGGCTCTTAATACAGAAGAGAAGGTCGAGACCATTCCATCACTAAATAATACAAATTTGCTGTACATGTGCTAGAGGCTGAGGTTAAATATTGTCTCTAGAGTTCCTAAAATAGAAGCTCTGTTCTCTAAGAATAGTTCTACTTTAAGCAGAGTACTTTGTGCCAGAAAAATGTAAATTATTTGGAAGGGAAAAAAATATATAATTTCGCTTTCAGGGGAAAAATAGTTCCAAATGTTTTCAGTAGCTTTTGTTTATCAAAGCTGAAGGCCGAATTCAGAGTTCAGGGAACGCTGTGTGCTCGTTGCTTTGAAAGTTATTCTTTATGTTGAGGGGAGAACATCATTTCAGACAGACTTGCAAAAAATTGGTCTACAGCATCAGGTGAAAGTTCGACCAAGTTTGAAAATGCTGTAACAGTGCAGTCGTGAGAATGATTGCTATCATCGATGTCAGGATCAGCAATTCTCACTGAAGGTTGTACCTGTGTGATGCTGCTCTCATCTCGTACTCCACTGCCACATACTCGTAGTGGTGAAGTCTCAACGAATGCCGTCATCAGAATAGGTAGCCGCTGGGGACAACACGATGCATGAGCCGTTACAGGACTTAGCAAGGTATCTGTATCCATTGGTACTGCTGATGGTAGTGTAAGAGAGACGTCCAACACGCATTCTTCTCCGCATAGCATACATCGAAGCACAGGTAAGATGCAATTTTGCCAGATAGGTCTGAATGAAAGAAACCAGGTCATGTTCAGATCTCTTAGCCGGGCTAATCCGAGGACTTTAGTTATGCGGTCCCGATAGCGTATAGTTAGGATCATTTCTTCCATCGTTGCTGGAGTCTTGTCTGCGGTTTGGTTTGCCATATCGGAGCAGAAGAATCAAAAATAAAATTCCTGCTACGAGTCCCAAAAGTAGAGGTAGGCCGCCAAAGACAGAATGGACAAAATTGGGAAAGATGCCCAGAACTGTTTCAAATGGTATTAACAGTCCCGAAAAAATTGTCTTAAATACATGTGCGATGCCACTGGTATCTGACATTTTTAGGATTGGGGTAATTTGTTGATAAAAGGGCCGTTGTCCTTGCAACTTGCAGATCATACGTTTCTCTGGATGAGGTTAAAGGCACGGTTGTCTGTAAAAGAACAGACTTCATTTTGCTTAAAGTATCAATTCGAATAGAAGAGATATTCAAACGAGGCCATATTGCCGCCTCCAGGTCTGGAGTGCTGTTTGGATACAATACTTGCATGCAGCAAGTGACAATGGAACTCACGCTTACGAGATAGGCTTTCCCTGGCACCATGCCACAACAGCTGTGGTCATTTATTAGAATATAGCTCCCGTTAGAAAGTTGTCTAAAGAATGGCTCTATCTGTGTTGCAGGAGTGCCGTGCAGGTGACATGAAAGGTTATTCGAAGACCCTTCGCAGGCTCCATGCAAGTTAATACCTTGACACAGAAGTGTACCGCTTAGTGATCGTTTACAATTTTTACCACTAAGAAATAATTTTTTTTTTTTCACTGTAACATGTGTGTGTATAAGGTAAATTCCATGTTGACTTGATGTACCCTTTACCCAACCTTTCATACTGCCCTGCTGGTATAAATTCTTGGAAGTATTTAAATTGGAAAGTTGTTATTGGAATTGTGATTATTCCGTGTATTATCCATTCAATGACAGGTCTTTCTGACATTGTCAATGGTAATCTCTCAAGTTTTTCAATGCTCAGAATTGTATAGTCTGCTCCTTTTTGTGCCAAACTGATTTGTTTATCAGTAAGGTTAAAGATAGAAAATAATGACGTTACGTTGATTAAACGCCATGGCACGTAGCCTGAACGCAGATTTTGCAACGTCCAGCCAAGCTGTACAATAGAACGTAATTGGGACTGACCATGTTGTAACATTAGTAAGTCTTGCTCTATTATATCAATAGCAGATGATACAATACTGTCCAGTGAATATATTCTGGAGGACAGAGTCGTTAACCCATTGTCCACAACAGAAAGTGATTTTTCCACATTAATACGATCAATTTCTAGTATTTTTTCTGCTGTTTCAATTTGCATTACTTTCCAAGCGTCGTTGTACGCACCGTATATACCGGCCGCTATGAAACATTTTTGACGCTGTTTGCGTGGTCCCAATATGAAATCACGCAAGTCAGCACCGTCTTTAAGTAAAGTCAAGTGTTGCTTAATTTCAGCCAGTGTGGATTTCTGTAGCCATTCGAGGCATAGTTTCCCTACACTGTATGTTGTAACTATCCCTGGATGTTGTCTCTAGGAGTATCTTGGGTCTGGCCTGATCATTTTGAACCCCGTTATTTTGTTCAGGAATCTATCTTGACAGTTATTTGTGTCTGTGGGCCAGATCAACCATTTTTTCCAATCAGGATGTGTTCTGTTTTGGTATAAAATATGGGATACGTCTATCTCCATATCAGTAGTGCTATTACTATCAGGTATGGGCTTTGGAATAGACGGTTTGTTTAAGTCTTTAATCTTGGCCAGGCCAAGACATGTAGTCTGTTGAATGGTGTCATTCAAGAATATTAATTGTTCTGGGATCATGCAGGCTCTAAACAATGTTTCTAAACCTTGGACCTGCCATTCTTTTGTACCCCAGATGGTTTTTGTTTCAATGTTGTTTTTCCAGAATTCAAAACCAAATGTAATCATTTTTTCATAAAATGTTTCAGAATAAATCAATTTAGTATTTGTCAACATTGTTTTCATTCCTGTCTTATTTAACATTTTAAAATAAAACCTTTCTGCATCACTTGTGTTAAACCCTGAGAAGTATGGGAATTTCTCATAGAATGTTTTCGAGCTGCTTTTAGGTGGAGTTGCACAATGTTCCCATCGATTATAATTAAAAACATTTATAGGTTGAGCAGATTTATGCAAATAGTGATGACCAAAGTGATTATAACAGTACATTTCTTCATAATTTGATGAACCCTGTAAGTAATCATGTTCTGTAAATTTTGCTGACATTACTAAATCTGACATCATATTATTTATATTTTCAAAGTCCCAATCATCAGAAAAAGTACTTGGTTTTACAAAGTCTTTTTTTTCCCTCATCTCCACCATGGTACTAATCTGTCGAAAATACATTCGGACATGGTAATCTGGCTCACAGTACGCCTGACAAGCTGCCTCAGCCGAAGGCTGGTAGGGGCAGTATTCGATGTACGATTCCGTCAACACCCCTCAGCACTGTCATTCATACTATTCCACCTTAAGACCCCAATGCGTTTGTATTGGACAGATAGTTACCAATAGCCAGTTACCACCATTGCTTTTGCCACCAAATCGCTGAATAAGGAGCGAAGATGTTTTAGCAGAAGAAGTGTATCATGGCTTTGTAATCATTGGAACTGGGGTGGGGGGGAAACCCCAGCTCAAACTTGTGGAACTAAACTAGTATCTGCCAAAATGCCCTTCTATTTGATGTTCCAGTCCTGGACATATCCATCTTTGATGTTTGCAACATTGAGGAGCACCAATCGTAGAAAGTCGGGGGAGAAGCCTCTTTCCATCGCTTGCATATTTCTCGTTGGGCCAACAACGTGGAGTAGAACAATAGATTATTATTTGGGCTGCGTTTCTGCTCCACTACTCCAAATATTACCAACCGAAGATCTATTACTACGGTGGAGCCTATAAGAGATGTTAATTTGTTACCTATTGATTGCCAATATGATGTTAACTGTGGACATTCATAGAACATGTGTGTGTCGAAGCCTCCACTAGGCCACACAGGGCACACGCCACAGGCTCCGCTCTTATGAATTTAGACAATCTTTCGGGGGAGTAGTTTGCCCTGTGGAGAGTGAAAAGGTGATTTCTGCGGAGCCAAGCCGGTTTCACTAAATCCCAGAGAACATTACAGGATGTTAACCATAATTCATGTAGATTAACAGATGGCAACAGGGAACCCCAAAGTTGATCTGGGAGATGGAAATCACCGTCTATTTCCTCCAAGATTCAGTTATAGAAGAAAGAAACCTCCTTTGGTCCTGTTGTTTTATCTAATAGGGAATATTCCAAATAACTGCTGCCACCAATGGGCATATGGGCGCGGCGAGACGCCCCAGAGGATAGTGCTTGTGCCCAGCTTGAGATTTTTAAGTACTTCAGTCTAGAAAGATTGGGGCCTACTTTACTTACTAAATGTTCCCAGGATAGGATAACCCCTTCTACAAACAGATCACCCCAGGTTGAAATGTTGGCATCTTTTAATGGATATATCAATACATCGTTTACCCAACCAAGAGAAACAGGGAGGTCCCATATGGGAGATCGATTTGAGTAATATCCTATTTTGGTGGCAACTCTAAGATTATACCAAGTTTTTGCTAGGCCTGACAACACCTTCAGTTTGATTTTTTTGAAAAATTTGGGGTCTCCAAACTTAAAAAGAAACCCCTTCTGCCCCATCCCTTCACACTGTATTAGTGTTTTAAACATTGACCCGATGTCGTGATCTGATGGAGTGTTTAAGAGCATTCGGGCATGCGACATCTGGAAAGCCCAGGCCTAGATCTGAAGGTCCGGGCCTGCCAAACCACCCTTCTCCCTGCGTCGCCTTAATTTCTTCCATGCTATTCTTACACGTTTCTTCTTCCAAACGAATGAAGATATATCACTCTGCATCTTCGCTATTAGTGAGGTTTCAAAAAATAGAGGGACACTATTAAAAATAAAAGTTAACTTGGGTAAAATGGTCATTTTCACTAGATTTGAGCGACCCAAAAGAGTCAAAGGGAGATGACTCCAAGAGCCCATTAACTTCCTTCATTCCTTAGCAACTAAGGTGAAATTTGTAGAAGCAATCTGGTTTATATCTTTGACAATTCTTATACCCAAGTATCTCATGCTGCCACAGAGTTGCACTGGAAGCCCTGTCGTTACACTATTCCATTCCATAACCTCGGTCTTAGAGGTGTTTACTTCATAGCCGGAGATATTACGAATTCTAGTGCTAACTTAATAGCTGATGGAAATGCAGAGCTGATGTCTGAAGTCATTATCATAATTTTGTCCGCATATAGGGACACCTTCCTTTTCCAATCCCTACATTTTAAAGGTATAATGTTGCTCTCATCTCGAATTTTTTGAGCAAACGGCTCAATATAGAGATCGAAAAGGAGGGGGGACAGGGGGCAACCCTGTCTGGTTCCCCTAGATATTTTAATAGGTTCTGATAAACCGCCATTGACCATAACAGAAGCTGATGGCTTGTAATACAAGAGTTCCACTGCTCTGCGAAAGGCCCTACCCACGCCGAACTTTCCCAAGTCCTCCGACAAGTACAACCAATTGACCCTGTCGAAGGCCTTGGTCGCGTCCAGCGTGAGAACTGCCAGTGGTAATGAAGAGCTAGTAGCCATATCGATTGCTCAAATCAAGTTATACATCAGCTCAAAGAGCTGGCGGCCCCTAACAAAGCCTTTTTGATTTAAATGCAGGACTGAAGGAGCAACCTGACCCAACCTCTTAGCCAAGAGTGAAGTAAAAATCTTGTAATCGGTGTTAAGTACTGAAATGGGGCGATAAGAGCCACAGTCAGAGGAAGCCTTGCCTGGTTTCAAAATAAGTGTGATTGTTGCATTGTTCCAAGATATAGGTGGTAAGTCTCCTTCCAACAGGATTTGATTAAATAATATTGTTAGAAAAGGAGAAACATTTTCCATAAGGCGTTTATATATCTCTGCAGGCAAGCCATCTGGCCCGGCCGCCTTGCCATTTTTGCTGTTATGTATAACCATCACTACTTCTTCTTCCGTTATAGGCTGATCTAAAAAGGCCATTTGCTCTTGGGAAAAAGATGGCAAAGAGATCTTACTCAGCCACTCCTTTATACTTTCAGATGTGATATTATTATCCTCCTGATATATGTTTTGAAAGAAGTTTTTAAAGGCAGATCTTATTTCTACGTCCGAAGTTTTGATACCCAAACTAGTTTTTATCTCCCCTATATTATTGCGGGTTCGATCGGTTCTGGATTTCCACGCAAGCAATTTACTTGCCCCTTTTCCAAATTCAAAGTGAGCAAGTTTACTTGCTTCACATCTTTGAAGTACACGTTGGTTAAGTGTTGAGGCTAATTGCCCTTTAAGATTCAACACTTCTTCTAGTTTAACTGATGTTACAGATTCAGATTCAGAAACATCTAGTTCATTCTGGGCCAATAATAAGTTCGCCTCAATAGAAGCTACTTCCTGGGTATATTGCCTCCTACGGAAGGATGTCTTGTTTTTGATGATCCCTCTTAGGAAACATTTGAAAGCGTCCCATACAGTACCTGGGCTAGCAGAACCTATTTTACTTAGGACAAATTGTTTTGATTCTGCTCTTATATACTCTAAATCTTCAAGTGATGTAAGAAAAGACTTATCAATAGACCATGCCCTAATTGGAGGTTGAGTAAGTACTTCAAGATCTAAAAGTACCGCCGAGTGGTCCGATAGATGGGATGGCAGATAGCTAACATTCTTTGTTAAATTTAGTAACACTCTACTTACTAGAAAAAAGTCTATCCTAGATCTATGGCGATATTTATAATTTCGAAAAGAGAAACCTATTTTCAGCCCAGACCTAACCCTCCATATATCTATAATACCGTATTGTGACATGGTTTCAAGTAAGAAATCTCTGGATTTCGACAAAATATGTTGTCGACTAGAACTAGTCTTGTCTAATAAAGGATTGAGTACAACATTGAAATCCCCTGCTATTATAACAGGTTCTGAAAAGTGCAGGAGTTCAGAAAATAATGATTCTAAAGCAGATGGGTCATCCCTATTAGGCCCGTAGTATCCCACTATCGTAAGGCGTGAGCCACCTATCACGACTGTTGCAATGGCCCACCTGCCTGCGGGATCTGTTTTCTGCTCTAAAAGTCTAGTGTTTATTGTTTTTTTAAAAAGAATAGTGACCCCTCTGATGTTAAGTGTCTGCGATGTAGTAACAGCTAAGTCTATCCAGTTGTTTTTCTTTACCAAATCATGAACCTCGGCCTCAACCAAATGGGTCTCCTGAAGTATAATGACCTGCACATCAAAGTCACGTAGATATTGTATTATTGTATTAGATCTAGGTTTGGTGCGCAGGCCATTAACATTCCAGGAGAGTATCTTAACTACACTCATAGTTGGTGTATCTATTGAGGCGGAATCTTTCTGGCTTATAGCCCATGATATAGATCCAAGATTTATAAACTGTCCATTTTTTAACAATGATAGAGATGATTACCAATTCAGAGATGAGAAACATTTTATACTTTTTTTACCCAACCCTTCACCCCCGTGCCCCCCACCCACCCTCCCTTGAGGAACCCTTGATTATCCACCGGAACACGTCTGGTTTGGTACCCCTAACCCAGTCCTAGCTCCGCGGAGTGGTATTTATTCTGTAAGTAGAGAACTCGCCTGATCTATTTGATTACGGTTTATAAGGCTACACCGATTTACTGGATATACTGGATTGAGCTCAAAAAGTAAGGTAGTTAAATTTAGTGTTTTTTTTTGTGATTTATTTATTTATTTTTATATATTTTATAAACCTTTTTTTTATTATTGAAGTGTTTGTTATTAGGATTCTTGTTGTACTATGATTTCACTAAAGATTTACCTTGTTTTATATATATATATATTTTTTTACTTTTCTGTTCTATATCCTCTAAATCCTCTTTTTTGTTTGTTTGTTTTTTCCGTCCAAGTTAAATAATTAAATAATATGTTTAACTCAGAACTGATTTCGCAATTCTCGCGAATTTGCGAGGTTATAAGCAGTAGGAAAAGACTTCTCTCAATCCCCAACTCCTACATAACCTACTTAACCTTGCCGGCCTCATCTTTTAGAAGTGCCTAAACTCATCAGTAGATCATCTGCGGCCTGTACTGTGCGGATATGATGCATTTTATTATTAAACATGATTTTCAAGGCTGCGGGAAAACTCAACTGAACTGATGCACCCAAGTTCTTAAAGGCCTCCATTCTCCTACCCAATTCCCACTGTCTATCTAAGGTTGCTCTTGATAGATCAGATCTTATTTGGAAAGTAAAGTCACCACCAGACAGGGATTTTTGTTTGAGGGCTAAGTTGAGAATTTGGTCCTTCAGTACATAGGTATGAAAGTTAACTAGTATCTTCCGGGACTTCGTACGCTGAGGATTACGCCTATAAGGGTCTCTATGAACCCGTTGGATGTCCGCTTTCAATTCCTCTTCAGTGTGAGTTAAATTAAGAGACCTTTTGATAAGTTGGGTGATATAGGACTTAATTCCTGATCCCTCGTTTCCTTCAGGTACATGTAATATGCGAATATTACAGCGACGCGCATTGTTCTCAAGGACCTCCATTCTATCCATTAGTGCGATGTCCTCTCTTTTTAGTTTAATTATGTCTTCCTTAACGTTTCCCAATTCCATTGACATTACAGCTGTTGTCTCCTCCAAGACCCCAGTCCTAACAAAAAGCCCATCTATTTTGGTGTCAAGCGACTCACAGTAAGACCTGATCTCTCTCTGTATTTTTGAAGACTCTTCGAATCCACGTTTAATATCAGATGATAAGTTTGAAAACATGGATGCTATTGAGGAGAGTGAGAGATCTGGGGGTATATTAGTGTGTAAGGTAGGTAAACCTGTGATGGTATCCGAGCATAAAGGTAAATTGCATAGAGGTTGTGGCTGGATGCTTTGATCTTGATTTGAAGGACATTCGCGGTGTTGATGACCAGTCCCTTCAGCCCCTTCTGTCTCTTCTGCAATTACTGTCTCCTCTGTTACTTCTGACTCAGAATTTATGCCAGTCTTCTGATGCTCATATTCGACCGGGAAGCCACTGACTTCAGCTCCTACCAACCCCATTGATGTCGTAGAGATAGCAATATTCTTGCTGATAGCTGAGGGGTCATTCAGGTCATACAGGTCCTTCTGGGTGTTGTCATTTCCTACCCCCGGCTCTGACAATATATCTGTAGCGGGGGAAGCTGAGTTAAGGTCTACCGAGGCAACATCAACATCAGTGGTTACGCAACCTGTCCCACAGGGGTGTACCCCATTGTGGACCTCTGTCTCCATACTTAATAGATTGCACCCTGATTAGGGCTGATCCCCTGATGTGACTATGTCTGGAGCCGTGACCAGGGGCATGTAAATTTCTGAGGAATTATTCTGTGTTAAATTCAAAACCTGAGGAATGACCTTAAAGTAAGATCTCAATGAAGGCGTTATCTTTGTGCTCGGATCAAGAGTTGTTTTAACCTTTTTTCCTTTCTTTGCCCGTTTGGGTTTTACGTCTGAAGAAAGGTAGGAGGAGGTTTTTAATGATGTTTTGCTGATATTACTACCAGTTTCAGTGCTTCTGCTTTCGCTAATACCACTCAAACCTGACCATACGGGCTCCCCCTCAGCTTGGGCTTCTCCCCCAGACTCCAGTCTATCTGCGCGAGCGTGAGCCTGTACCTGAGATCCACAACCTCCCTCCTTTTCGCACTTTGCCCTATTTGATTTATTCACTTTCTTTGTATAGTACTTCTGGCATTTATCTCTCCGACCCTTATTACCTTCATACACCCCCTCTGCCTCTTCCAATGTATCCCCACTTTGCCCCCCTTTCACCTTCCTTGATGCTGCAGAGTCCGCTGGGTTCAGAGGTCTGATTTGCGTTGCAACCGCCGCTACTGGCGCTTCAGCCGCTCCAGCCATTTCCACTACCGCTGTGTTTGACGCTGTGTTTACCACTGCGGCTGCCGCCGCCGCCGCCGTAATTCTCCTTGCTGGTATATCCTCCTTTGCGGCTCCCTCCGTGACTGCAGGGCTGAGGTTTCTACGTAGGGACCGTAACCGCCTGCCTCGACGGAGCTCCAGGGCGGCTCGGCTCCACTTCCAGGGAGACGTTTGCCGCAACAGCCGTGCTGGATCAAAGCTTGGCGATAGGGATCTGGTGATTGCTGTGTCTGCGCTAGGCACGCCCTTCTGAAAACACATTGAACCGTAGTAGGAACTGCTCACACACGCCAAAAAAAAAGGATTTCGCCACTCTTTCCTTAAGAGTGTAAACTATAGCAAAAAGGAACGCTGTAATGGTTTTAGTTTAGAAGGTCGCATATAATCTCCACTAGAAACCTCATTTCGGCGAAAAAAAACTAGACGCCCCGCGGGAGCTTAGACGGAGTACCGCGGCAGCTCAGCCTGCTGCTGCCATGTTCCTCCGGCCCAAAGAGTCAATGATGTAACATTAGTAAGTCTTGCTCTATTATATCAATAGCAGATGATACAATACTGTCCAGTGAATATATTCTGGAGGACAGAGTCGTTAACCCATTGTCCACAACAGAAAGTGATTTTTCCAAATTAATACGATCAATTTCTCGTATTTTTTCTGCTGTTTCAATTTGCATTACTTTCCAAGCGTCGTTGTACGCACCGTATATACCGGCCGCTATGAAACGTTTGTGACGCTGTTTGCGTGTTCCTAATATGAAATCACGCAAGTCAGCACCGTCTTTAAGTAAAGTCAAGTGTTGCTTAATTTCAGCCAGTGTGGATTTCTGTAGCCATTCGAGGCATAGTTTCCCTACACTGTATGTTGTAACTATCCCTGGATGTTGTCTCTAGGAGTATCTTGGGTCTGGCCTGGTCATTTTGAACCCCTGTATTTTGTTCAGGAATCTATCTTGACAGTTATTTGTATCTGTGGGCCAGATCAACCATTTTTTCCAATCAGGATGTGTTCTGTTTTGGTATAAAATATGGGATACGTCTATCTCCATATCAGTAGTGCTATTACTATCAGGTATGGGCTTTGGAATAGACGGTTTGTTTAAGTCTTTAATCTTGGCCAGGCCAAGACATGTAGTCTGTTGAATGGTGTCATTCAAGAATATTAATTGTTCTGGGATCATGCTGTAAAGGATACACGACGATTCTGCAGGAGCGTCAGGAATCCGAAGTATAATCCACAGCCTTCCCCTGCAGCCTTCTGACTCTATCAAGCACTAGAGCACAGGAGGCAAGCCAGGGGAAAACAGGGAGACAAAACAAGGAAAGGTTGGGGTAACAATTGGGTGTAGAGGGTCTTCAGACTGGTCGTCTCAACCTTCTTGTGGGCTTGGCAATCAGGAGAGACTGTAAGGCAAAGAGTTATATTCTTAAATCTGAAGAGGACAATCACATTCCCAATTACACAACATAACCTTTCATACCTAGCTGGTTGTATGTTAATGTCCCTGAATGGATATGGGAGAACCTCTGGAAATGGATATAACTGGAGCTGCAGTGAAGAAGACAAAACCCTCATAAGTCTAATGACTCTATGTATACTTGTGTTATGAGCGACTAACAATATATCCTGCTCACTCTGATCTTCTGTCTTAACTGCCACGAAGCACACCCCAAAGGTTTGTTTGAATACAAGAACTCGGTTGCCAATATCCTTGATAGTGGGAACAACATCTACAATAAACAAAACAAGGAATCAAACACTTCAATACAGTCTTCCTGATACCAATTACAATGTGCAGCGCAATAATGCGCTGTTACCGTGATTCTGGAACATGTAGCTGTAGCCCAATCCTCACTGGTCCACGCAAGATACCAAGTCCAAATAGGTGAAATATATCACAAGAGCTGAATGACCCCAGGGAAATGGTGTCAGAAGGGATGGGCAGGGGTAAAGAAAAAGCCCTAACTGACTAAGGTAAGAGCACCGGTAACAACCCGGCCGCCAGCGGAGAAGAACCCGGCTGGCAGCGGAGCACCCCGGTGTAGGAGAAAACAGGAAGGGTGAAGGTTTGCCCGGCCTGTCAGCGGAGACAAACCCGGCTGACAAGCGGAGCGGAAATGAGGCCAACAGCAGAGAGGGGATGCCCGGCTCGTCAGCGGAGCACAAACCCGGCTGACAAACGGAGCAATACTGAGGCCAATGGTAGGGAGAGGAATCCCGCCGGATGGCGGAGATAAACCCGGCCGCCGGGCGGGACACCAGAACACTGGAAAGGCAGTGAAATTGGGAAACGACACGGAACGTGTCAAAATGCACAAGTGCGGTGGTAAGGCACTTGGCAAACAAGAGAGACGGGCTGCGGAGGCTCACAAACGAACCAACGGAGCCGTGGACACTCTCGATCCGGAAGAACGCCAGGACGTAGGAAACGGAAGTCAGGCACAGGAAGTCAGGCAGCAAACGAACCCAACGGAGCTAGACGCAAGAACGTGAAGCGTCGCTCCCTGGGTCCAGGAAACCTAAATAGTGCACTATTAAAGGGACAGCGCACTGGGAGGGGGCTTGAGGCATGACACATGCAGGCTCTAATCAATGCTTCTAAACCTTGGACCTGCCATTCTTTTGTACCCCAGATGGTTTTTGTTTCAATGTTGTTTTTCCAGAATTCAAAACCAAATGTAATCATTTTTTCATAAAATGTTTCAGAATAAATCAATATAGTATTTGTCAACATTGTTTTCATTCCTGTCTTATTTAACATTTTAAAATAAAAACTTTCTGCATCACTTGTGTTAAACCCTGAGAAGTATGGGAATTTCTCATAGAATGTTTTCGAGCTGCTTTTAGGTGGAGTTGCACAATGTTCCCATTGATTATAATTAAAAACATTTGTAGGTTGAGCAGATTTATGCAAATAGTGATGACCAAAGTGATTATAACAGTACATTTCTTCATAATTTGATGAACCCTGTAAGTAATCATGTTCTGTAAATTTTGCTGACATTACTAAATCTGACATCATATCATTTATATTTTCAAAGTCCCAATCATCAGAAAAAGTACTTGGTTTTACAAAGTCACTTAATGAAACCTTAAACTGGTGTGGATATTTCAAGAGCTCAATCGGGCCAAAAATGTCAAATTCAGTTCTGTCCCATGCTACCCCACTGGGTATTGGATTGGCTGTGACGTTCACTGATGATAGTTCTCTTTTCTCGATGTGAGATGACTTGTGAGGTTTTAGGTCCAAGTTGATGTTCTGACTTGCTGTGTCCATTGTACTGTATTTTCCTTCAATGAATTTTCCCAAACAAAGTACCATGATGAGCCAATGCAGGAGGAAAAGTACACCTAACACAATCCAAAATTCAATCCATGGAGAAATCAGATAAGTTTCTTTGAGTTGATGAAAGAGTTCAGTTACTTTTTCTTTGAAAGTTTTTGTTGCTGGCGTTTCTTCAGGCTCGCTTGGATCTTCAGAAAAGTCATCGAAATTGATGAAGTAGCCAGATGCAGTTCTGTCAACTGCTGGAATTGCTTCCGAATTTTCATTTGCTTTTGGATTTTTCTTTGTTTCATTAGCGTAGTCTGAGGCTACATCGTTGTAGACTGGTGTTTCTTGACAAACTGTTGCAATTTGGGTTTCCAGAAGCATAAGTTCCATGACTTTGTTGCATAGTCCTTTTTTATTCACTGCAGGTTTATCGAATGTGATTAGTCTCTCAGTTTGAACCTCTTGTATTGTAGCAAATGTTGGTATTCTGCTATTTCTTGGGAGTCCACTGGGCCTACTACTTATTATTGGCCACATGATTGTGGGTCGATGGATACAACTCGGTTCTCCTTTTTACCAGCAAGGGGCGGTAGTACAACTGATCTTGTTCCGCTGACAGCTAAGACAGGTACTGCTTTTCTGTAAGAAGGCCCAAATTTCTTCTTTACCGCGATCTTTTCTCTGACCAGAGAATCCAGACAGGTCTTGCTGGGACAGGTGGTTTTTCTTCAGTGGCTGTTCGCTGTTGCTTTAACTTTATGTTGCTCAGGTTTCGTCTTGTTTCATTTAATTCCTGTAAAACAGCCAAACGTTCTTTGATATCAAAGCATTTTTCTTCTACCACTGAAGTGTGACTATCAAGGTCCTGAATACACATTCTAGTACCGAACAATAGTTCGTACGGACTGAGACCTCTTAGAGAATTTCTTGGCAGATTATTAAGACTACGTTGGACACTTGTTAAATGTTGGACCCACCCATCACCCGAACCTAATACCCACGCCGCTATAGATTGCTTTATGTCCCGGTTTTTTCTTTCCACCTCCGCATTTTCCTCAGGATGGAAGGGACAAGAGTACCGCAATGCAATGCCCATGCTGGCCATGGCCTCCTTGTAAGCCCTAGAGCTAAACGCAGGACCCTGGTCAGAATATAGCATGCCAATTGCGTATGTGCCGATAAAGACTCGCAAATCTTTTATAACAGTTCTGGCGTCAGCCGAGCGCTGGTGTGTACATTTTAAGTGAATTTAGTCTGAAACATAAATGGGACGCATTTCTCCTGCTGGATTTTTGTGTATAGATAGCCTTATGCTTTCTAAAAGAAGGGTCCTGGCATTACTCCGGTCGGTTCGCGACTGCGATCTCTGTTGCAGTTTGGACAGCACCTTGCAAATTTGTAAAATTGCAGGCTCATCCCCGGCCACCAGTATTCTGATTGTAATTCTTTGAAAGATTCCTTGATCTCTCGGTGCCTTAGACCCAATCCCATGTGTGCGTCTGCTATTAAAAAGACTCTCCTGTTCGTGTTTGGAATTACTCTATCCCCCATTCCAGGGATTCGAGCAAAAGGAACGGAGTTTGCATCAATTATGTATGTATAATTGAGTGGATAGTTCACAGGTAATGCTGTATAGTCGCCTTTCAAAGACGTTTTTACCGCCAGCATCGTTTCCCCGTCTATGTATTTATCTGAACGCTTTTTTGTGGCTACGGAAGCCGGCTGAGCTTCTTCCGCTGTGGCTCTGTGAGCCAATGAATTCCCTAAAACGTGAACGCCATCACGTTGATGACTCAGTGTATGTATCACGTGAGTCCTTTGTAGTTCTTTCTGCAAAAGAACTACCTGTTCCCAAAGCTTTTTATGCTCTATTGTGGCACCTGTGTCATCTTTGTAATCGTTTTGAACCCAGTTCTGCAAGTCATTATTGTAAGATTTGACGCAGTAATGTGAATCACACACTATTAGTGTGGGAAATTCGCGATCGGCATTTTCAAGCGCCATCTTTAAAGATCTTATTTCAGCTCGCTGAGTTGAGCAGTTTCTGAGTGATTCAGTTTTGGTAATTATTGGTCTGAATTTACCCAAGCACCAGCGACCTTTAACACTCGTGCACGCTGCGTTGTAGGATTTTTTCTCTACATCGTAGTGTTGTGCAATCTGTCCATGTAGATTACACATGTGTATTGTTCGAGAGGCAGAATTTCGATTGGCAGAGGATATTCTTCTTCATATTCTAGATTTTCTAGTTTTTTCATTTTCGGGTCAAAATAGTATTTCACGTCTTCTGCAGCAAGAGAATTTTCCCATTGTATCCATTTTAGATCTAATGCCACAGTAGTCAAATTGCGTGGGCTTGTTAATGCCTCAAGGGCTGATTCTGCTGTTAAAACAGTTATTCTTCTGCCTTGGGCTCTTTCTTTTGCTACAGCAGTTTGAATTTTTCAGTCCAACTGAATTTCATTTCAGCTTGTGTGTACAAGTGTGATTTGTAAGCTATTGGTACCGTTTCTCCCTCATTAGAGGTTAGGTACGTGAATCCGCATCTTCCTGGGATGACTCGGATTACAAGGTTGCGTACGTTTTCACGAGTTTGTAATTTTGTTTTAGCTAACATGTCTGTTTGTAATGATATTAAAATGTCTGTGTGTTTCTGAGTCCAATTAATTGGTTTGAAATCAGGTTTTATTAATTCATAGAGAGGTTTAACCCTCTCTGCATAATTTAGAATGTATGTTCTTCCGAAATTCAGGAAACCTAGTATTGATTGTAAGTTCTTCAGCGTTTTAGGTGCTTGGAGTACAGCGCACTTCTCTAAGACGTTGTCTGCTAGGCTTTTGCCTTCACTTGATAATTCATATCCTAAAAACTGGACAGTTAGATGGGCAATTCGTGACTTTTTAAAGTTGAATTTGTAACCGTCAGCTGCGAACCCAAGTATTATGGTGTTCACTCTTTTCAAGTGAGTATCCAGGTCATCATCTGTGAGATAGATGTCATCGACATAAGATAATGCTTCATCATCATATATTTGTAGTAACTCTGTTACCCTTGCTGAGAATAATCCTGGGCTATTCTTGAATCCCTGTGGGAGTCGACAGAAGTGTTCTTGCGACCCCATTATTGAGAACGCGGTCAAATACCTGCTCTCAGGTGCAATGTTTTGAATCCATTAGAGATGTCTAATGTTGTTTTGTATTTTTTGCGCACAATGTTCTTCATTAGTGCTGCACTGTGTGAGTTTTGTACTGCAAATGTTTTGCAACATGAGTTAAGGTGTCTGTAGTCCAAAACTAGACGATATGAATCGTCTGGTTTGGAGACAGGAAACAAAGGATTGTTCATTTGTGAGGTGCATGTTTCAATCACCCCCTGGTATTCAAGTTGATCTAAGATCTCCCTGACTTGTTTTTTTAGCTTCTTGTTTAATTGGGTACTGCCTTTGTGCAGTGGGTTGACATTTTAACTGGATTTTGTGAGGAGGAGAGTCCTCATCCCATCCTACATGATTTTTATATATTGCAGGAGCTTGGGCCACTGCCCATTTTCTTGCAAGTGTATATTTTTTATGAATTGGAATTTTATCTGAGAAGGCAGGCATAATCATTTCTTCGCCATCAGGGCACTCCCTGACAAACTCTGGTGGCCAGTCTTTCTCAGCTAAAAGGATGTCATAGCCTTTTGAAAGGTTATCCCAAAAGAGACCCCTTACTTTCCTGGTCTTGTCCCCCTCTATACCCAGTGTTATTTCGTATATTTTATGAGGTTTGCTAACTCTGGTATCTGCAGTTTCCACCTGAATGTATTTATACGTGTCCACTGTCTCCAGAAGATTCATCAGAATCTTGCGAGCTATGGTCACTTCTGCTGCGCTGTCTAGCATTGTCTGAGCACACTCTCCGTTTTTCAGTTGTGTCCTCAGTATCCTCGGCATGTTTAATTATTTTAATACTGGCTACCTTCTTACTTGGAAATCGTAATTTTTTACTTTGATGAGCAGGTTCCTTGTCTTTGGACTTGACGTCTGAAAAGATCGAGAGGGACGTGTATCAATATCTTGATATCTATCAGGCTTTCTTAATTTATCCCTATCTCTAAGGTTGTATCTTTTCTCAGAGAGCTCCCTCTGGGGAGACTTGTTTCCTCCGTCCGGAGATCTTTCTCTCCATTGAGGAGACCTTCCTCTGGACTGGAATCTTTTTTCTTTGGGAGTGGATTGTTTATTACCATCCCAACTCTTTTTTGGAGTGTTTAGATTATTTTTAATAAAAGTTTTTTCAGGATTTTCAGTTACTTGGGGTTTTACTGGTTTCCCACCCAAACTATTTCTTCCTAGTTCTTCATAGGATTTTTCTATGATTCTGGCAAGTTCAAAAGGTTGTTCTGCTATATCTGTTTCTTTCAATTTTTGGAGGTAAGTTATATCCTCCATTGCCAATTGAACTAACTCTCTATATGCCTTTGTTAATTCTTGTATTTTAACTAAGAGTTCTTTGCTTGACATTTTTTTCAATGTCAGGATGTGGTGTGTAGCTGGCTAGAACTGGCCACGTTGCTCCTGATCAACCTAGTGGACCGAGCCTGGTGATGTGATTTTGATGTTTTAGGGTGCCTTTAAACCAGAGCAGGTGCTCTTGGTAATTTAGTGGGATTTCAACCTCCTCGAAAGGAGTGTATTCATCCGGAGGTTCCTCTATTTTGTAATAGTGGAATTCTTTTGTTACAGCGTTTGCTGCTGGAAAGTGTATCCATAAATAGAATACCTCTGTCTGCCGATATTCATGGGCCTCTACCACGAATATGACTGTACCACCTCTTGATGTCAGTCCGTTTTCTATAAGTTTAATAGTTATAGTTTTCCTTACATTTACCGGAATGATTATAACATTCGGGTCATTTTCTTGGAGACTTGTGTCATCCGCTAGGAGTTGAGCTGCTATTCTAGCTGCCTCCCTTTCGTCTTCACTTTCCGTCATTTTTACTAACAGAAAGCTTTTTGTGGCAGATCAAGTTTCAAGGAAACAAAGTTTAGGTGCACAATATTTTGGAACATTGTATCCTTCAACGTTGACTAAACCAGAAACTATACATAGGAATCTCTTCCTACTAAGTTCCGGCGGATTTTAACCTTTTACCCACTCAGACGTCTTTTGGAGTATTTACGGGAAAAAGGGTTCTGTGTGAAAAAGCACGACTGAGTTACTCTAGTGTCTTGCGTTAGATTATCGCCTTACCAAACGTTGGGCGCCATGTAGTGTAGTTCCTATATTCGCAGTAGGCTCTGCGCATTGGAATAATATAAACTGCAGTGTAGACGTAGGACTGAGGTCGACTAGGTCTCTTCTGACTATATTAGACTTAATTAGTTTTGCCAGCTAGCTCAGAGGTCACTAGAAACTTTCTCGAGTAAACAAGGAGGAGTTTAACTTCCCTGGATAGACAAGAAGGGATTAGCTACTGACAACCAAAAAACATGACAACTTTGCTCCCTCAGAATAAGAGTGTATCTCTAGAGTCGTGTGAAAACAATAGCAGCTATTTTACGCAGTCAATCGTGTATACTTAGTTTCACCAGAGTGCAGAGAAATAGAGAGACGGGCGTTTTCAATAAAAGGTGTTATTTATTGAGCAGTCTTCTTTCTTATGCAAGAGAAATGAATTGCCACAATTGCAATACTTATCATAAAGTAAAGTGCGTACAGTAAAAGGTGTATTATAAAATAATACTGTAAAAGCATTGATATGGTTTCTTAGCCATATGATACTTTAAAATGGATAAAATATATACATACATATATACATTGACTAACGTACTCAACTGGTGCTTCTAAATACGCCTACCCCGGTGTACCTGGCCTAAGCCTAATACATGGGAAGGAGTAAGTAAGTAGCAGTTTAAGTTAAGTTGGTTTTTGCCAAGGATCTGAATCAAGAATTCTCTTTAAGGGTTTAGTCAGCTCCGTACCTGGGTAATAGAAAGCAGGAGGTCCGGTATCTCTTTCTCAGGACTCACTATCCCAGCAACCCGCAAGGGCGGCTGAAAACACCGGAGCTGGATTTCTCGGCTGGAGAAAAGACAGCGTCTCTCTCAGTGCGTCAAAAGGGAGGGGCGGCGTCCATGGGCTCTCGCATCAGCTGGGCTCTCAGGCAAGTAGATAGCCGCTCTGCTCCAAACCACCGTTTGTTTTGCTTAAGGCAACGTTGGTATATTTATACCTGAAAGGTGCCGGATTTGACGTAATGTTGGACATAAGACGTCACCAAGAACTAACAGTTCTTTCTGACTCTAGGAGTTCTTGTGCAAATCAAAACAAGAGCAGGGGGATTTCCCGGGCTGCTGGAGGCTTGGTTTGTTTAAAGAACGCGTTGTACTTTCTAGGAGTCTAGAGGAGTAGCCATGCTGTATTTTGACGGCATGGGTTGTTACTAAATATGGATATGATTCTTATGCCTCTATAAGGCTATATTTTATTATAACCACATAAGGGCATAAATCAGGAATATCGAATTAGGGCTCTTGATAGAAATACAACAGCACCACATGCATCATTTGTGATTACAGGGGCATGTTGACATCTAGGGACTAGCCCAACTTATAATTTCAGTGAAGACTCTTTGTTTATTTGTCTGACCTGGCAGACGTCACATGTGGGCATGGACTGTCCAATGTCATATCCTGCATACCTTTGTCTTGTCATGTGCATATCTGGATATGTACCACCATCCATGCTTTCTTATTTTTCATATGGTCCTTGTTGCTCTGGCCCCATGGTACTACACATGTCAATGAGTGCTGTGCATGATTGTGCACTGACTTTCTTCTACATGGGCATTGGTGTGTCAACTTTGGTTGCTGTGACAGTTTCCTTTGCTTAGCTGTGTGCACACTGTGTATGGCAATAGGTTCGGTGTGCATATTTGTGCAATGAGAGGGCTAGTGTTGTCATATGGCACCATTCTTATTGTGACGGATGGCTAGGTGCACGTACTGGCTACTTACCTGTTCTGTTTTAGCATTTGGCTTTGGTATGTGACTCATGTTTGTGTGCATGGTGGAGGTCTACATCCTGCTCAATGGTGGCACAAGACAGAATAATGTGTCTACCTACCTGTTAGTTTGTTTGTAGTGATCCATTAGATGCCACATGCATCTGGGTGGTATAGAGAGCTTCATCTTGCTGTACTGGGGGACAAGGACGCATGGTGAGAGTAGTGGAGCAGGCTTCCCACCCCAAAAGCCCTTACAGGGAAGCTGGCTACCTACCTGTAAGTTTGTTTGGTGTACTGCAATGGCTTCCAACTGCTTCTGGGTGGGGGAGTGCTCCATCCTGCTGAGGTGTGGGACAGTGAGCATGGTGGGAGTAGCAGTGCAGGCCTCCCACCCCTAAACAACCCTCCATGGCGAGATGGCTATCCACCTGTTAGTTTGATGGGGGTTCTGTAATGGCTGACGTATGCTTCTGGGTGGGGTGGGGGGAGGTCTCCATCTTGCTGTACCGGGGGACAATGATGCATGGTAGAAGTAGTAATACAGGCCTCTCACCCCCAAACACCCTCACTGTGAATCTGGCTACCTACCTGCAAGTTTGTTTGGTGTACTGCACTGGCTTCCAACTGCTTCTGGGTGGGGGAGTGCTCCATCCTGCTCAGGTGTGGGATAAGGGTGCATGGTGGGAGTAGTAGTACAGGCTCCTCACCCCCAAACACCATCACTGTGAAGCTGGCTATCTACCTGTAGGTTTGTTTGGTGAACCGCAATGGTTTCCAACGGCTTCTGGGTGGGAGAGTGCTCCATCCTACTGAGGTGTGGGACAAGGGACATGGTGTGAGAAGTAGTACAGGCCTCCCACCCCCAAACAGCCCTCCATGGCAAGATGGCTACCTACCTGTTAGTTTGATGAGGGTTCTGTAATGGCTGACACATGCTTCTAGGTGGGTTGGTGGGAGGCCTCCATCTTGCTAGGCTGTGAGACAAGAGTGCTTGGTGAGAGTAGTGGTGCAGGCCTCCCACCCACAAACACCCTCCCAGGGAAGCTGGATACCTACTTACAAGTTTGTTTGGTGTACTGCAATGGCTGATACTAGCTTCTGGGGGTAAATGCTCCATCCTGCTGAGGTGTGGGATAGGGGGCATGGTGGGAGTAGTAGTGCAGGCCTCCCACCCCCAAACAGCCCTACATGGCAAGATGGCTAACTACCTGTTAGTTTGGTGAGGGTTCTGTAATGGCTACCACATGCTTTTGGGGTGTGGGGGGAGGGCTCCATCTTGCTGATGCTGTGGGACAAGGGGGCCTAATGGGAGTTGTATTGCTGGCCGCCTGTACACATGCCCCCATGGTAATGTTGCTAGCTACGTTTGGGGTCAATGGGAAGGAGTGAATGTTGGATCTGTGAGACGTGTTTTTGTGAGTGTGTAGTGCAGATGAATGGAATTTATTGTAGGTGGTGTAGCTTTGTAGTTGTGTAAGACAGTACATATCAGTGTGGTGGTATTCATTTGTTTGTACTTACCAGCCTCCACTCCCCCGGGTACTCCTGTGAGACTCTCTGGATGCAGTATGGCAAGCACCTTCTCCTCTCACGGTGTGAATGGTTTTGGTGGAATGGGAGGGCCACCGCCAGTCCTGTCACCCAGCTCATGGTTCTTGCTCCTCCTCTCTTTGACAAACCTCTTCAAGTCTTGCCACCGCTTCATGATTTCCATTTTTGATCGCGGGGTGGTCCATACTGCACTGAACTTCTTGACTATCCTTGCCCACATATGTGCTTTTGTGGCTAATGGTGTGTTGGAGCAGGCTACCAAACAATTGTGGTTCCACTCTATCTCATCTACCATAACCTTCAACTCACTCTCTGTGAATTTGGGCATTGTATGTATTGCCATGGTTTGTATCGTGCAAAATGGTTGTTGGTTCAGACATGTGAGTGGTGGGTGTGATAGTAATGTGTATGTGTGTGATGCGCCGGGGGGTTAGTAGTGCTGGTCTAGAAGTGGTGGTGGTGCTGTGTGTGGTGTGGCTAGTGATGGTGTGTTCTTTGCCTCTCATTTAATTTTTTTAATTTTTATTTTATTTTTATTTTTTATCCAGGAAAATCAGAGAAAAACAGAAATCCATTACATTCATATGGTTACGGACAAAATTTAACATCATACACTTGATTAGGAAACAAGAAACGAGAAGAGCCGGAAAAACAGAGGGAGGGCAAAGGGCAAGTCGGGGAGGGGAGGGGAGGAGGCCGGAAAGGGAAGAGGATATCCAAACAGACAGAACAATAGAAGAAGAACAAGAAAAAAAAAACATTTTAACTGTTTGCTTAGTTACCATATCCCCCTTTCCCCCATCCTCTCAACCCCCCCACCAAGCTCGTCCCTACCCTTCCATCAGATACCCCCAAATTTGCAGGACCTTTTTCCTTGCCCTATTCCCTTTGCACTTATAAAGTGCAGGCTCCAGATTAAATATATGAAACAATCTAGCATACGAAGCCTGAAAAGTCGGGGGGTCTTTATCTTTCCACTTAGAAGCTATCATTATACGCAGTACTGATATTACAATAAAACAAAAATACACTTGATTTACTTCCAAGTGGAGAGACTCATCCCAACCAAGCAGGATTAGCGTGGGAGACAGTTTCACTGATCGTCCGATATTCTTATCCAGAAAGGATTCAATCCCCTGTTTCACCTGCCCCAGTTCCGGGCATTCTGCGAACATATGAATCATATCTGCAGGGCCTTCCCCACATCTTGGGCAATCATCCGACTCTCTTTTCCCCCAAGCCCAAAGTTTATCTGGTGTAAAATATGATCTAAATATAGTCTTAAAATGTTGGGCCTTTAAATTAGCTGATAAGAGAATCTACTTGGACAGCTCCAGGGACCTACATAGATCCACATCTTGATTTCCCAATTTGGCCGCCCACCCACTTTCTACTTTGACTAAGTCATCATTGCTGGCTTCCATCAGTAGGGCATATACTTCCTTCACCTGGAGTTGCTTACGAACCAATATGTCTAAAAATGGAGCACTTAGATTAGAGGTAGGGTGATGCATGACTGATTTAATGAATTCCCTTAATTGTAAAAACTTAAATAAACTCTGTGGATCTATCTCATACCGGGCCTGAATATCCGTAAATGACATAATACCAGAAGAATTTACTAAATCGCCAACATAAATAATTCCCGCCTGTTCCCATTTCCTACTAATCTTATCATCCCAGTAACTTGGAAAAAAAGATGACCTCAATATAGAAGATAGCGGTGGATTTTTGGGATACTTAATAATTTACTAGTACGCTGCCATACCCTCCATGCTGCTAACAATGGTTTAAATCAAGTTTTTTTTATAATAGCTGCCCTCCAGTTGTCTGAGTAATAACCCTGCTGCTTGGTTGCCCATGGCCAGTTCAAAAATGGAGGGTGGATTCAACAAATCTTTTACTACCGGCATGGGTCTGAATAGGATTAACATTTGTTGAAGCGTGATTGTCCAATAATAGTACAGAAGATTTGGGGCTCCCTCGATTTTGTGGAAGGGCCCTCAATTTCAACCATCTCCTTACCTTCCCATATCCCCAGATAAACTGTGAGAAGATTGCCTCGCCCTTTTTAAAAATTTGATTTGGAGGCTCCACTGGTATACAGCGTAGAAGATATAATATTTTTGGAAACATTGTCATCTTGATGACATTTGCCCTTCCAATGATAGATACATGTAAATTATCTAATCTTTTTAAGTCAGACCTTATTCTATTAAGAAGGGGGTCTGCATTGATATTCCATATTGTATCAACATCAGCTGCAATTAAGATCCCCAGATAGGTTGCCGCCTCAGTCCTCCTGGGATCCTGCCAAGGAATTGTCCTGGAACAAATGATCTTAGTTTTGTCTGCATTTAAACCATACCCGGACTCCTTCCCGAATTCTTGGGCCAGATCTACCAGTCTGTTAATTGCCGCCTGGGGATTGGGGGTGACTACCGTGATGTCATCTGCGTAGGCTAGCACTTTAGTGCTGAACCCCCTGACCACCACCGGCTGAATCACAGGGTCATTTAAGATGTTTCTTATCAATGGGTCTATATATAAGGCAAAAAGGATAGGAGAGCAGGGATATCCCAGCCTAGTCCCTCTTGCGATCTTAACTTGACCAGATTGTTGCCCCATCAGCTGTATTTTTGCATATGACTGAGTATACATTGCATTTAGGGCGGTAAGTATACGGGGACCGAAGTCATTTGATCTTAGGTTCTGCCAAAGATACCCCCATTCCACTTGATCAAACGCTTTCTGGGCATCGAGTAATACCACTGACATTTGTTGCCCAGAGATGTCAGCGATGTAAAATAGAGAAACTACCCTTCTTATATGATCGGATGTATTGTGTCCGGGGATAAAGCCGTGTTGCCATGGACTCACCAAGGAATCGATAACCTTTGACAGCCTCCTCGCTAGTATTTTAGAATATAGCTTCTCATCTGTATTTATCAGCGTGATAGGCCTATAAGAAGCCGGATCCTCAGCTGCCTTCCCCTTTTTCAGAAAGATAACTATACTGGTTTCCTGCCATGATTCCTTATGCAGGAGTTTATATACTTCCATAGGTAGCCCATCTGGACCTGCCGCCTTCCCAGCAGCCATAGACAGCAGTGTTTCATTCACTTCTTCCAATAAAATGTCTCCCTCTAGCTCTTGAATCACGGGGGGGGGGGATAATAGCACTATCTACTGAGCCGGGTATCCTTGAATTATAAAAGATCCTGATAAAAATCTTGAAAAATACCAACTATTTCTTGAGGATCACCGGAAACTGACCCGTCCTTTCTTTTTAACTTCGTGACCCTACTTGCCACTGATCTTTGCCTGATCCTAAGAGCCAAATGTCTCCCTGTATTTTTCCCATATTCATAATTATCCTGACGGCCCGTCTGGAACCTTTCCGCTATAGTCTGGTTATAACCCCAATTATGCTAGCTTTAGTGCTAATTACTTTTAATTCAATTTCGGATTGCAACTGAATCTGTTTTTGGGCAATAGAAGCCATATGTTCTAGCTCCAATCTGCTTAGCTCCTGCATCATAAAACCGATAGCCTCTTGTTGCTTTTTATCTAAAAAACCCTGCGAAGCTAATTACCTCCCCTATTAGCCCGGACTTATAAGCATCCCATACCATTTCCCTCGATGTACTGTATCTATTAGTGTCAAAGAACTGTATAGTCCAGCGCCTAATATGATCAATAAACCATTCGGTGACCAGTAATTTCCTATCAAAAGTCCACTTTGCCGTGGGTTTTGTGTACCCTGAAATCTCGATATCCAAGACCAGAGGATTGTGGTCCGAGAGAACCTTAGGTAGCTTCTTTATCTGAGATTTATCCACTAATGAACCGGGGATATAAAAGTAATCCAGCCTTTCATATTTCCTGTGGGGACACGAGAAATATGTGTACCCTGGATCTCCAGGTTTATTTGCAGACCCGATATCCACCAGACCATGACTGTCAGTCAGCACCTGCACAGCATGAAAAACACGTGGCTTCCTTCCTTGATACCCAATGCCCCCTAGCCCACCTGAATTCAAATGAATGTTGAGATCACCACATATAATCAGTGGGGCAGGCCAGGAAGCGAGCTCTACTTCAAGTTCTATCAAAAAGTCTGCATCATCTGAATTTGACCCATATATCGTGCATAATGTACCAAAGGTTGGGATTACAGCCATTGCCCACCGACCTCATTTATCTGAGAGTGTACGGCTGCTTGGTGGGTGTCGGTTAGAGACATGTATTGCCACCCCCCTTGTGGTAGAGGTCTGTGAGGAGCAGATTGTTTGTGTAAACCCCGGAATAAAATTAAAGCCTCTCTTTTGCCACGGAAGATGGGTCTCTTGCTGGCATATAAAGTCCAGGCCCAAGGCTCGCAGGGCTTCACCTGTTCTATCTCTCTTTGCCCGGACGTTCAGCACCCAATATTAATCGTACAAAACCTTATCTGCTAATATGCCTTATAAACCAAGCCATCTCGCTAACTTGACCCATGAATCCATTTATTATACAGTGCTCTGCTTTCCTGAATTTTTTATTTTGTTTTTTCTGCCCCTTCTTCCCCTCCTCCCACCACCCCCACCCCCCTTTCCATTCCCCACCCCCTCCCTACCCTCCCTGTATCATGGAACAACAGACCTAACTAGGTCTGTGGGTGATGGTTAGCGTTTTGCTCCCACTAGAGTGACATACACAAAGAAAAAAAAACACAAATCCCACAAGAACAGATGACGATATCCCCCACCCTTCTATTTCCCCTCCCCATTTTTAATCCTATACCTTTCCACCCATCCCAGTACCAGAAGTAAAGAAAAAAACAGGAAGAAGAAAAGCTTTCATAAGGATCTAAATAGAATGACTATGTCTTAAATATACATGTCCCCTGTCTGCCAGTCCAATCAGTCTTTGTTCAGACTTGTTCAGACTTCAATTACCGCCGCTATCTAAGAACTCCTAAGCCTTAATCTCCGACGTGAAGACTCTGACCCGATCCCTCCAAACAATCTTAAGCCGAGCCGGATTTAGTAAGAAAGCCTGAGCGCCTTTCTCCTGAAATTGAGGGATCATCTGGCGCAAGCGCCACCTTCGTTCCACCGTGATATGGCAGAAATCGGGCCTAGTAAAAAAGGAGAACCCATCTGTCAAGCATTGCGCATCGGGTCTAGCCTTCTCAAACACTTGCTGTCTCAATAAAAAGTTTCCAAAGTAAACCAAGACAGCTCTGGGTTTCGCATCGGCACAAATTGGCTGGTGTAGATTGAAGGGCACTCGATGCGCCCTTTGGATTTCTTCAGACCACCTCCAGCCTTCTAGCTCTGGGAAGGCCTTTTGCAGCATCAGCAGCATAAACTCTCTCATGTCCGAACCCTCCTTCTGTTCAGGAACCCCCAGGAAACGGAGATTATTTCTTCTGTACCGGTTTTCATTTTCCTCTAACTTCCATTGGATGTCTACTAGTTGAGCCTCGTGTGCTTCCACTAAGACAGCTCTGGGTTTCGCATCGGCACAAATTGGCCGGTGTAGATGAAAGGGCACTCGATGCGCCCTTTGGATTTCTTCAGACCACCTCCAGCCTTCTAGCTCTGGGAAGGCCTTTTGCAGCATCAGCACCATAAACTCCCTCATGTCCGAACCCTCCTTCTGTTCAGGAACCCCCAGGAAACGGAGATTATTTCTTCTTTGCCGGTTTTCACTTTCCTCTAACTTCCATTGGATGTCTACTAGTTGAGCCTCGTGTGCTTCCACTTTCCCCTTTGAGCCTGAGAGATCTTCTCAAGCATTGCCGTTCTTGTCTCTACTTCGGTCATCCTGTCACAGATGATATTACAGGTTCTCCCGACTTTTCTTACTGCCCCTTGTAATTTCCGTGCAACATTTTCTGATCTCTTTCTCTCCATTCGAGCTTCTTCGCGGTGTGCCACAACACACTGAAGAATCGATTTCAAAGACGGAATGGATTGAGCTATTGCAGGTTCCTTATTCACCTCTCATTTCAGCTATGATGAATGTCCCTTCACTTCTGGAGTATTGCAAAGGATTGTGGTTTTATACTCAGCTATGTGGGTGTGTCCAAATTGTAGAGTGCTGTCAGGTGTGTTGTGCGGGTTGTCCTGGGATTTTTGTTCATTCTTTTTGTCATGTGGTTGTGATTTTGGTGTGCGTTTTGTGTTTTTGGGGGGGGCATGGCTAGTTTGCTGTGTGCACTTTGTGGCCTTATTATGGGTTTTTTTCTATCACAAAGCAGCCATGATGGCACCCCTCTTCCCCGCTGCATTGACTTTTTGGACTGTTCTTCCCCACACTGCCTTGTGAATGGCATCTGTCTGTTGGACTGGATCACCACATCTATGTGGTGACTAGTCGATAATATCATTTACCATAACTTCCAACTCACTGCTTCACTAATCACCTCACTGTAAATGTTCACCCCCTCACATGTCACCATTGTAAATAAACAACTCTTTTCAAACATGTTGTTGTACCTGCTCCGTCTTTATTCCAGAATGTACACCTTGATTACAATGTACCAGGAGTCTGGAGTGTATGTAGGCAAGAAGAGGTTGAAGGCACCTAGGAAATCACAACAGAACAACATTCACTAGTCTGGGTGTGGCATCACAGACATCACATAACACTTCACAACAATCTAATCCCACTTTCACACATCACAGTGGGCAAAAAGTGCCAACATACACATCCTGTAGATGTTCCTAAATGAACTGTTCCACAAACATTGTCAGCCACCACTGAGTCTACAACCGGCTGCTGTCACAAATCTCACATACACCGTCACAACAACAGCAACATCACCAGACAGTGGGTACGTTGTACATTGTCACTCACCTTCAAGTGAAGTAGCGGTTGATGAGCTGTTGACGCAGGTCAATACCTTCCTCTTCTCCAATGTCCTCATCACTGGACACGGGCTGGTTTGGAAGCGGGGGCCTTGGCTGCTCATCATCATCATCCAGGATCAGGGAAATCTCCTTGGGAATGGCTAGTTTGTGGAGCATTGAGCATGCCACTACAATCTGAAACACCTTCCTGGGCGAATACATCAGTGCACCTCAGGTCTTGTCCAAGCAGCGGAAACGTGACTTCAGCAGGCCAAGAGTACGCTCCACCACACAACGTGTCCTCCCTTGGGCATCATTGTAGCTGACGCTAGCTGTTGTCCTTGGATTCCACTCTGGGCTCAGCAACCAAGGACATGCAGAGTCACATAGGTGTGAAGAACACAAATAAACATTGAAATGTCGCTGAGGCACAGGACAGCAGGTCACACACACAGCACACCAGATATGACCAGGCATACCCACCCACAATCCATGCACACTCAGGAAGCATTTTAGCCATCAGTTAGGGAACAATGCTGTTACGCAGGATATATGAGTCATGGGCCTAGCCTGGGAATTTGGCACACACATGTGAGATGATCATATCTGCCTGGCACACCACTTACATATTTATGGAGTGGTAATGTGTACGATTCCTATAGATGTGCTCTTGTGCCTGTGGTGGCAAAAGGCCAACATTGGTGCAATCAATGGCAGCAACAACATGTGGGATGTTTCCAAGGGGCTAGAAATCTTCCTTCACTGCTGCCAATTCAGGCCTCCTGGGGAAATGAATATATCTGTCCTTGTAGATCATCATGGCGGATAGTACATCACTCAGCACCATGCTGAACATAGGTTGTGACATCCCACCTGCACTAGACACTGTGTGCTGGAAAGATCCAGTGGCAAAAAAATGCAGGGACACCATCACCTTATACGTTGGGGTGAAAGCTGTTGGATATGTTCTCCGAGGCTGCAGGTGGGGCTCCAACATCTCACAGAGGGTTTGTAGGGTGGCTCTATCCAGAAGGCATTTTCAGATGATTGCCTCATCCTCCATGTCTGCCAGCACTGTCAAGTGATGAAGCAGATTTGGTCTCCTCCTAGTTGAGTTGAAAGTGGACACTTGTCAATGCAATACATAATGAGAGGGGCACAGCATCTCACGTACTGGATGACACAACGCCAACAATGACTGTCATCAAAATTGAGTTGTAGACCAGCTTACGTGCAGGGACACCTTCAGCTACACAAATGGCACGCTTGTCAACCCCACCTTGTTTAACCTATATGCATCTCCTATAGCAGCGATTGTAGAGAAATATGATATCCAACTCGTATCCTATGCTGACGATACGCAGCTGGCTATCTCCCTATCACGGGCACCCGACATCGCAGCCGCCAACTTCAGTGCCTGCATGCAGGAGCTAGCCTCCTCGATGTCCAACAACTGCCTGAAGTTGAACGGCTCCAAGACTGAGGTGCTTGTGGTGGGCAGTGGCCCGTCTGTGTGGTCTTCAGCATGGTGGCCTAATGGCTTGGGCCCTACACCTTGGCCAGCACAACAGGCCAAAAATCTAGGGGTTGTATTTGATTCTGAGCTATCATTCACGCCACAAATCAACCGGGTTGTGGGTATGTGTTTTGGAGTACTTAAAACCCTACGTAAGGTCCTTGATATGCTCCCTGTTGAAGACAGACAAACCCTCGTACATGCCTTGGTTACCTCGAGACTAGATTATGCAAATCTGCTGTACCTGGGTAGTACAGTCAGTAACATCAATCGTCTCCAGGTGCTGCAGAATGCAGAGGCCAGGCTGGTGCTAAGGCTGCCGAGACGCACTTCCTCCAAAGCAGCCTTAAAATCTCTCCATTGGCTACCAGTCGGTCAAAGGATCAAATTCAAAGCCCTATGTATGTGCCATCGGATTCTAGGAGGCAGGGCACCTACTCCCCTGAACGGTCTTATTACCCCCTACAGACCAGAGCGAACGCTTAGATCCTCGGACACTGGCCATGTCAAGGTTCCTAAAATACGCAGAGCCCGTATGGGTGGAAGATCATTCCGTTTTCTTGCAGCCAAGCACTGGAACTCACTGCCGATTGAACTATGTCTCGAATCCTCCGAGTCTATGTTCCGCAGAGCCCTCAAAACCCACCTGTTTCGCCTAGCACTACCCTAGTGCTACCCCCCTCACTCTTCTCATTTTTAGCAATTCAGCGCAGGGACACGCCGGTGAGCGTAACTAGCGCTTTATAAAATTCCTAAATAAATAAATAATAAATAATCAACTTACACAAAGCAAGTACCTCAAAAACACCACCTCGGTAAATGTGAATGCACATAGGGATATGGCCAGATTTGACATGGGCACGCCTGGGAGTATAGCATCCAGCATATATGTAACAAAGCAAGCCCACTTTTTCATAGCTAGCTTCTGTACCTGACACACCTTCAGGTGTCATTTGAACCTGGCACACATCAACGACACAAGGACCACAGTCTGAGCATAAATGACAATTGTGTGCATGATCAAACATAAGAGGACATGCAAAAAAGAACATCGTTTATTGAGACAAACATTGCTGTAATTGTCACTGCACCTCAACACTAGGCCTGGGTGGTAAATTTTGTTCCACTAGCGGAATTTGCGGAATTTGGGTAATTTCGCATTCTGTGGAGAACGCGAAATTGCCCAAAATTCTACATTCCTCAGCTTTGATGAATTCTTTGTTCTCGTTCTCAAAGTGCGTGTTCGTGAGATATTTCCACCCGAGCACTCAAACAGCGATCGCTAACAGGAAAAAAGCATCACGAACAAGCAATTTCACGTGTTCGCTGAATTTCTGTGTGTTTGCTGAGATTTCTTACCGTTTCATGGAAGTTTAAGTAGCGCGACTATGCAAATTTCGCCCACCCCTACGCAACTTATTGACATTTGTACACATTATAGAGTCCAACACTGTCCTGTGTACAGGACCATCAATACCACAAGTGACATGTGAGGGAGAACATGGCAATCCACGAAATCACATGCACAAACAAGGCATGTGTAGTCAACAGTGGGGTAAATGGAACATTGGCATTTTGTGCACAATGATGTGCCATTAACCATGTGGCCACTATGCACTGTTGATTTTTGCCAGATGGCCATTGTAAATATATGTCACCCAAATCGCGGTGGCCACAGTGGTGTGTCACCATCAATATCCAATACAGAAGTACGGTAGTGATATATATCTGTGTATTGCCAAGTGGCGGTTGGCATGATCCGCCACCCACATCGCAGTGCCACATGTGTATGTATGGCACCCAAATCACGGTAGATAACGCCTGGCCCCAGCGGTGTGTCACCGCCAAGGAGCATGCCCTTACAACCAATGGAAACCTCAATCATGGTGGCATGATGCAATTTTGAAAATTGTGGTAGGCATGCTCCGCAACCGTGGAGCCGTTCATTGGATGCAATTGAAAGATGCACCATTGTCGTACCGCCCTCCTGGCCCCAGCAGTGTGTCACCTCCATGGAGCATGCCTTTACAACCAATGGAAACCTCAATCACGGTAGCATGATACAATTTTGAAAATTGCAGTGGGCGTGCTCTGCCACCATGGAGGTGGTTATTGGATGCATTTGAAAAAGGCAGACCTGGAGCACCAATTATTTCCAGAGTCTGCTGCCAGATACCCCTCGTCTGCTGCTGCCTCCAGGGACTGCTGCCAGAGACCCTCATCTGCTGCTGCCTCTGGGGACCGTTTTCAGAGACCCCTCACCTGCTGCTGCCGCCAGGGGCTGCTGCTAGAGACCTCTCATCTGCTGCTGCCTCCAGGGACTGCTGCTAGAGACCTCTCATCTGCTTCTGCCTCCAGGAACTGCTGCCAGAGACCCCCACCTGCTGCTTCCTCCAGGGACTGCTGCCAGGGACCCCTCACCACCCAATTCCACTACTGCTGTCTTATATCCACAAGCGGTACAAAAGGGGGTGGTGATGGACGGAGCATCTGAACCAATCAAACACTCACACCCAGTCAAAAGATCTGGGTTTAATCCATCACCGTTCTTTAGCCCACTCTGCCACCCCAGTTAAGACATGGCTATATGCAAATCAGTCTGACCCTGTGCCTCATGGGAACAGTCCAGCCCGGAAGGAAGAGTGTCCTTCACCCAGGGCACCGCTCCCCCTGTCCCTCCTACTGCCATCAGTGCTGAGTCTGTGGACATTTTGCACCAGCTGTGTGTAGGCCAGACAGCTCTCCTCAATACCTTCATTGACCACAACAAAGAATTGGCACAGGTGGTTGCTTTCATGGAGGGCATACATTCAGACGTGGGTGGGCTGCACCGGATTGTCCAGTCTCTGTCCTCCACAGTGATGGCAGCCCTTCAACAGGCACATACTCACATTCCAACACCGGTCCCTTTGTCCATCCCCTTGGCAGAAGCCATGTCTGACAATAGTGACTACGCTTCACAGACCTCAATCAATCAATCAATCAATCAATCAATCACGGCATTTGTAAAGCATGCTACTCACCCGGGAGGGTCTCAAGGCGCTGGGGGAGACGGTTATGTTACTGCTCGAACAGCCAGGTCTTGAGCTGCTTCCTGAAGGAGAGATGGTCTTGGGTTCGCCGAAGGTGGGTGGGGAAGGAGTTCCAAGTCTTGGCTACCAGGTAGGAGAAGGATCTTCCTCCGGCGGTGGCTCTGCGGATGCGTGGTACGGTGGCGAGGGCGTGGCTGGTCGATCGTAGCTGGCGGGTGGGCGTGTAGAAGGTCATGCGGTCGTTGAGGTACTTGGGGCCCAGGTCGTGGAGAGCCTTGTGTGCGTGGGTGAGGAGTCTGAATGTGATTCTCTTGCTTACGGCGAGCCAGTGCAGGTCTCTCAGGTGTCCGGTGATGTGGCTGTGTCGAGGGATGTCCAGGATGAGTCGTGTGGAGGCGTTCTGGATGCGTTGGAGTCTTTTTTGAAGTTTGGCTGTGGTTCCGGCGTAGAGGGTGTTCCCGTAGTCCAGTCGGCTGGTGACGAGTGCCTGGGTGACGGTCTTCCTGGTTTCAGTGGGGATCCATCTGAAGATCTTGCGGAGCATGCGCAGGGTGTTGAAGCATGAGGATGAGACGGCGTTGACTTGTCTGGTCATCGACAGGGAGGAGTCCAGGATGAAGCCCAGGTTGCATGCGTGGTCCGTTGGTTTGGGAGCGGTGCCCAGGGCCGGGGGCCACCAGAAGTCGTCCCAGGCGGAGGGTGATGATCCCAGGATGAGGACTTCCGTCTTGTCTGAGTTCAGTTTAAGGCGGCTGTTCCTCATCCAGTCGGCGACGTCTTTCATCCCTTCATGTAGGTTGGCTCTGGCGGTGGTGGGGTCGTTGGTGAGGGAGAGGATCAGCTGGGTGTCATCGGCGTAGGAGATGATGTTGAGGTTGTGTTGGTGTGCGATGGCTGCGAGGGGGCTCATGTAGACGTTGAAGAGGGTTGGACTGAGTGAAGATTCTTGTGGTACGCCGCAGATGACTTCGGTGGCCTCGGATCTGAACGGAGGGAGGCGGACTCTCTGGGTTCTTCCGGGGAGGAACGAGATGATCCACTCCAGTGCTTTCTCTCGGATTCCGATGTTGCTGAGGCGCTTCACTAGGGTGCGGTGGCAGACAGTGTCGAACGCCGCTGAGAGGTCCAGGAGGATGAGGGCCGCTGTTTCCCCGTTGTCGATCAGGGTTCTGATGTCGTCGGTGGCAGCGATTAGGGCGGTCTCGGTGCTGTGGTTGGCCCGGAACCCGGACTGCGAGGGGTCGAGGGATCCGTTCGTCTCGAGGATGGCGGCAAGCTGTCTGTTGACGGTCTTCTCGATGACTTTGGCCGGAAAAGGAAGGAGTGAGATGGGACGGTAGTTCTTGAGGTCGGTGGGGTCCACCGTTGGATTCTTCAGGAGGGCGGTCAGCTCGGCGTGCTTCCAGCTCTCCGGGAAGGAGGCGGTGTGGAAGGAGGAGTTGATGATGTCTCGGAGATGGGGTGTGATGATGGCGTCGGCTTTGTTGAAGACGTGGTGTGGGCATGGGTTGGTTGGTGATCCAGAGTGGATGGAGTTCATCGTGCGGGTGGTGTCTTCGGTGCTGATCGGGGTCCAGTTGCAGAGGGTGGTGGTGGCAGGCATTGGTTCGGTGGTAGGGTGCGTGGTCTGTGCGTCGAAGCTGTTGTGTATGTCGGCGATCTTGCGGTGGAAGAACGAGGCGAGTGAGTTGCAGAGGTCTTGCGAGGGAGTGATGATCAAGCACACGAAAGTCACGATACAGCACACAAAGCACACAGCAGCAGCAACCCAAGCGGTCCAGGGTGCAGACATCATCCCCACAGAAGACTAAAGCCACCCCAGAGCACAAAGACAAAATCCCATCAGGCAACAGCAGGGGCCAAAAAGCGAAGAAGCAGGCCTCAGGCTCACATGCCTCAGAGGCATCCCCAGCCAAGGACTCTCCTGTCCCTTAAGCATCTCGTAAAGAGAAGTAGACAATTTCTGTGCCCACTGAGAAGGTGGTGCATTGCAAGGGTACACCTAAGAAGGGCTCCAAGGCAGATTCACCCACCACCTCGACTCCCATTCCAAGCCCAGTGAAGCAGGGGAGGAGGGCACTGTAGGGATAACACCTGGTAAACAGGGGATGGAGGGGCAAAGGCAAATCCAGTCGCAGTGTTCTGCTGGATCCAGCACGTTCCCAGAGGGAGTGCCAGCGTCCTCACCTGATACAGCTTTGGTGGTGTGTGTGCCTGTTGTGTCCACACCACTTCCCATTGATCCCAAGTCAGGAAAGCCATTTAGAATACCCAAGAAGTGGAAAGGCACCCCTCCACAATCTTCCAGCCACCCTGTGTCTCAAGTCAGCATGACTCCACTACCACATGACACTACACCACCTGGTTCAAGCAGTCCCCCGGCTTTCCAAGCCACTGATAGCTCTACATCAGCTGGGCCACTCTCTCCCCTGTCAAATGCTCCAACTATCCCCGACACAGAGCCAGCTCCCAGTCCACCTGACAGCCAAATCTGAGTGGTAGTCACCCTCACACACCTGTATCTCACACAGGGGGGGCCTGTACTACATATTGTTACCCCATGACTGTGTTGCTGACCATGGACAGGTACAGTCGCACACATTCCCTGTGCAGCTTCGCGTGTACTCACTCTGCACTTTGCCCTGCTCACTGGGCTTGTCATTCACTGCTGTGTGCCCCTTGCCTGTGCAGCTTCTCATGGACATGCTCTGCACTTTGCCATGCCCACTGGCCTTGTCATTCACTGCTGTATCCCCCTTGCCTGTGTAGCTTCTCATTGACATACTCTGCACTTTTCCCTACCCACTGGCCTGGTCATTCACTGCTGTGTGCCCCTTGCCTGTGCAGCTTCTAATGGACATACTCTGCCCCCTGAACTGGCCACTGGCCTTGCTGTTTTGCCCTTGCCTGTCCAGCTTCTCATGTACTTACTCTGTCCCTTGAACTGGCCAATGGCCTTGCTGGTTTGCCCTTGCCGGTGCACCTTCTCATGTACTCACTCTGCACCTTGGACTGGCCACTGGCCTTGCTGTTTTGCCCTTGTCTGTGCAGCTTCTCATGTACTCGCTCTACACCTTGGCCTGGCCACTGGCCTTGCTGTTGTGCCCTTGCCTGTGCAGCTTCTCATTGACATACTCTGTCCCCTGAACTGGCCACTGACCTTGCTGTGTTGCCCTAACCTGTGCAGCTTCTTATGTACGCACTCTGCACCTTTGACTGGCCAATGGCCTTGCTCTTTTGCCCTTGCCTGTGCAGCTTTTCATGTACTCACTCTGGCCACTGGCCTGGCTGGTTTGCCCTTGCATGTGCAGCTTTTCATGGACATACTCTGCATTGTGTGCCTTGCTCTTCTCTACTCTGGGTGCCTATCTTTGCAATATGTCTGTTTTGTCAGTGTCTTTACTGAATAATGTTATTTTGCTGTGTGTATATGGTTTACTGTGCCACATCCTCTGTGTGCCACTTCAACATAGCCATTGTCTTGGCTCACTTACTCTATTTTTTACAGGGGTGACTAGGATTTCAGTTCTTCCTGACCCTCATACTTGTGGGGGCAATGATGTCAATTTCAAATGGAATGCAGTTGTAATTTTCTTAATGTGTTCATGTTGGCTATATTGTACACATGTCAGGTTGGGGGCGCTGCAAGCACAGAGTGGGATTCTATCCACAGGATTGCAGGCAGGCTGGCCAGGGTCACCATGTAAGTGTGTTCTTACTATATGTGTGCCCAGTAGTGTATGTGTGTGGTCATCTTGTGATGGCCTGTCTTCCTAGTTCCATGGCTTACTTTCAATGTGTGCTCTTGGGTGGTCATGAAGTCTGCAGTGTGAATGGGGGTGACTTTATCAGGAGTGTTGATGTGTGTGTACCCCTGCATTGTCAACTACACACATGTGCCACCCAGGAGTTGAGTGCCTGTTGCTTGGACTGTTCAGCCCTGTGGATGTGGTTGTATGCACATGTTTGAGTTGTATGTTGTGCATTGTGCAGTGTGCTGGTATGTCCTTGCAGTTCTGGCTGACTCCTATTTGTTGTTTTTGTGACTTGTGAGTAGGCAGAGTGTGTGACTGGCAAGTCCGTGTTGTGTTTTGTTGATCATCCATGTGCCTTGATAATGTTTGTGGAGACTGTGCAGACCTGCTGTTCCACACTGCCATTGTGGTTGTGTTTTCTCATGCATTGCTGTGACATGGTGCCTTTTTGCCTCCAGTATGGCATGTTGTGCATGGTGTCATACCATCCCCTATCAGTTCTTCAGATGCCTACCCATGGTGAGTCTGAACTCCCTCTATTTGTGTATGGTACACTCCTGCCATGTCCACTACTGACATGCAAAACACTTCACTTTGATGTCAGCTATACCCTTGGTTTACATGTGTGTGTGCCTCCCCATCACTTCATTTGTGACACTGTGCTTTGTGGTGCAGTTTTTGGCCAGGAGCAATGTGTCACTCAGGTCATTTCCCCAATAGGTTATATGTGATGTTCTTGTGCTGTTTGGCAGTCATGGTTGCTCATATGCAGTTCAACTGTGTGTGCTGCCCAGTCCTCTGGTCAAGTTGTTGCCACCTCTCTGTCCCAGACTTGTGCATCTGTTGGTGTTGTGTTGAATATATGTGTGTTTGCTGTGGTACTGCTTCACTTCCTGGGTGTGATGTAGTCTTTGTGCTGTGCTGATTGGTGTTGTGTGGGTTAATGTTGTATCACAAATATCTGTGTGGGGCTGGTATGCTTGGTATGCACACACTGCTTGTTGTGCATGCAGTGCTGTGGGTGTGTTGCCTTGTCATTGCCTGGTGTGCATCCCCTGATGTCCTGCTGTGTTTGCTATGAGATTTTTTTGGCCTGTGCATCTGTTGTTTGTTTGGTGTGGCTGTGCTTTTCTGTGATGGTGCACTTCTTGTCTGTGTTGTGGTATGTTGTATGTGCATTGTTCCTGACTGATGAGGTTGTGCACTCGTGTTGTGTCTGTGTTCTCATTGCCTTTCCACAGATTTGCTGCACAGGGCATGTCTATTCTTGTTGTGGTTCTGTGTGTGTTTCTGTTGGGGTATGTGTTTGTCTGTTGTTTTTGTGCAGACATTTGTTCTGGCATCCCTGTGTGTGTGTAATGTTTGTGGCTACCCTCAGGGTGTATGATTATTTATCTGTGTATTGCAGGGGAAATATTGACAGCCTTCAGTGCGTTTGACACTGGTGTTGTGTGCTGCTGGTGTAGGGGTATGTGTGTAGAGTCCTACTAGTGTTTGACAGTCATGACATGTGTGTCAATGGGCCCTGTGTGTTGTGCTGCTGGCGTACTCCTGTGAAGTAGTTGTATACATATGTGTGGCTGTTCACAGTATGACTTCAAGACCTTCCTTTCATTCTTGTGCCTATACATGGGTGGCCTTGCTGTCTCCCTGGGTTGTTGCACTGAGCTGTCTTTGGCTTGACCTCTCTCATTGTGCCAGCCATGTGTGCTTTGATCGGCTGAGGGTGTTGTTGTATGTTCGTTGTCTTGGATGTGATGTACACATGCTTGGTGGTTGTCTCCATGGCCTTCCATTTGGGTGCACCTCACTCTGGCTTTCCTATTTGGTGTGCTCCATTGCAGGTGGTATGTGGTCTGTGTATGTGTCTGTGTGTGAGTGTGGGGTAAGTCTGTGTGACTTGGCAGGCTGTGTGCCCAGTAGGATGTTTGTTCCTTGTATGCGTGTGTGTTCATTTAGTGCTTGTACTCAGTTTTATTGCCATGAGTGTGGTTTTGTTGTGGTTTGTGGGTTGCCCTGGTCATGTGCATGTGTGCTGTGTATTCTTCTGCAGCCTCTCCTGCTGTGGCTGTCTCCCTGGTTGTTTGGTGTGTGGTGCAGGGTGCAGGGTGTGGGTTCACCTGGCTTGTTGTACATGAGACTGCACAGTAGGGACACATGGCATGTCTCTTCAGTGGGTGTGCTGGTGTGGAGGTGTGGACCTGTGGTCTTTGAGCCCCGCCCATGCCTGGCGCTGGCCCTGCCTTCTTTATTGTGCGCATGTATTCACTTGTCTTCACCGCTGCGGTGACGTGACCGGGACATTGCTGCATGATAGCAGAAAATGTGTGTCCTGGATGCAGAGGGGTGACTTGGTGGTAGGTAGGTCATGTGTTGGTACACTTGTGGATGTGCTCCTGTCCCCACCAGGGTGTGCGATGTGGATTTGGACCCTGTATCAGCCCATTAGTTGTGTGTTGTGGTTGTGTTATTGAGTACGTGCAGCGGCGTCCGCGGCAGTCCATAAGTTGCTGGTGATGTATCAGGTACAGCACCAAAAAAAGTGTGTAGGGCTGGGTCCATTGCAGTCGTGTCCGGATGGTGTGGACTGGGACTCTGGTTTCGCACTTCGCTGTCTAGCTTTCGTCATCTCTGATTGGGCGGTTTCTCCACTGCGGTGCGACTGGTTGTTTGAGGCATCCTAATTTGTGGTGCAGGGTGGACGTCATTCCGCACGGCTGTGAGTTTCCATTTTGCTCACACTGCCCCGGTAGTGCGCGCATTTTGATGGTGGTTCGCGTCGAACCGCGGCGGACGTGAATTGGGCTAAGTTTGCCCATTCTACTATGGCGGGTCTGAGGTCCGTTGCTCACTGGCGGTAAAATGCCCGCCATCCTAATACACCCCTAAATTCCTACTGCTCCCCGATGTGTACTGTCCTGCGGTAATTATTGCCTGAGAGCCCAGATATAGGAGGGCAAATGGCAGAGACCATGAAGACAGAGGAAGGCATTAGTGAGCTCCTGCATAGAATGAGGGAATAAAAGGACCAGGAAACAGGACAGTTGTGGACTGACATGGGCCTACAAGGCATATTTTTGTACAGTATTCTAAAAAAGGGGTTACCCACCGAGATACAGAGTGGGCTTGACAGCGTAGTTGGTCTAGATACCAACCCTAGCAGGAGATACAAGCTCATATTTTCCAATACCACAAAAAGAAGCAAGAAAAAGGTAGAGAAAAGCAGGAGTAAGCCCAAAGAGACACTGCAAAACTGGTGCAACACAAGTTGAAAATGACTGCCCTCGAGGGGGCAGCGATGGACACAACCATGCAGATGGAACCAGCCTCAATGGGTTCTCCACCACAAAACTCCAGAGCGTTTCAAACAGGCTATGGCAGTAGAGGCAAGGGTTGTTGGCGACAAGCAGACCCTATGGAGTGCCTCTATTGCTATCGGCTGGGTTACTTAGGCAGAAAGATACCAGTTAAAGGCATACCACAAGAAGCAAAAGCAGCAGAGATCAATGACCCATGGCCAGCTACCACAAAACCCCACAAATGTCCCTCCTCAGCAGCAAACATCAGGGGAATCAGAATGTACTCTACATCCAGTCACAGGGAGGTCATCCGGGCACCACACAGCTGCAGCAGGGATTGATCAATTGGGTGAGCAAGTGGCAGCAGCATCCACAAACAGGGAACCCCACGCAACAGGGACCAGGGCCACAACAGCCTCAGGGAGGGGTGAGAGTGTAGGGAGGTAGTGCCGTCACACAATCACAGAGCCAAAATGCACAGTAAAATAAACCCTCAACACAAGTAGGAATTGCCTTAACATCCAGTGGTCAACAACAAGCACCCATTTACCTTCTTTCCCCCAAATAGTACCAGGTCAAAAAAGGACTAATGGGTGTTAAAATATGTTACTTGTGTCCAGAAATTAAGCGTGGCTGAGAGCTATGTTGATTGGAGGACCTCACCAAGTTTGTCATCAAGTGGGAGATCTAAGGGGGCCCCACTCAGCTGCTGATCCCCCAGGGTGGGGTTATCTCACCAAACCCCAGGGGCAGGGCAGTCTGACGAGAGAATTGTTTAATATAAGACATCCAGGTCCCGCGGCCAAAGTCAAAAGGGACGCGGTCCAACCTCAAAGTCAAAAGGTATCCATTTTCAGACACCACATCCTGATCCACTGTTTCCTTCATAGCAGTTAGTTCCAACATCACCCCCAAAATTTTGAAGTCTCCGAATCAAATAAAGGACTCCCTTTCAATTAAAATAAGTCATCTTCGATGTCGGAAACCATGTTCTCTTCTGCACCTGGGATGATCAATAAGTTACGAGGCCTCAGCATGATGACAAGTCCAAGCCTCCAGTTGGAGAGTTATAAATGTAAATGTAGTTAATTTATATAGCACTGTATCACCGACCGGTTTCTAAGCACTTGCTTTGGGAACCCATCCTGGTATTCCGCTGTGAGATAACCCATTACTGGGCATCCCCAAGGTGAAAGCCAGGCATCCCGCTGCAAGTGGCCGTCATGGAGATTAAGCAAGCTATTGCCCAGAGTTGCAGAGTGGGACCCTATGATTGGAATAGGCACCGAGGCGAGAATTGTCATGTCCGGGGAAATTTTGAGCCCAACACCCGCCGAGGCGGGGAATTGAACGCTGGTCCGGGCCAGACCTCTGCATCAGGGTCTGCCGCTCCAACCACTTGAGCCACACTTCTCCAGGGTGACCAGGCTTCCAGAATTTGCTGAGGCAGTACAAGTTTTTCATTGCCACCAAGCAGGGTTTGCAATTCTTTGGGCACAGTCATGGGTTGCAGGTATAGTTATGTTTTTTGAAGTTACAGGGCAAATGCTAGCTTAACTAGCCTTCTACTATGCTTTTTGTGAATCGTTCCATTTTGTTGGTTTCCAAAAGTCCAGTCACCCTGACACAACCTTCCAATAGAAGAAATGCACCAGTTTATTAGGCAACTCAGGACCATAGAGACCCCAGCTGCAAACTAAGGGGCACCAGGCCCACAAATTCACTGATAGGAAGTGGGGTGTGGTCCGAGGAAGAGTAGGGTGCCCGGGTGTCCAAATATCCACTCCAGCTGCAGACGAACAGAGGGCATTGGGCACTCTCACCTCCAGTCCAAGCACAGTGACTAACGGTGCTCCTACCATGCAGACACCAGCCTTGGAAAAAAGCTGGTGCTGACTTCCAACCCCACAAGGTGGCATAGTTGGGGAAAAAGGGGGCCACTGAGCAGCGTCTGACTCTTTCCCCTGTATGACGTGAGACTCAAGAATGTGCCCAAAACTAAGATCAACCACCCAAAGTTAGGCCAAAAACAAGTTCCAGATACCAAGGTGAGTTCAAGATCAGCCAAAGTTATATATCTGAAAGCCACCAGGGTGGGCCATGCCATGTTACACACCACATGCCGGGAACAAGGAGGTGCACATGCACCAAAATGTGATCATGGCATGTGTCAAACATTAGCAACACCAACTGCAATACGGCCTATCTTCTCACATGTCCACTCATCCATAGCAGCACTAAACCAAACAGGGCATAACAAGTGCAACTGAAGGTAGTATCAAAAGAGGGTGCCCCCAGCCAGGACAATAACTACTGGAAGGGGCTGCACATCAACCAGACCCTTAGCCACTGGGTGAAGCACTTATGACAAAAACTAGCAATGCCGTAGGACTCCTGCTTAAAGCCACAATTCCATCCCTCCCTATGCTCAACCAAACAAACATATTTAACACAGATCTAAGAATCCAGACAGGATTAGAGGGAGGGGGTGCAATGGCTTATAAAAAAGATGTGATCTGTCTAGATAACTAATAATCAACCTTATTCCCCAAAATTACCAAAACATACCCAACAGGGGTCACCTTCCAGTGCCCCACTAGATCGCGACAAGTGGAGTGTGGAGATTACACCCCTAGTGTAAAAACAAGGATTCTCAAAACCATTACTTAGAGAGCATATATAATGTGTTTTAGTTAAAAATCAACAATGTTTTTTCAATTTAAGTAACAGAGAAGATAACAAAAGTGCACCAACAAGACATGATGTCAACTTCCAATAAAAAAGAAAGAAAAAACGGACAATTTTGAAAGTATGTCAATGTAAGGAGAAACCCGAGTGGGGGCACTGTTCCTCCGAGTAGTTGAGCCCTTCCATGGCAATGACACCCATGAACTAAATACATGAACATTTTCAAGATGGTCAGAAGAAACTTAGCCACCAGAATAGCACTGGAGGTGTTAAAAGTTAGACTGAAAATGTCAACATTATCGGCACCATCTTGCTCTCCTTGGGCCCATTCGTGCGTGTAAGCGGCAGCCATTTTGTACACCATGGCCTCCCTGCCCCTCGCCGATAGCCAGCATCTCTCTCTCTCCCGACCTCGCAGGAAACCCCCGCGCGCTGACAACCCCCCCCTCTACTCTCACATGTCTTGGGTCATAAACCCCTCTTCTGCGCGGCTCTGCCTCGGAACCCCATCCTGTTCCCAGCGCGACACTTCCCTTCATTCCTTTCATGGTCTCAGGCCCTTTGATGCAAACCCCTTTTTCCTGTGTGCCCGTTTGTCTTCCCCGTTCCCAGGCCACCACCTAAGCTCTGCGGATACTGTTTATTGCCCCCCCCCCCGTACAGTAGGAAGCTTCCCTCATTAAAGGACCCTCGAGTTGATCAAAGCCCCCACCCTATGAGATCCGATCAAACCCCCACATTCCGTGAATCGGCGGAATGTCCCGCTGCGCGATAATCATCACCTGTTGTGACCGGGGTGGGGACTTCAACTGTAACTGTGTGTGGGAACGGGCCTGAAGGGGAGATTCGGAGGATATCCTTTCCGTACATCAAAGCATTACCAAGAATGTGTTGTATGTAATAAAGCAATAAACCTGTGTATAAGAGGCCAGGCCTCCGAGATGCGGGTAGAGCACCTCGTGACGATACTTGCTGTCCGAACTGGTGTGTTCTCCTCCGGAGAGAATAAAACCCCCTGTTTCCTGCCTTCCAGTCTCCAGCGCCTGCCTCTTCATTGGTTAATAACTTGTGGGTTTAAGAGGCGACACCGCCGGGCAATACTTAAGGTTCTGTTAATTCGGCTGGTAGCCTGACCTTTAACAATTGGCGTCCCAAACGTGGGGCCCATCAGTGACTCGTGGATCCAGTGGGAGAGGTCCTGACGACAGAGTGAACGACTGCAACGATCGGGAGCGCGCCTGTCCGATAGACCCTCGTCTGACAGCCGATCATCCGAACTTCACTGGTTCCGAACAGACCTCTCTCGAGTGATCTACGGTCCTGACTGGGAACCATCAGGAGTGCCGCGAGGAATACGAGGAAAAGAGGACGATCGGGCGCTGGATTCGGAAGACGAGAAACTGTCCATGCGGTCCGGGTAAGGTCGTGTAAACACGACGAATTCCGAAATGGTCATTTGAATTGTCTAGAAAATACTAGTATTACTCTTTGTTAATTTATTTGGAGATCCTCTGTCTGCAAACGGAGAAAAAACAGGCTCTCCCTTTGCAAACGGTGGAGGATAGGTAATACAACTGTTGTGTCTATCTTTCTCCCCCACTGATTAATTACTTGAAACTGAACTATTGTTCACAGACTGTTTTTCTGGAGATTCTCTGTCTGCAAACAGGAAGGAGCCCCTCTCCCCACCCTTTTTACAGATAGTGAAAGGGTAGGTAACGCAGACCTTTTGCGAGCCTGCGTATTCTCCCCACTGAATTGTTTTTTTATTTTTATTGGTTCATGAGGTATTCACTGCTTGCAAACAACGTAGAATAGAAATATTCTGTCTAGTCTTTGCACCCAGTGATAAGATAGGCAGTGCTGACTTTTTGTCCCTCGTTGCGAGCCGTCATGTCTGTCTTCTCCCCACTGATCGGTAGCCTGTTTAGCCCGGACCGCTTATTAGAGATGAACCATCCGGCTCCACCGGAAGGCACCCCTAATAAGGACATGTTCATGAAGCATGGATTGATCGCTATAGCCTATAACAAACTGTGGCATAAATATACGACAAAGAATGGAGAAAGTCAGTGGCCACTGATAGGATCCTTTGATGATGACAAAATAAACGCGCTAGAAACAGCCCTAGGTAAAAACAAGACAACGCCCGCTATGCTTGATAGTTTTGGCATGTGGCGCAAAGAAACTGAACAACGTAAAAGGAAAATTGAGAGTAGGTTGGAAAAAGAGCTGCGAAAAGCAGCCCACCTAGCTGCTCAGAAACTAGAAGGAGAGATAAAGGAAAGAGAGAAAGCCAAACAGAAACTAGAAATGGAAACATCAAGCCAGTGCCCGGTTAGAACGCCCTCCATGCTCTACCCTGATTTATCCGCGAGACAAAAACGAGCGAGCGATGATCTGCTGTTAGGCCCTCCGACCATCTACATGCCCCCTCCATATGCCCCTTCCCAACCCTTAACACAACACCCACCACCCCCAGGTGCAAATAAGGGTAGTGCCACAGCATCGGCCCCCATGGTCTCTGCGTCGGCCGAACCCCCTGTACCAAATACTCCGCAAACGGCAACGTTGGGCGACCCTGAGACCCGAGGGACCGGCTCCGCAAGAATAAACAGACTAAGCAAAGATGAGCGAGCGGGGATCGACAAGATAGTAAGAACACTGGTAGAAAGGAAGGAAGGTGAAGAGTACATCACGGATATGTTTAAATCATACACAGGCAGTCACAGACGACACTTTACTGTACGACTGTGTTACCATGTCTTGAACGCATACGAGGACCGATATCGAAACCAAGGTCCCGAGAGCCTAGCGACTCTGTACCGGAAGGTCGATATCGGGGATGAGGGCGAGTGTGATGTGACGGACCTCCTTACGCGTACGCTTGAGGTTTTCCGCCACCTCACTGAACGAGAATCGGGAACTAAACCCACGACATCCGTGGCGACCGAACCACAAACTGAGCAACCTAACGCCATGATGCCAATACGAGAGGCTGCCCCTTACTGGGTGCCTCCACGAGGTGCAGGGACTCACGATGATGCAAACCACCAAGATGCAAAAGGAAGAGTAGTGTACAACTGGGTCTACCAGCCATGGGACCGACAAGAGATTCTGACATTCCGAAAATCTCTACCCGACCTACGTAAAAACCCCACTGCCTTCTATTCTGAATTGGGTACAGCCCTAGGTTCAACGATTATGACCCTGGCTGACATTGACTTGTTTTTCGGGTTATGTCTACCAGCTGATGTGTGGAAGCAAATCCGGAAAGTTGACCACCATGAGCTGCTCGGACATACCTGGACACAATTCGAGGAAATTGATAAACAACGAGGACCGGGACAAAAGCCTTTGAAATCCATTTTAGACCTCCCAGATAAAATCGTGCAGAAATTAAAAACCCTGATTCCAGAAAAGAAAGTGGACTGGTCGATAGTAACGGCCTGCCGCCAGAAACCCCAGGAGGATGTATCGGAATACTTCTCTCGGTTCGAAACAGTGTTCTCCGATTACAGCGGCCAGGACATGACCACTGCAACCGGACACCATCTATTTGTCCAGAATTATGTTAAGGGTCTGTCATCCGAGGTCTCCCAGAAACTACAGGCTAGCGAGAGTAGTTAGGCAGCCTCCAATCCTACGGCTATCCTCCAGATGGCCCAATATTATGAACATCAGAAAAATGAAAACGATAGGGCAACAGAGAGAAAGAAGAAGGACTTGAAAGAGAGGGTGATGATAGCCCAGCTGCAAGGGGTGACTATAGGACGAGACCAATACCGGGGAAACTATCAGACGAACGCCCCTAAGCCCCAGGACCGCACTTCGACTCCCCACAATGGACGTACAGACATTAGAGAGGATCAGTGTGCTTTCTGTAAAGGGACTGGCCATTGGAAATCCCAGTGCCCAGTTCTTCTGGACATGATCAGAAACAAAGACCCCAAGGACATAGCAAATGGGCCGAGAAATAAGGGACAACAGCGAGGGCCCCCAAATGACACGATTAACGACAGATCAGGTAGACCAAATACATTTGATCGACCCAGGCAGAACCAATACCAGCAATCTGACTATGACGACACCCACAACTTTGCATAGGACTGCCAAGGGCAAGGGAGGGATCCAGTCGAGCTCTATGTTGACCAGCAAGGCCCTTACGTTACTGCTAAGGTCCTGGGTACCAAGTCTCCATTTCTGGTAGACACTGGCGCAACACGTAGTGCGTTATCTAAACGACTGATTCCAGGGGCACCCTTGTCTGGCTCACTTATAACATCTAATGCAAAGCTCCTCCCAATGGAAGGAGACACCCTGTTGCACAGCTCTGTAATTCAGACTGAAAAGTCTTTCTGATTAATCATCAAAGTTAATTTTCATCTTGGGGTTCCAAAAAGTATTTAATTGTTCATCAAAGTTTCCGTAACATGTGAGTTACTGATTGTACATCCAACATTAACATCATCAGATATAATTCCTTCCCCAATGCATTTCGGGCTAATATGTAAGCCCTTCCTCAGGGGACAACTCTACAAAAAAAGGAACAAATCAACATGTCATTGTGTGTGCCTAAGGATTTAGCACGCCACTTGGTTTAAACATGAATTACGAAAGCATAACCAGCATGACGGATTTAAAAGCAGACACCTTCGCCTTCACGGCGGGGGATGCAGATAAAATCTATGACATGATCCAGGAGGAAGTCATAGCAGCTGCTAGCACTCGCAGCCCTGAAAGTAATTTAAAACAATTACTCTACTTGCTAAAAAAGGAATGCAATCAGAAACTACATGCATCAACGTTGGTGCGGTACCATCGCGCCCAGCGGATCCCTAGGGGCCTACGGGTTCCCCTAAAACCTCTCTTGTGCAAAAATAATGCGAAATTTGTTGAGAGATGGTTCGCTATCCTCAATAAATGTTCGTTAGATTTAATACTTTTGATAGTGGAGGAACTATCCAAATCATTGGAAGAATTGACCAAAGACATCAAAACCATCAGGGCGGAACTGGACGAGGCCATGGACCCCACTGAATTGGCAACGTTGTTGGAAGACGTGAATACCCAAATAGATAAACACACACGGGAAACTCAGGAACGGAAACTACGTAAATATAAAAGGGACACCATCGATTACAAGCTCGGCGAGGTGTACACTTGGGCAGAAGTGTACGCCCGCCGACGCCCCAACCGAGCGTATAATCCCTATTCGGAGAATGAGACTTCTTCCTCAGATGGAGATAACAGATCAACCAAGACAACGAGGGCTTCAGCTGAGGTGACACCCACTGAGCAACAACCAGGCACCTCTACATCCACGGTTCATTTTTTAGAGGAGGGTCCAAATCAAATCACAGATCCAGGAGGGGAAAAACCCGCAGAGGTGGCAAAAGAATTGCCAAAAGCCAAGAAACCTTACCGCCGGAGATGAATACCGTTGACAATTTGGTGATAAATATTTCTTCCACAGAACTATCACAGGAAGAATTACGAGTATTACAGAAGGGACAAACTTTTGTACCAACAACACAAACCAACACGTTAGAACTTGAAGTGAGCACGTTCAAACTGGTTAGAAACATCAGACTTCGACATTATTTTGAAAACATAGTCACCGTAGCAGACACTGATGATGACATGTTAAGAGGGCTTCGACCACGCAGTACATTTATGGCTCCTGTTAGTCACAAAATCATTGATGTATTCGAAAGCATGGTGAAAAATGACCTATTGAAACTGCCTTTTCAAACCAAAGCAAAACGTGAAAATTTGACGAAAACGGAAAAAAACACGTTACGAAAAATTGCGAACAATCCCAACATAGTATGTCAGACAGCTGATAAAGGTGGCGCGTTAGTCATCATGGACGCCAAATTTTATCAAGAGGAAGTATTGATTCACACGAGCGATCATAACACTTATGCCTCATTGAATGCCGATCCAACCAACGAATTCTTGATGACATTACTTGATATCATTAACAAAGCATTTGACCAAGGAACCATCAATGATCGGACACGACGTTACCTCACACCGGAGAACCCAAAACCACCGACGTTGTATATGTTGCCCAAGATGCACAAGCATCCAACTAGACCACCGTTTAGACCGATAGTGTCCACCAAGGGATCCATACATGAACACATCGGCAAATTCTTGGACAGATATTTGCAACCGTTCGTATTGAACACCAGGTCACACATAAGGGACACAACAGATTTCCTTGTGAAATTGGAAGAAGTGATAAAAACGTCCCAAGATGAAGATTTACTCATGTGTACAGTGGACGTCTGTTCACTCTACACATCAATACCGCACGACATGGGCATCACGGCCATTGAACAAGAACTGGCAAATTCTGATCTGGATCCAGACATGAAAATATTGATCATGGAATTAATGATCTTCACACTCTTCCATAGCTACTTTACAGTGTTCAACCAATGGTTTCATCAACTGAACGGGACCGCCATGGGAAATTGTGCCGCGCCGTCCTATGCGAATATCGTGATGAAAGCGTTTGAAGAAACACACATTCTCAACCATAACACCTGGCTGAGACATGGGAAAATCTTCTTGAGATTTATCGATGACATTTTTATCCTTTGGAAAGGAACAGAGTTGGAGTTAACAGAATTTCTCAACACATGGAATGGTATTAACCAGCGAATACAATTCACTTGGAACATGGACAGAGCGTGCATACACTTCTTGGATGTGGAGATACAATGCGACAACAGAAACTGGAACACCACGATATTTCGGAAGCCCACAGATAGGAACTCACTTTTGCATCACCAGATTTTTCACAGACCCGGGCTAAAGCGCAATCTACCTTTATCGCAACTGATGCGAGTGAAAAGAATAGTATCTTCGGAAAACACTTGCCAACAGGAAGTCACCAATATGGTGGAAAGATTCAAAAATCGTGGTTATCCTCAACAAACCTTAAATTTAGCAGTCAGACGAGTTGGAGACATGAAAAGAGAAGATTTGCTACAACCGACTGTCAAACCGGTGAACACCAGGATGGTGGTGGTCTCCAAATACAGCATTTTGAGTAACTGCTACAAGAACATCATTCGTAAACACTGGGCATTGTTGAATTTTGAACCTGATTTCAGAGGCATCTTCGATCAACCACCTATGTTTGCATACACCAGGGGTCGCAATCTGAAGGAAATTCTGAAGAAATCTATCAAAGAGGGTGAATCAACCACATTCAAAGGCTTACGTCCTTGTTACAATTGCAGCAATTGCAACAATTGCATTCCAGGGAACACCATCAGTCACCCTATGAAGGGTTATCCTGTGAAATTAAAAGTGAATGCCACCTGCAACTCAGCCAATTTAATTTACATGCTTAAGTGCCCATGTGGCAAGTGTTACATTGGACATACGGAGAGGAAGATCAGGACCCGTTTACTTGAGCATAAAAGTAATATAAGAACAGGAAACTTGAAATCTACTGTTGCAGCACATTTCGTTGAACAGAAACATTCTGTAGCTCAACTCAAATTTGTCATACTGGAACAAATCACCCCCACGCATAACAACAAACAGACATTGCTAAAAAGAGAGAACTTTTGGATTCGCTATATGGCATCGATGCAGCCACACGGTCTGAATGATCGAATGGAGTTTTTTTGTTATTTGTAACCAGCCATGTTCATGCACATGCATTGTGTTTCTAATGAGGGTACCTGAATTTTATCTTATGTGACCATGTTTTCTTTCATACTTATTTTTCACTTACACTTGGAACGCCTCACCTAATATGGCCGCCGCGTTTTTTGTTTGAACTTGGTTTTGTTAGTCCGCTTTCACTTTTCACATGCATGCACGAGCCGGTAAAAACTACACCCAGTGAGAACACCGCCGGGGTTCCCGACACATTGACGGCTATGCGCGCTTTCAACTGCATCACCGAGTAAGTACTCTGGCATGAGACCACGTCATTAGTTGCACAAAAGAAACGGAGGTTTCTTGATTAACACCCGCTGTTCTGTTACAGAGACAGCGTCACAGCTTGTTGAAACTGTCCGTGAGTATGCCGCTCACGTTAATGCATGTTCAACTTTGTATATCCTTTTTAAACTCACGGTTCGGTGATCGGGGTATAAGGTGGTTTCAACATACATTTACGTTCATTGGCCCGATGGATCTTTACTAAAACACCAGCTTTTGTTTCGGACGACTAAGGATTATACTTTTAAACAAATAACACACGCATGAGTGTTATCTTTCACCAGAACATTTGGGCACCTTTTTGATTGATTTGAAATGCCGGTCACAGACACAGACACAGATATGTGATAATGTGTGTAGATTATTTGTCTTAGGCACACACAATGACATGTTGATTTGTTCCTTTTTTTGTAGAGTTGTCCCCTGAGGAAGGGCTTACATATTAGCCCGAAATGCATTGGGGAAGGAATTATATCTGATGATGTTAATGTTGGATGTACAATCAGTAACTCACATGTTACGGAAACTTTGATGAACAATTAAATACTTTTTGGAACCCCAAGATGAAAATTAACTTTGATGATTAATCAGAAAGACTTTTCAGTCTGAATTACAGAGCTGTGCAACAGGGTGTCTCCTTCCATTGGGAGGAGCTTTGCATTAGTTTTCAGTTTCGCTGGGAGGTACAGACAGCGCCCAACCCTGCTCGCACGCTATAAAGTTTATTGTTGATTATAATTACTGAATTACCGCTGTGCAAGTCCTGCATCTTTCAGTTTGATTCACTTATAACATCGACAGGTTTCGATGGAACGCCCTCCACTAACCCTTTGTCTGCCCCGATCCTCTTTGACTTTGAAAACAACACCACTGACACCACGTTTTTGCTTTCCTCCAATAGCCCTGACGCCATTATGGGACTTGACCTATTGAAACACTTCCGAGCGACGATCAGATGTTCTCAAGACGGAGTTCGAGTTTTCCTTTACGACAACCCTGTCCTACGTAGACATTGCCCTCCCCGACGCATGTTTTCCATCTCCGACGCTGACACATCCCTACTTGACACTCTGCCTCCGTATCTGTGGGCCAAGGCGGATTCGGACGTAGGGCGCATGCTGATTGACCCAGTGCACATTACTGTCCGACCAGACGCAACTCTCCCAAAACTTCCACAATATCGGATATCGCCCGAGGGCGAGAAGGCATTAGCTAAGATTATCCAGTCACTGATAGACGCAGGAGTGGTAGAGGAAGTAGTTAGCAACGTTTGCAACAGCCCTATCTTGCCCATCATCAAGAAACAGGGAGAGGGAGATGAGAAAGCATACCGTTTTATCATTGACCTTCGAGAGATCAACAAAGTAGTGGTACCCCAGTACCCTGTGGTCTCGGACATCACCACCATCCTGACTTTGATCCCTTCTACTGCCACCACCTTCACTGTCATTGACCTCAAAAACGCATTCTTTTCCATCCCCATCCACCCAGACAGCCGATACCTCTTCGGCTTCACCCTAAAAAAAACGCTCATATAGGTTCTGCCGAGCACCCCAGGGCTACACAGAAAGCCCTAGCATCTACAGCCAGGCCCTCAAGAGACAACTAGATCAAGTCCAGTTACCCGACGGAGTGGTGTTAGTGCAATATGTCGATGACATCCTCTTAGCAGCCGACACCACTCCATTAGCAGTCACAGCCACCATTCAACTCCTGCACTTCCTTGCGGAAAATGGCCACAAGGTCTCCAAGAAGAAGTTGCAATTCTGCCAACCCCAGGTCACTTACCTAGGCCACCTTTTGTCCAAAGACGGAAGGAAACTCACTCCTGATCGAATCCAAACCATTCTCGATACTCCTGTCCCTAAGACCCAGAAGCAGGTACGCTCCCTATTAGGCCTCACCTCCTTCTGCCGACAGTGGTTACCAAACTTTAGCCTCGTCGTGAAGCCACTGCTTTCTCTGCTAGGTAAAGACGTCCCCTTCCCACTCCCTTGGACCCCTGAGTGTCAAACCTCCTTCACGTAACTACGAGATGCCCTTTGTTCAGCCCCTGTCCTAGGTACCCCTGACTACAAAAAGCCCTTCTCCCTTTACACTCACGAAAGGGAGGGGTGCGCTTTATCTGTCCTGACCCAGGCCATTGGCCCAAAGCAACGACCGTGCGCTTACTTCTCTGCCACTCTTGACCCTGTAGCCAGAGCCTTGCCTGCCTGCCTTCGAGCTGTAGCTGCTGCTGCAATCTCTATCCGACAGAGTGAGGGGATCGTACTCTCGAATTCCCTCACGGTACTGGTACCCCATGCAGTCGACACCCTCCTGAACCAAACCAAGACGCAACATCTGACAAGTGCACGACTGACTGGATACGAACTGACTTTGCTTGCTCCCCATATCGCCCTGAAAAGATGCACCACACTGAACCCGGCAACTCTGTTACCCTTGCCAGAAAACGATCCCAACGTGCACCCTGTACATGACTGCGTGACTCTCACGGACGAGCAGACTAGAAGTAGGGTTGACCTTAGAGACACGGCTTTCCCTGATCCTGACGGAGAGCTGTGGGTGGACGGTTCTTGCATCAAACTCCCCGATGGCACCACTTCCGTTGCCTATGCAGTCACCACGGCCCGAACTGTAGTTGAGACAGCCCGTATCACGCAACGATCTGCCCAGGCAGCGGAACTGATTGCCCTGACCCGAGCCTGCATCCTGGCAACAGGAACTACAGCGAACGTTTACACCGACAGCCAGTATGCCTTTGGGGTGGTTCACCATTTTGGACTCCTTTGGAGGGAAAGGGGATTCTTGACCTCACACGGCACCCCCATTTTGCACGGGGATCTAGTCTCCGCCTTGATCGAGGCCGTCCTTCTCCCCAACAAGCTTGCAGTCGTCAAATGCCAGGCACACAAAAAGGTGACAGACATCATTGGGCAGGGAAATGCGCTAGCCGACATCACTGCCCGAACGACAGCTGAAAATAGGACGACAACACATATGTACGTGACCAGGTCACAAGCAGAAAAATGGACTGACGCTAGAGACACTATTAGGGACATTCAAACGGCTAGCACACAACACGAGTTGACTGAATGGACACGGGTGGGATTGAAAGACGATGAAGGCTGCTGGCGGACAAGAGACACAAACAAGTGGTTGCTACCTGATTCATACTTGATTCCCATACTGGCTATGGCACACTCCCCTGCCCACATAGGATCAGCCCCCATGATTGAACTTGTCTCCAGGGTTTGGCACAATGATAAAATCACAGATTCCGCCAAACGTCTGGTCCAACAATGCTTGATATGCCTGCAACACAACCCCGGGAAAGGAACCGTAGTGCCCCGGGGAGGATTCGGGGTCCCAAACCACCCATGTGAGGTCCTGCAAATGGACTACATCCAACTAGATAGGTGCCAAGGCCTGAAATATGTACTTGTCGTGGTGTGCGCCTTTAGCAAATGGGTGGAAGCATACCCAACCCGTGACAACACTGCTATGGCCACCACGAAGGTACTGTTAAAGGAGTTTTTCCCCCGTTACGGCCTTTGTCGTATTTTATGGAGCGATAATGGCCCCCACTTCATAGCCGAAGTCATCCAGTTCATCTTAAAGGGGTTGGGCATCAAGCAAAAATTTCACGCAGTCTTCCACCCCCAGTCTGCGGGACTAGTTGAGCGACACAATGCCACTCTAAAGCTTAAACTGGCCAAGATAGTAGCTACCACGGGTCTGAAATGGCCAGACGCCCTCCCATTGGCATTGCTATCAATGCGCTCCACCCCCACCAGACATCACTTAACACCCTATGAAGTTGTTTTCGGCCGACCCATGAGTATCTGGTCTGCACCAAAGCCTACTTCCATTCATGACGTCCCGGACGTCCTAATGTCTGATTATCTGTATAAGTTGACTGAAACTCTGTCTGTCATTCATCAGCAGGTGCAGCAGGCCATCCCCGATGCTTCCAGGGGTCCGGGTCACGCCATCCAACCCGGGGATTTCGTGCTGATCCGAAACTTTCAGCGGGCGAAAAGTTTGGAACCCCGGTGGACGGGCCCCTGGCAAGTGTTAATCACCACCCGGACGGCTCTTCGTGTGGAGGGGAAACGGCACTGGCTGCATGCACACCATTGTAAGAAGGTCTCCTCGACCCTGGCCACGACGGAAAACATCGACAACCAGGAAGAGCTCCTGAACAAAGACCGACCATCGCTAACCTGCTATCCTGATACCGAAGCACTTGAAATTTCAAAATTCTCTGATCCCACTGTGCCATCCAGAGAAGGGTATTTCCTGCGTCGAAAGGAGGGAGCTTCGGCTAAGTAGACCACGAACTAAGTTGAAATCTCAGAACGGTGACCCAAAACAACCAAGGGTTACCTGGAGAGAAGCTAAACTAAGTCTGTGGTTCTGCCCACTACCGAGCACCTTGAAAATGAAGATGATGGAAGCGCCAGATAAGAAGATGATGGAAGCGCCAAATAAGAAGATGATGGAGACAACAGGAAATACCCACTACAGAAACCCAAGAACAGACAGACTCCACAGCTCAAAGACAACTGCACTCTTCATCGCAATCCTTTTTTGCTTCCTCCTCATGACCACACTCTGGATTGTGGAAGAAAATGCACCTGCTCACGAAACATTCCTGACCACTGCTCAGCCTACCACCGCGAAGGAACATTATCTGATTTCGCTCTCTCCCCAACTCAGAGAGAGGCGAAAGGAGTTTTGGAATAACTCTTTCGTACAGCTCCTTCACCAGCACAATCTTGCCACCAATGCCACCAACTGTTGGATCTGTGGGTTGCTACCCCACGCCACTGGACACTCAATACCATTCATCCCCTCACCCTTCTCGGTTCATGGCTCCTGCCTTGCTTGGCTGATCCTCCTGCAAGAAAGCTATAAGGACAATGCCACCTCCAGCCAAACCATAACGCATTTCTCCCACGGGGTCCGGCGAAACAAAACAAAGACACACTTCTGCCCGCAGACCTCCAACGACTCCATCCACATGGACATCCCTGCTAAAGAACGAATTGAAATGCAGGTGTTCAACAATCCAACCAGACCCACCTTCTCCTACCTGCTGAAACGAACGGCTGCCACTCTGACTGTGGCCCTATCAGTCATCAACGTCACAGGCCACATGTGCATAGAAGGACATGGGACACAGCTGGTGGGCCGCAGTGCTTGCCGGTTTACCAGAACTTTGGACACTACGGATCCACCTTCCTTTGTATCGTCCCCAAACATGTATTTCGTCTGCGGCACAAAGGCCTACACCTGGCTCCCCAAAGGCTGGGGGGGCACTTGTTTCATCTCCTTTGTCCTTCCTCCGACTTATGTGGCCCCAGCGAATCATCATAGGCAAAAACGAGCCAAGGACATCGAGCAAGCCGACTCAACAGGAGCACAGTTCCTCGATGCTATGAAGGGACTTGTTCCTCTTTGGGGCCCGATGGCAAACAGCCGGGCCATCCGACATTTGACTCAGGCCGTTGAGACAACAATGAACATCACAGCTGGTATCTTTGCCAACAACACCGCCGAACTCCAAGCGGTCCGCTTGGTGGCCCTACAGAACCGCCTTGTCCTAGATGTGGTTCTTGCGGACCGTGGTGGAGCATGCCGCATCATTGGGTCCAGCTGCTGTACATACATACCGGACAACTCACCCTCAGTGTACAAAGCCATCGAACATCTTCACAGACTCTCTTCGGAAGTCCATCAGGAACAGGAAGAATGGTCGCTTGGTGGTTGGTTCTGGAACACCGTTAAGAACTGGGGCTGGAGACTGTTCACCATTATCCTAATTCCTGTAGTAGTAATATGTGGCCTATGCTTAGGAATTCAATGTCTGCCGCCCCTGTGTTCATTATGTGCAAACTGTATTTGCCCTAAGGCCGTGGACTTTGGAAACGAACGCATGGGAGCATTATATGATGCCGAGGTCGGGAATTTGATGAAGATTGACATTGAGTAGGCAAGTTGGCTAGATATGTTGAAAAGGGAGGACTGTTAAAAGTTAGACTGAAAATGTCAACATTATCGGCACCATCTTGCTCTCCTTGGGCCCATTCGTGCGTGTAAGCGGCAGCCATTTTGTACACCATGGCCTCCCTGCCCCTCGCCGATAGCCAGCATCTCTCTCTCTCCCGACCTCGCAGGAAACTCCCCGCGCGCTGACAACCCCCCCCTCTACTCTCACATGTCTTGGGTCATAAACCCCTCTTCTGCGCGGCTCTGCCTCGGAACCCCATCCTGTTCCCAGCGCGACACTTCCCTTCATTCCTTTCATGGTCTCAGGCCCTTTGATGCAAACCCCTTTTTCCTGTGTGCCCGTTTGTCTTCCCCGTTCCCAGGCCACCACCTAAGCTCTGCGGTTACTGTTTATTGCCCCCCCCCCCGTACAGTAGGAAGCTTCCCTCATTAAAGGACCCTCGAGTTGATCAAAGCCCCCACCCTATGAGATCCGATCAAACCCCCACATTCCGTGAATCGGCGGAATGTCCCGCTGCGCGATAATCATCACCTGTTGTGACCGGGGTGGGGACTTCAACTGTAACTGTGTGTGGGAACGGGCCTGAAGGGGAGATTCGGAGGATATCCTTTCCGTACATCAAAGCATTACCAAGAATGTGTTGTATGTAATAAAGCAATAAACCTGTGTATAAGAGGCCAGGCCTCCGAGATGCGGGTAGAGCACCTCGTGACGATACTTGCTGTCCGAACTGGTGTGTTCTCCTCCGGAGAGAATAAAAACCCCTGTTTCCTGCCTTCCAGTCTCCAGCGCCTGCCTCTTCATTGGTTAATAACTTGTGGGTTTAAGAGGCGACACCGCCGGGCAATACTTAAGGTTCTGTTAATTCGGCTGGTAGCCTGACCTTTAACAGAGGTTCCAAAGGGATTCACACCCCAAATTACAACATCATGACAAATTGTATGTATACCAGTATGATTGGGTATGCTCTGCCTACTATGGGTAAATCTAAACTTGAGTACTACTGACTAACTGCCAAGTTAAAAGAGGGTCACTAATGGGGAACTAGAGAGCTTGCACAAGGACCTCTTGTATGTCACCTATAATTACGCTAAAAGAACTCTAGTATCCCCATACACTTCACAGCGCCCTTTTACATAACACCTGTTATCAACACAGGACCACAGCGACATCCCAAGAAGCAGCCAGGTTATGGTGTGTCTGCTTGGTAAGCCCACATGCAGTAGGATTTACCTGTCCCAAGAGGTAGCCCTCGAGGAAGCAAAGTGCTTCATTCATCTCTAACTATGTAGTTTACGAGTATTCCTTATGTTTCAGAGGAAAAGGAATGCCACAAAATGGGGGCGAATGCTAACTGCAGAGTGATTCTGCACAGTCCAGATTTGCAATGGAGCACCTCCACGCTTATGGGTAATATTAGCAGTGCGGTGCACATATCTATACTTAGTTAGTTCCAGATGGAGAGGTTTATGCTCCCTGGTGATGCTGCACACCCGGACCCTGGTTATTCTTAGAGAAGCGCTAACATACTTGTACCAGCACCCATTTAGTAAAAGAACACCTTGCTGCACCAAGTTCGTGAAAAGAGAGTGCAGACAATTTTGCCTGGGCTCAGTTTAAGGTCATCCCAGAAAGAGTTTAGACTGTTCACAGAAACACAGCTAGGGGTAGGGGCTAAATACCCTTCTTTACCCTGTAGACAAAGACTAATGTCTGCTGGCTTCAAATTATCCGGTGAGAAATGCTCAAAATGATGAATAGCACTGATCTTGGCATCATTTCGATCAACAAAGAAATGCAAGCTATTTGCCTCATGATAATGCAGAATCGGTATGTGCTGGACTTACTGACTGAAATGGAGGAAGGGGTCTGCAACAAGTTCAGTGCTGCCAGCTGCACTTTCATCCCGGGGAATGATATGGACAATGGAATATTAACACTCGCTATCCAAGCACTACATAATCTACAGAGAAGCATACGTGAAAAAGGGGTTCCATGTTTCAATATTGATTACAAAAATATAGATGAAAAAAATATTGATGTAAAAATATCGATTACAAAAATATCACATCCCTATACTTAAACAGGTAAGTACAGTAATATTGACTCCAAAATATTGATGTAAATAATATAGAAGTAAAAAATATCGACTTTAAAAAATAACATAGCTCAAAATAAATTAATTAAATAATATTAATATTATTAACAAAATAAATTAAATGTAATATATATTTTAACTAATTATAGCAGATAAACTTTAATTATTAAATTTAAATACAAAACAATGTATAGATATACATATATTTACTATTATCTTTATTTCATTTATAAACTTTTTTAAGTATATAAAAATAAAATAAACATATATAAATAATTTAAAATAAAATATTCTATATTTAATTAACACATTAAACTATTTAAAAAAAATAATACATACATAAAATAACAAACAAAAAAACATTAGTACTTAAAACGTTGGATAGCGAAGTGGTAAAAAATACTATTCCCACTCCAGTGAGTGCAACAGTAGGGAAAGCGCTGGATAGCGAAAGGGAAAAAATTACTATTCCTACTCCAGTGAGTGCAACAGTAGGGAAAGCGTTGGATAACGTAGCGGTAAAAATTACTATTCCCACTCCAGTGAGTGCAACAGTAGGGAAAGAGCTGGATAGCGGAGGGGTAAAAATTACTATTCCCACTCCAGTGAGTGCAACTGTAGGGAAAGTGTTGGATAGCGTAGGCGTAAACATTACTATTCCCACTCAAGTGAGTGCAATAGTTGGGAAAGAGCTGGATAGGGGAGGGGTAAAAATTACTATTCCCACTAAAATGAGTGCAACAGTAGGGAAAAAGTTGGATAGCGGAGGTGTAAAAATTACTATTCCCACTCCAGTGAGTGCAACAGTAGGGAAAGCGCTGGATAGCGATGGGGTAAAAATTACTATTCCCACTCCAGTAAGTGCAACAGTAGGGAAAATGCTAGATCCCAAAACAATAAACAACAAAACCATCAACATTTTTATTAATTTTAATTTCCAATATTAACATAATAAATATATATATTTAAAAATATAATTATTAACAAAGATAATAAAAAAATAATTACACATTGTTTACCACTATAAAATGCACTATACACACCAACATTTAATTACACAATTAAATGTAATAATTACTAATTAGTAATAAAAAATAATGTATTATTATTTAATAATTAATCTGTAAAACTGTATTACTTACCACCTTTCACACCATTTACACATATACACACCAAAACACACACCTACAATTAATTACACAATTACAGTTACTAATTACTAATTAATTAATGGTCATTAATTTAAACGTGTTTAATAATTAAGCATTAAAAAAATTAATTACTTACCACCCTTCACACAAATTACACATATAAACACCACAACACACACCTAAAATTAAGTAAACAATTAACCTAATTATTTATTAATTGACTAATTAAAATTAATTAACAAATAATTATTAAACTAATATTAATTAACTAACACATTAATTATTCAACACATGTTATAAATTTAAATTACTTACCACCCTATTAACCCACTACCTGCTATGGAACTAAAAACGCAGAATTAAACTTAAAATAAATTAATAACTAGTAAAACTCTAAAACATATAATAAAATAAAAACAATTCTCATTAAAAACAATAAAATACATACAATTATTAACAAGTTGATATTTTTGTAAACTATATTTTCGTAAACAATATTTATCACAGAGATATTTATGTAATCGATATTACTAACCTGTCAGTCGATATTCTTCTCAACTATATTTTTGTTATTGATATTTCTTCCCCACGATAATTTTGCGCCGATATTTCTGTTCCACAATATTTTCGCGGCGATATTTCTACTCTGCGCCGAAGAAGGAGGTGCCACTGAGCAGAAGTGGTTTTCAAACTGGTGCTCCTAGTTCCCACAATGGATATTTGGTATGTGTAAATCACTGTTGCCAGTATTTATTGTGTTTCTGCTGGTTTGTGGGGTTATTCAATTGGGGATCACCTGCTCTAAAAATGCAGTCCTCCAATTAGATAGATCCAAGTAACTAGAAATGTTGTCATAGTCAAATGTGGGCAAAGGGAACAGCACAGCCCTAAGGAAGTAATGGTACAAATTCATTAGTTAGGTAGTGTGGTTGGAGAATCAACTAGAGTGGGGAATATTAATATGGATATTGATTCATCTATTGATAAAAATCAATTATCATCCTTATTAATGGAATTACCCCACCTAAACCCCACGTCTACCTCAACACAAAAGTATGTATTCAGGTAGGTGCTGCGACTTAGGCCCTGGATTACTGATTTATTGGTCACAGGATGGAGAATGCATATTTGGCAGGCAAACACACGGCAGGAACCTCTTGATCAATCCCAAAGATAGGCAAAGTGACATTGCAAATTTCAGGGGAGATTGTCCCCAATAAAGTACACATTGTCCAAGGGGGGTATGAGTGCTTCTGAAAACACCATAAAGTCAGATGCCACATGAGTTACTAACACATAGCCAATCAGGACCAAGCACATGTGGTGATCACCCGCTCCCCATGCCAGACATCTGAACACATTCACCACTGGCCACACAGTATCCACGCAAGATCAAGACCCACCTGCAGTAACCATTTGCCCATTTATTTATGACTTTAAGGCACCAACCAACATTCCTCACCATACATCGTACTCTGGAATTTGTTATTACTTATTGTATAATAGCATATATGATGCATGCAAACCCAATGTAAATTGGGACAGTCCTCAGACCTTGTGCCTCAAACTGTTCTCCTGACTAAACTGTTTAATTAAACACACTGTTCCTGTTTACCAAACTCCTCTTTGTCTGTTTCTTCTAAGGAATTCGAACCCGATGAACAAAGGGCTTCTGTAAATGTGATCTTGTGCAGCATGAGGTAATGATACTATTAAACAGAGTTTGAGTTTTTAGTTCAGACTGCCGCAGGTGCAGCCACTTTGAAGGTATACAGGAAAAATATAAACATGGGCCTACTTTTAAAGGTGGCATGTAGTGGGTATGACACAGGGTGCCATTAAAAGTGTAAAGATGAGAAAGCCATTGTCACTGTCCGACTTCTATATTTATCCACTAACGGATGATTGTGAAATGACAATAGTAACTCCCAAAAAATCAATGAATGGAAATGTTGAGATAATATAAGGTCAACTCAACAGAGTAGTTAACTCCAGATTGTCATTTATTACAGAAAATAGGGACGGACAGATAACATACCATCCTTTTTTCTGAAACAATTAAAGCAGAAAAAAGCAGGTGCAAGAGATTAGAACTTAAATGGAGACTAAATTATTGTGATGTGGATAAGGCCTGCTACAGAAAGGCCTTGAATATGCTACACAAATCCATAAAAAAGGCTAGAAGAGAATTTATTGCATCCAGCATTCAGAAAGCGGACCACTCGGGGAAAGAAGTCTTTAAGGTAGTCCAATCCTCCTTTAAGCCAAGAGCTATTGAGACGGAGGTGTCTTCAACTCCAGCTATGTGCGATGACATTTCCAACTTCTTTGACAATAAAATTCAAAAGGTATATGACACCTTCTCTGCCCTGACAGTGACAGAGAGGTCAGATTTCACTCTAGCCAGTGTACCTCCTCCATCGTTCTCATCTTTTTCTCAAATTTCACATCAGGAGGCGCTGGCAGAGATTGGAAAATGTAAATCAGGGGCTCTTGATGATCCATGCCCCCCCAAACCCTGGAAGATGATTGCACATTCCTTAGTTAACACACTGACCCATGTCTGGAACTCATCCCTCACGACCGGAATTTTTCCCGACTGTTGGAAGCATGCTACGCTGCTCCCCTTGAAAAAAAAATCCTCCGGAGCTCCGGGGTTCTTAGCAATCTTAGACCAATCTCATTACTGCCTGCGCCAGGGAAAATGCTAGAGAAACTGATCCAACGCCAACTGAATAAGTTCATTGAAGGAAACAATGTACTACACGAAACTCAGTCAGGCTTTAGGTCGGGTTTCAGCACCGAGACAGCCCTCATAGAGGTAGCGGAGTCGATCAGATGGTCATTAGATTCAGGAGCATCAGCAATGCTGGTGCTCCTGGATCTATCTGCGGCCTTCGACACGGTCGATCATGCTAGGCTGATTGAGAGGCTAGAGTGTATCGGCCTGGGTGGGAAGGCGCTGGCCTGGCTCCAATCTTACCTGAGCGCTCAGTCCCAGAAAGTCGTCCTTCGCCCTTTTTCATCCTCACCAAAACCTATACATTGTGGTGTCCCCCAGGAGTCAGCCCTGAGCCCTTTACTTTTTAATGTGTATCTAGCCCCTCTCTTTACCTTAATTGCCAACTGGGGCATCAAAGCAATTTTGTACGCCGACGATACTCAGTTGGTGCTCCCCTACCAAGATCTGACGAAGGAGGCCTTTACTAATTTTAAGGGATGTCTCCGAGATGTTGCCATCTGGATGAACACGAACCAACTAAAATTAAATGCAGGGAAAACGGAGGTGATCTTTTTTGGGAAAAGCACCGCGCCCTCACCAGATCTTTGGTGGCCCACCGAACTGGGTCCTCCTCCCTCTCCTAGTATAAGTGCAAAAAATCTAGGGGTGAGGTGGGACGATGACCTCTCCTTTTCCGCCCACATTCAACAAGTTACGACTGGCTGCCTTAATAAATTGCGAAATCTACGTAAATTCCTGGACTTACTGCCCGAAGACTAACCGCAAACTCGTAATTCATGTACAGTGACATCTAGGCTGGATTACGCCAATGGCCTGTACTTGGGCTTGCCGAAGTTTGCTATCCAGCGATTGCAAGTGGTGCAAAATGTGGCGGCAAGGCTGATCAAACATATGTTATGTTATGTTATGTTATGTTATGTTATATGATTTTCTATAGCGCACGGCTGCCCCAGCAAAGGGGCGTCCCGGCGCTTACCTGAGAGGTAGTAGAGACAGCCACAACAGATGGAAAAGTGGTAATCATATAGCAGAGCAGTCTAACAGAAAAGATGGGTTTTAATGGCCTTTCTAAATGCAGGAAGGTCATTTAGTCCACAAATATGGAGAGGGAGGGCGTTCCAGAGCTTTGCTGCAAGATACAGGACGGAGCGTCCTTCCATCCGTGATAGCTTGACACGGGGGACCATTGCCAGATTCTGGCCTTCCGAACGAAGAGTTTGCCGGGGCGTTTATGGTGTCAGAAGGGGACATAACATGGGCAGTGAGGCAGTTTCCAAGACTTTGAATGCAAGGCATAAGGTCTTGAATTGAATCCTTTTCTCTACCGGGAGCCAGTGGAGTTTGACCAAAGTGCTAGCAACTGCGTGATGACGGGGGAGACCCGTCAAAGCTCTGGCTGCTGCATTTTGCACTCGTTCCAACCTTACTCTCTCTGCCTGATTGACCCCTAGGAGTAGAGAGCCCGCGTAGTCCAGTCGCGAAAGAATTGCAGACTGTACCACTAGCTGACACGTGTGGGGATCAAAGTACTTTAGGATCGGCTTGAGGTTCTGGAGGATCTCAAAGCATGTAGCTGCCACCTTTTTAGTCTGATGGGTGAAGTTGAGAGAGGAGTCTATCCAGACTACGAGGTGTTTTACCTCACTTTTCGGCACAGGTGGATTGCCAAGAATTTCGGGCCACTATGTATCCCCCCATACCACAGCTTTCTTACCTACTAGCAGTACCTCGGTCTTGCCAGCGTTGAGCTGTAGGTAATTTGCTGTCATCCAGTTGGTTATTGCTGTTAGGCCCTGTTTAAAGTTCTGTGCGCTCAGTCCTGCTTCGTCCCTCAAAGTTACCACTAACTGAGTGTCGTCCGCGTATGATACTATCAATAGTCCCCATCTTTTGGCGACCTCAGCCAGTGGTTGGACGTATATGTTAAATAGCGTCGGACTGTGCGCAGACCCTTGCGGCACTCCCTCGATTGGATGTTCTTTAGAAAGGAACGGCGGAGTGGAGACCCGGACAGATCTTCCCGTTAGGAACGCCTGCCCCATAATTCCTGCCTCCTCTAACCGATATAGCAGTACCCCGTGTGAGACCGTATCGAAGGCAGCACTGAGATCTAATAATATCAGTGCTGCCGTCTGGCCAGAATCCAAGATGGACCGGAGATGTTCTGTAACACTTAGGAGTGCCGTTTCGGTGCTATGGCCCTCACGAAAGCCATGCTGGGATGGGTCTAGAGTGGTGTTTGACCAAAGGAATTTCGTCAAGATGGTATTGACGTGGGACTCGGCTACCTTGGCTGGCCAGGGGAGTAGTGAGATAGGCCTGAAATTCTCGGGCAGAGTGGGGTTCAGCATTGTTTTTTTTATAATGGGAGAAACCAGTGCCTGCTTCCATCTGGTGGGTATTATGGCAGTAGAGAATGAGGAATTTATAATGTCTCGGAGGGGGTTGAGTATTGGCGTGTCTGCTGCTCTAAATTGCGCAGGTTTTAGGAGGTCCGCAGGCGAGCCTGATTTGATTTTTTCACAAAGTTTGAGGAAATCCTCTTGGCTCAGCTCTGGTATATTAGTAAGTTTGTAAATAGGCTCAGCGTCTGAGGGATGAGACATGGAGTGGTAGGTAAGGAGTTATATATTTTCTGAATTTTGTCAGTGAAGAAGGAGGCTAATTTCTCACAAAGTGTTGGAGAGGCATTAGTTTTCTCAGTAGCTTTTTTTGCGCTAAGATCTTTTAAAATTTTGAAAATAGTTTTGGATGGATTCTGGCTAGTATTGATCTCATTAGCATAGTTGGTGGCTCTCGCCCTGCAAATGTTTCTATGATAATTTTTTTGCACCCGAGTGTATTGAGTCTTGAGCACAGGATCATATGCCTTTCTCCACTTTCGCTCGGTAATTTTGCATTCTTTCCTAAGGGTGGAGAGCGTTTCGCTGTACCAAGGGCTAGATTCCTGAGAGCGTGCCTTAATCCAGTCCGCCCGGACTAACGCATCCAGCGCCTTGATAATCCAGTACCATTATACCATATACCATTCAAACAACATATCTCGCCTCATCTGCGGGAGCTGCACTGGCTTCCAGTGAAAAGCAGAATTGAGTTTAAGGCTCTGACACTTGCCGACCGTGCTTTGCAGGGCATTGCCCACACTATCTTAAACTAAGACTCCACCACTACAAACACGCACGCTCCCTGCGATCAAATGCGCAAAATTTGCTCCTGGTCCCACGCGTCTCAAGAGCTCGGCTTGGAGGGAGGACATTCTCAGCTGCAACAGCCAGATTGTGGAATGCCCTACCACCCGAACTGCGCAATGTAAGCTCAGAAGTGTGTTTCAGGAAACAGCTAAAAACCTGGCTTTTTAATCACTAAACCTTTTTTTGTGGCACTTGTTTCATGATCCCCCCTCCCCCCACTTGCTCACTAAAGTGCCCGGACACCTCAGTGGAGGTAGCTGTTGCTCTATATAAACTTCAGTATTATTAATATTATTATTATTATCCTTTACAGTGCCCATATGTGTTCATTCCGACCACAGGAATAGAGCTCCACCCACTTCATTCTTCTTTATATACCGTTTGTGTAATATCACCACCACAACCACAAAACTCATACACACTGGTACTCAGTTATTGATACTTTTATAAAAATATTTTATTTTGGAAGGTTTACATTATTTCACTTAAATATCGTAAGGTGTTTTGTATTCTAATATTGGTATTACAATTCCACACAATTCAATATTTGTTCTTTTGTAACAGGAAAGCATGTATCTGTCTTTATACCTGCCTTGTTGCTTTATTTTTCAGAAAAGGAGGCAGTAAAAATATGCACGTATTATTCCTTTACGCCATTTCTTCTTTTTTTGCGGTAGTAAATACAATAAATGCTTCAAAATGTTTTATGATGTGTCAACTGCATCTTTCAAAGACTTGATCTTATCTTTGTGAAGTTCTCTCCTTTCTTCCCAGCCAAGGCTTTCTGCATTTTATGATGCGTCCAGAGACTTGTTAAGAAGAAGGGGGAAGGATGCCTCGTTCTGCTGAACTTGTCCTATCAAAGGCAGAGATGTTTGCAAGATATCTGACAGCGTCTGCCTTTGTATCCCCCTTACTTCCACTGTTGTGATTTATTACCTATCAAGGGACCTCGGTGACTGAAGTGATAATAGATAGTTTGAAAATAGCAAAGCAAACTGGCATGTACACAAAATCAATAACAGTTTTTAACATCAAGCCGAACGCGTTCTGTCAGTGAAACTTTCTCATTTGAGGGATTATCTTTTCTTCTTTGTTAGAACATAATGCCGTGAAAGACGTTATAGGTCAAAAACAGCAATAATCATGCATTGGCTCCCTTACACCTATGAATACCACAGCAAGTAGAGAAAGGTAACAAAGGTAATGTATATCGGTTTTGGTAGTGCAGCTATCATAGAACGGGAACATTTTCGGTATCTCTTAAACGCAGCACAGCAAGTAGAAGTAAACACAAAGGGGCTTATTTACAAGCCCCTTGCGCCGCGGCCACGTCACTTTTTGCCATATTAAAAGTGACGCACAAGCTGCAAAAGAGACTTGAAAATAAGCCCCTTTAAGTATCTTTATTCTGTCTTAACAGTTCCTAAGTGACGGGACGGGAGACACAGAAGAGAAGAAGGAAGCGTCAACAGCGTATGACACCCGGAGCTCCGGTCTCTGCTAGACTGGCTTCAACACCATCGCACCAGCAACTCTGGAGGCGAAAAAAGACACAGCGGCTACTGTGGCGACCTTTGATCCGACCTACAGTGACTGTCAACGGAGAGATCCGATGCTGCTGACGACGTAGGCTCACCCCTCCCAAGTGTACTCGGGAGGGAAGCATCGCCTAAAATCAGTCCTCAGACGGCAGACGTCCTCCTTTGAGGAGCCTCCATGCTTGCTTTAGGTGTATTACTGTGTTTGGGGCAATGGCTGCAGAGGAAAAGTTTTTCGAGGAAACTGTGGATATTGTCACTAGATCGCATTAGGTAAGCTCTCTGTGGAATTCATGCTGAGGGTTTCAGTCCAGGGCAGCAGATTGCCCGACATCGGCAAGTCGTGCTTAAGCAGGCGTCCTTATTGTCAGCTTCGATGTGCCACAGTTTATTTTCTTCCTCCAATAGAAAGTAACCTAGGGGTCTGAAGCTAGCTTTTGGCAGGCTGGATCACCCCCTCAAATAGCATTTATGGTTTGTTATTTGTTGCGCCCGAGTTGGTTTGAGCCCAGGGAAGGGACACACAGGTTGGGTTACTTGCAGTTTTTCTACCACAGGCAACATTTCAGTGATGTGCACCGCTAACCACAGAATCCTGAACAATTCTTTTAGAATGTCTATGATGTATTTGAAGCAGTCAACACATGCACCATCTGGTGCAGAGGAGCTCCCAATTGGAGCTCCTATTGTTAGTCTTATGCAACCTCGCGTCTAGAACCAAGGGATACACCTTCATTAGCTGGAACTTTCAAAGATTAGGGGATCCCAAAAAGAGACACCAGGTGTATGCTTTCTTAAAGATACATAGGGCTTACTTTGCAGCCCATCAGGAGACTAAACGTATCAGGTCATGGGAGCACCTCTACGGAAAGATGGAAGGGGCAAACCTATTATCCATCGTGCCTTCACCAAGATGCACAGAGAGAGATTGAACAGTGGGCTTCAAATTGCTGTTTGGAAAGTAGCACATCAGTTATGTAGAGGATACTCATTTTATGCAGTTCTCCACGAATTAAATATTTATTTGGGCATGTTTTTCCTTATGGTACATCTCTGGGAGCTGATCTTGTAGAAAGTGTGGTGATACAGTTTTGAACTATGTGTGTAATGCTCATTCAATAGAACAGGTTGGGGAAGAATGCATAGGGGTGCTTTGCCCCTGTTGGACCTTACATCCTTAGCGTGGTTTCCCCTGACTTTTTGCCTCTACCTCCTGTATTTTTGACACTCTGCTGGATTTCGTTTTTGCTGGTTTAGATGCTTTGGGCACTTTGCCACTGCTGATCAGTGCCAAAGTACCCCCAGCTACAATTATCCAATGGGAGATTTAGGCTCAGACAGTGGAAGGGTGCAGCATACTACAGGAATAGAATGCAAGCCATAGTTTGTCTATGACTTCTTGGATTTGTGATCAGCTTGATGACATCATCACAAACGTGTTGATACACAATCATGCCTGCCTATAAACATTTACCAGCCAGTCACCATGCAATGTATGTTATTCTTTTTATTTTGAATTGAACAATTAATATTGAGACCACAACCTGCAGGATCAGAAATTGTAGTCCCGGCCCTGTAAAAGAAGTGCAGGTGCTAAGCACCTGAAAGCTCTTGCTCAAATTAAGCACTGACTGGGGTACAGGACACACAGTCCCAGGGACCTCATTCGTCCATCTACCCCCGGAAGCAAACTCCCTATGTCATGGTCCCGGGAAATGTGCCAGTTTTAAAGCCGGGTGTCACAGAGGACTTTCACCAGTTAAAGAACAAAGTTCTTTACTGGCTTACCAATAATACACCCATGGGTCTCAGAGTGGAGAGGCACATTATCATGGTCCAGTGGTTTAAAAAAGTGTAGTGGTGGTGATTGTATAATCATCAACTTTAACCGACCACCCCTGGCAGAAAGAATTCTTTATGCAGCTAACCAATATAATAGCAAGGATTTGGTTGTGTCCATTAGGGCACTTCCCCTGGGCTGCTTCTACACAACTTCACCTGTGGCGTTACAGTAAAGGAAACCAGTGACCCTGACTCTATTCGAGTGGCTTCAAGTGTCTTCACCAGTCCCACTTTTTAACTCTTTTGCACCGCTGGGGCAACTTGACAACTGTGATTGAGTGGAAGGGCCAGTATCCATGAACCACAAGGCGCCTTACATACATTTTGATCCCAAGGACCAGCTGGCTCAGTTGAACCTGAGCAGCCATGTACTGGATACTAACATTTGTAACATTATCTCCTTGAACATACCCGGTCTGGCTAGCAAGAGTGCAGACCCGGGAGGGGGCGTGGCCAGGCGCCGATAAAGATGGCCGCCTAGGACCCGAGCTCCGTCGGGACCGCTGCTGTCCCCTTGTAATCCGTCCTCAAATCCTGGCCAGGGCGCTTTCCCATCTGCGCCCCGGCTCCCTGTTGTGTGGAGCTGCCGATCCACGCTTGGAGCGGAGCCTGAGGACCCAGCGGGGCCGGATCGGGGCCATCTCCTGTGCAGCGACGGGCCCGGGGACGCGGCCTGGAGCCCTGTGGCCGGGAGTGGCCAAAATAGAGGCCCTGGCTTGCGGCCTACCACTGATCGTTGGGCCGGAGGGAGGCCGACTCTCATGTGGGCCTGTCGCCGTCTTGGCGCCCGGACCGCGCCGCTGCCGACAGCCTGGTGAGCCCTGTGAGGAATGATCCGGAGGGTAGGGCGCGTGGGCCCCGGGGGCGCCGCCTAAGATCCGGCGGGTGCCTTTTAGTGGCTCCGGGTGAGAGCCGGGCCTGGAGGCGGGAGACGGCGGACGGCGGCACTTGGACATACGCGGCCACGCAGACACCACTGACCGAGAGGGGGGCTCGGGGAGCAGCATCTGATGGCGCCAGACGGTAGTGGTGGTCAAGCGAGCGGAGTAGCAGAGCTGGGCGCCCGTTGGCCTGGTCCCGCTGGGGTGCCCCGGAGGGGCAGGACCCTGAAACGTGGGCCGGACGTGGTGGGCCCAAGGACCGGAGAAGATGGCTCCAGAGGAGGTGCGAGAGCATAGGCGCTACTGACACCCAGGCGCAGCGAAGTTGATTGGTGCCCATGGGGAGCCGCTACCAGGAGCAATGACGCTCTGGTCGTATTGCCAGCTTGTGCAGGCCACGCCGGCGGGTGACAAGGTGGATACGCCCTTTGCTGCTGGGGCCTAGAGGTGTGGCACACATATAGACTTGTTGTGGCTGAGTGGGCCCGCCACACGGAGTGGACATACTGACCCGGCATAGGGGTGGCAAACGAGCAGGAAATTACAATCTACATCCCGCAAGCCGACGGCCCGGAGGTTTGGCGGCGGGGGCGCAACTGTTCGCCATGCGGCCCAAGGGGGGAGCATCCACCCAGACTAATAAACTGGACAAATACGTGGTGCCGCTGGGTCAGGTACAGTCAGGAGCGACAGCTGGAGACCCGACGGACCAAGCTGAGCCATCCCTAAGTTCCATAATGGCCGCGATCCAGACGCTAGGCACTAACCTCGAGACAAAAATGGATAAGATCTCCATTGAAGTGAACCTACTACGCACAGACCTGGGTAAGACCACGGAGAGGTCCAAATCTAACGCGACGGACATCAAAGCTTTACAGACCTCGGAAAAACGGCTTGAAGGTCGGATCAACGAGCTCATCCACCAGCACCGCCAAATGGCCCTACGGCTTGAGGACCAGGAAAGGAGGGCCCGAAGGAGTAACATCCGCGTGGTAGGTTTGCCGGAGGGAACGGAGGGGCAAAGCGTGGAGCTGTTCTTAGAAGACCTAATCCTCCACCACCTGAAGCCGAAAAGACTGTCCAAGATCTTTACAATTGAACGGGCGCACCGCGCTCCGGTCCCTAAACCCAAGCCGGGGGCTCAGCCTAGGATGATAATTGCCAAAATATTGAACTATAGGGATCGCAATGCCATCCTTCAGGTGCCGAGACAACAGGGCGACTTGCAATAAGAGGGGGCCGCCATCCGATTCTTCCCCGACTTGACGCTGCAGGTCCAGCAAGAACGGCGCTTCTTCCTGGGAGTAAAGGCGGCGCTCCGGGACCGGGGCATCAAGTATATGATGTTCTTCCTTGCTAAACTGAAGATCATTGTGGAAGGCAAGCCCATGTTCTTGACTTCGCCAGAGGCGGTCCAGGAGTGGCTTGACACGGCGGCGCAGGCAGTACAGGCATGGCACGATCGTGACGCGTGGAGGGAGACTCTGGTCCCTTCCCCTGGATCTGCTGCAGAGAAGTCGGAGGGAGATGGGCGGAGCCAAAGGTCATGGCGTTCTAGATCGACCAGTCCCCTCTGGGACTCTCTCCGAGACACGGCTGCACGATGAGGACTTAGAATGTGGGACCATGCCCTGCTGAACTGTAACGTATAATGCATGTGTGCTGTCTATACTTCTGTACTACCAGTGTGGGATGGTAGGACCGTCCGCCCAATGATTCCAAGAATATGTGACTAATCTTTGGGCGCTCCACAGTAACAAGGGACTCCTAGCCTGGGGTAGCACTGGTACGGCGGCTGGAGTTGGGGCCGGCTCACGTTCCCCCTAACAGAGCTTCCTCAGGGGGGCAGTTTTCTCATTCCGGGGTTGGGGTTGGGCGAAAGGCGCTCTGCTAATTGGGGCAGTGGGTAGTTTGAAACCTACAGGTCAGGGAGCAGGGTGGGGGGGGTTCTGTTTCAAGAGAAGGGAGTATGAGTCTGATGGGGCTGGAAAGGGATGGAGTTGTGGGGTTGTTTGAGATTGGGGGAGGGAGGAGAGAGGTGTTGGAGGGGGAGGGCAGGTGGGTTGGGGGCAGGGGGGGAGGAGTTGGGGGAGGTTTTGGGGGGGAATTGTTTGATTGGTTGCACTTGAGGTGTTTTGAGAAGGTTGCATGGTGTCCAGGGGTCCCGGGATCTGAACCAACTGTGAAATGTGGATATGGCTAAGAAGTGGGACAAAAGCCTCAAGATACTGAGCTGGAACGTTATCAGGCTGGGGGACAAATTCAAACGCACCATGGTATTGCAGTTCATTAAGTGTCATCTTCCCGATGTTGTAATGCTGCAAGAGACCCATTTGTTAGGCAACAGTTGTCATGCCTTAAATAGATATGGGTACACCTTGTCAGTCCACTCAGGCTTCACCACTGGGTCCCGGGGGGTAGGGGTCCTTCTTTGACGCACTTTCCCTTTCCTTCCAGACCACACGGCCGCTGACCCACGGGGCCTATTTGCCACAGTCTCGGGTAAATGGGAGGGTCGCAGGATTACTCTGGTTTCCACTTATGTCCCGCCGGGCCTTCAGTCACAGGCATACACGGACCTCGGTAAACTCCTTCTATCCCTTCCGGAGGGTAAATTTTTCGTAGGTGGGGACTTTAAAGCGGCAGTTTCTGGGATGCTAGATAGACATCCGCCCAGGGAGACACCCCGGGGACAAAGATGGTTGGGAGACTTCCTGGAGACATTTGGCCTCACTGATGTCTGGCGCCTGGCGCACCCTACTGACACACAGTACACTTTCTTCTCGGGCCCCACCACTCTTTTGCCCGCCTTGATCACATTCTTACTAACCCTTGGCGAAGGACTTCGCTACGCCCACGGAGTAGACATAGTGTTGCCTACTTCGCCCTTTGCAAAGTAGGCGTAGCAGGCAACACTACGCCCACTCCGTGGGCTTAGAGAAGTTGCCCGCCACCCGCCTCCCTCCCGCCCTCCCCTACATACCTAATTTTTGTAAATGCTGAAATAAAAATAAATAAAAGGCACTTACCTTGTCCGCTGCGTCCCGGGGCTCCCTCTGCTCGTTCGCGCCGCCGTCTTGAATACCAATGCACATGCACGGCCGCCCGCGCATGCGCATTTCTCGTGAGAAATGCACACGCGCGGGTGGCCGCGCATGCGCTTTGCTATCCAAGATGGCGACGGCGGCGGCGTGAAAGAGCAGAGGGAAACCCCGGGACGCAGCGGACAAGGTAAGTGCCTTTTATTTATTTTTATTTCAGCATTTAAAAAAATTAGGTATGTAGGGTAGGGCGGGAGGGAGGCGGGTGGGGCGGGATATGTAATGTGCTGTTCCTTGTGTAGCCCACTGTACGCCTTTGCAACCCTGTTGTGTGGCCATGATGGCCGATGTATGCTGTTAATTAAAAATAAAAAGAATTTAAAAAAAAAGAGTGCAGACCCGGAATGGCTATGTCTCATTAAAAATGTTGATATTATTTGCCTGCAAGAGATCTAGACTATTGACAATACTTACTTTCTGAAAGGATTCAAGTTGTTTAACATACCCACAACTCCAATAAACTCTGTGAAGAGAAAAAAAGTGATTGCGTTTTAAATTTGCGGGAGAAACTGTAGTGTGTAGTATGTCAAAAGATACTTGCCTTAACTTCTCCAAATCGACGTCTGTAACCTGTTCTCCCCACAGATGAGCTGGCAAGGTAAAGTCGCCGTCTTCTGCTTCTAAAATGGCCCAATAAAGGGTTGCTGTCTTTATCTTCCTGCTCTTCCCTTGAAGTAAATCTTCTAAGACGCTGGTTGTTCCTACTTGTGAACCTACAGCCTGACTCCAGCTCCTTATTTGGAAGTATTTGAACTTAGATAGGCTATTATTAGTCTCATTAGAAATGTCTTCCCAAGATATCAACGATCCTTCAGGCATTAGCTGATACCAATGCTTAATACCTGCGTCTACCAATGGCTTTGCGAGACTGTCTTTAGTCCATTCGGGGGAGCCGGGAGAATCCCATATAGGAGATTTAGCTGTATATTATGTAAGTTTCAGGGCCTTCCTTACCCCGGCCCAAGTAAGAGCCATGTCTCTCAGCATCTTCAATCGCACTTTTTTAAAGAAACGTGGGTCCCCATATTTATATAGGAAGCCACTTGATCCCCCTTGAATTCCTTCCAGCATTTACTTAAACATTATGCCTATTTCTGATCTGTCTGGGCTGTTAAAAAGCAAAATCCCTGCTTTAAGTAAAAGAGTCCATGCATAGATCTTCATGTCCGGGGCACACAAGCCTCCTTTACTTTTTTTCCTGCTCAGTTTCCTCCACGAAATCCTAATTCCCTTTGAAGCCCATACAAAGGAGTTACATTTTGCCTGAATTTGTCTGTGTGATGCTTCATTAAAAGTTCGGGGTATATTCTGAAACAAAAAAATCAATTTAGGAAGAAGCATTATCTTTATAATGTTCACTCTTCCAATTAGTGTAAGAGGAAACAGAGACCATCCCTTTAATGACTCAGTAATTTCTTTGTTCACTTTATCTAGATTTCTGTCCGTTAATTTTGCGATGTCCTGGGTAATTTGAACTCCTAAATATCTTATCCCCTGTTTTACTATAGGGAGCTGGACTTCCACATTCCAAAGCATACATTCTGTTTTAGTCTGGTTAATGTGATATCCAGACAGCTGTCCAAACTGAGTTGATGCAGTATATATTGACGGGATTGCCCGTATTGGATCCGACGTGTATATCATCATATCGTCGGCGTATAATGACACTTTTTTAATCCAATTTTTGAATTTAAAAGGCACAATGCTCGTATATTGCCTAATCTTCTCCGCCAGGGACACAACGTATAAATTAAAAAGCATGGGAGAAAGAGGACATCCCTGCCTTGTCCCTCTCTTAATACAAATAGGAGCCGATAAATTCCTGTTAATCAATATTCTGGCTGTGGGGTGCTGATATATCGAAGACATGGCTCTACAAAACTTTTTTCCCAGATTATACTTTTCTAGTGCTCTGCTTAAATAGACCCAATTGACGTGGTCAAAAGCCTTAGCGGCATCAAGCGTGATAATAGCCAAGGGCAATTTGTATATAGATTCTGTGTCGATAGCTCCCACTAATGTTTGGATCAGATTCTGAATAGATCGACCTCTGACAAACCCCTTCTGATCCCCATGCACCAATCCATCCGCATCCCCATTCAGTCTCTCTGCTAAAATCCTGGCAAAGATTTTATGATCGAGATTCAGCAGAGAGACCAGCCTGTAAGATTCGCATAGTGTCCTAGGTTTAGATGGTTTAAGAATTAACGTCACAGTTGCTTCATTCCAGGACACTGGGATATGCCCTCCCTCGTCATAGATAGAAGAAAACAGTTTGCAGAGTATTGGGGCAATAACTGGGGACAAAACTTTATAGAGCTCTGCTGGCAGCCCATCAGGACCTGGAGCCTTACCATTCTTGCTTACATTGACAGAGTTTATTGGTCCCCTGCTAAGCTTGCTAAATTTTCGAAGAACAGTATTCCTTGTTGCCCAAAATGTAAGATGGAAAAGGCAGATGATATTCATATGTTTTTAACATGTCCGGTCTTGCATAATTACTGGTGTGCGATATCTGAAGGTATGGGAAGTATGTTGAAGTTAAACATACAGGTTAGTACCTTACTTATATTTTTTGGTGTTTCTCTGAATTTTAAATTATTCTCTTGACAAGTCAACAAATTGATGTTTTATTTAATTATCCTAGCTCGAAGAGAAACCTATAAATGGTGGATAAAAGATACCGCGCCAACATATCTAGACTGGATTAACTCAATTAAATATACCCTAAAATTAGATAGCATAATCTGGAAGAGTAAAAAACATTTTTGGATCCCGTGTATTTCCTGGCAAGATAAACTTTGCGAACAAGGTCCAATGATTATGCCTTTTTGTGGATTGAAATACCCTAAGATCAGTTCCACGGTGGTCAGTTAGATGAACTGAATTGATTATTATGTCAGCTGGGTATCGACAAAAAGTGCTTCCAATAAGATCTCTTGGGAACAATAGCCATCAGTGGATGGTAATGGCTGAACGAACTTCGAGAATATCTTAGGCGTATGAGGACTAAATAAAAAAAATAAAAAAAAATAAAACATACCCACAACCCCCTCAAGGGCTGGTCGACCGGAGTGGGGGTCTTGCAATTTACCTTTCACTTAGGATAAGGGGAGAAATTGTGGACCAGAATACTCCTAAATCGTGTCTCCAGGCTTTATTATTTTCAACGGTGTTGGATAGATTACTGCTCTTGAATTTTTATAACACTACATCGTCCCTCCCTGAGGTCTGTAATGTTACTCGATCAGGCACATTCTTGTTGAATTTTACGACCTCTCCACGTAACACCGGTATTATAGTCCTCTTAGGGGATTTCAACATTCACCCTTGTGGGGACTTAAGGCAGCAGGGTTTAGGGGGTTTCAAGGATTCCTCCTGCCCACGTGTAGTGGGTGAGCATTTTTAAACATAGTAGGCAGGAGCATAAACTACATTTCCTAGTTTGTGCAATGGACTTGGAACCAACTATGGCAAAATGAGACCCCGATAGGAGGAACCGAATTCCCACCTTCAAGGGGCTAGGTTGTGTACCCTCTATTATTGTTGATTTTATCTTAGTCTCTACTCCTCTTTTTTATTTGATTTCTGACTTTTTAGTAATAGCCAGTAACCACAGCGACCACAACCCATTGTGTATTAGAGTTAACTGGCTGGTATTTGATCTGAAAAGGTGGATTAGTGGAGGAAGGATATTCCGGCCCACGGATCGGATGGCACAGATTTCCTCAGGCTCCCTGTATTAGTCACTCTTGGAGAAGTGCCATAGTGAGTTTCAGACTTGCCGGAACCCGAAGGTAGAGTCTATCATCTGTGCCTTTGAATCCACCCCCAAGTCTGTCATTGAGTTATTAACGGTCCCTGCATCCAGTGTTCAACAGGAAAGAGTCCCCAGATGGTTTGACCCAGAATGTTCGCTTTGTGCTTGGAGACTTAGATTACCACTGCATGCCATGCCCAGAAACAGCTCCCTAGTTAAAATTCGAAGGAAGCAGTATAAGCTAGCCCTTAGTAGGCACAAGGAGACTCTGAAGGAGGAAGCTTGGGGTAAACTCATGGAAGCAAACACATGGAGATGATGGACGGAGTGCTGAAACTTTTCAGATACTTACCCCCAGTCACAGATCTGGGTTGAATCCATTATCATTCTTTAGCTCACTTCACCACCCCAGACACAGCTATATGCAAATCATTCTTGACCCTGTGCCTCATGGGAACAGTCCAGCTCAAACTGCCAAGCCATGTCTTCCCTAGACCGGAAACAAGCATCCTGGGACTGGTTTTGGGCTAACATCCCTCATCAGCCAGGCTAGATTGAATCCAGTGGCAAAGTGAGCAAGGGACCCACGTCTGGGCATTTCCCTGTCAACTTAGGGCAAACAAAGCAAACACAAGGAGATGATGGACGGAGTGCTGAAACTTTTTAGACACTCTCCCCCAGTCACAGATCTTGGTTGAATCCATCATCATTCTTTAGCTCACTTCGCCACCCCAGTTCAGACACACCTAGATGCAAATCAGTCTTGACCCTGTGCCTCATGGGATTGGGGATGAGTGTCTGAAAAGTTTCAGTGCTATGTGCTAACATGGCAGGCTATTCACAGATGTTGGTCCCTTGCTCACTTTGCCACTGTATTCAAGCTAGCCTGGCTGATGAGGGGTGTTACCCCGAAACGGTCCCAGGATGCTTATTTCTGGTTCAGGGAAGACCTGGATTAGTAGTTCGGGCTAGACTGTCCCCATGAGGCACAGGATCAAGACTTATTTGCATTTACTGGGTTTGAACTGAGGTGGCGAAGTAAGCTAAATAATGATGATGGATTCAACCAAGATCTGAGTCTGGGGGTGAGTGTCTGAAAAGTTTCAGCGCTCATACATCATCTCCTAGTGTTTGCAGCATAAACTCATGGAAGCAACAACTATCAAGTGTAATGCCAAGTTTTGGAGCATTATTAACAGCCCCATTTTTTGGGTTGAGGCCGCAAATGTCCTTGACGCACATATTACAGGGGACGATTGGGTTAGCCACTTCGAGCGCCCGTGTAAGGCAGCTTCAGACCTGTCACCACTATCTGAAAATGGTGGTGAAACCACAATTCTATCAGTAACGGAGGAAGAAGTGAGGCAAGGTATTACCAGTATGACATGCAATAAGGCACCGGGATCTTACAGAATTCCCCCAATCTTTATTTGTCAGATGTGGAGTTCTGGGCTCCATTGTTTACCTCTCTTATTGATACGGCTGCATAGTCTGGCACACCTGCTTCCTGGCCCACCTCCATAATTGTCCCGGTATTTAAAAAGAGGAACAAGGATAGTCCCCTCGGTTATAGACCTATATCCTTGTTAAACTCCGTGGTCAAAGTAGTCGCGCAGATATTGTTGGAATGGTCATCGTCTTGGGCCCTAGACAATACCGTCTTGTCAGATGCCCAATAAGGCTTTGGTTCTAGCCGCTCCACAATTGATCAATGTCTAAAGCTTTTTATGATAAGTACACGGTTGCCCGCCCTGGTACCATTGTTTAGCCTATATGGACCTATTTTTCGCATTCGACTGCGTGAATAAAGGTAAATGGTGGAAGATCCTACTGCATTAGGGGTGGACAGGATATAGTCTCCTTCCTATACAATCTTCATTGAGACACTAATGGGGTCGTTCTTTTCTCGGCTGGCTTGACTGTATCATGCTCATTCTCCATTAGGGATTGAGTCCATCAGGGTTGTATCATGGCTCCGTTTTTATTCAATCTTTACATCAACAATCTAGAGAAAACCCTCTTGGAGACCAAGGCGGAATTTCCACAGGCAAGAAGGAGGACCTCCCGGTCCTGTTATATGCAGATGATGCTATACTGGTGGCTAGGACTGAAAGGGGTCTGCAAACCCTGTTAACCACCTTTGCGCAGTTTATGGGAGACCTGGACCTGAACATTAATACCTAGAAACCATACATCATGCAAATAGGGACTCGGCTCAGCAGGCCATATACCTACAAGGTATGGCTTACATGGATCCCTAAGTCGATTGTGTTCGCCAACTTGGGGGTACTCCTGGATTAAAAAATTAATGGGAGCCCTAACTCACACGCAATAGAAATGACCTTAACAGGGAGACTGCAGCAATTTTTAGTTTTACCTCCAGACTGGCGAAAAGACCTGTGGGGGCCCTACTTGAGCTAAATAAAGCTAAGAACACTTCTAAGGCCCTCTATGGCAGTGAAATCTGGGGATATGCTGACATAAATGATATCCAAATTGTGGAAAACAAATTCTTGAGACGTCTGTTATCAGTTCCCCAGAGTATCCCCTCTTTCACTGACCATGATGAGCTAGGTATTCCTCACATCACTGACTTGATAGCCTTTCGCCCAGTGAATCTGTGGCTTAAAATCTGGGTTGGGGAGGGGACCACGCTAAACAAAGCAATTCTTAAAGACTGTTTGGCCCTTGATGATGCATCCAGTGTACCATGGCTCAAATACATAGAAAGGAGCCTTATGAGTCTGGGAAGAGGAGATCTTTTTTCAAACCCTGGGTTAACGCGCAAGGAAGATGTAGTCCTTATAAAAATGGAGTTCATCCCATGCCAGTCCATGGTAAGAGAGGAGAGGGAGCTTGTGAAGCCCAGTGTACGCCGCTTCATTATGTTGAGGACAACTATGACGGCAGAGCCGTACCTGCTGGGGTTGACAAACTCATAGCATGGCTTCCTTTTGGTTTCCGTTTGATCTTTTTTATCTTCTCCTTGCCCATCCTAGAGGGCAGAATAAAGGGCATTTGCTCCCATCCTGTGGTTACGATGGTATATCTCTGCAGGACATGCTTCACTTCACAATGTTTTGTCCGTTTTATAATACTCCCAGGAAATACTTCTTATCCCAATTTTGGAAAAAGCCAATTTTAGAGAAGTACAGCCCGCTTTTATATTTCTCCAGATGTTAACAGGTGTGTTTTATTTTTTTTATTCTGCTTTTAGGCTTAGGGCGAATTGGGACTAATTCTTTTGAATTTAGTAATTATTTCCGGTTTCATTTACCTTAACTTGCTCTAATAGCATGTTATTTTTAACCTGATGAAGAGTAATATTTTATTATATTTTTTATTGTGCATATTTTATTAGGTGTAAAGTTTGTCCCAGGCTCCATAAAACTAGATACATTAAGTGCATTTAAAATTAATTATTTATGAGATCCTTTTATTAGGTATGTTTCCGTCGAGTTTGTACATAATGTATCATATTTTATCTTGAATTTCACATTGTGCTTTCATGGTTTTATCATATGAAACCGAAAAAAGATATTTTGACTTGATAGAAAAGGTCAGATTAGAAGTACCCTGACCCCATGACAATAATTGAGGTACCTGTCAGTGACCCCCTTATTGGCAAGAAATTGTCTAAAACCCATTTTTTTGCATGTGTAGATCCATGGATCCTCTTGGTTTCAGGTAGATCTGTGGATCCAGACCCCAATTACAAACAAACATATGGTCACTCGCAGATCTATACACCTACTCACACACTCACTCACACACACACAATTAAACACCCACACAACCACTCACATATCTACTCACACACCCATGCAGCCACTCACACACCCACTCAGAGACCCTCAAAACTACTCACACACCCAAACAGCCACTCAAACACCTATTCAAACACCCAGAGAGCCACTTCCACACCCACTCACAGACCCACACATCTAGTCACTCACACCCCCCCACACACCCAGGTTGCAGTGAAGTTACAGTTAGGAAATAGCATTAAAATCCATAGAAAGTCACTGAAAAAAAACAAAGGTTACCAAGACGTTATAGTTGGGAAATAACATTTTAAAAAACTTTACAGATTCACTGAAAAAAACAAAGGTTGCAGGGTGGTTATAGTAAGGTTCAGATTTTACACACACAAAACCATAGAAATTCAGCTGTTATAGTTATCTCAAGTAGTTAAAACTCATGCCATAAGGTAACTATAACTCATACCTTTGCTATGCACTGCTAATTACCCCACATACTACATCGCTCATGATGTCTTCTATGACATCATTGATAATATTACTGCCACATTTGCAATGAAACCATTGATGAGAAACTGTGCTTGTTGGGATTGGTATTCCCTTATGTTACAGTGACCTTAGGGCACAAGTCATACTTATACTAATATTCCTAATGTTAACCTATGGGAGAGATAGGTCTTGCAGTAGTACCAATTATACCATATTTAGAGTACAGACCATATGCATTTTAGAAATGGTTAGCAGTGGTAAAGTGCCCAAAATCCCAAAGCCAGCAAGAAAAGGCAGCAAAACTGGAGGTCAGAATCCAAAAAGTCAGGGAAACAATGCTAATGATGCCAGGTCTAACAGGTATGCGGTGTGTTTCTTCTCCCTAAGAAACTCTAGACTGTAGGTTGCTCTGCCTTCCATGATATCAACGTGTAGCACACAGAAGTAGGCATTAAGATGTGATTAGACATCAAATCCTTGGCGTGGTTTCCCCTGACTGTTTGCCTTCTGACCTCCTGTTTTGCTGATTTTATTTTTGCTGGCTTTAGGATTCTGGGCACTTTGCCACTGCTAACCTGTGCATATGCTCTGTACTCAAACATGGTAAAATAGTTTTATCCACAATTGGCATTTTTAATTTACTTATAACTCCCTAGTAAGTGCACTATATAAACCCAGGGCCAGTAAATTAAATGCTACTAGGGGGCCTGAAGCACTGAATTGCCTCCCACTCAGTAACCCATCAAACAAGGCTCAGGCCTGCCATTACAGAGCGTGAGTGTAGTTTTAAACAGCCATATATTCCTTGCAAGTTACTCTACTTGTAGGCCAAACCTTCCTTTTTATTACATATACGTCATGCCTAAGGTAGGTTCAAGGCAGCCCTTTGGACAGGGTACAATGTATGTAAAAGGTAGGACATGCACACTTGAGCTTTACATGTCCTGGAAGTGAAAGACTGCTAAATTAATTTTTCACTACTTCAAGGCCTATCTCTCCCATAGGTTAACATTGGGATACACTTAAAGAACTTTTAAATGTAAGTTCCAATTAGAAGTAGATAGAAATTTGGTTATTGGGGTCTCTGGACTCACAATTTAAAAGAACAAATCATGGTAATTATAAATTGTGAGTCCGAAATTGCCACTATTTAGAAAGTTGGCATTTTTGTACTTTTACTGATCTGTGCCCAGTCTGTCTCTGAATACATGTCTGGGTTATGTGACAGCTGGGCTTCATGCATTCTCTCTAGACAGTCAAACATATGGAGAAGGGTTGTGATGTTTTATATCCTTATGGCCCATCACCAGGCTGATAGGCCTACCTGGGGTAGATTGGGAGGAAGGTGCCATTCCACAAACAAAGAGCTGCATACCCTCTTGTAGTGTGTCTGGAGCCAGGACACGAGAGTGAGGGACTTTCGGCGGACCAGTGGTGCGGTCTTCCTCACTTCGCCTGCTTAGCTTTAAAACCAGAAGCACTCTCCTCCACGCAGCGGATGCGCTGAGCGGGCGCGCCTCTTTCGCGCCGAAGGAGCGCCTAAGGTAAGCCCGTCTGCGCCCGTCAGCGTCTCGGAGGTGGATGGAAGCGGGCGGGGTTATTACCCTTCACCCAGGCATTCAGTCAGCATGCGCACTTACACCGCTTCGGAGCTTATCTCCTTAAAGGGTAATATGGGTAGTTGCTGTAGTATCTTTCCAGGTAGGCAGGCCACTAAAGGCGTTGTCCTGGCTGTGGCTGGCGCATGAGCGGCACTTCTGTTTTATCCCCCTGTAATCTGCCCAAACATAGTTCTTGTCTACTTCTCAATACTAGATCCCTAAGTAGGCATTCGCTTGACATTTATGATCTTTTGTCAGAGGCAAATCCCATGTGCCTCTTTCTCACAGAGACTTGGTTGGGTGAGAGCTCTGGCCCAGACATAGCGGTAGCCATCCCCTCTAACTATGTCGTCCTTAGGAAAGATAGAGGACTGGAAGGGGCGGTGGTTTAGCCCTAGTGGTGGATAAACGCTTTCCTTGTGCCATTATTCCAACTGATGACATTTTAGGTTGTGAGTCCCTTGGTTTCTCTCTATCTCTGTCTCCTCATCAAGCATGTCCGGGGCTCTTATTCTACAGACCCCCAGGACCCACAGGTTCCTTTTTTGAAGAGCTCCTGGTGGTGGTATCGGCACTCCGTTTGAAAACGGAACATTGCCTGCTGTTAGTGGACTTTAACATTCATATGGATTCAATTATCGATGTTGATGCCATTAAGATTCTGGATATCACTTGTCCCTTGGGTCTGTCACCGTTTATTACTGCCCCCACACATAATAAAGGACATACCCTTGATCAAGTGTTCTCGACCACCCCGATCGGTATGTCCCCTCCAGCACCCGTTCTATGGTCAGACCATTACCTTGTTAACTTTCAGATTCCTCTGATGGATAAAATCTCACCCAGGCCACTGGAACACTCTCGGAAAACTTTGCGAGCCTTTCATCGAGTGTCCCCAGACATGCTGGTGCACGCACTCTCCTCCCACCCTTGCCAGTTGTCAGGCAGTTTAGAGGCTGACCTTGACCTCCTACATATATGGCTTGTGGAAAGACTCGATGAGTTAGCTCCAGTGACTGTCTCCCGTAAAGCCAGTAATCGGGTTTCCGCCCCACGTTTCACTGCCTCTCTATCTGAAATGCGGTGAATGTGCAAGAAAGCTGAAAGGGCCTGGCGCCGTCATTACGATCTAATTGACAAAAATGTATATAGGGAATCCATCAAACCATATCATTGCAACATCATGTCTGAGAAGAAGGCCTACTTTGCTAAGAGAATCGAGGCAGCCGTTAACACTAGCAAGGAAATTTTCCGTATTGTTAAGGAATTCACTTCAACAACCATGTCGTTATCTACACACTCTCACTCTGAATCTTGGGTGTTTCAACTCGCGGATTTTTTTCTACCAAAATTAAGTCTATTCAAGACTCCTCCCCCCCACTAGCACGGGGATAATGTTGGAAACTAATGTTTCCCTGTCTACGTCCTTGTCCTGTGAGGGCCCTACTCTTTCTAATTTTCCTCTTCTCTCTCTCCCTTCCTCACTTGACCTTCTTACTAAATTAAAATCTGGCTCCCCTCTGGATCCTTGCCCAGTGAAATGCCTTGGAAAAATAGCTCCAGTGATCAACTCCCTTGTTAACCCGGTGCTTAACTTTTCTCTTAGCACGGGAGTGGTCCTCCGGGCTTGGAAGCACGCCCTGATCCTGCCGCTTTTGAAAAAGCCTAATTTGGACCCCTTGGTTCATGCCAATTACAGGCCCATCTCCCTTCTCCCGGCATTGGCTAAGGTGGTGGAGAAGCATGTCCACGCCTCTCTCTCCAACTTCCTGGAAAATAATGACATCCTTCATGACACGCAGTCGGGCTTCCGTGCCAATATGAGCATGGAGACTGCGCTGTTAGAAGTCACTGATGCAATTAGAGAGGTTCTAGATGTGGGTGGCAAGTCTATGCTGGTAATGTTGGACCTGTCGGCGGCCTTTGACACCGTTCCCCATGGCGGTCTCCTTTTAAGACTCAGAGAGATCGGAATACGGGGAGCGGTGTTCAGCTGGTTTAAGTCTTTTCTGGCGGGCCGCCGCCAAACGGTCTGGGCCCCTCCGTTCTCTGCCGATGTGCCGCCTTTGGAGGTAGGGGTGCCTCAGGGCTCTAGTTTGAGCCCTACTCTCTTTAATATCTATATGGCCCCTTTGGTGGCACTGGCAGAGTCGTTTGGTGCCCAGATCGTTTCCTATGCTGATGACACCCAGCTCCTCTTTACTTGTAAGAAGGGCTCTGATTTTTATGGCGTGCGGATCAGAGGCTGCCTGAGGGCGGTTTTCGAGTGGTTCGAACAAAATATCCTCAAATGCAACTCCGACAAATCGGAGGTGCTCTTTTTTGGATGTCCAACCGATCCCAGGTGGCAGTCAGGGTGGCATCCTGCCATGTTTCCTCCGGCGGCTGCGTCTTCCAAGGCCAAGAATCTGGGAGTGCAAATTGATGAGGGTCTCACCCTGAAACCGCAGATCCTCCGTCTTGTTGGGAAATGCTTAGAAAATTCCTACCGATGCTTTCTTTCGACCATAGTAAAATTACAGTACAGGCCCTAATAGGCTCTCGTTTGGATTATGCAAACATCCTCTACCTGGGCCTGCCTGAATATCTCCTCGCACGCTTGCAGATCGTGCAGAATTCAGCTGCTAGAGCAATCTTTGGCCTCCATCGGAGAGCCAGTGCTACGGATCTATTAAAAAAACTGCACTGGCTCCCTATTAAGAAACAGATTGCCTTTAAGGCGCTCACGCTTGCTTTTAAGGCTCTCCATGATTCAGGTGCGAAATATATCAGGAATCAACTGTCGTTTTACTTGCCATCTAGGATTTTGAGGTCAGCTTCTCTGGCCTTGGCATCTGTTCCGCCCATCAGACGTGCCCGGATTGGAGGTCGCTCCTTTTGATACCTGGCGCCTCATTTGTGGAACTCCTTGCCAGTTCTTCTGAGAAAGAATGTTAATCTGCTGGCCTTCAGGAAGGAACTGAAGTCCTGGTTGTTTGTCCAATAGTTTTTGCTGTCTGTCCATCTGCTCCTGATTTCTGCATCGGGTTTTGAAGCGCCGGGACACTCCTCGGAGTAGCTGAGCGCTATATAAGACCGATTGTAACATAACATAACATAACTTTGTGATCTTCAAAGTTCTCTTTAAAGTTTCCCCCACCTCAAAGGCAAATTTGGGTTTACGTACTGGACCCCTGACACCTCAAAATCAAACCTTTGCTGGAACCAAGGATATTCTACCTGGAAGAAAAGCTGCTGTGCTGTAGGATGAACTGCCTCTTTGCCACCTACATTGCTCTGTTGGTCTGATACCTGATAATTGCTGTGCTACAGGAGGTACTGTCAATTTGCAACTTGCTCTGCTGTGTTACTCTGCTGCCTGCTGCTTCTTTTTTGGGAGTGAGAGGGACTGGACCTGCTCTATTTATCCTTGAACCCACGATCCTCCAAGGGCTTGCCTCCTGTTTTCTGAAGTCCCAGGGATTTAAAGTACTACTTGCAACTCCACTGGTGCTGCTGGAGTCCGCCATCTGTGAGTCCTACCATTGGCTGAGGTGCCCCTTCCAGTCCTGGGCCTCAAAAGTGAGTTCTGCAACTTTTTTACTACAAAATCCGTTGCATCAACCCGAATTATTGAGAAAAATCGATACACCACTCCCCGAATCCGCAGTAGTGCCAATTCAACGACGACGTGGGTCCTGACTGCGAGGCTCAATGATGATACTGTGCCGATTCTTCTACACCATCTAGGAGGCTCGTCAACAATGCAACGCTAAAACTTCAACCCCATCTGCAAGGCTCGTCTCCGACGCAGTTACTCAACTGTGGAGAAAAGTCTGACTCATGATGTGTTCGATGTCGATAATTTGCTCCATAGAAGGTACTTCCTCAGTGGGCCCTACCTTGCTTCAGTAGCCGGCGTGCCCTCCATAGTGGTCGAGCTGGACTATGGATTTTTACTGATCCCTCCAAACCTCAAGTAACCTTTTTACCACCAGTGACTTCTAAGCACAGTTTTCACATTTAATCTTTAAAAAAATCATATCTCAAGTTCTACTTGTTGGATTTTTGGCGTTTTGGTCTTGGTTTATTCAATTATTCTGTATTTCTCAAAGCTGGTGTGGTGATTTCTGTGTCGCTTTCACTGTGTTCCTGTAATTAAAGTGTGCCCACAAACTTTACATGTAACCTCTTAAGTTAAGCCTGACTGCTCTGTGCCAAGCTACCAGAGGGTGAGCACAGGGGAAATTAGGTTGTGTATCTGACTTAGCCTGACTTCGATTGTGGCTCCCGCTTGGACAGGGTGTACACTCTCACAACCAGAAACCTCAATTTCTAAAAGGGTGTTATGTTTTAGAAGACATTTTAACCATTCAAAAAATGTTGATTTTATACTCGTTATTCATAAAATGCATTCTTGCTGTTTTTTTTTATATTCTCTATAGTTGTTTTATATGTACTGAGATACAGATTATCCCTGTAGTAATAAATATTTTTTCATAAAAGTATCTATTCTTCTTAGTACGGTGGGTGTTCTTTTGTGACCAACAAAATTAATCTGTTACTGTTAACCACAGTGCCCTTAATCCTTTCACAGGTATTGTTAGTTACCCCAAAGCAATACGTTAATTTCAATAGTGCTTAGTGTTCTGCAGTGCAGGGCTATAATAACATATCTTCCACATTAATTTGGTGAATTTAACCAGGTTCACCTGTGCCACCGTGGGTGGGAAAGCACACCTTATAGATTAACACCAAAGTCATACATATCTTATGAAACAGTTGGCACCCAATGTGGGGCTTGTATCTAATGGTTATATCTTGAGTGGTTTTTTCACCATTCATAGAAATATTCTTCATTACAGAGATATCTGCAGTAACCATGGTTACCTCCTGCTGGAGATAAGGGAGCACAAAAATGTCTGTTTGTCAAGCTTGACTCATAAAAAGTTATCCATCATTCTGTGGGTTTTCTAATTCTTTGATTCGAAATTTCAATTGAATTCTGTTCTTTATGGCAGAATCTATTTTAATAGGAGCTAAATATAGGGAAGCAGTCACTCAGCATCTCAAAGCTTCTGGTGTCCTCAATGACAGTTACTTTTGTAATAGCTGCACACGTGGCACATGCATTTGAGACATTTTACTCATGGGGCGAGTTTGAGCCTCTCAATGTGCCTCGGTTTTGTGCCTATAAAGTTGTAGGCCATGTTGGCACACTATACGGTTTACCGAGATTTAGAAATCTCTTTAACTCACTAAAAACACCAGTATTGGTTTGCTGGTCAATTGCCACCTACACACAGAAATGTCCATTTGGGAGCCCTGAGTAATGAAGGGGCTGTGTGGTCAGTTTTGGCTGGCTATACCTCCATCCCTCGTTAAATAACTTGACACACGCTGATGTTGTAAGGGTGATAAATTACACAGTCTCCTTATGCAGTTTGTACAACGTGCGTAGAGCTCCAGATCTCTGCTGTCGCACCAGGTCCACAACGATTCAAAAAGGGGGGGGGTGATGGACAGAGTATCTGAATTAAGCAGAACACTCCTACCCAGTCAAAAGATCAGGGCTTCATCCATCACCGTTTTTTAGCTCACTGCACCATCCCAGTTCAGAACCTGGCTACATGCAAATTAGTCTGTCCCTGGCCCAGTGCATCATGGGAACAGGGCAGACCAAACTACCAAGCCAATTCTTTACTGGAAAGGAAACAAGCTTCCGGGGACCGGTTTCTGGCATTACAGCCGTCTTCGGCCCGGCTTGCTTGAATCCTGATGGTGCAGTGAGCAAGGGACTCACATCTGAGCATACCCTTCCACACTTGTGGTGGCCAAAACGATTCAAAAAGGTCCTGCCGCTGCTACACAAGTGCAAACTATTAGTCCACAGTCTAATAATGCTATCATGGGGACAGCGCACACAAAATGTGATGAAATAGCTTTCTAGTTTGCTCGTTGGACCATTTAATTGAAAGCAGTGTATCCATACACTACCCCACAAGATAAACATAACATACTAATTATGTGTCACCATTTTGGAATGGTGCAACCCATAGAGGAGTGTAACAACTGGGGAAGCATTTTTGCACATGTTTACACCAGTACGCATGCTACACCTTTATTGGCAGTTCTCCCTGAGGTACTTAGACATGTAAAGAATGAGCGATGGACTGCACCAACTAGGGACTTAGGAATGATGTTAATGAGGAACTTCTCTACAGTAAGCAGTATCAACTGAGAGTCTTCAGTTCTGGTTATGCGCCAGACACTGGAAGCGTTTCCAGTAGTTCAAGATCATGAATAGGAACTGCCAAAAATAATTGAGAAATTAACACCTATGTGGCTAGGGATATCTTGAGAACTTGTTAAGCCACATTTAAAGCCTAAAAATTACACTGAGGTTTCAGTTGTCATGTAATGTAATGTAACTAGGTACTTATAAAGCGCGCGACTACTCCACAGAGTGTCCCGGTGCTAAAAAGAGTCCGAGACAGGCAGTGTACACTGAAGCAGGTAGACCTAGTTCTAATGCTGGAATAGCCAGGTTTTAAGTTTTCTCCTAAAGATAAGGAGATCCTGCACCTATCTAGGAGAAAGTGGCAAGCTGTTCCATAGCTGGGATGCCACCACTTGAAAGGAGCGACCACCTATACAGGAGCGGAAAAACCTTGGGATGGTCGACAAGAGCTGTCGAGAGGCCCCCAGGGTCCATTGTGGGTAATAGCGCTAAATCCTTTTCCTGAAGTAGGGGGCCCCTGAGTCGTGGAGGGACTTAAAGGCAAGGACTAGAGCTTCAAAATGTATCCTCTTCTTGATCGGAAGCCAGTGCAAGGATCTCAAGTAGGGGGTCATATGCGCCCTGGGGCCCACCATAAGAATAGCCCTGGCCGCCGCTTACTGGACCACCTGAAGGCGACCTAGTACATAATCAGGTAGGTCCAAGTACCGGACATTGACGTAGTCCAGCCATGATACAATCAGGGCCTGGACTACCGTCTTCCTGTGTGGGACCGAAAGGAGGGGAAGAGAGTTCTTTATCATTTTCAATAGCCCAAAACAGGTGCCGAACACAGTTTGAATCTGAGCCTTTATGGACATATCAGTGTCCAACTTAACCCCAAGGTTTTTCATGATGGTTACTGAGGTTGCCGGGGGGGGGGAACATATCCTGTGGCCACCATTGGTGCCAGGCCTCGCACAGATTGGGGCCAAAGAAAATGATCTCCGACTTCTCTGGATTGCATATCAGTTGGTTTCGCCAAAGAGAAATCTGCAATGAAAGTATGAAAGGGAAGAAAAAGCAGAAAGACAAATGATGGACTGGATGACCTGCTTCTCTGGAACCCAGCATGGGTGATTATAACTTAAGAGTTCATGAAAATATGTAAAAACATGAACGGTATCAGTATTCTGTTAGCCACTCTTCCCATTATTTTAAGGACACTGATGGTAAATGAACAGAAATTGGGAGCCTATCCGAGTACTGAAGAAAAGAGGAGTATAATAGGAAAAGTGAAGCAGGATGCAAGACTGGCATAACAGCGTCTAAACCCCAGATAAAGAAGACAAATGTGGCAGGACTTTCTATGAAATGTGCTGATACATCTACAAGTCCTATTGAGAAACAAGACTTGGGTGAGAATGCTTCTAGACAGAGCAGCACAAGTCAAAATAGGGCACTATTGTGTCAAGGTAAACATTTAAATCTTCCTGACAGGGTTTACAATCTAAACATACAAATTGAAGGGAACATACTATGTATTAATAATGCAGTCTTATGGTCACAATTGTCTGATGATTAAGACATCACCTTAGCAAAAGAAATCTGCCCGAAGACTTTATTAGGGAAGCTTCCCCCAGGGAGAAAATCATAAGGGTATCCTTCCCTCCCATAGTACCTGAGGATATCAGGGAAATATATGCTAGTGAATGGCCTGTGCGACAAGCTCCAGCCCTATATAGAAACCAAGTGCGTGGGATGAACACTCTGGTTCACATGTCATTCACCTACGCAATGAACCACAGCCGCAAGCACAATGCCTGTTGAAGCCTGAAACCAAAGTTTGTATTAAAGCAATATTAGACCAGTTGCAGTACCAGGGCATAATAGCACTGTACATCTCAGCAATGAACACACCCCTTTTTCCTGTCTCCAAACCAGATGGTTCCTCTTGAATAGTCCTGGCCTATAGAAACTTAAATTTGCACACACAAACACACACTGTATGAAATACCCATATCACAGGTTTAATAACTAACCTGGTGCAGAAAACATACAAACTAACCCTGGATATTTCCAATCAATTATTTAGGAACTTAGTGCCTGAGAGTGAGTATCTAACCATTTTGAGTTTCAACGGAGGGCTGTTTTTATTCCAATGTTTACCCATGGGATATAGAAACAGTCTTGGCTTGTTTTCAGTGTGAATCATGAAAGTCTTCCCACCAGATCCCAAGGTATTGCCAAATATTGATGATATCTATTTTACCAATGATGAATTGAATTAACACCAGGGGTAGATAGAGTAGTGACCATGTTAGCATCAGCTGGTTACACAATTAATTAAAAGAAATTAAGATTGCCTACCTGACGTTGATCTTTTTGGGATGCAAGTTATCCTGCGGGGACAAGGGTCTAGTTCTGGACTTCCTTCAGGAGTATGCTACCTTACAACCTCCTTATACACGGAAGAAATTGCAACACCTGCCGGGGTTTCTTAACTTTGTATGTATTTATTTGCCTCACTCCTCTGAGAGAGTGAAGCCTTTGTATGACTCAATTTCGCCCACATTTTCTGCCAAATAATGGCTGACAGAGCATACTGATAGCTTGCATTTACTACAAGTTAGCATGCTTGAGACTAGATATTTGTAAATTAGGGATAACAAAATCAACCTAGGTAAAAGAGTCATACCCAATCAGTATGGTTATACATATGTGCCCTACGATAAAGAAGAGACAGTCCCTATTGCTCACAAGTCTCACTTGTACTCCTTAGCTGAAGCACATTTTTCTTTAATTGAAAAAATCCTGATGGCTGTATTTTAAAGGTGTCCCCTTTGGTGCAGGGAAAACATGTATTTGCTGTTTCTCCATTATCAGAACTAGAAACGGCCACCAAGGGAAGCATTCCCAAAGCTTGCGTCTTACACCCTAGATGAACAAGATGTTTCTCCAGCCACTTTATTTATTAAGCTTTGCCAGAGCAAATTCTATACAGATGGCTCTGCCCAAACTGCAAAAGGAACAACATGCAAATACTCCACAGCCTGTGCAGCATTACCTCATGTAGGGAAGGATGGTGAATTCATCCCACAGCACATCCACACTAAAATCTTAGGTGACTGTACTACAACACATACAGAATTACATGCCCAGTGACTTGCATTGCAAAAGGCTGGCTCCTCCGTTCCTACACTTGTTGTGTCTGAATCATCCTTTTATGCACAAGATAAATATGTGAATCTACAGCATTGGTGGTTGAATGACTTCAAGGATTCAAAAGTAAAACCTACAAGGAAAAAACAGCTTTGGGGAAAGGTAGCAGTCTTACAAGATAAACTTCTATTGGTCCATGTCAGGCACACTTTGGGTCATCAGCATGAAGGTATTCACAACAAAGGGAACTAGCAACAAACATGTCAATTTAGAATGTTAGTTTAACAGTCCTAACCAAATCTCTAACAAAGATCGACACAGATATTTTTACAGCCTTAAATGTAACCAAGCATGTGACAAACGTCATACAGTCTTTCCTCCCAGATACTTCTACAGACTTAATTAAGACAAGATTCCTGAAGTCACGATACCAGGAGTAGGAGACAGAATAATATGTAAAAGTGTGTCTAGATTAGTCCTAATCAAGGAAGCCAAGAAGGATTAGCATCTGAACATGAACAAATTAAACACAACTGCATCAATGCTACAGCAACTCTACTGGTGGCCTAATTTATACAAACAAACTGTGGATTATGTTACACAGTGTGACATTTGTCAGCAGATTAAACACTCCACTGTCAAAGGACCCTCCACAACTCCCGTCATGGTTTCAAATATCCCCTTCTGGGTGATTTCTTTGGATGACTTCGATCCCCTTGACTCAACCAACCATTATAAGTACATAGTGGTGGCAATTGATTGATGTTCTTGATTCCTATGGGTTGGCCACAAAGAAATGCAAGCACTTAAGCAGTAAGTGGTTAAGATTTGCAGTGCCTGGTAGCGATAGGGGCAGTTTATTCATTTCATTCAGACAAAGGTCCTGTGTTTGCCTCCAAGGCTTACAGGGATTCAATGTCAGCTCAGGGAGTTTGTTTGAAATTCAGCAACCCATTCAAAGCGGATTCAAACAGTGTTGTAGAGCATGCTAATGGTATGATTAATCAAGCTTTGACTGCTAGTGTGCTACTTGCAGGTTTTAATTGGTACCATAACCTATATGGAGTTCAGAGATAATTAAATAATTTACCTAGACAAGTATTGGGAGGATGCACTACATCTCAGCAGAGACATACTCAAGCTCATCAGAGATTCTATGTATGTGCCTGACTTAGATAATTAGATAAGGTGGTGGATGGAGATAACTTTGACTTGGAGAAACATTTTAATGTTTTACAGAGAATCAAAGAAGTCAAAGACAAGCTGTCTTACACAAGTCACAAAGTCAGGTATGCACAGAAGCTGTTTGTTGCAATAAAATGTTAAAGCCTAGCTATTTGCTTTTCCAGTTCTTTCTTAGGGACAGAGATTCAGGTCTAATTAAGATGTCTTAAATGCTGAGCTCCACTGCAGATGCGGACTGGAGGGGTTACTCCTGATATTGGGCTTTCAAGAAAAAAATAAACAAAATAACAACTGAGAATGGGAAGGAGGCAAAATCTTTTTGATCAAATACCCAAATAAATCCAGGGATCACGTCTTGTTAATAAGAAACTGTCAGACTTCATGCAGATTTAGAAGATTTCGCTGTTCCCCTGTTGCTATCTACATTCCAGTCAAACACCAGAAACCAACCTAAATATAAACATTAACACTAGTGTATTCATTGCTCTGCGAATTACCTGCTCTGAACTAAGTTTGTAGATATAAAAGTGCTACTAATATTACATAAGATCTGTGAGAGACACACATTTTTAATACAAAACTTGTGTAATACCATGCAGTGAAATAGGGTTGGGTGTGAGAAGTTCCATAAAGGCATTGATGATCGATTCCTCATTCAAGCCGCCATGCTATTGATTAGCACTTTGATCCACACCAAAGGCAGACATTTTACCATTTTACATAGATATCTATGACAAAACACGTCCAGTCTGCTCTGTGAAGTCAATCTAGTTAGCAGAGGTGGGCAGTTTCTTGTTTCAAACCCTTTAAAGTTCTCTGTGTTTATAGAGCATATAATCAAAAAATGCATAGAAATCGTCTGGCACACACCTTCTAAACGTTCTTGCTCTCCTTAAAACCAGGCTGCTACCAGTCCTGATAGTCACATGACCCTGCTACATACAATGCAAAGAACATCAGACTACACCTAAAGAGTTGCCTCTTGAAAATATGTGAGATAGTGTTGGAAAGGAATACATGAAAAACAGATCGTTATTTTTGTACAGCTGCTGTTGCCTTCTGTAAAAAAGTGTTATCTTTGTGTAGTCACCCTCATTTTCTGTGGACTAAAGCTGCTGTTTTATTTATTTTTATTGTGCTCACTATGGCTTTGCTGCCCAGTCTCCTGTGCACATGCTGCGACCCCTAAACCATGATAAAAGTGTCTAATCCCAAATAAGCACATTGCATATGTTGCAGGAAATATATATTAAGGGCATGGACATTCCATGCCATCTGTGAGGAGAAGCAATCATTGTGCCACCCGCTATCCTGACAGTGAAAGCATTGCTTCGTGATTATATGTGTAGCTATATTCTGAAGCTTTTTAGCCTGCAGGATGACCTCTCAAAATAACCCTTTATGACATGAGGAAACCTTAATTTTAAACATTAGGTAAGACACTTCTAAATAAACCTTGCAGCCCACAAGGCAGGGTGCCCAGAGTTTAAAAGTGTCCCAGGTAAGAAAGGAAGATTGTCATGTTCCTCCAGTGACTGGCCCTGAAACTGTATTTTCATTGAATGACTGTGGCTTGCTCTATAGGAAAAGTTAAAGCACAATCAAATAACTATTTTGTATCTTTGTGTTAAATCTCTACAAGATTCATTCAACCAATATCTCGAATACTTATTAAAATACGCACAGGAGCAGGAACTTTTTTAGAAAAGTGTACTTTTTCTGTCTACAGGTCTACTGGGCTTATAAGCTAAAGGTTACCTGCAGCTGGTGATGGACGTCCTTTGAAGGTAGTCAGGGGTAGTCAAAACATTTGCCCTCTCTGAGGCCAGGGGTTGGAAAGGACGCACCAGGAGTAGCAGGGAGAAAGCTAGAGGCCACAGCTGCGACCCCTGACTACCTTCAAATGATGTTCATGCAGCTGGCTCTGTCCATAAATAATGTTAATGAATAGATTGCTGTCCATTTGGATGTATACCAACACAGCTCTAATTGTAGTTCATGTTACTTTAGTAGGGACAACTCTTACTTGTAATATATTGTTTACCCTCAGTCCCTCTTGACTTACAGGGTTCCCTTGTTTCTTTGTCTGCTCATGGAAACTTCACATCTAAAAAAAGTCAACTGTTACTTGTAATATATTGTTTACCCTCAGTCCCTCTTGACTTACCGGGTTCCCTTGTTTCTTTGTCTGCTCATGGAAACTTCACATCTAAAAAAAGTCAACTGTTACTTGTAATATATTGTTTACCCTCAGTCCCTCTTGACTTACCGGGTTCCCTTGTTTCTTTGTCTGCTCATGGAAACTTCACATCTAAAAAAAGTCAGCTGTTACTTGTAATATATTGTTTACCCTTAGTCCCTCTTGACTTACCGGGTTCCCTTGTTTCTTTGTCTGCTCATGGAAACTTCAGATCTAAAAAAAGTCATTAAGAATCCAAATAGTGTTATACTTGCTGTTTAATTATTGACAAAGTGCAAGAGCAGCAATAGTATCCACACTGGTGGAAGAAATGGAATGCATGAAGTCCCAACTTCTGCCGAAAAATGTCAATAATCTTTCCTCATGTATAACCCCTATTGTAACAAGGAATCTAACACAAATAGCCAGTTCATGCCCAAACCGATAGTGCTACATCAGCAAAACACACATATTATAATAGTGGAAGTACATAGAAGCCACGACACCGGTGATAAAAACTGATATTAAAGCCCGAATCCAGCGACACCGATAACGGGTACTAACATTCCTCAGACTCAAGGAGCTACCCATTCCCCTAATAAAAATATGGCATTAAGTTCCCCAGTGGAATATGATGCTATTTCAAAGAATAAATGGAAAAAGATTCGAAAACAAAACAAGAAAAAAAAGAAGTTACGAAGAGCAAAAAAACTAAAAGAAACAACTGCAAAACGTTTTCCAATTTTCTATCAAAAAATATAAACTGACTCAGATATAGATCGACACAACAGTTTAATTTCCACGGGTTGTGAGCCCTAGTCATGCAGCAACTGCAATCCTTGTCAGGGTAAGACACAAGCCAACCCTAAGTTAATCTGTGCTCTTCCCAATGGTTGCTTAGGACAGGCTACTCAGACTTAACTTAGTGGCAGTGTTTAAAGTAGTTGTGAAATACTTCAACAGTAATAAAGTGAAGAAAAAAATAGAGGATCTCCCACTAGATTAGACATTTTTTGATAAATAAAACAGACCAAAATAACAAAATATCCTCAGTAGATCTAGAGATGTACAATTTTGAAGATTTTATTGAAAATAGCCCAAAGAAGCACAAAGCCTCAAATGTGGATATCTGGTTCTGCCGAACTGGGACAAAATTAAAAGTTCAGACTGACCGTAATGGAGCACAGGCCAGATACACTGACCCAGTTGGTCCGGCTGAATAAAGTTCCCTTAAATCCTGGTTTGTTGTAGATTGCGTGGAAGCGTGTAGAAGGTGCGTCGTGCAGCTGAAGGGATGCATTGGTTCCAAGGTGCAGCGAAGCTATGGTGCAAGGGCCTACACCGTTGTTGAGGGGCCCATTGATGAGTGCTTGCGATGAAACATCCAGCTTCGAGGATGCATTACATAGTCGGGGCACTGCATTGGTTCCAAAGAGCTGTGAGGCTGCGATGCAGATTCCGTTGTCGTCATCAAAGCTACCATTGATGAAGGATGAGAGGGCCCATGCCAAGGATGCATTGCGTAGCGGTGAGTAGACGGCAGGTTGCAATGTGAGGTGGATCTTTTGTGATGGTGAAGGTACACACAGTGATGACGATGTGTCAGTTCTGCTCAGGATTGCACCGCAGAGCAGAGAGGATGCTTTTGTTCTGCCGGGTCTGCAGAGGTTGGAAGAGCACCTTAGTTTCAAGTCCAAGGGTCCAGAGCTAGGGTGGCACCATTTGGCAATGTAGACTCACAGACTGCAGAGTCCAGGTGCTCAGTTCAAGGTACTTGGAGCCTTTTGATCCTGAAGATCTAGTCAGGAGGCCAGCCAACTAGCCCTTTGATTCACTTTGGGGTCCTGTGTTCAGCAGGTGCTGGTCCAGTCTTCTCACCCAGGCCAAGAGAACAGCAGGTCAGCACAGCAGGGAAGAAGTCCTTCAGAGCAGAAGTACAGCATTTCTTCTTTCTGGCAGAGTATCCACAGGCCCAAATGAACTGAAGAGTTGGTGTCTGAGGTCCAATATTAATACCTGGTCACCTTCCTTTGGAAGGGGAGAGAAGCTTCTGGTACTCTGTTTAAAGACCCCGAGCATTCTGCCTCCACTGTTCCGGCTACAGACTAACTACAGGGGCTATGCACCCCTTTGTGTGGAGGCAGGACATAACCTATAAAAATGTATGTAGAGCTATGCCCAACTCTGCCATTCCATCCTGCCGGTGATGGCTCATCTAGGCATAACTAAGCTCTCTATTGTGAGTGGCTGTCTAGGAGGAATACACAAAGTCCAACTGTCAGCTATACCCAGTCATGTGACCCAGAAACAGTCTACAGGCACTAAATGGCTAAGAAAAAAAAAACTTTCTAAAAGTGGCATTTTCAAAATTGTAATTTAAAATCCGACTTCACCTTGAGAGAGGATTTTTCATTATATTTCCAAAGACAAAAAACATTTACTGGTTACCTATTGGCTGTAAGCCAATTCCACCATGTTTTAAAGAGAGATCACAAACACTTTAGCAGTGGTTAGCAGTGGTAAAGTGAGCAGAACCCTAAAATCCAACAAAAATAGGTTCACAAATCAGAAGGGTGAAAACAAAAGGTTTGGGGATGACCTTGTAGAAAGGACCAAGTCCAGCACTCTTAACAGTAGCTCAACTGTCCCATTCCATGTCAAGTGAGCTGCATTTCGGCAAGAAGCAACTCTGATCTTGATTTAGTAAATCAATCCAGAGTATCTAACCTTTACCTGACCAAAATTCTACCCTGGCTCGCAACTACCCGTCCTCTGTACTCTGCTATCAATGCTGTTCCAACACCCCAGTATCAGTTTTCTTTAGGGCTATTTCACATCTTGCACTGCTTGACTGGATTGTTCTCTTGTGGAATCTCAAGGATGTTGCTTCTTCAGCCTTAAAATTGACTTTCGTTTGTGAGACAGAACATTTCAAACGCCGATTCTTCTGTACCATACCCGTTCGGGTGTGTGTAAGTATAATTAAGACAAAAATATAAACATTCCAAAATATCATGATAAAAATGTTGACATTCACAATATTTTGAAAATAATTATATATTGGTAAGCATAGAATTGCCATTCTTAATTCCACATCTATGTACCTTGAAAATATATACATCATCAACGTAGATATTTATAGAGTTAAGTATAGTAAACCTACACTTAACCTATATTGCGTACTGTATTGATATTCTGGTAATCAATATTAAGGGCAGAATAGTTTGGCAAGTCTATATTTAAATGTCAATATTATGCTAGTACACCCTCACACTTTGCCAGACTTCTGCAAGTTTTGCTACCTGATGTATAGTTTGTGCTTGAAAAACATACAACCATTGTCTTTACTGTCCTCACTCATAATCCAACATAACTTCAGGTTCATGGCTACATGTAACTATCCATCTGTCAGTATGTAGAGTTTATTGCATATATGCTATTGCACCTAAATACATAGAAATACAAAGAACGGTGTTGCAGGGACCTCTAAGTATTGCTATCACCATAAGGCATGGTTCTGAATTGTAAAGTAGGGTGTACTGCTTAGCACGATAAAATGGGAACAAAACACACAACTCTGGGAATAGTATACAAGTTAAAAAGTGATGACACTCTTGCTGAATGTCACAGCACTCATGCGTAAATGTCATTACCTTTCAAGATACTTTTGGGTGCAGTGCAAACAAAATGGAATTTGCCGTGATCCTGTAAGCTCACTTTTTAAGTAAATGTAGTTAGACATCCACATTCTAAATTCATTGCATTAATGCAAGTATAACTCACTGCTTAAGCTTTTAGCCCTGGGAGTAAAAACTGGTAACACTGCCAAGTAACTCGGGGATACTAAACCATAACCCTTACAGCCCATGATGAGATCTGGAGTAGAGGTGAAATGTAATCCCAAAGTATCCTGCAGCAAATGAGAAGCAACCTATTTGCCAACTCCTTTTTATTATACATATCATTTATTACTAACAGGCTGACAGGAACATCAGAACAGCTGTAGTACATCCATTTTGATAAAGTAAGTAACAAAAATTAAATGTTGTTATTTCATTTCTGTTTCTATAATTCACGTTTTAGTTACCGGTAAAGATCTATTGCAATCATTTCTAACTCCCTTTAGAGCCTCTTGGAAATCAAATGCAATTCGTGAAACTGATATTTTATTTGCTGCCCTTCCTCATAAAACGATCAGCATATTGTATGATGCCTAGATGGCAATAGAAAACATCATCATTTAAACATTACTTGTGTAATTGTAATATTCATTAAAATTGAATAAGCAACATGAATTCTGTGGCAATTATATGCATCTGTGGGATGCTCTTACAGTATTTCATGTCCCATATCCAATGCCCTCTGAAACTATTAAATGGAAAAGCATTTACTGGAAATTTCAAATTGCCTGAATAGATTATCTAAATGATTATTTTAAATTCAGCCAATGAAACCTTACCTCCTTCAACGATATAATAGCTTAGATGCTTGTCTGCAGGTTTAAGCTAATGTGTCTCTTGAGGCAACATGTTTTCACAAAAGTCATTAAGGTTAAACTGCAAACTGAGGCTAAGCTTCTGCTATAGACTTAAAATATAAAACAAATCATAATGGCCATATATGTCAGGAAGATAAATACCTAACTTTTCTAGCATCTAAATATATTTTTCGCAGGATATTTTATACAGAAGTTAAAAACATAACTTTGCTATCTTTTCATAATTAGGAAGTCGCTTCGCTGGCACGCTGGTTGCTGGTACCTAGGCTGTTTTTCCCGTAAAATTAATTTTTCAGCTAAATTATATATATTGCAACTAATGCAACGCTTGAAATGCTTACGCCTTTATGTATTTATACATTTATCTTATGTTTTTTTAGTTTTTTTCGTGCTAAAAAAAGTCATCATGCAGAATCTAGAGCTATATGGAATCCATTCATAGCACGTGGTGTTACTTGTCACGTGTTTATTTAGAGATGCATATTGCGCCCTCAGCTGGTAGGTCACTTCGAGGCCACAGGCAAAGTTAGACACAAATAAAAGGGAGTTTGCACTAACTTAAGAAGGAAATAGTGAACTAGCTATTGGGAAATGCCAGCATTTCTAAATGTCCCACTTTTAAATACTGGACACCCGGTCTAGTGGACTATAAAGCCTAGTTAGAGGAGACTTAATATTTGAAAGAAACGTGTATCACCTGTCAAAAAGGCTTTTTTGACAGGTCAGACTGCAGGTTTAAATAGCAGCAGGCCTGCTACATTGGTAGGCCTGAAGCCAAGCCCGGTCACATTAGTGGATGGCACAATACCAGCTGCAGTTCATAAGTTATATTTAACTTACCATACAAAGGGTGTAGTTTCCAAACCATATACTATGGAATTAGAGGAGAGTTAGCAAAGTGAATCAAGGTGTAGCCATTTTTTACAAGTTTAAAACATCCGGACTGTAACAACTCAGTGGGCAAAGTCTAAACACCAGCAACAAAATTCAGTAAAAAATATTCTCACAGCGAGAGGGGTGTGGTTTGCGCGCAGATAAGATGGCCGCATATTTGTGAGCTCCGGTGAGCCTCTGTGAGGCCGTTCGGATTCCTAAGCTCGGAGTCCTTGAAGGCCGGTTCCCGATTTGAATATTTGAAGCGGAATGAAGGAGGAGTTGCGGCACATTTTTTTTAATGTGCTCGTTTCTCCGAGACGCGGCCTTAAGATGGCGGCGGCGCGAGGAGTACTGGTTTGTTAATACTGAAGTCTTCCTGTTCAGAGGTACGGAAGTGAGGGCGGAAAGAGCATTTCGTCTCACAGTGTATAAAACGCTGTTTCTTTATACGTATGGTGCTTTATGATGCAGATTCAGGTATTATTTATTTCAGAGGAGCACTAAGACGGTCTGTTTTTAACCCACTACTGACTGAAGGTGTGCAACGCTGCCTACCCTGAGGTGAAGTTCAAGTGATGGTCAGCTGTGAGTGCCTGCACCATATTGGCTAGTAACTTATGGAACACTGTTCTTTTTATTTGTGGCACTTTTTTCCTGAGACGCAGTATATCCAGTGTGAAGGCACTTTGATTGAGTGTGGTGACTGGATGGTTTCATCCTTCATCAGATGAATGTGGGAGGCTTATCAAAGGTCCTTTTGCGCTCAAACGTATATGTTAGTTTCTACTTTCCAACGTGAAGACCACCCTGTTACCAGTTTATGATAGGTAACAGCTCTGCATCTGCTTTCTAATTGACTGGTTCACTCCTACATACTGCTATAGTGACAACAGTCTGTGATTATCGGCAATTACTTTTCTTATACCACCTCTGGTTGGACACCAGTTTCTCAGTGGTGCACCCTTATGTGAGCAACTGATATAGAACGTGGTGGAGGTTACTAGTCTTCCGGATGGTGACACCTCCTGGGGCTTAGCTGAGTGTCTGATTACTGCTGACTGCCCCCTGAGGGGCTTCCTCTGTGGCCTTTCCAGACAGTGATTTGGTGGTCTGGTGCAGAGAGTTATCGGTGGGGGTGGCTTCTTATCACCTACATATTTTTACTCCAATGGCAGACAATATGGGTCTCTCTGCAAAGGATAAGTATGCAAAAGGTACTCTCAAGAGATCCAAGCAAACATCTCCCACGCCAGAGTTAACACCGAAGTAATCTACTACTACTCTAGACACAATCCTTCTACGTTTAAACATGGTTTATGATATTGCGCAGAGTACTAAAACAAACATGGACCTACTTCAAGTTGAAGTTGCAGCGATTAGAAGTGACTTCAAAAGATTGTCATTGTGTGTTTCAAATGCAGAATCTCGTATAATTTCAGTTGAGGACACATCACATCAACAGGTTAGGCATGTGCAGAGTCTGGAACGCTCTATGGTTTCTTTGCGGAGGGACCTTACAGATCCGGAGGATAGGAACCGTAGGAGTAACTTACGTACTTTTGGTTTACCAGAGGAAGCGGAGAAAGCTGCTCCTTCAATGCTTGAATTTTTACTTGATTGGATCCCTGCGGTTATCCATATCTCCTTTCAGAAAGACTTTGAAATAGAGCGTGCTCATAGAGTTCCCTCGTTTCGACCTAAGTCCTCGTCATATCTTAGACCTGTAGTTTTCAAGCCTCTACGACATCAACACTCAGAGCTTATTCTGTCTCAGATGAGAAAGATCTGATCGATTACCTGGGAGGGACACAAGATTACTCTATCTCAAGAGTTTGCTAGAGATACTGTCATCAGGCGGAAAGGTTTCTTGAATCTTCGACGCAGGCTTTCGGAAATGAACATTCCTTCTTCTTTCGCTGGTCCCTCACGATTTAGAATAACTTTTAAAGGTCGCTTTCAGATTTTTTATGAACCATCCGAGTTAACAACGTTTCTGGACAATCAATCTGAATCACGAATGGATTCTGACTATCCCTCGGTCTCCTCTGGTTCTTGAAAGAGATATCTTTTTTCTTTTTCATGTCTGGAAATTGGAATTTCTCTGAGCCTATCTTTCCCTTTACAGGTGTTGAGGTTCCTTTTTTCTGTGGGAAGTTAGAGAGCCCCTTATCCCACTCATGTATATGTGCCTTTCACGTTATTTCCATATTTTTCTTCATATTAACCTTTCCTTTGTAGGTTCATCTCTTCAATTACAGTTTATGGTGACATCTCTTACACTTTTTTGCTTCCTACCTTTTCTTTGTAAAACAGTTTATGTAATGGTCTCTCTTTCTTTGTGCTCTGATCTGGATCTCTTTTTTCTCTTTTGAGGGAGATGAGACCCCCTTCTTTACTTTGGTCTGTTGTTACATCTTCATTTCATAAGGCTTTATTCGGAGCAAAAGACAAGTCCATAAAAGCACAGCATAAAAAGACATCAATATAAAACAACAGTCAAAAGCAGGAGATACAGCAATTTAAAAAAGTTAAAAAAGCATACTTTTCCTTGCATTAATTGATTTAAGGAGAAAGGTAGCCATATAAAAACAAAGGTCAGGGTGATGTAAGTTAAAAAGCAGGCTCATGCAGTCTCGTATTGTCCTGACTCCAAACTTAGCAAACAGGGGTTTCAAATAAGCAATCCGCAGGTATTTGTACAACTGACAGAGCAAAAGAAAGTGCACAGTGCTTTGAGGGGTGGTATTGTCACACAGACAAGGGCCAGCGGGATGCGAATGCTGAGAGGGGAAAGCAACAAGGTTGTGAACTACTCCGGTTCTCAGTCTAGTCAACACAAACCGATGTGCCTTCCAGGTCACTTGTGACAAATACGGTTGGAAACCCACATATTCATTTAAATCATGATAAAGCACACAGGATGAGAGTTCAGAGCTATTTTGATGCCTCCTGGTGGAAAGCTGTTGTAAAAAACAGTACTTAAGTTCGATTTTGGACAGCTCAGTAGCCCCACATCGATCCGCAATGATGTTAATGTTAAAGATCTCACGAAAATTATCCACAATATACTTTAACCATGGGATCTTTAAATGATGGTCCAAAGAGAGACAATCAGAAATAATGGCTCTGCACAATGAATTCTCTTTTTTTATCCAAATGGAACGCCATAGCATCAGTGGCCTAAGGAGGATCAAGTCGGGAAGATGGTGAATACCCAGTTCATTGTGCACTAAAGCATTAGAAACAGAGCTTGGCAGGCACAAAAGTCTCTTCAAGAATGCATTCTCCTCAACCTGAAGAGACCCTGCCGGGGCGTAGCCCCAAATGCCCGCTCCGTACAAGGCAATCGAGACACAACGGGACTGAAAAATTGTAAGCATGTCATGGACCCGCCTGTCTTCCAGTTTCGTAGCCATTGTGAATATTCCATGAGCACTCCTCACCATCTTAGCCCGGACATTCTTATGTTCATTGGCCCAAATGTTATTATTTGAGAAGGTGACCACCAAGTACGAAAAATTGTCAACAGCCTGGACCTTCTGTCCCTCTATAAAAAATGAAAACTGTTTCTTTCTGTTCCTTCGCCCGCATTCCATAACATAGGTTTTAGATTTATTTAACACTAACTTTCTGCTTTTAATAAATTGCGAAAAGCCGTCCATCAGCCGTTGAAGGCCGATGGGGGTGCGTGAGATTAGGACCGCGTCATCCGCGTAAAGTAACACAGGGACGTTGTCCTCATTGATTTTGGGAGCATCCACTGCCAGAGATTTGAGAAAAGAATCAATCTTATTGATGTAAAGGGTAAAAAGCAGTGGGTCTCCTCTGGTTCTTGAAAGAGATATCTTTTTTCTTTTTCATGTCTGGAAGTTGGAATTTCTCTGTGCCTATCTTTCCCTTTACAGGTTTTGAGGTTCCTTTTTTCTGTGGGAAGTTAGAGAGCCCCTTATTCCACTCATGTATATGTGCCTTTCACGTTATTTCCATATTTTTCTTCATATTAACCTTTCCTTTGTAGGTTCATCTCTTCAATTACAGTTTATGGTGACATCTCTTACACTTTTTTGCTTCCTACCTTTTCTTTGTAAAACAGTTTATGTAATGGTCTCTCTTTCTTTGTGCTCTGATCTGGATCTCTTTTTTCTCTTTTGAGGGAGATGAGACCCCCTTCTTTACTTTGGTCTGTTGTTACATCTTATTTGAGTATACATGTTATAGTCACTTCTTGGCTTTTTCATTATACTTCTGGTTTGTTTTTCTTCCTCCCTGTGGTACTTTTTATTTTTACTATTTAAATGGTGTCTTTGGATATCATTTTTGTAACCTGGTATAAATGTGAATTGCTGGTAACATTTATGATCTGCTTAAAAAGGCTCATTTATTATTATCTATGTATTCCACTAACTCTTTTTTCTTCACAGGTACTAGCTGGAGCGGCTATAAGAATTTGTGCTTTATTAATTCATTGCATATTGATTGCTTTTTAGATTTCTCTTAAGTATTTCACTTTCTTGTTTCATAGCTTAATTTTTTCACAGGTATTGCTGAAGTTTAGTTAGAGGCTGCAGTTTTATTTCTATAATTTATGCTTGTATTCTATATTATATATTTCATGAATGGCGTTGATAAATTCATTGAATATTCCAGTTTTCTTCTGAAGAGGGTCGGATCTGGAAGATATTTGATTTTTAGGTGATCTGATTATTTTTGCTGTTGGGGACTCCTGAATTTTCCTTTTCTTCACAGGTGTTAGGAATGCATTTATTTAAATTTTTTACTAGGTATTTATTTGATAGTGTTTAATGGTATGTAAAATGTGGTTCTAGATTCCGTTTTTTACCAATTGGCAAGGTGGATTATATATTTATCCATTTTTCTAGTTGTCTTCCCTTTCCTATCTGTAATATTGGTGCATTTCTTTTTTCATTCATATCCTTTATGAATTTGTTAATATAGAGAATATAGTACCTGATAGCTGTGAAGCTTTTAATGAAACTGATTCTGATATATACTCTTGCTCTATGTTTGTGTTGCTCTTCTTTCCCTAATGTTTCTATTTTCTTTTCTATTTCATCACTTCTATGGCTGGTGGTAAACAATGTCCTCTTTGGCTGCCCTTTGCATGTCCCCCCGTATATGGTTCTGGTCCCTTACAGACTTCCCCTGGTGGGATTTTTCTTCTCATTTGTGCAGTTTGTGGCTATTTTCTTATTTATTTTTTCTTTTTCTTTCTTATGTTTTTCTTTTTTTCTCTCCATTCCTTTCCTCTTCAGGACTCCAGCCTTACCTTCTTACATCAATTTCTATGAGTTTCCTTCCCTTGTTGTTTCTTTTATGCAGTATACATTCTTTGTTGTTTTTCATTCACAGACTTCTTTTATCTTTACTAATTTCTCTTAATAATGGCGGGCTTAAATGTGCTGACACTTAATGTGCGTGGCTTGAATCACCCAGTAAAGAGATTAAAAATTCTGGATTACTGCAAAAGTCTCTCTACCGATATTGTGTTTCTGCAAGAAACTAAAATAGCTTACAAGGAAGCCTTATTGTTGCGTAAACAGTGGGTTTCGGATGTGTCGTGTTCAGATGCTACTGGGAAGAGAAATGGTGTGGTTACTTTAATTTCTAAAAATTTGGGTTTGTCCATCTATCTTATGGGTAGGTGGCTGCTTACGCGTTTATCTAATGGGTCATCTGATTTTTATATTATGAATATCTATGCTCCCAATAGTGATGATCCATCTTTTTTGGCGAACAATAACCAAGAAGCTTACGGAATTATCTATAAGTGATAAACTGATTGTTGGAGGGGATTTTAATTTGCCAATGGATTCTCTCTTGGACAGATATTCTGCATTCACATTTTGGCCACCCAGGGCGCATAAACAAATGCTTACCATGTGTTCTTCCCAACGGTTTACTGATGTGTGGAGAATGCATAATCCCACTGAAAGTGACTTTACCTTCTTTTTTTCTCCCCATTCTAGCTTCTTTCGCATTGACTACCTCTTAACCCATGCTAGTATGCTGAAACATACTACAAATGTGACAATTCACCCAATAGTTGTCTCTGATCATGCAGCAGTTTCTTTCACTCTTCTTAATGTGACAAATTGTTGTGGATCACATACTTGGCGTCTTAATACAGAAATCTTACTTGATGACAAAGAAGTTGAAGTTATTTATGCAGCTATACATACCTTTTTCTGAGAGAATGAATCATCCATGACATGCCCTGTTGTTCTATGGGATGCCTTCAAATGTACCCTTAGGGGCAACATCATTCAAATAATGGCACGAAGGAATAGTGCTATTAAAAAAAGCGCCTTTCGCTTACAGACAACCTTAAGCATAAAGAATCATTATATAGAGGTTCGAAAAAGAAAAGGCTACTGCAGGAAATTAATAAGTATAACTCTATCTTGACCAAGAGGGCACATATTGGGGTACAATTACAAAAATCAAAATGTTTGCTACTGAAAAATCGAGCGGTTAAAGTTCTAGTGGCAACTTTAAAGTATCAGGACACTAACGTTCCTTCTACTCAGATCACCTGTATCACAGATTCTGCGGGTACTCAGAAATCCCTGACTAAGGTATATTTTGGAGGTATTTCGTGATTTTTATTCCAATTTATATACCCCTAAACACCAATCTTCTTTGGCCCAGTGCCAACAATTATTGGCCTCTATTCCTACTTCCACCATTGCTGATACGGATATAGAATCACTAAGTAAACCAATTGAGTCTGAGGAAGTCATTCAAGCTATTAAGGAACTAGATCAGGGAAAGCACCAGGACCGGATGTTTTTTCTATTTGGTTTTTTAAGAAATTCAGTTCATCTTAAGTACTGCCTCTTCAACAGGTTTTTGACACTTTTGGTTCCTCAGGGAAGGTATCGGGCTCAGCAACAGAGGCTACTATAGTGTTTATTCCTAAAGAAGGGAAGGATTTGTCGGACCCCAAGAACGTCGTTCAATTTCTTTGCTCAACATGGAAGCAAAAATCATTGCAAAAATTTGGGCAAAACGTTTGGAGTGCCATATTCCTACACTCATTCATCCTTCCCAGACGTGTTTTGTTAAGGGAAGACTGGCTAGGGATAATATCCGCACTTTCTGTCACATCTTAGAGAAAGCAAAGGGATCTAGCTCGCTGTCAGCAGCTATTGCACTTGACGCTGAGAAAGCTTTCGATAAGGTCTCCTGGCCTTTTCTTCAAGCAGTACTTCAATCTCATAACTTAGGTGATGTTTTGGAATGGTAATGTCATTATATACTCAACCCAAGGCTAATATTGAATTAATGGAACTTTTTCATCCTTCTTTGATCTTTGATCTTGGTCAGGGTACCCGGCAGGTTTGCCCATTATCACCACTTCTCTTTTTATTGTCTATCTACCCGTTACTTAGATTACTTAACCTTAATCAGGACATTCAGGGTTTTCAATTTGGTTCATAGCGCATCAAAACGATTGCGTATGCGGACGATGTTCTTATCGTCTCAGAAGATATAGAAAGAGCATTTCCTGCTATTTCTAGCTTTATCAAGGAATTTTCTCTTGTTTCAGGACATAGTTTAAACAAAGACAAACCCATAATGTTTCCTCTTAATCGGTTATGTTTTTCTTCTCTCATGGGAGATGCGGGATACAAATGGCAGTCTGAACGGCTTCAATACTTAGGTATTTGGTTTTGTGTGACTTTGTCGGATACTGTTTCTTACAATCAATCTCAGGTAATAGATAAAGTGAAAAAGTTATTGGAGGCTTGGTCGGCCAAGTTTATCTCATAGTGGGGACGTCTCCAGACATTGAAAATGATGATAACTCCCATTGTCAATTTTGTGTCATCTATGCTTCCTATCAATCTCTCCTCTTCTTTTTTTTCATGAAATGGTTGTGATCACCTCTAAATTTCTTTTGAGCGACAAACGTGCCAGGATCGCATACAATCAATTGAGAAAATCTTATGATATGGGGGGTTGTAATTTGCCAGATTGGAGCTTATACCAGTCGGTGTTCTTAGCTTCTCAGGGGGCTTTATGGTTTCCTTCTGATACTATCTATATTCCACCATGGTTATATATTGAACAACATTTGTGTTCTCCCTTACCTACCTCTGCTTTGATGACTGTATCTACATTGACTTTCCCCTTCTCTGAACGTGTTATATCAGATACCATTTTAGCATTGAAAAAGATTGATAAGAAAGTTTCCTTACACATTCAAAACTCTAGTTGATCTTCTTTGTGGCATAATCCCAGGATTAAGATTCAGGTGGATGCGGCGACGAGGTTAAATTGGGCCAACAAAGGCGTTACATTGATCAAGCATCTTTATAATGTTAACAATGAACCTTTACCTTTCTCTTCATTAGCCTCAGTATGTAAGCTCAATAATATTGATTTCTATAAATTCCTTAAAATTAAGGTAGCTTTGTCCAAGAGTATTTTTCATCCAGATTCACATATTATTTCTCTCCTACAGCTTTGGGCAAAGGCAGAACATATTGCTTCTAAGATATATGCGTTTTTGTTCACTACTCTGTCATCACGTTCTACGGTTACACAGCTCAAATGGATACACCACTTTGATGCTGATGTATTTAAACATATTACACCGGACCCTTGGAAAACCATTGGGAAATTTTCCCTACGTAATGAAGTTGCTCCTTCTCTGATTCAATCAAACTTTTTCACCATTAGACTTCTGCATTTGACCCCAGCTCATCTGTATACACTTAAACTTAAAGATGATGATCTTTGCTGGAAGTGTGAAAGTGCTGCTGGTACCCCTTAACATATGTTTTTTGAATGCTCCCTTATCCAAGTGTTTTGAAAGTTAATTCATAAGCAATTATTACTAATTTTTAATATCTAGTTTGAGCTTTACGTTCCTTTAATTTTGTTGGGTCCTTGGGCAGCTTCACCTCCTCTTCCTTTAGATGAGTTAGATTTACAACTCCTGGATCTATTGTTATCTATAGCTGTGAAGATTATTTTATCAGAATGGCAATCATTTAATTCCTTATCATATCACACATGGTGGGCATGGGTATCGTTTCTCCGCGGTACTCACAACTCGGCGGAGGAGAGACAATATACCCCTTCTATCTCTTCTGGTGTATTTAGATCACTTGACAAATATATCCATTTAGCTTCTCAGGGTCTGGTGGCTCAGTATTCTTTTTTCACTGCTGATTGATTTTCCATTTTATTTAGTAAGGCTGGAGTCCCTTTCTCTCTATCTCTTTCTCTCTTTTCTTCTTTCTCTCTTTCTCTTTCTCTCTTTTCTTCTTTTTCTTTCTTGTTCTCTATCTTACTATTTTTTTCTTTTCTTTCCTCTTGCAGGTCTTTTTATTTATCTTTTGTCGGATCAATTATTTTTACCCATATGTAATACAAATAACTTGACATGAGTAGGTTCTTATATATCTGTTCTTGTTAAGGTTTATCCATTATTTGTAATATTGCTCATATTTATTCTTTTTTATTAATTATTTATTGTTCAAGATGGTTTTTATGTATTCCATGCCGTAGTACTTTAATTATTTATACTCTCTCTTGAATTAATAACATTTTTGAAAATAAATATACATTCTCACAACAATCAGTTGAATTATGGTGGTTAAATGTTAATTTAATTCCCCAAAAATGTTGTAAACTAATATTATTTTACACCTATTATATGGGTAAGTGGAATTTCCAATTTCATGTTATGAATTTTTCTGTAGTATTCACAGTATAGCATGGCATGTGTGTGAGTTTCTAACATGTTTGACATAAAGAATCTATTAGAGTAACTACGGACCATCTGCTTTACCTTTCATATGTTTTCGTGAGATCTACCTAAGTTTTCACATACTTTGGTCTAAAATCTGAGGTGTCTCATTAGCAGGTCAGCAGGCAGCCTGCATTACCTTTCATATGTATATATGCCTCAAGATATTAGAGATTTCAGCTTAAATTTGTACCTCACATAGCTTGCCTTTCAAAACAATTTACATTTGGCCAAAACACCTACAATCATGTCTATCAAACAAGTATCACATTATAAAAGGAGAAGCTATCTATTATAAAAGAAAAGTAATTGATTCGTCGTTGAATCTGGTTGTGTGGTCAGTTCGTGGAAGATAGCATTAGGTTAATGTTTTATCCTTCTTTGCTTAGATCAAAAATACAACAACAATGTGGACATTATTTTGAGACATGATTAAATTAGAGTCTGACAGCTTCCTTTAGTTCAATATTATACCTTAATGCTAAACGTTGTGTGCTGAGTGGCCTATTTTGGAAGCTCCTTGTTTTCTGAAACCATTCAATGATACACCATTTTGAACCAACTAAGGAGCTGAGCTCAAGTGACCTGGAGATGATACAAATCTTAAACATGCTCAAGGAGCAGCAAGAGTTTCAAACAAAAGAGCTGGAAGAAGAAAAACAGTGGAATATCTAGAGTGTGCAACTTATTGACAAGCAGAGAGTTAAAACAGAATAAACAACTGAACTCATCTCTTTATGTAGTTAGTGATAGAAGACAACTTGGAAGTGTGAGGAGACAAAAAAACAGGAAATGACTAGTTGCTATAGTGAATTTGGTAAAAATAAAAAGTACCCATAGGAAGACCCAAGTATCCCAATATAATTACTAGAATATATTAATTATTATTCATGGTTCCTGAATTAATACTAGTGATAGAAAAATATGGCTCCAAGATAAATGTGTATTTAAGGGAAAAAACGTATGAACTAGAATGAATTGTGATTCAGCTGCACTGAACACCAAAAAGATGCTGAGATTGCTTATTCAAGAGAGGTTGACTCAATTCATGCTACCCGTAAGTTCCAGAGCTGGGATGCCCTGGAGGCAGGTTAGGCAAGCCCAAGGTGTGAGAGAGCGATTGATTCTAATAGGAAAGCCTATTTCCTGACATCTGTTCAAATTATAAACATGCAGTTTACAAAATCACCACACAATCCTCTCAGTATGAAAAGATTGAAAAAGAGCATCATTCACAAAAAAAAACTACCTTTTTGGTAAGGTTGTACTAAATGATACTTGTACTTGGAAGGTGTTAATATTCTTTGTTTGAAAAGTATGTCACATCCTCTTCCAATGTTGTGTCTTTTGGGATGACATTTCTGTTCATATTGATCACTATGAGCTTCATCATATGTTATATGTCACATATTAACTTGGGATCCTAGAGCTCAGGGTGTATTTGGGGGTGGTACTCCGGATAACCTAGTATCCTCCCACATCTAACACTTAAATCCAGTTTGAGGCAAGCACTGTACACACAACATATCCAGAGATATATCTCTGGTTTGCAAAGCAGGGTCCTTCAGCAACCAAAGTTCACAACATTTGTCTTGGCATCCTGTTTTTTCTATTCCAAGTGTGCAGCAGGTGTTACATTTTGCTCAAAAGACCTGTCAAGCAGAATGTGACAGTGTAGTGTCAAAAAGGATTCCAACAGTACCTGCATAGCATATTCTATGGATTTCAGAGGAGTCATTCTTGCCTATTCATGTCAGCCTATTTGCTCCTGGGAGGCATTTCATACCATTTTCACAACTATTAAAGGCTGAGCACAGAGTAGGTAGAAGCTTATGCTAATTAGCTATCTGGCAGTTCAGTCAGGTAAAGAGTAACTTTCTAAAAGTTACTGTGTCTTACTACTTATTAAAAATCTTGTTTAACCATTGTTTTTCTAAGAACCAATAAAAATAGTTGGTTAATTATTTTTAGCTGGTCTCATTATAAAGATACAAAAATAGCAGTGTAATCCTTATTCTGGTTTTCAACTTAGGACAGTTAGGCCTGACACAGTGAAAACAGCATTATACCCTGGTCATTGAAAGGACATCGTAGCATTACATTTCTACCTGTCCTGCTCTTAAATACCATGCACCCTACCTTGTAGGCTGCAAAGCCAATAGAGCGGTAACGTAATAATAATATTTCAAATGAAGTTTTCTCCTGTCAAAAAGAGTTATTTTGACAGGTTGTACTGCAGGTTTAGCACTACAGCTGTCAGGCTACACAGGATAGACGTGACGGATCACTGAAATAATATCGACTACCAAAATATCGACTACCCAAAATATCGACGAGAAAATATCTACAACCAAAATATCGAGTTTGTATGTACAAACAGATAAGTACAAAAATATCGAGTACAAAATATCGTTAACAAAAATATAGTTGTAAAAAATATCGACTTTAATAAAAACAATGTTTAATTACATTAATATAAAAAAATAATTACTAAAATATAATTAACAATACTTAAAATAACTATTAATAATTTAATAATTAATGAAAGTAAAAAAATAATATTTTTTTAATCATATTTCTTAAAACATATATATATATAGTAACAAAATTTAATTAAATATTAGCCAATATTATTAACGTACAAATACAAAAGAGTAAAAATTACTATTCCCACTACAAAGAGTGCAACAGTGGATATATGATGTTACAACACAAATTTACAACGCACTACCATTACAACGTAAGTATTGGTAAGTATATAATAATTTTTTTTAATTTAAATTATTTAAAATTATTTAAATATAATTTAATTTAATTTCATTTCATTAAATTAAATTAATGTAAATTTAATTTTACTTTATTTTAACACTGTACCCCTGTACCCTTGTACCCCAAAACTGACCCTGAACCCTAAAAAAACCCTTTACCCAAAAACCCAAAACTGACCCTGAACCCTAAAAATACCCCTTTACCCAAAAACTAAAAACTGACACTGAACTCTAAAAATACCCCTTTACCCAAAAACTAAAAACTGACCCTGAACCCTAAAAATACCCCTTTACCCAAAAACTAAAAACTGACCCTGAACCCTAAAAATACCCCTTTACCCAAAAACTAAAAACTGAACCTGAACCCTAAAAATACCCCTTTACCCCAAAACTAAAAACTGACCCTGAACCCTAAAAATACCCCTTTACCCAAAAACTAAAAACTGACCCTGAACCCTTAAAATACCCCTTTACCCAAAAACTAAAAACTGACCCTGAACCCTAAAAATACCCCTTTACCCAAAAACTAAAAACTGAACCTGAACCCTAAAAATACCCCTTTACCCAAAAACTAAAAACTGACCCTGAACCCTAAAAATACCACTTTACCCAAAAACTAAAAACTGACCCTGAACCCTTAAAATACCCCTTTACCCAAAAACTAAAAACTGACCCTGAACCCTAAAAATACCCCTTTACCCAAAAACTAAAAACTGACCCTGAACCCTAAAAATACCCCTTTACCCAAAAACTAAAAACTGACCCTGAACCCTAAAAATACCCCTTTAATTTAACATAATTAGCAATTAATCAATTAAATTAAATTAATTACCAATTACATTTTAATTAATTAACACATATTATTTAATTATCAATTAATTAAATATTACTACCAATTAATACATTTACATATTTAATAAATAATAATTAAATTACTTCCCACCCTATTCCCCTATAAACCCACAACCAGCTACAGGAAATACATTATTTTAATTTACATAATTAGCAATTAATAAATTAAATTAAATTAATTACCAATTAAATTTTAAATAATTAACATATAATATTTAATTACCAATTAATTAATTATTACTACCAATTAATAAATTTACATATTTAATTAATTATAATTAAATTACTTCCCACCCTATTCCCCTATAAACCCACAACCCGCTACAGAATAAAATTACACAATAATTTTTTTAAAATCATTAATTAAAAATAATTATAACATAAAATGACACTTTTCACACATATTATAACATAAAAACACTATAAATAATTACATATTACATAAAAAACGATATTTTTTACTTTCGATATTATTTACAGTCGATATTACTTCACTTACCTTAAAAACGATATTTTTGCTGTCGATATTCTGTCCTGTCGATATTTTCTCCAAACGATATTTAAAACTCGATATTCTGTCCAAACGATATTTTGGAGTCGATATTATGTCTGTGCACCAGACGTGACATTATGTTTGTACTATCACTGCGGTGGATGGCACAACAGTTTCTACAGTCAACTAGTGGAATTTAACTTTCAGGCACTGTATGCACTTTCTACACCGTTTGCAAGGAATTTATTGGCATGTTAAGTATGGCAACAGGGAACACATCTATTGAACCCTGTTTAAAGGGAGAGCACAGGCATTTTGCCACTGTTTAGCAGGTGTACAGGGCCCAAAGTTCTATGGCCAGCAAAGAAAATAGGGCACAGTTCTTAGAGACATTACATAAAAAATGGTCATTTTCCACACCTAATAAACCCCAAAATCATATAAGGTCAAACACAGTTTCAATAGTTTAACTTTGGCTCAACATCTGGTAGCTATAGCACAGAGCAGACAGGATTACTTTAGGAAAATGTGCAAAGTATCTAGCAACCCCAAAACTGTCAAAACATCAAAACAGCACACAATAAAAATCCCACAAACAATTTCCAAAAATTAAAAAGAAAATTCACACCAAAACATTTAAAATCAAACATGGGGGGGGTCTGAGATATGAATTTAAAGAAAATAAAGGGAAATATCACCACAAGAAGTAAAGCAGCAGCCAAACCGCCAAGGAGAGGAGGTCAAATTAACCTGTTTGGATCATGGCTGTCCGAGTCAAAGAGTTTATTTTCGGATTCAGTTATGAAAGTTGAGATCATTAGGGGTGGGCATAACTCACATAATTTGTTGTTGCGTAATTACATGAAATTAGAGCAATTTTACGTGAGATTATACAGAATTATGCAGGGATCATAACTGTATGTAGCACTATTTTCATGAAGCAAAATCCAAGGGCGCACTTCACACTTCGAAAATATGGCTAAATGCAACAGAACACTACACCAAGGGGGGCTTGGGGGAGGGAGCTGACCGCAGGGAGGTCTCCTCCCCCGGGCAGTTTGGGAGGGCTGCGAGGGGTTTCTGTTAGAAGCTCCTGGAAGGTTCTGGATTTGGGCTGGCCTAGTAGGACTGGCCAGCCCAATTATAAATTCTTTTGCTCCCTCCCCCTAGCCACCATTTTAGGTTTGGTGACCTGGTGGCTAGGAGGGCAGTTAGCGTTTTTTGTCAGAGAGTACTGTGTGTTTATTGTGAGACAGTTTATTAGGCTTTATTGTTAGGCTTATTGTCTTTGCCTCTTTCCAATGGAGGATTCGCGAGTTGTCGAGGCGATGCGTCTGCTAGCTGAGGCAGGTCGCATGGATTTGCTGGCAGGAGGTGTTCAGGCGCGGCCACAGCGCCAGGCTTCTGCTGGCGTGGTCGCTGCGGTAATGGCGTGCTCGTCGCCGAAGAAGAGACGCCCGAGCCAGGTAAGCGATAGGGGCCGGTCCCGTACGAGGAAGCCGGCCCCTCAGCGGCTGGCGCGTGTAGCTGCGGGGGAGGTGGAAGCTCCGGCGGTATGCGGCGCTTCTGGTGTGGGCGGGAGGGAGGCTCTTCTGGCTCCGGCGCATCAGGTAAGAGTTGTGGTGGGGGCGGGGGGAGCGCCGGGCATGTCCGGCGCTATGGTGGGGCAGGCGCAGGTGTCGGGTGGCAGGCTGCTTTCCCCCTCGGTGGTGCGGGCGGGAGCCCTGGCTTTAAATGAACCGTTGGGGTCAGTTCCCACATCGACGGGAAGGCGGGGACGAGGGGGACGGGGAGGGAGCAAAAAGCGCTCCGCTTCGGACCCGCTGGTCGAGCGGCGCGTGCCACCTCCAGAGGTAGTCTCTGCGCGTGGAGCGCGCAGAGGCTCTGTTCCATTTGTTGTACACGGAGCAGGCCAGGAGCGGTTTGTGCCCGGTGTACCTGATGCTGAGGGGGTTGTCGATGAGTCGCAGTTTGTGCCTGAGGCTGCACATCGCATGTTGTTAACCCCTTCCAGGCATTTGGTTTCTGAGAGACAGGCTGGGGAGAGGAGGGATTCGAGTATGGTGGTATCTCATGTTGAGTTGGGCTCAGGGGGCTTGGCACCTGCTTATGGTCAGGTAGTTTCTGGACAGGATGCTGATACTGGTATGGTGGATGTTGGAGGAAATGTGGGTAGCCCTTTATTGTTTTCCACGCCTGGTTCTTTAGTGGGTGATGTTCTGTCTGTGGGGGGGGGTCCAGGGGAGAGGGAGAATGGGCGCAAATGGGCGAGGGGGGTTCCCTTTCTGGTGTGGTTTTAGAGAGTGAGGCTCCACGTTCAGGGGGTTTTGGACCTGCTGTTTTTCTGGGAGTGGATGACAGTATTCACAGAGAAAGCAGGAGAGTGTCATTGGTGGACCATGGTTCCTTTCTTTCTGAAAGCAATATAGCTAGACCTGTTCTGGGTGCGGGGTCCACGGTTCTTGGTGATTTGGTTGTAGATAGTACTGGAGGGACTTGCCCACCTGGCGTATTGAGGGTAGGGGGTGTGGGCTCCCAGGGCGCGATGTGGGGGCATGGAAGGGGTTCTGGGCAGGTGAGTAGGGAGTTAGTGCAAGGGCCTAGGGATGCGGTTTCATGCTTGTTTGGGGATACGAGAGGCCCCTACTTTATGTGTGGTTCCCCTGGTTGGGAGCAATTTGGTGCGGCAGGTCTTGCGCAGCGGAGTTTTCAGAAGGACGGTGTGGGTCAAGAGTGGCGTGCAAGGGCTCATATTCAGGCTTCTTCTTCAGCGGTGGCGGGGGATAATTTGGATGAGAGTGAGCATGAAGAGATGATAGGCGACTCTCCGGCCAGGGGAGGGATTTTGAGGGGTTGTATTAGAGGGCGTTCTTTGGATAGGTGTCAAGGGACGGTTGTTGATGCTAATTTGCAGAGGACGAGGTCTGTTTCAGGCGTTGTATTCAGGGACCCTAGCACACCAGTCCAAACTTTTTCTTTTCAGGATAGGAGTAGGTGCGGCGGTCCAGACTTGGCAGGGCGCGGTCCAGTCCACTTTCGCCAAGGTGAAGCGAGGAGAATGCCTAGCGCGGCCCTCTCTGTTCCACCGAGGGAACCCGCCGCGATCAGCACAAGAGGGTCCGGCGTGACCCCGCTGGCCCCAACGAGTAGCAGGTATAGGTGTCCTACCTTGCCGGCGGCTATGGAGCTGCAGAGTCAACGCAAGGGGAGTTACAGGCGGGTACAGTCTGCTCCCCCCCCTGGAGGTGCTTCACAAACATTAAGATGTAATATTGTTGATACCGGGTTAGGTAAGACCCGTAGTGATGTGTTGCCGGTTGGTTTTGATTCAGTGTTACTTGATTATGATGAAGATAGTCCAGAGGAAGGAGAATTACGGGACGTGGAAGGGGGGGAACCCTCTCATGCTTCTGGTAGTGTTTTTCAGGCTCCAGCGGTGCAAAGTCAAGTGCAAGTGCGAAGAGAGCACGGCCCGTCAGTCAGGGCGCCTCGCAGACAGCATACATTGGTCCCAGCACCACGGGCGGAGCCTTCGAGAGTGGTCTCTTTATTACCAGGTGAGCAATTAGCTACACAGGCCAAACCTAATATGGTGTCTGTGGGCACAGGGGGGAAAGTACCGATTGTCTTAGGTGAAGGGAGGTTGTTGAAAGGACGTTATGTTAAAGACACTGCGGTGGGCACTGACGACGTTGTTGAAGTCACAGGTACAGTTGAAAGTGGTACTAGCACTGATGCTATTACTGTGGTAAAGGAGCCATTGGCCAGCAAGGAGTTGAAGATTAAAAAGTTGCCTTATATGGGCGTCACGAAGCCTTTGGGTGCCCATTTGATGCTGGCCACGAAAGAACGTATTTGGAAGGGAGAGTATGTCGAAATTCTTAAGCTACTACACCGGGAAGTCCGGTCAAAAGAAGGGTCAAAAGAAGAGGAATTTGAGCTGGCCAAACGTCCTAGAGTTCCATTAACCATTGAAAACTGGACAGCTGCATTCCTTATTTATGCCAGTGAATATTGTGAAAAGTTTCCAGAGCGCAGCGTGTCACTTTTCAAGTACATGGATGTTATACGCAAGGCACAGATTACTGGGGGGGGGGTTTGCTTGGTCACAATATGATGAGGAGTTCAGGGCCAGGATGGCATGGGATGCAGAGGCTAAGTGGGGGGAACTAGACACTGACCTGTGGCAGCATACTATGGGATCTGCAACGGGCGGGAAGACTATTTTTACAGCCAGCGGCCTTCCTTTAATCTACCGGCCCTTTCAGGACAAGCCCACCAGGGGAGGGGTGGGGAGTCATTCAAATACACAGTCCGGAACTGGCGCATGCTGGGAGTTTAACAAAGGGTTCTGTGGCAGAGAATACTGTAAGTTTAAACACGAATGCTCTGGTTGTGGTAGGCGGCACCCATTCTCTAAATGCTGGGATAACAAGACAGCAGGAGGTCCACAGGGGAAGCAGTCAGGGGCAGGTGGTTCAGGGTCATCCCAACAATTTTCAGGGGGTAGGGGATCTAGAGGTACTCAGGGTGTTGGGCCCAAGGGCTCATACACTGGTTAAGTTGGAGAATCTGCGCCTTGCACTTCTTGATTATGATAATGAAGCTGGGAAACAAACATTGTTGGATGGTTTTGAATTTGGTTTCAAGTTGGGTTACACAGGTCCTAGACAACGAAGATGGTCTGCTAATTTAAAATCGGCATCTGAGCATGGCACAGTAGTACAAGATAAATTGACTAAAGAAGTGCATGAAGGGAGGATGGCTGGCCCTTTTCACGATTGGCCGATCCTTAATTTAATAATATCACCTATTGGAGTGGTCCCGAAGAAAGATCCGGGACAATTCAGGCTTATTCAACATTTATCATGGCCGGAAGGGTCGTCTGTTAATGATTTTATTGATCCAGACGCTGTTTCAGTCTCTTATTCCTCAGTTGACGTGGCCATGTCACTTGTTGTGACCGCGGGCGCAGCTGCTGAGATGGCCAAGTGTGATATAAAGTCTGCTTTCCGGCTGCTGCCTGTCCATCCGGATGACTGGTGTCTTCTGGGTATCCATTTTTTAGGAAAATGGTATGTGGACAAGGCTTTGCCGATGGGTTGCTCCATTTCATGTGCTCTTTTTGAGTGTTTCAGTACTTTTCTACAATGGTACTTTACTCATCAGTCTGGTCACTCACTGGTAACGCACTACCTCGATGACTTTTTCTTTGTCGGGTCCCCGGGCTCCACGGAGTGCCAGTCTGCTATGGACACTTTCCAAGGGCTCATGGAGGATCTGGGAGTTCCTTTGGCTCCCGAGAAAACTATGGGTCCTGACACAGTCTTGTCCTTTTTGGGAATTGAACTTGATTCTGTAGCAATGCGGGCTCGCTTGCCTGAGGATAAGAAAGTGAAGATGCCGGAGTTGCTGGACATCATGTTAGCAAAACGGAAAGTGTTGGTGAAAGATGTTCAGGTGTTACTAGGCCATCTCAATTTTGCTTGTAGGGTCGTGAGAGCAGGAAGGACTTTTTGTCGCAGATTAGGCAGGGCTCTTGCAGGTCATCATTTGCCTCATCATCGTGTTTGTTTGTCTGCTGGCGTCAAGGAGGATTTGAGAATGTGGAAATGTTTTCTCTCTTCTTTTAATGGTGTTCCTTTGTTTAGGGACGTTGACTTTCAGTGGGATGTACAAATGTTTTCGGATGCAGCTGGCAGTGATGGTTTTGGTCTGTATTGGAATGGAAGATGGTGTGCAGAACGTTGGCCGGATGAGTGGTTGAATGGTGGTCGCAGCATTACCTTTTTGGAGCTTTTTCCTTTGCTGGTGGCTTTGACCCTGTGGGGGGGGGTCTTGGCACATAAGAAAGTGCTTTTTCGTGTGGACAACATGGCTGTGGTGGAAATTGTAAATCGACAGTCTGCCAGGGATGAACAGGTCTTGAAGCTCATGAGAGTTTTTGTGCTGGGCTGTTTGAAACACGACATTCACTTTCGTGCTTTGCACATTCCTGGGGTGGACAATGACATTGCGGATGCTCTGTCTCGTTCACAGTGGGGGAGATTCCGTGGACTGGCGAGGGATGCAGACCAAGCACCGACCCCGATGCCGATTCATCTGTGGCACGTAGGCAACGTCGGGTCTTACAACTGGTGGTAGGTTCTTTGTCTGTGTCTACGCGTTCTGCTTATTCTCTGGCCTGGAGGGAATTTCTGGAATCTGGCGCTTGTAGGCGTGAGGAGGTTTGGCGTCGTTCTGAGGATGTCGTGAACTTCATTTTAGAGCTCATGGACAAAGGGCTAACCAAGGAGACCATCGCAGGTAAATTAGCAGGGATAGCATTTATGGGCAAGTTGTTATGGGGTTATCCTCCGTCAGCAGGGGAGATTGGCAGCAGGATGCTTGAGGGTTGGGCCAGAGAACAAGGGCACACCAGTAGACTCAGGGCTCCTTTATCTTGGCAGATTCTGGCTTGGTTGATAACTGTTCTCCCGGAGGTTTGTTCAGATGACTTTGAGCTTATTCAACATTTATCATGGCCGGAAGGGTCGTCTGTTAATGATTTTATTGATCCAGACGCTGTTTCAGTCTCTTATTCCTCAGTTGACGTGGCCATGTCACTTGTTGTGACCGCGGGCGCAGCTGCTGAGATGGCCAAGTGTGATATAAAGTCTGCTTTCCGGCTGCTGCCTGTCCATCCGGATGACTGGTGTCTTCTGGGTATCCATTTTTTAGGAAAATGGTATGTGGACAAGGCTTTGCCGATGGGTTGCTCCATTTCATGTGCTCTTTTTGAGTGTTTCAGTACTTTTCTACAATGGTACTTTACTCATCAGTCTGGTCACTCACTGGTAACGAACTACCTCGATGACTTTTTCTTTGTCGGGTCCCCGGGCTCCACGGAGTGCCAGTCTGCTATGGACACTTTCCAAGGGCTCATGGAGGATCTGGGAGTTCCTTTGGCTCCCGAGAAAACTATGGGTCCTGACACAGTCTTGTCCTTTTTGGGAATTGAACTTGATTCTGTAGCAATGCGGGCTTGCTTGCCTGAGGATAAGAAAGTGAAGATGCTGGAGTTGCTGGACACCATGTTAGCAAAACGGAAAGTGTTGGTGAAAGATGTTCAGGTGTTACTAGGCCATCTCAATTTTGCTTGTAGGGTCGTGAGAGCAGGAAGGACTTTTTGTCGCAGATTAGGCAGGGCTCTTGCAGGTCATCATTTGCCTCATCATCATGTTCGTTTGTCTGCTGGCGTCAAGGAGGATTTGAGAATGTGGAAATGTTTTCTCTCTTCTTTTAATGGTGTTCCTTTGTTTAGGGACGTTGACTTTCAGTGGGATGTACAAATGTTTTCGGATGCAGCTGGCAGTGATGGTTTTGGTCTGTATTGGAATGGAAGATGGTGTGCAGAACGTTGGCCGGATGAGTGGTTGAATGGTGGTCGCAGCATTACCTTTTTGGAGCTTTTTCCTTTGCTGGTGGCTTTGACCCTGTGGGGGGGGGGGTCTTGGCACATAAGAAAGTGCTTTTTCGTGTGGACAACATGGCTGTGGTGGAAATTGTAAATCGACAGTCTGCCAGGGATGAACAGGTCTTGAAGCTCATGAGAGTTTTTGTGCTGGGCTGTTTGAAACACGACATTCACTTTCGTGCTTTGCACATTCCTGGGGTGGACAATGACATTGCGGATGCTCTGTCTCGTTCACAGTGGGGGAGATTCCGTGGACTGGCGAGGGATGCAGACCAAGCACCGACCCCGATGCCGATTCATCTGTGGCACGTAGGCAACGTCGGGTCTTACAACTGGTGGTAGGTTCTTTGTCTGTGTCTACGCGTTCTGCTTATTCTCTGGCCTGGAGGGAATTTCTGGAATCTGGCGCTTGTAGGCGTGAGGAGGTTTGGCGTCGTTCTGAGGATGTCGTGAACTTCATTTTAGAGCTCATGGACAAAGGGCTAACCAAGGAGACCATCGCAGGTAAATTAGCAGGGATAGCATTTATGGGCAAGTTGTTATGGGGTTATCCTCCGTCAGCAGGGGAGATTGGCAGCAGGATGCTTGAGGGTTGGGCCAGAGAACAAGGGCACACCAGTAGACTCAGGGCTCCTTTATCTTGGCAGATTCTGGCTCGGTTGATAACTGTTCTCCCGGAGGTTTGTTCAGATGACTTTGAGCTTATTCAACATTTATCATGGCCGGAAGGGTCGTCTGTTAATGATTTTATTGATCCAGACGCTGTTTCAGTCTCTTATTCCTCAGTTGACGTGGCCATGTCACTTGTTGTGACCACGGGCGCAGCTGCTGAGATGGCCAAGTGTGATATAAAGTCTGCTTTCCGGCTGCTGCCTGTCCATCCGGATGACTGGTGTCTTCTGGGTATCCATTTTTTAGGAAAATGGTATGTGGACAAGGCTTTGCCGATGGGTTGCTCCATTTCATGTGCTCTTTTTGAGTGTTTCAGTACTTTTCTACAATGGTACTTTACTCATCAGTCTGGTCACTCACTGGTAACGAACTACCTCGATGACTTTTTCTTTGTCGGGTCCCCGGGCTCCACGGAGTGCCAGTCTGCTATGGACACTTTCCAAGGGCTCATGGAGGATCTGGGAGTTCCTTTGGCTCCCGAGAAAACTATGGGTCCTGACACAGTCTTGTCCTTTTTGGGAATTGAACTTGATTCTGTAGCAATGCGGGCTCGCTTGCCTGAGGATAAGAAAGTGAAGATGCTGGAGTTGCTGGACACCATGTTAGCAAAACGGAAAGTGTTGGTGAAAGATGTTCAGGTGTTACTAGGCCATCTCAATTTTGCTTGTAGGGTCGTGAGAGCAGGAAGGACTTTTTGTCGCAGATTAGGCAGGGCTCTTGCAGGTCATCATTTGCCTCATCATCGTGTTCGTTTGTCTGCTGGCGTCAAGGAGGATTTGAGAATGTGGAAATGTTTTCTCTCTTCTTTTAATGGTGTTCCTTTGTTTATGGACGTTGACTTTCAGTGGGATGTACAAATGTTTTCGGATGCAGCTGGCAGTGATGGTTTTGGTCTGTATTGGAATGGAAGATGGTGTGCAGAACGTTGGCCGGATGAGTGGTTGAATGGTGGTCGCAGCATTACCTTTTTGGAGCTTTTTCCTTTGCTGGTGGCTTTGACCCTGTGGGGGGGGGGGTCTTGGCACATAAGAAAGTGCTTTTTCGTGTGGACAACATGGCTGTGGTAGAAATTGTAAATCGACAGTCTGCCAGGGATGAACAGGTCTTGAAGCTCATGAGAGTTTTTGTGCTGGGCTGTTTGAACCACGACATTCACTTTCGTGCTTTGCACATTCCTGGGGTGGACAATGACATTGCGGATGCTCTGTCTCGTTCACAGTGGGGGAGATTCCGTGGACTGGCGAGGGATGCAGACCAAGCACCGACCCCGATGCCGATTCATCTGTGGCACGTAGGCAACGTCGGGTCTTACAACTGGTGGTAGGTTCTTTGTCTGTGTCTACGCGTTCTGCTTATTCTCTGGCCTGGAGGGAATTTCTGGAATCTGGCGCTTGTAGGCGTGAGGAGGTTTGGCGTCGTTCTGAGGATGTCGTGAACTTCATTTTAGAGCTCATGGACAAAGGGCTAACCAAGGAGACCATCGCAGGTAAATTAGCAGGGATAGCATTTATGGGCAAGTTGTTATGGGGTTATCCTCCGTCAGCAGGGGAGATTGGCAGCAGGATGCTTGAGGGTTGGGCCAGAGAACAAGGGCACACCAGTAGACTCAGGGCTCCTTTATCTTGGCAGATTCTGGCTCGGTTGATAACTGTTCTCCCGGAGGTTTGTTCAGATGACTTTGAGTCATGCTTATTTTCAGTGTTAATGGCATTCATGTTTTTTGGAGCTTTTAGGGTTTCGGAGTTGTTGGGCTCGAAATGCAAGTGTGGCCTATTTTGGCGGGATGTCTTCTGTTCTGATGAAGGGGTGCATATATGGTTAGCCAGCTCCAAAACTGATCAGACTAAGAAGGGGAAGGGTGTGTGGTTGCAAGCGCGGGCCCCTAGGCTTACTTGCCCTTTACTGCTAGCGCGGCGCTGGCGTTCTTTGTGCGGGGGTGGTGATGATGCACTCGTTTTTCAGCATATTGATGGCACCCTGGTTACAGCATATCAATTCCGCATGGTTTTGCGCAAAGCTTTGGAACACTTGGGTCTGGATGGGAGCTTATATGGGACACATTCCTTCCGGATTGGGGCTGCAACTGAAGCTTTTAACAGAGGTTGGACTCAACGGGATATCATGAGGCTGGGGCGTTGGTCTTCAAACTGCTTTCAGCGCTACGTGAGAAGTCAAGCGTAGGAGGCGCATGCGTCATCTTCCTTCCCATGAGCTCTAACTCTGTTTTCTTTTATAGGATCTGTTGCTGGGCCTCGTTCTCCTGTGGTGACAGTCTGGATAGTTGGGCATTCCTTCGTGAAATGGGCCCGAGTCCAGGCGGCACAGAGTTACTTTGGAGAACTTCTGGGTTTTAACGCTCGCATGTTCAATGTGGTTTGGAAGGGAAAGGGTGGTATGCTATGGAAAGAGTTAATCCCATGTCTTAACAACAATATGGTGGGCGGGCTATGTCCTGATATTCTGGTCATTCATCTTGGAGAGAACGATCTTTGTGCCACTAAAGGTGTGGTATTGCTGCGAGCTATTAAGAAGGATTTGAGCCTTATAAAGGAGTTTTGGGCCGGGTGCCATGTCTTATGGACTGAGTTGATTCCGTGTAGGATCTGGAGAGGAGCAGTCAACCCCAAGGCTGTAGACAGAGCTAGGAAGAAAGTAAACTCTGAGGTTTCTCGTTGTTGCCGTGGTCTTGGTTTCAGCAGGATTTCACATAGAGAGATTACATTTGAGACTGTGGAATTTTTCAGAGATGATGGTGTTCACCTGTCCAGGGTGGGGATGGATCTATATCTGTTGGAGTTACGTGAAGTTTTGGCACGTTCGTTAGCTATGCAACGTTGATATTCGTTCATTGCTGCTTATAATTTCCTGGTTGGGGGGGCAGAAAGGGAGGTGGTGTAGTTTTTCTCTACCCCCCCTCTACCTTTCTGGGTGGCGGGGGTTTTTGGTTGTCTCGGTGCGGTTTATTGTAGATTGTTGATGAGTATTGGGTTGATCCATTGATTGACAGGTACAGGGGAAGTTGGTCATTGTTTGACCGTTCAGGTTTTGGGGGGGTATTGGCAGGAGTGAAGGGTCAGGCAGGGTTTCTGGTTATAGAGGGCCTGGCTTTCAATATGTGATTGGGGTTTGTTGACTAATGGATTATATGATGACGTAATGACTTGATTAATGATGTAATGTTTTATTGATGATGTTATTGTTTATAATGTTATTGTAATGTTTTAATGCTGTATTGTTGGGTGGGGGAGGGGCCAAAGAATTTTAGGGGAGGGGGTGGGGGGCGGGGTTTGTAGTTAATTATTTATTTAGTGAGGTTAGTTTTGTAAGGCGCTGCCAGGGTTTTGTATTTGTAATGTGCACCTGTTTCCTAATAAAGCGGCCTTTTTCACACTCAGAACATTTTGGTATACTTTTCCCTCACCCCTCGCCCTCCCTCCCAAGGGGGGCTTGGGGGAGGGAGCTGACCGCAGGGAGGTCTCCTCCCCCGGGCAGTTTGGGAGGGCTGCGAGGGGTTTCTGTTAGAATCTCCTGGAAGGTTCTGGATTTGGGCTGGCCTAGTAGGACTGGCCAGCCCAATTATAAATTCTTTTGCTCCCTCCCCCTAGCCACCATTTTAGGTTTGGTGACCTGGTGGCTAGGAGGGCAGTTAGCGTTTTTTGTCCCGCCCTCCCTCCCTTATTATTATATTTTTCCTCTCCGGGTTTTTTCCCCGAACAATTTTTCTTAAGTTATGGACTTTCCCCCCTTTCTTTTTATAATTTTTCTATTTTTTGTTCAAAGGCTGTTTTTCGGGTAACAGATGTGCAAGGGGTCTTTTCTTGTTCTTTGTATTGTCGCTAGGAACAGGTGCTGTGCGGGGGTTTTTGGTTGTCTCGTGCGGTTTATTGTAGATTGTTGATGAGTATTGGGTTGATCCATTGATTGACAGGTACAGGGGAAGTTGGTCATTGTTTGACCGTTCAGGTTTTGGGGGGGTATTGGCAGGAGTGAAGGGTCAGGCAGGGTTTCTGGTTATAGAGGGCCTGGCTTTCAATATGTGATTGGGGTTTGTTGACTAATGGATTATATGATGACGTAATGACTTGATTAATGATGTAATGTTTTATTGATGATGTTATTGTTTATAATGTTATTGTAATGTTTTAATGCTGTATTGTTGGGTGGGGGAGGGGCCAAAGAATTTTAGGGGAGGGGGTGGGGGGCGGGGTTTGTAGTTAATTATTTATTTAGTGAGGTTAGTTTTGTAAGGCGCTGCCAGGGTTTTGTATTTGTAATGTGCACCTGTTTCCTAATAAAGCGGCCTTTTTCACACTCAGAACATTTTGGTATACTTTTCCCTCACCCCTCGCCCTCCCTCCCAACAGTCAGCAGCAGCTGGTGTTTTTACCCTGTGCTCTACCGTTGGCATTTTGTGTCACAAATTACTCAAAAAGTCAGTCGGCCTCATTCAGAAATAGGCTGACCATAAGTATTTTGCTGTTTTAGCCCCCATTGGTTTATTGAAGTGCATACTTCCTCCAATTGTCTGACGGAGTAGGAGCCATTAGAGAAAGGGCATTACACCAACCACCCTGTTTAGAGTTGATGGTATCATACCTTTTTTTGTTAATACCGCCAGGAAACACCTGATGGTGAGGGACAAAAAATAACAAAAATGACCCCTACATCCTGGGAGAAAGCTCTCAGTGTGTGGAGATCATAAGTTGGTTTGCAATTGTATTGGGTTTTGATATCAGCGTCCATGAGTGACACATCTTGGCATTTTAAAGTCTATTTGTAATAGGCTCCAACTTTGCTCAGAAAATAAATGGTATACATCAATACTGACATTAGAGCAAGATAGATAGTTTCCTTGACTGCTACTTCCTAGCATTCAATTGGCCTGAGTCACTCAGTGCATCCCATTTAACCTACATTCCCCAACACCCTATGTCCCTCCCCCTCCCTCTTATCTCATACCTGGCTCTCCTTTAAGATGCACTCTTGCACAGAATCAAAAAGAAGAAACAAAAAAGAAAGGAATTGTCTAGGATTCAGCCTGTGGGCCCTTGTAGTATTCACAATCGTGCTCTGCTGCTTCTCTAATCTGCCTCTTGGCACTTCAGAAGTGGAGAGCTGTGCTGTCATGCCAGGAGCAGACAAAATTCATTATACATTCATGCCACGTCCCTCACCTCGGCCATGTGCTCAGGTGAGTGAGGTGGCGAGGCTTCGGGTATTTGGTCAGTCAATTCAGTGTCAGTGTTTTTCAAGCTGTCTTCCAGGGCCTCCAATGCTTAGCCTCTAGATATCAATCCAAAGGGGGGCTTTCCGCATCGCTCTCATAGCTAGCCCACTTCTCAAGTTCCTTTTTCCATATAAGGATTCCAGGACCCCGTAGGAATTTCCAATGTTTTGTGATTTCCCTTTATGCAAATGTATTTACTAAGTCTTCGAATTTAGCAGTTACTCTGGTTTTAGATGAGTGGGGAAACCAGCCCAATAAACAGTGCCTCGGTGTGCAAGGGACTTCTCTTTAGATAAACACTGTGATTGTTGTTGTTTCTTCCTCCCATTAGAAACCCAGTTGTGAACAGTACTGTAGCATGTGAATGAGGTTTGCATCAATAGCTTCAGACCCGGGGTAAGCAGCATCTGTGGTATTAAAATATTTATGAATTATATCAGGAGTGAGGTAAATCCTGTGTAGTATAAACATGTCAATTAATTTGAATCCTGCATTTCTGGATACCTTAGATATAATGTATAGAATATATGTCCAGGTGTCCCCTGAGATTTGTGTCCCCAGTTCCCACTCCCATTTGGTTCTGAGAGTGGTATGTGGTAATAGGACATCACCTCTGAGCGCCCTGTAGAACGTTGATACTTCTTTGAAAGTCCATGACACATTTTGGCATGCCCTTTGTGGCTGCATTTCTGTAAGGTCTGTTCACCAATGTTTACGGAAAGCTGTTGTCACCGCCTGGTTTAACAAAAAGTGGCCCTGTTGTAAATTAAATTCCAGTCTGAAGTTTTCAAAGAGGAGTAATTCTCCATGACAAAATTGGTTGCCCACTGTTTCTGCTCAGGCTGTCACACAGTCTGTCAGTCCACCCCAGTCTCCCCCATGTGGCAACGTCGGACCCAACATTTAACCACCACCTGATGTTCACTTGTGTCTATGTCTACTATGTGTCCTGCCTGCAGGATCAGCCCAGTTAGGCAGTCCAATTGGGGATCAAAGCAACCTATCTCTCTCTATAGGCTCTGTCTGCTAGCCACCCACTGTGTGAGCCACTGTATTTGCGCAGCCAAATAATACATTTCAAATCCTGGGACCGCCAGGCCTCCCTCCATGATAGGATGTTGTAGTGTGGCCAGAGTTTTCTTTCGACGGCCGGTTCCCAATTTGAACCCTGTGATCAGGGTAGCCAGCTCTGAGGATGCGGATTTCCGCCACATGATGTGGGATTGTCCCCTGCTTGGGACGTATTTGGAGGAGGTGGTTATGCTACTGTGCGACATAAATGTGAGAGAGATAGAACCCGCTATAGGCCCTTGTCTGCTGCACTGGTTCCCCCACACATCCAAAAATAAGATCACTAGTAAATTCCTGGAGGTGGGCCTCGAATTGGCCAAAAGAAATAATGCAGTACATTGGAAATCCAAGCGAGGCCCCAGTATGCAGCGGTGGAAAGCTGACTTCCTTAAGTGGGCAGAGTGTGAGGGCATTATCAGACTTCAACTTGCTAGCCTGCGCGAAAAGTGAAAAAGCATTGGAGGCGACAAGGGCTTGGGAGGCATTGGTAGTCCTACTTAAGGCCCAGGAAGCAGATCTAGATGTGGATTCCATGGCTGGAAAACCTGTTGTATTACCCTGATGAATGTATTTTCCCATGGGGGGCGTGGCCAACTAGCCACCATGGCGGACGTGTAATGCTAGAGCTCCGACACTAAACCCCTTCGTTATCCTGAATTTTATCCTAAAAAGCGTCATTGTGCCTGTAAAACACCGAGCGGGTGCGGGAGGCGATGCGGAGCCTGAGAAGACCCGAAATTTGAAATCCGAAGCTCTAGAGTCAACGCTCGGCGGAGTGCAGCAGTGGAGCGGCTTCCCCCACGTAGAGGAGCGATACTGCCCTGGGGCCTCGCGACCGTTGGGCGTCTGAGAGCGGACACCGCTGTGCATTGCGGTGTTGGGCATCGCTCCCAGTGCCGGTAAAAAGTCTTGCTGTGCTGGGCAAGGAATGTCGATTGGCAGGTTACTGGGCTCCGAGACTCAGCGTTGCTGGCGGCTGCCGACGGAGCGAGGAACCTGGAGAGAGGACTGCAGCAGGGCCTGGGATAGAGTGACTCTGACCGGAGTGGCGGTGGACCAGAGCCGGTGCCGGTGAGAGGGCGGACCGGAGGTGGGGCAGACCTCAGAGCGCTGCCCCCCGACATATGCGACCTGTGGGGCTCTGAGGCCACTGCGACGGACCTGAGTGCAACGGAGGGCTGCAGCGTCAGACTCGACTGCTGGACGGTGAGGAGCGGGACCCAGGGCGGATCGGGGAACCCTGTGGCGGTGCTGGCGCATGAGGGCAGGAGAGCAGCTTAGTGACACCAGGAGCGGCTGCAGCGGAGTTGTGAGGCTTGCTGACACGAGACGGGTGATGGAAAGTGGAGGCCTGCCGGGATCTTGCTTCCGGGTGAAGGGGTGCCGCCGGAGCTCTGCCTGCTACTGTGCAACCGCAGGTAGGCCCACCTACCTGGAGAACACACAGACAGGAACACTGCACCATGGGGCATCTGTAATGGGAGAGTAGGCCCGCCAGCAACTGGGCACGACCATCATCACCCCCTGAGGCACTTTCAAGGCAACACGTCGGGTATTGGAGGCTGCACTGACACTGAGAGCATAGGCTGGTGAGGGGACTGGACTGACGCAGAGATCTGGGCCCGCGCCGGAGAAGCGCGACCTGGCACGTCAGAGAGCACGAGAGAGACAACTGGGCCTGCCTGCGCTGGCAATCGTTGCTACACCTCCCCAGGCCTCGAGTGGGTAGCTACTGGATGACTGACTGGTTGGGCTGTTGCACCCAACCAATTGAGGTGGGAGAGGTGGAGACGGGCTGCGGAAGGCGCCAGACGGCTGAGACCTGCTTCGGCCACTCCTGGGCGTCGCAACACGAGGGCTGCGACACCAAGGTTGTGGCTGCGGAAGACCGGGCGCCACCTTGTAACACGGGTTGTCGCCCCTGCTTTGCAGTTGAGGAAACCCCCCTCGAGCAGCATGGTCTGAGCCATATGTAACAGAGACACAAGAAGCCTGTGCCCTGAACTAGGCTATCTCATTGGAGACGCAGCGGCCGCACTGCACGGAGAGATCGCAGTTAGCTGGCGCGAAGGCTTGCGAGGGGTGGCCCCAGGAGCAGGTGTTCAGTAAACTCACCCTTCACGGCAAAGGGGCGAAGCGGAGCTGCTGCGAGAGTCGCCGGCAGTGCTGACAGGAGACGTCGGACGCCTGGACCCGGCGGAGATAAGTGCCATCCCGTTGCGGTCTGAGCTATAACAGGCCGAATGAGGAGGCCTCCTTCCTAACCCTCGAGTAGTGACCTGTCACAAGTGAGTAGACTGTTGGCGATAAGTGCGGATGCCTACCGCGCAACAACTGGTAATGTGCAGGCTCAGAGACAAATCTCGACAACGACAACAAGTGGCGGAGTATCCCCGCTCGCCCCATGGGCACCAGAGCGGCAGCATGGGGCCGACTGCTGCCCTAGCTGCTAAGATGGATACTGTGCTGGCAGCGGTGGAACGAATCGGAAGCACTCTGGTGCAAACTAAAGTGTCGCTGGAGGCCCGGATCGACAAGGTCACCTCAGACTTTACCCTCTTGCACGCCGACCACCGCAAGCTATCGGAGTCGGTTGCCACGCAGCGCCAGTCACTCCAAGATCTGCAACCGGTGGTGCAAACTCACACCCCAGCACTTCAGGATATCATGGACAGGATGCATGTGCTTGAGGACCGCATCGAGGATGCGGAAGGGCGCTCCCGACGCAACAATGTACGGGTGGTTGGCCTGCCGGAGGGCGAAGAAGGGAAAGACCCAGAGAGGTTCACCGAGAGTTGGTTGCAGGAGATCTTACCCCCTGGGGTGCTGTCCCCACACTTTGTGGTCGAGAGAGCACACAGGGTGCCAGCGCAGGCGCCCAATCCGGTGCCCGGCCACGCCCGTTCCTCTTTAAGCTCCTAAATTATCACGACCGAGATGTGGTGATGCATGAGACTAGGAAGCTAGAAGAACTCACAGTGCGAAACAGTCATGTGATGCTCTTTCCGGATTACACGGCAGCAGTAGAAAGGCGGATGAACACGTACATGGTGGTGAAAAAGACACTGAGGGAACTCGGGCTGCCTTACTATTCCGCTCTCGTCTCCGAGTGATCTCTACAGATGGCGCCCAATTCTTTGATGCCCCATCGGATGTCTGGGACTGGCTGGAAGAGACTGGTCAATGGAGGGGGGAGCGGCCTACGGGCTCAGAAGGCGGCGGGTGGCAGGAGCAGCGCTCGAGGAGGCGCAGGAGGAGAGGGGGCCGCCGCGGCCCGGGTCGCGCTGCACCTAGCCCATATAAACTGAGACTGGAACGACAGAGCGTACTCAACGTGGTTGTCACACTAGGAGAGATGAATGATGCCGGCCGCATGGACTCCCAGCTGCGCGGAATTCCCGAAACTAGCGGCTCCTCATCCCCGTCGACAGAGCTCTCTGAGGACATGAACATGCCTTTCATTCATTTTTGATCTTGATCTACACATGAATAGGTCCTTCTTGCTATGGTGCTTTGCTGCTATTCCAGGCCTTCAATTGATTGAGAGCAATGACATTGCCTTGGTTGAGATCCAAAAACATAATATTAATCCCAGGGGTGCAAGAGTAACATACAAATCCAAAGCTATTCATATTTGATTCTGACACATAGTGATAAACTACGATCTAGTGGTACTGATGTTTTAATCCCTTACGAGGAGCAAGCTTCAAACAAATTAGCACAACGTAAGCTGCCTAACTTTGACTTAGAATCCCCCAATAGGTTTAAACCTTTGCCAGAGAGAGAAAGTACATTACAGATTGTTCTCGGTAAAGAAGGGAGGAGGGTTTCCCTACATATAGAGAAAAATACTGAGTATATACTCCCTGTAGAAGAGGAAAATAAGAAATGGAGTTGGCTAGCAGGTGCACTTAATGCAAATAGATCCCTAACCCTAAAATGTAGGAATACTTCCTAGCAAGGACATTAGTGTGTTATCCTGGAACGCTGCCGGCTTAAGTACCAGTAAAAACAAACTCTTGTTTTTAAAAGAGCAGCACCCCGATATTATTTGTCTACAAGAGACGTGGATTACAAAGAACTGGCTCATTGAAGATTATATAGTACTAAGCCGGCCTGCGCTCCCAGTAAATAGAGGTCACTCAAAAGGAGGTATTGCCATTCTGTTAAGCACAAGCCTCAATTGGTCATATAAAGAAATTCACCATGCCTCCAATTTAATTCAAGCTAAACCACAAGTATGACCAAGGCAATATGGATTCCTTGTTGATCGTAAATGCATATCTCCCTCCTGATAGATCATATTCCTTCCTATTGAACAATTTATTTTCTTTTAGATTTCCTCTACTTTGGAGAGCGAAAAATGTAAGTACCTTATATTAGTGGGAGATTTGAACGCCAAAGTATCATCTCACAGCATAAAGATATTTGCTAATTCTGAAAAAAAATGAGGCCCTAAATATCCCCAAAGCTCAATTTCCGAATCAATGTAGGACTGACAAGCGAGGAACAGTATTACTTGAAGGTTTGAGAAGCCTAGATCTCATAATTGTTAATGGAAGGCTAAAAAATGATATCCCAGCAAATTATACTCACAAGGCGCCATCTGGGAGATCTGTCATAGACTATTTAATTACTTCGGCAGATTTTTTCTGTAAACTTAGAAATACGGAGGTTATGGGAAATGCTCTTAGTGATCATATGTTGATTTGCTTTAATTTTGAATTTAGCAGCGCTAAGGTAGATCCCTGGAACTTCAAAGGTAGTACAGTAGGGCTCAATGCGTCTAATGGTAGAATCCACTGGAATAGTCAAGCAACCACTAAATTAAAAGCTGGCTTAACGGCTCTAATAAGGGACCAACAGCAAGTACTGTTGGGTGAGCGCGATCCTTTACAATTGGATTTATTTGAAGCCTACCACAATATAAGTTCCTTGGCCAAATCATGCAAATTACCGCAAGCTTCAACTAAACGAACAATACATTTTAATCCATTATTACAATTAAATAGGGAAATAAATAAACTAGTGAGAGTCCAGTTTTTGCATTTTTCTCATGAAAGACGTAATTTATTAAATTTACTCAAGAGGAAGAGACAGAGGAAAAAATGCTCTTTAAGACAAATAAAAGAAGATGGAGTATGGGTGCAATTAAAAGAGGCTGCATCAAAAAATCATGCCAAAAGATACTGTGAAATAATCGCAGATTGCTGTGGTACTAGAGTGAAATCACTTCCTATCCCCATTAGAGAAGAGGACTGGAAAGCTCATATATTAGATCTGTATTCTGCTAATTTTAATTCTACTAATTCAACCCTTGTGACATCTAGTCTGCCTATAACTCCTGAATCAGACTATGTATATGCAATCCAAGATGTAGTCGGAGCAATCAAGAAAATGAGATCCTCTGGAGCAATGTGTCCCGATGAAATCCCCATGACAGTAATTAAGAAAGAACCACTTCTGTGGGCTACCTACCTAACTCCCCTGTTTAATCAGTGCTACTCCCAAAGAAAGACTCCTCCATCCTGGTCCGGAAGTATTCTAGTCCCCTTATATAAAAAGGGTTCTAGAACACACCCTGGTAACTATCGGCAAATAGCTCTATTAGATGCTGTGGGAAAGATTTTCGCCCGTAGCATCCTTGATCATCTCACAGAATGGGTGGAAGAGAATAAGGTTCTTCCTTTAGTGCAAGCAGGTTTTAGGAAAATTCATTCCACCTTAGATAACATCTTTATGCTAAAATTAATAGAGGAGAAATATACAATTATCCGCAACTCAAATGTATATACGGCGTTTATAGATTTTTCAACGCATTTGATAAGATAGATCGCCCTTTATTATGGAGAAAATTGCAAGAAATGGGCTTACCCCATTCACTGTTATCTCTAATTATTGCACTACATTCACAAACTTGGTGCAAGATGCTAATGGGTGGAAATCAAGGCTTATCTGAAGCTATTCCTACTGAAAATGGCCTGAAACAAGGTTGCTTGTTAGCGCCGTTGCTGTTTTCGCTATATATAGCTGATCGTGGACCTTGGTCAGCAGGACTCGATAATTTTCGCTTCGGTGCTTACTCTAATCAGGGGTTCCACTCGGCAACTCTGGGCATTAGCTTGCCTAATCTCCACAACGGCCCCACCAATTCCGGGGATGCCTGGCTCCACCTTGGGGACTCCCAGTAAGGGACCATCCCACAGGGAAAGCCAGGACGGGTTCCCCAGAGTTATACAGCGCCGGGACGCCCCGTTGCTGGGGCAGCTGTGCGCTTTACAAGTATACTACATTTACATTTACATTTACATCTACCTGATTGTTTTAATTATGCCTAGGGAGACGTCCCAAAGATAGGTAACCAGTCAATTGTCTGACTACTTTATGCAGATGATATTGTATTAATGGGCCTAACCCCTATTGGGTTGAACAGAAAGTTGATTTCTTTGCAGAACTATACAGTCGATCACTTTTTAGAAATAAATGTTTCAAAAAGTAACATTTTAGTAATGAAAAGTAAGAAAAATAGAAAATTATGTAATTTCAATTGGCAAATAGGTTATGAAAAATTGGAGGCTGTAGATTCATATCCTTATTTAGGGAAATTAATAGCAGGTAGCACAAAGAACAAACTCCATATTGAACACAGCGCAGCTAAAGCAGTATCCCACGCTAATGGTTTGCGTATTTTTTATAATGCTATGGGTAGAAGGCATTTCTTACATGTATTAATGGTTTTTAAAGTAAAAATTCCATCAACGCTGCTCTATGCCATTGAATCCATCCCCATCAAAGATTGGAATTTTTGGGACAGAATCGAAGGTCAGCTATTACGCAAATTGTGTAATTTTAATACTTTAGTTCCATCGGCTGCTATTAGGCTGGAACTTGGTTTAATAAGCTCCTACATTCAAGGTTTAGCTAGGGTTTTACATTGAGGATACCAGTTGAAAAGTTCAGAGCGAGACTCATTAAGAGGGATGATGTGTCAAGAAGTTTTTGGTTTTCGGGCAGCTAATTATTCCTTTTATCATGATTTTTTATTTGCGAAAAAAACCTCTCTATACAAGAACATTTAGTGAGTACTCTTCTTCCTTTAGAATTTAAATCTTTTTTTAAAAACCTTTAGTTGTAAGATTAGTTTTAATAGAGACATTGAATTCTGTAATTCCAAAAAGAGACTCGAGTTAATTGTTAGAACAAACACACCAAAAACTCCTCAAATATATGTATATTGGAATTTACAGCATGGACCCCTAAGACTTCTCACACTATGTCGCATGAATCTTCTACCTCTAAACGACATAACGGCACTCTGGTCCCCAAATCTGACTAATGGAAAAATCTGTAACCTCTGCAATCTGAGTGTCCAGACCTTGGATCATGTCTTGTTCGCATGTCCCGCATTGACCTCGAGCCGCCGCCTTTGGCTACGACCAATGTTCTTACAAAATGGCATCAAAAATGTGACTTCAGCACGCGATTTTATATTTTGTCCAAAAAATGAAGCAGTGTGTTTTAAACTTTTTAATTATTTTAAAGAGTTTATGTGTATATTTTAATCCTGTTTTCTGTGGCTGTCTACACAAGAGGGAGATGCTGTGTTCTTTGTTATTATTCCACCTTCCTTTCTGCTACTAGCTTAAAGTCTCAGATAAAGTGAGATACTGGACTTCGTTTACACAAGTATTGCTGCTACTGTATTGCTTTCTGGTCAGGAAAGGATATGCTTTATGAATGCTGTTTGCTGCTAAAATCAAATAGGCTGCTGAGGATGAATTCTACATTTTATCTAGTATTTTAAATTGTTGATAATTATTGCCCCCTGATCACTTTAGTTCTTTTTCAGGATACATCTTGCCATTTTATTCCGTTAACCGTTTGTGGAATGAGTGCTGCTATATTTATATTTTCTTGTATTAATTCGTATGCATTTTATGTGGACCTCATATGAGTTCCAAATCTTAATAAATATTTGAATTGAATTGACTATCTGGTGCCTCACAAAGGCCCAATAGGGGCCCTGCCCCTGAGCACACTGCTTGTTGTATCCTTTATGTACTGGCGAAGTGCCTGGTGTTGCGTCGGCAGCAGGTAAAGGGGGGGGGTCCTGCCATGTATGCACATGTTGGTAAGAGTTGGAACCTAGTCTGTCACATGTGAGAAGGTCAGCTGGCCTGCAATGGATGGAGGTAAGCGCTGGCTCCGCCTCCAGGCTCTGCTACCGCTGGCCCGTACGGGCCCTATGCGCTTACCCGCGCTAGACTCCTCTTGCGCTTTTAGATCTCCCAGGGGGTTGTGACTGGGGCGGGAGCTACTTGGGCTGTTGGTGACACACTCACCCAGACAGTCACTGCGCTGACCTCCCACCTTCCTTGAGGGGGGATCTTGTTGAAGTTTGGACGTACGCCCCACCGGGGCCTCACCCTTTTAGTTGTAATGTTCTTTTCCATTGTTTCCTATTTAACTTGCGGCACGTGCACCTCCCCTCCCCTAGATGCTGTCCTCTACTCCCCCTGGAAATGCTCCCCTGGCAACACGAGGGCGCAACATATGCAAACACACACACACTAATATATTGACTTGGAATATCCGCGGTATGCACACACCGTCATGGCGCTACTCAGTCTTCTCCTATCTACAACGTCACGTGGTGGCGATCGCCCTTCTTCAAGAGACACACATGACATAGGTTGAACTTGACAAGCTCCACAGGCACTGGCGGGGACAAGTCCATGGCACCACCTTCTCTGCGCACGCGCGCGGCACGCTGATATGGGTGAGAGCAGGTGTCCCCTTCATTTGCAAGGACGTGAAAGTGGATCCAGAGGGAAGGTATTGCTTACTGTGGGGAAGGTTAAATGGTCAGGAAGTCCTGCTGGGATCCCTTTATGCCCCAAACACGGACCAGCCCTCCTTCCTAGCGGCTTTGAACCAGGTCCTCCATCCGTATGTTGGCCTCCCCTGGCTATTAGGAGGAGACTTCAATATGGTGCTAGACGTAAGGCTGGATCGTTCCTTTCCCCCACTCCGAGCTGCGGTGGCGACGTCCAGTGCGCAAGCGTTCCAGGACTGGCTCGAGCGTTGGGAGGTACAAGATCTGTGGCGGGTGCAACACCCCACGGACAGAGTGTATTCCTTCTACTCCTCAGTGCATGACCTACATGTCCGGTTAGACCGGATAGTTGGCATCCACTCGTTGCTTCCTCTACTTGCCGACTCGGACTACCTGGGGAGAACACACTCCGATCATAACCCCCTATGGTTTAGACTTAATTGGGAGGCAGACCGCTCACCTGTGCCTAGGTGGAGGCTGCAGCCTGCTGCACTCGAGGATCCAGAGTTTCGCTCCTAGTTGGGCACGGCTGTCCTTGATTACTTTGAGGTTAACGAGGGGTCTGCAAGTAGCGCTGCGGTGGAATGGGACGCACACAAAATAACCATCCGGGGATACTGCATGGGAGCCTCATGGAACATACGCAAAGAACTGTCCACTTCCCTCACACGCCTGGAGACCGCGCTCCTACAATACGAGAGGGAGGGCGAAGGGACCAGGGAGCACGCACACATGCTGAGCGACCTACGCGCTAAACATGCAACCCTTATGGAACAATTACAGTGCCATAACTATGCGGCGCACACAGCTAGAACGCACGCCAAAGCGGATAGGGTCGGCTGGCTCCTGGCTTGGTTGATACAAAGAGAGGGTCGGGGTGCCCTGAAAGGAGCCCTGCGCACTGCGGAGGGGGAGCTGGTATACACACAGCACGAGATTCATCATGCCTTGATTGTACACTACACGCAGCTGTATAGAGCGCGCGGCACTGGCCCCAGGCATACGTTAAGAAACTTTCTAGATGCGGTCATCTTGCCTACGGTCTCGGACGAGCAGCAGGGAGATCTCAATGCGTCCCTCACGCTGGAGGAGGTCGGAGATGCGGTCCAGGCTCTCGCGACTGGGAAGACACCGGGGCCTGCCTGCCGAGTACTATAAGGCCTACAAAACCACCCTGGCGCCCTTCCTCCTTCGCATGTATAACGTAACAATTGATGAGGGCTCACTCCCCCTGTCTATGCGGGAGGCTTTCCTGGTCTCGCTGCCTAAGCCGGATAGAGAACCAACGGCGCTGGGTTCATACAGACCACTGGCAATGCTAAATGTCGATTACAACATTTTGGCAAAGATGCTTGCTGAAAGGCTAGCGCTGGTGGTTCCGCATCTTATACATGCTGATCAAAACGGGTTCATGCCAGCGCGGTCCACATCCTTGAACCTAAAGAGTTTCTTTAGAATAGCGGCTGAGGCACCAAAGGAAGGGCTGCCTAATGCTCGACCTTGAAAAGGCTTTTGACTGCCTGGAATGGGGGTATCTGATCGAGGTGCTGCTACGTTTCGTGTTTGAAGTGGACTTCCTGCAAGTGGTTGGCCTCCTCTACAAAAACCCTATAGCGGTGGGCAGAGGCACCAGGCAAGGTTGCCCCCTGTCGCCCCTGCTATTTGCACTGGCGATAGAGCCTATGGCGGCGGCAATGCGGCAGACCTTCGATGCGGGAATCCCTTTAGGAGACGCAACGCACCAGGTTTCGCTTTATGCCGACGACCTGCTAGTATTTGTGCGAGACGTGATTGTATACCGGAACAGCTAGCCCAACTGCTGAGTGAGTTCGCAGAAGTCTCAGGACTTCCGGTAAACGTAGCCAAGTCCTGTTTATATGCGTTTGATAATGAGGTGGAGGACCCGGAGTACTGCCTGGGGGCCGCAACAGTTCAATGGAGGGCTGGTACCTTTAAGTATCTGGGGATACAGATATATCGCCAGCCAGCTGACCTGTTTGAAGGCAACCTAGGGCGGGCGGTGACGGCGCTCAGCTCTCAGACAGGCTTTTGGTCCACGCTTCCGTTGACGGTCACGGGCAGAGTAGCCCTGGCAAAAATGGTCATGCTCCCCAGGCTCCTGTACTACTTTTCAGTCTGCCAGTAGTCATTCCGGCCCCCTTCTTCTCAAAACTCAACGCAGTCCTGAGAGACTTCATCTGGGGCACGTCCCAGCACCGGCTAGCGTTGGCGAAACTGTTTCTGCCAACGGACAAGGGAGGACTAGCCGCCCCCTGTTTTGAGCACTGCTACCTGGCCGCACAGCTACAATGGGTAGCCCGCTGGCTGGCAGATAAGGGTAGGGAAGACACTGCTACGATCGAGCCACCGTACTCCCTGTGCCGTGTCACCAAGCTCTTCCACCCGTTGACAGCGCCTGAGAAGCCCAAACCGCTGCTACTGGTGATAGCATACAAATGCTTTCGTAGAGCCCTGTTCCTCACACGTAAGTTGCCCCCGCATGCGCCTGCAATACCCTTGGAGGGCTCCCCCAGAGGTGAGGGGGCTATCACGCGCCGCATGCTGGAGCAGTGGAGGGAGGCCGATGTCCAGACGCTATAGGAGATCTTTTCAGAGATAGAGCACTAGTGGCTGACGAGGCACTGGTCTCCGAGGACGGACTACCTCCTGGGGGGTTCCTGCTGCATCGCTCATTCATAATGAAGTTGGCAGCTAAATGGGGGGACATGGCGATAGAACCTGAACAACATTTAACCATGCACCACCTCCATGTTTTGGGGAGGGGTAGGCATTTGGTCCGTTGATTTGCCGCATTGTTAAGGGCCCATACAGACATCAGCTTAGCTCTGCTCAGAGGCAAGTAGGAACGAGACATGGACAGGGAACTGACTGACAAGGAGTGGGAGAGAATAATTAAAAGCCCGGTACGCATCCCCCGAAACATGCGCTTCCGCCAGATACAGCTCTTCGTCGTTCATAGGGCCTACCTTACACCTGAGCTGATCAATCGGTACTTCCAACGCTCAGATGCGTCATGCCCCAGGTGCGATGATCTGGACGCGGGTCTTCTTCACCTCTTGTGGAGCTGCCCTAAACTGGACGCTCACTGGAATGCGATATGTGTAATGCTTGGGACATGCACGGGTCGCGCCATTCCCTTTAACTGGCCTGAGTATATTCTACATCACTTTAAGAGGTCGCCCAAAGATAAGGCATCTTCCCGCTTCCTAGATCTGGGATTGGTGGTAGCGAAGCGTCTCCTCACGAGGCGGTGGAAGGCGCGCGAACCACCTGCTGCGCAGGCATGGGTCCTTTCCCTTCAGACATGGGCCCGGGCAGAATGGATAGCCATACGGAGGGAGGAAACAACGGGGCTCCGTAAAGAACCTATGGCGGAGCGGTGGGAAAACATGCTTAATGCCCTACAGCTGCCCGGGGGGACAGGTGACCCGGGTGCCGTCGTGACTTAGGTGGATGGCCTGGGGGCTGGGACACACCGTGGGCGGTTTTTCCTGTTCGGATGATGTGTCATGCAATATTCCAATTTCTGGGTGCGCAGGCCTGCGATGTATACCCACTCGCAGATGCAGGCGCGCGCGGGGGCGGGAGTCCGGGATGGGGAGAGAGGGGGGGAAAGGGGGATTAACATGCACAAGCGTATGTGTTTTGCCGCTATGGTTCATAATTAAGTTTCTGTATAACTGTTCGATAAATGTTGTTTCTATATGCAAGACTATAGTAAAGGGATCCACCCCACAAGCATGTTATTGTGCAAGACTGTACATATTGACAGACATGGACTACTTTAGTAGGCGCCGGAATAGGCCCTTCACGTATTGGTCTGGCCGGAGCGCATATTCTTTGTTTATGTGACATTGTCAGCGCGGATTTATGATTATACTCTGTACTGTTTTTGCGATATTTGACTGTTGCACCAGTGTGGCCGGACTGCACAATTACACTGGTTGATCCTTGCACTGTACTTTTGAAAACTATAAAATGCCAATAAAAACAGATTTGACAAAAAAAAAAATGAATGTATTTTCCCATATCTGACTGTCTATATCTATTGCATCCCTGGTTGTAATCATCCTTGTTGCTGCAGAACTTCCTGGTAAACAACATGTGATACATTCACTGTGAACTGTTGTGCTGCACCCTGATGTTAGTGCAAACTTTTGCTATGTGTGACACGCCGGGAAGGGGGAGGTATAAGGGGTGGTGGGGGGCTTTTGATTTGCTTTGTTTACGTACAGTGTGTGTCTCAGGTATCGCTTTTATGTTTCTTATTGCTAACTGCCCGTTTCTCCAATGTTTAATTTTCAACAACCTGGGTGCTCTCTTGTACCTGAGGGATGGTACATAGGATCTGTTGGATGTGGATAGGTGATTTGTTTTTGGGCGGAACCAGAATATGTTATTGATAGATGAGCACCTGTTAGACTTGGTATCCTGATTATGTCTGCCCATGTTTGTTTGGAATTAATAAAAATAGATTTAAAGAAAAAAGAATCAGGGTATCCAGCTCTAGGTATCCATAGAGATGGCACTGTGAAGAAGTGGAGCAGGCATGCTAAAGTTACTATCTTAAGCAATTTCACGCTGCGCCAGAGAGAGGACTCACCTGGAGGTGGCCGGCGCTGTAATTCCCTGTGCGGACCTACCCTGCCCTGTCCTGCCAAGACTCGCCGCACCCGCTTCGCGGGTGCCGCTTCGCGGCATTTGAGGAACTTGTGTGCTTCAGGGGCGAGACCAACACCTGTAGGGCAGGAGCGCTGCAGAGACTCGCTTGACCAGGAGTCCCAGGACGGCATTCTACTGCTTGCCGGCGCCCCCTGCTAGCCCTGCCCCGGCCTGGAAAATCTTCACAAAAAGCCTCCAGGCACTGTAAACCCCGGGAACCCTTGGACGCTGCGCCAGAGAGAGGACTCACCTGGAGGTGGCCGGCGCTGTAATTCCCCTGTGCGGACCTACCCTGCCCTGTCCTGCCAAGACTCGCCGCACCCGCTTCGCGGGTGCCGCTTCACGGCATTTGAGGAACTTGTGTGCTTCAGGGGCGAGACCAACACCTGTAGGGGAGGAGCACTGCAGGGACTCACTTGACCAGGAGTCCCTGCATGGCGTTCTACTGCTTGCCGGCGCCCCCTGCTAGCCCCGCCCCAACCTGGAAAATCTGCACAAAAAGCCTCCAGGCATTGTAAACTCCAGGAACCCTTGGACGCTGCGCCAGAGAGAGGACTCACCTGGAGGTGGCCGGCGCTGTAATTCCCTGTGCGGACCTACCCTGCCCTGTCCTGCCAAGACTAGCCGCACCCGCTTTGCGGGTGCCGCTTCGCGGCATTTGAGGAGCTTGTGTGCTTCAGGGGCGAGACCAACACCTGTAGGGGAGGAGCGCTGCAGGGACTCGCTTGACCGGGAGTCCCTGCACGGCGTTCTACTGCTTGCCGGCGCCCCCTGCTAGCCCTGCCCCGGCCTGGAAAATCTGCACAAAAAGCCTCCAGGCACTGTAAACTCCGGGAACCCTTGGACGCGGCGCCAGAGAGAGGACTCACCTGGAGGTGGCCGGCGCTGTAATTCCCTGTGCGGACCTACCCTGCCCTGTCCTGCCAAGACCCGCCGCACCCGCTTCGCGGGTGCCGCTTCGCGGCATTTGAGGAACTTGTGTGCTTCAGGGGCGAGACCAACACCTGTAGGGGAGGAGCGCTGCAGGGACTCGCTTGACTAGGAGTCCCTGCACGGCGTTCTACTGCTTGCCGGCGCCCACTGCTAGCCCCTCCCCGGCCTGGAAAATCTGCACAAAAAGCCTCCAGGCACTGTAAACTCCGGGAACCCTTGGACGCTGCGCCAGAGAGAGGACTCACCTGTAGGTGGCCGGCGCTGTAATTCCCTGTGCGGACCTACCCTGGACTCGCCTCACCCGCTTCGCGGGTGCCGCTTCGCGGGTGCCGCTTCGCGGCATTTAAGGAACTTGTGTGCTTCAGGGGCGAGACCAACACCTGTAGGGGAGGAGCGCTGCAGGGACTCGCTTGACCAGGAGTCCCTGCACGGCGCTCTACTGCTTGCCGGCGCCCCCTGCTAGCCCCGCCCACGGCCTGTCACGTATCCTATTAAGTTGACCTTTCCCCCGCCGAGCGGGAAGCGAGGGCGGGCCCGTTTAAGCCCGTTCAAGCCCGAGCAAGGACGGGACGGGCCAGACCCCTAACATCTCCAGTATAGGCACAAGGTTAGTGTCAAATTAGATTATTTTTTTGTGTGCCTCATATGGTTGGGAGGACTAGTAATCTTACATCATTGAGCATGGCGACTCCTCCAGATGCAGCCCTTAATGGTAGAAGGTCTGCAGGAGGCTCTCTATTGGGAACACTGGACAATTTCTTGATTAGGGTATCGTCAGCCCTTGCCAAGGATATAGAAATATCCTTGGACCCCCTGTTTGATAAACGTTCATCTTTGGGGAATTTGGCAACAGCTAGATCACCGTTACCTCGGCAGGAAGATATCCAGGGAACACTCCCTCCCTCGGGGGTGGTGGAGATTATTTCTTCTCCCCACCTAGATCTTACGGACGAGCTAAGCATGTCTTCATCTATGTCTTTACTCCCCCATCCTGGTGCTCGAAGAGTCCCCTCACCTAACATCAAAACCCGCTCAGCCTGTAATTTAAAATCAGGCCTGGCACAGATAGAGGGGGGCTTGTTAGCTAAAAGAAAACGTCCCGGTCCATCGATACAAGCTGAAGGTAGGAAAGCTAAGTGCCCAAAGAAGACTGCTCCAAAGGAGGTCGTAGTAGTAACGTCATCTGGTAGCCAAACTCAGACTGTACCACCTATTATTGAAAGTCATGGAGGGCTTCAGGTACCTGTAAGGAACGAGTCATTTCTTGATCTGGCCCAATATATGATCGGCTGGAGTCTATTGAAAATAGACTGGTGTGTCTGGAACTTTCATTATCAACAGTCCAGATGCAGGTTGGATCACGGCGTAGTGTTCCAAACCTGCAACGAAAATCACCAATAGTCCAAAACCCACCGGATTCTTCCAATTTTGGGGAAACCAGCAAGGGGACCAGAGTCCCGAGGCTGTTAATGCGGTGACTTCTCTGGCACCACTGCCGCCTACACTGCCTGATACTGGGAGCATAGTGGGGACAGAGCAAGGGCCTCATGTTGCAAAGAATACACCAACAGTTCCTTTGCTAAATCCATCTTTGGGGCCTGTAACAAGTACCGTGGGGCCTGTAACAAGATCTGTGGCTACCCTACCGACTATTGATCTCCCACCTGAATCAGCACCGTATGTGGTAATATTAGTAGGAGTACCTCCAGTAGCCCAGGGCAACCGAGAAAAATAAGTGTGTCTTTTGGCTCAACAAGCATCGCCCATTACCACCGAACATTCTTACAGAAATTCTGTTTGCAAGGAGAGTGAACTGGTTGGGAAGGAGCCCCAAGTCTTCTGAAGGGGACTGTGTCAATATTAACTTCAAAGACTGGAGAAGTGTAAACTACATTTGTAGCTGGCCACGATCTGATCGGTCCCCTCAGATACAAACTTTCCCCCTATCATATTTCTATGGCCCCAGGGTACCCATTGGAAGGAATGCTTTTAGATCGGTAGAGCAAACTAATACATACCCTTTGGGCAATTTAAGGCTGTTCAATAGGTTTGAGGCTTTTTCGGGGTTGGGTGAGTGTGATTGACGCTATGTGCCCCAAAATATTGCATTAAGTGATGTCTCTTCAGGTATAGGTGAGGATGGGTGTGGAAAGTGGGTAGCTGATGTGACTGTCAATGATCGCAGATGCATAGAGAAAGTTGCCTGCAGCCCAGTCATGACAGGTACTGGAAATGTAGTTGAGACCTTAGGAGTGGGAGGATTCTCTATGCAGAACGAGGAATTTCAAGCACCCGTGAGTTCTCAAGTATCAGGAAATTTAGTTTGTGATCATGCTGGGGTGGTGTGCCAGACATCGTTCATTTCATGGAATGTGGCAGGTGTGGGGACCAAACTAAACTCACCCGCCTGGATGGAATTTATCGATAAATTTGACATTTGTCTGCTACAGGAGACTTGGGCGATTGATCCTGTGTTTAAAGAGGGTTATTTAAATTTGTATGTCCCCGCAGTTAAAAGCCACCCAGGTTGCCCTAAGGGGGGCCTAGTTATTTGGGTTAGGCAAAGTCTTAACTGCCATAGCCACTTACTCCCTGGGTCAAATTGCGATATTCTTACTGTGAGGCTTTCCTTCCCTTCGACTTTGAAAATGGACATTTTTAATGTCTATGCTAGGGGTCTCCCAGGAGGCAAAAAATCCGAGGTGGTAGTTGCCTTGGATACAATGCTTCAGGCAACCCCTGGAAATGTACTACCAATAATAGCAGGTGATTTTAATACCACTTTCGAGCCATTGGACCCCGATGATATGCACCTGACAGATGAAGAGGATAGCAGATGGGGAGTTCCCCAGCTAGACACTAACCCTATAAGTAAGTGGACCGAGGCTGAAATCCAACTGAAAGGCCTATGTATGGGGCATCAGTTGAGGGCAGCTAATGGCCGCACACCTGCGGATAGAATGGGCAAAGCAACGTTTGATAATGGTATTAGAGCAAGCCACATAGACTATCTACTTGTTCCACTCAAGCTGTGGTACACCCTTCTTGACATGGAGGTAGTGGACCGCATCGAGAGTGACCATAACCCCATCTCCGCGGTGTTTAATTTGGGTTTAAAGATGGTGGATGAAACAACTAGGGGTCCCATTAAACCGAACCTAGTTTTAGCTAATGATGAGCGACGCTTAAAGTGGTGCCAGTTGGTAGAACATCAGGATATCATTACAGAAATTGAGGAGGGTTTGGAAGGTGTGCTGGCGACTATGGAGGTTGAACCTAATGATGGGCTCCCGTATAGAGCTTTTATGGAGGCCCATGATATTTATTTTACTAGTCTGAAAAGCTACTTTTGTAAGACTTGTAAAGGAAAAAGTGTGCAAATTCGAAGAACAGAGAGGTGGTATGATGGCTCCTGTCGTAAAGCTAGGGGGGGGCTATCTAAAGCACTAAAATCAAAGGACCCAAGTGAAGTAGAGGTGGCTAGAGCCAACTATAGGCACAAACAGTTTGTTGCTAAAAAAGCATGGGATGAGTCTAGTTGGCAGGACCTTAAAGAAGCTTGTAAAGCTAAAAACCCAAAAGTTTTTTGGGACTTTTTTAAATGGGGTAGGGATGGACAACATGAGTCACCCCAAAATAATGTAGCCCAAAGCGCATGGGTTGAGTACTTTAAACCACAATACGCCGCTAATGAAGCAGAAGGTATAGAGGGAACACGGGTCCACATTTTCTACAAAGAAGTAGTATTCACAGTAGGAGATGTGGACAGAGCGTTAGATCTGGTGACCACAGGCCGCGCACCTGGAATGGATTGTGTCCCCGCTGATTTGTTTTATACAATAAGGGAAGATGGCGATTGTGTATCATGCATTTGTCAAATGCAATCGCCCAGGGGATAGAAGTCCCACTTTCATGGAAATGCGCGGAAATAGATCCGGTGTTTAAAAAAGGGGACAAGTCGTTAGCAGGTAATTACAGGCCCATCAACCTGATCGACTCCGTCCAAAAAATCATGGGACGGCTGGTTTTGGGAAAATTCCAGACGTGGATGGATGATAATAACATCTTGAGTCACCTCCAGGCTGGGTTTAGACCCAAGACCAGCACTATAGACCAGGTCTTCCGATGTATTATCTTATTTTGGCGCACTGTGGTTTTAGACAAAGGTACCCTTTATGCAGTCTTTGTAGATTTAAGGGCGGCTTTTGACTTGGTGCCCGCAATAAATTGTGGCAAGTGCTAGAGGAATTAGGGATGCCCGCTGAGCTGCTGTGTTTGGTCATCCGGTTACATGAGGGTACGTTTGCTCGGGTACGGTGGGGGGGCCAGGGAGATGTTACGGAACCCTTCCCCGTTGGGTGAGGGGTGAGGCAGGGTTGCGTCTTGGCGCCTACCCTGTTCTCTCTCTTTGTGAACGGGGTAGCGAGTTTTCTCTCCCTGGTCCCGACCGATGCCCTTGTGATGTGCGGTGAGCGAGTCCGATCCTCATGTTCGCGGACGATACCTTATTAATTTAAAAAACTCCCAGTGGCCTACAGCGTGCTCTAAAGTGCTTTGAGGACTTTTGCCTAGAACGGGGTTTGGAAATAAATTTTGCCAAAACCAAGTATATGGCCCTTACTGACCGTAAATCTACTGGGTGTACCAAACCCTATAGAGGGAGGATATTCATGAACAATTCCCGGCTTGAATAGGTCGAAGCTTTTACCTACCTGGGTGTTACCCTTCAGAAAGATCTGGGTTGGACTAGCCAATTAGAACTAGCAGTCCTTAAGCATCGCCAGCAGGCAGGTATCCTTCTTAAAAGGTTTAAATCTTCTGAAACAAAACCCATTAGCCCACTGCTAGAAATATATGGGATGAAGGTACTTAGTTCGGCTCTTTATAGAGCTGAACTATGGGGAGCCTGACACAAGCAGAAAATGAATTCCTAAGAAAAGCAACTAGCGTCCCGATAAGTTCCCCGTTGCTACCTTTAATGTGGGATCTAGGGAAAAAATCTGTCCAAGATCTTGCTTTCCTGCGCCCGCTTTTGTATTGGCGCAGGATATGGACCACAGAAGAGCTTCAGCACTATGCAGAGGGCCTAAAAGAAATAATAGCTAAAGATTCCTCCCAAAAAATCCGATGGCTAAAGGCCATAAAGTCTCTGCTAATTAGTCTGGGGATGAGGGAACTTTGGGATGATCCGTCTAATGCGGTTTTTCCCTCTAAAAAAGATTTAAAGACAAATTATCGGGAGATGGTTACATCAAATGCAAGAACGAAGGGTCTCTCCCTGCACCTTGCAGGTCGCTTCCTTGACTTCAAGGGATACCCTAAGCTGGAACTGTATTGGGGTGCCATCAAAAAGCAGTTGGACCGTAAACTCTATTTTCAAACTAGAGTAGGCTCCCTTCCAACAAGGTCATATACAGCTAATTGGGTAGGTGAAAATCATCATGATAAATGCCCGAGGTGTAGAGAAGAACAAGAGACGATAAGTCATCTCCTTTTTTTTTGTCCTCTTTATGTGGCCCCTAGAAAGATGTGAATTAAACCAATATGTAAATTAATAGGTATCCGCAGACATGAGGAGGCGCTGCAAATCTTGTGTACAGACCCCAATCCCCCAATTGCCATAGCAGTGGAAAAATATTTAAAATGGGCATGGATAATCCGGACAAGAGCTCTATCAAATTAAATCAAGAATACCATCTATACTGTTTATCTACATTGTAAACGCTGGGATGTAGCTGGGACATGAGCCTTGTTATATAGCATCTGACCCACAACTGATGAGTTTTAGAAATTTTAAGGATGTGTTTTTAGCTATGTGATATTCGGCAATTGTCTCTTGGTGTTTAATTCTATTTTAAACATATTTATTGTATAATCTTTTTAATGATTTTTTTAAAATTATCGGAAAATGTGATTTTATGTCTCACTTTTATGACTTAATTGTCAAATAAAGTTTATTTGAATTGAATTACTATCTTAAGCAATTTCACTCTCCCGGCCACTGAAAATTCAATGTTTTTCCGTAAAGTCCTAATGGCATGGCCCATATTTCCTTCGAAAAGATCCGCTGGATCATGGAAGATCCAGTCACCAGGATATTTCAGACAAAGCAGTTCACAAATGGAATCCTTCAGGATCCTGTGGGGGATCACGGCCAGCTGCTTCCATAAACAGGCTTGACTTTAGCCAATTGACTCTGAGCCCAGAGATGTCCCCAAATTCACTAAGCTCCCATCAGGTCCTCACTAGGGTTAAGTAGAAAAATCAAGAGATCGTGGCATATAGGGCGCTGCGATGATAATAGGTCCCAATATGGCCTCCCTGATCCCAATCTTCACTCCTGGACGCCGTGGCCAGTGGATTTATTGCTAATGCAAATAGCAATGGAGACAAGGGACATCCCTCTCTCTTTCCCCTTTCAATCCCATAGCTACCAGAGATGGTTTGCCCCATGCAAACCCTCACCTTCGAGACAGTTTTCAGTAGTTTTGTCCCGGCTATGAAACCTCGCCCTAGTTGCAGGCATTCTAATACTGCATATAAGTATGGTCATTCTAGGCTATCAAATGCCTTATCGATGTCCACACTGATGATTGCTGCCTGGTGGGGGTCATATGTGCCATCCTCTAGTATGGTCTGGTGTCTGTGCCCGTTAGGAGCTGTATTTCGGGGGGGGAATGAATCCGGCCTGATCTTGATACACCAGTCTCGACATATGGGGGAAAAGTCAGTTTGCTAAAATCTTACTAAGTCATTTATAATCTAAATCAAGTATCGATAGGGGCGATAAGCTTGACAGTCATTTGCAGAAATTTCGGGTTTTAGCAAAGGAATCATGATCGCTTCTCTGTTGGAGCTAGGGAGGGTACCGGTTTCTCTAGCTAATTTAAAAATGATTTCTAATAGAGGAGCAAGTGGTGTTTGAAACGTAGCATGGAATTTAAGCAGGAATCCACCAGATCCCAGTGTCTTACCTATTTCATGCCTTTTATTGCTACCTTAATTTCCTGGGAAGTAATGTCAGCTCCTATGTCCTGTGCTTCCTCCACAGTAAGGACAGCCAGGAGCAGTGGATCTAAATATGCCAGCAATAACCCCTCTTCATGTTGGATGCTACTAGTATATAGTCTTTTATAGTAGTTAAAAAAATGCTGATTAATCTCCTGCTGTCTGAATAGTTTGGCATCTTTGTCTGCCTAAATTTCTATAATTACTAGCCCCCTGTTTGCTGAGATGGTTAGCCACTCCAATAAGGTTAACAAACAGTCATGGTCTGTATAGGCCTTTATCATGTAGTTTTGATAATCGAGGAATCTGAGGTGTTCAACATGCCCTGCCAGCTGTTCCTTTCACTCTAGCAAACGTTGACGGAGTTCCGGTCGTTCAGGCCTATCCCTCTCTGCCTCCGTCAGTGCTTGTTCAGCTATCTGGGTTTCCTGTACTAAATTATGCCACAGCCCCGCCAATTCAGATAAACATTTCTCCCACAAGACCATCTTAAATGCATCCCATTCTATTAGTGAGGACGTTGTCGATCCTGCATTATCATCCTGATATTGATGAATGGGCAACTCTAATCATTTCATGTAATAAGGGATCTTCAAGGGATTCATGTTTAAGCTACAAGGTGGGAATTGATGGTGGTGTCCATGCCCATATTAAATGAAGAAGCATGGAGTTATGGTCTGAGATAGTGGGAGAGAGCTATTCTGTATCACTGGACTCCAAGCGGACATCCAGGCTGCACAAGAAGGTGTCCGTTCGGACATGTAGCTCATGTATACTCAAGAAGAACAAACAATCTCTGGCTTGTGAATTCAATTTACACCATGAATCTATCAGCCCCATATAGTTTGCCATTCGTTGAATATTCAAGCTGTTCTGAGTTTAGGGGCATCCTACAGTGGGGGTGCGACCGGTCTAGATCAGGATCTGATAAGCAATTAAAATCACTTCCAATTATGGTAGAATGTAGGAGAAAGGAGCTACGGGTCCTAAAAGTTCTGTCAAGAATTCTCTTTAATCGGCATTAGGTGCATTGATGCTGATGAAAGTAATGTCCCTATCTTTCAGTCTCCCTGCCACCGTGATATATCTGCCCTCTGTATCAACTACATGCCCAATGTATTGGAAAGAAACATAAACCAAGGGTTTTGATCCAATAAGGCCTATAAAGCGGGGAGGGATCAATTATAAGACACAAGAGATATAAAAAAAAACACACATTAATTAATTAATCATTAATACCACAAAAACACTACGTATACATTAATCTCGTGTGTTTGAGGTTTTATCTCATTTCTCATATATTCATTTTAGGGTTTATCATTGTCATGAAAAACATATCCATCTGGTGCAATCAAGACATACATTTACCTGGACTGCTCCAACAATAACCAAATATTGATCACAAGACAATATAGTCTAACACATACAAAATGATTCAAAATATCCAATGACTGCTGAGCAAACTGGAATTTTGGCCAAATAGTTCCAAGAAGAATAACTTGAAAGGTTTTTTTCCCCCTTGGTTATAGCATGGGGTTACATAACCTATCGGATGTTACAAACACTCAGTAATGTCCCATTTATATTGATACTTCTTTTAGAAGGCAGATTAAGTTCTTGCTTAAGTCTTAGATAGTATGTTTATCCTTGAGGTGGTAGCCATTATGGATCCCCATGTAGCAATGCCAAGTCATTTCGACCTCATGAAATGTAGGGTTATAAACAAATCACTTTGGAGCTCAATATCAGGGCAATAAAGGAAAACTCATTCAGTCTAGATATAAAGGAAAAAATGATATATAAGGGGTGTGTGTTTGGAAAAATGTTTAAAAAGGCTTAACAATTTTCAATATTCTTAAATTCCCAGTCTATTAGTCACCATTTGCAGCCGCATGAAAAAGAGCTTCTGGCCAAAGTCAGAAAAGTATGGTGCAAATAGACAACCATTACAGCCCATAACCACTGTGGTATTGTGGCAGCAAAGAAAAAGTAGTGACCACAAATAGGTGAACATGCCCCATCCCAAGTGTGACATTCAAAAGACATCCAGGACCTGGGTTCCACTGTTAAAGAACACACTCATTCCATCAAATTATAATTAGGAGTGGGCATAGAAAATCACCTTTCCAGAATGATGCATATATACATGTCGAGTGTGTGGCCGCTTTTCGGCTGTGTTCAGAAGTTGTCAGCAACCGCAAAAATCAGTTATCTAAGGAATGATTTATGCATGGCAGTTGTAAAAATTATATACCAAGTTTGCAGGGAGACAGGTTAGCAAAAGAAATGTAGATAGCTGCTAGACTATCCTGGAAGGTAAAAAGCACTTGATTATGGAGCATCCAATATTATCAAGGAAGACCAGACCAGCTTAACTGGTTTCCGTCCCGGTTTGAACCATTAACTCGTATTTTCGGACTACGACGTTATCTAGATTGATGCAGGGCAGACGCTTCTGTTTCCTGCAAGATGCTCATGCGACATGTAGTCCCGGGATAACAATCTAGTTATCGTACTTTTCGAAGTTATGAAAAAATAGCAAATTAATTGCCCTGAGTTCATATGTCTTTTTTGGAAAAAGGTGGATTCCAATAATAGTAAAATGAGTGGATACTTTTCATGTAGTGGGTTAGAAATCATTCCAAAGTCCCAGCCCTGTAAACACAATTCTGGCCTGATGATTCATGTGAATGGTAGTTTCTGTGTAATTTACCAAACATTCTTTGGATAAAACCCCTGTTTTTTGTTTCTAGACTGTGAGTGTGAGTATACACACGAGGGTTATTGAATATTAGGTTCTCCTTTATTGTCTAGAGAAAGTCTGTTTGTAACTCATCTCTTGTTATATGTTTGTTAGGTATGAAATATGGCAACTTTACAGACCCTAATTTTTACAAAAGAAGATACAGGTTCCATTTTGCAAAGACCATCTGCTTTAAACCCATGAGGAAAGAGCTCTAACATTTCAGAGCAGACAGAAGCATAGAAATTGTTAAGATTAAAAAGGAAACAAATACGCACTCACTTACATGGGGAAGTCTTTGAACATCGAAGAAATGGGACAATTCCTTCAGGGTTACAAATCAAGAATGTCCCTGTAATCTTTGTTGTGGTACCTGAGTATTTTGGGAATTTCAGCTGTATAGGAACTAAATGATCTAGGGACTGGATGGTCCTGCCCATAAACACAGCAGATAGAATCAGTTTAAAACAATTGGAACAGATCTGTGAACTTTAAGAAGCAATAAAGATAGACGCCTCTATTGCTTCCCTCAAATCTCTTGTATTAAAAATTGAGAAGGAGGTCTCGGATTTCTGATTTAATACCGAAACCTGTAAACAAAGGAAACTACAAAAGGACCTCCACAATTTTTCAAAAGGAGAATATCCATACTTACAAAAAGACTTCTATAATCAGGATAATAATTCAAGATATCTCCCCCAGTATCAGGGAAGAAGTAATAGAAAATGTATTGGCTTCTCTGAAAGCTCCTCTTTTATATTTTTTAACTCGTTTTTAACAAAAGGTATCCATTTGTTTTTAGAATTTAGTAGTTACTCACTTGCTCATTTTGCACATCCGCCTGCTCCCGGTTAGAAGTGTACAGTAAGGTCTCTGCGGGACTTCCAACACCGGGGAGGCCATCTTGAGGGGATTAGGTTAGCAGGCTAGGTCTCAAGCACCTGACAGTACTTAAGAGCACCCTCCCGCCGCAAGCGCACACAGAGAAGTCCTCCTGACGCTCAGTCGGGAGTGACCCAGGCTACTCGACTCAAGTCTGATATTTTTAAACTCGTTTTTAACAAAATGTACCCGTGTGTTTTTAGAATTTAGTAGTTACTCACTTGCCCATTTTGCACATCCGCCTGGTCCCGGTTAGAAGTGTACCGCAAGGCCTCTGCTGGACTTCGGACACCGGGGCAGCCATCTTGAGAGGATTTAGCTCAGCGGGCTAGGTCTGAAGCCCCTGGCAGTACTTAGGAGCAGCATGCCGCGAATGCGCAGCGGACGCGCTCAGCGGGCAGGCTGCTGGCGCGCTGAAGGTGCACCAAAGGCAAGCCCATCTGCACCCGTCCGTGCTCGAAACGTGCTCAGCACCAGTATCCCTGGACCAAACGTGACAAACACGACCCCAGGTATAAGTTATTCAGACGAAGATATAATCAAAATCAATCCCGCCTCCATTAACCATAACTGTATCATCTTTCACCCTGAAACCATACGCCCCATGGGACCCGCCAAATGTTTGGGGTGCAATATCAACCTACCTAAGTTTATCGTCCAGCCCGTTAGTGATAGAAACCAAGTCCAACCCTCAACTAAGAAGGATGCCTCCAAGTGCCCTTGGAAATTTGCCCTTTTTAACGCTGGGTCTCTAGTGAAACATAGTATAGAAATCGCCTCCCTTATATCGGAGGAAAGAATACACATGGCATTCATCACTGAGTCATGGACAGATATGGGATCTGGACCTGATATCGTTAAAGCTACCCCCCCTGACTACTTCTGTCACACACTCAACAGAAACGAGGGGGCCTTGCTATCAATGCTTCTTTTAACTCCTTAACTATAGAAGAGTGTGAAGCACTTGCATTATGTCTCAAACCCTCCCATTACTCTACTTGTAGAGGCACCCTCCTCTACGGAGCACCAGGCCCGAGAGGCCCTTTTCTAACTCAACTCGGCAGCATACTAGAAAGGAGTATCTGCTCCAATTCCTATAGAATTTTAGGTGATTTCAATTACCATCTGGACATTCCCTTGGATCCTGACACATCTAATTGATTAGACCTCATGAGAGGTGGTAACTTGGAGCAACTAGTCAGTGGTGCCACACATCTAGCAGGTCACACCTTAGACGGCATTTTTTCCAATAACCTACAACTTTCAGTAACTAAAACGCTGCCGCTAGCTTGGTTTGACCATTTGGCAATTTTCTTTGGGCTTTTAATACCAGACTGCAAAATGCAGAACTTATCCCTAAGCCACTCCAAGAATAGAGCTTGGAACAAGATTAAAGCGGAAGACTTAGTTCATACACTTACCGATTCCATCACTCCCATTCCTAACAATTTAGATCACGCAACCAGTTCATATACTAAATGGCTGGAAGCTGCAGGGAATAAGTTAGCCACCCAAAAATGCTTTAGCCATACCAGACAGCATCCCTCTGCCCCGTGGTACCAGAAGGGGGTGTTGGACCAAAAGCTGGCCTGCAAACGCCTGGAGAAAATATGGAGGGGGAATTATATGGAAAATGATAAAGAAAGCAAGCCTGGCACTTTACAAACAACTTCTTAAAAATACAAAACAAGAATTGTTCAGTAATAAAAATGTCTTCAGCAAAAAACTCCCCATAAGAACTTTTTAAAATTGTTAAATCATTGGCTCACCCCCAGACTCCTCCAATCGTGGCCAGTCAGGAGCTTTGTGACAGATTTGCCCGAAGTTTCTTTGACAAAGTCAACAGTATTCTCCTCACATTTTCAGAATCACACTCTGACCACAATATCAGTTCAATGGAATGTCCTCAGGCTACTAATCCTGATTTGCCAACACTTAACCTTTTTGCCAACTTAGAGGTAGCAGATACTCTCAAACTTCTGGACAAAGCTAAATCAGGTTCTCCAACGGATCCTTGTCTGTGTTCAATTGTAAAGATGACAGCTAGACCTGTCACTACACAATTGACCAACATTTTTAGCAACATTTACCAAGAGGGACAATTCCCTAAGGAATGGAAACAAGTCTCCATCCTACTTCTCTTAAAAAAACAACTTGGATGCTGGTGATCTCAACAATTTTAGACCTATTTCTAGGCTACCCCTCCCCGCAAAACTCAGAGAAAGTCATTTGAATTCCCAACTCAATAAATTCCTGCAGGACTCACAGGCCCTTGACCCAACCCAATAAGGGTTTAGAGAGGCCCACAGAACAGAAACAGCTCTTCTGAAGTCATTGTAGAATCAAAAAGGAGATATATCCGACATAATATCTCAAAGGAAGAGAGGGATGTATTAAACAGATTGAAGTCTAATCAGGAAATATTTATTAAACCTGCAGACAAGGGTGGGGCCATAGCTATAATGGATAGAGAATATCATTATTATTATTCTTTTTTATTGATTTGAAACACAAATTACAAATATGGATACAGTGCAGTTTAGGGAAGGACCCATAAAAAGGTAGATACAAGACAGCAGATAGTTGTACATGGTGAACATTTGATACATACCAGTCATGTTAAAGGGGGCAGTGAACATATATATTTAGGGTTATAATGCCTCCGAATCACAGCTGTCCCGTGTTGCCATGCTTGCACCTGTCACATTTAAGGGGGTATCAGGCCAGTGTGGATGTGCTATGATTGTCACATGATTCCCGCAGGTAGGCATGAAATGGTTGCCATATCTCCAGGGGCCTAGAAGTGGGTGGCTGTAACTGTGCGTAAGCGTCACTATTAGTATTGCATTATGTCATACTCTGCAGCCAGGAATGAACCATGGGAGTGTGTGTACTATCCCAAGTAATGGCCACCTACTGCTTGGCAAGAAGCAGTGCAATGGCGACAAACTGCCAATTGGATTTGGGGAGGTCGTGTGTCTACCCAAGCAACGCCATAAAAGGTGTGGTAGTAAGCACCATGTCTATCATTCGAGAAAGTTCCCCAAATATTGCTGGCCAATATCCCTTCATTTTAGTGTATGTCCACGTAATGTGTGCAAAGTCCGCATCTGGGGAGCGGCACCTCAGGCAGAAAGGTGATCAGGATGTGTCTATCTTATGTAGTGCGCTGGGTGTTTTGTAGGCCCTCCAGAGAAATTTAAAGTGTAGCAACTTATGACAATGCTTTTTTTAGAGTGACTTAATGACAAAGAGTAGCTTGTGGGTCATGTTATCCGAGCCTGCCTTCTTCCTTTGTGTAGTGAGAGCAATGTGGTGTCTCGATGGCGGCCATAGTGTTCAGGATTAGGCTTGACGGGTAACTTTCGTCCACAACTCTTCACCGAAGCATCTCACTCCATCGGCACAATGCCACACCCCTGTGTGTGGAGATCATTAGTGTTTTGTTTTTCAAAAACAAACAGTGTAGGTGCTTCTTATTAATAAACATAGGGGCATATTACCAAGGGCCTTATCGCCGCTTTAGCGGGAATTTTTCCCGCTAAAGCGGCGATAATTTTCTCGCCCTATTACCTAGCTGTCGCTAACACCAGTTAGCGACACCTAGTAGGAGATAGCGAGCTTCTGGGGGTCCACTTTGCATGTCAGCGATATATATCGCTAATGACATGCAAAGTAGGCGTGCCAAGATGTTAGCGACTGGAAACAGTCGCTAACACCTCTAACTCCTATTACCAACTTTTGGAAATAATCACGCTAAGCGCGATTATCTCCAAAAGCTAATGCCTGCCCAGAGCAGTTCTTAGCCATGTTATCCAATGGTAGGTGGATAACATGGCTAAGAGCATTTGCTTGGTAATGCATGAATATCGCTGACTTTTCAGTGATATTCATGCATTTCGGCCGATTTTTATCGCTTAGGAGATAAACCTTGATAATAGCAAGGCTCCTAAGCGATAAAAATAAGCGAAGCACGGCGATATTAATATAGCCGCTAACCAAGCTTAGCGATATTTTTCGCTTATGCTTGGTAATATGCCCCATAGAGTTTAGCCGACCATCATGGATAGTGGTATTGTCCATCAAACCTACCATACATTCACAGGATGTCCATGGCGCTGGCGGACATCTCTAAACTTGGTGTGAAGAGGTTCCTTGGACTGGTGAAGGTTATGTGCTTTGCCATCCGGATGGAGAAGGAGTAAACTCCATCCACCAAGCTCCTTAGTCATATGCAGGTTTCATTGTGAATGCGCAGTAGAATTATTGAAAAAATACACAACGTTAGTATTCTACAGCGAGGTCCACCTAGTTATAGAATACGTTTCTTATAGAGTTTTTCCGCAGCTAAAGCAAATGTGTCAATAGTGGTAACAACTAAAGTAATAGAAAGAAAATCGAAGAGAAAATTAAACTGACCACTGTGGAGTATTTGTTATAGGAATTGTTTCAACTACCAATTATTGCACCTGCCTTTTTAAGTCATTTTGTGCAATATACAGAGTTTGAAATCAGAAGACCACCTTACAATGGTTACATCGGTTTCTGTGCTTACAGACATGTTCAAAAGATTCTTTTTCTAAGATCCAAGTCACCTTTTTACAAAGGTGCTACTTCTTTCATCTGCAAACTCGTCATTAACAGCATAGAACAGATGTGCTCTATTTCTGCATATTTTACTGTGATGATGACGCACTTTACCTGCGTCTTTTGAATAATCGCTTATGGGGGTGTGTCTGCAGCAAGCCTATATTACATTATTACAGATTCGAAGGACAGTTGTTTAGTATCACATCATTCTAAAAATTAACAATTAAATGCTGCCTGCCTGCATCAAGGTCTGTGTGAAGCATTTCACTGAATCTGGGAACCCTTCAGCAGAAACTATTAATTGGTTGAAAAGGCTGTACTGGCTTAACATAACAAAGTGGTTTGTGGTTTTCTTCAAATTGTCTCACAGGCACCCTACTGTAAAATTGCCTTTTAAATCCAATTTGATCAGGACTCCCACAGTAAATCTTTATTGGGATAAAAGAGTGTACCGCTAATGAAAATAGAATTTCCAGGCGTATGTTAATTCAATATCCAACCGATAGCAACCAAACACTTCACTGTAGGGGTCTGATCCAGGACATAGCAGATTGCTGAAAAGAGAGACTTTTATAGGATACAGGGTTTTGCAAACATGTGTGCAGGTCTGATCTTAAAAAGGATGAATTTAAGACCCGTTTCACATTTGAACGATGCATACCGTGACTGTACTTCAAAGACAAAGCTTGTTTTTGCAAACAGGCAGGGGAAGGATTTTAAAGAAAACTCAGTCAACAATTCTGTATGCTAGATGATTTTGCTAAATTCCAAATAAATGGCCTACTCCTAAAACATTTTGGTTATTTACGTTTGTAAATAATCCTACATTCTGAGTAAATTGCACACTTTCTTCGAATTAATGAAAGTTTTCATGAAATTAACAGCTTCCGTGTCCAAGGAGGAATACTGAAATTCTTTTTTTTACTAGAAAAACCCCATGCAGAAGGCAATTTCGCAATGTACAAGTAAACAAACGTTTTTATGAATCCGTAAGTACTTCAAAGTAGTGCAATTGCACTTAACAATTTTAGATGTTTTCCTTCACTCGAAAATACATTTCCTTTTCTGGAGTAGAAGCCCCTTCCTGTACATGGCGACTATTTTTACCTTTTTATTCGCATAAGAAATGTAGCTTTAGTCCTTTTCTTGCTTAGAGCAAACCTCTGACCATGTTCGGGGACATGTCCTTTCCAAAAGCTTGTGAACAACAATAAACTAGTGAGCCCTTGAGTGTTTGCCTGCTTTCCAACCCATCGTCACCCAAGAATGACCTCTTGAAGCTCGTTGTGCAGCTTTGCTCCCACAAAATTGTGCACGATATAGTGGTATATGATTAATCGCATGTGAGTAAATCACTTTGGGGGTAAATTCAGGTTTTGTGAATATAAAATGTTAATTTAATCTCGTACATACACATGCACTTCTAATCTCAGAAACCGATTAACTTTTGAATCCTTTGTTAACCCTTGCCTTTGAAAAAAAAATTATTCCCTGAAAAAATGCTTTTTTAAATAATGTGTAAACTTTACGCTTGAAATAAATATATAGGATAAATGCAACATTTGTAATGGGAAATCATACTTGAGTGTTACAGGCCTGCGAATGAATAAAAGTGCTGATTTAGGTTAGCCTATTTGTCAATGTCATGTTAACTGAAAAATAATGCATTAACACTTAAAGACCTTGGGGCAGATTTACAAGCCCCTTGCGCCTCATTTACGCCGCCATTGCGTCACTTTTGTGACGCAGCGGCGGCGCAAATCCTGCTCCAAGGTGCGGGGGTACTTACAACGTGACGCATCTGAGAGATGCGTCACGTTGTAATGCCCTGCGCCACATGTAGGCGTTCCTGTGTAGGAGGGGGCGTTCCGGCGCAGGAACGCCTCCTAAAAGTGGCTGAGTGAAATCTACAAGATATCACTCAGTCACTTTTAGGCCCATGCTGCGTCAAAACCCTGTGCCTGACTGAAGCAGGCGTAAGGATTGACGCAGCATTAACTAGATAGGGCCCCCAGAGCATTGCTGGAGCTGCGTCGCGCTTGCGACGCAACTCCAGCAATGCGTCACTTTTATGGCACAGATGCATCACGCATCTATGCCGTTTTTGCACCATGGTGCACCGCATTATAAATGCGGCGCATCCATGATGGCGGAGCTGTGGCGCAGAATAACTGGCGCATGCCTGCTGATTTGCAGGGATGCGCCAGTTATTGTAGATATGCCCCCTTGTTTCACACACACCAAGGCATGTCCTACCTTTCACATGCAATGCACACTGCCGACATGGGTACCTTGGGCCTACCTTAGGGTTGACTAACATGTAGAAAAGGGAAGGGTAAGGGACTGGCAAGTGGGTGCACTTGCCAAGTCGACATTGCAGTCCCAGACTGCACACAGGCTCGGCAATGGCACGCCAGATTTACACTTGTGTGGGTGGCACAATCCAGTGATGTAGCCCACTAACAACATTTGATTCACAGGCCCTGGCACACTCAGTGCACATTACTAGGGACGGACACATAAATCAAACAGGCCAATCATGGAAACACCAATCCATAACACATTTTACCACAGGAGCACTTGCACTTTACCACCAGCAGTGAGAAAAGTGCGCAGAAGCAATACGAAACAATACGCCAGCAAAAACAGAGTCAAAACCGGGAGGTCAAAAAGCAAAAACTCAGGGGAAGCACGCCAAAAGATGCCAAGTCTAACACATGTCCCCTCCAGCTGAAAGTCAGGAGAACTACTCAACCTACTGGGAGTTCTCTTCACTAAGGCGGTAGAACCTGGATAGACCCTCTGCGTTGGCGTGTTCTGTACCAGGGCGGTGTTGCACAGTAAAATCCATTCCTGTAGGAAGATGGACCACCTCAGTAGTTTTGGATTTTCACCCCTCATTTTCATCAACCATCTGAGGGGCCTGATGTCTGTCTGAACCCCGAAGTGAGTCCCAAACAGGTATGATCTCAGCTTCTTCAGCGCCCAGACCACAGTAAAAGCTTCCCTTTCTATGGTACTCCACCTCCGATCCCTGGGGAAGAAGTCTCCTGCTAAGGAAGACCTCATGCTGGTCCAGGCCCTCTTCATTCAGTTGTGAGAGCACCGCTCCCACACCATGCTCTGAAGCATCAGTCTGCACGACAAATTCCTTGGAGTCGCCTTCTTGGGATGCTTCCTGAAAGTCAGCTCTGTTAATGGGGCAACAATGGTACCGTAGCCCTTAACAAACCGCCTGTAGTACCAGTTGAGATCTAAGCAGGCTCTCACCTCTGTCTGGGTCTTGCAGGGCTCCCAAGCCAGAATGGTGTCAATCTTGGTTTCCAAGGGTGCCACCTGGCAGCTTCTTACCTGGTGTCCCAAGTACACCGCAGAACCCTGCCCGATCTGGCACTTAATGGCCCTGATCGTGAGGCCTGCTCCCCGCAGAGCCCTCAACACTTTACTGAGGTGCTGCGAGTGTTCTTTCCAGCTGGAACTGAACACAGCAATCTCATCCACGTAGATGGCACTGAAGTCCTCCAGTCCCACCATTTGGCAAGCGCATTCTACAACGGGCATCACCCGGAACCGCTAATGTCCTTCTGGGGTTGAGAATACTGACCTCTCCTTGGTCCCATCGGTTAAGGCAATCTGCCAGTACCCAGACATTAAATTAAATGTGATGAGGAACCGGGCAGCTCCCTAACCGATCAATGAGCTCATCAGCTCCGGGGATGGGGTGCACATCAGTCCTGGTGACGGCATTGATCCCACGGTAGTCCACACAAAACCATAGTTCTGGAGTGGCACCGGGGGCAGTAGCCTTTGGGACCAAGACCACTGGGCTGGCCCACGGACTGGTGGAGGGATCGATCACCCCTAACACCAACATCTTAGAGACCTCTTTCTTGATGCTGGCCCTGATCCGGTCAGTCAACCTGTAAATCTTGTGTTTTACAGGGGGGCTGTCACCAGTGTCCACGTCATGGGTACACCTGTGAGTAACACCTGGAGTCAGAGAGAATAGCGGGGTGGACTGTCACCAACAAATGGTGAGAGGTCCCCTGGTGCTCTTGGGTCAGTGTACGGGAGAGGACCACACCTTCTACTGACCCATCGTGCTCCTTGGCGGAGGTCATGGAGAGGCTCACTTTCCTCTTCCGCCCCATCATCTGTTGCCAAGAGCATGCTCACTTCGGACCACTCGAAGTGGTGCTTGAGGTGGTTCACATGGCTAACCCACAAAGGATTCCTTGGAGCCCGCAAATCCACCAGATAGGTGACATCACTTTTGCCCTCCACCACCTCAAATGGCCCAGTCCACTTGTCCTGCAAGGTATAAGGTTCCACTGGGGCCATGACCCATACTTTTTGCCCAGGTCCAAACTCGACCAGAGTGGCATTCTGGTCATTCCATTCATCGTTTCTTCCTGGCTTGCTTCTAGGTTCCAACAAGAGAAGGAGACTAAGGGCTTTTAAAGAGGTCCAGCATACATGCCATAGGTTAGACATCAAAAGAAAAGTGTATGCAGTTCCTGTTGTGGGAAGGATAATGAGGCAGGACAAGGGACTGGAGAGATCCCTGACTACACACTTGTAGTGTTAATGGGAAAGGGGAGGGACTGGGAAGTCCTTCCTTTCGGAATGATGCCTTGCTATGTGTCATGCTTCATCATTGGGCATGCTCCTTGTTGGGTTGGCGCTGAAATAGCCCACAGGCACCCTATGCAGGGGCTCTTTGGTAGAGATATGTTATTCCTTGCCGTATGGTGCAGTGGGTGTAAGGGGCCTTGAATGTGTAGGAGTGCAAGTATATAAATTAAAACAGGGAAATGGAAGAGTCAGGTGAATCAGACTTAATGATCCTGCCTTCCCCCTGATTAAAAAAGGAGTTGGCGACTCACTGCAATAATGTGGTTGACATGTTTCTTGACATTTTAGTCAGGATGATCTAGCAGCAATTCCACAGGACCTAAAAAAATAGTAACTCTACACCTAAAATGCGATGGCACTGTGGTGTTCTAGCCTATTGATAACTACAAGTGGCACCAAGAGGTAAATTACCTGTTGTTGCGGCAGCCATTCTGAAATGAAAAACAAAGAAAATGAAAGCAAGTCAATGTCAGAGAACAACAATACTGTTGGAATCCTGCCCTCGTATCCCTCAAGAGGACACCAGATTTGTGCACACTAACATATCGTTAAAAATTGCTAACAATGGTCACATTTGTCAACCAAATTAGCCCCACAATGGTCAATACAAATGTGTGCATCAATGTGAGGCCAAGCGGGTTTGACTCATGCGGTGAGTGATTAAAAGAAGTAGCAACCTGGTGAGGTAGAAGCAACTCACCTAAAACTATATTTCGATTGGCCCCATAAAATCGCGGCAAGTGGTGGACATGGTAAGGTATAAGTCCTGGGAGGGGGACCAAAAGAACTAAAAAGTAAGGAGGTTTTTGAGCGTATAGCATGGGCATGCTGTTGCCGGTAGACCGGAGTTGGTAGCCTCTGATGTAGCGAGAGGCAGAAGTGAGGTGGCTAAAAGTCAGGACCCCATATCAAGGATCGTTACTCATGGTCAAGAGGGCGAAACACCCAGCCCCTGCCTGCCGACGAGACAGGCGGCAGCCCCTCGTGAGGGAGGCACCTGCTTCGCACGCCAAACAGGCAGTGTGCCGGAGACCGACAATTATGATGTAGATTCGTAGAGTATGCCCCCAGGATCGTGGGTATGCGGCTGACGCCGACACTCGGCGTCCAAGCCTGCACCTTAAGAATGTCCTCATACAGGCAGAAATCTGACAGGGTTTCTCCAGACCTCAGGTGAGAAAATGTACTCACCATTTTACGGCGTACAGGTGACGAGTGACCTACCCCGCACTGCCGGATCCGGGAGGCAATGAGCCCATCCAGGCTGGGGTTTTAAATGGTGGTGAAAATGTGGCACACAAGGCGGGTAGTGTCTCGTCAAGGGAGCAAAAGACTAGGTGGTACTTAGCCCCCGGTAGAGAGGAGTGGAAAAGTGTGGTGGCCATCTTAGCAAAATGTCCAGAGTCACTTCGGGCACCATCTTGGAAAGTGCAAATTAGCGCATGACTGAGAAGAAAGACAAACTTGGGGCGCGATCATGGAGTGAGCACCATAATGTGTGAGTTAGGCAAAAAACAACTAGCAATGTGTGGGGTTTAACACAGGGGTGTAGCTATGTCCTGTTAAGGCTACTTCAGGGGATATCTTCATTGAGCCTGTGTTTATCAGTGGCCAGACGTAAAATCCATCTCTGTTCAATCTTAAAAAGTGCCCCTGGGGAAATTAAAGAATGAGCTTCCAAAATCACTCAACTCATGCTGTCGCAGGTGTGCCTAGCAGTCTCGAAGTGTGTGTAGAGTTTGGTAGTCACTCTGCGGCATCGTATGTTACTCTTGTGTTCGCCAATGCATGTTTTTGCAGCCCTGGTGGTCATGCCCACATACCAAAGATGATTCAGAAAAGGGGGTGGTGATGAACAGGATTCAAGCAAGCCGGGCCGACGACGCCTGAAATGGCAGAAACCGGTCCCCGGGAGCTTGTCTCCTTTCTGGTGAAGAATTGGCTTGGTAGTTTGGTCTGCCCTGGTCCCATGATGCACTGGGCCAGGGACAGACTAATTTGCATATAGCCAGGTTCTGAGCTGGGATGGGGCAGTGAGCTAAATAACGGTGATGGATCAAGCCCTGATCTTTGGACTGGGTAAGAGTGGTCTGCCTAATTCAGACACTCTGTTCATCACCACCCCCTTTTCTGAATCATTTTGTCCACCATAATCGTGGAAGGGTATACTCAGACATGAGTCCCTTGCTCACTGCTTCATCAGGATTCAAGCAAGCCGGGCCGACGACGCCTGAAATGGCAGAAACCGGTCCCCGGAAGCTTGTCTCCTTTCTGGTGAAGAATTGGCTTGGTAGTTTGGTCTGCCCTGTTCCCATGATGCACTGGGCCAGGGACAGACTAATTTGCATATAGCCAGGTTCTGAGCTGGGATGGGGCAGTGAGCTAAATAACGGTGATGGATCAAGCCCTGATCTTTGGACTGGGTAAGAGTGGTCTGCTTAATTCAGACACTCTGTTCATCACCACCCCCTTTTCTGAATCACATACCAAAGATGGCATGGGCATGAAAGCAAGTAAATGCAATTGATGGTGTTACAGTTGGTATGTTTTGTTAGTTTCCAAGTGAAGTTATTGGAAAAGGTTATTTCCTTGGTGGATTTAGTCAATGGGCATGTTGCGCAGGAACCACAAGGGTAGTGTCCCGAGACTGGAGGAAGGTCCCACAGAACTCTCTGTGAAGGTGCGGTTTGGGTTTTTGGTCTGATGTGAATCAGTATGTCTTTAGGTTGCTGGTTCCATTAAACGCAAACCTTATGTGGGGAGTTGTAAGTCACCAATGTTAGGGATACCCCAATGTTTGAGAATGATGTTTCTGATCCTGTTAGAGTCTGGTGTAAAGGAGGTAACGCATGTGAGTATCTCCATGGGTTCTTTGCGATTGTATTCCAATAAGACCTCTCTATTATTGTGCCTAGCTCTCTTCATGGCTTGTGCTACCTTATGTTGTGGGAACTCTTGTGCATGCAAGTTAGCTGCTAGTTTACTGGCTTCTGATTTGTAGTCTTCAGAGGAGCTACAATTCCTCCTGATGCGGAGGAATTGGCCAAACGGTAAGTTCTCTTTGAGGGCCCTGGGGTGGTGGCTGCTAAACAAGAGGAGGCTATTGCTATCTGTGGGCTTTTTTATACAGTTTGATACTCAAGCGACCCTCAGTCAAAACAATGTTGAGGTCGAGGAAAGAGACCATGCAATCTGAGATAGTGTGGGTGAATTTCAGGTAGGGGTTGAGAGTGTTGACCCAAGAACAGAATTTATCACAGCTGGCCCTGTCTCCCTTCCAAAAGATCAGAATATCGCCAATGTAATGCTTCCACAGTACAAGGTTATTTACGTAGGGATTGCAAACATCAAAGATCAGCCTAGTCTAAAAAAAATGCCATGTACAGACAGGCCACGCTTGGAGCAAGTGTGCTACCCATAGAGGTGCCCTGTTTCTGGTGGTAGAGTTTGTTGTTGTACTCAAAAAAATTCTGAGTGAGGGTAAGGGTAGCATATTCCATGATAAATGGCACCAAAGTAGGTGAGTTCCAAATGGAGGAGTTGAGGACATCCTCAATTACTTCCAGGGTGGCACATTGAGGGATGTTCGTATACAACGCCTCAACGTCCGGGGTTACCAACAGATTAATTTCATCCTGGCGTTGGACTCCCTCAATTAGGCGAATACATCAGTGGTGTCTAAAAAGAATGACGGTGTCTCCTCAACTAGTGGTTGTATAAAATGATCACAGAATCTGGACAGGGGTTCTAGCACTGAGCCGATCCCTGACACAATGGGCCTCCCTAGTACTGGCCTAACGCCTTTATGTATTTTAGGTAGGATATGAAAGTACGGCGTTATGGGATCTTTAGTGACCAGTAATTCAGCCTCTTTTTTGCTTATCCAGCATTCTGTTTCTGCTGTGTAAAACATGGTAGAAATCAAGGTGTCAGTCTCTTAGTAGGGTTCACAGTAATTGGGGTGTAGTATTTTACGTTACTGAGTTGTCGTAGACATTCTGTGTCATAGTCGCTGGTGGACATGATCACAGTGGCACCCCTTTGTCAGTCTGCTTGATGGTTATGCTTGAGTCGTCAGCGAGAGATCTAACTGCTGACAATTTCTCATTAGAGAAATTATGAAAGGGGGTATTGGATCTGTCAATTGTCGAGTCTTTGAGCACCGCTTGCTCAAAGGTTAGAGTTTCATTGGGCACCATGCTGTTGTTTGGTGTAAAGGTTGAGGTATTTCGTAACCCTGTGTCATTTCTGGATTGTGTAGGTCTATCTTTTAAGAATGCATTGAGCCTCATTTTGCGAAAGAAGCTATGTATTTCACATTGGTCTCCGAAATGATCAATTTTAGGAGTGGGAACATAGCCTAGACCTTTGCGAAGGACTGGTGATTCTGTCTCCGTGAGGTTCCTGGGGAAGAGATACACCACTAGTTTTCCTTCCCCCTGGTCATGCTCCTGGTCTCTACGGAGTTCTGGGGCTGTTCCTGCCAGTGTACTTGTTTGATATTCCCTCTTCTTCGCCCTTTTCCTCTGCCCCAGCCTCCTATAAAAGGCTTGTTATTCCCAGCGAAAAATTGTGGTGGCCCCTTTGGGTAACATGGTGGTCCCTGAGGGTACCCTGGAAATTGCCACATGGGAGTTCCTTGATAGGGTTGCATAGGGTAATGGGGGTATCCCGGTCATGTTGTAAGTCTGGGATAGTTGTTGCACCAGCTACCTGTGCTAGAGTCGCTGCTCAAGGAGGATCCACTCCTTGTTTGCTTAGTACCCTCATCTGAGGAGTAACTGGTTTTGTTGGAAGTAAAGTCGGCCTTTAGATAAGGATAGACTTTTTCCCTGTCAAACTTTTGAATATCCTTTTGCAGTTTGCTGATCTTTTGTTTCATCAGAAACTCTTTGTTTTCAGTAAGCATGGGCGGATCTAGTGGATCTCGCGTACGCGAAATTGCGGATTTACGGATTCGCAATCCGCGAAGATACGCGAACTCTCGCGGATTTGCGGATTTTCCCGTTTTTTGTGTTGGCGCGCGTTCGCGACGATTTTGGGACAATTTCACAATTGCGAACTTACTTTTCGGCACGCAACGGCCGCGACTATGTTGTTTCTACGTCTGGTTTATCATCACAGGTTCACAGCACCCTCTGTTTCACCACTGCCACCCTCTGGGACACCCATGCCACCCTCTGGTACATCCTCACTGCCACCCATTAGGTTTGTTTATCACTGTAGTTTATGGGGGGTGAAAAAAGCAAGCACACCTACCCTACTTCAACTGCCATGAATTAATTGGGGGTTGATTAATGTGTCAGTTATTTAGAAAGTTCCAGTCTGGCTGGCACCTGCTTCCTTCCTTATCTGTAATTTGCTTTCTGTTGCAGTGAAATTTTTTTTCACAGGACCTTTATGGTCTACTTGTAGCTATTCTATGAGCCTGCTGTTTGGGTCATAGCAGGGTCATAGAATAGTTGCAAACTCTGGAGGGGCCCCTCAGGAAGCACTACAGTGAATGTTACAAATGTTAAGTTTGAACTTTTGCACCTGCTCATTGCTTTCAGTTTAGCAAAAACCGTTTTTTCTGCAATTTCGCGCGTTTTTTGGGGCGCGAATCCGTGCGAGATCGATTTTGGGAGCCGCGAATGCTTGCGAATACACGTATTTTTTTTTTGCGACGTGTATGTTCGCGTGCTTTTGCGCGTGTTCGCGAGGCGCTTGTAGCTATACGTTTGCCAAGTTACCCTAGCGGTCGTACACGGGCGCGGCCATCTTGTTTGCGTGACGTAATTCCGTTTCCGGCCGCTATGTGTAATCTCGCAAACTGTGCTGCTCGCTAGTACAATTTCGCGCGTGCTCGCGAGGAAAATCTCGCGCGAACTTACCCACGCGGTTGTGAACGGGCGCGGACATCTTGTTTCTCATTCATTGCTATGGTCCTGGGCATGCTTTCTGTATCCTCTCTGAATCTTTGCCATCCTTTGCTTGTTTGAAGTTTATTTAATCTATTTTACTTATTATCTATCCCTCTATTTTTCTAGCTGTATATTTTTGTGTTTTCTGCTACTTTTAGTTACTTTTAAACTACTTTTTTAAACTCTTTTCTTTTCTTCTTCACTATTCTATTTCTTCTTTATCATTTAAGTTTATTTCTGCCCAGACCATGGTAAAGGGAGCCGGGAAGCACCCTGAGAAGGGGAAGGGTCCCGCACCCCGTGCCCGGCTCCCGTGCGGGCGTTTGAGGGGGGAGCAAGTGGTGCCGCGGGAGATCTTCAGCGCGGAGGAAGTGGCGGCACTCATCTTCCACGTCCAGCGCCGCCTCCCCAAGACGATCCTGGGAGGCGGCAAGATCGCGACTGGCTATGGCATCCGGGAGCGCCGGAAGCGGTGGGAGAAGGTGTGCCGGGCCATGTATAAGCTCTCTGGGGTCCGGCGCACATATAACCAGGCCACCCACCGCTGGACCGATGTCATGGACCGGGAACAGGACTTGCTGGACGCGCTCGGCGTAGAGGTCCCTGGGCTTGGTGAGTAGTAGTAGCTATTCATCACTACTCTGTTTTATCCGGCTCTGTTATTTGCAAATATTTGTTCTTTACCAAGAGCAATAATGCTGCCGATTACATTGTAGGTACATTATATTTCAAAATCTTCTATGCATTTCAGGTGCACTGCTCTCCTTCTCAGTAGCCTTGCTTGCTACTATGCTTATTTGTTTTGTACATTGTGTTCATTTCATTGGCCTGAGAAATTATGTATGAGTGTAGTGTAAAGATAAGAACTGCGTAATGCTAGACACTAAGGGTCATATTTTCAATTACCGGCGCATCCCTGCAAAGTAGCAGGGATGCGGCAGTAATTGTGTGCCATGCCACCACCACCCATTGGCCCAAAACGTCACAGAAGCCTTACGCATCTGTGCCGTAAAGGCGGCGCATTGCTGGAGTTGCGTGCCAACGATGGCGCTGCTCCAGCAATGCTCTGGGGTACCCTATCTCCCCAATGCTGCATCAAGCCGTACGTCGGCTTCAAGCGCGCAGGGTTTGACTCATGCATCATTGTCTTAAAAGTGACTGATTGACATCTTGTAGATTTCCCTCAGCCACTTTTAGGATTCGTCCCTGCGCAGGTACGCCCTCCCTTGCGCCGGAACGCCCCCTGATGGCGCAGGGCTTTACAACGTGATGCATCGCCCATAATTTCTTTTTTTTTTTATATATACGCCGCACCAACACCATGGCGAGTCTTTTGTTCTGCCGCAGCGTCACAAAAGTCACGCAACAATGGAGGAAAATGAGCCGCAAGGGACTTCTAAATCAGCCCCAACAGACTGAAGTCCACTCCTTCCTTTAGACACATGGCTATAAGAAGAAATAGTGGTGGTGGTGGGTGGATTGATAGTTTGAGTATTCACTGATCTGCAAGCAGGATGGACTTTGTCTGTCAATTCGCGTGCTGCGGACTGCTGCCTGCAGTGCCAGGCCTAGGCAAACCTCTTTAGTAGTCTGTTTATTGAGTTACACAGGAACTTTCTAAGTCAACGGTCCGCAAATCAGGCAATACGAATAACATAGTATACCACATGAGATAGATCCCGTGGAATAGTTGTCTATCTATTTGCTATTTCTCCAAAAAATGTTGTTATTGTTCTTTTGAAATGGTTGATTTGGTTGACAAATCTCATCCATGTTTTCTGGTCTTTCTTTCTTTCATGTTGTACATCAGCTCCCCCCAAGGGCAAGAGGACACAGGAGGAGGAGGGTGCTGTTCAGGATGCAGGCCAGGATCGGGCAGGCGAGGGCTCCTTTGCTGGCCCCAGTAAGTTTTAATTGTAATAAAGAGTACCTATTTTTTCCTAGCGTTCCTCATTCGATTTTTTCTAAATCGTCTTTGATCTTCTTGTAGACTGAATATAAATTCTTATCCTGGCTCTAATATGACTCCCTGTGGTATTACTAGATTATTCTTATTAGTCTGTCTGTGTAGCTAACTAAGATTGGACATTTGGCAATTCCATTGGACTCCCATTCTATTCAGCAATAGCTCTATGCACTGTCTCCTTACTGACTAGATAGTGTGGCAGAGTCATTCAGCTCCCGAAGTCACCGATTATTGATCCCCAATGATCTCTAGATTATCGTAGGCAGGACAAGAGAGTACGGAGTCACAGCACAGTCAAAAAGTGTCAGAGGCACTCATGCTTGCAAAAATTCCAAAACCTTTAGCTCATCCACTCTAGTCTGGAGGACCAAAAACCACAGAGTCTATTTAACCGCATGCGTGCGGGCGGAATTCCGCCCGTACGCTGGGAATCCGTAAAGTGCACTTTACATGACGAGCTGGGCTCGTCATGAGCGTGCGAGGAGGCTACCTCATGACGAGCCCAGCTCGTCATGAGCGTCAAAGGGGTTAAGTTTAAAAGCTTTATTAAAAGTAAACACATTTATTAAAATCTACTTTGTCATAAAACTATTTAACTGAAAACGGAAAAGTGGTTAGTGCTGACGATTAATTGGACACATTTCTTGTGGTCGAGCCGAGCTCTCACCTGGTTTGAACTTGATCCTGGTCGTGTTCTTAGGAGTCAAGCTTCTGTCTGTTAGGAGAAAAAGTGGTGCGTGTTAAAAATAAAAAGCAAGCATTCATCAGTTGTGCATAAAAGTGCAGCAAGACAACAGCCTTCCCTGGAAAAAGGGACATTTTTACTTTGGAGTAGACAGTCACAAATTATTACATTGTATTCTGTTTTTTTAACATTTCTCCTAGACCAAATATTATATAGTAGTGAGTGGTGTATTATAACATTCTTAAATGTACTTTGTAGGTGTAACATCTGGTGACGGGGCCAGCGCGGAGGTGGCTGTGTTGGGCGAGGACTCGGAGGACTCTGGGGAGGAGGCGGTGCAAGAGTCGGCGGACGGTCCTGTGGGGGTTCAAACGGTGGTGGCGGAAACAGGTAAGCTATATATTCCTTACTTATTGAGATTGAAGACTGCATAGTGTGCTTTCTGCACGGGTGTATTACAAATCAACCAGGTAGTAGCCTCCTCGAAATGTACTTCGACTTAGCTGTGAAGTTTTTGGTGAGAAGAATCCCAATAAGTTCTTAGACGAACGTGATGGATGGGATGAACGAAAAGCGAAAGAAGGGTGTAAGTAAGTGGGACGCGAAATTGTATGATGGCTGGCAAAGAAGAACGATATGTGTTTACTTGGCCCCCGAGGTGGCTGGGAAGGGAAGAATATGGTATGGTGCATGGCTGGGTCAATGATGAAGCAAGGATGGGTGGAAGGACAGCAGCCTGGGTGGGTGAAACAGAAACTGTATGTGTGCGTATACTTTGACTGAATGGATGCCTGGAGCATGGTATTCTCTGACTCTTAGATAGCACATGTGTATCTAGAGAGAGTAGATGGTCGCTGGATGAACTAAGTGTTACCTTGAAGAGCATGTACCACCGCACCCGCACGTCCGTTCCAGTGCAGGGAAGGCAAGGAAAAGAAATTGTAAATGTGTCCAATACTACCATGAATAGTAGCAGTACTTTGTATTGCGTCTGCAATTACAGCATATATCTGGTTATTACGGTGGACACTCCGTACCTCTCTTAATAACTTTACTTTACTTGTAGTACGTCATTCATGTGTGGGTGTATCACTGTTCACTCAATATTAAGCAAAGCACCTAAAGTCATTCCATATGTCATCAAATACGTCCCATGTGAAGTGATAGATAATCAAATTAGTTAGCTTCTTCATTTTCCTTTTCTAGTACTCATTTGCACTGTAGGGTGAAAGGTAAATTAATTAAGCAGTAGCCCTTGTAACAGAGTATTCTCAGTGCCACCCGTAATAGAAAAGTAATAGCTTCACCACCTGCATGTACTGGACCGGTACAGTAACGCAAGTCTGTCTCACTCATCATGGTGTGCAACTTTTTTTCTCGGGTGCAAGTTCACTGTGCTGTCCATGTCATTCTGCCGGCTTGCATAAGATAACGTACCAATTTTCCTAAACAAGAGAGAAGAAGAAGAATAAGACTGGTGTACTGTCATAGTCGACTGTAATGGAAGTCCATAGTGGTCGTAGAATTTGTTCATTAAACTACCACTAATGTTAGAGCAAGGATGCAGAAGTGGGAGGTTACATAGATACTGTCCTCAATATTTATGTACTGTGCTTTCAATTTGCTACCTGTGACCCAACTTTCAGCTCAATCACTTTGTGTTATTAATGCTAAGGAGCATTGGTTACAGACTATGTCTTTCTTTCTTCATATAGTTGCTCCTTCCAAATCAACAACACGGAGGGAGCAGGCTAGAATGGCCCGGCAACGGAGGCTGGATGCCACTGTCGCCGAATATCGGCGGCTGGTGGCCCTGGAGGAGGAGGAGGACACGCAGTCGAGCGGTGAAACAACAACAACCTCGACTGGGACCGCTGCATCCTCCTCCGTGACCCCACGGGACGCCAGCATGCGCAGTGCTCCAGCGGGACCGAGCCGGGCTAACAAAGCCAACCGCCACCGCCAAGCAACAGAAAGACCAGCTACCCCCCACAGGAGCTGCAAGGAACGCCAACGCCGCCTACGAGTCCGAATGTCCAACCTGGAGCAGGAGGTCCAGAAGTATAAGAACTTGGTGAAGGGCCTCCGCTCCGAGCTTGCCACCCTCCGCAAGGAGTATGATGCCCATGCCGCAAAATGCACCAGCACCCTCCAGTAGTGGAGTGTCCCTTGCCCTTTTTTTATAGACTTTTGGGGGGTGGGATTTGGGAGTTGGGATCCTTTTGGGACGTTTCAAAGACAATCGTTGGGGTTAGGGTGGGTCTTGAGGGAGATTATTTTGTTAGGGCTACATAAATATACATTTTTAAACTTTATCTGACCATACCTGTTTTTTACTGCTTTTCAGTCTGGTGGGTGGGGGACGGGGGTGTAACAGTAACTTTGTTTTCCTGAACAGTCGTAGGACTTTAGTAGTACAACCGTCAATCTCTTGTCTACTCCGAAATAATACTCCATTATACTACCTCCCACCAAACGCTTATCTTACCTGTAATTTGTGTTAGAAATTAGGGCTAGGCCCAGGGCTGGCTCCACGTGAAATGGGGATTAACGTTGTCAATCCTGGGCGGGTGACATTTCCTCATTGCGGTGGTACTAGTGGTGTGACACAGTGGCAGTTGCATGCCTATGGAAAAAAAGAAAACGAAACCTTGTTTGTCCTTACTGTAGCATTACAACGGTTACGGTACGATCGAGAATATAGCAGGTGACAGTACACTAGAACAGTGCCATAATGTAGCCTAACAAATGGTAAAGTATTTGCTTGCAAGTATAACTAGTACTTGCGTTGAATTTATTTGACATTGGCTACTACTACTAGAAGATATATTACTGAAGCTGAGTAAGTCTAGAAGATATCCTCGTATTCCTTCACCAGCCTGTTGCTATGACCTTATCCTCCCCAGCAAGTGTGTGGAATTATTGATGTCATTTTAGTCAGACATCAAGCAAAACAACACAGCCCGGGGGAAGAGGGTTAGGGTTTGTAAAATGGATGGGAATGGGGGTTTCTTTTTGGGTAGGTTTTGTTGAGAGAAGAAAAAAAAAGCAGAGCATGGACAAACAATAATTGAAGATAAAGACAATCTTTGGTTACAAACTAAAGCTAAGCACATGCAGTCACACTCATAGAATAAAACAATGGATACTGTATCTGTATTGCGTATGTTGTTGGAGTTGTCCTGTTGAATTTGGTAAGTAAGTTGCATGCAGCAAACAATTCCTCTTATTGGCGGCACTCCTCCATTCCAGCTGACGCTTCGTCCATCAATGTTGGTGACCACTGACAGAAGACACCCTGTCCACTGCCTGCCTGGCGGATGTTGACTGAAACCCGGCCTGTAATTATTGAACGGAAAACAGGAAGTGCTATTACAATACCACTGATAAATAAATAAAAGGTATGTACGCTGTGTGGTTCAAAAAGTGACACTTTGATTTCCCTAATAGACAGTACAATATTTTTGAAATTGCGTGCTCTGTCTGAGTCACCTTTTTAAGGATAAATAAGTATGGCCAAAATATTATAGCGGATCTTTCCCCTCAAGGTAGGTGTACTGTAAACTGTGTTTTAGAACAAAATTTGACCTTCCCAGCAATGCTCCCACCAAGACCCTTACTAAAGCCAGTCGCAAAAATGTAGAAGAACCCCAATCAGATCTCCAAAAACGATGCCTAGCAGAAAAATGGTTACAAAACGTACTTTGAAAGTAACAGTAGGCCCAAATACAGACCGTGGATTGTATTCAAACCACTTGCAAGCAAGCAAAAGTATCCATAGCCAGCATCGCTCCAACAGTGCTCTACAACACCAGAACTGCGTTGCAATAGAACCCCCCGAAACACATGCAATCCTGCTGCTAGGGCTAACCCTAACGAACCCTAACTTACAAAAAGTGCCAAAACTGGTGTTTCCTTATGGATTTTGTCCAAAACACTTCTATCCGGTATTAGACCTTCCCAGGAATGCCCCAGGCAAGACCCGCCAACCCACCCGAAAAAAACCACCCGACAACACCCCCAAACAGCGAAAAAGCTAAATCTCATACTTACAATATCTCTCGGCCTTCGGTCCAAACGCGGCGCTGTGCAGCTAGGTCATCATCATCAATCATCATAACTCCTGTTTTTCCACCACGGATTTCCTGAAAAGCAAATGCAATCAAGATTAGATTGTCGCAGCAGTGCTTCGACAGAGACCCCGGCCGCAACCCACCCACGAACAGCAGGAAGCCCCCCAAAACGCTACATTGAGCAAGATGACAGAAGAAATAGCAAAAAAAAGGCTGTTCCTTAAGGATTTTGTCCAAAACACTTCTATCCGGTATTAGACCTTCCCAGGAATGCCCCAGGCAAGACCCGCCAACCCACCCGGAAAAAACCACCCTGACAACACCCCCAAACAGCGAAAAAGCTAAATCTCATACTTACAATATCTCTCCGCCTTTGGTCCAAACGCGGCGCTGTGCAGCTAGGTCATCATCATCATTCATCATAACTCCTGTTTTCCACCACGGATTTCCTGAAAAGCAAATGCAATCAAGATTAGATTGTCGCAGCAGTGCTTCGACAGAGACCCCGGCCGCAACCCACCCACGAACAGCAGGAAGCCCCCCAAAACGCTACATTGAGCAAGATGACAGAAGAAATAGCAAAAAAAAGGCTGTTCCTTAAGGATTTTGTCCAAAACACTTCTATCCGGTATTAGACCTTCCCAGGAATGCCCAGGCAAGACCCGCCAACCCACCCGGAAAAAACCACCCTGACAACACCCCCAAACAGCGAAAAAGCTAAATCTCATACTTACAATATCTCTCCGCCTTCGGTCCAAACGCGGCGCTGTGCAGCTAGGTCATCATCATCAATCATCATAACTCCTGTTTTCCACCACGGATTTCCTGAAAAGCAAATGCAATCAAGATTAGATTGTCGCAGCAGTGCTTCGACAGAGACCCCGGCCGCAACCCACCCACAAACAGCAGGAAGCCCCCCAAAACGCTACATTGAGCAAGATGACAGAAGAAATAGCAAAAAAAAGGCTGTTCCTTAAGGATTTTGTCCAAAACACTTCTATCCGGTATTAGACCTTCCCAGGAATGCCCCAGGCAAGACCCGCCAACCCACCCGGAAAAAACCACCCGACAACACCCCCAAACAGCGAAAAAGCTAAATCTCATACTTACAATATCTCTCGGCCTTCGGTCCAAACGCGCCGCTGTGCAGCTAGGTCATCATCATCAATGATCATAACTCCTGTTTTCCACCACGGATTTCCTGAAAAGCAAATGCAATCAAGATTAGACTGTCGCAGCAGTGCTCCCAGACACCAAATATCACCCACAAACACCCGGAACCCCGCCAAAGAGCACCCCAAAGGCAAGCAAGTCAGCAAAAACGGCAAGAAATTTCCACCTCATATTTGGTCCAAAACACTTTTGTCCATTATTAGAGCTTCACAGCAATGGGCCCAAATCCGTCAACTCACCCGCAAAGAAGTACAACACCCCCACAAGTGCTGAGTCTTTCTTCATTGGGCGTAATCCAGCACTCTGCTTTGAGGGAAATCGCAGTCTGGAGGAGGAGGATAGAGGAGCATGTTCTTCAGAACTTGTGAACCTGAGGAATGTAGACTGCGGCACCTTCAAATCAATAAGCAAACAAGTGAAGACAGTTCTGATGATGGTCTTGTTTTTGGGATTAGGTGATTAAAGTTTGAATTAAATTAACTGTGCAAAACAAAGAAAGAGAGACACACAGCACACAGGAATAAAAGTGAATAAGGACGAAAAAGAAAGTTCTTGATTGATTGTCTCATTTTCAGGGCTCGGTGTCAGGGAATAAGAACAAGATTTCGTCATCATACTCTGCGAATTCAGGCAGGATGAGGTCAGTGCCACCGAACAGAGAACAAATCCCCTCATCTACGTTGCCGTCCTCCTCGTCTTCATGCGGCGTGCTTTCTCGTACTTTGTAATCTGGTGGTATGAGGTGCTGATTCATCTTGATCATTGTCAGCCGCTCCACATTTTTGGGCGAGAGGCGGCTCCGTTTGGTAGTTACAATGCCACCAGCAGCACTGAAAACACGTTCAGAAGACACACTAGCGAGTGGGCAAGACAAATAGTTTATAGCCAGGTTGGAGAGCTGTGGCCACAATTGTTTTTTGCCATGCCAATACTGCAATGGCTCATCATTAAGAAAGACCTCTGTTGAGTCATTCATATAGTCCTGCACCATCGACTCAAGGTCATCAACGGTTCCTCCACTTTGCTTACTTTTTGCTGTGCCTTTGACATTTTTTCGAGAACCATACCCAAGCAAACTTAGCCAATCCTCCTCAGCAGCCACTGTTAGTGTTGTGTGTGGTGCAGAAGATGATCCAGTTGCCGGTGTCTTTAACGGCTGAGAGGTCACTTGTGCCCCAGCCACAGGTGCAGAAGTGGATTCTTGTGACTGGGGATGGCCTGCTGATGCTGCTTCTCCTTCAATAACCTGCCGTTCTTTTTCAAACCTCTTGGCTGACAAGGCTAACCAATGTTTGTACTTTTGAACATCTGCATCAGCAAAAGGAAAGAATGCTTCGCCTGCCAGCGCCTTTTTGTAGCGTGGATCCAGAATAGTAGCACAAATGTAATGCTGTTCTGACTTGATTTTTTGAAGACGTTCATCACCACGTAGGCGCTCTAATAATTTCTCAGACAAAATAAAATGGTCTTTTTTTTTCATCTTTTTCAAACTCAGAAGACACCGCCATCAGTTGGTGCTCCAGCATGCACAACAATGGGATAGCTTTTCCCAAATTACAGTCCTCCTGGCTGACTGCACGCGTGAAGAACTCAAAAGGATGAAGCATGTCTGTCAGGCTTTTAACTATGTCCCATTGCGCCGCACCCAACCGCATGTCCTCCTTCTGAGATGTACCCTCTGTGAAGAAATAGTGATCGAGTACCGTATACTGCTCATACAGACGCTCAAGCATGTAGAAGGTTGAGTTCCAACGTGTTGCCACCTCCTGGATGAGTGCTTTCACTGGCATTTGACGTTCAAGTAGCAGTCTCCTCAGATGCTTCCGGGCCTTAAAAGAATGGCTGAAATGGTTGCACATTTTGCGGCAGGTGGCCATTACCTCGAACGCTGGACTGTGTTTATCACTCAAGAATGTTTGAACTACCAGGTTGATACAGTGCGCCAAACACGGCACTCTAAAATAGTCACCCTGCCACATGGCCTTAACTACATTGGCACCATTATCCGTGGAAACATAACCAATCTTGCGTTTTTGGGGGGATAGCATTTTCAAGACCTTTTTGTCAAACTCTTCCAAAAGGTTTTCTGCTGTGTGACTTTTCTCCAAGCCAAACATGGCTAGTGTTGCATGTTTCCGAGCAGCTTTGAAAACTTTGTCCGGGTCAACACCTGCGTTTAGCTTTGCTTTAACACCTGAAAAAGAGACCCAGTGTGCAGTGATGCACATGTAATCAGCGCCTGCGCCACTGGTCCACATGTCTGTTGTCAGATGTATTGTGTGAACAGCACTCTTCTGCAAAGCTGCCCCAATCGCCTCCAGCACATCTTCATGTAGTGCTGGAACCGCAACTCTGGCAAAATAGAACCGGCTAGGAACCTTCCATTTAGGGCAGAGCGTTGCCACTAATTCTAGAAAACCTTCCGCTTCTACAAAAGAAAAAGGGAGAAGGTCCACAGCTAGCATTTTAGCCAGCTTAGTGTTATACAGACGCGTCAGTGGGTGGTTGCGTTCATATGGCACGTCTGAAGTAAGCATTGTTCTAATGTTGCCCTGGACCAAGCATTTACGGGCTGATAATGACTTCGTTGACCCAATTTTGCTCGCTGGTGAACTTTTGTGCGTTGGTGTCTCACTCGCTCCAACACTCTTAGTGTGCCTCACATTGGGTGTGCTGCTGACAATGGGGTACTGGGTGTAAGGGAAGTGTTTGACACGTCTTCTTCCTCCTCGTCATCATCAGATGAAACATCAACGTTTCCTTGAATTTGGCCTTTCTTGATCGCATCTAGGTGCGCAAACCATTTGACAGTGTGCTGTCTCCTAAGATGACCTCTCTGGCCTCCGGTACCATAGTTGGTACCTGGCTTACCACGACTAACTGCAACCTTACAAAGGGTACAAATGGCAAACTTTGGATTTTTTTGACAAACAGTAAAGAAGTCCCAAACTGGGGACTTGAAGTGTCTGTGGGACCTGGAGGAGGCGGCGATACTGGTGGTGGTGGTCATGAAGCTAATGCCAGATGAAGTGGAGGATCTGGATTGCCCAACTTTTGTACGTTTTGCACTTTCACCGCCACTAATTAAGGTCGAGGTTGACGGAGGTCTCTTCTTGCCAGAAAGAAATATGGAAGCGGGACGAGTTGGTGTACTACTTAACTCCAATGATTGTGGTATTTCCACTGCCTCCTCATCGACAACATCATCATCATCATCACGCTCAGCAGCTCTTCGGGCTAGGGTCAAAATGTCTGTTTGCTGCATGCCCGCTGGGGCTGCAGTGACCTTTATGATGACTGGGTCGTCGTTGGCAGAGTCTTCATCAGCAGCAGTATCCGCCACTTCTTGTTGAGCCTCATCACACTCCATAACTCTGAGACTTTGGACGAGCTTCCTTTTACGCTTAACTACCTTTGTTGGATCATGGTGTGCCTCACTCTCAGACTTCTGTGGTGCTGGTTCCCAAGTTTGATCCGTATCATCAGAAGGAGGTGTGCTTGAAGAAGATGTAGACACCACCCTTGATCTCTTCCTTGCTAGGGGTGTGGAAGACAATGAAGGATCATCAGGAGGAGTGGCTTCCTCAAATGATACCTCGCCTTGATTGTCGATTTCCTGATGTGCCCCTACTTCGGGAGGAACAACTATTGTGGGCACTTGTGACCCTCCATGCACCTCTGCTTGCGCATCTCCTTGTGCTGCCTCTCCTTCCAAATGTACTTGGGCTTGTACTTGCACATGTGATTGTTGTTGCGGCTGTGGTTGTTCAACACTCGTCAGATGAGCTACAACAACCTGTGTTGATTGAGGGACATTGCTGCTGCTTTCTTGCGATGAGCCAACATCACTGGTCGATGGTGATTGAAGAACTATACTGGCTGCCTCTGCAGCACTCAAGGGCTTGGACTGAAGTTGGCGTGGTGGTGGTGGTGGCACTGAGCCCAATGGAGCGGGGGTGCTGCTGCCAGCTTGGTCCCCAGCAGATCCCGCTGCTGCTGCAGGCATACTTTTTTTTTTACTCCCAAAAAAAGGGGCGGGCGGCACACCAGTGTCCTTGGTAACTTGCTTCTTCTGCTCCTTACTGGCACCTTTCTTGCTAGAGGAGCTACGGGTTACTTTTTTTGGGGCCATCTTCTTCAGAGCAGGTCAGCAGGCAGCAGTTGCACGAGTTGCAGAGGGTTCTGTGTTCAGACGTGACGTCGCGTGACGTTATGCTGCACACACACACCGCTGCAGGACTTCTTCCTGGCACTGGTGGTTCTCTTGAGTCTTCTTGTGCACCTAAAAGCAATGGAAGACAGAGGAACATCAGTTCAATTATACACCCCAAAAAATCGACAAAACACAGAAAAATGAGCACAATCCCATGCCATCCATGATGTTTACATTGAAGACACCCCACAGAAAGACTAGGGACATGCAAGTATGCAACACTCACTACCCCTGGGCATAATGGATGAAAAGTAGGCAAAATAAGTGCAGGCCTCAGACACTGCCTCTCCTCAAAATGGCCCCTTACACCCCAAGCACATGTTGCCTGTACCAGCCAGCACTCAAGATGGCCACCACCACCACCCACATGGCCAGTCCACATCAACAGTACACCCCCAAAAAACAGAAAAACAGCCAGAAATCACCACAATCCAATGCCATCCATGATGTTTACATTAAAGAGAGTGAGACCAGACCACACCACAGGCACACTCAGTCCATGCACCACCACCCCTGGGCAAAAGGCCACACCAGCAGCCCCCAAAAAACGACAAAAAACAATAAAATAAGCACAATCCCAGCCCATCCATGGCCTCAATTATGTTTAAATTCAAGAAGACACCCCACAGAAAGACTAGGCCCATGCAACACTCACCACCCCTGGGCAAAGGGCCCTACCAGCAGGCCCAAAAAAACGACAAAAAACAATAAAATAAGCACAATCCCAGCCCATCCATGGCCTCAATTATGTTTAAATTCAAGAAGACACCCCACAGAAAGACTAGGCCCATGCAACACTCACCACCCCTGGGCAAAGGGCCCCACCAGCAGGCCCAAAAAAACGACAAAAAACAATCAAATCAGCACAATCCCAGCCCATCCATGGCCTCAATGGTGTTTAAATTCAAGAAGACACCCCTCAGAAACACTAGGCCCATGCAACACTCACTACCCCTGGGCATAATGGATGAAAAGTATGCAAAGTAAGTGCAGGCCTCAGACACTGCCTCTCCTCAAAATGGCCCCTTACACCCCAAGCACATGTTGCCTGTACCAGCCAGCACTCAAGATGGCCACCACCACCACCCACATGGCCAGTCCACATCAACAGTACACCCCCAAAAAACAGAAAAACAGCCAGAAATCACCACAATCCAATGCCATCCATGATGTTTACATTAAAGAGAGTGAGACCACACCACAGGCACACTCAGTCCATGCACCACCACCCCTGGGCAAAAGGCCACACCAGCAGCCCCCAAAAAACGACAAAAAACAATAAAATAAGCACAATCCCAGCCCATCCATGGCCTCAATTATGTTTAAATTCAAGAAGACACCCCACAGAAAGACTAGGCCCATGCAACACTCACCACCCCTGGGCAAAGGGCCCCACCAGCAGGCCCAAAAAAACGACAAAAAACAATCAAATCAGCACAATCCCAGCCCATCCATGGCCTCAATGGTGTTTAAATTCAAGAAGACACCCCTCAGAAACACTAGGCCCATGCAACACTCACTACCCCTGGGCATAATGGATGAAAAGTAGGCAAAATAAGTGCAGGACTCAGACACTGCCTCTCCTCAAAATGGCCCCTTACACCCCAAGCACATGTTGCCTGTACCAGCCAGCACTCAAGATGGCCACCACCACCACCCACATGGCCAGTCCACATCAACAGTACACCCCCAAAAAACAGAAAAACAGCCAGAAATCACCACAATCCAATGCCATCCATGATGTTTACATTAAAGAGAGTGAGACCACACCACAGGCACACTCAGTCCATGCACCACCACCCCTGGGCAAAAGGCCACACCAGCAGCCCCCAAAAAAAGACAAAAAACAATAAAATAAGCACAATCCCAGCCCATCCATGGCCTCAATTATGTTTAAATTCAAGAAGACACCCCACAGAAAGACTAGGCCCATGCAACACTCACCACCCCTGGGCAAAGGGCCCCACCAGCAGGCCCAAAAAAACGACAAAAATCAGCACAATCCCAGCCCATCCATGGCCTCAATGGTGTTTAAATTCAACAAAACAGTTGTATCATGCACCCCTAACCAACCCTGGTCCTACTGGATACTGTGGCTACCCACAATATAATTTATTTAATGTTCTGAAAAAGTTCCAAAATTTTACTTGCAGCAACTGTAATGCCCCAAACAAACTTACTTGTGAAAGTTGATTTCTAATCCAAAAGTGATCCAAAGACAGTCAAAAAGGCCTCAAATCCAAATATCCAGCAGCACCCACAAAAAGTAATCCTTCCAGCTCCAGATCCAAATGAAAGTGACCAGGAGATGGACAAAGCACTGGGAGGAGCCTGCTGGACAGGAACAGGAAGTTGGAGACTGTGGGGCACTTCCTTCCTCCCCCCCCCCAAAAATGGACTCCTTGCAAAGAAAAGGCCATGCAAATGTCAACCTGAGGAGTGATTCTGATAAAAATCATAATTTTCTGAAGGTTTATCCTGTTTGCTGGTGATTTTTTTGTGCAGAATTGCAAAAGCTCTATTTTGCGAGTGCGAGATTGTTCCTTTCCGCCGCAACTACGTGTTCGCAATTGCGAACTCTCGCGAGGTGTGCTGTGCAAGGTGGCAAGCCGCGATTACGTATTCGCGGGCGCCAAACTCCCGCGGGATCAAGCAGCAAGATCCAAAATGGCGCGGCACTCGCAAAGAAAAACAACTCGGCAAACGCTAAATGACGGAAAGTGAACGCCGTGCACCACGCCGCGCGCCGCAACCAAGCAAAAAATCCGCCGCGAGCGGATTCACGGATTTTCGACAAATTCGCGAGAGTTCGCGGATTGCGAATTTGCCGAAAATCCGAAAAATCCGCGATCGGAGCGGATTTTACGCCCATGCTTAGTTTTCAGCAATCTTGTTATTAATTTGGGTAAGCTTGCCCTTCTAAATTGTCATCACGATCGTGGTCTTAAGGTTGCTCTCGCTATTTTTATCCGGACAAGAAGGGTGTCTGCTATTCTCTTTGCTGAGTTTATGATAAGGATGAGTAGATCCATGTAATATTTCCAAGACACCAGGGACCGTTATTTTTTCAATACTGCGTAATTCAAAAAGAGACGGGGAAAGTTGTTGACTATGAGACCATTGGGGGCTATATTGTCCCACAAGTACTCTGTCATCATTGCGCCGTGCAAGGTAATTTTTTTAAGTCAAATCTTTTTTTATTTCACTCCGGAACAGGGAGCAGCAATAGGGTGACTGGTACACAGCGTTAAGCCTACAACCTATTCAGAGCCGGCCGCGTTATGGCATAAAAAAAATGAAGTAACATTGACAGTGGTCGTACGCAATATTCTTGTACACAGCGTTTCGTCTACAACCCATCAGGGTCGGTCGCGTTATAGTTATCCAACGGACGCTGTGCAGTCACCGCCTAAGATGACCCGGTCCCATAGACCAAGTGTAACCATGAAACCAAAAAGGTTAGAACTAGAAGATCAAGGAGGTCTAAACTTCAATAGAATGGCAGCAAAGATGACAGCAGATCAGAAAGGACAGTAGGAATAAGCAAAGAGTGAAAACAAGGAAGAAAAAGGTCTGAGAGTGCAGCGAAGAGGACAGAGGGGGGGAGAGGGGAGGACATCGTGCCGGCCAACTGGACAGCTTGTAGCATCAACATTGTTCGAGGCCTCAAACACCGGGGCTTTACACCAGTAGCCTACCCGGTTCAGGGGGTGCCACTGCATCTTCCACTAGCCGCAGCGCCGGAGCTTGGGGGGCATGTGGTGCGCGTGCTCTACTGCGCATAAATACTTCAGCAGAGGCTGCCACACCGCTTTAAAACGTGCGTCTCGAGCCTGCAATCGAGCTGTGAGAAGTTCCATTGTCATGACATGCCAGAGTCGCACAAACCACGCAGCAATGGGAGGCGCTTCCGTCTTTTTCCAATATAGAGCAATGAGCTGCCTAGCGGCTCCCAGCATTTGAAGCGCCAGCGCCCAATCGCTTCGGGTTAGGGCCTTTAGTCCAGCAGGTTTGACACCCAGCAGTAGCGTGCTAATGGCTTCAGGCAGAGGAAACCCCATTACCCCCTAATGTGGCTTAAGACCTCCTTCCAGAAGAGGGTCAGCGAAGAGCAGGTCCACCATATATGCAGAAAATTCCCAGTCGAAGACCGACACCTCCAACACTCAGGGGAAGAGGCCGGGAACATTTTATGCAACCGCTGCGGCGTGTAATACCACTGAGTCATCATTTTATATGCATTTTCCTGTTGTGGTATGCTACGGTATATTTTGGGTATATCACGTCACAGTCAGCACCACTGCACCGGAGTGATGTCTGCGCCCGAGAGGGAGTGCCAGCGTTGCTGATATGGATGAGAGGGCGGTGTGTGAGGGTGCTGTAGAATCTGATAAATTTTTGAGACCAGTCCCTTCGTTTCTGTAAAGGACCGAGCTAACCGCTCAAACGGGTGAAGGCGCATGTGGCCGCTTGGTATGTGTCATCTGCCAAAACCCAATGTTTCAGTTGAGCATATTGCATCCCGGCCTCGGGCGGCACTCGGAATTTCTCCCTGCAGTGGGCGAAGGTCTTGAGGGAGCCCCCATCAAACAGGTCCGTAAGTACTCTACAGTTGCCTTGAGGCCACTTGTGGAAAGCCCCAGTCCGATGAGCCGGGGGAAAGCTCGGATTCCCTTCAAAAGGGGTGTGCGGTGACGGGAAGGTCGTAAGGCCCCATCTTAGGTTTCCACGCCAGATCCCAGATGGTGCGTCCAGTCACGGCTCTGTCCATGTGCAGCCACCCCTTCTCGCTCTCGGTTACGCCCCATTCTACTATAAACCGAAGATGTGCAGCCCAGTAGTACTCTACCAGGTTAGGGCAGGCCAGACCCACCCGATCTCGAGGCGCCAACAAAAGAGCTTGGGAAAAGCGTGGCCTCCTCCCCCGAAATGAAGTTGGTCAGGTCTTGCTGTAGACCTCGTATGTTATGCAGCGGTATAGGAGTAGGGAGACACTGAAATAAATACAGAATTTTGGGCAAAATCGACATCTTGATTGCATTGATTCTGCCCAGCCAGGACAGCACGAGCGATTTCCACCGGCGCAGGTCTTCAAGGACCGATCGTCGACACTCCCTCCAGTTGGCTTGCATCCAGCCGTCCAGCGAGGGGGTCAATTGCAGGCCCAAATACCGGATGTGCTGGGCCGTCCATCTAAAAGGGGCTATCTGCTCTAGATGAGGGATTTCTGACTGCGAGATGGTGAGGCTGAGTGCCCAGGACTTATTGTGATTGATTTTCAAGACGGAAGCGCGTTCAAAAAGGCACAGCGCTGAATGTACTGCCGGCAAGGACTCACGGGGCTGTGTGAGTGTAAGGATGAGGTCGTCCGCAAAGAGCGCTACTTTGTTGTCTTGGCCGCCTAGATGGATGCCATGGATGTTAGGGTCCCGCCGTATCATATCCGCCAGGGGCTCTATTGCCAGGGCAAATAACAGGGGCAAGAGCTGGCAGCCCTGTCTGGTTCCCCTCCCAATGTTAATCGGCTCCGTGAGCTGTCCGTTAACTCGAATCCTGGCCCGCGGTGCAAGGTACGGAGCCATGATCCTAGAAATCATCTTCTGGCCGAATCCTACCTTGTGCAGTACACAGGAAGGACCAGTCCACCCGATCTAACGCCTTCTCCGCGTCCAGCGAGAGAAGGCAGGCTGGGATCTTCCAGTGGTGGGCCTTCCCCACCAGGTGTGCAACCCTGCACACGTTGTCCGCCCCCTGGCGGTCGTGGATGAAACCCACCTGATCAGGGTCTATCAAGCCCAGCATATGAGGACCCAATCGCTTCACTAGCAATTTGGTGTAAATTTTAAAGTCTGTGTTTAGTAAAGCAATTGGGCGGTACGACACGCACATCGCAGGATCTTTCCCAGGCTTCAAGATTAAGACAATTTCTGCTAGCCCCATGTCGGGGGACGGTCCCACCTCATCCGTAAAGGAGTTGAATAAACGTAAAAGGTAGGGTCCGAGCTGCACCTGGTACATGCGATAGAAGGATAGAGGAAGCCCATCAGCCCCGGTGTTTTCCCCAGGGGAAGCTCTCGGAGGGCGACGCTATCTCCTCCTGCATGATCGGCTCCTCTAATGTCTTTGCATGGTGGGGATGGGGATGTAGCATCATTCCCCCATACTGCCCCAGTACTTCTTCCACCAGCCCAGGAGGCGGTTTCTCCTCCGTATACAATGCCACATAGTAGTCCCTAAAGGCCCGACACTTATCCTTTGCTGCCGCGACTCTGGACCCATCCGGTAATTGAACATTCGCTATATGCGCCTTAGCGGCTCGGGCTCTCAGCCTCCTCGCCAGCAGCCTCCCCACCTTGTCCCCCCCTCAAAATACCAATGTTTTAGTGCCAGGAGGGATTTCTCCGCCCCATTTGCACGCATCATCCTGAGCTGCCCTCTAAGAATAGCTAACTGTCGTCTCGACCGCAGGGTAGAACAAACCTGATCCTGCATTTCCGCCTTCTTCAAGTCTCCCTTAAGCTTGTCTTCCAGCGCTTGCGCCTCGCGCGCCCTCGCGATCGAGAGGGATGTGATATGTCCCCGTATCGTAGCCTTGAAGGCATCCCAGACCACCGGGAAGAGCGTCTCAGGCAGGTCGTTACTCTCAAAGTAGGAGGCAATGGCCCCCCTAATGTCCTCAACATCCGCCGCATCCCGAAGAATACTCAGCGGGAGACACAATCTTTGTTCCCGGGTAGGACAAGCGGCCGGGTCCTGCAGGAGTAATTCAACGTGGGCGTGGTCAGAAAGAGAGATGTCGGACATAGTGACCCCTAGAGCATCGCGGAGGAGTTTACTAGAAACAAATAAATAATCTATGCGAGAGTAGGATCGATGAACATGCGAGTAGAACAAATACTCCCTCTTGTCGGGAGAGAAGTAACACCACCATCGAACAGCCCCAAGCCCACCAACTGCTTGCGCAGAGCCGTAGACATTGCCCCCGCTCCACTGAAGGAGCTCTCACTCCGGTCCATCTCTGGGCTCCATACCAAGTTAAGATCCCCTCCTACAATGAGTGACGAGCCTCCCTGCGGCACTTTCTCCCCTAGAAGGTCATGAAGGTAACGGTCTTGCGCCTGATTAGGGGCATAGATATTACACAGCGTGATGCAGCGACGGCCAACCTCCACGCCCACTCTAAGGAAGCGCCCATCACCACACCGGAAGGGCCTGTCGTCTCCCCGCCTGATGCCAGCCCTGCACAGGATCGCCACTCCTGCTGTCTTTGTGTCAGCTGCAGCCCAAAACTGAAGAGGGTACCTAGGGTGTGCCATGCGCGCAGTGTCAGCTTGAAAAAGGTGCGTCTCTTGTAGAAATATGATATCAGGGTTCTGCCGAATAAGATAATGCCATACCTGCTTACGCTTGTTCGGCGAGTTAAGGCCTTTCACGTTAACCGTCAGGACCTTCAAAGGGCTAGGTGTGTTCACTGCCATACTAGAATCGTGTCGTAGATCAGCCACATGTCCTCAACAGACATCCCACATACCCCATGCTCCCCATAGTCACGCATTCGCACAAACCCATCCCAAGCCATCAACCAGAGTCCCTTCCCTGCACTCCCCGGAAAAGAGAAAAGAGATGGAAGAAAGAATAGCAAGAAACGAGAGAAGTAGGAAAAGAGTAGAGAAATAAGGAGCAGCCAAAGAGGCCACTCATCAGTACACAACAACTGCGGCCAACAGGGCCTCACTACACCAAGCCGATATCCTTGATATGACGCAGAATGGGTTCCGGACAGGTCATAGCACGGAGACGGCTCTGCTGTATATGGTGGAGCATCTGCGCTCCGTGCTTGATGCGGGTCAAACGGCGGCGCTGGTGCTATTGGATCTGAGCGCCGCCTTTGACACCGTATCACACCCCATCCTTCTGCGTCGTCTAGAGGAGGCTGGTGTCACCGGCATCGCTCTCCAGTGGTTCCGGTCTTTTTTAGCCAATCGGACCTTTAGCGTGACCGTCCCACCGTATCAGTCCAAATACCATCCGTTGGATCTGGGGGTCCCCCAAGGCTCCTCGCTGAGTCCTACGTTGTTTAATCTATACGTAAGGCCGCTAGCTGAGGTTGTCCGGCAATGGGGTATGACAATGGTGTCATACGCCGATGATACCCAGCTAGCGGTCACGATCAGCGGGGATGCCGATGTGGATGCACCCAGATTCCAACAAGGACTGCGGGCGGTCGCTGGCTGGATGACGTCCAACTGTCTCCAGCTGAACGCCAGTGAGACCGAGGTCATGATTTTTGGCAAACGGCCGGAACTTTGGGGAGAGAGATGGTGGCCAGGGGATTTGGGTCTTACACCTACCCCAGTATCTGAGCTTAAAAACCTCGGGGTATGGTTGGATCCTTCCCTTACGTTTGCCTGTCATACCAAACGTACGGCGGCCTGCTGTTATGGCATTCTACGGGGGCTCCGTCCTGTGCTTAGGTTTTTTGATGCCGCCACCAGGCAACTCGTGATCCAAGCCACTGTCATCTCTAGGCTGGATTATGCGAACTCCCTGTTGGCAGGCCTGAACCAGGCAGAAATTGGACGTCTGCAGCGGATCCAGAACGCCGCAGCTAGATTGGTGGTAGGATTACCTAGATCGTGCCTCACTTCCAGTACCCTGCGCTCGCTGCACTGGCTTCCGGTTGCTCAGCGGATTCAGTTTAAGGTCCTCTGTGTTGCCTATAAAATACTCAAGGGGTCTCCGGCCATGATTCTTTCAAAACTTCTGGCTCATTATACTCCAGCGCGAGCATTAAGATCGGCTGATTTAGAACTGGCTGTTGTTCCGCGTTTTAAGCGCAGCAGAGCTGGTGGACGGTCCTTCCAAGTCCGTGCGGCGGTGCTTTGGAACTCCCTTCCCCCGGCGATTCGTGCCCTCAGGGACCTGCTTTCCTTTCGCCGTGCGGTGAAAACCTTCTTGTTCCCTTAGTTTTAATTTTCTGTGTGTGCTGTCTCGTTGTGTTGTGCTGCTACCTTGTCGTGGCGCCAGGACGCTCCTTTGCTGGAGCATCTGTGCGCCTAATAAAAACGCATAACATAACATAACATAACTACACTGTCCCCGTGACAGGGCATCCTGCACCCTCAGGTTTGGACGCGCTCTGGGATGTCACTCCCTGAGGGACAGACCAAGAGGGACGTGTGGCGATCCTAGAAATCTACCAACCCAGGAGCTCCCGCAATCGCCCCACCCCGCACATCGGGAGCCAGGGTACTGTCAGAGGGACCGCCGGGCTTAGGTGTGAGACCCCCCGTTTCCAGGAGGGGAGATGCAAACGTCCCATAGATCATGGTGTTGGGGAGCGCCCGTCGTGCTCTTCTTTATCCCCCTCGAGGGACCGAATATGGGCTATGATGTCCTGTTTGGCCTGGGAGGGTGACCGCTCAGCACTGGGAGACGTACGATGTTGCCAGCGCACTGTAGTCCATGAAGGTTCAGCCGGTTTCCTTTCCTGCCTATGAGGCTGAGGCGGGCTTCCCAGAGGGGTTGTCGACAGTCGGTTGAGTTGCGCCGCTTCCGTATATGTCCGTATGACTCTACGCTTGGATTCCCACTGAAATATGAGTGCAAACGGATGACCCCATTGGTATGCGACGCTCATATTGCGCAGTTTTTCGGTCACTGGCCGGAATGCTCACCTCCTCTTCAGGATGTTGGGCGCCAAATCTTGAAAGATCTGGATCTTATGTCCCTTGTATCGTAGGTCCAGTCTGTCCCGCGCAGCTTTCCAGATCGCCTCTTTTTCAGTAAAGAAATGGACCCTCGTCAGAATGTCCGGTAGAAGTCCTGGCCGACCCACCGGGCCAGACACACGATGCGCCCGATCTAAAGCCGGCGGAGAAGCGTTCTCGTCTCCCCAGATCTCGTGGAGAAGCTGTGTCACGTATCAGATGATGTCCTCTCCTTCTTCTCCAAGAGGAACCCCCCCGGATGCGGAGGTTGTTGCGGCGACTTCTGTTCTCCAAATCCTCCTGCTTCACTTGGAGCTCGATGTTCTGTTCCTCAAGGACCGCCAGACGCTGCCATAGGTGTTCCTGGTCTTCCATGCGCGTGTCCATCGTCCTTTCTAGCCCGTCTACACGGTCCCCGAGTTTCGTGACCTCCCTCCGCAGTTCCTTCACGCACATGTGCACCTCAGTCCGTAGAGATCCTATCTCCATATTCAGTTCCGGCATGAAAGTGGACATGAATGCCTGGGTGACCGGCGGGGACTATCCAGTGGGCCGCGATGAGCCTTCCCCGGCCGCCGTCGCCCCGGTCTTTCCACAGAATGCTACGACGGTATTGTCCTTGGGGGCTGCTGTCGACTCAGCTTTGTTCCCTGTATTGGAGCGTGTCATTGCCAGTTTCAGCCACTCCCAGCCAAGAGGCGCAATTGATCCCCACTATGTTTCAGAGGGTGGATTAGGGCACTGAGGGCTATTCAAAGGACCAAGCAAGGACCTGCATCCGCTCCTGAACCCCCCACTACACAACAACCCAACAGGTCCTCCCCTCCACCCGCGGAGCACAAGCCTGCGCGTCGGAATCACCAGTGCCACTTTCAAGAGCCCGGGGAGTGCAGGGCCGAATAAGAGACCCGGCCAGCCACCACACCATCAAAGGAGGCACCAGCAATGTCCCCTACAAAGGCGCCCAGGCAGCGGTCAAATTCCTCCTATAAAAAATGATATGACTGATCACTTGGTTTGTTTGATGGTTATCCACAATAAGTTGCCCTGGATTTTGTTGACCAGTCCGTGATTATACTGGGTTCTTCTCACACATATGACTCACACTCTGTTACTCTGTTTAGAGGCAATTATAGCACCCACTGACATAGTGTACTTCATGTCAGTGTGGCCAATTCATTTGGCTGTTAGACCTTACTAGTTCTGTTTTGTTTTTCATAGTACGTAGCTGGGGAAGTGAACTTGTAGTAGGTCTTAAAACTCTTTTCCCTTTGACCCCCATCTCCCTGTTTTGTGCAATATTTTAGTGCAGCTGTCTGGCTGCGGGTCATTTTAGAGACAAGACTATCTTATCTAGTCGTCCGAGTTATAGTTCTCCCGAACTGCAGATAGAAAAAGATTCAGTGGTTCTTTAGCAGCCCCCGTCCACGTAGGTAGCACCTTTTCTTGAGCATACAACTCTTGATCAAACATCATGGCAGAAATAAGTGGCTTAGCGTATGATGATTCTACGTATCAGTCCATTCTGGACAGCATGCCTAGCATGCTCGATATAACACCTATAACAACTAGTGTTCCGAGTGATGATTGGACTAAAGTCTTAGTATTGAAAAAATCATATTCTCGTACCTTAGTCCATGGGATAGCTATGGCTGAATATTTAAGGGCCAGCTGTGCACCTCCCAGCCTGATTGTTGCCAATGCACCATGCCTGTTCTTGCAGGACAAAGCCTTCCTCAAAGATTGGTCGTTGATAGCTTGGAGGTGTACCAGAGATTGGCTTATTTTGATTATCAGCACGGCGAAGAGAATAGCTGATACCATCTTAATAGAGATTCACGTCCTTGAAGTCTCAATAAAAGCAACTATCACACCTACATTATACAAAAGATAACATGATGAGTCAAATAAGAACATGACTGAATTTAAAAGACACCATCTTACAGACTAAACTCGACAAATTTAAAAAGGATTTGGCTAAGTTTAAACACGACAGAGTATATCCTTACACTAGTGAGAATTATACTCCCCCTATATTTAGGAATAATGGCAAACGGTTCGGGTCAAACTACTCTGGCTCCAGCTCAGACAGTAGCGACTCAGATAATACCCACGCACCACAATTCCAACAAAGGGGCCGTGGCCGAGGAAACAGAGGTTTCTCATATGGGAATTAGCCACAGAGTAATTTCCAACAATGGTGGCCACCTACCCCTTGGGGTCATCCATTACAACAACCCCAGTGTTATCCACCACCACCGGGAAATTTCCAAGGGTTTCCCAATTCTTTTAACACACAACCTTTTTTAGGGTTTGGCACATGCAGGACCAGGGGCAGGCGTCGGACTTCATAACAGCAACCAGGGTTCCAGTGGGCAGACCAAACCGGCCCCCATGCGGGGACCCGGAGTCAGACAGCCAAAAATCAGCAGAAAGCAGGGACATCGACAAATCCTGCCTCGTAGTGAATCTCTCCACCTAGATCTTAACCCAACTTGAAGATTCAGTATTGAATAAAGAGTTGGGTTTCGTGTTGACCAACAGAGGAGACCCTTTCACGCTTCAGTGTGAATTGAATCAATTCTATAGGAAATTGAAATTACATTATTTTTTCAAGAACAAATCAAAGGATCAAGAATCGGTTCATGAAGTGAACTCAGGGCTCAAATTGAAATCCAACTTTGTACCATCTGCACACACTGTACCCCCACAGATTTTGACTGTGAATGAACAAATTTCAAGATTATGGAAGACACCTGACAAATCCTTTCAAAACTTGTCAACACAAGAACAAAAGGCTTTAAAAAGCTTGTCGGATGACCAGCTAATAACAATCAAGCCTGCTGACAAAGGCGGTTCAATCGTTGTTTAAAACACCTCTGACTACCGTTTGGAATGTCTAAGACAACTAGAAGATAGGCGCGCATATTTGCCCCTACAGGAAGACCCCACTGATGATCTTATGAGACGTGTTAAGGTCTTGGTGGAAGAAGCCCTAGCTGAGGGATGGATCACTCCTAATGAGGGGTCCTTTCTAAAAACTGATTTTCCTGTTATGCCATATTTTTACCTTATTCCAAAGGTACACAAACCACAGGGGAGTCATCACCCTAAATCCCTACAGGATAACTTACCATACGGCCAGTTCCTCCGGGTCCGGAGGAATTGTTCCAGGGTAGATGATTTTAAGATTCATGCAAAGAACCTGTCCTCTCAATTATTGGATCGACAATATCCGCTACCTTTGATTAAACGTTCTCTCAAGCGTGCAATTAATAACAATCGAGAGGCACTTTTAGAACCACCTGTAGCAAAAACTCCCACTGACAGACTAGCTCTGGTCAGCACTTTCAACACAAGGAGTAACACACTACAGAAAATCATTAGGAAACTTTGGCGCATCCTGAATCATGGCAACGAGAAAATTGCATTACCCTTATTTGCCTTTAAGAGATCAAATAGTATTCGGGACCGCATTGTGCATACGCGCCCGAAAGAGACACCCGAAGAGATTGCTTGGTACTTTGTGGGATTTACCACCTGTAGTTGGGCACCACCCATGCGGCAATTGCTCCGTATGTCCCCAAACTAGACACTCCACGGAGATCAATATAGGCACAGACAGACCATGGTCACAAACTCACTTTAGCAATTGCAATAGTGAGAATCTCATATATCTGCTGACCTGTCCTTGCTCCTATCAATATGTGGGAATGACCACCCGCAAGGTGCGGATACGTATGCTCAAACATAAGAGTTCCATTCGCTGTAGTAAAGCCATAACACGCCTTACTAGACATTTTCTTGAGAATCATCACGGTGAATTCGATTTTCACTGGACGGTGTTAGAGAAGCATTTTATACCATCCCATGTGAGCAACGTCTCCAGATACCTCTTTTTGAGGGAACAAAAATGGATTTGTAAACTTTCCTCTGACATAACAGGGCTTAATGACCAGATATCTTGGAATCCCTTGTAGACATCTTATTGGAAAGTTCTGTTAACAATTTTTGTTGGAGGCTACTTTAAGGGACACTGTTTTATAACTCTGCACTAGGTACACTTAGAGCACAAGACTCCATCTCACTACCATTTGAAACTATGGGAGCCTCTGTAACAAACCATCTGTCTACTCCATAATTCTGCAACTATTGGTGTCTCTCTTCACTGTGTACTTTTAGAACACTAGACTCCATTTTTCTACCATTTGAAACCATGGGAGCCTTCTGTAATCAGCCATCTGTCTAAATTTAAATTTAATATTTGAATTTGGACTTCACGATTGATCAGGGCACATATGACCCGGGGTGATGCTTAGATATAGATGATATCACACTGTTTAAGACTACCAAAATGGCCGCCAACTAGCCCTTTTATAGTTTTACATCTTAAATTCATACCAATGTGGTTCACCTACAATAATGCATAGCTTATAACCAAATACCGGCTTAGGCTAGTCACCACCCCTTGATTAATTAGGGTCCGATTGAATTGAGCATTGCAGTTCGGTGGCTTAGTTTCGGATGTTTAAATATTATCACATAAACAACTTGTTTTAATTCTAAACCACACAATGAGTTGCATGCTCACTGTCATGTCAGCTCTCTGAGTCATTATATATGTCATTACAGTCCTTATAACAACATTAAACACATAAAAACAAGAATGCCGTCGGAACTACAAACATGGCCGCAGTGACGTCATGTTGTAGTTCCGCGGAATGATCCATACGCCCGGATCTTGTTTTGAGAACACGTCACGGCGCTGCCCTCATCCACGGTTATTCCATCACTTAAACTAAGGAGCAACATAGTATGGACATCTCCAGACCGAGGAGGCACTTTATGTAATTGTAAATAGAGTGCTTTACTAAATTTGTTGTCAAAAGGGTACACAATCGCAAAATAGTCCCCTTCGTGCTTTCGCATTTAGACGCTCAGCTTTCGTCACACTAACGCCTCCCCCAAGCCTCAGGACAGGTTTGTGGCACCGATGGACAGGTGAGATAGGACGCACTATGCCTATTCTAGGGCTTTACAGTGATAAGTGTCCCCTTTTTGCTTTTTAGCTTCTCTGCTTTTCAACTTGCTACTAGGCTAGATCAGGCTTGATTTATCATAACAAGAACAATATTAACAGCTTAATTTGACCAATTTTGAGTGTGATAACACAGATATCACGTTTTTGTATGCTTCTGAAGAAATTATATGGGTGTTTTTTCATGCCTGTATAAGTGGTAGTGACCAGCGTCTGGGGGTCGTTTGTGCCATTGAAAAAGTTGTGGAACAGTGGATATATTGAGCAGGATAGAGAGGCATTGTTAGACTCTACAGATAGAATGGAGCTTTGATGCATTCCCCTGTTTACATACCTTTTGTTCCACAGCGCGGGGCCTCGTATACCTGAGCACGGTCCAGGTGAGGTGAGGTCCAGTCCCCTGTCACTTTGGGTGAGCAATTAATTTCAAATACCTTACCACTTATGTATGAGATGTTGTGAGCATATGTGTTTGTGAAGCGGTGACAGCTCAGTATCTATATGAGTAATAGTTATGTATTCCCCCCTAGATCACGCTGAGTATCCTTGTGACCAGGAGGATGTGTACATAAATGTAGGTACAGGTTGTATCGTTCCTACTTCCACTTGTTTTCTATTCTCACTGATTAATTTGGAGTGAAATTTTTGATTTATTTCTCACATATTTGTTACAGTAGCAACACCTAAGAGCAGTGGCCCTGATGAAAGCCAAGGGACGTTTAGCCCATTAGGCAGAAACATGTCGGCCCTATTAGTGACAGTCATTTTTTCCATACTGTCTTTTGCACTGTTCCTGTTCTTTTAGTTATGGGATGTGCCTTGCTCCTAATAAAGAGTAGTTCTGACACATCACCCTATTTTAGATTCACCACGTTTGTGTTATGTTGCACTGTTTTTTCACCACTTCCAACCATCACTAACTGGCCAACAATTGATGGCTCACAACACACTGTGGACCTGATCCAGTACTAACATCTTACTGTGAGGCATGGGGTCTAGATGATCTAAAGACCGGCCTGGTCACAGTGTGGACGATCAAATGATATGACTGATCACTTGGTTTGTTTGATGGTTATCCACAATAAGTTGCCCTGTATTTTGTTGACCAGTCCGTGATTACACTGGGTTCTTCTCACACATGTGACTCACACTCTGTTACTCTGTTTAGAGGCAATTATAGCACCCACTGACATAGTGTACTTCATGTCAGTGTGGCCAATTCATTTGGCTGTTAGACCTTACTAGTTCTGTTTTGTTTTTCATAGTACGTAGCTGGGGAAGTGAACTTGTAGTAGGTCTTAAAACTCTTTTCCCTTTGACCCCCATCTCCCTGTTTTGTGCAACAAATTCCTCCTATACCCAGACTGCAGGCCTTACCGCTATGTCCCCCAGGCGTCTCACCAGCCTCCACGGGTGGCTTGCAAATTTGAAGTGGCGGGAGTGAAGAACACGATCAAGCGAGCCCTCAGGGCCCCTCCAGCGGCCCCCGCTCCGCACCAAGCACCACACTGACCAGCTATCCCCCCAGAGGGTCGGTAGTCCACAGATAGAGGATGGGAGGCTGTCCACACCCGCTACACCCTAAGGTCCGTGCTCGCAGCGACTGGTCACACAAGTCAATCTCCACACTCCAAAAGGAAATGGCGGGCTGCGCCTTATACGGCCACCCCGCTCGCTGGATCCACGCTGCTCACCTTGGGGTCTGACGCCGTCCCGAGATCGCGCCCAGGGTCGATGGTTCGCCGGGGGTCCGGACCACTCCTACAGTAGGTGCTCGCCGCTCCAAAACGTAGGCCCAGTCAGTGTCCTTTGTCCCTGCAAGGGTAGCTTCACAGATGGCACCCCATTGATTCTATGCTATGCCCCAGGCACAGGCCAGCCTCTCTCCCCGCTGGGCAGGGGCCCCAGAAGTCCGCACGCGTCACAGCCCTAACGACGTCCGAGTGGTGGGGGGCCGACTGCCCAACCACCACCGCAGTGATCTCTGCCTTAAGGATGCCCCCAGGTTCGTGCGCCACGCCAGCAGCCTGCAGAGTGACAGATCATGTCTGCCAGAAGCTCTCTATGTCCCGGGGCCGGGCCACTACTGCCAGAGGCCCAGGCCGTCGGGCGCCGCGACGGCTTCCCCGCCGGCTCCGCCACAGACAGCTCTCCGTCCCACACTCCGGAGCCGCCACCGAGCCACACCACAGCTCAGAGAGGATCACCGCCCTCGCCGCAGGGAGCCCCAAGCAGCCAGCCCGCCGCCACCAAACTCATACCTCCGGGTCCCGGGCACATAAAATGGCGGGCCGCAGTTCCTCCGTCCACCTCGCCAGTCAGCCTCACAGTCTCAGGTCTGAGGGTCGCCCAATCCAGCGATGAGATGCCGCTCAGGTGGGAAATGCCAGCACCGCACCAGCGCTACCTCCGCCCGCAGAGGGGGGGAAACGATCAGGCAGCCACTTCACTCAAGGCCTCCTGGGAAGAGTCGCAGGCTGAGACGCCCTCAGACGCAAGCCCCTGATGCCATGTTGCGACATCGCCAGGGGGCAATCTCCAGCAAATCCGCGTGGGCAGCAAGGGCCCCCCTCAGCACCGGAGCCCCCACCGCCACAGGCAGCCCCGGGTAGACCGCCGGCAAAGGGTCGCGGTCCTCCCGGGCCTGGTCAGCAGCCAGAGGTCAGGGCGAGCTTCAGGCGGGAGAAGTTGGCGGCTCTCGTCCGGGGTCCCAGGACAGCCCCGACCGTACATCCACTGCACTGGCAGCAGGCAAGCACCCCCCCGGACCGCAGTCAAGCGCCCGGCGAACCTGCACCCCTACCTCCGCACGTCAGAGGGAGCCTCGGCGCACAGGGCTCAAGATGGCAGCCACAGTGTCAGGGCCTCCGCACCGTCTCTGTCTGTCGGCCTCTGTTGCACCCCGGGGGCCAGACCACCACTTCGCTCGCAGCCCAGGTATCAACAGGGCACAGGCACCTCCTGAGTGGCAGGTAGGGTCCCCTTAGCTCCGCGATAATAGCCTATGCAAGTGGTGGGTGGCGGGAGCTCCTCCGGAGCACGTCTCACCACATCACTGGTCAAGCCACGCCCCCTATCGCAAGGTCATTTTTAACCACTTCCGTTTCATGGCAGTTAGTGCAGACCAGTCATCTGCCTGGCTACCTGAAGCAGAAGTGCCGTCGGTGCCAAGGATCGAGGGTGTCTTTAAAATCTCTGCTGCTACTTCACTACAAAGCTAAGTCCCTGAGCTTCCTCCATATTGTCACGGTGGAGTCGGGGAACTAGGTATCACGAGAGGATCAGTGATAAACTTGAAGTTGTGTGGTGGGCCAGTGAATGCCACTTGCGTTCCTGGTAAACTTAAGTCCCAAGGCATGAAGCTGTGCTAGGAATCCAACAAGAGAGGGGGACTAATGGCTTTTATAGAGGTCCAGCATAGAAGCCCTAGGTTAGACCTCAAAAGAAAAGGGTATGCAGTTCCTGTTGTGGGAAGGATAAGGAGGCAGGACAAGAGACTGGAGAGATCCCTGACTACACACTGGTAGTGTTAATGGGAAAGGGGAGGGACTGGGAAGTCCTTCCTTTTGAAATGAGGGCCCTCACACACCCAGTCTGCTGGGTGTCATGCTTCATCATCAGGCATACTCCTCGTCGGGTCGACGCTGCAACACCCGACGGCCACCCTATGCAGGTGCCTCGCAGTCTGTTCCCGTGGGGCAGCACAATAGGGAAGGTACCCTGTTGGCAGTGCAGACCCTGGCTTGCAACCTACCCACACGCGAAGCGCTCGAACACAGGCGCGGAACCAGCTGTGGGTAGGTTGCAAGCCAGGGTCTGCACTGCCAACAGGGACTTCTATTAGGGTTTACCCTTCAATGCAGGACCTCTTGGTATGCCCCTTTACAGACCCTGAGAGGTTGTATCGCTTCATTTTCACTTGTATAGTGTTCACAGTGTAGTACTTACTGGTTTAGGTCCTGAAGAATTGCGTTATTAAGCAAGAAACATGTCGACCTGATCTGAGGGTCGAGGTAGTTTCCCTGTGCCCGCTACAGCCTCTATCTCCCCTCCCACCTTTTATTCAAGGGAATCAGTCACGCCAATAAAAATCTTTATGAATTGATTCACCTTTTTTAATCTCACACTCCCCACTAGACTACACCCTTATTTCTCCCCCTCACATGCACTCAACCGTTGGCCTGAACTGAAGATCTCCGACAAAGAGCGCCCTTGTGGCGCCCGTCAGGCATTGCAGCGCCAGCCTGTCGAGGAGCAAGAGGCCAATGATGAAGCATGACATCTAGCTCGCTGGGTGTGTGAGGCCTCTGAGTTCTAACAAGGGAGCCCTTCGCTCCCTGACTCTACCCACTCTAGGTTACACACTCCTTGTCCCCTCCTTTTCCCTTCATTTCTCCGTCTCTTGACACTCTTGGGGAACTTTGTACTTTCTGTGCTACATGTTTGACTGGACGTGTACACTGGACCCCATTAAATATTGTCCAGAATTGGTCCCCCTTTTGTATTGAATAGTAATTATTACCCCTACGCTATCCAACGCTTTCCCTACTGTTGCACTCTCTGGAGTGGGAATAGTTATTGTAACCCCTACGCTATCCAATGCTTTCCCTACTGTTGCACTCTCTGGAGTGGGAATAGTAATTATTACCTCTATGCTATCCAACGCTTTCCCTACTGTCACCCTCTTTGGCGTGGGAATCGTAATTTTAATAGTTTTATTGCTAGTTTGCACGCCAGAGGTCGCTACTGCCCAGAGAACCGGAGAGTCAGAGAGTCAGTGAGCGGATCGTGGCGAGGCGGGTGGCGGCGTTGCAAAACAGCGGAGCTGCAGAGATCCACCTCGGGAGGCATCAGAGGCATTGTAGGTGCTGGAGGCATCAGCGCACATTAGAGTGCCGGAGTCCCGGACCACAGGCCTCTCGGAGTCGGCCCCGAGACAACGAGATACGGCCGCCACACAATCAGGTGGAGCATAGCAGCCTGAACCGCCCCGCCTTGCCTTGCTCCCCGCGCAGTGCAAAGACGCTGCCAAGACGCGGAAATGACCTAGTGGAGGCTACCCTGGTCCCGGGCAGGCGCCGAGTGACACAAGCGGCGCCGATACAGGCTGAGACAAGACTAACCACGAGCTGTGCCAGAGTTACCTGAGTTGTGCTTGCGCAAGGCACCGACGTCAGGAGGCACCGACGTCAGGAGCAAGATACAGCCTGTGCTTGGGAGTCAGGAGTCAGGAGCCAGGAGCCAGGGGCTGGGGTGGAAAGTGACGTTCGAGACCCCCATGGCCCCCGCTGGTAGGCACCAGGCGACTGGAGAAAAGTAGTAGAGAACTGAGCTGAGCGGTGGATGGTGACCAGAGTGATCGGTGGACTGGCAGCTGTGGTACCTGTGACCAGGGTGAGCCCGACAAATGGGGAAAAGTTAAAGGCAAGGGCAAAGGTAAGAGGGAGTCAGCCCCACCTAGCCTCACTCCACCTAGCCTCCCCCCGCCCAGTATAGTCCGGCTTTCCTTGACACTTGGTATTCAGCTCAGCCCTACACGCTCCAACGCTGTTCAACACTGTCAACCACTGCCTAAGCCACCTAAGCCACCTAAGCAGCCTCTTACCGGGGAAAAAAGAAAAAGAAAAAGGGGATGAGGTCTGTAAGAATACGAAAAAATCCACCCAACAATGTAAAGAAAAAATCTAAGACTAAACCCCCTATTCTCCCCGCAGAGGTGAGTGAGGATACAGCTTTAATCCCTTCCATATATTCAATCTTCAGCAACATGAACCCTACCGGCAAATTCACATTCTTGAAAGACCCCATGACAGCTATATATGCAATGCCGGCAACACCAAATGGATTGCAAAAACCAATGTCGCCGAATAAATTAGACACGAGGACGACAGACATAAGGACTCCTTTGTGCGTCCTAAACACCAAAGTAGATAGTGGAATAGAGGAATTACCCAAGTGTGTGGACGTCACCCTGGAGAAAAACAAAAACATGATACTAATTCAAGCCCAAGTGCAAAAGGCAAATATAAAGCACGACTCAGTTCAAGGGAAAGGACAACTGTCAACATTCCCAACAGGATCAATCAGGCCCACGGATTGCCCCAACGAAAGAGTCACTACTACATGTTCACCAAACATAAAAGTGATCAAAGATGAAAGGATTTCTACATCACTGGCTTCATCAACCAGTGACATAAATCAAGACCAGACAATAGTGGGAAGCCATCCGGCCAAAGGTAATACCGATGAATGTCATAATTCTAGCACGTACGAAGCAGCGCACAAAATACCTCCATACAGCCATTCAACCCCGAGACTGGACTCACGCTTAAGTCAAGTAATGAATAAATCTGCAGAAAAGGCCAATGAGTTTAACCCCAGTAGGGTACCTCAAATGCCAACACTTAACAAAGGAAGAATTACAACACATAAAGGCTATTTTGACATCAATGCTGATATCAATGCTATTGAAAGTAACCCTGAGAGATTCAAAATGAACAACAATACAATCCTTACCGCAAAGGAGGATCAGGAAGTAACACCAAACAGTTGGCGTACAAAAAACTCGCCAACCAAGGAACTGTTAAGTAATAATATAATCGAGATATCCAGTGGAACAAATCAGGATGTGGACACCAATGCACCAATAGATCCAAAGGTGCCTGACGTTGACACCCAAAAGGAACTTTTGATAACAGAGATCTCAAGTGTTTCAGCTACGGCTGATGTAGCATCAATAAAAAGCCCCGAAATACGTAAAAAAACAACAACAGGGTGGCAAAATGTTACAACGCCTGAAAAGCAAGTTCCTTTGGGATCCATCTCTAACCGCATCATAAGGAACCAGCGTCAGTATGAAGTAGGGCACGACATTAACGAAAACTTGGAATCTATAATCGCACTACACAGTGCATTGGGGTTTATATTGGAAACTTCTATCAAAACTCTCAATATGCAGTCAGATAAACTCGATATACAAATAAATCTTATGAGCACAGTGGCGGAATATATATCTAACATTAAAAAAAAAGTTAGACACCTGGCTAGCACTTCTAACATTATTAAAGAACAGATCCGACCTTGGGTAGCATCTCAGATATGTACCTGCCATCCAATATTGGAAAATTAATGGATTTGCCAACGATACTTAAAGATATTCTATTGGAATGCAAGCATGCCAACCAGTGCAACAATAGCACACCAATTGGATGTGATCTCATCTCTTTTGACCTTTGTAAGAGCACACAAAAGAATGATCTAGCTAATACAAGAAAGAGCAATGCAGACCAAGTCGAAGCACGGGTACAGCCAATAGCAGCGGAAAAAAATAAACAAAATAAACTGATAACCCTACCTGAGGATATAATGGAGGAACCAAAAATAATAGGTGTAACTCCCCTCACGACACAAAACAACGATTCCAAATTGTTAGAAATAGAGCATTCTAATCAGGATGGGGCAAGAAATCAAAACAACCCGAAAGGTCTAACCAAATGGCAGAAAAAACGGGCAAGAAAAAACAGAAACCAGCAAACAAATTGTCCACCTACAAATAAGCTGACGCTGGTTAATTTTCCTATCTTTAATCAGGCAAAAATAAAAGTAAAACATGAACCTAATATCAAAGAGGGGAAACATCAGTCACCAATCAGGATCGAAAGCGAATGCAAATATTGGAAAAACCCAGAAGAGGAGCAAAAACCACCAATCAAAAGCTCAAAGGACATGGCCCAAATGACAGCATCAAAAAAATCTATGCATACAGAGGTGGTCGTCCTAGTTAAAACCCCAGGAGCCGGGAACTCCAGTAACATTGATCATTGGAGTTCGATGACGGCCGTAAGTGGCGCTGACTGGAGCACAGACCAAGAGTCCAGTAACAATGTACAATTAAATAAAACCACAGAGAGTTTTCAGTGTGAGCTGCAAAAATCTGAGTACATCTCTCGTCAAAAAGGGCGTACTTCTCATGAGGAAAAAAAGTGCCCCACAAATGGGATCAAACAATGCAACAAACACGATCCAAGTATTCATGGGCCCCATTGGATTGATGTTAAAGGTGCGGACAAAAATCAAAAAGCGCCCCCATTTCTAGTTTCCATTCCAAGACCTAATCCAATTGCAGGGAAAAGCAACCACAAGAACAACAGACAAGTAAGAACTAAGGCGGACAGAAATATTCATGATCAAATACAATTAACGATATTTACAGACAACAATGCTACGCAACAAAACACTGAAATAATAAACGTGGAAAGGACAGGACCCTGCTCCGAGATGGCCACAGCAGCTAGTCGGCTTCATCCAGAACTGGTCGGCCCAAAACGAACAGGCCGGGAAGTAAAGACCATGGCCAGTATGTCATTCACGCAAACTCAGAACGATGCATATAATCAAATAGCAAAATATCTGCATGTCAATGCAAAGGACCATGAAAATGACAAGTCAACGAAACCCTCATCAAATGAAAAAACACAGACTAACAGTGATCAAGCCACGGAGATGCAAACAGTAACAATGGGAAAGATACTTTTTATCCCCAATTATGAGCCCCAAGGCTCACAAGACTTTCTAAATCGAGGGAATATTCTCCAACTGACATCTGCAATCCCAAGCCTAAGCCACCTAACATCTGCTGATTTATTATCAATTGAATTTATCACTTTAGAGGACAACGTGGCCAAGGAAGGCACGCTCGCAATCTGGAGGAACGTAGGAATAGTCAAAAGCATACTGACTGAAACAGTTAAATTTGATGAGTGGGGAATTACTCTGAGAGAAGAAAAAAAAAAGGGCTATCCGTCGCCCTTATTAAGAAGGTGCAGGAAAAGAGATGATTACAAAAGTCGAACCACACAGTCAGTACTTCGAGGTGCTATGGGGGCTGAATCTCCAAATAACAATTACCTGAGACAGATACTGGGTAGTAACGTTAATTGAACCCACTGCCAGGCGGGCGAGATCAAAGGAAACCTAATAAAATTACTCTCCTGGAATATCGCAGGAGCAAAAAACATCTTAAACAATAGTAGAAAGACAGCTACCTGGGATTTATACGACATCATAGCACTGCAGGAAACGTGGTCAACGTAGCCAATTGACGTGCCAGGTAGACTATCCTTTCACAAAAGTGCGACGCGTCCTCAGTGCTATGGGCGCGCAAGGGGGAGACTCTCGGTATACATATCCACTGCACTGAAGATCAACGCCTCGCAAATGGCCATATCGGCACCAGATATGCAAATCATTAAATTGGAAAGCGTAATAAAAGGCAAAACGAGAACTATCATCCTAATTAACATATATGCCCACCCGAAAAAATCGGTTAAAAAATAACTCTTTCAACGTGTTGTTAATGTGGTAACCAACACCCGCCTTGATCAACCAAGTTGGGAGATCATTGTTTGTTTTTTTTGTTTTTTTTTCTGAAAACCTTTATTGAGGCAATTGTGAAATACACAGCTGTTTTCACCTACATCCTGCAGCGTGCAGGCCGGCAGCAATCATGGAAATCACAATGCAAAGTATGCATCAAGAGGGGCATATCTGACACAGCAAGCCGCCTACAACCCTTCTGGGCCGGCCGCGTTGAAGACTATTAGGAGCCGTGGCTGGTAGCATTCAAGAATGGTAGAGGCTACGATATACTCAGGGCAGAGAATGCATGAGGTTTTCGATTTTTCTTTTATTCCCTTTTGTTTCCCCCCTCCCCCCTTATGTATGAACAACGAACTACAAGTTAATCCTGTGGTCCGGTTATCCGGTGAGTCAAGTGTGTCTGGTCTGCCCTTCTGGCCCCCACCCCTCCGTATCTTGAGGAGGGAAAGGAACGCCGAGGCGAGAGATCAATCCTCCTGTGTTCCTTGGCCTTGGTTATGAGGCCACACGTTAACCCCCCATATCGTGTGAAGGAGTGTGTAAGTCGGGGAGAAGGAAGATGTGGGGAGGTAGAATCAAAAGCCAAGCAGCCAAAAGACGGGGCGTGGTCAGTAATCTGTATGCGAGGTCTGTACCTGTCAGGAGTCGCGAATGGGCTATATGTAACAACTATACTATGTGGAGTGTCGTGGAACACCATACGCCCAGCCTGTAAAAAGGGGAAGGAGATGTGAGTGTTTCATATCATACGGGCATGCTGAGCGCTATGAAATGCTGCACAAGTGAGTCACCAGGCAAGGGGCACGGTGAGTACGGCACGCCGCGGGCATGGCACGCGAACAAAAGCTTGAGTCTCAGGCGCTATATATTAGGGAGTGTCTGGCTGCGCAGCGGCTTGGAGACGCAAAAGTTATGCAGTAAGTGGACCCCATATGTCTTTGGGCCTTGATTTATGGGGGAGAAGCTCTGCATAATTATGCAGTTGGTCCTGCCAGGTGGACATCGTCGTGATCCAGTCCTTAAACTTGGGTGCTCGGCCACGCCCCCAGCGGCATGCCACCTGTCGCTTCGCGAGAAGAATGCCCAAAGCAAAGAATTTACGGTGCGTCTGCAGCGCAGGACACGCCTGTCCCAGCAATGCAACTCTCGGGCAAGGTGATGCAGTCACCCCAACCATGTCAGACAGAGCCATGAATACCTCCTCCCAGTAAGCCGCCACTCTGGGGCATGTCCACGCAAGGTGGAGAAAATCCGCACCCTCCGCTCTGCACCGAGCACACCTGTCATCTTCTCGGAGTCGGAAGCGGTGCAGTTTGGCCGGCGTGTAGTAGAGCCTGTGCAAAAACTTGTAGTGTATGAGTCTAAGGCGTGAGTTACCCGTCACTGCCGCGGTGTGTGTACAGCTTTCTTCCCATTGTTCATCCGACAGTTGGACAGCTAGGTCCCGGTCCCAGTCACGTCTCGCTCTGAGGGAGGGTGGGGACGGAGCCGCCTATGTGTGTTTATAGAGCATTGAGACAACATGTTTCGGCGTGTCAGATTGGAGCAGAGAATGAAGGGGCTGTACCGGGTCCGGCTCGTCTGGGAAGGCGGGGGTGACCGTCTTTACATTCTGCCTCAGATGTACATATAGGAAAGTATCCATGACGGTTGGGGAGTTCTCTCCAAAGAATTGTGCTGATGTTCGGAAGGTGCCTTGTAGGTACAGGTCACCCCAAGTGTGAAGCGCTAACCTCGAAAGCATTTTGCGGCCTATTTCCTCGCAGGCGACACGGAGCCGAGGGTCATGAGCCAGTTTCATCAGCGGCGAGTATAGGAACGGGGCACCCATAGCGTTAGCTAGTCGCCTCCAGGCAAGCACCGTGCAGTCTACCGTACTGGGATCTCGGTCTACAATTTGGGAGTCAGTGTAGAGATAACCCGATGGTTGCATAGGTCTCATGTAGCCATCTTCGACTGCTAGGTGAGCCATAAAGGGGGGGGGGGGTTAAGCCAGTATGCAGCAAAGTGGGCCTGCGCACAGTCATAATATCTCCGGAAATTAGGTACGTCGAGTCCTCCCTGATGATAGGGGAGCATCAGTGTGTTCATGCCAATCCTAGGCTGCTTGCCACCCCATATCAAACTTGACATTTGTGAGGTAAGTGCACGGAAAAAGGGGGAGCCCGGGTTATATGGGATGTTGGTGAAAAGGTATAGCAGTTTAGGCAACACTACCATTTTAATCAGGGAAATACGGCCTGCCATTGATAGCGGGAGATGAATGCATCTGGTGACTTTGTCAGTTAACTTGTCCAGAGCTGTGCCATAAATCGCTCTGATTAGAGTGTCACGGTGTCTTGTCACATTTATGCCTAGGTACTTGATCTCCTCTGCTTCCCAGACTAGAGGGTAGTCGAGGGGGAATAGCATGGTGATGTCAGTCAGCGGGAACATGGCTGATTTCTACCAATTTATTTGTATCCCTGCGAACCCCCCGAATTTGGTGATCTCTCGTAGCACAGGGTTAAGATTCTCCTTAGGGTTATGGACATAGAGGGTCATGTCATCAGCATAGAGTGCAGTAAACAATTGTCTTTCCGGGTATATGAGGGATCGGTGGTTGTGGTGCTGACGCAGCTTGGCCGCCAAGGGTTCAATTGCGATGGCAAACTGTACCGGGGACAGTGGGCACCCCTGTCGCGTCCCACAGTGGATCTCGAAGTGGGGAGAGCGGGAGCCATTCAGTAGCACTGATGCGACCGGCCTACAATATAGTAGTCGAATCCAGTCTAAGAAGCTGAATGGAAACCCCATCCGTTCGAGTAGCGCTAGTAGGTAATCCCACTCTAGTGAATCGAACGCCTTTGTGGCGTATAGAAAAACGGCAGCTGCTTCACACGTGGGAGTAATGTCCTGTAGTACAGCCTGAAGTGTGCGCAGGTTATGGGAGGTAGCGCGGTTTGGGACAAAGCCCGCTTGGTCTGGTAAAACCAGCCGCTCCATTAGCAGATTAAGGCGCGTCGCGAGTACCTTCGCTAGAATTTTTATGTCAGAGTTCAGTAGGGATAGGGGTCTGTACGAGTCACAGGACTCTGGCGGTTTGCCCGGCTTCAGCAGCGAGGCTATAAGAGCTTCTCGCATAGTGGTTGGTAAGATACCCTCCTCCAGAGCCGCGTAGTATACTTGTTGTAGTATCGGGGCAAGAATGTGCATGTAGGCCTTGTAAAAGTCAATTGGCAGACCGTCCGAGCCCGGCTATTCACCCGACTTCATGGACATTATAGCATCTGTGATTTCATCCAGTTCGAGTGTGTGATGCAGGAATTTTTGTTGGGATGGGCCTAGCCACGCGAGCGCGGTGTCTTCTAGGTAGGCATTCAGATTTATAGGTGCGGACCGTTGGGAAGTGTAAAGTGTGGAGTAATAATCGACAAGTATCCGAAGTTGTTCTGGTGCGCTGCGTTGGGGTGTGTTATGCTCATCTAGCAGTGTAGTGATGTAATTATGACATTTAGGGAGGTTCACCGCTGACGCCAGCCCCTTGCCAGGACTATCACCTTCACCATAGCTACGTGCTGTGTGTGGTTTCCCCAGGAATTTACATTCTTTTTCTGAGAGGTCTGAGTACTCATTCAGTTTTTCACGCAGTTGAGCCTGAGCAGCATGGTTGGGAGTGGCACTATCCGCCTCTTTTTCGAGCTGCCCCAATTCCAGTTCAAGCTTCCGCAACTCGCCCGAAGGGATTTGAGGACTCCGCCTCCTTTAGCAATACACCAACCCCTGACGGTGACCTTAAAGGCCTCCCAGACTGTGGTTATACTGGAAACTGAAGTCATATTGCGGTCAAAAAAATCTTTTATGTCTTGTTCTATTTCAGCCCTGAATGCTGAATCAGTTAGGTGTGCTGGGTTCAGGCGCCAGTTTAAGTAAGGAGATACGTCCTGCGGGACACAAAGCGCCACTAACACTGGGGAGTGATCGGAGAAGGTGCGAGCCAGATGGGATGCTGCAACTAACCAGGAGGAAAGCCCTGCGGAACAGGATATGTAGTCCAGACGCACCCAGGTGGAGTGTACCGCAGAATAGTGGGTTCCTTGTGAGTGAGTTGGGTGAATGTGCCTCCAGATGTCAGTCAAGCGGTGTTCTTCAACAATATTCAAAAGAGCGCGTTGGGTGTGCGTGTAGTGTATCGCCTGAGGATGGGATCTGTCCATATTTGGACGAAGTGCTGTGTTGAAGTCCCCGCCTAATACCACATGTGCAATCCCCGTCGATTGAATTTTGCCCCATAGCGTAAGTAGTGTGGATGGGTCATCTGTATTGGGCCCGTAGTAGCATGCAAAAAGAACCTTATGAGAGTACAGTCTGCCCCATACCATACAGAATCTGCCATTCGAATCTGTTTCTGATCCCTCAAGGGTAAAGCGTACTCCCCGTCTGACCAAGATCGTCACCCCTCTAGCGTAGTTGGAGTATGAGGAAAATATTCTGCCAGAGGCCCACCGGGCTGCAAACAGTGGAGAGTTTCCCGGCATTAGATGTGTTTCTTGGAGCATTGCGATGGAAACTCCCTGCCTAGTTAAGTAACTTTGTTGTATAGCTCCTATATATCCTTATATCGTGTTAAGTTAGCATAGGTACATTTGAGATTTAAACGCCATTTTTCCTTTCTTGCAACTTCTGCACACGACCCTTAATTGTTGACTTAGCTTTCAACCTAGTGGTTTGCCGTGGTGTATGTGAGAATAATATGTTATTGCTCTGATATCAGTCTTGTTTAATAAACCATGTCTGCACGGAGAGTGCTGAAGTTTCAGGAGCAACACGATATGGAATTGTTATGAGGTCTGATCTCCACGCTTTCATAGTCATAACACAAGTGCAGCCTTTGCCAACTTGGGCTTGAGGCGGGATTGATATTGCTTTGCACGAGAATTGTTAACACACTTGATGCGGTGCACATGCAGAGAGAGCTGGTGTATGCTGATGTGATTCCTTCATGCTAGGACACTAAGGTATGGGCCCGCCCTAAAACAACCCAAAGAGACCTTCTTAGATAATAATATAATATATGTGTTAGGGAGGGTGAGATATAAGTGTTGTTAACTCTTATTCATTACAGCATGTTAACATGCTGTCACCATTCGCTTTTTATGTCTTAGTAACTATGCTGATAATTTTGCTACTGATAATAAGTATACTTGTATTATCAAAGATACTGCGCCTGAGAAGACGGCATTAGTAAATAAACATTTCAAATGCACATGTGTCTTCTTTACTCCATGATCTGGTTTGTAATGATAATATAACGAAAGAGTGTTCATGAGTCCCACGTACCCTGAGGTACTGTAAGTTCATGTTCTGGTTTGTCTAAACATTGGGTGTTTGATATGTCCAATGAGACACTGTAGCTAGCTCGGTAAGGGGTGAGTTGGTTGCTAAGGTAAGTTTTGGGACATCCTAATTTGCCGAGGTTCCACTCCTCTGTGCACAGTTCTGTGTGAGTACAGAAACCCTGCAACATGGCGCCCAACGGTTTCGGTGGTCTTATATCATGACACTCGAGTAGTTTATCGTTCATGCCTTAACCCCTTCACATCCGTTTCCGGAAAACGGGGTGTTGGTGAAACCTACCTATTTTTTGAAATAGGTCTTTATTCAAGCTTGATTCTTACTTAAACGGTTTCTTTGAATTACTACCCAGTTGTGCTACAAAGTATTCTTTGTGTTTTCTTGTTTCCAATTCTGTAATGGCGGCAGCGGTGGCTATTGCGCAGCATAGTCGCGTAGCGGTACGCAACCATCTTCAGACGTACCAGGTCCCAGTAGATGGGATGGCTGTGATTTTCGTGGTAAGTGCAGATCCGGCGTTTCCTTACGAGTTGTTTTACTCTTGGGTTACGTTTCCGGCTGTGGACGCTAATTCTGGTTTGTACCACTCCTACACCGCCTCGGATGTCCCGGCTGAATATACGCCATACAGGGCATTGGAAATACCTATTGATCATTGGCAGCATCGAGTTTGGTTTGATGGCGCCCTCCCCCACTCTTTGTCCCGTGCGAGGTTAGGTCCACTCTCAATTCCAGGTACTAATTGGCCTGCGTTGGGTGGCTTTACCCCGCACCCGAATCACGGGGCTTGTACCCTGGCAGAAATTCGCAGGCTACATGTAGTTTCCATTTCCGTGATTCGTGCTTTAGTGCAATACATCGGTCGACATCTTCCTGGTGGTCCCCAGGGGGGTGCGGCCGCTCCCATGGAACGAGGCGGAATGCGTCTCAATCCAGTGATGGTAAATTCGGTTTTTGGTGCGCGTCCTGTTGACAACGATGACTTCCCATTCTGGCTAGCAGAGAAGTTTGATCAACTGGAAGCAGTTTTTCCGAATTCTACTCCTGCTGATAAACATAGAATGTTGACGATTACTCTCCCGAAGGATATTACTCCTGAACTTGCTGACTGTGACAGCTGGGGAAAAACATTTGCGGCAGTTTATACACGGTGCTTCGGCACCCCGTCTATGACTGCCCTGCCTGAAATCGTTAGACGTGTTCAGAATGATCACGGTCCAGAGGCAGCGGTTGAATTGGGTATGCGCCTGTGTGGTTCTTTTGAGATTGTAAGTGATCTCATTCTCTCCAATGTTAAAGGAGATGCAGTTAACTTTCAGGTGTCGAATGCTTTGGCTGCTCTGCCCGATGCCGACAAACCCCGCCAGTTAGCAAAGATTGTGGTGGCCGCTTATAAAACGATTGGCCGCACAAGTAGAGGTCTGAAATATTTTCCAGTGAAGGAGAAAAAACAACCACAGGGGCAATCTGCAGTGACAGATGCCCAGCCAAAGTCCAAGAAACAAAATTGGCCTAAAAAACAGACACAGGGGAAGCAGACAATGCAGACTCAGGGTACTTTTCTTGCAATACAAGCTCCTGCGCCATCCGAAAAAGTTTATGATTTGCGCGACCGCGCGATGATTAAATCACCTGATCGTTTTCAGGGTTCTGATCAACGCTCTCCTCGTTCCTTTCAGGACACATCGGCCCCGAAGACCGGTGGAGGAGGAGGGGGTGGACGTGGACGTGGTGGCCAACAAGGACGTGGTCAGTCCCGCCAGACGGACGGCGCAGTGAAGCAGGAGGATTCTACGCCTAGGCGTCCGCAGTTTGCGAAAAAGAAAGTCGCAGCCTTAACAGCGCATCGATATGCCACAGATAGTGAGAACGCGGCTTCGGAATCTGACGTGGGCTCTGACCATGCTGGACAGCGCGGCGGAGATAACCATAGTCAGAGAGGCGCTGCGTCCACTACTGAGGGTGACAGCGACTGATGTCTACGTTGTGATAGAAACAGCGGATACGAGACTTGCTCCCCCTGAAAGACTATATGAAATTGTCCTGTTAATTGAAGGTGACATACAGCGTACCGTTAAAGGTGTATTTTGGGAGAATCTGTCTTCTACATATGATATTTTACTTTCGGAGGCTGACTGGCCCCCACCTTTTGTGCTCGCGGCGCCGCGAGGGGAGGAGGTAATCCTACCCAGTTTCGCGAACACTGTCTCGAAAGAGCATGCGCAGCATTTTGCAGAAGAGTGGGCTCGGGCTCTCGCGCCGGCTCTGTACCGTAACCAATGTGGTTGGGATAAATTGTCGCCTTGCCACGAAATTCAGTTGCGGTCTCAGCCGCAGCCTCAACCTCAATATCCCATTCGGCGTGAAGCAAAATCTTCCGTCGCGGAAATCCTTGAACAATTGGAATATCAGGGAGTTATTGAAACGTGTGTGTCACCGATGAATAATCCCCTTTTTACTGTGAATAAACCTGACGGATCATATCGTTTGGTTTTGGATTACCGGCATTTAAACTCGCATTGCCGTAACTGTGCTGTACAGAATACCCACGGCTCTGCCCTAGTGGATAGTCTCGTGCGTAAGCGTTTCAAGACAACGCTTGACATATCCAATGGTTTTTATGCCCACAGATTGGACAGCTTTAGCTCCCAATGGACCAGTTTTACAAGCGCTGGAGTCCAAAAGCAATTCCGGCGTCTTCCAATGGGCTACAAGAATAGTCCTGGTGTATTTACCGCTCAAATTGTCTCTATTCTGGAGGCACTCGACCCTGATGCTTTTTCGTATGTGGATGACATATATCTCACAGACGACGATATTTGGGAGCATCTGTGTCGTGTAAATTCTCTTGTTTGCAACTTCGCAGACATGGGTTACAAATTCAACTTTGCAAAATCGCACATTGCTGAACACACAGTGTTGTTTTTGGGCTATGAGCTCAACAATGAAGGTAGAGGTTTGGCTCCTCACTTCTTGGAGAAGTGCGCACAATTGCGCGCACCAACAACACTGAAAAAATTACAATCCTTACTGGGCTTTTTGAATTTCGGCAGAACTTACATTCCGGAATATGCCCAGCGTATCAAGCCTTTGTATGCTTTGATACAACCGACTTTCTCTAAATCATGCTGGCTGCCTGAGCATTCAGCCATTTTGCAATCCTTGCAGGCTGATCTGCTCGCTTCTAAATATTTACTGACTCGTGATAACCACACCAACCTGGTCATAAGAATAATTCCTGGGACGGTGGGTTTCACGTACCTCACTTTTAATGAAGGTGACACGGTACCTATTGCTTACAAGTCACACTTGTACACTTCGGCTGAGATGCGGTTTCCCACCATAGAAAAGGTTTTAACTGCTGTACAGATGGCTATTATAAAGGAACGAGCTCTGTCACAGGGGAAACGCATGCTAGTGGTAACACCCTGTCCTCATTTGGAGGCAGTCACGAAAGCAAGTGTACCAAATTCAAAGGCTTTGCACCCTCGGTGGATTCAGTGGGCTGCGTCATTGTCATCCACGGATGTCATGTTTATTTTTGACGCTTCCTTACGGTCGCAGGAGTACTTGCAGTATGAATTCGTTCACCCTGCTCCTCTGGCGATGCGACCTTTGGAGGACTTCCATTGCATCATTTACACTGATGGGTCGGCGCAGGTTGCGCATGGCTCTAAACATGCCTACGTTTCCGCATGCGCCATTGTGGTCGGTGCTATGTTGAATGATGAGTTCATTTCCAGGGAGGTACACACGTTGCCCCTGGGCGATTGCACCGCACAATTGGCAGAGCTTCGTGCTCTCTTACTAGCTTTGGAGTACGCAGATCCAAGTGTTACTACTCTAATTGTAAGTGATTCTTACTACTGTGTCCAGTCTTACAATGAAAACTTGTTCTTTTGGATTCAAAATGATTTTCATGATTCCAAGGGTAGCACAATAAAACATAAAATGATCTGGGTTCGAGTGGCAGAGCTTAAGGCTATGTTGCCACTCGTTTATGTGATTCATACTCTCGGTCATCAGCGCGTGGGAGTACACGCTGTTGGCAACTCGCTTGCTGATGAAGCGGCGAAATCAGCAGTATCTACATACTTAGTTGCAGCAGTTACTAGGTCTAAAACCAAGATTGATAGCGACATCTTGGCAGCGATTGCTGCCTCTGAGAAGGGAAGTAAACATCCTTCGGGATTCCCTTCGAAGTATAAATACCACTTAAGTCCCGAAAAGGTTCCTTTTGTGACAATTCCTGATGTTGGGGAACGGCTGATTCCCAACTCGGATCGCAGAACAGACTTGATTACAGCGGCTCATGAAGGTGTGGCGTCTGCGCATGCGGGCGTCTCAGCCACTGTAACGCAACTACAACAACGTTTCTGGTGGCGGGGACTGTACAAACAGACGCGTGATTATGTCCTTCTTTGTGACATATGCCAGCAGATTAAACCTTCAACTGCTACGCGTCCGCCTCAGACTCAGTTGTACATTTCTAATAAACCACTAGGCTGTGTTTATTTAGATCACTGCGGTCCATTTTCATCTGATACTGCGTATAAATACATCTTAGTAGCAGTTGACTCATGCACACGCTTTGTGTGGGTATGGCCACATCGCAGCGCTGATTCCCGGACTGTCATCAGAGATTTGCGTATCTTTATAGGGATTTTTGCCTGTGGTACCTTCCATTCGGATCAGGGTCCGGCTTTCGCCTCTAAGGCGTATAAGGATGCCATGACTTCGATGGGGGTCCAAGTCAAGTTTTCGTCACCCTACAGACCTGAGGGTAATAGTGTAGTTGAACGAATGAACCGTGATTTAAAGCAATCTTTGACAGCCCGAGTTATAGGCACTGGCAGAAACTGGCTGGCTCACCTCTATGGCGTGCAGCGTGCTCTTAATAATCTCCCTAGAAGGTCTCTGGGTGGGCGGACCCCATACGAAATGCTCTTTGGCATCAAGATGTTCGTCCCTGACCTTGACGGTCTAGACTCAGTGGTTCGCGCCACTTCCTTTGACGCAGATGAACATTGCAATGTTTTACAGAATCTACAAAAGACCAGAGACACTCTTGCAAAGGAACATTTGCCCTCCGCTTCGGATGATGCGTTGCAGATCCCGGTAGTTGGCTGGCTACCCCAAGTTGGAGAACTGGTTCGAGAGAAGATCGACAACAAGAAAGAGTTTGGTCCCTCCTATCGAGCTCCAGTCCCAGTGCTTGGAGTGAAGGGCACAAGAACAGTCGTTTTACCACCACTTCGAGGTCGTAAGGAAAACAGGTTTATTTCTATTGACAATGTCAAGATACACAGAGTGGCCGATTCTTCTTAGCATGACACCGGCTGTTTCCTGTCCTTCCATTGTGAGAAATCCAATTATGCCCACTGCTTCTAATAATGAACCTGAGGTGGCCATCGAATTACCTGCTGTTTCCAGTCCATTATTGAATAATTTACCAGGAACTAACCTTGATGAGACAGACTATACATACCCCACTGGTTTGTCCATGCCTGACCTGCAAGCTCGTTTAGCCACGGAATCCAGATTTTCATTTGACTCTGCTTCCCTTGCCTCGAAAAAACCCTCTAAAATTGCAGTATATGCTAGCCTGTTTAAAAAACATTTTTTGATACCTCCTTGGATATACATTTGGCTGGTCCTTTTTTCAGTTTACCTTTTTATGTCAATTGGTTTTGTGTTTTATTTTTTTCGAATTATGAATGGACACTATGTCGAGGAGAGAACTTGCATTACTCATTTAAATGGAACTTTGGCCCCACTTTCCTCTTCACATTCTACACACAGATTAAAAAGAGACTTGACTTTGGTTAACATCACAGCGTGGCCTGTTCTGGATGGAATCGCGTGGGATGCAGTTCGTTTTCAGATTCATGGCCCAACGGAAGTCGTTAATGTCCCTAATGTACTGAGAGTTAATATGGGGGATGTGGTGAAACAAAACATTTGTTCTGATGATTGGGATGTTAATGCTGTGGAAAGTTTGTTTTCTGATTTGAAATACTATGCTGCCTTTGATGCTGAGGATTTATATTTAGAATCTGCTAACTATGGTGAATTGTTCTGTTACCAACATTATGGCAATCACTTCTTACACAAGACATCTTCCCGAAGGGATGCGGTTAATTTTACTCAGTGGGAACATTGCCCAGCACCTACACAAGGGAGTTCAGAAACGTTTCTTAAAAAGTATACTTATTTCACTGACTTTAATCAGTCCAATCCCGAGTCCTTTTATTTTAAATTTCACAAACAGCCACTGTCCAAGGTTCGACTTACAAATACAAAATTGTTGTATTCGAAGGCCTTCCTGGATCAATTAGTTACTGGGGGGTATGAGCTATGGAAGGATACCATAGACATTAAATCAGTTTGGGGCTCAAGAGCCTGGCAGGTACGAGGCACTGAGGCTTTGCACCGTGCATGTCTCATCCCAAATCATATGTGGTTTTTAAATGAAACCATTTCCCAGACAACATGCTTTGGATTGGCTACATCTAAAAGGTTAAACACCCCGTCTTTCCCGGAGTTGGAGGAATATGAGAATTGGAGTAATTTTACTAAATTGTCCATTAGAGATATACAGGCTCTGCTTCTGAATTCCTCCTTTAACATTTCCAGTATGAATCCCAAGGGTTGGCTGCTTTGGCACCGTAGTGCTGATTCTTGCCAAAAGAGATTTTTAAATATAACTGACGGTTTTAAGGCTGTTAGATCTGATCCCCGTTTTGATTTGAGTCATACTGTCACCTCTTACTCTGTGGGCAAGTTGTGTCAAGCTTGGCTGAAACATTCAACTTTACCTGCGGTTAAGTATCACCTTTCCAAACTGAATGCAGACGTGGATTTGAATGATTTCATTAAGGGCCCAGCTAGTGGCAGGTCGAAACGTTGGTTATATGGTGTTTACAATGAAATTTGGAAACTCTCACAGATTGAGGCTGCTTCACGCCTTAGGGCTATTGATCAGGCAAATCTTGAGAAAGTTCTTGCAGTTGTTGACAATAGCATTAACGTGCTTTCCTCTAGAATTTACACATTAGATAATATTGTGTCGTCTGTTGTTGATATTGTGCATGATGAAGTATCTGTATTATACCATGGTCAAAATCAATTACGTTCGATCATGCAGTTTGCATGGACACTTCAGACTCTGAAAATGGGTAAAGTTCCCTGGGGATACATGAACGTTTCCTCTTTATTTGCACCGTTTAATTTGACAGACAAACAACGCTTGCTTTCAATGCGTGATGCTTCCTTTTCTATGCTCCATATTGAAAGGTTGGAATCTTTACCTTTTTCTGTGGCAGAGGCCACTGCTGCTACGTGGCTTATCCACGGTTTAATAACGCTGCCTTTTGCTTTATATAAGTTTTCAAATTGTATGAAATATGTGCCAATAGGTCGTTTTGAACCCTTAGGTAGCGGTTTTCTTCATGAGGTCTGGTCACTCCCATACACATACAGATGTTTCAAGGATGAACAAGAGGTTTATCTAACAGGGGATGAGTGTACTGAGACGCCAGATCATTCTTTAATGTGTAGACACATACAGTTACACGGTTCATGTAACAAGGACAGACCGAATATGGCTTGCGTTTTACAGGGCACGCCGGTTCCTGCTATCATCCCCACGTTTAAATTGTTAGAGAATGGTAGTTATTTAATGCTCAATAATGAAAACTGTTGTGGTTTGATTAAAGGTATAGCTTTCATAGTAACGGTTAGTGAGCGAGTTATTTGCTGCAGAAATGTTCTTTATCCTCCCACACGTGAACATAGGGAGTCTTCCATTTGGCCACAGATACCGACCTTGGGAGCAGAATTCAGCGGCATGGCTAGAATAAGAGCTCTATTGTCCCAGAAAGAGGTGGCCTTGAGCTCGGCCCGTGAAACTTTCGTGCTTCACATTGCTAACACCCGTACGGAGGTTCAGGCTCTATTAAACACTGATTTGCCTTTGCATTTCGGAGCCATGGTCCGTTCTATCTTTAACGCATCCTCCACAACGGGCCTAGCACATTTTTTTAAAGTTGTTAGCGGTGGTCTCGTGACTTCCTTTGAGAAGATATTTGGAGTCATCCCTGCCTTCTTCCATTCTATTTTTTCATCCTTATTTGGAGGGTTCCCGTTTTTGCTTGCATTAGCGGCTGGCGCATTGGTGGTTTTCTGCCTTTTTAAATATGGATGCCCTTCCTGTGCAAGACCACGCACAGCTACTACTGACGCGGTTTCGCAACCGCATGCTTGATTACTATGGCACACTGCCGTTAGCGACTCTAAGCACGGCGTTTGGATTATCTTTTCGGTTCTCCTATTTCACCTGTGTCCAGCCTGTATTTCGCTGTCTGACCTGTGATTTCCTTTGGGCCATTGATTTGTGTCTCTGCGGACCAGCATCTTCTGACGTCGATTTTGATCAACTGATGAGTCCTATCATTGCTCACGAGTTGGTTTGTTCTGACGAAAGGATTATGGCCTTGGCGGTGGCACATGGACTAATGGGTCCCTGGGATGTGTTGTCGGCAGCGCAAAATTTCTTGGAACTAAGTTTTCTTGAGAACCCACCGAGCTGTCCTCTGATGGTTATAGAGGATCCGGTGCTGGAAGATCACGTATGTTCCTTTCATCTTTTAAATTGGATGGCTGAACTGTTTTCTGATGAGGACAGTGACTTCCTCCTGGAGGCTGTTGCAGCTTACTTTTCATATACGGTCTTATCTTAGACACTGCCTCAAATTGACATGCTGATTGATAGCATTTCCTTGACTTTATTGACTTTTGGTCAAGACATTTTATTTTTCCTTGCCTATTGGCTTGAGCCACATTATATTTGTGGGCTATTTTTTTAGCATTAATTTTTATAATTGAATCTTTATTCATGCTCGTTTATAAATGGATTCTGCTCTCATGTGATGGCACTTCTGTTACCTTATTTAGTCCGTTCTCGGATCATGGGGGGGTGTTGTATAGCTCCTATATATCCTTATATCGTGTTAAGTTAGCATAGGTACATTTGAGATTTAAACGCCATTTTTCCTTTCTTGCAACTTCTGCACACGACCCTTAATTGTTGACTTAGCTTTCAACCTAGTGGTTTGCCGTGGTGTATGTGAGAATAATATGTTATTGCTCTGATATCAGTCTTGTTTAATAAACCATGTCTGCACGGAGAGTGCTGAAGTTTCAGGAGCAACACGATATGGAATTGTTATGAGGTCTGATCTCCACGCTTTCATAGTCATAACACAAGTGCAGCCTTTGCCAACTTGGGCTTGAGGCGGGATTGATATTGCTTTGCACGAGAATTGTTAACACACTTGATGCGGTGCACATGCAGAGAGAGCTGGTGTATGCTGATGTGATTCCTTCATGCTAGGACACTAAGGTATGGGCCCGCCCTAAAACAACCCAAAGAGACCTTCTTAGATAATAATATAATATATGTGTTAGGGAGGGTGAGATATAAGTGTTGTTAACTCCTATTCATTACAGCATGTTAACATGCTGTCACCATTCGCTTTTTATGTCTTAGTAACTATGCTGATAATTTTGCTACTGATAATAAGTATACTTGTATTATCAAAGATACTGCGCCTGAGAAGACGGCATTAGTAAATAAACATTTCAAATGCACATGTGTCTTCTTTACTCCATGATCTGGTTTGTAATGATAATATAACGAAAGAGTGTTCATGAGTCCCACGTACCCTGAGGTACTGTAAGTTCATGTTCTGGTTTGTCTAAACATTGGGTGTTTGATATGTCCAATGAGACACTGTAGCTAGCTCGGTAAGGGGTGAGTTGGTTGCTAAGGTAAGTTTTGGGACATCCTAATTTGCCGAGGTTCCACTCCTCTGTGCACAGTTCTGTGTGAGTACAGAAACCCTGCAACAACTTAAAATTTGCCTCTTCTTCCGCGGGTTGTTAAGCCCTCGGACATTCCACGACAACAAATGCAGTTGTTGAATAGGCTGCGCTTCTGTTACGTCACCCATCCCAACAAATGCGGAGATAAGCATTGAACAAACATGAAATAGTGACACACATCAGAAGCCTCTGTATCCATGCTCATAACGACCTTCAATTTCAGTCCGACCATTGGACACTGACTCACCACGCAGTTGCGATGATTAGGATTTTGAGTAGTTAGAACCCCATCCCACCCACACCGGCCACCCCAACCCGCCGGGTAAAGAACACCCCCCTGCCCACCCAACATTCTGCAAGAACAAAATACAATAAACCAACATGTCAGAGTCATCTCTCTCCTGAAGGGGGATAGGCTATAAAGGGGATCACCCATTGGGGTAGCAATACTAGGGGCACCCGACCTGCCCCCCACCTTACCAGTCACACCCAACGGACGCCAGTAGATCACCGGGTTGTCCCACTTGGGATGGAGGTGGGTGTCGAGCTCAGTTCATTGTTCGGACCGGTATAAAGAAAGGCTGTGAAAGTACCTCACCGGGAAAGTAGGTTCTGGAACAACGTGGTGTGGACAAGTGAGCCGCTGACTCACAACATATTCCCGGTCAATGTCAGTCTTGTTGTTCCATTGGCGAGCGTGACCTGGAGCGGCGTCCCGCTTCGTTGTCCCCGGCGCTGTCACGTTTCTGCTGCTTCAGGAAGTCCTCTACCTGCTGTGGGTTTGCGAAAATATGTTGCTTGCCATGATGGGAGAGCTTCAGCTTCACAGGGTAGAGCATGGCATAGGAAAGTTCCAGAGACTGCAATTTCTTTTTTACGGCAGTGAATTTACGACGAGCCTCTTGCACTGCTGGGGTAAAATCCGGGAAAAAGGACAAGGTGGCGTTATCATAGGTCACTGTGCCGAGTTCCCAGGCGAGACGGATCACCGCATCACGGTCCCTGTAATTCAAAAAGCGTGCAATTATGGGCCTGGGAGGAGCTCCTGTGGGAGGGCGAGCAGCCAAAGATCTATGTGCCCGCTCGACTATGAGGTGCGGGGAAAAGGACTCCTTTCCGAACAGTTCAATAACCAGGGTTTCTACAAAGGGTTCCATTTTCCCCGTGTTTGTTGTTTCCGCCAGGCCTAAGATGCGGACGTTGTTTCGCCGGGACCTGGCTTCCAATTCCTCATTCTTATCCGCAATAACTTTGAGGAGTCTGTCCATTTGGGAAGTTCGGCGATTAACAGTGGCGGCTCCGTCTTCCAGGCCTGATATTCTGTCCTCGGCTTCCTTGAGGCACGTGTCGTGTTGATCGATTTTCGCCACTATTCCGTCCATGCACAAATTCATAGTGTCTATTTTGGCGTCTATGCTGGAGAGGCTCTGTTTCATGCCCAATAGTAGGGACTTCCAGTCCTCGTCTGGCGGCGTGGGGGCGGTGGGGCTATTTTCCGGCCCAGGCATCGTTTTGGTCGTTTTCTTGACCTCATACTGGATCTTGGATTGCCTGACGTCGCCACGACCCATGGCACGCCTCGGCGTTCGTGATGTCGCGATTGTGAGATCCCGCGTAGAGCTGGGCTGGCGGCAAACCTGGGGCGAAGAATGGGGGGGCCCCGACCAGGAGGACTGCGAGCAAGCACGTTGGTTCCCCGGTGTGATGGTGTCCACAAAATGGCCGCAGGGCTGTGTTGAAAGGGAAAAGAAGCGAGGGCCTCGTGGCGGGGGAGCAAGCTGCGGTGTATTCCCCCGTGTGTCTGCTCGGCAATGTCCGCACAGCCGTGCGAGAGAAATAAGATGCAGGGCAGCTGGATTACTCTTCGCTCCCAATTGCCGTGCGGAGCTGCGGCCTAGCGATGCTGCTGGGAGAGCGGCGTTTTCAAACCCCTCCGGCGCCTTTCCAGGTAGGCAGCCCAAAAGGTGTGGATTGTGCAGGGACCCGCGCCGGGGCCACAGGCGTAGCCATTGCTCACGAGATTGGGTGGCGAGCCGTGCTCCTGTTCAGGTGGGTGAGGGTAGGGGAGGGGGTGTTCCGCAGGGGATGTAGCCGATCTGGGGCCCCTCACCTCCACCAGACCTCGTCGCTGGAAAGTAGAAAAGGCCCCACTGGCCCGTGGACGTGCGGCCGCGGGTAGGCCTCGAGTCCTCGGCGTCGCATAGCTCGGCGCCACAGAGGGTTCGGATCACGGAAGAGCGCGAGGCACCGCTCGCCAGATCTGTGTTGAATATCTCCGGCTGTGGAGGCAGGATTCGGGAGATCTTGGTATCGGAGCAATCAGCCCAGCAAGGCAAACCCGGTCCCGCTACAGGCAGGTCGATTTCCGCCGGTCAGGATGAGATGAAGGATTGTTACAGGCTCGACTGGGCGAGAGCCTCACTGCAGTGCGGCCATCTTGGTCCGGCGCCACCTAGCGCCCCACTGGGAGATCATTGTTACGGGTGACTTTAACACTAACCTCTTGCACCATCCGGAAGATGAGGACAACATCTCTGTAGCAAACGAACTGTGGGAGATTGAACATCAAGAGATTCCATCGGTTAAAAAGACAGACCAAGTGGTTAGGCAGTTGATGTGGGACTTGGAATGTCTTGAACTGCGTGTAATAAATTGAAGAGCCAACCATGATAAACCCCCCGCTACCACCTATATAGGCCCCAATGCAAGCTCTATCCTGGATTACACTTTAGTAACACTACCCCTGTTGAGTCTCATCAAAAAATTTCAAATAATTTGCTCATTAGACAGTGATCACTCAATGCAACACATTGAGATGAAACTGACCACTTCCAGGTACGTAAAGCAATGCCAGGCTTAACTTCAACAATTAACCTGAAGCGGTTGAGGTGGACTAGTATCACACTACCCCAAATAGCGCAGGACGCTAAGAAGCTATATAAAACGTCAATTGAAGATAGGGACCTGTGCTCAGAAACTTGGTCTGACTTTCTGGAAAAACTACCGAGGACCAGTATCAACATTAACAGGAAGACCTCTCCTAAGACCGATTTCAGATTCACAAAAACTATACTCTCCATGAAGAAACACCTGAAGAAGCTTACAAGACGAGCACAAGGTCAAAGGATAAACCCAAGTATCTGGCAAGAAGTTCGGACAACAAGGAAATTATACAAGAAAATGGTTTGGGTGGAAAAAAGGAACCGAGCCAACGACTTCTGGACTAAATTGTTGTATAACATTAAAAAAGCAGATTCCAGGGCCTTTTGGATGCAAGTCAACTCAATGAACAGAATAGCACAACCTATAAGTATGACATGCATCACTGAAAATGATTGGGTGGCCCAACATGTTGTCGACACCTTTTCGATTAAATCATCGGCACACCAGACCTCAACCGCAATAACTGCACGTGAAACAACTAGTATAACAGACCAGGGAAATATGGCTGATTTTAGCACCAACAACACGATCATCCAACAGGAAGGCATGGGTCAATCAATCTGGACAGATGACGACTGTCGAATACTGCAGATTATTAAGAAAAGCAAGCAAGATAGTGCGCCAGGGCCGAATGGCATCCCGCAGGCAATCTATAAAGAGGACCCTAAGTTCTGGGCCTGTAAATTCAATCTTCTGTTTTGGTCAATAAGCAACTCAGGCCGAGTCACGGAAAGCTGGAGGGGTGCTATTATTAATCTCATCTATAAAGGTGGAGACCGCAAGATTCCAACTAACTATCGCTTAATAGCTCTCATAGATGCAGAAGCAAAATACTACGCATCCCTGGTGCTAGCTGATCTAGCACATTGGTCGGACATAAACAACAAAATCCCATTAAATCAGACAGGATTTCGACGCGGAACGGGCACAATGGCAAATGCAATGGCACTGTGCTTGATTGCCGAAAAAAGTTTACAAAACCATCAGGAACTTTACACTTGTTTTATTGACTTTAAGGCGGCCTTCGACCGTTTCAGTAGGAAACTACTATGGGCCAAACTGAAACAGCAGGGCCTGCCAGACTCAATCTTAACGCCGATCATCAACCGGTACACTAACACCTGGATGCAGTTAAAGATCGACAATGGACAGCGCTTAACCCAGAAGATCAGCACCTCTGATGGACTAAAGCAAGGCTGTGTGTTGGCCCCCCATCTCTTTAATTTATTTCTGGCCGATTTGACAGTAAGCCTTGACCAGACTAATGCACATCCACCGCGGCTAGGTAATCTTCGTGTAACACATCTATCCTATGCCGATGATGTGGTTCTACTAATCCAGATGAGAATAGGCTTGCAAAGTCTACCACAGGAATTGACCCAATATACTAAACAGAACTTGCTAGAAATAAATAGCACGAAAACAAAAACCATGGTTATAACTCGACGCCACAAAGCATCGCCAACTTTTACAATAGACAATGTTAAATTGGAAGTGGTGGAAAGTTAAAAGTATCTCGGGATACAATTGGACAAGTGCCTTAATTTCTCTACGCATTTTAATAGCATGGAAAAGAAGGGCACCGTCCTGTTGCATACTTTTAGCAGCCTAGCGACAAAACTTAAAGGCCCTCTGCCCCCCCCCCCTGCTAACAGTAATGAAAGCTAAGTTACTCCCAACAATAGCTTATGGGAGTGTATTACATCATGGCAAGAGTGCACAACTTCTGGACAAAGTACAAATGAAAATCTACAAACGTGTATTTGCACTACCAAGCAATGCATCACCTGCACAAGTAAGACTCAAACTTGGTTTGCAATCCCAGGTGCTGATGAAAATGTATGAGACTATAACATTTTGGTACGATGTCTGGATGAACCAGGAAATAGCGGTCTATCGTGCTATGTGGGAAACAATACACAAGAGTCCCAACTCCCACTATGCCAAGTACCTTAAACAGTCTTTAGAATCGACTGAGTTGGCTGCACTCTGGGAAACCAAGCTTCCAGTACAATCTTTCAAACAGTTGGTAAAGAAGGCCGCCAACAGGCATTCATTGTTCAACGATAAGTTAACTTTTTGTCAACGGAGCCACACCTGGATGACAATTCAATCTTATAAAAAACCTGTACCGGCAGCCTACCTTGACCTTGCATTCTCGAAATTCATCAAACGTAAATACATCAATTTAAGGTTGGGTAGCTTCCCAACAAGTGCTGATCTACCAAAGTGGAATCCCCAAGAACATGAGGAATGAGACCTATGTGGCGCAGGAAGACAAGACTTCATCCACCTGATTTGTATTTGCCCAGCTCTGATTCAGGAACGTCGGAGTTGGTTAAAAGCCAAGTTTAAGGAATATGGAATACGCACCTGTCGGTCTGCGATTGTACAAATCTTCTGCTCAGTAGATCCACAATTTATTTGCAGAGCAGTTAAATTTATTGCCAATTTTGAGAAAAAGCGAAGATCACTGGCAAAGACTTGAATCAACAACATGTTAACTTTTAAACTTGAATGACATCTTCATTTTATTAACTTTTAATCTCCACACAGCGGTGTTTTCTGCTTTTTTAACACATTGTCGTATCTATATTTTGTAATGGTTTTTATTAACTGCACAATAAAGCTAATCTAATCTAGTTATGAAATCCAATTCTTTTCCTACAGTTGCACTCTCTGGAGTGGGAATAGTAATTTTAACCCCTACGCTATCCAACGCTTTTCATTCTGTTGCATTCTCTGGAGTGGGAATAGTAATTATTACCCGTACGCTATCCAATGCTTTCCCTACTGTTGCACTCGTTGGAGTGGGAATAGTTATTTTAACCCCTACGCTGCCTAACGCTTTCCCTACTGTTGCACTCTTTAGAGTGGTAGTAGTAATTATTACCCCTATGTTAGCTAACGCTTTCTCCACTGTTGCACTGTCTGGAGTGGGAAAAGTAATTTTAATGCCTACGCTTTCCAAAGCTTTCCCTACTGTTGCACTCTTTGGAGTGGGAATAAGAATTTTAACTTTTCCGCAATCCAACGCTTTCTCTACTGTTGCACTTTCTGGAGTGGGAATAGTAATTATGACCTCTACACTATCCAACGCTTTACCTACTGTTGCACTCTTTGGAGTGGGAATAGTAAATATTACCCCCACGGTATCAAACACTTTCCCCACTGTTGCACTCTCTGGAGTGAGAATAGTAATTTTATACCCTTCGCTATATAACGCTTTACCTACTGTTGCACTCACTGAAGTGGGAATAGTAATTTTTACCCCTACGCTATCCAATGGTTTCCCTACTGTTGCACTCACTGGAGTGGGAACACTAATTTTTACCCCTACCCTATCCAACGCTTTCCCTAGTGTTGCTTTTTATGGACTAACTATATACATTATATTTAAAAAATATATGTTTAATTTATTTTTACAGTATATGTTAGTTACTGTTTTTAAACACTAGAGGAGCTGCATACCCTTTTCTTTTGCTTCTAGGTTCGCCTGAGCGAGTTTCCTGAATCGGGCAGTTTGGTTTGAAAGGCCAGCATGTAACTAAACACATCCTGGGGTGTCTTCCTGGGAGCTGCCTCCGAGCCTTCCTTTACCAAGCTCAGAGGTTCTCTGACAGGGTGGCCATACAGGAGCTCAAATGGACTGAACCCATGAGACTTCTGAGGCACCTTCCTGTATGCAAAGAGAAGGCATGGCAAGAGGACAACCCACTTACGCTTCAAGGGTTCTGTTAGACCCTTAATCATGCCCTTCAAGGTCTGGTTGACTCTCTCCACCATACCATTACCTTAGGGGTGGTAAGGAGTGGTGAACTTGTAGGTTACACCAAACTCCTTCCCAGAGGTGTCATGTACTTGGATATGAAATTGGTCCCACTCTCTGGGGAACCCCACATGGGAAAAGATCCCCATTAACACCTGGCCCACCACTGATGCCGTCCTTGTCCTGAGAGGGATTGCCTCCGGGTACTGGGTGGCATGGTCGTCCAAGACCAGGATGTACCTGTTACCCATGGCTGTATTGGGATCCAGTGGCCCCACAATATCCATCTCTACCCTTTCAAAGGGTGTTCCAACAACAGGAAAATTTTGAAGAGAAGCTTTGACCTTCCTCCCACTCTTGCCACTTGCCTGGCAAGTTTGGCAAGACCTGCAGTGTCCATCTGCCTGCCTTCATATTTGGGGCCAAAAGAAGTGGGTGACAAGCCTGTCAAAGGTTTTGTACCACCCCAAATGTCCTGCCAAAGGCATGTCATGAGCAAGAACCAGTAGGAAGGTCCTGAAGCGCTGCGGTACCACCAGCACACAGGCTGATCCAGGCTCAGCAACGTTAGGCTCACTATACAGGAGACCAGTTTCCCAATAGATCAAATGTGATCCGGACTAATCACCAGCTGCCTGGTCTGCAGCCTGCTGCCGGAGACCCTCCAGGGAAGGGCAATCTTTCTGCTCCTTGTACAATTCCTCCATGGTGGAACCCCCTTCTTGCTGCCAATGGGTCAGCTCAGAGATTTCTCCCAGTTCAGCTACTTGTTCCCCTTTAGGCACTAGCACGTCCCCCTCAAGGTCAGCCTCCTCCCAGTCCATGGGAACTTCAGGGGCTGGTTTCCCGCACCCCTTGCCCTTTCTCTTGCCAGGGACTTGGGCCACTGTTTCAGGCTCCAAGTCCTCTTGATCACCATTTCTGGCAGCCATTGACCGAGTGGACACGCATGCCCACTCTGACAACCCAAGCATCTCCAAGTGAGGCCTGAGCTCATCATCGTTCCATAAAGGTGGTTACCTAGAAGACAATCTACAGGCATGGTAGGGCTATCACCCACCCTCAAGGGACCTGAGACCCCCCCATTTAAAGGGAACCTGTACCACCACACATTGGTACTCTGAGTTGTCCACAGCAATTATGTGGTGGAATACCCCTGGGACTCCCTGCTCCTCAGAGACCAGGTGACACCATACAGAGGTCACACCACTCCAGTATCTCTGAGAGCCTCTAACCTTTTCCCATTGATGTTTACCCAGGTGCTCTATTTCTTTGTGTTAGGGGGCACCTGGTTTCCTGGGACCATCTAACTTTCTCCTAGTGAGACAAGGGTCTTTTCTGCGGGATCCCCATCCTACTGTGGGTACCCATTCTGCCCAAGTGCTACACTAGCCAACACCTTGGTCTGCCCACCGGTGGGTGGCTGTGTCCCCTTTGGGCACCTGGGTCCCCCTTCAGGTGACCCCTGGTCACATGAAAAACACTTGTGGGCCGGTCTCAGCAGGCTTTCCTGTAGAGACCCCTTTCCTCTTATCTCCTGGGGGATGGGAACCTTTACCCTGGATATTAGTGTGGGGCCCTTTAGAGAACTCCTGTGCATTACCTTGTCCCCCCACTTTTCTGCTTGGGACCCTGCCCACCTTTTGCTGAGTCTCCCCCATATGCTTTCTTGTGGACCCTGGTACTCATCCAGCGGTCCGCCTCAATAGCATGCTTCCTGGGGTCAGTCAGCTTACTATCAACTAGGTGCTGGCGCAGATCTGCAAAACATAGACTAGACAAGTGCTCCAACTCAATCAAATTGTAGAGCCCCTGAAAATCTGTCACATTACTGCCTTTCCCCAACCATCCAGTAACCTGCAGAACGAGTCTACACATTCTAACCAAGTGTTGGCATCTTACTGGACCTAAACTGATCCCTGTACTTTTCAGGAGTGAGTCCATACCTAGTGAGGGGAGCATCCTTTATGTCAGTGTAGGTGAGGTTCCGACCCTTACCCAAAGCTATCAGGGTATCCCTTGCTTCATCTGGAAAGAGACACCATAACCCTGCCCCCCAATTCCTTTCAGGGCCCCCATTCATGTGAATAGACAACACGTACCCTTAAAAGCACCTCTGAATGTCATCACCCTTCTTGTACTCTTTGTCTACATCCTTGGGAATGTGCACAATTCTATCTGCCTGCACTGATGAATTGCTGCCACCATCTGAGCTGGGCCTACTCCTTAGTTCCAGCTCCTTAAGACTTTTTTCATGATCTAAGATCATCTTGCTTTCCTCTATGGCTATTTGTTTCTCTTCCCTCTCATTATTCATCCTGAGTTTTTCCAATTCAAACTTCCTTGCTTCCCGCCTGTCCGCCAGCTCCTCTAGGGACAAGCTACTGTTGCCTGGCCTGGAGGGTTCCCCCTCCCAAAAGCACATCCACCCTAGGAATAGGCTCCTCCGCCTCTCCACTGAGACTACCAGACTGCACGCTGGCATGTCTGACTGCTGCCCAGGACCTCAGAGCCTTTTGTAGCTCCTCTTTCCTAGTGAGCCTTCTGACTTGGACTTTCAGGTTCTTGCAAATCACTTACAATTCTTTCACATTGTAAGATTCCATCCTATCCTCCTAAAAGGCAATTTCCAGGGATGCAACAGATGATGCTCTTGATTCAGGCATGATGAAGTAGCAAGTTTAAACTGGCAAGATCAAAAATAGTCCAAAAAGAAAAAGAACCAGTATGTGTTACGTAATGGTCTGCGATAAGGTAGCAATACACCCCAATCACTGTAGGTCAAGCGCAAACGCAAGTCCTATCCTCACCGCTGACAACCAATGTTAGAAATGGGGTCTCCAGTTGGCAAGGGCTTGCACCTTTGTCCACATAGGGACCCTTCTTTCTAGTCAGGATAAGGGAGTTATACTCACCCCCTTGGTAGCTTGGCAAAAGCAGTCGGGTTTATTCTAGAGGCAGTGTGTAAGGCATTTGCACATAACCAACAGTAATAGTTTAGAAAAATATCCAATATTTTTATATACTTAAGACAAGACTAAAAACGATAAAAATCCACAATACAGAACTCAGATTTCTCAGTTATCAAAATAACCTTAAAAAATAGTTCCTTGATGTCAATAGCTCCGTCCGGAGCTATCATGGCGTTGTGAGCAAATAAATCCAAACAGTTCTGGCCGACCGCGGCGTTGCGGGTCAGCTTCAGTGTCGGGAAGACCTGCAGACAGTTCCTTTTAGAAATGCAGGGCGTCGGTGACCTCTCTTTGAGTTTCCAAAAACACAGCGTCCGCGGGTGTCGGTTGCGGAGGTCAGTGCAGGAGTCGTCGGGGTCCTCGAAGTCAGATGCGTTGTAGGTCGCACTCCTCTTTGTTGAAGTCAGGAGCGCTGGCGTCGGCAAGCATTAGGTGCTGCTGTGCAAAGTGCAGTGCCCCAAGTTGCAGTGCGAGCAGCGGCTCGGTGGCGGCATCAGATGGCGCCGTCTGTGAGATCTGGGTCGCGGTGCGAAATGGATGAGGTGCTTGTCGCGGTGCAAACAGATCGCATTGAAGGCAGCGGCTTTGTCGTTGCTGAAGAGCTGTCGTCAGCTGATGAACTGGAGTCGATGGTACCGGTGTCAGTAGGCCAAGGCTGCGGTGCGGGATGAGGGAGGTGCATTGTGTAACTTTACGAGCGGTGCCCTCAAACCACGGTGCAAGCAGCGGCGTTAATTCTGTCATGGAGCGGCCTCGTTGGGGATATCAAGGCGTCGTCGTGAAGTGAGGCGGTGCGGAGTGTGGTGCCCACAGGTCGCAGTGCGAGCAGCGGCTCAGTGGTAGCGTCAGCAGGTGTTGTCGGTGAGACGAGGGTTGCTGTGCCCTCTGTGGTTCTGTCAGGGCACGGAGTCAAACAATACAAAAGGACTGTCACTGGTCTGTACAACTAATACGTGCAAAGAAAAAATGTGACGGATTCTGTGTCTACCTGTAAAGTGTGTACAACAAAAAGGACATGAATCCCATCAGCCCACCCATATGGCAGAGCTTCATCATCTGGGATAGAACCAAAGATTTGACTTTTGGTATGATCCATCACTGGTGGTTCCTTGGTTTTGGAGAAGCACATAATTCCAACAGGTGTGTGGCTCCCTAACCGGACCATCTTTGATTCTATCCCAGATGATGAAGCTCTGCCATATGGGTGGGCTGATGGGCATCATTTCCTTTTTGTTGTACACACTTTACAGGTAGACACAGAATCCGTCACATTTTTCTTTGCACGTATTAGTTGTACAAACCAGTGACAGTCCTTTTGTATTGTTATACTGTGAATAAGGGGTTTGTCTGTCTTTTGGTCTTTAAATAATTTTCCCCTTAGACCCTCCACCAACCTTGTTTTTGACGAAGGGCACGGAGTCGACAGCGTCGTCGGCGACATCGCTGAGTTGCTTTTTCTTCTGTTGCAGCACAAAACACACAGTTCCCTGTGCTGAGGGCAGAATAACTTGAAGTCTTTGCTATTCCTGAGTCTTCTTGAACAGGGGCAAACTCTACCTCAATGCCTTGGAGAAACTCACAAAAGTAGATGGCAGAAAGTTCAGTCCAGTCCTTTCACAGCCCAAGACAGAAGCAGCCACTGCAGGCCAACACAACAAAGCACACAGGAAAGTGGCAGTTCCTCCTCAGGGCTTCTCCAGCTCTTATTCATGGCAGTATTCTTGGTCCAAAAGAATTCTAAGGTTCTGGTGTTTTGTCCCAATATTTAAACCACCAAATCCTTTGTTCTCTGAAGGCAGAGAGTGTCTGTACCTAGTCAAAACCAGTTCTGTCCTCCTGGGGGCAGCTTCCTGGCAGGAGGTCGGGACAGAATTGTTTGAGAGCAGACCTGGCCCAGGTATCTGAAAGGAAATCTCCTCCCCCTACTCTCTATTCTATGAGTGCTCAGATCAGTGAAAGGAAATCTCCGCCATCTACTTGCAGGCCTTATTCTGCCCAGCACTGACCCCTCACAAACCAGACATGGAATACACAACCCTAGCAGAGGCATAATGGATGGTTAGGCAAGAAAATTCCTACTTTCTAAAAGTGTTATTTTTAAACACAGAATGTTAAAATCACCCTCACTTAGAGATGTATTTTAACATTCTGAGTTCAGGCATACTAAACACATTTTTCTACCTTGTTCTCTGGGTCAGTTAGGATTATTAGATGTTATAATCAAACTGCCCATTCTGGCCTATGGGAACAGGTAGCCTTGCAATAGAGAAAAAGGAAATTGGCAGTAATTCACTATCAGGACATGCCACACACACCAGGGCATGTCCTACATTTCACATACAATGCACCTTGCCCACAGGGGTACCTTGGGCCTGCTTTAGGGGTGACTAACATGTAGAAAAGGTAAGGTTTAGTGACTGGCAAGTGGGTACCCTTTCCAAGTCGACATAGCAGTCCCAGACTGCACACAGGCTCTGCAATGGCAGGCCAGAGTTACACTTTACCGGCTAATTGTGTGGGTGGCACAATCCAGTACTGCATCCTATTAACAGCATTTGAATCACAGGCCCTAGCACACTCAGTGCACGTTACTAGAAACTGACACATAAATCAAACAGGCCAATCATGGAAACACCAATCCATAACACAGGAGCACTTGCACTTTACCACTGGTCAGCAGTGAGAAAGGTGCCGCAGAAACACTACGCCATCAAACACAGGGTCAAAACTGTGAGGTCAGAAAGCAAAAACTCAGGGGAAACGTGTCAAAAGATTCCAAGTCTAACACATTTTTTTTATTTTTCCAGGTGCCTTCTGTTAGTTAGTGAATAGGTGTTTGTTATGTGTTAGACATCTGATAGAGAGTTCTCACCAGGAGAAGAGGAGGAAACTGTAAGAATCATTCATGGGGAGAACTGTCTGGACTGCAAATCATCAACAATGCAACTTTTCAAGTTTTAATGTCTGAAAGCCTATTGTTCCTATATGAAAAATGGGGAGTTTGGTTTTCCCTAGGAGTTTGCTGATATTCTATTGGAGGATGAAGAGGATGGAAGAAAATACTTTTGCAATCTAGAATGTTTGCGTTTATATCAGTGGTTGTCCCTAGAGTAGAGTAGAATTCCTTCCCCGACGCTCTGACTGGAGACTTACCTTTGAGTTTCTGATGACTTTTCTTCATGAGTGACTACCTTACTTAGATTTTACTGAAATGTCTGCTGATATGTTTGAGCTGATAATGCTTTCCATCTTATAATGCAAATACTTCTTGCTTGCACATAGATTTCTCTCTCTTATCAGAACTCTTGATTGGGTTTCTGAACTGACACCTTTTTCCCTCATCATTCCAACTTATTTGGAATAGGGAATGCTCATTTATGGAACACGCTTGCTGTATTATTACTATATTAACTGTGATTCTAAGAAACATTTTGTTATATTTATAATTAAAAATCACTTGACGGATTACATTAATTATTAAAGCTGAAATCGAAAGATTAAAATCAAATGAATAAATAGATGCAATAATAAAATAATTTAAAATAAATCCCTTCAAGTCACACTAACACTCTTTATTGACTGAATTTAAAGTCTTTATCTATTTATTTATTGTTATGTAGATGACTGCTTCTCATGTCTCTTTGTCAATGAACAAAGGTCCATAGGGCCAGTGGCAGGGGTTATTTAGCAATTATACTCAAAGGTTGCAATATAGAAAACTGTGCTCCCTTACATTTGACCCTATAGACCTCTAAATTGCATATTTAGCTTGTAGAACAATAAAACAAAAGGGAAAATTCATTGTAATAACAAAGATAGGATCATATATGTATAAGAAGACACATAGGATGAAGCAAGCCCTTGGACGCTGTTTTAAATATTGTGAGAGAGTATTATTTGTAAGGGCGGATAATACTCCACCACAAGTAATAATGTCCCTATTCTTTTTAGGTCTAGTAAAATGTTCAGTAATTGAATTCTGAGCTCAACCCCAGGTAGTTATGGCACAGAGCAGACAGTTTTAATTAAAAAAAATGTGTAAAGCATTTAGAAGTACTAAAACAGTTAGAAAGTAAAAATACAACATAATAAAAGTCCAGCTCCAATTTATATAAGTAGAGAATATTTAAATGAACACAATGACACCAAAATGATGAAATGCAACTTAGAGAATATCATATTTTACATTTTTAAATAAAAAAAAATGCATCTGTTGACAAAGATGGGAAAATCTCTGAGCAGGAAAAGTAGTAATTCAAGCCCAAGAAGTCGTCAATGCCTTTCAGATGCTGCTTGCCGTTTGGACCAGTCAAACTTTCTACCTTTAGATTTAGGAACTTATTACAAGTTTGGTTGTCCCATAGACTGCCATAGACTGTGCCTCGCCTGGACACCCCCGTGGGGGGTAGCCATGCGCTTTATAAGCTTCAAATTAAATAAATAAATAAATAAATAAAGTAGTGGCAGTGGTGGTTCAACCACGGTGAGCTTGGTGGTCCAACCACTGCATTACAAGCTGGGCTTATTGACTTTTAGAAGACCGCTGGTTAACCACTGACACCACCAGCCAACTCTGAGAGCTGTGGCTGCAGATCGGCTGCATGAGTGTTGGAGGCTCGCACCGCCAGTGAAACCGCCTGCCCAATTACGAGTTGCCTCACAGCCTGCATGACCTTTGCGGTCCAACCATCACATCTGAGACTGCAGAAAGCGAGGGACATAAAGATGAAACTCACCTCTTCTCGTCTTCTAGCTTCAAGGATCCCATTGTGCACATCCTGCCACTGCTCTACCTACTCGACCACCATCAAAACCCAGTCCATCACAGATAAAATCGGTGATAAGTCATACAACTACCTTTTGCCATACACTCCTCCACAAAACGATGCACCACCAAGGACAAGGCAATGGAGGTGGGGTCCTCAAGCAATTTACACATATACAGGGACTCTGTCTGGTGTTGGTCCTTAACAATCTTCCGAAACACATCTATAGGATGCAATCCTAGACAAAAACATTGGAACTGCGCAAGCATACTGTACAAATGGACATGCGTATGCACATTTTTTAAAGCAATAGTGATGTGTGCGTTAATTTGTGTTCCCCAACACCACCTCCTCATCAACATCACACATAACTTCCGCCCTTTCTCACTTTTCTCCCATGTCACCTCTGATCTTCCCTAGTCATACAGTGTACCGTTTCTCAAGCCTTGCTCAAGTGACTTTGAACTGACTACAACGATCGTGATGTCTTGTGATTGGAACTCCAACCAAGATGTTACACTTCTTTTGCCCCTTCGCATATGTTTGCCATGTCAACACTGAAGTTCGCTACCTATACAGGTTATCATTATTAAAGTGTTGCTAAAGTAAGTGGCTACAACTACCATGAGGCCTTGGGATTGGAACTCCAGCCAAGATGTTACACTTCTTTTGCCCCTTCGCATTTGTTTGACATGTCACTACTGAAGTTCGCTACTCATGCAGATTATCATTATGCAAGTGTTGCTAAAGTGAGTGCCTACAACTACCATGAGGCCTTTCCACTCCAACTCTAACCAATATGCTACACTCCTATTGCCCCTTCCCACTTGTCTGCCATATTACTACTGATCCTCCCTAGTCATGCAGCTTACCATTTCTCAAGTGTTGCTAAAGTGACATTGAACTGAATACAATTATCATGAGTCCTTGCGATTGGTACACTGACCAAGATGCTACACTTCTAGTGCCCCTTCTCACTTGTCTGGCATATTACTACTGATATTCCCTAGTCATACAGCTTACCACTTCTCAAGTGTTGCTAAAGTGACAGTGAACTGACTCCAACTACCATGAGGACCTGTGACTGTAACTCTCACCATGATGCTATACTCCTGTTGCTGTTTCTAACTTGTTTCTCATGTCACCACTGACCTACACTAGTCATGCAGCTTACCATTACTCAAGTGTTGCTAAAGTGACATTGAACTGACTATAGCTACCATGAGGCCTTGTCATTAGAAATGTAACCAAGATGCTATAGTGAATGTGACACACTAACATTGCACACATCCCATGTCCTGTTGTGATGTAAAATAATCAGTACGGGTGTGACCTTAAAGTGAAACACAGCTTCTCTGCTACAACTCTGCAGTGAAGCCCCACACATCACCCACATGAAAAGGCAATGTCAGTCAATGGGATTACATAGAATCGGTGTGAGAATCATTCATGGGGTAGAATGGAAACACTCTCTGCATGATAACTGTGCCTCTTTCAGAGGGAACCCTCAAAGCCTAGGGACGTGGGGCACACTACATTTAGCACAGGTCAGACAAACTCCATGAGCACTGGACCTGGGAACTCAATTATATCAGGGTTAGCCAATAGAATAACAAAGTGCCAGCTGTATGTTGGCTAATGGGTATGAAAGCAAACATAGTACTTACAGCATGTGGCACACATCTGATTGAAGTAGCTGTACAGTACACATTGCAAAATGCTGTGTGTCTGTTGCTGCAGGGTTTGCGCGCATGTGTATGGTGGGGCTTGTGAGGGTGGTGAGAGTCTGTTTATTGGTTGCATGTCTGTATTTTGATTTGTGTGTTGTTTGTAGATGTTGTTTTGGGTGGGTGCTGTAGTCCGCATGTGCTCTGGACAGGGCTGGGTAAAAGAATTTAGGAAGGGAAAGAGGCAGGAGGTGGGGTCGAAGGATGGGCTAGGTGGAAGGCTATCATTAGTGTGGAGGCCAGCGCCTGAAACAACCTCTGTAGGCCCACGATTCTTCTGTGAATGCCTTCCAGGTAGTCCAGCATTTGCGCCAGCTGGCTGGACTGCCCCTGGATGGCATTCAGCAGTGCAGTCTTCCCAACAGACATCTGTTTCAGAAGGCCAATAGCCTCCTTACTAATGGCAGCTGGGAGCGTAGGGGCTGAGGTGCCTGGACCAAGGGAGATGCAGCCCCTATTATGTGAGTGGACTTATACAACTTAGTGGGCACCAGAAGAGAGGGTGGCTGACAACAATCCTGCCATGCCCAGGAAGCTGCCACTGTAGGTCGACTCTGACAAGATGATGTTGAATCATGTGCCTCTAGGGAACCCCCTTATCCTCTTGGCCACTGCCTTCATCTGTGTCAGTCTTCTGACTGGAGGCACGCAGGCCAGCTGCATCCCGAGCGTTGTCGGCATGGTTTCATCTGGTTGCCTCGGTTGATGCTGAAAAGAAAGTTGAAATAGGTGCCAGACATCTGCTTAAACTCAATGTACGAACAAAACTTAACAATAACATTATCAAAGGTGCACAGATCACTCCACCAACAACGTTTCCTACAATTTACATGGAGACATGGTTACCTTAAGTTTTTTGTCTGAAGTTGCATATATATCTAAAGTACCAGACACCCTCTACATCTACAGACATCCCCATTCCACATGGGTCCTGGTGAGAACATCATCCTCAGATTGCATATCTACAACTCAGAAGAACAGTGAAAGTCTTAAGAGGTTCAAGTATTCTACAGTCCATGAATATGAGGTGTCACTTGTGTGCAAAAGGGAAGGCACATTACAGTGCCCAAAAGGATTTGCACACTCTAATGCTAATGTATCACAGTGTTTAAACACCCGCATATGACCACACCAAATCTGCATGTCTCTCTCTGATTCATGTCTTCAGTCATTGAATATACCTTCTAAAATCTACATGTGTAGTTCACATAGCTCTACACTCCCACATCAATGGCCTCCATGACCAATTAGCAGAATTTGGGTAATTTTGAGTACTGGGAGAACATGGAATTGCCAAACATTCCGTGATCCGCGGCTTCTCCGAAATTTTTTTTGCTTGTTCGCGTTTTCAAAATGCGTGAACAAGCAATTCTGTGTGTTCGCTGAACTTTTGCATGATCCTGGAGATTTTTTACCGTTTCCCAGAGCTTTGCGTAGCGCGACATTGCAAATTCCGCCCACCTGTAGAAATAACTGTAAGTGTACATACCATGAAATACATAGGCTCAACAATTGAACATGACTAATAAGAGAGATTAATGACTCTTTGTATGTCTAACAAACCCACCCATGTCTACTCACTCCTGTCTGTGTGTACAAATCACATGCATCCACAGAATGAATGAACATTGTCCTTACACATTGGCCAACACATACAAGAGTAGACTCTCACATTAACCTATTTAGACTCTTATATCATATCCTTGTGCAGATGATTGCACAACAAATCAAAGCTACATATGTCATCATGTAGGCATATATTCTGATGGCACCAGTGTTTTTTGCCATCTCAAAGGGGCTGTACATACCCCACTTAACAAGGCCAAGTATGGCTCACTGTCTGCATCCGATGTACACACTAAGCCATGTTACATTGTGGAAAATTAGTACGGTTTGGTAAACATTATCTGCGCCATCTTGCCTTTTCCCCTGATGCCACACTTTTTGTCGTGCGCACCTGCCATTTTAGGTGCCTCGATCAGAACCACCCTCTGCACGCCGCTGGCCCCCAGCACAGCCCTTCGCCCTCACAACCCCCCCCCCCCCGCTCTCGCATGCCTTGGGTCATAAACCCCTCTTCAGCGCAGCTCTGCCTCAGAACCCCATCCTGTTCCCAGCGCGACACCTCCCTTCATTCCTTTCATGGTCCCAGGCCCTTTGATACAAACCCCCTTTCCTGTGTGCCCGTTTGTCTTCCTCGTTCCCAGGCCGCCACCTAGCTCTGCGGATACTGTTTATTGCCCCCCGTACAGTAGGAAGCTTCCCCCAATTAAAGGACCCTCGAATTGATCAAAGCCCCCACCCTATGATATCCGATCAACCCCACACATTCCGTGAATCGGCGGAATGTCCAGCTGCGCGATAATCATCACCTATTGTGACCGGGGTGGGGACTTCAACTGTAAATGTGTGTGGGAATGGGCCTGAAGGGGAGATTCCGAGGATGTCCTTTCATACTTCAAAGCATTACAAGAATGTGTTACCTGCAATAAAATTCATAAACTGTGTATAAGAGGCCAGGCCTCAGAGATGCGGTTAGAGCACCTCGTGACGATACTGGCTGTCTGAACTGATGTGTTCTCCTCCGGAGAGAATAAACCTTGTTTCCTGCCTTCCAGTCTCCAGCGCCTGCCTCTTCATTAATTAATATTTTGTGGGTTAAAGAGGCGATACCGCCGGGCAAATATTGATTGTCCCTGACCGTAGTTTTTACAATTGGCGTCCCAAGCGTGGGGCCCATCAGCGACACGTAGATCCAGTGGGAGAGGTCCTGACGACAGAGTGAACGACTGCAACGATCGGGAGAGCTCTTGCCCAATAGACCCTCGTCTGGCAGCCGATCATCCGAACTTCACTGGTTCCGAACAGACCTCTCTCGAGTGATCTACGGTCCTGACTGGGAACCATCAGGAGTGCCGCGAGGAATACGAGGAAAAGAGGACGATCGGGCGCTGGATTCGGAAGATAAGAAACTGTCCATACGGTCCGGGTAAGGTCGTGCAAACACGACGAATTGCGAAATGATTGTTTAATGGTTCGGAAAATACTAGTATTACTCTTTGTTGACTTATTTGGAGATTCACTGTCTGCAAACGGAGAAACAACAGGCTCTTTCTCTTTGCAAACAGTGAAGGATAGGTAACGCAGCCAGCGTGTCTATCTTTCTCCCCCACTGATTGGTTATTTGTTCACGGATTGTTTTCGGGAGATTTCCCTCTCCCACACTGATTAATTGTTTTTTTCCCCGAACTACTGTTCGCGGATTGTTTTCTGGAGATTCTCTGTCTACAAACAGGAAAGAACAGGTTCCTCTTTGCAGAGAGTGAAAGGGTAGAGGACGCAGACCTTTTGCGGGCCTACTTATTCTCCCCACTGGTTGTTTATTGACTATTTGATATTGGTTCATGAGGTATTCACTGCCTGCAAACAACGTAGAATAGAAATATTCTGTCTAGTCTTTGCACGCAGTGATAAGATAGGCAGTGCTGACTTTTTGTCCTCGTTGTGAGCTGTCATGTCTGTCTTCTCCCCACTGATTGGTAGTTGGTTCAGCCCGGACCGTTTATTAGAGGTGGACCATCTAGCTCCGCTGGAAGGCACCCCTAATAAAGACATGTTCACAAAATATGGATTAGTTACCATAGCCTATAGTAAGCTGTGGCACAAGTGTACCAAAGAAAATCAAGAGAAACAGTGGCCACTGATAGGATCCTTCAATCTTGATAAAATAGAAACGTTAGAAATAGCCCTTTGTAGTAATAAGACAACGCCTATTATGCTCGACATTCTCGGTATGTGGCGCAAAGAAGCAACGCAACGAAAGAAAAGAGACGAAGTCAGAGTAGGTAAAGGAATATATCGACAGGACAACCCCAAGACACAACGACCCGAAAGTAATCCCCCGACACTACGCACAGGACGACCAGACTTAGGGCAAAACCAATGTGCTTTTTGTAAATGTTCCGGGCACTGGAAAGCCCAATGCCCGACTCTACTGAACGAGGGTAGGAGCAGAGGGCCGACAGAAATAACAGGCCGGCAGAAAGGGAAAAGGCGCGAGACAAAGATGAACCAGACTGACATGGACAGGCCAGATAGAACCACCACGTTTGATTATGCCCGATGGCACAGATTTCGCCAGACCGATTTCAGCGACATGTTCGAGTCCTCATAGATCGAACAACGCTAAGACGAGAAACCCAGTCTAGCTCTAAGTTACCCGGTGACGAACCCCGTACTACCGCTACTGTTCCCTAACACAAAAAGCCACCCTTTTCGGATAACCTACAGAAACAATACACAGAGTAGTCTCGGACAGATTAGTATACATTCCATTAATGAGCTCAAACTTCGAGTGCAATGGAACTGATTACTCTCTGCTGCCCCCCCACTCTGTAAAAAAAAGGGAGCAATTACAGGCCAGCATAGACAACCCCCCATTACCCAGACATGCCTGTCCAAACAAAATACCTACCCCCACTCCGGAAGTTCCCGAAATGCCGCAGGTCACCGGTCACGCCCATCCGGAAGGTGAAACACACAGCACGTGTGGGGCGGGGCCTGCTGACAACCATCGATCGAATCGCCAGTGGGATGTCCAGGAGGCACCACGGGCCCGGCATGAAATGGCTGTCCCATCCTCTTCTTCGTGGGGTGGGCTGGGAGGGAGAGGCGACGCGAACGAGCCTCTCCCACCTCCTCGGATAGGAGGTTTCCCAGCCCCGGTCCGGCCATCACAAATACCTCTGCTGAAATTGGTACAGGGTGGGCTGGGAGGGAGAGGCGACGCGGACGGGCCTCTCCCACCTCCTCGGATAGGAGGTTTCCCAGCCCCCGGCCCGTCACCGAAATCCTCCAGCCGGGCGGTGCCCATACTTGCGCAGCACCGAACATGCAACGGTGCCCATACTTGCGCAGCACCGGACATGCAACGGCGGCCATACTTGCGCAGCACAAGACATACGATGGCCCTCAAGAGTACTTGTGGAGCACGGGATGTGGAGTGGCCATCATGTATGCCCGTGAGAAGGGGCGGCGTGGGGTGCACTGGGAGAGGGAGACGGCGCGAACGAGTCTCCCTCGCCCCCCCAGGTGGGGGCACCACAGCTGCACCCTAGCCGAAGGTCCTGCTCCTACGGCACGGTGTTCCATTTCTTTCACCCCAAAGGGCCTCTTCCACTCTTGCAGACTCGACGAAGGGCGGCTGCTGCAGGGCCTCAAAATGGCGTCTGGGCCCCCTGGAAGGCGGGTCTAGGCCACTAAAGTAACTCTGACCAGCAGTGTAACCCGGACGCTTGCCCACCGGGGCACGAGCCCCCACCTCCGACATCATCCCCACAGCCTTGAAGATTCTGCAAAAGTCCCAGGAGCCCTCGGCCCCTGCCGGCTTCCGGTGAGGTACAACTGCCTTGGTCGCTAACAAAATAACCACGACATAGCCATCCCTTCTGTTAGCATGAATTTTTGAACTGCCGAAAAGGACTCTGGTCCAACCGCCGGTTGCAGGAAACATTTTTCCCTGATGCTACTTCCGGACTAACCCGGCCCCGCCCAAAATGGCGCCGGTATCAATGAGAACTTACGAACACCTCGTGGTGTTTTTAGCTAAAAAGACTCGATGTTCTGAGATATATATATATGATCCTTTGTACACTTGACGAAAACGAGGGAGGGTTCACTCGACGAACATGTAAAAGGACCCCGTGAAAAACGTTGTTTTCAATGTACAATTTATTATGATATTATTGTAGCCGATACATAACCTCGCTTGTGACACACGCCCACGGTATGCATATAGGAATTTTTGATTACAACTAGCCTGACTGTGCTTCCAATTATGAAATGAATGCTCCTTGATCCCTCACCTATTGATAGACCTTTTTAGTTTCCTGCAAATGACTAAATAAACCCTTTTTAATGTTTTTAATGCTGCAAAATACCCCCCTTACTGTACGTGCTTCAGCCGTCGCCATGTCCGGCCAAATACGATTACACTCTCATATCTACATGCTGAACGATTGTGCAAATAAAGGTTTTCCAAACTATGAACAGGTATTGCATGCTTTTTAAAAAAAAAAAAAATGTGGGATCAGCGGGAGAGTTTTTCTGTGCACCCTGCTTTGTTCTCTTTTTAAGGTTATTAGAAGATGGTTGCTCAGCCCCAGATGGAGGATCGAATCTAAGACACGATACTCTGCCCACAAGTATGCGACTGGCTCAGGAACTAACGCATGGAGAAGGACCTCGACTTCTGAGGACGGGTAAAGTGAAGCGGTGTAAATGATAGAATGTTATAAAGGTACAGCACTCAAAGGTACTAGGGAACAAAGTTGGCCGAAGAACTGATATGCCTTAGAACATCACAGCGTTGAAAGAGATTTAAGGACCCTGATAGCTAGATACACCTACCAACTAGATACCTCGCACTAAGTGCTTCTGATTTTTAACGTTTCCCTACACACGGCCTATAAGGACACACTGCCCCCCCCGCCCGGCTTCAGAAACCAAGACCCCAGGGATTCTACCCCAAGGAGATAAGACGAGTATGAGGTAAGTAAAGGACTTTCGTGCCCTTGCCTTTGATATGCTCGAATGTTGTCCCCCTCCCTTCTCCTCTTTTCCTCCCTCTACAGGTTACATTGGAATCACGACTGAGGTATGGTGAAGATCTGAAGCCTCGCCATGTCTGATACATGAAGCGGACTAACGCTGCAAGGTGGCACCTAAGCACACCCACAAACTGCTCTTGTAACGAAAAAGCCAATAAGTTGTATGATATGATGAAACACGATCACCCCTAATCCGTGTTGCGTGAATGGGCACGTGTCACGTATGTCTGAAACTATGAGAAAATGTTTTTGTGCGACTGAAGCGCTGACTTAACTAGTCAAAGGACCGAGAGTGCGAGAAGTGCGACACAATGGTGTCTTTTACTCAATGCATGTCCCCTGTACCCGGCCTAATGCTTGTCCGTCCCAAACTGCATGCTTTCGAAATTCTAACACAGACCCGTAATGTCTCATGTTGTGTAATGCGCTGAATAGCCTATCTTAATACACGGCCACTCCCCATGTCGCACGTGTACTATTTAGCCTATTGTTGCACATCTCTCTCTCTCTCTCTCTCTCTCTCTCTCTCTCTCTCTCTCTCTCTCTCTCTCTCTCTCTCTCTCTCTCTCTCTCTCTCTCTCTCCTCCACACTCTCACTCTTCCGAACGACCAGCACCTAATTGGCAAACCGCCATCCCTGGTGCACCACCCAATTGGCTCCAATACCGCAAGTATTTGCACAAAACTTGTCTTATATAAAATCACCCTAATGCCGCGTCACTACCTCTCCTTTCTGCTAAAAAATTGATGAAACCTAGAATTGGCCAAAAGGGAAAGGACAGGTAAGACGACTGAGGTTCCCTAATCTGACCCGTAATAAGGGAACTACATGTCAGTGGCTTCTATGATAAACAAAAATGCCTCAGATAACGCGACCTTCCCCGTCCCGAATTGTCTCAATACCCAGACAGTAAAAGTGACCGAAACATCCCCATCTTCCCAGAATGCCCTCGGTTTTGTATCAGCTGCCCCGGACGAGAGTTTTTAAAATGTCCCTCACCCCCGATTGTAAGAGATGGGTCGACTTACGACTAACACAGGCCAGCCGTTGTTCCTAGAAATGATTTGTTGATGAGCAAGCTACAGAGTTTAGAATTCGAGAAATGTCACTGAACGCTTACCAACTGAACTGTGGCCTTCTGCTAGATAACGCCCTCATGACACAAAGCAAGACGATAGTCCCTCACCACAGTTTGCTATGTTCCTAGTTGTTTTCCATAAGACCTCGGGTTTTTTTTTAATGAAGTAGTCAGGTTGTAAGAGACCATGTAGGAATTAGAATGATGTTTGCAAAGTTAAGATTAGACCAAAATGAAGAAATTGTTGCAATAAACCCTGTTAGAAGTAAAATGTTTAGCTGAGAGGTAGGATGCATTGATCGAATGGAAAATTGTTTAGCCTATGTTAGTTCCTCATTACGATACCTATCAGACCATGGTGATAGCACGTTGCACTTTTCGTAAAATATAAAGCCCTGGAGAACGGTATAGCTTCGTAAGGCTCGTACTAGGAAAGTGGGTCTCTGCCAGAAGAACTGATGTGACTGTAATAAACAAAATGCAATGAATAGGTACCAGATCTCGTACCACGACAATGAATGTAACACCAACAAACACCACAGAAATAGTTACGAAAGAAAGTTATAGGAAATCCAGCAAGCCCATCATCAATTATTTATATGTTGGTTGTGAACCCCAATGTAACGGATGTTTCTCATTTGCTTGGAGCTGGGAGAGAAATAGACTTATGTGATTACCTTCCTCTGCCAATTCTCTAAAGACTGTCTTTTCAAACTCATTTAAGGGTACCACTGTCGGTGGAGAGAGAGACCGGATGTGGGAGCACGCGGCCTGACTACAGATCGTGGAACATCTGCGACATTGGCCAAGGCGAGACCGCGACAGTAAGGATTTGCAGGACGAGGCACTGTTTCCGACAAAATGAGAGGAAAGGGCTGACCTGATGCCCCTGCTCGACGATCAACATGTGCCGAAAAGTCCCTGCTCTCTGAACTCGGTCATGGGCCCGCCTACCAAAATTTTCCGTCCCCCTGGTCTGTTCCCGATCTGGCCCTGCTCCATCCCTTTTTCTCCGACTGTGGAAAAGTAAATTTTGCCATGTTCTGTGTCCCTACGCCTCCTCCATCATATGTTATGTGTGCATGATTAAATATGCATATGTACTCCCCATGTCCGATTAATGACGCAATTATAGTTGTGTCCACCTCTAATATGGCAGTTTCCAGTCCTCGTGAATACTACGAATATCAGGCCTATGTAAAGCTACGTTGCCACGTTTCTCAGTGTGCCCGTTATTCTATTATAAAGTCCCCGTTTCTAGGCCTCAAAAGGGCCTGGACACCAGATTCAGCTCCTGTCTCCTGAAGCCTCGCTGAGGAGCGATACAGCCCCCACCTGTATCCTCGACCCTTCACTTACTTCCTGCCTCGCAGTGCCCGGTCCTGCCTGGCTCTGCCTCTGAGTCTGCCAAAAGTATGTTATAGTTCCTGTTATCAGTTCAGTCCTCCTTCTCTGCATTCCTAAGCTACTGAACTGCATCAATAGTTTCCGTCATTGTCTAGCCTTCTCGTCTCCACGTTAGAGAAATACTGTATTTAATGGTCATTTAGTATTCCTCATCACGCACTACATGTAGAATAATGCATGGTCCAGTCTTAGAATCAAGTTAGCCTTTCCTCTCCTGACTTCTAGTTATATCAACATGTTCTCTAAACATCAGATACTAGATACTGTTTAGGTACATGTCGCCCTGACTCTCCAGACTTCAGTCTCTGCTCCTAGCACAGAGTTCATAGCCCCCAGCTTCTCCTAGTGATACGTCATTGCCAGTTTGCGCGCACCACCAGGTTAGAGGTCCCGGCTCCTTAGGTAGCCCCCTCCATGGTTTCCGCCCCATTCATGACATATTCTGTTACGTTTGCATCACATGTCTATGTATACGCCCTGTTACACCTCTTTTCCCCCTTATCTTTCGCGACTGCTACGCGTCACACCTTCTACTCCACCCACTGCTACGCCTACTGCAATGTAATGCTATGTGTTTGCGTTATGTATATATGCTCATGTATTGTTATTAAAAGTCAGCGCGCTCATCCCAGATCCAGCCCCAGCAGCTGCTGGGCCCTGCCATCCTATTCCTATGCAGGTTGTCCTGTTCCTGTCCTTATGCTGTATTAAACCTGCAAAACTCCTACTACCTCGAATCTTGACTCTTATTTATTGAGCTATCTGTTATGATATATGTCTAGTCAAAAAGAGAGGTATTATTTATTTATTTACCACATAATGGCGCCCGAACAGGGACTTGCCCTTTCCCCACGCGTCGGTGAAGCCACGCCGACCCCCTGACCCTCTGCAGTCGTGACGGAACTCTTCTGCGCAGTGGCAGATATTTCTGCTCAAGTATCCCTCAGGCCCACGGAGGAGACGGAGGAGGCGGTCCAGCATCCAAACGAGACGGTGGAGGAACGCGGCGAGTCCCGACCAGAGCCCAAGCCGAGAGTCCAAGGTCCGAGGTATCCGGAGGTCCACCCGTAACTGAAGTCCGAAGTTCGTCGTCCGTCGTCATAGCAGTCCAGTCCGATCCGAGGCCTTCCGTTCTTGCTGCCCGGTGAGTACCATTACTGGGGTAGTATCTAGACAGGGTCAATCTAAATTGACTCTGGTCCGTGGGTTGGTGGTACACAGACTCACAAACGAAGTGTTCACCTAGGTGGATACGGGTCTTGATGCGTCCCTTTATGGGACCGGTATGTTCCGTACTGTTTCAGCAGTGCATCCAGTAACTCTAGTCTGTTCCGTTCTCGAGAAATTCTTGTGTTTCTGTTCTCAGTATTCCAGGTAGTATTCTGTTCGAACTGTTATTTCTAAATGTTTTTCATGTATTTTAATGTCGTGGTATGAATGGGGAATAAGTATTGTGTTCATTGTGTATTGTATTGTGTCTAGATTACAGTCCAGTCATGCCACTCTTTTCGAAGTTACGTCAGTTAAAAACTAGAAAGGGTCTGCTGGAAGCAGCAGTTCCAGTTCCGCCTAGGGACAGTCCAGGTCATTTTATGTATCAGAAGCATGGCATAAGCGCCATATTGTATCTAGATTTATGGGTAGAGTATACCAAACAGTTAGAAGAAAAGTATAGATGGCCCGTATCGGGTACATGGGATGCCGAGTGCATCATGCGAGTAGAAGAAGCATTATGGAAAAAGAAAGCCAGACAGTCACAGAAAGATGCCATCGAGTTATGGCGTAAAGAAGCTCATAAAAGAACCGAAAAAGAAATCAGAAAGTCAGAATTAAGTAGAGAATCCTTAGAACGAGCACAAGAAAAAGAACTAATCGAGATTGGTGAACAAGTCAAAGCCGAACAGTCAGACAGACAGAGGCATGCCCTTATTAGGGGTATGTATCCTCTTTTTGCCGAGGGCTTGCCAAAAGCGACCCCAGAGGCATCCAGTAATTTCCCGCCACCATTAGTTCCGACCAAGTTACGTCACAAACAGACCGCAGCTGATATTTTTATTTCGTCCTATTTGGACGACACAGTCCCAGAATATGCAAATCCTGTTCGCGCTCCGCCAGTCCCTGTAAATCAGGCACTTCCCGCTCCTCCAGACACCGGAGTACCTGTTACGGTACCCCCGGTCCAGCCCGCCATACAAGTACAGCCTACATTTCCATTTCCAACTCTGCCAGGACGAAGAGCCTCAGTAGACCTAGACTCCAGTTTAGGGGCCGCAGGGGGAGGTCCTCCTCAAACCCCGCCGCCACACAAGCGTTTAACGACAGCCGAATTACATGCACAAGCGTCACAGCGTACGCCCAGACATCAGACTGTAGCAGAAATAAGAAAATCCCTTGCCGAATGCGGCTATGATCCAGTCCCAGGCGAGGATAATATGGTTTTATATTCATTCCGCGTAAGAAAGGTGGCCGAGTATCTAGTCACCTTACCGAATATGAAAGAAGATCTAGACAGAATATATCGTTTCATCCGTACAGGGGATGATCCAGAAAGTATTAGCGAGGCCATGTCTCAAAGGAAAGCCGAGATCCAGCTCATGATATTAAAGTTTCTGATCAATTGTCTAATAAGAGAACAAGATTACCCGTCTAAAGATCCGGCCGAAATGAAAACCCTGACAAGGTGGAGTGATAATATAGCCGAGGGTAAGCACAAGACCGTCGGTGCTATGGATAGTATGTACAAGAAAATCCGTAGAGAAATAATAAAGATACACGAACAACGTAAAGCAGCACAAGTAAGCGAGAAAGAAAGTAACTCTGATACTGAAGAGGTAGAGGACGAGAATCCCGCCAGAATAGCGTATGTAGGAAAATCTAGATTTCCAGATCGCCATTTACGCCTAGAACACAAGTCTATTTTTCATTCTCCAGCACCAGAACAAGGTTCCCTAGAACAAGTATTCCAAGCTACCGATCACATTCTGAAATCACGAATCGGTTACAGTGAGTTAAGTACCATGCATGAACAAGAACTAGCCCGATCAGCAGTCCGATGGATTACTGATTCTACCACTTTTCCAGACGAAATAGTGGCACAAATGTTTCTGAAACTGCCCCCAGCCGAGCAACGACTGGTGGGTATGTATATGATTCAGCACCTCATTACATTGTATGAGGGTCAGCACTCTGATCCAGGCCCGTTACATGATATCCTGAACGAGTTACTCCAGTATAGATGGAAAGGTCTAGGTACCGATTTAATTAGTGTCATTCTAGAACAGCGCCACAAATATAGAACGTTTCTGAACCCGCATTTTGTTCATGCCTCACCCCCAGAAAGTAAACCATTTTACATGGAGAGACAGAATCCGTTACGAGAAGTCCACCCAGTTAAAGGAACGGGTGGCGAAATGCAGCGAGTGTTTGTGTACACTCCAATAACAAAGATGGAACTCCTCGAGATGAAGAAATTAATTCCCTGTCATGACAAAGATCCAGCAGGGTTCCATAGAGAATTAAAAGACATGCTCCGTATGGGAGAATACACATATCCAGATATAATTAAAATGTTAAAGGTTCTGCTGCCCGCAGGGGTGTATGAAAAGCTCAAGGAAAAAGAATGGGAGGTGGGAGAGAAAAAGATCGATTGGGCAGTCCTAGAAGCTGAAGACAAGGCACGAGTACCAGGTACCGGTCTTGGAGATAAATGTAAAGAATTACCGGAATTATTAATACAAGTTTTACCCAGATTATTGACAACTAGAAAAGAAGACTGGGATGCAATCTCAGCCTGTAAACAGAAACAAGATGAGGATATTAGTGATTTTTATTCTAGATTTGAAAAATGTTTCAGTATCAACAGTGGCCTCAAGACAAGTAGTGAGTCATACCCTCACCTTTTTGTTACCAAATTAGTCGAGAATTCAAGCCCACAAATTAAAAATCGAGTTTTGAAAGTCGAAAGTACCTGGCAAGCTAATACCCCGTCCCAGATGTTGCAAATGCTTCAATACCACCAGAATAGAATCAGAGAAGAGCAAGAACACGAGAGAAAACGTATGAAAGACACGAAAATGAAAGTACTAGTTGCACAATCTGTTCCTCAAGACAGTCAGAAGAGGGGTCCGAATCAAGCCAGTCATCCTGCAGCTCCCGTTAAAGGGAACTGCAATTATTGTAAACAGCCAGGTCATTTCATAAATGAGTGTGCAGTCCTGAAACACAACATAGCAACTGGTAAGACTAAAGAAAGACCACGTCCGCCTAGACAAGAACAAGTTTCACAGATTCCTCAGCCACAGAATGCACCACAGACAGTTCCAGCACCGCAGCCTATTGCTGCAACACAGCACGTTACACAGCAGATGTACCAGTATGCACAGTCTGAGTATCCAGAGTACCAGCAGTATTCATGAAACAGCCTAGAGAGGGAGGTAGGCTTGCCTCTCATCGAGATACCTGTAGATCAAGAGGGTCCCTATGTTCACAGTCAAGTATTAGGGAAAGACAGAAAGTTTTTGATTGATACAGGGGCAAGTAGGACCACAATTAGTCACGCCGAAGTTCCAGGGGCTCCGCTCTCAGGCTCAAGAAATGTTTCCCTTGGATTTTCAGGAAAGCCCATCGTAAATGAGATTTCAAAGCCAGTTACTCTAGAAGTAGGTCCATTGTCCCGCACTACTGATCTGTTACTTACTAAGTCATGTCCAGAAAACTTATTAGGCATTAAAACACTGAAAGAGTTAGGTGCAGTTATATGCTGTTCCCCAGAGGGAATACGACTGTTCCTACGTGACTTTAAGGGTCACTATGTATTACGAGATTTTGATTCAAGAATGTCTAATGTTCCACAGCATCTATGGGCACAAGGTCCAACTGATGTAGGTTACATGCAAATCACACCCTATCGTGTGACTCTCAAGCCAGGTGTAGTGTTACCACGAATCAGACAGTACAGATTGCCATCTGAGGCTGTAGCAGCCTTATCCAAAATTATTGACGAGCTCATGGCTCAAGGAGTGGTTGTAGAAACTGACTCCAATGTATGCAATTCTCCGATCATTCCAGTTATGAAACGTACTGATCCTAATGCACCCCCAGTATATCGATTAGTGATTGACCTACGAGAGCTTAATAAATGTATTATTCCTCAGTACCCAGTTGTCCCAGATATCTCTTCCCTATTGACAGCCATTGATCCCGAAGCCACGTTCTTCACTGTCATAGACCTCAAGAACGCATTTTTCAGTGTTCCTATTCATCCAGACAGCCAGTTCCTTTTCGGATTTTGTTTAAATGGAAGGAGCTATATGTTTACACGAGCTCCTCAAGGTTTCACAGAAAGTCCTAGTATTTACAGTCAAGCACTCAAGAGACAACTAGACAACATTCACATGCCAACTGACACTGCCCTGCTCCAGTATGTCGATGACCTACTGATCACAGCCCGTTCTGAACGTGCTTGCGAGCGAGCATCCCTTACAGTCTTGTATTTCCTAGCCGAGATGGGGCACAAGGTGTCCCCTTCTAAGCTTCAATTCTGTGTCCAGCAAGTGGTCTACTTAGGACACTTACTGTCCAAGAGGGGTAGGCAGTTGACACCAGACCGTATCCAGTTAATAGCGAGTCTTCCTCAGCCCAAGACCCAGAAGGAGGTACGTGCTTTTATTGGCCTTACTTCTTACTGCCGTCAATGGATTCCTCAGTATGCATTTCTAGCCAAGCCACTGATACAGTTAACGACACAGGAGGCAGCCGTATCGACTGTCCTCCCTTGGACATCTGAACATACACTTAGTTTCAACGAGTTAAAGAAAGGCCTATGCCAAGCTCCAGTTCTAGTGACACCGAACTACAGTAAGCCTTTTACACTTTTCGTTACTGAACGTGAAGGTACAGCATTATCTGTTCTCACACAAGATCAAGCAGGACAATACAAGCCCTGTGCTTATTTTTCGAGCACATTAGATCCTGTAGCCCAGGCTCTGCCTGCGTGCCTCAAGTCAGTTGCAGCCACAGCACTAGCTATCAGACAAAGTGATTCCATAGTCTTAGGACACTCCTTGACAGTACAAGTTCCACATTCTGTGGAAGTTCTTTTAAACCGAACACAAACTCAGCACTTGACAATTGCACGTTTAACAGGTTATGAATTGACACTGTTCCAGCCACACATAGAAATCAGACGCTGCAACGTTCTAAATCCTGCTACACTGTTACCATCAGTTACTTCAAATCCTGCCACACATGATTGCGTGGAAGTAGTTAACATTACGACAAAGCCAAGACAAGATCTGACAGATACTCCGTTACCAGATCCCGACCTGACACTTTATGTGGATGGTTCATGTATGAGAGCTAGTACAGGAGAACTAGTAGCCGCGTATGCAGTGACTACTGACACTGAAGTTATTGAAACACACCGTATTGACACCCTGTCCGCTCAAGCAGCAGAGCTAGTTGCTCTGACACAAGCCTGTATACACGCAAAGAAATTGAAAGTTAATGTTTACACAGATTCACGTTACGCATTTGGAGTTGTACACGACTTCGGAGTGCTCTGGCAGGAGAGAGGTTTCATGACTTCTCATGGAACCAAGATTCAGCATGGTCTCCTTATTCAAGCTCTGTTAGATGCCATACACTTACCGACATCTATCGCTATCATGAAGTGCAAAGCACATACGAAAGTTACTGACACTATTTCCCAAGGTAATGATCTAGCAGACCGCACAGCCAAGCTTACAGCACAGACTCCAGACATTCAAGTTAATCCGAGACAGACACATACTCCAGATCCGATTACATGCATGACAGTTAAGGACCCTACACAAGATGTCATAGATATCCAGTTACATGCTACTCCCGAAGAAATCAAGAAATGGTCCGAACAAGGAGGGGTCCAGACAGATCAAGGATGGTTAACGAAGGGTAGAGCCACATGGTTTCTCCCCGACTCTATGGTTCAAGTCATTATTAATACCGCACATAGTCCAGCACATTTAGGAGAAAAAGCTATGTTAGACAGTATCCAGAACATTTGGTTCAACAAGCATTTACGAGCTGCAGCCAAGCAGAAAGTCCGTACCTGTATGATATGTTGTCAGTTTAATCCAGGTAAAAGTGTCCCGGTGGAACAAGGTGGATTCCAGCCCCCTGACCACCCTTTTGAAGTCCTCCAGATGGATTATATTCAGATGGAGCGATGTCGAGGTTTCAAGTATGTCCTTGTAGTTGTATGCGCTTTGTCCAGGTGGACAGAAGCATATCCAGTCCCAGATTACACAGCCGCGACCACTGCCAAGCAGTTGGTTCGTGAGTTCTTCCCCCGTTATGGACTCCCTAGAGTCGTATATTCTGACAACGGCCAGCCATTCTCATCTGAACTCATGAAGCATGTTTCCCTGTTATTAGGGTACCAGTGGAAGTTCCATTGTGTACGCCATCCTGAAGCAGCCGGTCTCGTTGAGAGACATAATCAGACTCTGAAAATCCGTATTGCAAAAGTGTGTAAAGAAAAAGGTGTGGACTGGCTAGTAGCTCTGCCAGTCGCTTTATTTTATATGCGCATGGTCGCACATTCCAGATCAGGTCTGTCCCCGTATGAGGTCGTATTCGGCCGCCCCCCTAACATGTGGGGTACTCCTAGACCCCGAAGTATTACCGATGTTTCAAGTAATATGCTGACAGATTACCTAGCTTCCTTGATGTCTGCCCTCAACTCATGTCGTTCACAGGTTGCTGCCGCATTTCCAGACAATACCGAGGTGGCACCGCACGAAATCGTTCCAGGATCCATGGTGATGGTCCGCAACTTTGACAGATCAAGTCCGCTGGAGCCTCGTTGGAAAGAGTCCCGACAGGTCCTCCTCACCACCCGTACAGCCGTGAAGTTGGAAGGACGCAAAGGCTGGGTGCACCTTTCTCATGTCAAACTTTTTAATGGACTGAAACCCGTCTTAAAGAACATTTCCCAGGATTTGAAGGATTGCCAAAGCATTGTTCTCAAGGACTGTCCCGCAAAAGACATTGCTACAACCCCTCCCCTGTTAGAGAAAACTCCGCAACAGGAGTACAAGCTAAAACTCCGGTCTAGTAAAATAAGTCAGTCAGTTTGATTGTCTAAGTCCTCCCCTAGGTGAAACGGTTAGACTGTTTCTGACATGTATAAAATAGACCCCCATAGTGAGAGAGTTAGTCAAAACTCAATCCAATGTATCGTTTTTCTAAGTTTCATATTATTTCTCAGCATTATGATTTCCTGCACCAGTTATGCATTTTTCCTGTATCTTCCAGTTCCTCATGTAAATAAGTCTGCTAATGCTACAGTAGAGCACACGTTTAGTGATCTGCCTCCTCATGAACTCTCTTACCGCCTCGCTATGCGAAATAACTCATTTATCCGCATGTTACATTACTCACACCAGACCAGCAATGCCACTAATTGTTGGGTGTGTGGTCGACTCCCCCCTTTCCAGACACCGAAGGGAGTTCTGCCGCTTTTTCCTTATCCATTCTCACATAATGGTTCGTGTGGAGCATGGTCCACGTTAACGTCATCCTCAACAGATATGTCTTTTCTTAACAGTACATGTTTTCCAGACAAGCAAGGTCTCCCCCACAGAACAGGTTTAGATCTAGAAAATGAAGTATATAATTTAGGTAATTATTCGTCGAATTTCATGGTCCTGAATGTTCAGTCTGATACTACTCCAGACTTACCTGCTATTTCAGTACTACCAGTCAAAGGCGAATTATGTGTCCGAAATAAGGGTTCCATACACGTAGGACATAGTGATTGTACTACTATTGTCAAGTATAGTGACAGTGGGAAATCTATTTTTAAAGCTTCACGTCATTCCTATTTTATTTGTGGTCAAACCGCATATGTTCGTTTGCCCCTCGATTGGGAGGGAACCTGTTACATTGCCTTCCTACTGCCACCTGTTTTTCTAGCCCCACCTGATTATCATAGAAATACACATCTAGTACACATTAGACATAGAAGGGAGTCCCCAATTGTCGATTATACTGAAACTGCTCTAGAACAGTATACAGATTTCAACAGAGGGTTCTTCTTCTTTATAGGACCTATCCAGAATAGTAAACTGATCCGTAGGTTAACCAGAACCCTCGAAGCTGTAGTAAATGAGACTGCCTCTGCTCTAGGTAACTTAACCGAAGAGCAATCTGCTATGAGATTTGTCGTTTTACAGAATCGTCTCGTCCTTGACGTCATACTGGCCGATAGGGGCGGGGCCTGTAGAGTCATCGGATCTAGTTGCTGCATTTTCATTCCAAATAACGCGCAGTCTGTTTATTCAGCTATAACCAGACTCCATAAAATTGCCCATCTGATACACCAAGATCCAGGCACCTGGACATGGTCCGGTTGGTTCTGGAATATAATTTCCGCATGGGGATGGAAAGTCTTGTCCTTCCTAGGTATTGCAGTAGCAATCATATTTAGCTGCTGCCTCTGTATACAATGTGGCCCTGCGATTTGCAGCATTTGTGCTACCTCTTGTATTCCTAGTCCCAAGCCCCGTTCTAAATCCCGTTCCAGGATAATTCGAGACGAGCAAATGATACTGTATGAAATGATAGACGGTATCATGAAAATTGATGTTTCCTGATGGAAACGTAGTGACAAGGAGGGAATGTGGAAAAGTAAATTTTGCCATGTTCTGTGTCCCTACGCCTCCTCCATCATATGTTATGTGTGCATGATTAAATATGCATATGTACTCCCCATGTCCGATTAATGACGCAATTATAGTTGTGTCCACCTCTAATATGGCAGTTTCCAGTCCTCGTGAATACTACGAATATCAGGCCTATGTAAAGCTACGTTGCCACGTTTCTCAGTGTGCCCGTTATTCTATTATAAAGTCCCCGTTTCTAGGCCTCAAAAGGGCCTGGACACCAGATTCAGCTCCTGTCTCCTGAAGCCTCGCTGAGGAGCGATACAGCCCCCACCTGTATCCTCGACCCTTCACTTACTTCCTGCCTCGCAGTGCCCGGTCCTGCCTGGCTCTGCCTCTGAGTCTGCCAAAAGTATGTTATAGTTCCTGTTATCAGTTCAGTCCTCCTTCTCTGCATTCCTAAGCTACTGAACTGCATCAATAGTTTCCGTCATTGTCTAGCCTTCTCGTCTCCACGTTAGAGAAATACTGTATTTAATGGTCATTTAGTATTCCTCATCACGCACTACATGTAGAATAATGCATGGTCCAGTCTTAGAATCAAGTTAGCCTTTCCTCTCCTGACTTCTAGTTATATCAACATGTTCTCTAAACATCAGATACTAGATACTGTTTAGGTACATGTCGCCCTGACTCTCCAGACTTCAGTCTCTGCTCCTAGCACAGAGTTCATAGCCCCCAGCTTCTCCTAGTGATACGTCATTGCCAGTTTGCGCGCACCACCAGGTTAGAGGTCCCGGCTCCTTAGGTAGCCCCCTCCATGGTTTCCGCCCCATTCATGACATATTCTGTTACGTTTGCATCACATGTCTATGTATACGCCCTGTTACACCTCTTTTCCCCCTTATCTTTCGCGACTGCTACGCGTCACACCTTCTACTCCACCCACTGCTACGCCTACTGCAATGTAATGCTATGTGTTTGCGTTATGTATATATGCTCATGTATTGTTATTAAAAGTCAGCGCGCTCATCCCAGATCCAGCCCCAGCAGCTGCTGGGCCCTGCCATCCTATTCCTATGCAGGTTGTCCTGTTCCTGTCCTTATGCTGTATTAAACCTGCAAAACTCCTACTACCTCGAATCTTGACTCTTATTTATTGAGCTATCTGTTATGATATATGTCTAGTCAAAAAGAGAGGTATTATTTATTTATTTACCACACGACTTACCCTAAGGACTACTCACACACACACACTTCTTCCACCTGAACTTTTTGACAATCGACTCAAAAGGACACAGGGCGAAAAGGACCTTTTAGACCAGGAAAGCGAGGAAAAGGTCATGCCCTGCAACGCGGGACCTAGAATAGAGCTGGACACATAGCTCCGCCGCCGGTGCTCCACCGTGCCAACAGAAGACGACAAAGAATGCTGAGAACTCACTAATAATGGTCCATGACAATAGGACCTCCCCTTCGAACAATGACACCCCTGATTATTGTTTTTTCCTACGTCTCATTTCTCTCCCAGCCACCATTGTATTGATTATGCTCCAACCAAATATGAACAGAACTTACATATGTAATAACCTATCAGTTCACATTCCGAATGACTATAAGCATCTATGAAATGTACTCAATGCCCTCACTACAGAATCGTTTTTGTCCGATATTGCATTACTATGACTTTCCTGCAAACGAGTTTATCGATAGACCCGCCTCCTAAGACGAAAGATTTTAAAAGTAATGTTTATAGCTCCTCCACCTAGGTTCCTACTTCTTTACTTATGACCGCCACAGTAGACATGGATAGGAAATAGGCCAGCAAGATGTCTTGGATATGTTAGGGAGGACTGTGGAAAATTAGTACAGTTTGGTAAACATTATCTGCGCCATCTTGCCTTTTCCCCTGATGCCACACTTTTTGTCGTGCGCACCCGCCATTTTAGGTGCCTCGATCAGAACCACCCTCTGCACGCCGCTGGCCCCCAGCACAGCCCTTCGCCCTCACAACCACCCCCCCCCCCCCGCTCTCACATGCCTTGGGTCATAAACCCCTCTTCAACGCAGCTCTGCCTCAGAACCCCATCCTGTTCCCAGCGCGACACCTCCCTTCATTCCTTTCATGGTCCCAGGCCCTTTGATACAAACCCCCTTTCCTGTGTGCCCGTTTGTCTTCCTCGTTCCCAGGCCGCCACCTAGCTCTGCGGATACTGTTTATTGCCCCCCGTACAGTAGGAAGCTTCCCCCAATTAAAGGACCCTCGAATTGATCAAAGCCCCCACCCTATGATATCCGATCAACCCCACACATTCCGTGAATCGGCGGAATGTCCAGCTGCGCGATAATCATCACCTATTGTGACCGGGGTGGGGACTTCAACTGTAAATGTGTGTGGGAATGGGCCTGAAGGGGAGATTCCGAGGATGTCCTTTCATACTTCAAAGCATTACAAGAATGTGTTACCTGCAATAAAATTCATAAACTGTGTATAAGAGGCCAGGCCTCAGAGATGCGGTTAGAGCACCTCGTGACGATACTGGCTGTCTGAACTGATGTGTTCTCCTCCGGAGAGAATAAACCTTGTTTCCTGCCTTCCAGTCTCCAGCGCCTGCCTCTTCATTAATTAATATTTTGTGGGTTAAAGAGGCGATACCGCCGGGCAAATATTGATTGTCCCTGACCGTAGTTTTTACAACATGAAAAAGATCCCCAGGACAAGATCAACAGTATTGAGGGAGCACACTCCTGACATAAAGAAGACATGTGGTCTGGATGGGACAGGGGACACACATAACATCAAAGAAATGTATGTGAATGTAATATTACTCAGCTATTTGTGTGTACAACTCTGAAGATAGACATGTGACTTTGGATCTGGTCCTAAATAAATAAGTCTTGGGGAAACATCATGCACCTATGACAAGACCTACACATTCAACAACACTACTAATCCTTAGGACATTAGTAACTTACTTTGTTGATAGGGAAACTGCTGCTTCTAACAAGAGGAAAATGTTATTGCACAAAGTCTGACTAGTACCCATACTCACCTCCTCCTAGCTGCTGTTGGGCCCCAAACTGCCAATCAAGATCTGGGTAGGCCACCACCAGGATGTGGGCCGTAAGGGGAGTCAGTGTCCAGCGCACACCCCTTTCACGTTGGCAGGACTTCCCAGCTGAACCTCCATGATCTTCCAGGTCCAATGTCTCAGGTCCATCCTCGTCTTTCTGCAGTGGATGCTGAGCCAGCAATAGACCCAAGGGAACGCACTTTCTAGGTGATGGCTGCTTCTGACGGATATTGACTTGTGTATATACAAGAGATGAAGCAAAACATTGTAACTGCTAGCTAAAGGATTCATGTCAGGATCACACACATTTTGAAGACATCTAGCACAAGCAAATAACACTTTTCAATACATTACATGTGTACTCCTCACATGCTTAGCTCCACATTCAGGGGCATATATACTTTTGCAGTCATCGGCAGACTTTCCTCAATCCTGGTTGTTTCCTACACTGAGAAAGACAGACCCCTAACACCATATAGACCAGGGCCATCCTATATGTAGTGTGGAGTGAGCTATTATGGTACGCACCACACCATTCAGACCTTATGAAGGGTATCTCACTTGTGCATGTTTGTACACACCCTGTAAGAGCCAGGCCCATGAACAAAAATGCATATGGCACATACAGTCTGACATCACAGTACAGATTGACAGCAAACATTAAGGTCACAATGAAAGGGCTCGCATGTGTCACACTGACAGATCCCACTCTGGTACTGTCTGTCTAGTTGGACAACATAACACAATGTGTGACAGAGTTTGAGTTGTTGGTACTAGCATCATAGGATGTACCTCCTGCCATATGTGGCACTGACACAAGGATAACACCTACATACTTTAGAATACCTAGTTGAATATTTTGCCTTTTAATAAGCTGCAGAACCACAAAACTTCCAGGACAGTCAAAATATCACATGAGCATTAGGCCTGTAGAATGCAAGCAAGAAGTTCCAAATAGTTACAACACACCTGTGGAAGTAAATGGCCTGACCTAATTCAATCACGCACATCCTCGGTGTGGGCTGACGGAAAGAGGTATCAGGTCAGGGGGTGACCTCTCACAGCATACAGGCAATCTGTGTAAATAGTGGGGAAACTGACTCATTTTGGGAACATCCAAGTATCAGCAGAACTCTGAGGAGGTAGATGTATTACTCAAAAATACAGTCCAAAGTGAATGTGCCTCTGAGTCTCAGTCTGTGCCTTGACCAATGATGTGCACAATTCTTCATTATCCCTTGTCCTCTGCAGGCAGTGTTGACTCATCCCACATGTGCAACACATTGTCAGCACTTCAATCCAGAAATGTACATCTTTGCTTGACTAGCACAGATCTGGCCTGTGTACGTATTTTGTCTATACACATGCTTCACATCAACCTTACCTGCTCCGACAGTATACACACACAGCTCAAACTGTAAGTCTATAAATATTTACCATCCTTTTCCGTGATTTGGTAACCCAAAGTTTACATGGCACCATCAACTGAACTTATGCATTGAAATGTGCACACTACCCAGGAATAATCTAAGTGGTACAAAAGGGGGTGGTGGTGGTCCACGAAAGGCATGGCTTGGCAGTTCGGGGGCTGGACTGTTCCCAAGAGGCACAGGGTCAGACTGATTTGCATATGGCCATGTCTGAACTGGGGTGGCAGAGTGGGCTAAAGAATGGTGATGGATTAAACCCAGATCTTTTGACTGGGTGTGAGTGTTTGATTGGTTCGGATGCTCCGTCCATCACCACCCCCTTTTTTCCAGCTTTGTTCACCATAAGTTGGCAGGGTCTGCTCAGACGTGAGTCCCTTGCTCACTTTGCCACTGGATTCAAGCAAGCCTGGCTGAAGACAGCTGAAATGCCAGAAACCGGTCCTAGGAAGCTTGTTTCCGGTCCAGGGAATGCATGGCTTGGCAGTTCGGGCTGGACTGTTCCCATGAGGCACAGGGTCAGACTGATTTGCATATGGCCATGTCTGAACTGGGATGGCAGAGTGGGCTAAAGAACAGTGATGGATTAAACCCAGATCTTTTGACTGGGTGTGAGTGTTTGATTGGTTCAGATGCTCCGTCCATCGCCAGCTCCTTTTGTACCGAAGGAATAATCTAAGGCTTAACAAACGTCACAATCCCTTATATGTATGTCCTATATAGGGACACTAAAATGTTACTTCATTACCATCATATAACCCACTGGACACTAAAACCCCACCATAGCCTGTGAGATAGGAAGCAATGCAGTCCAACAGAGTGAAGTATGTATTTTAGGAAGTTTCCTGTTTTCTCTAGTGAGCCATAGAGCTGGGCATACAGGGAAAGGACCTTATCCGCAAGCTTTTACGGCTCCTCTGGAGAGAAGGCTCTAGCCCTCACCCCTTTCGCATGTGCCATGACAGCTCCCAGAGATGGCAAACAGCAGCTCGTGAAGTAGGTGTAGTCAGTAGGCAAGTGGATTGCTTTGTGCACTACTAAGTGTGTGCTGCATAGGTCTGTCTGTGCCGGTACATGCACAAGTGTGTGTGCTTGGGGCAGGCAGGGGAATATGGTCTTTGGATGGGGTGGGTAAAGGATGCATGTGGGGTGAATGGCTGGGGTGGGTGTAAGGCTGCCGTCAGTGAGGAGGCCAGAGCCTGAAACAATCTCTGTAGGGAAGACATACCTCTGTCAATGCCTTCCAGGTGGGCAACCATCTGAGACCGTTCACTGGCCAAACCCAGGTTGGCATTGAGCAGTGCAGACTGCCCAACTGTCTCAGGATGCCAATAGCCTCTTCACTGAGGGCAGATGGAGGCAGAGGTGCAGGGGCTAAGGTGCCTGGAACTGAGGAAATAACTCCCTTCTTAGGAGACTGGACCTAAAAAACTGGGTGGAGAGCAGCACGAAGGGCAGAGATGGAACTGGGGGTTGCCCACAATGATGGCATAGCATCAGGAAGGGTGGGTTCCGCCACCGCCTAGTAGTGGCCAATGGAGTCCTACTCTGTAAATGATGTTGTTAAGTGTGGGTCTTCCATGGCACTACTCCTGCCTGCTTGGCCATCAGGTCCATCCATATCAGTGTCTCAATCGGACCCACTTTGGCCAGCTGCTTTCACACCAACCTGGTCCCTGCCTCCTCCGCTCGCCTGGGTAGATGCTGAGATGGCATATGAGTTTGGTCACTTCCAACTGTGTAGACACACAGGACGAAAAGCTCATTACAAATAAGACCACAAATATGCATGTATCACACCACCTACTAGAATGGCTACATTCTCTACAACATTAGCATTAGCACATGCATGAATGAAACATTAGTTCTCAACAGTTGCACACAATGATGTCTGGACCACAGACAGCCACAACTGCATGGGTTGGCTTGTCTCCACCCACTGTCATCACCCTGTACATGTAGGCTCTTTTGACATACAACAGTGTCCAGGTTACATCAACTAGCATGGCCATAACTAATGCATCTCTAACCATTCCACACCAGGCACCACTACAGCAACTAGCCATGTTCCAAAACCCACCACATAATGAACTGATGGACAGCTCATACAGCTATCTTCCTGCAATATGTGTAGTACCAGGAATGATGCATCATGGAAGTGCCCGTTCCACACTGTTCACATGACTCAAATGAAACTTCTTCTTTGTCCTCAGTCACAACACTCTACAAAGGTGAAACTGTGCACTGTTGCTATGTATCACTTGTCTCACACCAATTTCGACTGGAGACAATGTGGCTGAAAGTTGGGTGAGACATACTTCAGATTTCCTCACATATATCTAGATGACATGAGACCACCTAGGCCTATGGACATGCCCACTCCTGTAATCACTGGTATCAATCTCCCATAGCATACTGTGAAGCCATTACAGCAGGTAAAATGTATGTGGCACAAGAAATATCCTGTCCATGACAAGAAGGTTAAACTTGTAAACAGCACCCTGACTTGTCTAACAAACGCACATACTAATGTGTAACTGACTTTACACACTCATATGTGACCCCAACATGTCTTCATTACACTACCTGCTGCATGACAGTAACCATTTAATGACCCTCCACTATTCCACATGTGCATGTCCCCTACATTTTAACTCACACCTCAATGGCATGGAACATCACACTGTTAGACAATGATGGAAGTATTCCAACCATGTAGGTGATTGCCTCATTTTTTGGAACCTAGGTATTACAATGGACAATGTATTTGGGTATGTGTGACACTCACACCAATGTCTACACACCCCTGTCTACGATTACACATGACATGTAGGCATATCACCATTCACCAAAGTCCTTGACACATTGGCCATCACATAAAATTGTGATGGACATAGACTTCAAATATTGTAGCAAACACTTGTACATATGATGGTACAACACAGATATGTTACACATGGCAACTAGCCCTACACATGCAATGACCCTTCAATTGTGTTTGTCATCAGTCAACATCAGTGGATGTGGTCGTTGTTGCTTGTAACAATGCATAGATGGTTAGGCATGATTCAGATTAGGCAGCACAAAACTAGCTGCTATTGGATCCTCAGCTGTCCATCAGGCTCTGGGTAGGCCACCACCAGGATGAGGGCCATTAGGGGAGTCTGTGCCCAGAGCGCACCCCACCCATGTGGGAAGGACTACCCCAGCTGGACCTCCACGATCCTCCAGGTCCAGCATCTCAGGTCCTACTACTACTTCCAGCAGTGGACGCTGCACCAGGGATAGACCACCAGGTACCGCACATTCCGGGCAATGGCTAGCCACAATCCCTGATTCTAATGGGCGTTGATCTGTATGGATGCAATAGATGAAGAAAATTAGGGGGCATGCAAGACTAGGGTCATCTGCCAGGCTGCTCAAGCAGTTGTAAACACCTAGCACGATCATGAATACATTGTCAGCACTCCAAATGGGTAGACTCCCATGATGAACATACACACTGACATGATACCACAATACACTAGTCATCTGATGACTATACCCAACTCAGGTCAGGTCCTCTACTAACTATGCCAGCCTACTTACATCACATATCCCAGGGCCATAACACATGTTTTGTGAATGTAGTCTACATTTATTTATTTATTTCATTTTATTTTATTTAAAGAGTTTTATATAGCGCTGGCTAGACCCGGAGGTATAAGAGCGCTTTACATGAGGTTCAACAAAATTACAAGATTACATCAGTTTTAATATACAACAGTTGCTAGAAAAACAATTACAAGTGTCTAGAGAACAAGATAAGTGGAGTATAGAGGGGAAGGGGGTAAGGGTAAAGGGGAGATACAGCAGAAAGACGGAGGAAGGTCTTTCCAAAGTCCGGCTGGGTAGGTGAAGGTCGAGGGGGAGTCCCAAAACCCATCTCCTCTATAGCTATCAGGTAGCTCCACTGGGCTTTGGCCAAATAGCTAGGTCTCAAGGGAAACATAAAAGGAGCATGGAGGGCAAAATAATGGAGCGAAGAGAGGAGGGTGAGAAAAGGGAGGAAAGGGGATATACAACATGGAGAGACGAAAAGAAGTCAGTCTAAAGGCCGACTGGGTAGGTGACGACCAAGGAGGGAGTCCACGGCCCATCTCCCCTATAGCTAAACCAGGTAGCTCCATCGGGCATCAGACAAAATAGTTCAGTCTCAAAATATTGAGAGAGGAGAGAAGGAGAGACATAGAGGGAGGATGCGGGAAGAGATGACAGGAGAGATAAAAGGAAGTCTGCCTGAAGACCGACTGGGTAGGTGACGTCCAAGGATGGAATCCCCGACCTTTCTCCCCTATAGCTAAACCAGGTAGCTCCATCGTGCGTCACACTTGTTTAGACACTTTCGCACCCTAGATGTGGTACTCTGTCCATGCAGTTCAAAACATAATTGATATCACTAAATGCTATGCATCCCAAAACACGGGTCACTATGGAAAGCCTGTCATGAGTCACATAATGTGCTCAAAATCTGGAAATTAGTGGTCATGTGTTCAATGCAATGTATAATAGTATTGCATCTGATTGAGAAGTTGGGCGATATTCTGAACTCAAAGGATACCTATTTGGCCATTTGTGGCATTGTCACAGGGATGACCTCAACATACCAATATACATACTGTCTGTTTCCTTCATGCGACACACCTGGTGATGCAGTGGTGGATTTCACTGATGCCTTCACCAACGTGGTGCATTGTACACTGCAGTTGGTATTAATACATTTAATGCTACTCTCACTATAGTGGCACTTTGAAATCCTGAATTTGATGATGTGCACAGTTCTGTTACAGGAGGACAGGTGGATTTTCAAAATCTGCCAGGGATAATGTAAAATGTGTACTGCTTCATGAAGTGTTGATGTTCATTCACATGTCTTTTTCCTTACTCTTCACATATGTCACTCTGCACAGTATGACCAAAATACATTTTTTGTGTTACTCATTACATAGGTACCTTGAGAGAGGGGAGACATCAGCCATCACTCATTTCCAGATCTATACACAATGAATGAATGAAACATCATCTAAAATTCTCAAAATTCCATTTAAACAATCATGGATCTATGCCAGCAGTTGGAATCCGACCTCCTACCTCACCTTATAACCCTACATCAATACCACCAACTGGTGAAACTCATGTCCGTCTACCAATGTTTGGACACTGGCTAATTCTATTTCACTATTGCTATTTCTGGTGGAATTTCACAACCAATGTTCATTCAGCTCCTCACAGAGGTGCTTTCAGGAATGTTGAGACATGTGGACAGCTACATCTAGTTCCCCAGACATGAGGATTTAGCCATTGTGAAGCAAGTCTACTGGAATAGGAAGAACTACCATTCTATCAACATGCAAGTTGTCTGCCTAGCTGGTGTACATCTCAATCATCTGTGCCTGGCTCCTAGGATCTGCCCAGGATGGCTACATAATGAGGAACAGTAGCATACCCCAGCTGATGTCACAACTACTACTGGAGAGGACCTGGCTTGTAGGTAAGTACAATCTGTCCTAATTATGTGTGGAAAATGTCATTTAGTATGATCTAAAATTGTGTAACTAAATGTTGTCCTTCTGTATATCTTCTATCTAGGAGATTCAGCATATCACAACTGGCCATGGTTGTTGGCACCATTGAGAAATCGTACACCACCATGGGAAGCCCCCTTCAATGAGGCCTATGAAAGTGCACAGCAGCCCGTAGAGCATGATTTAGGGCACCTTAAAGCCAGATTCAGATGTCAGGACCTGACTGGTGGAGCCTTCATCTACTCACCCGGGAAGGTGTGTAAAATTACCATGGCCTGCTGCAAACGACCACAATATTGCCCTGCGACGGAAAATCTCTTACATCGTATAGGATGGAGGGCATGAATACCCACAGGGTGTGGGCCCTGGAATTTTTTTTTATTTTATTTAATGCGATTTTATATAGCGCAAACTTTACCCGAAGGTGTCAGAGCGCTTTACATAAGAACTAAAACTTCCACCTGGAGAACAACAACAACGACCGCAACACCACCACCCTGCTGGACAACCTCGCCAACCTCGGTCTCAAGCAGCTGGTGACCACCCCCACCCACTACGCCGGACACACACTCAACGCCTTCTTCTCATCCAGCAAGGACATCGTCTTCAGCCACGCCACCGGACTACACTGGACGGACCACAGCTGCGTCCACTTCAGCTTCAGAAGAACCACGATCCACCACCACCAACAACAGGTTGCACGCAGAAGCTGGAACACGATAACAGCCGACCAGCTCATCACATCCCTAAGCCAGCGCCCACCCACCAGCTCAACGAACCCTAGCCAGGCCGCCAACAACCTCACGAAGTGGATCAGCAACTGCGCAGACGACCTCGCCCCACTGAGGACCCCTCCCAGCAGACCCGGCAGCAAGAAAGCATCCTGGTTCACCGACGAACTCAAGAGCTCCAAGAAGAACTGCCGAGCCCTAGAGAAAACATGGCGCAAAGACCCGACACCAAACAACATGACCACCCTCAAGCTTGCCACCCGAAAACACCACCAACTGATCCACGCCACCAAGAAAACTGCATTCAAGGCACAACTGGACAACAACGCACACAACAGCAGGGAACTCTTCAACATCGTCAAAGAGCTCTCCAACCCCAACGCCGGAAACAACGACATCACCCCATCTCAAGACCTCTGCAACTCCCTCGCCTCCTACTTCCACAACAAGATCGCAGACATACACAACAGCTTCTGCACACAACCAACGCACCCCACAACCGCACCAACGCCCCCCACCTCCACCGTCGGTGCCTGGACCCCGATCACCACTGAAGACACCATCCGTACGATGAACTCCATCCACTCCGGATCTCCAACCGACCCCTGCCCCCACCACGCCTTCAACAAAGCCGACGCTGTCATCGCACCCCATCTGCGGGAAATCATCAACTCCTCCTTTGACACCGCCACCTTCCCGGAGAGCTGGAAGCACGCTGAACTCAGCGCTCTACTGAAGAAACCATCAGCGGACCCCACCGAACTCAAAAACTACCGTCCCATCTCGCTCCTCCCGTTTCCGGCCTAAGTCATCGAGAAGACCGTCAACAAGCAGCTGGCCGCATTTCCCGAGACAAACGGATCCCTCGACCTCTCGCAGACTGGCTTCCGGGCCAACCACAGCACCGAGACCGCCCTCATCGCAGCCACGGATGACATCCGATCCCTGCTGGACAACTGGGAAACAGCGGCCCTCATCCTCCTGGACCTCTCCGCGGCGTTCGACACTGTCTGCCACCGCACGCTAGCGCAGCGCCTCTGCAACGTCGGAATCCAGGAGAAGGCATTAGACTGGATCATCTCCTTCCTCGCCGGAAGGACACAGAGAGTCCGCCTACCCCTGTTAAGATCAGAAGCCACCGAAGTCATCTGCGGCGTTCCTCAAGGCTCCTCGCTCAGCCCCACCCTCTTCAATGTCTACATGATCCACCTTGCGGCCATCGCACGCCAACACAACCTCAACATCATCTCCTATGCCGACGACACCCAGCTGATCCTCTCCCTCACCAACAACCCCTCCGCCGCCAGAACCAACCTACACGAAGGGATGAAAGACGTAGCCAAGTGGATGATGAACAGCTGCCTGAAACTGAACTCAGACAAGACGGAAGTTCTCATCCTGGGCTCCTCGCCCTCTGCCTGGGACGACTCCTGGTGGCCCCCCGCCCTAGGCAGCGCACCCAAACCAACAGACCACGCACGCAACCTGGGCTTCATCCTGGACTCCTCCCTCTCCATGACCAGACAAGTCAACGCTGTCTCCTCGTCTTGCTTCAACATCCTACGCATGCTACGTAAGATCTTCCGGTGGATCCCCACTGAGACCAGGAAGACGGTCACCCAGGCCCTCGTCACCAGCCGACTGGACTACGGCAACGCCCTCTACACCGGAACCACCGCCAAGCTCCAGAAGAGACTCCAGCGGATCCAGAACGCCTCAGCAAGACTCATCCTCGACATCCCCTGACACAGCCACATCTCCAAACACCTAAGAGACCTGCACTGGCTCCCGGTCAACAAGAGAATCACCTTCCGTCTCCTCACCCACGCACACAAAGCCCTACACAACCAAGGCCCAAGATACCTCAACAGCCGCCTCAACTTCTACACTCCCACTCGCCAGCTTCGATCGACCAGCCACGCCCTCGCCTCCATCCCCCGCATCCGAAGAGCCACCACAGGAGGAAGGTCCTTCTCCTACCTGGCCGCCAAGACCTGGAACACCCTCCCGACCCACCTCCGCCTGACCCAAGACCACCTCGCCTTCAGGAAGCAGCTCAAGACCTGGCTGTTCGAGCAGTAGCGGACCCCCCTCCCCCAAGCGCCTTGAGACCCTCCGGTGAGTAGTGCGCTATATAAATGTTTTGATTGATTGATTGAACAAGTTGCAAAACATAAGGACTAAGGATTACATGCGTTACATAAAAGATACAAACAGAAAAAAATGCAAATGTACAAGATGTAAAGTCACACAAAGAAGAGACTGGTGATTAGAATTATCTCTATATACATAGGGAAGGGCTATGGATGGATGTACTCTAAGAGTCACATAGGAATGGTAGAGAGTACAAAGGTCTACTGCATATACTAGTGATAAGAGTTATCTCTATATACATAGGGAAGGGATACAGATGGATATACTCTAAGAGTCACAAAGGAATGACAGAGAGTACAAAGGTCTACTGCATATACTAGTGATTGGAGTTATCTCTATATACATAGGGAAGGAATACAAATGGATATACTCTAAGAGTCACATAGGAATGGCAGAGAGTACAAAGGTCTACTGCACATACTAGTGATTAGAGTTATCTCTATATACATAGGGAAGGGATACAAATGGATATACACTAAGAGTCACATAGGAATGGTAGAGAGTGCAAAGGTCTACTGCATATACTAGTGATTAGAGATATCTCTATATACATAGGGAAGAGGTGCGAATGGATATACTCTAAGAGTCACATAGGAATGGTAGAGAGTACAAAGGTCTACTGCATATACTAGTGATTAGAGTTATCTCTACATACATAGGGAAGGGATATGAATGGATATACTCTAAGAGTCACATAGGAGTGGTAGATAGTATAACGGTCTACTGCAAATACTAGTGATTAGAGTTTTCTGTATGGATGCAAAAACAGAAAAGCAGAGTTCCATTAAGTGTGGTCGGAGGGGAGATACAGTCGGAGGGAGGATGCAGTCACAGCACCAAGGGAGGGACAGAGAAGGGTAGGAAAGTGACAAACGAGAGAGGGAAGAAGATAGTAATGAGTAAGACAGCGAGGAGTGTGTCAGAGGCAACAGGAGAGACAATAGAAAGGTCGCTAGGGCAGGGGGGAGGTCAAAGATCGCTAAAATGGCGGAGGAGAAAGGTAGTAGAAGAAGCGAGATATGAACACAACAGGGATTGGAGGGTCCAAGGGAATATTTACCGACCACACACAGCTATAGCCCCCAGGAATACAATTTATAACAAAAAAGAATAGCGGTGGGTCAAAACAATATGGAATGACTAACTGTGCAACTGCCAAACTGTCCTCTTAAACCATGGTCAGTGACCTAACTAAAATAAAGTCAAAAGGGTACTTCATTCATGTTTGAAGAAAATACCCATCAGTACTCGACCTGTACCGCCCTTTTCATCATATGGGTTCCTTCATACCACGAAGGAAGATAGTCTACAACAGTTGTTAAAATGGTAGACTGGAATGTAACCCAGTGATGTCTAAACAAATTGTGTGGGTGACAGGAGACTACTGTAAAGCAGTGCATGTGAAAAGTGTAATGGGTGACAAAAGTGCTATTAAAATTAGATAAACAGGAGGAAAGAACTTTAATAAACGCCTCGCTGCTTCTAAATCAATAAAAAAGTAGTGCGAATCTAGTAGTTTTAACTAATAGCTACTAGTATAATCTTAACTGGTCGACATGTTGCTGCAGGTTTAGGGACCCAAGTGGTGTCCACTGCATTCTTCAGGACCGGCGACGCTACTGCTTAAAACACAAACTGTGAAACACATAATAAAAAGTTATCACCTGGGTTTTTGGGGGCTTTGAGGTCTAGAGAGTTCGACAAAACAGTGAAAATCAAATGCCAAATGAAAATGATGATAGCGGTGAAGAGGAAGGAGATGACTTGCATCAGGATGTCATACAGAACTACTGAGTGTAAGTATAGTGTGGGATGTGATGACTTTGACTAGTATTGCTTCTCTTGTATGTTGTGAGGAGGATGTTAATACTACGTAATAGGAATATATGGCTCTGGAAAGATCTCGGGAAAGGTGTTTGTATTGTAAATATAGCTTTGTTCAGCTGTAAATGTTGTTTTGGACTGTGTTCTCAAGAAGTTGAAAATGTTTAGTGTCATTTGTATGTTTTCTTAGCTAATCTCTCTGTATTGGTCTGTTTTAGGTACCTTAATGTCGTCTTCACCGTGTCATCTTCATGTCATCTTCATTTGGACATTTCAGAGTTGTAACGTTAACAAGTATATGATGCTGTTCAGTGGACATGGATTCTTCCTGGGAATCTCTGTCACAGACTTTGAGTCTACAAAGCCGGTACCAAGCAGCTGGGACAGAGATATGATGGAAGTTTCCTAGCTTCCATTGGACTTGTTCCTTGTGTGCTTTGGTCCTATTGAAATATGTGTGCTCTAACACAATGTTGTGATATGCCCAAATCATGCTATGCTGCCTTAACATTGGCTAATTCCTCATTGTCTAGAAAATGGATGTAGCTGTTGCTGTGTCTCCTCATTGTAGGTCAAAGTGCTTGTAGGACATCTCTGACATTTGTTTGTGACGTCCCACCAAATGCAAGCAACACTAGACTGAAAGGACACTGTGGTCAGAAACTGTTGAACTGACATTTGTTTATTTGTTCCTTTGATGTAGGATTCCTTTTGTGAGGTGATTAAAATGGCTCCAGCTGAAGATGTAGACCTAATTTGTTGTTGCCTATTGTGTGGGATATTGTCAGATGTATGCCATCCTTTCAAGTTGTGAGAGTCTGTAAACGATTCTTTAATCACTGACACAGTATAACTGAAACATTTCTTGTTTGCTGTGTGTCTGACATTATGTCAGTCTATGATTTGAACTATGGAATTAAGGTGTTGTAAGCCTAGACACTTGTATGTATGTGTTGTTGTGACATTATATTGATCTCGACCTCATTTTTTCGAGTTCCGATCTTACGCAAGTAGGCGATATTCTGCCCATGAGTTGGACGGACCACTCGCTCATCAAACTCTTCATCACCAACGCCATAATAAGAAAGCCCAAGAACTACTCTCCACCGCAATTCTCTTACCGAAACTGGAAGGCTCTAGAAATACTCAGCACCACCACCAAAGTCTTTGAGGTGCAGGATAGCTTCTCTCCTTCCAGCTCGGTGGAAAATAATTACAGTTCCCTCAGCTCGAGAATTACATCTATCACGGACTCAGCTGCCCCTTTAAAACACTGTAAACCCAAAGGTAGAGCACCTGCTCCCTGGTACAACGACTCCCTGAAATCCCTCAAATCTGCCTGTAAACAGGCTGAGAGAAAGTGGAGACACGGATACTGTGACAACAACAAAGCCCTCTGGAAGAACTTACTCCGTGATTACAAATCTGCCATCGCAAAGTGTAAATCGGAATATTACTGCTCCACTATAGCTAACGCTGCTAACAGCTCAAAAAGTATATTTCAGATCCTGGATAACATCTTACATCCTGACTGTGTCAAGAACTCCATTCCCCCATCTCAGACCCTCTGTGACAATCTCGCTCGGTTTTTTACCGATAAAATCGAGACCATCATCAACAACCTGACAACCCCCCCGTCATATAATCACTCTACCCCTCCCGGAGTCGGCCCCACCAACTCTGACTCCTCGAGGTCAGCAAGCCCTCCTATGAATAGTCTCCTGGCCTTCCCCTTAATCTCTCAAGTAGAATTTGAGAAACTGGCAATGGGCATCACCTCGGGATCCCCTCTTGATCCTTTGCCCCGAAAATCTGGAAAGCTTGCGGGCACGAGTTATTCCACACCCTGCGGATGATCTGAAATCAATCTCTTAGCTGTGGCTTCGTCCCCACCCCCTGGAAGCAAGCGCTTATCACCCCGCTACTTAAGAAACCTACGCTGAATCCAGAATGTTTGTCCAATTTCCGCCCCATATCACTTCTGCCATTTCCGGCGAAGGTGCTTGAACGTTGGGTCAGCAATTGCCTCTCAACCCACCTCGAGCAGAACCTCGTTCTGGACGAATTCCAATTTGGGTTTCGCCCAGCCCATGGCACTGAAACTGCAGTGCTCACTGCCATGGAAGAGCTTCGAATGCGTGCAGACAGGGGCCAAGCCGTGGCCCTGATTTTATTAGACCTGTCTGCCGCATTCGATACTGTCAATCATGGGATCCTGCTTGAGAGGTTGAGAGAGGCAGGTGTCGATGGCACGGCTCTGCTCTGGTTTCACTCCTACCTTAGTAACAGAAAACAGGCTGTATCCCTTCCCCCTTTCCAATCGGTTTTCTCCCCTGTCCCTCACGGTGTTCCCCAGGGCTCCTCCATCAGTCCGATTCTTTTGAATGTTTACTTGAAGCCACTGGTCGTTTTAATTAAATCGCACAATATGACCGCAGTAAACTATGCGGACGATACCCAGCTCCTTTTCTCTTGGGAGGGTGAAGACTCCATCTCTTTTGAAGCCTTCCATAACTGCCTAAGAGACACCGCAGGCTGGTTGCACCGGAACTCCCTCCAGTTTAACTCCTTGAAAACCGAGGTTTTGTTCTGTCCCGCGAGCCGCATATCCCGCCCTCTGCCTACTGAGTTCTGGCCCCCGGAAAACTCCAACAATCCATTACCGGTTACCACTGTTCGCAATTTGGGCGTCATGCTAAATCACCAACTGAGCAGGGAAACGCAGGTCTCAAGAACAGTCGCTACCTGCTCAGCCCTTATGCGCTCACTGCGCAAAATCCTGCCTCTACTACCATCTTCAACCCGAGCATTGATAGTCAGGTGCACTATCCTTAGTCGCCTCGACTATTGTAATGCTCTCCTGTTTGAATCCCCTGCGAATCTGCTAGACAGACTCCAACGAGTTCAGTCGGCAGCAGCAAAACTGGCTCTTGGTTGGACCAGGAGATCCTCGGCCACTGCTGCCTTGGCCGAGCTGCACTGGCTTCCTTTGAAGCAACGCATCGCCTTCAAAGCCCTTTGCTTGGTCTTCAAGGCACTACACGGTGCAGGACCTAGACCTCTTCAACGTCTGTTCTCGTGGTACATCCCCACCAGAACACTTAGGTCCGCAACCGCCTGCCTTGTGAAAGTACCCAGATGTAAGAAAGCCAGGATTGGGGGAAGATCCTCAGAGTGGCCGCGGCCAAGCTCTGGAACAGTCTGCCTGCCGAAATTCGCCAAATCCCACACCTCCTACCCTTTAGGAAGCGAATCAAAACATGGCTCTTCCCCCACCCCCTCTGCTAAGCCAGCTTACCCATAAATCACCTCCCCCGCCCAACAACCCAGGAGTAACTACCAGCGCCAGGATACCTGCCAGGTGACAGCCGCGCTCTATAAATGTTTAAAAAAAAAAAAAATCTTTATGTTGACATTATTTACAGACACCATATCCATGCTTCTGGAAGTCCCTAATTTTGACAGTCCAAAGTTCCCATGGTAGTACATTCATAATATTATATGTGTGAAATACAACAGGAGACAATGCTTTGCTGACAAGTGTTTTTATTTTAGTAAACAACCCAAGAAATTAAGTCAAAATTAAGTAGTGACTACAAAAAGGTGAAGTCTTCAGTCATGGTGGATAAAACCAATGTCCAACATAATCTTCTCATTGGATATGGAAAAGTGGTCAATTAAGTGAATGTGTAGCACACACAGAATATTAGGGGCAAAGTCTCTTACTGGCAGTGGTGAGTGTCTTGCCATCCTGAGCTCTGAGGTTTTTCAGTGGATGTACCCTCTCTCTGACAGAGGGATCTGGTGCTGCTGAGACAGGGGTACTTATAGGCATATCATCATCTGTCAGGGCCTCCCTTCCTGTGGCGGTGACAGATGTTGAATGGGTGGATGCACTCGGGCTACAGGAAGGGTAGATGCAGGGCAAAAAGCACTACAGAGGGTAGTGTTTATGTCCCTCAGCACCCGAATCAGGGAGGACACGTCGGTGCATAGCCCGGCCTCCTTAGTGTGGATTCTGGCCACCGCAGTGAGATGTCAGCAACCTCCTGGTCATTTCCAGAATTTCAGTCCAAATCTGACCCATCACACTTTGGGAGTCCTGATTAACTCAAAGGTTTTGAGTGATGGCAGCCTGGGTGTTTGTATCCTTGGCAGGCTCAGTCTGGAGACCTACATTTACCCTCCCATGATGCCTAATCCCCTGGTCCTAGGCCCTTGGCACAGAGTGCACCCTCCCGCTGGGTCCTGGGTCCTACATGACCAGGATGGTGCTAGCCGGATCAGAAACCAGGACGGGGTGGACAGGATGGTAGTTACTATGCTAGGTACCCAGGTGGTAGGGGCAGAGGTTGGTGGTGTTGTCATAGCTGCAGTGAGAGGTGTGGTTGTCAGCCCAGTGAGTCCCAATGTTGGCATCTGCCCAGGCTGACCAAATGGGATAGCACTGTCATCCACGTCCACCTCTTCAGGAGCATTGTCATCACTGAGGGTGTCTTGCTGGGGCAGACGGGAACTCTGTTCGGTTTCCAACTGCTGTTCAAGTGCAGTGGTGGATCGAACTGTTGGGAAATGAAGAACATTGTTAATGGTGGAAGTGAGGTATCTACATACACATTGTTTGTGTCAAAGTTAAGGGCTACCTAGAATGGAACAACATATTTAGAGATTGGCATTGTCAGCAATTGGCGTGGAGTTAAAGATGGATACTAGACATTTGTAGAAATTCAATGAAAGTATTAGAATTCATCAGCTTATTAGCTCATCAGGATGTGGCTAATGGCTAGAGGGCAGACCTCGAAGCTACGGAACCAGTGATTCTGGGAAAATCACTTAATCTCCCAGGGGCTGATTTACAGAACTAATCTGAGATAAAATCCTAAATGTACTCCTTTTGGTATTCACAGAAGGCTTTTAGTAGTAGTAAAGTTAGGATTTTGTCTAAAGTTAGGATTTTGTCTTGAGTTAAGATGTTGTCTTGAATTAGACAGCTTGTTTGTATATGTAGCATTATTCATCATGTGGGAAGTTCAGAGTCAGTGGGTCACCTGACAGTGCTAATGAGCTGAGTTACCTTCATGACTGACATATATTAGGGGTACACCATTGTCATGGTGTCACTCATGCCATCAATAGCTTTAGTTTATGGGACCAGAATGACATCAAGCAAAGTTTTCAGATGTATATTTGAGTTGAGAATTTACTGTGTAGATCAGTGGTAAGATGGCCGACAAGTGAGATGGGGCAAAAGCAGTACAGCATATTGGTTAGAGTTAGAGTGACAAGGCCTCATGGTAGTTGTATACAGTTCAATCTATCTTCCTACCAACACTTAAGAAAAGTTAAGCTGCCTGACTAGTGCATATCAGTAGTAAGATGGCCGCCAATTGAGAATGGGCAAAAGCAGTCTAGCATCTTGGTTAGAGTTAAATGACAAGACCTCATGGTAGTTGTTGTTACTTCAATGTCACTTTAGCAATACATGAGAAACGATCAGTATTCCATATATGTTGGCAACATGCAATTGGGATGGACCATACATTTATATTAGAACACATATCATGGGTCCTGGATACATATTTTAATGCAAATGCACTTACAGCCAGCATCGCAACATTTGGCATGTCCTGGAGTTGCATATATGTGGTCTCATATACAATAATACATATTGCCACAGACAAACCAACGTCTCAGATATTTCGAGTATTGCATGTTAGGAAAGTAGATAAAGAATGGAATAGGAAAAGCAGAGTTAAGAGCAAATACAACATTGTGATATTGTGGCAGTCATTGAAGTGTAACTTACCAGAGTCTACTCCCCCTTCTAAGTCTTCAGTATGCAGGAGGGCCAAGTCCTTCTCTTCCCAGGTTAGGGTTCCTCTGCCAGCCTTCTGAGCCTCCAGATTGTGGCTGTTGTACTTTGTACGGGCCCTCTGCCTGCGATGATTCCACCTCTTCCTAATTTCTCCCAGTGGAAAAGGACACGTAACAACGAAAACATTTACAACGCGGTTTTTACATTGCAACATCCATTACAACGCATGAGTTCACAATGCATGCCATCACAGCGCATTCTTAGAAACTACATTTACAATCCATTCCATTACAATGCATACCATTACAAACAGAACTACTTTTAGGGCAACTGTAGGGTAAATGTTGGATAGTGCAGGGGTAAAATGTACTATTCCCACTCTAGTGAGTGCAACAGTAGGGTAAGTGTTGGATAGTGTAGGGGTAAAAATTACTATTCCCACTCTAGTGAGTGCAACAGTATAGTAAGTGTTGGATAGTGTAGGGGTACAAATTATTGTTCCCCTTTACTTACCTTATAATGCGTTGTAATGGCATGCGTTGTAGTGACATGCGTTCTTATGGCTGCGCTGTAATTGGGCATGTGATGTAAAGGCAGTTGCGTCGTAATGACTGGAATGTAAATGTAGTGCGTTGTAATGACTGCGTTGTAATGGTTGCTTCCTCTCTCTATGTTGCGTAGGGTGTAACCAACAGCATTCACTCTGTTGGCTATCCTGTCCCACATTTCATTTTTACTACTGAGAGGAGTATGCTAAACTAAGTGTGGTGGTGAGCCCCAGCAAGGGCTACCAGTGCAAGGGATTCGCCCTTCTCTGCACAGAGTCATCAGACCAATTGGAAGAAGTTGGCACAGAAACTGGAATAGAAAATACAGAGTTTATTAAACCTCATGAGGTGGAACCACATTCACACAACACCCTTCGGTAATGTATGATATAGCACACTGAATAGAAAGAGCTTGGTCCTTTTATACCCACACAGGGGCTCAAATGAAGGCGGTACAAGTACAGAGTGCTGGTTTTATGTACATATAAGGTCATACAGAAAGTATACAGGCAACAAGTAGGAGGAGCTAACAGTTTGCTAATTCTGGTGGACACATCCTGACAGTTACAGACTATAGCAGCTGCAAGCTCAACTGAGCATGTGCGAAGGTGGAAGATGCTAAATATATCTTGTCTCAAGGCAGATTTCAACTGCAGTTAACAGAAAGGTAGGACAGAGCACATGGCGAGCACATGGCCACATCGGCTCTCCGTTTCACTAACCCAGGGCGGTAGCTCAACCAGTCCTTTTCAGCACTGCAGATTCTTTCCTCGGTCTCAAGTGGTATCGCGATGCTCCAGGAATCGTGTGGTCCGGGAAGACTTTCACAGATTCGTCAGGTGAGATAGCTTGACCTTTCTCTGTCTCCAGAATCTCTCGATGGTCGGTAAGCACAGCAGGTTCCACCAAGGCAGGCGACACACGCTTACAGTGTGTGCTATGGACCCAATTCTTCTTGTTTGTCACTTGAACTGCTGTCCTTGTAGCTAGGAGCACTTGCTCTGGTCCTCGCCACCTCGGCTCCAAGCTGTTTGATCTGTCGAAGACCTTGACCATCACGTGGTCGCCAGGACGGAGTTCGAGGGCCTCACCTGTAGATCTGTCAGGAAGCGCTTCTCGAACCTGTTGATGAATAGAAATCAAACGGTTAACTGTGCCAAATAATCATTCGTCAGAACACAAGGAACATCATGTATGGGGCATGGCTTAGGGACTCCCCAAATATTCATCGGTTTCCCAAATACCATCTCATACGGAGTGAGACCAGATCGTGAATGTGGCACCGATCTTATGGACAACAATGCCAAAGGTAATGCATCTGGCCACTACAAAGACGTGGAAGCCAGTATTTTCGTCAACTTCTATTTTAAAGTAGTATTGTATCTTTCCACTAATCCTGCTGATTGCGGGTGGAAGACTGTATGGAACTTCTGTTTGATCCCTAATCCTTTCAGAACATACTCAACAACACCCCAATAAAATGAGGTCCCGTTGTCACTCCACAAAAATTTACAAACACCATATCTAGGGAAGAACTTCTTCAAAACCACTTTTGCTGTGGTGAGAGCACTATCCATTTACTGAAGGCACATACCACCACTAGGACATATTTCAGATTATTCCAGCATTCAAGTTGGATGTAATCCATCTGCAAAACTTCAAAAGGTGCGGTTGGTGTAGCAAAGCCTCCTGCAGGAGTCCATGTCCCTTTTCCAGGATTATACTGCTAACAGATCAAACAGGACTGTACTAGTCTTTTAGCTGTGCTGGCAATTTCAGGATGCTTCCAAACTTGAGTAAGCAATTTAGTTATTGCTAGAGCTCCAACATGTGCCAGCCCATGTGCCATTTGACCCATAGGTTGTAAATAGGCTGCAGGCAATTTCCATGTATTCATTTCTTTGTTACGCCAACAGCCCTCATCATCTAACACTCCTTCTTTAGACCATTGCTCAAGTTCTTTCACAGAGGTAGATCTCTGTATATCTAATACTTCCTCTCTAGCGTCATGGCAATGCTCAGATTGAGACTTCAGTACGTACATGGATGTAGTGCTTCGCTGCATTGCAGTTTCACGAGCTGCGCGATCTGCAAAGGTATTGCCTTGTCCTATTTTGTCAATGATGTTTTTGTGTGCGCTACACTTGATAATAGCAACTTTCTTTGGGTATGTAAGTGAAGTCAAGAGGTTATGCACTAATTCTCTGTGCATTATCTGCATCCCATGGGATGTAAGAAAGCCTCTTTCCTTCCAGAGTAGGCCAAAATCATGAAGCACTCCAAAAGCACAACGGCTATCCGTGTAAATGTTCACACACAAGTCAGTACTAAGTTCACACGCTCGTGTCAAAGCTATTAGCTCAGCTGCTTGTGCAGACTGCGAGCTGTTTCCACTACTGTCTCAAGCGTGGTGATTGCATAAGCACCTGAAGTCGTGCCATCTGGTAACTTCAAACAGGACCCATCAACCCACAGTTCCCCATCTACATCTGGAAGGGGCATATCTTGCAAATCGATGCGACCCTTTGTCTGTTCTTCAGTAAGGAATATACAATCATGAGGTTCCTTTGACTGAGACTGAGTCGTAGGATATGGGAACAAAGTGGCTGGGTTTAGTTTTTGCGCACCTCTTCAAGGTAATATGAGGCGCTAACAGTGTCAATTTGTATCTCGTCAGACGAGCATAAGTTAAGTGTTGTGTCTTAGTCTGATTCAAAACGGCATCTACTGCATGGGGTACTAGCACCAACAGTTTGTGTGACAAAACTATCCCTTCACTCTGACATATGGACACAGCTGTCGCTGCAACTGAACGAAAACACCCAGGCAATGCACGAGCAACAGGATCAAGAACTGCAAAAAAATATGCACAGGGACGCTGCTTATCACCCTGTGTCTGTACTAAAACTGACAATGCACACCCATCTTTCTTGTGTACATAGAGTGTAAAAGCTATTGTGTACTCTGATTTGCCTAACACTGGTGCAGGGCAAAGAGCTTGTCTTAACTGACGAAAAGCATTTTGGCATTCATCTGTCTATGGAAGGGGGATCAGAGTGTTTTTAGTCAAAAGCACTAACAGGGCTTTAACAATATGTGAAAAGCCCAATATCCATTGCCTATAAAACGAAGTCAAACCAATGAATGCACGGACATTTTTCTGTGTGGAAGGTACTAGGGTATGTAAAATTGCTTGAATGCGATCTGGTGTCAGTGCACGGCCCTCCTTAGACAGAACGTGACCTAAGTAGGTTACCTTCCGTCTACAATATTGTAATTTCTTTTGTGACACTTTATGATGGTGTGTAGCAAGAAAATAAAGCAAAGACAAAGTACACTCTTCACATAGTTCAGGCGTATCGGCTGCCAACAAGATATCATCGACATATTGTATGAGAGCCACCCCTTTAGGCAAAGTAAAGGAATCAAGCTGTCTCTTCAATGCTTGACTGTGAATACTAGGACTCTCAGTATAGCCTTGAGGAACTCTACAAAATCTATACGATCGATTATTTAAAGTGAAACTGAAGAAATATCGGCTATCAGGATGAATAGGGATCGAAAAGAAAGCGTTCTTCAATTCTATAACCGCGAATGTAGATGCTGTCGGAGGACCCAAAGTAAGTAATGTCGTTATGTCAGAAACCACAGGATATTGCGGTACTAAATTCTTGTTCACTTCTCTCAAGTCAATGATAAATCAGTATCTTTTTTCAAAATGGGAAGAATCAGACTATTACAAACATTGTAAGGAACTTCTTCCACAACCCCTACTTTGATCAAATCATGTACAATACGGGTGAGTGCTTCTCCTCCTCGAGAAATCTTATACTGAGGCAGTCTTGGCAATGAAGCACCCTCCTTGACACTAATATGCACTGGCGGAATAACCATTTGCCCTACATTGGTGTCTGAAGTAGCCCACAAAGTACTAGGGAGTGAGGCTAGTGCAATGTCCTCTTTAACAATACAGGATCTTTCAATCACATGGTAGTTGTCATTCAAAATAACCCGTACTCCTTCCGGAGAACATCGTATCGTAGCACTGAAATATTTGAGCATATCAAGACCCACAATATTGTCTGGTGTGTTCGGAGAAAGCAAAAATGGACATGGAGCAGTAAACTTATCAACATGGAATGCGAGTGGTTGTGACAATGGGCTAAGGGAAGGTGTTCCATCGAAACCTATTGATGTAATCGTTAAGCCAGACCGGGGAGCCCTTGGAACCAGTTGTTTAGATAAGGTGCTACAAGTAGCTCCTGTATCAACCAGAAACTGTGAAATGTGGTCCCGGGGAGGCGACTATTAGGTATTACCGAGCACTTTCACCATTTCGGAACAGTGAGTCCAATAGGTGGAATCGATCCCCCTGAGAGACCATGAAGTATTTTTTAGCACAATACTAACATCGAAATTCGGTACAAACGTATGTTTCTCCATTGTGAATGCATGCCTTTAATAAGTGTATTATCTTAATTTATCACTCCCTAACCAGGGACATAGGAGTGGCAAATGCAGGGCTGGTCCCGGCATGGTCCTGAAGAAATGCTAAGGGTAGCATGAAACATGTTGACCATTTCATTTTCACTGAACCTATCCTCATTAAAGGTTGGTCTACAGTGATATTCACCCCACTTTTAATATACCTGCCTAGGAGCATAATAAATTTGTTGAGGCCCACTAAGCACGGTATTTTTAATTCACCCACATCCACTCCACCACTTTTTTTGCACCACACATAGTCTTTCATTTGTAAGTGCTCCTGCGTAGTTCGTGAGTCGTAGCACGCCCCTTTTCGTAGAGAACTGGGATGGCCCCAATAATGAAGCATGTCACCGTGGGGCAACCCCGGTGAGTGAGGGGACACTAGAAAGAAATTTTTCTTTCTTGTAAGGTTACACAGATCTACTAGTTCAGTTTCCTACACCTGAGCTAGGTCTCGGAATCCAATAATTTGGACTCCAACGCATGTACTCAACCAGAAACTGATCAGTAAAACCCAAAACATGTGCTGTAACATAGGGACCTCTCTGATCTACTGAAACTTCAACTGATTCCTTACCCCATCCTAGGCAATCCTATGCAGAAGCAGAATCTTGAAAATCAGACAGCACATTTCTATCAAAAGTGTTAAACCCATCCTGCCCACGTACATTAGCATCAAACCTAGTGCAATCATTCGTGCTTCCTCTAGGCCCTGAATATCCTGAGCGATTCTCATTTGTCCCCGACCACGTGGAAACTGCTGAGCACGCAGTACTGGACAATCAGAAAGCAAATGTCCAAATTTCTTGCAGTACGCACACTGGTCAACAGACAAATTCGAAAGAGTATAAGAAGGAAAGGACGAACCATAAGATCTACGTCTGCCTCTATCATTACCTCTACAAGGTGGGCCATAAGCTTGAGCTAAGATAACCTTTGTTTTCAACTCTTTAGACTTTTTATCCTCATTACCTTTAGCTTCTAATTCTTGTCGCTCATAATACTGAGCCATGGTTAGGAGAGAAACCGGAGAAGAGGTAGTCCATGAACTCTCACTGGCCTTTAGGCGACTAGCTATTCCTGGCAAAAGGTTTGTGACATATTTATCGACAAACAGATGCCTATCCGTGTCATCTGTCAATGACTGGCCACTAAAATCGTGGAATGCCTCTTGAAAGCGTGTAAAGAAATCTGAAACCGATTCATCTACCTTTTGCTTACACAACGCTAATACAGTCCAATCTATCTTTTTAGGGGGAATAATCGTCGTTAACTTAACTAATATAGCTGCCGGAAGATTTAAAATTAACTGACAGGGTTTCTGTTCAAGTTCTCTGTCTTCATCTAACTGCTCTAAATCTTTCCATAATGCTCCAAATGTGGCACGATCATCAACTTTACGTAAAGTTCTCCACATATCAGGCGGTAATATTAGTCCAAAAAACAAATCAATATCAGGCAAAGTCATAGTACAAGAGCTAATGGCACCCTCAACTTCCTCATAAAAAGCCGCTGGATTATTTCGCGGATCGGGCAATGCAGTTTTTAAGGGCCATAACGTCTGCCCTATTCCAAGGAGTGTAAACCCAATTATGAATGAAATACCCTTTAGCATCTATAGAAGTCTTATCATCATCTGTACCCGTTCCTTTAGGAGGAATGTACAAAGGCGCAGCTTCCCGCATGGGTTTCACATTAATTACAACATTCTTATCTGTTTCAGGAGTAGAAGTTCATGCCATGTTGATTCGGGATGTTTGTGCAGCTGCGTCTACTGCCTTTTTCTCCTCTCGCAAACGGGCTGCTTCAACACGCAGTTTAACCAAGCGTCTGATCGTGTCAGCCACCTGGGCGAACAAAAAGACCTTCACGTAGCTTTTTACAATCAGCTGCTCCATCATCGGGCTCCATTTCTACCGAATGTTTCCTAAATCGTTCAAAAACCTCTGTGGCAAATGTATCGGTAAAATATATTTCCTCCCTTTCCTGCCAACCTTTTATACTATCTAAAAGTTCAGAAGCAGTGGCAGAACTACGAACGGCTTTATGCGTAGCAGATCTAATATCAGACGCACATTCAGCAGATAACATTGAGCGAGTTTCTCGAGCTTTGTCCTGGTCTGTAGGAGAGTCCTCATCTGACTCATAAGGAGCAGAAGGAAGAGTATATGGAGGTGGACAACGATCTAATAAGAGAGAATCATCTTGGGGTTTATTAAGAATAGGATAAAGAGGTCTACGAACAGCGTATTGGCCATTTACCTGTAGATGACGCTCCCTATCTTCCCTCTCTTTAATTTCTTTAATTTCCCAATTTTTCATTTCCAATTCTTTCGCATGAATGCTCGTACGTTGTTCTTTTTCAATCAAGGCTTTCTAACGCTTCATTCGCTCACGCACTTCTTTCTCCCACATTCGTACACAGTCAAGCATATCTTGCCTAACATCCGTTGCTCCACATACTGAACCTTTCGCAAATCAAATGACCCATGCATAGGCCAACACAACTCAGAATCTTTACGAGTATATTTATTCCATAACGTGCTGTATATTATGGAAGAAATACCATACTTAATATACATATCCCTATTAGGCGTCCCCTCCGGGGTGGCCGGTTGAGCTTCGTCGAGTTTCAAACTGGTACCACTACAAAATCGACACATCCTACGAAGTGTGCTGAAAACATGCATGCCAAAAATAGTGCAGAATATGCAGTATTATGATCAAAGTAGCGCTTAATGTACTCTTCGAACGTTGCGCCGTTCAAACAAATTCAAATAGAGAAAAATCTCCTCATTACCTGTCTATATGAATTGCAATGCATATATAACTTATCAAACAAATACTAATATTGGCCAATTTTCAAACAAAAAGCCGCAGTAAGTGATACCAAACTACCTTACCAATCAAAGGCATCACAACCAACAGCAAGTGCCGCAGAACGGCTCTTACCAATCAAATGGTGTCCAGGTTCCAACTGCTAAGTTCTCAAATCAACCAAATGGTCACTGCACGGCGAATCAACAGAACAGATCTCAGTCGAGGACTGGCGCCACCTGGATGGTCAGATCAGAAAGAAAGGAAACACGCCGTGGGTGCCAAGACTCGGGTCTCCTCAGGCAGCGTTCGCGTCCAAAGCGAGATTCCAATCCTTTGTTTGGAGCAGTCCTTCGGGCATCCGAGTCGCCGACAAGCCCCACGTTGGAACGCCAATTTGAGGTGGTGAGCCTCAGCAAGGCCTACCAGTGCAGGGATTCGCCCTTCTCTGCACAGAGTCCTCAGACCAATAGGAAGAAGTTGGCACAGAAACTGGAATAGAAAATACAGAGTTTATTAAACCTCATGAGGTGGAACCACATTCACACAACACCCTTCGGTAATGTGTGACATAGCACACTGAATAGAAGGAGATTGGTCCTTTTATACCCACACAAGGGCTCAAATGAAGGCGGTACAAGTACAGAGTGCTGGTTTTATGTACATATAATGTCATACAGAAAGTATACAGGCAACAAGTGGGAGGAGCTAACAGTTTACTAATTCTGGTGGACACATCCTGAAAGTTACAGACCATAGCAGCTGCAAGCTCAACAAAGCATGTGCGAAGGTGGAAGATGCCAAATGTATCTCGTCTCTAGGCAGATTTCAAGAGCAGTAAACAGAAAGGTAGGACAGAGCACATGGCGAGCACGTGGCAAACAAAATGACTGCCAGAAATACAAAATGGATTCCACACAACTGACAAGATAGTCTCTAAATACAAGATGTCTTCTGCTAATGCTTAACCTAATTGCTGACAAATTACAACATAGGGACCCATAACTGTGTGGCTCTAATCTAATAATTTCCTTCACCATGACTGTCAACTCTTGCTCAGTGAAGCTCGTTTTAATTGGTAGACATAGTGAAACAACACAAATGTGAGTGAGTATGTGAATGAAGAGCAAACAAGTGATAGAGGTAAAAAGGTAATTTTTTTTTACAGGTGGTCAAGAGTGCTAAATGTGAAGTAGAAAAAAGTTGTGCATTATCTAACAAGTACAGTAGCTGGCTGTCTTGCTGTGCTGCAGTTTGGTAGCAAAGGATGCAGGCCAAGGATGGTGTGTGTTTAATAGTGTGATTTGCAGGCATGCCCACTTGCCAAAGGACATCAGGTGTGTAGTTTTGAAATCTATCCAATGTTTACTGTTTTTATTTATATTTTTGGTGCGTACCTCGGCAGTAAACTGCTGTTGGGTAACTGCAATTTCTTTGAACACTGCTGTGAGAAAGCAAGTATGACTGTGTAGTTATAATACACTCGCATGGGGGGTGGCGAACCTGGCGACAGCGATGGATGCATCACCGGCATGTCAGGCCACTGTGGTCCCACCAGCTCGTTCGCCTTGGCCGTGGGCAGTGCTTCAGACAGCAGAACTTGTAATATGGCAGGCGGTAGATCGCCGGCGCAGTGGTGGCGTGAATGAGGTGGATGTGGTACTCAGGTTGTCAGACCACCAAACTCATGATATGCCCCTTTAGACTCTTTTCAGGAACTAAAAATTGCCTCAGCGGGACAAATGAACAGTTTATAGCCGAGGAGGGTTCAACATTGTTGGATGTAGGTTGGAGTCAGTCCATTTTAAGAAGCTGATTTGCTTACTGCAGACATGCTTACTAGCTAGATCTGTGGAAAAGTCAGGCCCACCGGCGATGCACCCTCGGCTTCCAAGTCCCAAGTTTTAGGGTTAGGTAAGTGGAGTACATTCTGACACCACCCACGGTTTCCAGGACCTAGAGAACAGGAATTTTGGGTCACTTGGGGGTCAGGACTCTCTCTCGCAGGGTACACCAGCAGGGTCCAGGGCAGGTCCACATGAAACTGGTCAGCTGGGCCCTTCCAGGAAAATGTGCTTTTTGCAGCTTATGTGTTCCTGTTGTTTAACAGGAGATCAGCCAAATTTCCTTAGGAGTCCAATTCTTTGTCGTGGGTACAAGTGGGATCAGGTCAAGCCCTTCAGATCTTCTCATGGGTCTCAACATCAGTTTCAATCTATCTTCTGTCTTCTAAAGGGCAACACATTGTTCTAAAGAGGGTACCCAGTGGTATCACATTTATGCCAGACACTAGCCTGTGGGTGGGAGGGACTCCCGGTCCCTGCCTAACTAACTTGGGAAAAAGTTCCCTGTGGTAACCCTACCAACTGTTTCAGCAGTTCCTTTGTGCCCTAATACAAATAATCCCAATGTCCCTCCCAACTGAAAGCAAACATGGTACAGCTGCTATTCCTGTGTGCAGAGCTCCTGTGCCCACCCTAGAAGTGTGGCTAGAGAAATTAGCAACTAATCCTCTGTAGTTACTCAAACTGGTTCTAGGGGCAGCATCTCTCCCACTGGGATTAGTGCTTGGTTGACTAGGGGAACATAGGTGGGTACAAGCCAGTCTGTTAACTACATCAGCTTGTCACAGGGTAGGCCCTTTAAAGTTAAATAGGGTAATGGGCACTGCCAAGATGGTCAGCCGGTCAGAGAAGCAGAATACCTTCCCACAACCAAGGTTAGTATTTCAGCAATGTCAAACCTCATTAAAGGGCTATTCACTTCCTGGGTAACAGTTGGGAGCTCATGCAAATGGACTTGCAGAGCCCTTAGACAGGTAAAATGTGTTTCCTAAGTGGAAAACACATTATTTGATTGTAATAATATATCTAAATGCTTTCCTATGGAACAGCTGCCCCTACTACAATGCAAATAGCTTTCGGGGCCTTGTCTCTGTAATAGATATAGCATAGAAAGTTAAAATGTCACCTGTAGACTGCAACACTCATTGTGCCATCCATATAGTGACAAAAGAAAACATGGCTTCCGGCCTACCATTATAAACTAACTACTACAGTGAAAAACCTGGTGTGTAACCTGTTAAAGTAATGCTTTGACATAGGGAAAAGCTACCCTTTAATTACTTCTAAGTTAACTCTATATAAGCCTTGTAGCTTACATGATATGGTGCATGGAATTTAAAAGTGGGACATGTATATCATTAATTATACCTTGCCCCTTCAATGACAAGGCCCTAAAACAATTTTCACTGTAGCAGTCATAGAGGCCCTATGTAGAAAACCAAAGTACACTTAAAATACTAGTATTGTACGCTAGAAAAATAATGAAACCACTTTTTAGTTATTGATACTACATTTCAATGGTGAAGTTGGAATGTTAATAGCTATTAAGAAAACGTATCTTTTAGAACGCTTTTATTTGTATGAACAGTCAGAGTCTAATTTGTATTAACCTCTGCCATCTCCCAGCCTGCATTCATTCCCGGAAAAGGTGTGAAAGCAGTGTGAAATTTCTCCCAGGAGAACAAAATAGGCAGACGTGAATGGGCAAAGATGACTACTCTCACAGCTTAATATAATATGTAGGGTGGGGGCTGTGGGCATTCTGTCAATACCACAGTGTACAATCCTGCCTGACAGGTCTATTGAGCTGCATGTAACACTTTAGAGCACTTGAATGAGAGAAAGAATGCCAGGACAATTCTTGTGGATCTGTGAAGTTGCTAAAGGGCCCTGCTTTTGTCTTACCTGACATCTATCTCTGGGTATGTTGTGGGTATAGTGCCTGCTTAAAACTGGATTTTAGTGTTTGATGTCATAGTATGCTCCCTACTTACACCATCCGCCTCTGAGCCCACATTTAATGTGACTGAACAACTTTGCCATCTTGGATTTATCCTGACACATTGCATTTTGGGGTTGTTAGTCGTAAAGTAAACAGAAATGTCTGCAAAATTGGGAAGGCCCGGGCCTAGGCACCTTTACTGCACTGATTAGAGAGGAACTAGGCGTATATTAACGTGTCCCCCACCTACAGACTGGTAAACCCTACAGAGCTGGACATGCATCTAGATTTCTCCGAACACTGATGGACTTGCAAGAGGATACCAGGAAGACTGAACCGGCGGAATGTATTGATCTTACCTCTTGGACCTGTGAGAAGGACCTGAGGTTCCTGGCCCCCTTCCACTCAAAATCCAAGGACTGAAATATTTCAAATGATCATCAGGCGTATCTCCTGGGTGGCTCCAGGAACACAGCAAAGCTGAAAATGACATTTCTGTGAGGAATCCCATCTGACCATTGAGAGGTGGACCGGGACTGGACTTTGCTGTAGCACTCTGCCTGACACCCTAAAAGCTTCTATGTACTCCACCTGAGGTTCTGAAGAACTTGAAAGTGTTCTCATGTCATTAATGTGATCAATGATGTAATTTGAAATTTCATCAGAAGTGCCATCAATATGCAAACCTTAGCAATGCATAACATTATCGTAAGATATAGTTGGCCCAGAAAACTATAACTGGTACATTTCAGTGTTTATAAACAACAGTTTTTACATTATTACTGGGCATAACTATAATGTCCCATTCATCTATGATTTTCTCGTTGAGGGCCCGATTCACAAAGGTAAACATACACTTTGTATAAGTTTACTACTTTTACTTTTACTTTTACTACGGTTCTTTGATGATCAACTCGAGGATTGTTGGCTGTTTCCTGTTCCGGAGGTGGAGGAGGAGCGAGGAGCGAGCGAGTGAGTGAGGGACGAGGAGAGCGAGTGAGCTGAGAAAAACCGCTGCCGTGCGAGCCCCGTGTGAGCTGAGAAACCGAGCCGCGCGAGCCCCGTGTGAGCCGCTGTGGGCACCGCGGCTTTAGGGGGCAGCTCCGCTCCACTCCCAATCCCTCGGAATCTAAAAGAAGAAAAGATTTTCGGGATTCCCGAAAAGGTCGCGAAGAAGCCGTGACAGTCGCGCCAGCAACCCCCAGTAACCCGCACCAGTAACCCGCATCGGCAACCCGAAGTGGCTGCCCGAAACCAGGTGGCAACCAGGGGGGGCCGCGGCAGTGTAGCCCCTACCACATCCTTGCTGTGAGGACTTCTTGGACCCGGGGTCCAGCGTCTACAAACCAAGCTACTAATGAGGTGAGACTATACAGGGACGATTTTGGGCCGCCTTAGTTTAGACCAGGAAAACGCGAGCGCGGCTGCCGATAGAGGCGGCTGCGAAGTAAGTGCCCGGGGCGGAGGTCTAAGGCAGGTCCGACTAGGTCTGACACCGCCAGTGGCCCCCCCTGTGAGCTCCGCTCATGCTAGTCTGCCCCTCAGTGGCTCCCTAGTAAGAGGGCGTGGAAGCCCTGTAAGGCGCCAGAAAATAGAAAACCCCAACTAAACTGTGGGCACCAACTACATCACAATTTACCACAACACTGCCCAGAAACTAAAGGAAACGTCTGCTCTCATTACGATGCACACTAGGAGCAGCTCCCAAATGCAAACGACTCACCGCCCTCATAAATCTGCCAAACATCAGAAATCAAAGTTGCTGTATCCTCAAGAGGCAGGTCGTGGATACCAATCTCCCTCCCGCCCGCCGCGCCTTGAGCGAATGGAAGAGGCCGACGAGACGCCTTCCAAGGCCCCTACGGAAGCTCCAAAAGGTGAAAAAACGCCAATAAACCACCCCGCACTACCCGCTCTCCTTCTACACTCATCTAAACCAAAAAACAACGGCACTGCCGACATCAGAGACCACTTTCTTCGGATTGACCAACTAAATAAATCTGCCCCTCAATTCCTACGAGACAAGAATATAAAGTCCCCCTACCAACCAATTACTCCGACAGCTCCCCCCAACCCAATCTCTCTCTATCCTGAAATAATCATTTGTCGCAAGACCACAGTCATTGATCCAGTTAATTCACCAGCCACTTATTCCTCCCTTCATCCGATCCCACCCTTAACTCCTTCAGATAAACCCCCCCCACAACTAAGTCTAAATAAATCGACCAATCATGCTCTCCTCGGCTATATCTGCTTCCTCTGCTTTGTCGAACGCCAACAGTCCTGCCAACGATTTAGACCCTGAGAAAGAACACATGATCTCCCAGACGCAAAAAGGCCAAGACACAGACAAAACTATAGCACTTACCTTAGCATGCCCCTTTTCGCTTCCTTGTGGAGTGCCCCAGGGCTCCTCCTTGAGTCCTACCCTTTTTAATGTCTATGTTTCCACTCTAGCCCCGATAATTCGGACCTTTGGCTTCAACCTCACAGCTTATGCGGACGACACGCAGATAGTTGTGTCTTTGATGCCGGGGGACTTAGACAGCACGGCGGATAGGTTCAAAGGCTGCATGCGAGAAGTGGGTGCTTTGATGGCTCAAAATTGTCTTAAATTAAATTCTTCGAAGACAGAGGTGCTACTCTTTGGCTCCAAAGATAACTTCTGATCCCCGAGATGGTGGCCTGAAGAAATGGGAACCCTGCCCGCCCCAGTGACTAAGGTGAAAAATCTCGGCATTCTGGTGGATGACTCATTATCTTTTAAACCTCAGATTAATGCCCTGATATCATCCACCCATTTTGTTCTTAAAACAATTAGGAAAGTGCTACCATTTTTGGAGCAAGAGCATAGAAAAACAGTGGTCACCGGTCTAGTTCTATCTCGGCTAGACTACTGTAACAGCCTTATGCTGAATGCCCAAGTCAGCATATTAAAGAAACTACAGACATTACAGAATGCTGCTGCTCGCCTGATAACAGATACACCTAAATTCGCATCTGTGGCACAGAACCTGGCAAAACTTCACTGGTTGTGAGTGAGGAAACGAATTATCTTTAAGTCACTCTGTGTGGTCTTCAAAGCACTTCATGATCTGGCCCCCAGATGCATGAAGGAACTATTTCGCTGGTACAAACCGGCAGGATCTCTTAGATCAGGTAAGCAGGCATTGGTATATGTCCCTAGAGTCAAGAGAGCAAGATGGGGAGACAGGAGCTTTTCCTTAGGAGCGGCAGTAGCCTGGAACAACCTTCCCCTCCACATTAGACAATTGCCTGATCTTCTGTCTTTTAGAAAAGCATTGAAAACCTGGCTCTTTACCCATTAAACTCCTACCCACACACACCAGTGTTAATCGGTTAGCGCCAGGACACCTCCGGTTAACAGAGCGCTCTAGAAATGTAAAAAATAAATAAATAAAATAAATAAATACTCTATAATCTGGCCATTATCAAAAATGGGGTAACCCTAAGTGGTCAAAGACCTGGGTATATAATGCTATTCAAATACAGTGGTCTCTAACCATTTACTTTTGCTAAGAATGAATCAATCAATACCTATTATGTTTTTGCATAGTCACAGGATATATCACATGGATCAATCCTATACATTCAATGTATTGTAGCTAATCATGAGCCAAGAACACAGGGTGCAACAGCAGTAATTACAAATTCAGGAGCATATTTATTTTAAATGCATTCATAACTATCTCAATATAAACAGATTTCCGGTTGCCCAAGGCGAGCTTGCATGAAATGAGGAAATGTCGTGCGATTAAAGGAAGAGAAAGAAGAAGAGGAATATAAGCATATTTACAAGTTCAAATTTACAATGAATCAATCAACACGATACATCGTTTTAAGTGACCTGGGTGACAATATAAATACTATATCTCAATTGGAGACATTGCTTCCAAAATTATTTTTGCACAAGAGAGTCACACTATCCAGGTATTCAGAGAAAGGAGCGTCGACGTTTCGACTCGTCTTAAAGCCTAAAGGTAAGTTGGACCGTGGCAGTGCGAGTCTTCATCAGGACTGTGGATATTGAACAACCAAAAGAGTAGTAAAGCCCCTAATAAAAAGAAGAAGGACCAGGTGGAAATCTTCACAATTTTTCGTGGGCTCAACATCGGGGGTTCAAAGTAGTACTTTGAACCCCCGATGTTGAGCTATCTATGACTCGACTTACTTGAATTAACGGGGTCACCCACGAAAAATTTCCATTGAATTAGTAGGCAGAGACAACCAGCCTGCTCTACAAAGATTTACATAGCTCCGCATCGTCGTCGCCTGGACAAGGTGACATTCAGTAAAGTTTGGGACGCAGAGTGTAGATTTCCACCTGGTCCTTCTTCTTTTTATTAGGGGTGTTACTACTCTTTTGGTTGTCCAATATCCACAGTCCTGATGAAGACTCGCACTGCCACGGTCCAACTTACCTTTAGGCTTTAAGACGAGTCGAAACGTCGACACTCCTTTCTCTGAATACCTGGATAGTGTGACTCTCTTGTGCAAAAATAATTTTGGAAGCAATGTCTCCAATTGAGATATAGTATTTATATTGTCACCCAGGTCACTTAAAACGATGTATCGTGTTGATTGATTCATTGTAAATTTGAACTTGTAAATATGCTTATATTCCTCTTCTTCTTTCTCTTCCTTTAATCGCACAACATTTCCTCATTTCATGCACGCTCGCCTTGGGCAACCTGAAATCTGTTTATATTGAGATAGTTATGAATGCATTTAAAATAAATATGCTCCTGAATTTGTAATTACTGCTGTTGCACCCTGTGTTCTTGGCTCATGATTAGCTACAATACATTGAATGTATAGGATTGATCCATGTGATATATCCTGTGACTATGCAAAAACTTAATAGGTATTGATTGATTCATTCTTAGCAAAAGTAAATGGTTAGAGACTCTATAATCTGGTTTCATCAACTCACTCCCCGACTCAATCACTCAAGCTTTCGCCCTCGCAAAGGCTATCTCTCAACGAAGACGAGTTAAATCTGTTAAAGAGCCCACTGAATGATCCCATTCAAAAATGTAGTCTTGATTCTCCGTCGCAAACATCCACTCCGATGCCTAACGGGGTAATTCACTTCACTTTTTCTAGAAATAATGACTCACTTGAGAGGACGACCAAAGTGACTCCATTAAATGCCCCCTTAGCAACCACCAGTAGCTATAAAACCGGAACTAAAGCCTGTAGTTCCCATCAAGACGCTAACAAAAATCTCCAAAAGGATCAAATTAATTTATTTACCAACTGACCTTCCGTCCTTTTCACTCCACTGAACATAATCACTTAACAACAGGTCTTAGGCAAGGGGACCCTCATGCCAGCCCAGGAATGCCTAAAGTCGAAGCTCTTCTCGCAGCCACCAACCAAGCTTTGAACGCAATGGCCAACGCTGCCCATATGCACGCTGACAAATTAGACACCCAGATAACCATCCTACAACTAAGTAGCAGACTCAATAATGGGAATAGACTCATAATTGGATCAGTTAAACTCGCTGATACGAAGAGCCCAAAAAAACATGGCTCAAAAACATCTCACAAGTTTGAATTCAAGTCAAGAACCAATTGAAAATACAAATTTATATCTAAACCAAGCACAAATCTGCTGCAATTGCGAGCCTCTATTAAAAAAACTTGAGTCTCTGCCAGAAATTATGTCCACTCTAATTGAAGATCTGAGGATAAAGACCCAGACTAGATCACTGAAACCAAGTACTCCCTCTCAACATCAAACCTATAATCCCTATAATACCAAAATCAATCTTAAATAATCCAGATTGTTCGAACAACAACAATAGTAGCACGAAATTAGAACAACTACCATTTAATGCCAAATCAAATATTCAACACGAACAGCCTCTCATTGCAGCTCAAGAAACCATTTTAGGTACTCAAGGAAATGTCTCTTATCCCGACAAAGTTATCATCTCTACTTTTCAACCATCGAATGGTCAAGAATCGATTACCCTATGTATCACTGAAGTAGTGCCACCTACTTCACTGAACTCACCTACGCCTTCAAATAAGATTAAACAAAACCTGAAGGAAGGAAATTCCTTGTCTAGAAAGAACAAGAAGAAATTAAAGAAATTAAACAAAGCAAAAAAAAAAGGAAATGCATTACTACAATGGCTCGGAACAAATACGAGTGAGATATCCACAAATTCGATCAACCAGTCAGAAAAACCAGTCGACCACCGAGAAGAAAAAACGGAAAAATCGAAAGCGATCTCACACCAGGAGCAGAATTCATCAGACCAAAAGGAAAACAAAATAACTAATAATAGCAGTAACAATAAAAAACTTCATAGTAATCTTCCCAAGCAAAAAGAAAATTCTATTAAACTCCTCAATAAAAGTTCCTCGCCCTCTTTAGGTGAAAAAAAACAAAACGTATTGGTCAGGAACTAAGTCAAAAAACAACAACTCATACTGAAGAACTCTCACTGCCAAAAATAGAAGAGGAACAGACTTACACCGAGGCCTTTATTGAGGCGGCTAGACCCGATAACACGACGCACTTCCCTCATGAACCAGCGATAGGAAGCGACCTGCCTACAGGCACCTGTTCCTCGATCCTAATATCGACTAACCAAGACAACCTTGAGCATCCACGCAACGAAAAGCTATTGACAGCCCCTTTAGCACCTAGCCCAAATCAGCTACTACCACAAAAACTGAACTCGAACAACCATGAATTTCTTTCTGTGTCTCAACACCATAAAAAAATATTACTGTACCCGGAATATGAATCCCAGGGAAAATGGGACATCCTAAACAGAGGAAATATTCTAAAGCTATACTCGCACCTCCCAGGTTTAGAAAGCGGTCACTCAGCGGACATTGAAACAGTGGCCTTTATAGACCCCGTACAGTGACAGAAAAATGAATCAACTGTGGTAACCTTTTACAATCCAGATCGGATAGTAACATTATTGAAGAATAAAAAACAACTGAGTGAATGGGGCGTCCAGGCTAGTCTTTACACCATCACTAATTACCCGACTTTCCTAAAAAACTTTTCCGAACCCTTAATGATTGACAATAACAGACTAGACCTAAAACAGGACAAGAATAACCAGAAGTTATCCCCGATGCTACGCGGCCCCCGACAGGAACCAAAAACTGCACCCTGGATAGAGAACCCGCTTCAAATAATGGCTACAACAGCAGGAGGTCGCGCAAATGTGTACTTAAGCCGCACAAATCCCAAGATTGGTCCTGGCTCTCCCAGGCCTTAGGTTAGTGCACAGTTAACATCTAACGAAAACAAACCTAATCACGATATAGCCCACTACCTAAATATATGCTCTTGGAACATCCGGGGTATAACAAAAGAGAAAATCGGACGATTAACCAGGGATCTCCGGAAGACCCACAACATCTTTGCCATTCAAGAGACTTGGGCCCTGGAGAACACCATCTGGGAAGACTTCACCGTCATCGAATCTCTCGCTATCCCATCTGTTGCAGGCGGTCATGCATCTGGAGGTGCGCTGATTGCCATGAAGAACACACTGGTCGCAAAATTAGAACCACTTTATAATGGTGAAGGCGACTATATCTTCATGAGCATCGAGGCTAAGAGCCACGAAAAGGGAAAATTAAAGCAAAAAATCATCCTCGGCTGTGTTTACTTGCACCCCTCAAAAACAAGACGAGAGTCTACTCTGAGAAATATGCTACCCGTAATAAACAATCTTGAAGTCTCATTCCCAAACGATATATGGCTGATAATGGGTGATTTCAACACCAACCTAATGGAGACTGATTCCACCCAACCTTCTCAACTACTCTCAGTTAATGAAATGTGGCCAATTCCAGAGATAAAATCTCAGTATCAGAGGAAGGAAGTCAATGGAATAAAACTAGCAACAATATTAAATCAATTAGGCTTGCGCATCCTAAACGGAAGGATTGCTTCGGACCAACCAGCTGCATACACCCATGTATCCTCCTCTTGAATGGCCACCCTGGATTATATATGGATATCACTAACTGATTTTCATCTAGCACAACAGTTCCTGGTAACGCCCTCTGCAGATAGCGACCACGCAATTTTAACGTGTAAGATCGGTCTTAGGCAGCTACACAGCTCGAATATTCCCCTGATTGGAACGGAATCGAACTTACAGAGTGTAAGAAACCTGAGATGGTCTGAGGGAAACCGGGAAGTAATAGAAGCGGAAGTGGAAAATCTCCTGACCAAATGGGCCCCGGCTGGCATTAGCCACCTGACGGCACCCCTATGGGAAATTATACTGACCGACTTCAGAGACCAACTAGCTCAAAAATCAACAAATAGCACTCCTAAGGACTTCCCGGCATCAACTATCTTACTAGAGCAAAAACAACTTACAACTATCACAAAAAGTAAATTAAATAAGTTGCAACAAACCAATGCCAATAACGAAAGTGAATATAAATCTCTGAGGAGTGACATATCAGCTGTCAGAAAAGAGTACAGGAAGGCCAGGTTCACTCTAAAGAAACTGGAAGAAGAGCACCATTGGGCAACAGCCTTTGAGATCATAAAATCTAAAGACCAAAGAAAATTTTGGAACTGGGTAAACAAGGCCACCAAAGCCACCAAACCTCCTACCGCAACTAATATTTCCCCCGCTGATTGGGAGGCCTATGTCAAAGTTCTCTATACAGCCCGCACGCCACCAACAGCAGTCGTCTCTCCACCCTTGATCAATTAATCCCCCAGGATGACACAATTCCCCTCATCAAGATAACCACAAATGAAATAATGGGAATAATAAAGAAAATGCGCTCAGGTGGCGCCCCAGGACCCAACGGAATTCCCACTCAAGTATACAAAGCCTCCGCAAAGAAAAGGTCTTTGATGTTGACTCCCCTCTTTGAGGCTGCAATACTGGGAGGCCACATCCCGTTCTCTTGGCAAGGATCACTACTCGTTCCCTTCCATAAAAAAGGCTCGCGGTCTAATCCCGACAATTATCGGATGATAGCCCTCCTTGATGTGGACGGGAAGGCATATGGAAGCGTCCTTTTAACAGCATTAACAAAGTGGGTGGAAAATAACAACTTAATCCCTTTTACCCAAACCGGCTTCCAAAGAGGCTGCCATATTGAAGACAATTTGATCTGTATAGCCCACTTGATGGAAACTACTCTAGCCGTAAAAGGTAAATCGCTATACCTGGCATTCATAGACTTTCGTAAAGCTTTTGATAGCGTGATCCGGGCTAAACTCTGGGAAAAATTGGCACGATGGGGTATTCCTCGGATGCTATTGAAAGCATTAATAGCCCTGCATACAGACACTTGGGTTAAAGTAAGAGTTACATCGAGATGGTCCTCCTCTAATAAAATCTATACAAGCAGAGGTCTAAAACAAGGTTGCACTCTTGCACCACTACTCTTCAACTTGTACCTTGCAGACCTCCCTGAATGGCTGTCCCGCTCTCGAGCCTTCCCCCCGGGAATTGATAAAAGAAAAATCCAAACCCTGCAATACGCAGACGATACCATTCTCCTAGACCATACCCAGATGGGCCTTCAAAGACTGCTTGACTCCCTTGCCTTGTATTACAATAACAATATGTTAGAGATAAACGCCAACAAGTCCAAAGTAATGCCAATATCTTCCCTGAAAACAAAAAAGAGCACGTGGTTTATCGAAAGGAAGCCATTGGAAACTGTCACCGCATACAAGTATCTGGGTGTCTGGATCGACTATAAAGGGAGACCATCCGTGCACACAACTGAAATGCAGGCAGTTGCTCGTAGCCTGGAGGGGGCTTTTATAAGAACAAAGAGTGCTCTCCACTCCCAGGGCTTTGCCCCACTAATAAAACTGATTGCTGCAAAATTCCTTCCTACAATCTCTTTCGGGGCAATAATCTTCAAAGACAAAATGATTAATTGGTTAGACAGAGCGCAATCATCTTGCTCCCGCAGGGTTTTTCAATTGCCAAACTCGACCTCCCATGCCCAAATTCGAAAAGAATTCTCCTTATCTTCTCAGCGATGGATCATGAGTGCAAGATACATTGCCTACTGCCTAAAAACAAAACAAGCTAGCTCCCACACTTTAAAGAGCTGTATATGGTCACTGCTCTGCAACCCCAAAACATCGTGGAATAAATGTCTGACCTTTTGCCTTGAATCCCTTAAATCAAAAGACATATGGTCAATTTCGCTGCCCATTGAGGCAAAATCGAAGCTCTTAACCAAACAAGCAAAAATTCTATCAAACGATCTCGACACACAACAAGTACTAAAGCTCTTCCATGGTTCCTGGGCCTCCAAACTGTATTCCCCAAAAATATTACCGCCCTATCTTACATCCTCCATGAAATCCCATATAAAACTCCAACTAATGAGATTCCGTTTCGGCTTAATTCCACTGAAGGCATACAAGTTTGCCCAAGGATATAAGAAAGAAGCCTCCTCTCAATGCCGCTTCTGTAACCAGGAAGAGGAAAATCTCATTCACATCTTGTGCATTTGCCGACGCTTAATAGCCCAAAGAATTTTTTGGCTTTGCCCAATTTGGGTTTTTCTTAACATCAGGACATGCCAAGAAGCACTCGATGTATGCATGAGGGGCGATTCACCTCAGATGGCGACGCGCTTTGTAAAGTTTATCACAGAAATTAATTCCCTGATCTCACCTTCTGACCAAGACTGAGCTTTAACCCCCCGTGCCACTTTTTCATCCCACAAATTCACAGACTTTTTACCAGATTTGAAAACTGTATTTTTTTCTCTTTTCTTTTAATTGTCAATTATGAGTGTGTATAGTGCAATGATTTTAATTAATTGTGCAAACAAATTTTACTTTACTACTTTTCAGCATTCACAAAGGTAAACTTAGACCAAAAGTGTGACTTTGCTACTTTCCGATATTCACAAATGTAAACTTAGAACAAAAGTCTAACATTACTAGTAGTAACTTACCTTTGTGAAAACCGAAAAGTAGTAATGTTAGACTTTTGATTCAAGTTTACCTTTGTGAATACTGAAAAGTAGTATAGTTAGACTTTTGGCGTTTATGAATCAGGCCCTCAATTTCTTTTTTTTAAACGTAATTTAGATATTACTAATCCTTCTTATAATTTCACTTTAACCTGTGTATTTTTCGTGGCATATCTGAGGTTTGTAACTTAAAGTCATTTCTTATTACCGTACCTAACTATAATGTCACTATAACCTTTGATTGTTTGCAATGAATTTCTTTGTTTTGTAAAATTTAAAGTAAGATCTTACTACCATATCTAGCTATAATGTCACTTTAGTCTTTATCCATGGCTTTCTGATGTTTTTATTCACCCAACTCCCTACTGAGCATACCTTTTGACTGTAAGAAGAAGAGGGTTGGACACAAAGCTTGGCCTGCGGCAATGCCCTGCACTCAACCTCATGAGACTGACCAGCCCCCAGCATTGCATGGCTTTTGCCTATTTGGGCTGGACTGTTCCCATGGGGAGCAGGGTCAAGACTGTTTGCATAAGGTTGGGTCCAAACTGGAATTATTTTCTTTAGGATTTGTAAAACGTATGGCTACCCATAAGAGCCTCTCAGGGCCGACAACTAAAGTAGGGGGATGCTGCTTCCAATAGTTTAGAAAAAAACAGATTCTAAGAAGTTCTACATTTTAGTTCAGATTCAGTTTTACTCCCTGAGATTGTTCCAAAGCTTGGCAACCAGGAACACAAAGGACCCTCCCACATTCCTGAATTTCCCAATCCTGTGAACTTTAAACAATTGCTGGCTAGCGGAGCAAAGTGATCTATTTGGATCACAGGGGGTGAGAAATGTCTAAATCAGTCTGGGGCCCTTTTAATACATCACTCTATGAGCCATGCACAATGTCTTAAAATGAATTATTTTGGTCACTGGAAACCAGTGGAATTTAGCCAGTGCTGCAGCAATAGAATTATGTCTAGCCACTTTCAACACTGTATAAGCAGCAGGATTCTTAATACCTTGTAATCTTTTAGTGACCGACTTGGGACTACCCAGGTACAGGGAATTTCCATATTCCAGCTGGGAAATTACCAATCCCTGCACCACAATCATTCTAGAGGAGTCAGGAAACCATCTCTGTGTCTTTCTTAAAGTCCTCAGCAATCCAAAGAAGTTTGATGCTAATTCATTTACTTGATTTGCCATTATCAGCTTGTTGTCCAGCCATACCTTCAAACTCTTGATCTCTGATTTAATGCCTTGTTGATTGCCAAGAGAAACAGGCTCATTCAAATGTAGCCACCTTGCTGGGTTGTTTCTCTCCATTATTACCTCTGTTATTTCCCTGTTAGTTTCAAACTGCTAGCTGACATTAAATCTATGACTTCCTTGAGTCAATTGCTAAGTTGATAAGATGTCTTGTTAGCTTTATTGGTGAGTCAGATGATGATCTGAGTGTCATCAGTATATGATGTTGAGGTGACCATTAGCTTGTACGATTTCAGTCAATGAGAAGATAGACAGGTTAAACAGGGTGGAACTTAGTGAGGATCCTCTGGGACCTGCACATTTCAAGGTACAATTTTCTGACTGTATACCTTCCTCACAGACATGAAATGTTCTATTTTGGAGGAAGGAAATAAACTATTTTAAAGCTGTCCCAGTTAGCCAACTTCCTTCAATCTTCTGACCAACAAAGGGTGGGAGATGGTGTCAAAAGCAGCACTAAGATCCAATAGTATCAAGGCTGCTGCCCGCCTGGTCCAAAATGGATTTCTGTTGCTGCAATCAGTGCCTTTTCTATACTGCTGCCTTGCCTAACGCCAGTCTGAGAAGGATGTAGTATTTCATTTGTCATAGTATGAGAGGTTTTTATTCATCAATTTTCCATGATTTTACTATGCCATGGAACAAGGGAAAGGAGTCTTTAGTTTTCACCTTTTTGGGGATTTTTTCTTTAACATTGGCTTTACAATAGGGTGCGTCCAAATTGCTGGGACAGTTCCTGTATTGAGGGAGCAATTCAACATATCTGTCAAAATGGGAATTACTGCTTTTCTTCCCTTTAACATTATATCAGAGGGAGCAGGCTCATGTGATGAACCTGATTTCAGTGTATTGAGTAGCCCGTCGGTATCTTCTACAGTTATTTCTGAGAACAAGCTTCCTATAGATTCCTGTGATTGAGGAGCCATGGTCTCTTCTTTCTTATTTGCTAGCATTAAGAGAATATTGTTAACTTTCTACAAAAAGAAGTTGGCAAGCATGCTGCAACACATTTGCAATGGAGGAGGGACATTTTTGTTATTTTCTGGTTTTATGAGCTATTTATGACATTAAATAATTATTTAGAACAGTCAGCTGCGCTATTGATCTTTGATGCAAAATAATTAACTCAGGCCACCCTAATGGCAAAGTGTTATTTTTTTATTCCTTCTTGTAATTCCCATTTTCACTTACATTGTATCTTTTCCTCCATGCCCTTTTTAGTTTTTTTTTAATCTTTCTTAAATTTAGCAAGTTCCTGTGTAGACCATGGTGCCCTACCTCCAGGCATTTGAATTTCTATTGTCTTAAAGTGGATAACATATATAAGGCGTTGACCAGCCATGTCTCAGAATTGCTGTACCTATTATCTAAATTCCCTGTAATTTCAGGGACAGTCTTGGAATACATGTTCTTCTACGCCTCGATATCTAATTTAGTCAAGTTCTGTTTTAATTTAGAATGACAGGGAACACTAACTTTATTGTCTGCACTCCACCCCTGAAATGGTATCATTTTGTGACTGGACCATATGATTTCTACAGAGTCCTCTACAACAAGGACAGCAAAGTTGAAAAATATGGGGTCTAATAAATGGTCATGTTTGAGTGAAGGCTTTGACCAGAAGATTTAATTAAACTGCTGCAAGATCCAATATTACATTTCTAGATACATCACAGTTGATATTCTCCAGGTGCAGGTTGAGGTCACCCAGCACATTAAAATATGATGAACAAAGACTGTGTTTGGTCATGACACCAGCACAGGCCTGTAAAAATTGAGCATCTCGGCCTTTGGGTCGATATATTAGAAGGCCTGAGAAAGTATTGGTCGGGGTGAGTTCTAAAGCAAACAGCACACCTTCACATCCAGGGAATCTCATAGGATCATATTCTACCTTTAATTCTTCTTTGTAAACAATGGCTATTCCCCCTCCCATTTTCCTCCCTTCCCTATCGTGCCTGACAATTGCAGATCCCTTTGGTAGTGTCATTGCAATATCCGGCATGTATTTATCACACAGCCATGTTTCAGCGAGGAATAAGGCAGCTGTGTCTTTCTTTTCCAAGAGCGTAAACATGACGGAACTGTGTTAAGGTAGTGACCTGCAGATAAGCAGATATAAATGTCACCCCAGTCTGTTTCTCCCCTCTCTTTCTGCCATCATATTCAGTATTCTTTTTGACTCATGGTCCAATAGGCTACTTCGCACTCCTCACACTTCAGCTCATTCTTAATTGGATCAATAGTATAGCTGCATCGCATAATGAAGGAGGTTTTGAATGACAACTGTTCCTCTGTTGAATAACTAATCCTAGTGTTTTTCAAACAGGCAGGGTTTCTGGCCCCTGCTCCTGGCCGGAGGCAGGCAGGCATTGACCTGCCTGCCTTTGGAGCACCTTCAGCATGCCAGCAGCATGGCTGCTGCATGCGTCCGCTGTGCGTCCACACACTCAGCTATTAAGTAGTGGGACCAGTAGAAAAACTAGTAGCATGCTAACAAAAATGGCGCCCAAAGTAAGTAACTGAAGATGAGGCTCTAAACACAGCCACCACCTTTCTAGCCCAGCAATTAGGGACAACTGTGCCTTCCTATAGCCCAAACGGTTGGCAGTGTCTCCTGTAGCAGCTGTAACTACCTGAAGGTGGCACAGTTAAAACAGACAATTAGCGTTTACAAGTCAGCAATGGTGGCAAATCTTAACTGTGCAAATTAAGCAAAGGTTCATCAAAAATGTCAATTTTTTTAATATGCATACATTCAGTCTTTTTAAAATGATTCTTAATTTAAAGTACCATTTAGGCTTGAAATCAGCAACATCTACCTTCTACCTCGTTGTTGTCAAGTCTGCTCATAGTGGGACTGGTAGAAAAACAACTATTGTGCTAACAAAAATGGCATCTAAAGTCAGTCATGGTGAGAAAAAAAATTATGGACTAAGGCTCAGATCACTGTACTGGGAGTGAATGTTCGACAATGTACAGCATTCCGCCCATCATCTTTTTGTGTTGTTAGAGTCACCCCAAGTGGTAAGGGTCTGCCCAGACTAAGTCCCATGCTCACTATGCTATTGGATTCAAGATGGCCTGGCTGATGAGGAGTGATACCCCGCAACTAGTCTGAGGATGGTTGTTTCCAGTCTAGGAAGGACCTGGCCTGGCAGTTCGGGCTGGACTGTTCCCATGGCAAGCAGTTTAAATATTGATATGCCTATGGCTGGGTCCAAACTGGAATGGCATGGTGAACAAAAATACAATGGATCTCGGCCCAGATCGCTCTGTGCTGGGGTGAATGCTTCACAATGTTCAGCATTCAATCCATCATCTTTTTGTGTTGTGAGATTCACCCCATGTGGGAAGGGTATGCCTAGACATGGGTTCATGGGTTCCATGCTCACGATTGCCATTGGATTCAAACTAGCCTGGCTAATGAGGGGTCATATTCCAAAATGGGACCCAAGATGCTTGTTTCCAGTCCAGGGATGACCTGGCCTGGCCATTCGGGCTAGACTGTTCCCATGTAGAGCAGGGTCAAGAGTGATTTGCATATGGCTAGTTCCAAACTGAAATGGCATGGTCAGCAAAACAGCAATGGATGTAGGCCTAGATCTTTGTACTGGGGGTGAATGTTTGACGATGTTCAGCATTCAGTCCATCAACTATTTGTGTTGTTATACTCACCCCAAGTGGGAAGGGTATGCCAAGACATGGGTCTCATGCTTACTATGCCATTGGATTCAAGCAGGCCTGGCTAATTAGGAGTGATATCCCTAAACAAGTCCCAGATTGCTTGTTTCCATTTATAGTTAAATCAACAATGTTTAAAATATATTTAAATTATAATTATAAATAATGTTATAATTATGTATAACATAGGGAAAGAACACTGGTACTGGGGACCTGGTTAGCAGGAAGCCAGTACTCTCTCAGCCAATGTTGCACCAGATATCAGGCAAAAAGTGGGAGGGAACCATGTCCAAAGAGGCACTTTCCTACAGAAGGGTATGCCCAGACATGAGTCCTGTGCTCACTATGCCATTGGATTCAATATAGCCTGACTGATGAGGGGTGTACCCAAAAACTGGTCACAGGATGCTTGTTTCCAGTCCAGGTAGGACTTGGCCAGTTTGGGTTGTACTGTTAACATGAGGAGCAGTTTAAAGGCTGATTTGCATATGGCTGGGTCCAAACTGGAATGGCATGATAAGCAGAAAAAAACATGTATTTAGGGTGTGATCTCTATACTGGGGGTGAATGTTTGACAATCTTCAGCATTCTGTCTACATCTTTTTTGTAGTTTTTGCCAGTAGTGACCGGCCCTGCGCCCAGACCACTGTGGGCTACCAACCCTTCACTTCATATGGCCTTTGGCCATCCATGATGTGGGGTTGGCCACAGGATCTGGCTTTCATCCAGGCCTTGCACCCAAACTCAGTAGGTTGCTGACTCTCAGTTGCACTCGGCCTTTGGCTGTGAATAGCATGGGGTTGACCGCAGGGCCCAAACCCCAATCAGACAACACCTTGCAAGCAACCAATCCCCCATAGCCTCCCACACCACATTTTCCATTTTTTTTTCCTTCTCGGTTAGTGCATCCTGAGAAAAGGTATTAGATTTATTTTTCTAATTACAGTTATACAAGTATTGTGCAATGTATACAAATCACAGAGTGATAATTACTCTTTTAACTGCTCTACTTCAAACATTATGGAAAGCGCATAATCATAGGAGTGGTATTTACTAGTACGAGAAAACTGACCTTTTTGCATGGTCACCCCATTTTTCATTTTTCTGTGGACTGATAGTGCTAGGTTTTTAACTCTGCACATTGGTGTACTGCTGTCTAGTTCCCAGTGGACCTGCTTTGACCCTAAACCAATGTAAAACTGACTAATCTCCCATTGGCACATTTAACTATCCAGTAAGGCCACATCATAATGTGTAAGAAAATACAACAATGGGAAAGAAAGTTAAATGTCACCTGTGGACTGGTGCCCCTATTGTGGCATTCCCCCAAGCTGACAGGTAATACTTTGCTTGAGTCATATATGTGTAGCCTTCCTTTAAATATTAAGTAAGTCACCCAAATATTGGTCTGGTCTCCCACAAGGTAGGGTGACTGGTAATTAAAATTGGAATATGGAAGAATGAAATATTTGCATCTTCCTACAGTGACTTGTCCACCAAATGTCACTTTCACTTCAGTAGAAAAAGCTGCCACACAGTTCAAAGGCTAATTTTGTATCTTTGGTCTGGAATACCGGCTAGGATTGTTCAACCATTGCGTTTTATATTTATTAAATCCAATTTGATGGTGAAGTTGGATTAAAGTTACTTTGAAAGAGTTACACTTTCCCTCACTGATGCTTGTCAGTGCTGCTTTGATGACGTGTGAAAAATGGCTGTTAGAGCTGACAGAATGGCTGTGGAAAGGCTGCAGGATAGAGGAGGAATGTTACCCAGCTTAGCCAAAGCAGGGCAGGTTAGGATTGCACAGGAACCTCACTAACTTAAAGGCACTAGGAGAAATCTGTACCTCTATAGTTCAAGGATGAGGGAGGCCTGGAAAAAAGGGGTCTTTTGATTCCACAAAACACTTAGGCTCCTGGTTTTTTGTCTTAGTAGAGGAGGCAGCTGGTCTCAGAACCAGTGTTAGTTTTTTACTGTCCCTTACTGGCAGGGTTTCCAGGCGTTGACACAGAGAAAAAAAAGGCTATTTGTCCACCTATACTAATTCAGACTTATAACCAGTTGTCTGACAGCCCTTACCTGGTTGGAGCATCTGAGAAGTTTGGCCACAGCAGTGATTGGATAATCATCAATGTAGCCAAACCTATGGTCCGCCTACTTATAAATTGGGTAGGTGGTCCTCTGTGTTGTGACAAAGTTTTGTCTCTGCCAACAATTAAATCGTCCATTAAGTCCACAGGTAGAAATCATGACTAGGCAAAGGCACCAAGGAAACACTTTGGTTACCACAAAATATGAATTTCCCAATAAGAGCATCTCTTGCAAAAACCCATGGCTTCAGTAGGAGATCGCCCAGTAGCTATTTAATTTAAAGAGGACATCCCCGGATATAGCCTGCAACCTCGCTTTCTACGTGGGACTTTGACTTCCATTTCAGAGACTAAGGGCAACGTTTTTGAATGCGAATTTGCAAAATGGTATGTATAAAGGAAAACCTTGTTTAAAATAAGGAATCGCAAAATTTCCGATTCCTTATTTTGCAATTGCATTTAAGGAATCACAAAATTTGCGATTCCTTAAATGCAATGTATGAAGCAAAAAAAATTGCAAATTGTCCCTAAGGAATCGCAAATTACCACCAACTTCAAGTTAGTGGTAATTTGCGAATTCCTTGAAAAATGCCAATTTTCGCATTTTTCAAAGCGCCATGTGATGCACATACATGCCCTTGGGGCATGTATGCTTATTTCAGGGGTGTAACAGGGTGTCCTTTGGACACCCCGGCACCCTTGAACTTATTCTCAATTTGCGATTTTCAAATTGTGAATCACAAAATTGAGAATACCTTCCCATTCATTCCTATGGGCCTCCTGGCCCATAGAAATGAATGGGAGAGTATTCCTTAATTGCGATTCGCAATTTGCTAATCGCCATTAAGGAATACTAAGAATTCGCAAAACAAATGCGAATTTGTACATACATACCAATTTGCGATTCTGAAATAGCGATTTCTTAAAAATCGCTATTTCAGAATTGCAAATGGGTACCTTGATACATATGGTCTTAAGTCAGATGGTCAGAACTTTGACCAAGATACCCTGTGGGTTGTATCTGACCTCTGCTCAACCACGGTATTGCTGAAGTTGTACATCGATCTTTTCAAACATGAACAGTGATTTCTGATTAGCACTTTACTCTTCATGGAAATGTTTGCCCCAAAACTTTAAAAATGCATATCTCTAAGCACTCTTTATTGGATTTCTGTTGATTTGATGTCATATTTCTTATTAGATTTTTCTTCAATTTTTTTATCATTTGTGGTTTTTTTTTAATGGTGTGTATTGACATTGTATCTGTTTTAGTTTTGCTGCATACCTGGTGCATTTTTCTATCTTAAACCTGTTGACTCAGGCACCATAGCTCCATGATTTGAACACAGTTTTTATTGATTGAAATTGTAGCTTGATGCTACAGGATTTTGAGACGTATTACTTGGGAAGAACTGACATCCTTCCATACTAAACAACCATTTTCTTACAACTATGCTAATCAGAATCCACATAAAACTACAAAAGTCTCCAAAGGGTTAACATTTATTATGCTAACTCCAGTACCAAACACATTGTGGAATGTGTATCTATTTTGGGTGGGTGGTCAAATTTCATAATCTAATACACTAGTCTCACAAACATTGGAGAAAATGAATAAATGTTGTATATGTTAAAATGTATCTCCTAAATACGGCCTCACAAACATAGGGTGAATGCCTCCACTGAGAGTAAGATTTACTATTCTAACTCTAATTCAACACTAATTGGGGATTGTACATATGTTGCCATGGTGGGGTGGGGGATGAAGTTTATTAACTCCAACCCTACTTATATAGCTCTAGGAGCATACATACGGGGTGGGATGTATTTATTATTTATTTCAACCATAGCACACAAATATTGAGAAAATGATAGATGCCAGACACTGGCTATTTAGGGCCAGGGGTTTCTGGTGGGGGTTTATTGAAAACCCCTGAATCTTAATTAAGGCCCAACCACAGTACGGAAGTCGTTCTCATCACAGCAATGGACAACATCCAGATCATAGACCTAGGTGACACCACATCCCTCATTCTACTGAATCTTGCCACGCCTTTCAACACCAAATCCCATCCCATCATTATCCATCAACTGCATTAACTCGGCATCCAGGGTCCCGCACTTCGCTGGATTTGCTCCAGGCAGGCCACACCCAGTTGATCATCTTACATGCCAATAGTCTCATCTGCGGAGTTCCACAAGAATACTCACTCAGCCCACTCTGTTCAAAACGTACATGATCCCACTCACCAGCAATATCTATGCCCTTGGATTCAATATCATATTCTATGCTGACAACACCCAGCTGATAATCTATTTCTCTGACAAGATATCAAGCACCTGGACCAATATCCCTGCCTTCATGACCAACGTTGGCAGAAGGAGGACAACCCAATGCCTAAAGCTCAACACAGGTAAGACAAAAGTACTCATCTTCTGCAAAGATTTCTCACTCTGGGACTCCAGCTGATGGCCTGCCAAAACTGGGCCACATACTGTCTTGCAACCCACACACAGGACCTCGGTATGGTAATCAACAACCAGTTGACCATTATCAGCCAAATTGATGCAGTTTCCGCCTCCTGCTTCCCTACGCTCAGGATGATCATCAAATGGCTCTCTGCCAAAACTCAAAGAATCGTCACCCAAGTCCTTCTCACCGGCAAGCTGGGCAATGGCAACACACACTATGTTGGAAACAACAATCAACTTACCAGAAGACTCTAGAAAATAAAAAAAATCAACAACCAGGCTCACTTTACACACCCATCACCACACATCTCAAACAGCTCCCCTAGCTCTCAATTCACAAATGATCACTCTTTAAACTTCTCACATACACACATATAAAGTCTTACACAACATACGCCCCATGCACCTCAACAACCACATAAACCACCACAAATCTACCAGACACCTCCACTCAGCTGGACTTCTATTTGCACAAACTCTGCACACATGCAGAACCAGACCACGTTGTTGTGCCTTCTCCTACCTCACTCTAAATACCTGGAACTGTCATGAACTCTGGGGACTTACCAGGAGCACTTTGCTCTACAGAAGTACCACAAATACATCAAGGCTTGCTCCAACTCTCCCAAAGGGCACTCTAGACCCATATGAATAAAATGTTAATCATGAATACACCAAGGAAAAGGGGACTGGGACAATAGACAAAAATATCACAGGGACTACATTTTATGCTGATATCCTAATATGTGTGTTAAAGAATTCATCTTACTTCTAATGCTCTCAATAAAAAACAAATTAAATGTCACTGACTCATAGGAGATGTGTTAACTTCACTCACTACCCAGTAAAGTTCACCAAATATGCACAAAGTTCAGTATTTCACTTCTCTTAAAATTATTCCCTGTCCAGGAATGTTGAATTTGTGGCATCCTTGTCCACAGTGACTACCACCTTGGATGAGGCTTCACTGCAAACAAATTCCTGCAAAAGTAGTGCTAAGGAATCAATATATTACGCTGGTGAGCCCACATCTGTATTCCTCTTTAACCTTCTCCACAATGATAACAGGAAAGCCCTTCCCCTGCATATCCATGCCTCCTCTTCAGTTAATGAACTCTGCAATAAGCTGAATACCTGGCTGTTCTCCCATTCCTGGCCCTGGCCTAGCCCACACAAATCTTTCTTCAGCACCAGGATACCCTCCAGGGTGAGTTGTGTGCTATAGAAATACACATACCATAACAACACAATTAAATTAACTGATAAGCTATTTGGGAAAACTTCTTTAAATGATTATTTTCATATTATTTAAAAAATAATTAAAATAAGCCCACAGACATTTCCAATAAAATTCACAACTCAAAAATTTGAATCCAACTCATATGTAATAAAAATGTAAAATTCAGAGATATTTTGCCACATGTTGACATACTTTGATAAAACACCAACATGAAAAATACACAAGATTGATTTTATTTATGACATTATATACTCAATTTTAAACACTGATATTACTGACAAAAAAATAAAAATAAACCTACCTTATTAGTCTTCCCCACAATATTCTGGGATTGACCATATCTTGACCGACCACGATATTATGATCCGAATTTAGGGCCCTATTATGATAGCGAACGGACTTGCGTCCGTCCGCCACCCCCGAGGTGGAGGGACAGTCTGCAGGGGTAGCGGCGGTCCCTCTGTCGGAATTAGGATGTGACCGCCACCCTGGTGGTCACATCCTGTTTATTTAACATTGCGGCGGGTGCTGCTTGAAGCAGCACCCGCCGCAAGGTTAAAAATGCATGCTTTGCATGTGCATGCACAAAGCGGCAGGCACCGCGCGGTGCCTGCCGCTTTGTGCATGCACATGCAGGGGTGTACCATAGGTACCCCCATGTGCACCCCCACCCCCCTTCACCCTGGGGGCCTGCAACGGGCCCCCAAAGGAGAGACCGTATGCATTGCCGCCGTGGAAAGGCATGGGACCGCGGGCATCATAATATGGCTGGCGGTGTCTCGCAGACACCGCCACCATATGAATGCACCATTTCCGCCGGTCGCGAAGGCGTCCGCTGGAAAAGCGGCGGACGGTCTTGCCGTCCACCGCGGACCCCCTAGCCATCCTAATGTGGCGGGGGGTCTTTTCAGTCACCGCAGCGGTGAATCTGCATCCTCCGGGCCGGTGGTGGCTTCCGCCGGCCCAGAGGATGCGGATTCACCGCAATCCTAATCGGCCCCATATTTTGGAATCGACATTCTGGTAGGTAGCAAGATGTGTTGAAGGTTACTGCTTTGTAAATAATGTTACAAGTCATGAACACATTGATGGCCTTTAGATGTATTATGTCAAGTTTTCCCTTTACTGTCCATATTTAGTACACTGTGGGACTTATTTATAATCTCTTTTCACCGCTGGTGTGTCACTTTATGCGACAGTCCAGTAGCGCAGGAGCCTGCTGCATATTTACCAGGCAGCAAAAAGCCACTTTTTTTGGCTTAGTGCTGCCTTGTAAATAGTGTTCCTTTTAAGGCAAAGGGGTGTGCAATAGATGTTGTTGGGGGCGTTCCCAGCAACATCCATGGTTTTTTAACACTGCCCCAGATTTACGGGAAATCGTAACTCTGAGGCAGCGCCAAAAACATATGCTTCCCTGGAGGAGGCGTAAGGGAGGCACAACGAGGAGAAATATCTTTATTTCTCCTTGTTTTTCCTTTTTCTATGTGTGCTGTACACAAAAGCCTCTTGTGATTGTTTTTGTGCAGAAAGGCTTCCCTTCCTGCACAAAAATAATCTTCCCAGCAACGCAGGCAACCTTGCACTATGGTGAGAAGGTGCCTGCTTTGGCGCACAGCAGACCATTAAGCGCTGGCGTAGGGGAAAAGGACAGGAATGCGACCTATCTGATACATGCAGAGCATTGCTGTCCTTTTCTTTTGCCGTAGGGCAGCGCTGCAGAAAGGCCTGTGGCGCGCTGCCCTACGTGAAAAACTCATAAATGAGAACCTGTGGGACTTTCAGACAGAAGTAATCATGATTCAACCAGTAGCAGTATTTTCTCGACGAATTGGAATTAAAAATTTCACAGGAAAAAATTGACTTACAATGCTTTTCACTCAGACATTTCTCCCAAAAAACTTGAAATGAAATGTGCTGTATGCTAGGGAAGTTTGGTATCACTAAGGGATAAGGTGCAGAAACACAGGTTCCAACTCTAACTCGTCCCCCTCGAGGTACAACAACATTACCGCACTGTGAAATAACTGATCTGTGATGCATTGGTAATTCTGGATGTGTCAAAGACCCTGGAAAGATGGCCTCTAATTGATCGCCCTACTCTTTCTACTCTTGCTATATTTGGGTTACAATACAATTACTGCTTCCTTTCCAGCTCAGTTTCTCAAACCTGGGGGTGGTTATGTTGTCATGAAGGGATGCTTGCCAATCAAATGCATTTCTGTAGAAATGTGAACATCAGGTATTCACTTTGATAATTCTTTTCCATTGAAAGGTAATCACTGAAATTTTAACGGTGGAGTGGTAATTGTGCATCTAGAATTATTGTCTCCATGTGTCTTACTCTACTATTTCCAGGTTATTATGAATTATTGGCTTAGCAATGAGAAATAACGCGAGGAATGTATATTTGCCGCATGTATTCACGCTTCTCCCTAATCCTGGGCCAATATCAGTTTTCTGTGCACGTGCTCGGATTTTAGCTTACCTAGTAAACCTAAATTAGGTAAAACCTAGGATTTTGTAGACTCATTTCGACTGTAAAATGGATTAACTTTTCAAATGTAACAGGTCCCTAATTGTCTTTGAAAACATGAATTCATTCGTGAAACACATTTTCCAATAAGATAACATTCTCAATTTTAAAGTGAAGTACTCCCGAAGGAGTGCAAATAGTTGCCACCCATGGCAGGCATTTTGCAACATTTTAGGAAATATAGGAAGGAAATGAAAAGACATCATTATTTTACTCTCTCAAACGTATCCAGTCTTTGCATGCCACAATTCAAATACAAAAGGAGTTAGAGTTTTTTAAAAAGTTTGTTATCAAGTGAATTTGCATGCCAAATAGATCAGTGACACCGATTTTAGCCAGATCGGCTCAAAGTGTAAAACTGAGAAAAGTATGTTTTTGTTAAGAAGTGTGTATATTGCAAGCGGGATACATCAATAGACCTGCATGGCACATCAATATTGGTATTGTACATGACTGTCTATATTCTACTCGCTCAAGTGGGTTTCTAATAGCAATATAATTAAGAACATATGCTCCTTTGTTCAGAATAGGCATTGCAGGGTAAACGATGGTGATGAGATCTGACAAAAAAAAATATTTTGCAAGTTAATTCCCTATCCTTGATTTGATGTGTGGATTATCGTTTTTCACATGCCATTATTTTACAAATCAAGAAGTAGTGGAAGTGGAGTGATGTGAATTTCAGGAGTAGGAGCTAAAACATCATTTACTGCTCCACCCATGATATAGGAGAATTTCGGGTAGAGGCCGTGATCAGAACATGCCCACAGCCCCAACTCCTCTCTTAGGTCCGGGTCTGTTGCCCCTGGGTCTAGATTGGCAGGACCAGTATTTGTGGAACTGGTAGTTCCAGGCCTGTAAAAAATATAATTGCCTGGGACGGTATTCCTGGCTTCCTGTTATAAGGCTTAAGCTACTCTTAAAAGAATCTTAATGACATCTTTATGAATATGTTTACAAAGAGAATAATCTAATGGCAAGCCACTTTACAATCTACTTTGAATAATGAGGAGTTGCAGCAGACTATAAATGATCACAAGTATATATCAAGAGCAAATAATGCATCCATTCATATCAAGCTTTTAGCAAACAGTTTTCTTTGGGATATATAGATCTTTATCTGGGGATAACAGAATCTATTACAATTTTATAAAGAGCATGACAAAACTTCCAGCATGTTATAGATATTGTATAACCTATCTGACGACTGTTGAACCCTCCTGTTGCCTCTAGTATTCTGTCAATACATAGTGTTGTATGGTTTCTACAAATGAAGTAGGACTGTGTATCTGAAAAACATAAACGCCAGAATATAGGAACTCTGTTCACACATATAATCAAGACTTGTTGGCCTGGTTCCTAGTTAGCTCACAATTCCCCATCTGAACCTCTAAACTTAACATGGTACCAGATGGTATCAGCAACCTTGAACATGACCACTCTTTTACTCCTCGAGGAGAATGTGGAAAAAGATCTAACCTTTTGTTGTCTATTTTTGCATCCCAAAGGTAAACACAAGAAATATTTGAATTGGCTTTTCAAATAACAATAGTATTCTTGTATAAAAAGAGTGTGCTGCAATTATTAGACAGAAGAAGCAAAGGATGGTAACCAGAATTTAAGAATGGTGCAAAAGATAAACAGTTAAACCATTATAACACTACTATGTGTTTATATACTTATATTATGATACTCCTGCCTAAAACTACCTGTACTATTCGGATCAAAGTGCTGCTAGAACCCTTGGAGTAGCCTAAACTAGAATACCTAAGTGTGATGTATCAGGAAGCCGGTCTGTATGGAACAGGTTATCGTCCACTGCAGGATAGAGGTTAGTCAGTAGGACTGCATCTCAGCCACAATGTATCACATTACAGGAGAAGCCCAGCAGAAGTGCTCCTCTGCCGAATGTAATGCAGAGATTGTATATATAATAAAAGCACTGTTTCAATCGCACTGTGTCAAAGGTACAGAGATGATGAGATGGTGTGTCTGGAGCCGAATTGTTGTCTCCAACCGGGCAACTAAATACAAGGGCATTGCATTCCATGTACCTCGCCTTGGACAGAGTGTACAAGCCACATGATAATACTGCTTACTAAGAAATAGGCTGCATACCGAATGGATTCTAATTACATTATCATGTAAGAGTAAAACATATAAAATACACCATTAGAAAAAAATGTCAAGCTAAAACATGAAGCTAAAATTAAAACTAAGGGAGGTACCAGTTGTGCCTCACAAAAATAGAACACACTCAAAATTAACTGCCTCTTGACACAGACATAAAATGGCATTGCTACCCTAGTCAATGTATTTCTAGCTTGAAAATCATTCTACAACAGTCCCTTTTCCCAGGGAGTAGCAGCTTACTTGATCACTCACTGTGTAATTCAATATAGCATGACCGTTCTTTGTCACAGTGGGGAACAGCGTTTACTACACAACTTTTACAACGCTGTGCCTTTTCGATACAACTTTTACAACGCAAGTCGTTACAACGACTTGCTCTGGGGGGGCGCTCCAGGATAGGGAATAGTTTAATTTACTATCCAACTTCTTCCCTACTATCCACGGGGACTGGAGTTGGAATAGTAAATTAAACTATTCACTATCCAGCGCCCCCCCAACGCAAGTCGTTGTAACGACTTGCGTTGTAAAAGTTGTGTCGTAAAGGCATGCGTTACGACATACATCCATCACAGTTATCCCAACACTGTTCTGTCAAGGTCAGTGACTCCCATTCACCGGCATGATGCAACGACCATAAACTTATACCTCAAAGGACTATAAAACGTGTAGTTTTAGTTGTATTCAGCCAGTACTTGATTGTAACAAATATAAAACAGCACCCATATGAAAGTAACAAAAAGTAGGAAAATGTAATCATTATTTCTTTAATGACCACTTGTAACATCAAGAACGAGGCAATTGAGAAAATGGCATTGAACTATCACCCAGGAGTAGGGAAGTGGTGAGTATTAGTTATGATGTATGTTGTTTTCAAGGGACCCTGAGGGTGCGCCATTTATGTAACATTGTTGCCTTATTATTTATCATTGTGGCACCATGCCAAAAAAAGTTACTACAACATTTATTGGGTTCTTATCTCTCTTTACAGGAGAAGATACACCTTCCTCTGCCTTCCTCTTACTTGTGTTCCTGTGATTCTCATGTGATTGTCCTCTGAAATGCCCTACCAGAGTGAATTTCTTGCAGGGTGCTGTTATTTGGCATTGCAGCCTGAAACAAATATGAAGCATCTTGCTTTGACAACTAGGACGAGGTTCTTATTGAAATTGATGGATCAAGTCACCTAAGTTCTCTATTTACTGGTTGGTGATCTCTTTCCTTAGAGCATTTTTTCTTTCTTCAAATTACCATCAGCTTTGATATCCCGCATTCCCCAGGATTACTTTTTTGGCACAAGGTGTTATGGTGCCATGTCTACTTCTTTATGTTGAAGTTGTTTCCAATAGATTTGCTCTATCCAAGTAAGATAACAACCCTTTTCTAGATTGTCAAAGGATGGAAGGTGTGTTTGAGTTACTATGTTGGGCACATTTGTAATATTATCTCCTGCCATTCGGCATATCCAATCCCTTTGTGTTTAGAATTTTCTTTTGAAACAGAAGTTCCTGCTTCTGCCTGGATGGGCCTGTTTTTTTAGTTATGCATTGCAGTAAGCCAGTCCAGTATGTTCATCAATTAGGTAGTTGTTCTTTGATGTACCTGAGTTACACCCAACTTGTTGACATAATGAAATGTCAAAATGGAAAATGCCCTCCAAGGGCAGCTTCCACCTTGAGAAATATGGGGGGAGCCTAGCGGGGGGAGCAAACAGTAGTCTAGAAGACGACTCTATGTTCCAGACCTTTAATATACCCCTTATGTCATTCACTGAAAGTAAATAATTATTTTAAAGGTGCCTCTGTCACCTTAAAGAACACAAGATTGTTTTTTATAAGAAAGAATGAATCCTCTCGTATAATCATAAGAAAGTACTAATAAAATGTCTGTCAAACTAATTCACACAAAATTCCTATACAATGTAGAAGCAGAGGAAGCTTGCCTATGTGTCTACTAACAAGTAAATGAATGCGACTAAAATGGCCCAAAAAAACGCGGGAAACAAATTGCCCATGCGCCATCTGCATGATGTCATAACGCTTGGAGGGAAAGGTTTGCTACAGAACTCACATGCTTAGCATCTGCTCTGCTTAAAACTAAACTGTGTTTTATACTGAGTGCTAATGCATAAAGTATATTTTCGAGTAAATGGGATTAGAGTAGACATAAGTGGCATACTGTGAAACCATTTTATTTGAATCTACCGTCTTGTCTTTTTGACTTCTCTGTTAGTTCTGAATTGGTCCTAAAATGAGGGATGAGGTTTAAACCCATGTGGGTAACGCAAGCAGTCGCAGTAGAGTCGTGATCTCAAGTCTTGGAACTTGATCAAGGACTATCTTTTCTCATAGGCAGAAAGATGATGGAACATCCTGAAGACTCAATGAACAAATGTATACATGTTATACAATGCATAAACATTTATATGAAAATGGGTGGGAATAAAGCTTGGGAGAAACAAATTAAATGGGCGGGAACATAAGACAATGATCTTAAGAAAAAGTACTAAACTTAGTATGGTGTGGCGAACATACCCTTGGTTTGTCCAATCAGAATACTCAAATTTTACAAGTTTGAAACATTTGGGGATGGAACATGCCACCAGAAGGTGTAATTGGGATAGTTAGCTAAAATAAATAAGCAGATCGCTGCCAGAACGCTGAGAGATAGTGATGCTGTCCGATTGCTGATCAATTTACCTAAAGCAGACTTTTAGAAATAAATTTAGGAACGAGAGTGCGGAAGAGGACCGAGGAGGCGAAGGAACTAGGAACGAGATGCGGAAGATAGTCGAGGAGGGACACTAGTATCAGAGAGGGGTTTGACGCTGCGTTCAATCCAGAAGAGGTGACCTATTCTGTTTTATTCCTGTCCTGAATCTGCTACCTTTTATTTTGTGAGTTCCAAATCCTAGGTAAATATAAATGTATATGGTGTCAATGTGCCTTTTCTCTCTATCCTCTTTTTCTGACGTACTCGTCAATAACATTTATCACCTCATTTAGGTAACTGAACCTTACCTCTTCAGAATGATGGAGTTAACACTGTAATTGTACCTGATTCACTCAAATTGTCATATAAAACTTAAAACTGAGTCTGTGGGTATTCAATTAAATAAATAGGTAAATTTTTATTGTCGTTAATTACCAACTCTAACTCAACTGATAACGATCCATGAGTAAGAAAGGGCTTAGTAATTAATAGGGTCAAATTTTAGGAGGTAAACAAACATTTACAAAGCCCTAAATTGATCCCCACCGGGATTCTCATAAACCAGTTATTGTAAGTGAGAGTGGTTTATGGGCCCGAATGTGTGTATTTTAGGGATACTTGTCCGTAGGTTGGTGTCCCGCTGGGTCACAGGTAATTAAATGGGGAAGCAGCATGCCTCCTGCTTCATTTGCATTATCTTTAATGAAGCAAAAGGTTTTGTGACCTCCAGCATAGGTATATTCCGTAATGGAATGGATACTAATCTCATCACAAAATGCACCAAAAAAGCTCAATGATTCTTACGGATTCATTCAGATATACGGAACACCAAATTCAGAAAGTGTGTGTCATTTTCTCCTAAAGCACTTTCCTTTGAACAGATAAGCATAGACCCCAGAAAGTTAATGGGATATTCAGATTGATCACAAGACTGTTACATTATAAATGATTTACAGATACATATAACATAAATAACATGATATAACAAGAGGTACTCTGGAGCACAACATTGAGTTGTGACGATACAGTTCTCAGGAGTGTTGAAAGACATACAAATACCTCAGTTACAAATAGCAGAGAGGTGGCTGCCTGAACTCTGCTGGAGTTTTTAAATAACTTTCGAACTTCTTATTCATCCAATTATTACGTCAGTTAAAAAACAGAATTCATTGAATTTAAACCCCTAAATTGTTAATTAGATTGAATCTTCAACAGGACGGTATTTTGGATGCAAACACTATCTAGCAGTTGGCATACTGTGGTAAGAAGAATTAATTCAGCTTTATGCTTCAAAGGCTAGAAATTAATGATTGTGCAGGCCAAGGACTCATGCTTACTGAATGAGTGAAGTGACTTATAAAGTGCGACAAATGCCCAGAAGTGTCTTGGCACTATGAGAAACAAGGAGCAGTGAAACCTCAAATGTCATTTTACTGGACAAACATACACATTTTTTGTGATTTCCTCAATACAGAAAGAGAGGCAGCAGCTTTCAGACTATAAGGGAGGAGATTCCAATGTAATCCTGTAGACCTGAAGAAACGTCTGCCATCCCAAGTTTACCGCTTGAATGGTGGCACCACTAAGTGCATAGCAGTGTTGGAGTGAAGAGTCCTGCCAGGCACATCTCATCTCAGATATTCTTCCTGGAGCAGATAGGAACCTGCCCATGAAGAGTCTTATAGGCCATACATAGGGCTTTAAATATTATGCGCTGTTTAACCGGCGACCATGCAATTTCCGAATCACCACATTCACAGAGTAGAATTTAAGGTTTTTCGAGTAAAGCTGGAAGTGGTGTGTTGAAGGGTTTGAAGTTTGTTTAGAGAACCCTTGGGCAGATCAAGTTAGAGAATGTTGCAATAATCCAGTCTGGCCAAAACCAGTGTGATGATCACTGTTTTTAAAAGTTAAAAAGGTATACAATTTTCGATTTTTTTTTTGACATTCTTTAAGTGCAAGAAAGGAAGGTGAAGTAACCTTATTGACTTGATTTTTATATTTCAGTTTGTCATTAGGCAGCACATTTTACCTTTCTAATGGTAGCTGAAAGTGAACTCAAATCAGATGGCCACCATAAAGGGGACCAGAAAGAAGTGCTATTCCCAAAAAGAATAACCTCTGTCTTGGATGAGTTAAGTTTTAGACAGTTGCAGTTCATCCATTTGCTTACTGCAATCATACAGTTCCTGAATAGTTCGCTGAATGGAAATTATTTTTCAAGAGAGATACTTCTATCTGAGGATCATCAGCATAAGATGCAAATGATAAACCAAATGATTTTATGAGTGGACTCAAAGGTGTTCCATACAAAGTGAAGACCGTTGGGCTCAACAATGATTCTTGCATACCTCCACAGGGCAAAGCATAGGGTTCCGAGTTGAACTCTCCTAAGGACATCGACTGAAGTTGTCCAGAGAGAAATGACTGCAACAGTGCCAACGCCGGACCATCTATTCCAAGGCAATGGGTATGGTCAATTAAAAGATCATGGTTGACCGTTTCGAAGGCTGCTGACAGTTCTTGCAAGATGAGGGCGACATTTCCACCCCATTCAGTGCTGCTATAAACGCCAGAGTGGCCCCTATCAGCACTGATTCTGTTCTGTGAACCTACCTAAAGCCAAATAAATTGCTGTTGTGGAGCTGATTCTTATCTATGAAGTGAGCAAGTTGCTTATTCATCACTTTCTGTACCGGTTTGGCTGGATAAGGGAGCCTGTAAATTGGTTGATAATTATTCAGGTCCAGCACATTTAAATTGGGTTTTTAATAGTGGAAGAACTTAAGCCTGTTTCCAATGGGTCAGAAAATATCCTCTCTTGAATATAACATTAAAGATCTTTGTCATGTATGGTGCTACTGCCTCTGATACCAAATACACTACTTTTGAAGGACATGGGTCCTGGAGGGATCCAAATTTAGTGTTCTGGATACTACTTTCATGTTGAGCAACTGTGGGAGCCTAGAAATGGTGAAACTCTAAATTTCCAGAGATTAACTCAAGTTACCAATTATTGTTACGCCAGCCAGAGCCATTATCAGTCAATTTCTTAAAAATGTGAAATACTTTATCCAGAAAAAAACCCGCTTATGAATCACAAAATTCCTGGCTATTTGCACCTGAGTAACTTGCTGATGATGAAGTGAGTTTTTTTATGGTCGGAAAGAGAGTGGATACGCCAAATTTGGACCTTGCCTCACTTCCCAAATTTAGCACTGATGGTCTTTTATTTGCCTACTGAAAGTTGCCGAGGGAAATAAACACTTCAAGAATATACTTACAATAAAGACATGCTTTAAGGACCACAGACTCCAAATTATAGTTCATGGATTTTATTATAAGGCCAAAAATAGCTGGATGGACACACATCGGAGTATGAATGAATATAGATACAGAAAAATTAATACAGAGCCAAATCTATGCATATAATTGATTCGGCATAGAAGACACAGAATGATAAACTCCAAGATTAGTACAAAACCTAAGATGGAGGCGGAATCCAAATCCTTTTTCATTGCGAAGGAAAGCATAAAATCTCTTTTCCTACACTACGTTCATAAACAATGGTTCTAGCTGATTCCCCTCTCTCCATTCTCCATGGTGTCAGCACATGTAGACATCCTTAGAAGTACCCACGTCAAATGGGTCAAATAGCTTAATGCTATGGAGCTCGCTCTTAAGATGCTCCTTTTCCTCCGAAAATCTAGAAGTCTAATCGCCTGTCCCTGCGCACAATACAAAACGGATAAATTCAGCCCCCTCCCAAATGTCTCACGTGACAATTATTTCACTTCCAGCCCTCTGGTAACTTTCCATGACTTCTTTAATTAAATCTTGCTCGCTTCTTTGTGACCTTGGAGTGTAGATAGGCCAGGCACAGAAGATATCCTCCCCTCTCATTTCTCAGACTGTTCAAAGGCATTTCAGTTATCTCCTACAACTAAAAATAAGGATGGTAAATTCTTTATACCTAAAATGGGATGAGAGCATACTGTTCTGGCACATTCAAAGTTACAATTAATTATTTCTTCAGTAGCTGAGGAAACAAAACTATCAAAACCTTTAGCGTTGGGCCTAAACTGCAGGCTACTTTAACACACACAATTACATTAATATGACAAAATAATGATATCTTCTTATATATGACAATTCTATGTAAAGCACATATTACATTTCTTGTTTAAGGTGTAAAATAACTACCTTTAATAAACATAATACATTGTGATACTGGAAACATATGTGGGTCGGTGCAAACCATGAGTATAATGCACCTCTATTGTTTAGAGTGCTGTTTGCGCTCTAACAAGAGTTTTATTTTATTCACTTGTTGATTTTATTTGGTCCGACCAATAGGCCGATATGGCAGCAAAAGAAAGCTTTTTGTATTCTGCTATGCATAGTTGGTACTTTTCTCTTTCTTTCAGCTTGTAGGTTCTAAGCCATTCCGCTCCTGCCGCCAATATCTTTGTTTGGCTACTCTATGTGTCTCATCAAACCACAGTTGTAACAGCTTCTTGATGTTATTAGTCCTGTCTTTGACAGGGGCTATGACATTAAGGACAGAATTTAACTAATGAGAATAATCCTCCACCATCTAGTCAGAATTCTATCAATTTTCTGGCAGTGCGGTAATAAGTGCTGAGTTTATTTTCTACTACAACTAGCAGAACTATGCTTGAGGAACCATTTTTTCATCTTTAATGACACTCAATTTTTACAAACAATGGGTAGAGCGATGAGATGTCCTTTCGCACCGGAGAGGGCCGTTATGTTTATGGCGCTCTATGAAGACAGATGGATATACAACAACAATCCATATGAAGGACATATCAAAATTTGGGGTCGATACATCAACGATATTTTCTTATTGTGGAGAGGACAAGAAGAACAACTGAATGAATTTGTAATCTGGTTACACAACAGGAATCCAGATAAACAGTTTACATCAAAAACAAGCACAATTGTAATGAACTTTCTAGATCTCCTCATAAAACATGAAGAAGGTTACCTATATACTACATTGTACACAAAAAACCAGATCGCAATACATTTTTGCACTTTTCCAGTTTTCATCAGAGAAACCTTCGAGAAAATGTACCCGAGCCAATTCCTTAGAATAAGGAGAAATTGCTCAATGAAGGACGATTATTTCGAGAACGCGAAATAATTAACAAAAAAATTGTTGGACAGACAATACCCAAAGAAGCTACTCAAACGGGCTATGAAGAGGGCGTGGTATACTCCCCGCGAGTCTTTGTTGAGCCCCAGAATAAAACAAGAAGATACACCCCTTTTGTGTGTTACAAATTTTTCAGGTATAACTAATGAAGTACAAAAAATAGTGAGAAAGAACTGGAATACAGTCAAAGGCTTAAAACCCTTTTCAAAGATTCCCATTGTTGCACTCAAAAAGAATAAGAGCATAAGGGACAAACTCAACAGGGCAGGGCAACCAAAAAACAAGACAGATCACTGAGAACGTTGTTGGCCTTGCCACCAATAAAAGGACACAGGAAATGTGGGAACTGCGTGTCCTGTGACAGTACCCTGGAGGGTACACTCTTTACATATGGTAAAAAATATTTGAGACACGAAGACTTCACGAATTGCAACACGCATAATGTGATTTATTGCATTATTTGCCCGTGCAAATAAGCCTATGTAGGAAAAACGAGTCAACCAGTCAAGAACCGCATCTCGCAACATCGTTCACGCATTAGATGCAAAACACCGAATGCACCAATGGTGGCACACTGTGTAGAGACAGGACATGGCCCTAATGACATAAAATAGACTGTCTTACGCCATATAACTGAAATCAACATTGAAAATGTAATGACCAAAATAGATGTAAGAACCGTCATGTTCCTGGGCACAACAGCAAATGGCCTAAATGAAATGTCTGAATTAATGAACTGTGGTTAATACACCTGCGAGTTCAATAAGTAAGAAACTATTGTGGAAACTGATGAATGTTCTTTTAAAAAAAGTGGGAAGGTCTCCATACATAGGGAAATTTGAGGGTAACATTAATAACTAGAAAATCATGCCTTTGCCACCGTGGTAAATATGGAAAATTAATAAACACAACTAAAAAGTCGAGGAGAGGGCCAAGAGACGACCCTCCGTGTTATGTGAAGTCAAACTATCCAGCCATTCTGCCATGTCAACAAAGCGAATTAAGAACTTCAATAAAAGGTGCCAACTTGAGGATAATATTTAGTAAACCAACCTTTTTGTCCGTAACATATTAATAAAGTTAGTTCAAAATCTGAGGGAGTTAAAACGGAAGCAAGTCGCCAGGTAACCATGACAACGAAAGGTCCGTTGCAGTGCGAGAAGTAATTTAAGATATCAAGTGTGTTACAAAAATAGACTGAGAATCTTAATCTACAGCACACTGTAAGGCATGCAAAAGAAAGGGGATATACCAAATGTAAAGCAGGAAGAATTGAGGCGTTTTGGATCACGTGGGTGCTCCATGGCAACAGAGCATATAATCAAAGCGGAGAACGGCGTTAAATGAAAGGTCCGCAGTAGTGCCAGTTGGAACTTAAGATATTGCGTGTGCGACAAAAACAGACTGAATACCTGAACCTACAGCATATTGTTAGACATGGAAAAGAAATGGTACACAATAAATGTAAAGTAGGAAGACCAGAGGAAATTTTGGGTCACGTAGTAGCCCCATGGCAACGGAGGACATAAACACAGTGGAGATTGACGTTGAACGCTTCACGTCATTTCCGTTTCTCGAGAAGGACTGAAAGAATGCCGAGGACGAGGGAAAACAGGAGACAAACACGGTGCATAACAGAGAAAGCAAAAAGAATAAAAAAGGTACGAGAGAGATATATGTTTACCGGACATTTGCCCTTTTAAATAAAAGTAGACACGATAGTAACTACGGCATGTTGACTGTCTATCTGTGAAAGGAACACGAGCACTCTATCATGAATGAAAGTAAATTGTTCACCACGCTGGGTAAAAAAACCTGCAAACACGCTCACCGTTTAACAGGTCACACAATCAGTTTTACATGAGTGCTGAGCTCGACTATATGTGAGACTTCATATGAATGAATATGGTCGATATTCAAAATACTGAAATGTGGTTATTTTAGGTCAGGCAGGCAAAATTGGTAAGGAAGTGCCAACCAAGGAAGGAAAGAGTGTCTCCGCTTCCTCCTCCTTGACGATTGTAGTAGGCAAGTGACCTACAGTAAGAAGGGAAATAGAGTACCGAGGAGCTCGGGTAGGTTCCATGAATGTGAGAAAATAACAATATGAGCAAAGGCATAACATGCTGGTGGCAGGGCTCTTACACTTTATACATTTGTGTTTGCTTCCAATAGGTATCAAACAGTGGAATAGGCGCCTCGCAGCGTCAGTTCCTAATAAGTGAGAACATTTCCTTTGAAACATGATTGTACAGCTAAGGTCCCAAAGAACGACACATACTAAAACCAATACATTACCATTATAGGTATATAAGACATCCTATCAAAAAGTACGGCCCTGAAGAAGACCTTGTTAAAAAACATGAAGTGGCTGGTCCCACATATGTAAGGTCGAAACGCGCCGGCAAAGAATAAATAAAGGCTTGGAGCAAGCTAAAAGAAAGAAATACTGACCCCATCCGGGCAGCCAAGTGGAATCTTTTTTGTTCCCCATAACATCTTCTAGAACTAGATCTCCAACCCTATACAGGACCTAGAAATTAGGATATCCTGAGGACCAAAGACAGTTCATGTCCAGGAAAAAGAAATATAGGACTAAAAAATCAAATTCTATAAGTGTCAAAAAATTGGTAGTGAACTGTAAATGCTTTGTGAGTTTTTTAAAATACTGTGCAATAATACCTTTGAGAGTTTAATAATGTTGTATATGTTATATATATAAGTGTATTTCTATATAATTGCTTTCATGTACTGAAAAGAAAGAAATATCCGTGGTGTAAATAACACCAAACAAAAAAAGAATTTTGAAAGAAAAAAATATAAATGATTTGTTGCCCTAAGTCAATAAAAAGGACTGTCTGAGGCAAAAGAAGAATAGTGTGATCAATGGTACTCAGAGGTATTCTGTGTTTATGAATGTAGTAATATAAGATTCCAGCCCCTGAATTCCTAAAATAGAATCTACCCCTTGTTGTATACTAGAGTTTAATTTGATGGCGTGTACCTTGTGCCAGGCATGACCTAAAGGCTTTTTATTACATAATAAAGAAGAGGCTTTTCCTGAAGCTTCATCTCCCAGAGGACTGACTAGTGATCCGGCCAAGTCAATAGAAGAATGAATGGACTTCCAATACCTGGATGTTTTGTAAATATCCCATCAAACGTATGTCCTGATCTATGTATGGCACTGCTAACATTCTGGGGGAGCCCAAAACAAATTAAAGTTTCTTTAAGATGCTACTCCTCTGAATCCAGCTTATTTTCCAGATGGAAATTAAAATCACCCAATTCTGTAAAATCAGATTTCAAAATAAGTGATTCCAGAATAAGTCCGATCTTATCAGATAAAGACACCCTGGACCGAGGAGTGCGATAAATGAGGAGTCATTTAACGACTAAGTTTTAAAAAGCTCAACATTGAAAACCAATGCCTCAAGTACTTCCACAGAATGAGTGTAACAATAGCTGAGAAATGGTCATAATAAACAATTGCCAACCCCCCCCCCCTTTTACTGGGTTTATTTAGTAAAAAAATTGAATGGCCATTAGGAACCGCAACAATAAGCTCTGGGCCAGAAGTATCATCAGCCCAGGTTTCAGTAATAAAAACCAGGTCGGCTAGAAATACTGCTAAGAGCTTAGAAAATGGTGCTTAATCAAGGACTTAGTATTTATCAGAATACATTTAATGCCAGAGGTCTCAGCTAACACTTTAACCCTATCCCCACAGAGCATATGATCAAACCCCATTGCTTTGTCAGAAGGGCAGAGGTTAATGACTCTGATGTCTGTCAGGTGGGATGAAATTACTCCATATCATAAATGGTGCTCAATGAAGGACAAATATCAGTCTTACCTTAGGGCCTGAGAGCTAACAGTGTATCTCTTGAGTATGCTAGAAGCCATCCCTGCTGAGGGTCCAAATGGGCAGGGGGACGGGTGCAGGGCATGATCTAGGCATGGATGGGCACAGATGGGCTTGCCTTAGGCCCTCCTGCAGCGTGCCTGCTTCACACGCCCACTGCACGTACAATCAATCATCTGACTTAAGAAATACATTATCAAAGGGGCATCAGGCAACTGAAAATGGGAGTAAAAACACAAAAATAGATTAAAACTATTTAAGAGAGCAAGCCGTTCTTCAAGATGGTGGCAAATGTAACGGAGCCTGGCAACTCCAAAATGTGCCACTAAGTGCCTACAAGGAAACAAAAGAGGAGAGGCACCTAACTTGTCTCACTAGCACGGAAGCTCAAACAACCCCTAACTGACGACCAGCAACTCTGATCTTTGAGCAGAAGCTTCCTTATGAATAACAACTACTGGCGTAATTAAAAATAAGGCAACTGAAAATGGGAGTAAAACACAGAAATAGATGAAAACTATTTAAAGGGTACAGGCCCTCCTACAAGATGGTGCCAAAAATGCCTCCGCACACTTGATCCTCAACATCCCTCGCCGCAGCTACATCACACCTCTCCTAAACACTGGCTTCCCGTCAACAAGAGGATCACCTTCAAGCTCCTCACCCACGCACACAAAGCATTCCACAACACTGGACCGACATACCCCAACAGATGACTTACCTTCTACACCCCGAACTGCCAGCTCCTCTCCGCCGACCTCGCCCTCGTCACCGTCCTCGGTCCCAAAGTGCGCCCACCAGCGGCAGATCGTTCTCCCACCTCGACGACAAAACCTGGAACACCCTCCCCATCCTCCTTTGGCAGACCCAGGACCTACTTACCTTCAGGAAGCTACTCAAGACATGGCTATTTGAGAAGTAGCAGCACCCCTCCCCTCAGCGCCTTGAGACCCTCATGGGTGAGTAGTGCGCTATACAAATGTATTGATTGAGTGAAGTATAACAGCAACTCCAGAACAGGCCCCTAAGTGCCTAAAGGAAGCAAGAGTGAAGGCACCAGCCTTGTCTCAACCATGTCTTACTAAATTGAAGAATTTTCTAAACGAGTTTGAATCTACAAAGCACAAAAAATAAGGAAGCCAAATCCTCAATTGAACCAACAGGATGTTATGTTTATACACAATCATAGAGATGTGTGCTATAAATAATACCACTTACCCTGACCAAAGGTCAGTGGAAAGATTCCAACCTACTACTAAAAATATCAAAGGAGAAAAAAACAGTAGTCACTGGTAGGAAAGTTGGATCTTCTTTCATAGTTACCACCACTTTTTGCCTGGTACTGTGCTGTATATGACTAGTCTGACTGGTATCCTGCTGATCAGGACACCAGCCTCTGTGCTTTCTCCCCTAAAGTGGTAATGGTGAGTACCTAGGTACATCCCAGATTGGCTATAGGTGTTGTCTTATAAGTATCTAGTATACTGTACTAAAGTAACCAGGATATAGGTACACCCGGGGTCCGCAATGGGCTGAAACATGTAATATGCCACCTATGGGAGACCACTCAAATTGTGACTACAGGCCTACCATTGCAGACTGTGTACGCTGGTGCTAGCACCACTTACAACAGATAAAGGTTTCCCTATATCAGAGGTCACTGCACTTAAAACCTATAAGTAACCCCTAAAATAGGCATTTAAATGCTGAAGGCAGGGTGCCCAGTTCTAAGTGTGAGGGTTCTCTGCATGAGTAGGTCACCCCTACAACCTACGGAGCCCATTCTCCAGGGTTGTAAGTGCATCAGCCATATAACATATAGAGGGGCTATGCGTCATTATGCGGTGACCAACTCTAAACTGGCTGTAATAAATCCTGTTATATTTGGTATTAAACAGTTTGGCACAATACACTCACAGAATAAACGGTGTAGGAGTTATGATTTCTTGCAGTGTAAAGCCCCTCCCAGAGGCCGTCAGTGCTCCCAGTACCAGCCTTCCAGAACCGGACCGCAAGCTAGCGCTGCTGCAGACCAGAGACATGTTTCTACCCTCCTGCTGCTTAGCGAAGCTTGAGCAGGGGAAGGCAGAATAATAAGATATCCTGTCACAGGGAGGTGTGACTACCTCGAGATAGGGTTTAGTGTATTGGGGCAGGGTGGGGGTACTTGTCAGAGCCACTGAGACTATTTGAAGGGTACACTTGGTGCCCTTGCATATTCCACTTCAAATGAGTTCAGAGAGCCGTTGGCTTCTACTCTGGCATTAAACTGGACAAAGGATATTGGAGTATCCTCCCCACTATCTGGCCCCTTCTCTGGGAGGGAACCCTGAATCATCCCAACCCTTTCCTTATGGCATTTAAGGGTTTACCTGTGGGTGGGTCCCTAGATTTGTAGTTGGACAATATTCATGTCAAGACAATACTTCATCTACGGCCATCTGGGCACTCTGGAATTCACTGGACTTTGCTGTGGGCACTGAGACTGCAACTGGGAAGACTCCTGCTGCTCCTGATCTCATCATCCTGCTCGCCCACTACAACATCAGTGCCTGTGCTCCATACAGGAACCTTCCAAGGCCTGTGGACATCCAAGACACCTGTAGGAATCTACCTTAAAATGATGGAGTCGCTACCTTGTGACTGCAGGCACCTCAAACCAAGCTGACTGGTCTGCTGCTCCTGGCCTCCCATGAACTCCAAAAGGCTCAGCAACACAGATGATGGTTCACCAACTGCACTGTCTTCTCACCAAGTTTGAGGTCAGTATCCTTCTCGGGACTGCAGGAACTAAGCCCCTGTGCACCGTGTCGTCTTGCCATTGCAAAAGCTTGATGGCTTCCTTCTCCAAGATCTTCAGGCTCCGAGTAGCCCCAATCTCAAGCATCTCCTGTGGCCAAGATCATTGTCCTCACCACATTACTTGCACCGTGGGCCTGCATCTTCGGTGACCTGCTCGAGGTCCTCTTGCGACTCCCTTGCTTTCGGCATGTGGGTCCTTGTATCTTATTTGATTTCAGTGGGCTCCCCTGATTGTTCGGGGCCTACTCTGACTCCCCTGCTTGCGGTAAGTCCCTTGGACCTTGCTGGTCCTGACATTGCACCTTTTTGCTTGCTACATTGGTTGCAGTTGCCAAAGCTTGTTGGTGCTCCAGACAGACACTGACCCCTCAAATCTTGACATCCAACGTGGGACAGCTTGTGAAGCCTCCTGGTCTTCCACAGCATGGCCTGGTCCACACAGCTGCAGCTCCAAGGTCACGGTCATCTCTCCTGCAGCACCCAACATCAAGGGGCATTCGTCTTCCCTGTCCCCTGGGCACTCCTGAGTGGTATAGACTCTGTCCCCTCTGCTTGCAGGTACTTCTTGACTTGAATCCACCTTTGGGTTACACCGGACACTTTCACCTTCTTCGTGAGTGGCATGTTCCTGAAACCTCCATTGAGTTAGACGGCGGTTTCAGATGCACTTCGCGCCTATGCACCCAGCTTCCCTGGTGTACGTATCCTGTTTCCTAGGGTACCCAAAGGTGGGGTGGCTCTCCAACCTTCTATCCTCCACAGCGTTTCTTCAAGGTCCACTGGGAAGGGTCTGTCTTCCTTAAAATTGCAACTGCGACTTACCTATTGATTTGAATTGGGCACGCAGTCGTGTTCCCACACTGCACACGGCATCCGCGGGGTTCCTGGTTACTTACTTCGGGAGGTTCCTTCCTTGGGTCCCTAGCACTTCTACGTCTTCTGGATATAGTCTTGATGTGAGTCATGGTTTGCATACCACTATTTTAGTATAAGGTTTGGTCCCCAAGGAGACCACTATGTATATCGTGCTACTTACCTGTTTTTTTCACAAAATATTGAGTGCATTGTGTATATGTCCGGTTAGGAGATATTAGTATGTGATAATGAGTGTCTTATAATAAATACCTATTTTTATAAATACACTGTGTGGTTCTTTTTCACTTTATCTATACCTATAAGATTACGCCTGGTGAAACAAGCTCCTTTACACTCCTTCTGGGCTAAGCCGGAAGGCCGCTCTCCACAGGTACCTACCGCTTAGAGAGCTATCTAAGGTTGTCTAAGACCACTAAAATTACCATAAGCGTTCTTTGGATTAGTGCAGGGTGCTACGCCTACATAAGTGAGCACCATAAACAAAGCCAGTCTCCTACATCACCAGTCTAAAATGATCAAACATGCAGCAATGATGTTGACTACCAGCTCAAATAAACAACTGGGTAATTCACTCTCTATTGCACTAAAACTAAAATTAATTGCAGTCATTGCATTCACAATGGAAACATACCAGCTTCCAAGTATGATAGTCTTAAGAATATGAGCTAAGAACGCTCGGGCGGTAAAGCAGGGCGAAAACTTTCTGTACTCAAAGAGGACCACCACTGGACACAGCATATGCTCTATAACAGAAGTGCAAGACTCTCATACTGGAGAAACGGAGCTTGTACAGAAAAATGTTACAACGTGGCATATTTATGTGATAGGAATCTGCATAACATTGAAATGTCTGTCCACCGTTTTGTGATAAATCAGAATATTGCATGACATTTCCGAATTCTGCGATTATATGTTGACAGAAAGCAGAATTGGGAGATGACGTATCAATCGTCTCCCTAAATGTAGGATTCGGTATATCTGAATCAGTCCGCAAGAACCATTGTGCTTTTATGATGATATTCAGGTTCTGAGCAAGACAGGGTGGTCATATAGTCTCAAACTGTGATATCACAAAATTGATACTTCTTTGCAAGCCATGTAGTGTGCAATTATGTTGCCTAGTAGAATGTGGCTGTCGAGATCAGGATCTGACATAAATATCGTGCCCAAATACTGATTACAAAAATAGTGTTTATGTGGGAATAGATTTTGTAATATTTTCATTTTATAAACGATATTTAAAACGCAGTATTTCGGTAAGCTGATATTTAGTCCATCATATTTTAGTAGCAAGCTGTGCGACCAGTCATCAAGCTGTAAATGTACTAGAAGGGACTAGATGGAGAAACATGCTGTACTTTTAAGACAACCCCCAGAGCAGGAAGATATGGTTTTGTCTCTTTTCTGAACTGACAGCTTAGTTGGATGTCAGAACATCTAGTGCAGAAATATCAGGTCGTGTACTAAATATTGTTTACAACAATATTATCCCGTTGAATGCACATTTTATTTTATGACAGGCCTAAGTTTAGTATTGTGTCATGGACAGAAGGCTGCCCATTTATGTAAGAATAGGAGTGCTTGTAGGAACAAATAGCAACACGCTCGATTTCATTCTACCAATGAAATGCCCCCAGAGGTATTCCAGAATGCACATTTAGTGTGTTTTTCAATATTATTCCTTCACCAGATCTTCCACAATCTGGAATTCAAAAGTTAGCCTGCACTGAATTTTTCGCGAGATGGCCCACTGTGGCCTACTTGTGAGATGCAATTTAGTAAATGTTGAACCATCTGCTCCCAAAAGAATGTCAGTGCCTGCTTTACCAGCCAGTCGGTAGTCAGCAAGGCTGGAGATCCACATCCCTGCATAAAGAGTTCACTCCCTATTGGGCATAATTGTGCCTTGAATCCCCAAAACGTTTTTACTGTGCATTTTGTTAAAACCTTTGTGGTGAAACGTGGTGGCAAATGTTGGTTTCCACTGGGCCTTAAGAGCATTCCCCTTTCCTGGGGTATAACAGAATATCAGGCGCCTTCCCTTTTGAGCATTCATTTGTCAACTGGTTTCTGTTTAGTTACTGTATTGGGTGTATTTGCTATGGTTTTATTAACCTAATTCGTCCAATGTTCCAATGCTCCTCTTCAAGAAAGAGGAATATGAATATCTGCTTCCACACCTAAAAAGGTTTGTACACCCATCCCACAGAAAGGTGTGGTACAGAGTATGCAAACTGAACATTTGTGACTGGTACATCATGATTCATACGAAGCACAATGTTGTATATTTAAAGTACTTATAGCAGTAGTGGTGTCTAAAGCCATTCGGCTCGATTCACAGAACTAATTTAAGACAAAATCCTAAAATACTCTCATTTTGGTATTCACAGAAGGCACTTACTCATTTTGGTTTTCACAGAAGGCACTTACTCATTTCGGTATTCACAGAAGTTAGGAGTCCTAACTTTAGGACTCCTAAATGCCTTCTGTGAATACCAAAAGTCTTAAAGTTAGGATTTTTCTCAGTTATGGAGTAGTAAAGTTAGGATCCCTAACTTTAGGACTCCGAAATGCCTTCTGTGAATATCGAAAGTCTTTAAGCTAGGATTTTTCTCAGTTTAGGAATAGTAAAGTTAGGCCTCCTAACTTTAGGACTCCTAAATGCCTTCTGTGAATACCAAAAGACTTTAAACTAGGACTTTTCTCAGTTTAGGAGTAGTAAAGTTAGGACTCCAAACTTTAGGACTCCTAAACTGAGAAAAATCCTAACTTTAAGACTTTTGGTATTCACAGAAGGCATTTAGGAGTCCTAATGTAAGGAGTACTAACTTTACTACTCCTAAACTGAGAAAAATCCTAACTTTAAGACTTTTGGTATTCACAGAAGGCATTTAGGAGTCCTAAAGTTAGAACTCCCAATTTCTGTGAATACCGAAATGAGTAAGTGCCTTCTGTGAATATCAAAATGAGTAAGTGCCTTCTGTGAATACCAAAATGTTAGTAAGTGTGAATCCGGCCTATTGATTTTGAGTCCCTGTATAGAAAGCATTCAGTAAATACCACTGTAAAATATTAGTCATTGTGCTTCGGGATAATCCAGGTATTCCTCACCACACACAGACCTTCAGCAAGAGAGAAAATGTATGGGATAAACTACTGTTACCTTGCATTATAAGGATATTGCAAGTCACAGAGGAGTTCCATGATAATTTACAGGAACGTGGCCGAAAGCGGATTGACTTGCAAAATCCTTATCATGTACACCATAGGGTACTTTATCCCATATAATATTTGATCACATCATCACCTTTTCCACAGGCCACCTAAATTATTGGTGCATAGCTATTATGTATGAAAAATGGTACATGTTTACAAATCTGAAGAATACAAATTGTATCTCTAGTTCAAAATTAAACACATCAAAAAAGCTGTTAGATATTTTTTGCAAAAAGACATTATAATTTGTTCAATGAAAGTCAGTAAAATAAACAGGTATTGTGACATCAGGACTCAACTGTAAAACGTCTGACATAATTTCTTTATAATAGGGGACTGGGTGCGTCACTATTTGCCTATTATAAAGAAGTTAGATGCATGTTTTTGTACAGGGTTTGCACAATCCCATGTATTATACTGTGATTAATCCCTAACTCACCTCTACTACACTCACCAGCTTTCGCATATAAATTCCCACTACAATTATTATAGTGCATGCTTAAAATGTTCTTGACCCACACAACCACAAGGAAGCATGTTCCACAATGAGCATGCTCTCTTATCCTTTGATATAAACATCAACTATAATGAACACTTTATTACATAATGGACCCATGCCTCGAATCTGGTCCCTTATGATCATCGACTCAGTCAGCAAAAAATAGCAGGCAAAGAGATGAAGCTTTTACTTTCAGGGAACCCAGAACACCGGCACACCCCATACTTGACCAGTTCCCTACTGGTGTGTCAGGGATACAGGCGTTCTTCACTCACAAAGGCAGAAATGCAGCCGCTGCTTACAGCAATCATGATATGTATTTACAGTACAAACAATCTAAAAATAATGCGAATGTGAAAAAGGATGTGTCTTATCTATGACAAGATTAAAGGGTCAACATACAACATGTCAAGCTTCCAGGAAAAAAACCTTCTAATGTTGTAGACTCTAAATGAAATATATTCATGCTGGTGCAAGGGGTTCTGAAGTTGAATAATCACTCATGGGGGCTACTGCAGCTTCATGGAAGATAAGTTATTACATTGCACCCTGGGCGAATAGCTATAATGAAATATCATTTAAAAGTCTAATTTAGCCAAAATAAATACTCACAACAATTATTTTAACCTCACCTGTAAATTACCCGACTATATGAACATCACGCCATTCAATTGATTACGTGTTGGTGCAACACAATAGAAAATCCTAAATAGATTAAATTCACGACCTGTACTCTGAACGAGTATTTTCTAAAACTATGTTTTTGACTGCACAATGCGATTTTCAATCATTTAATCAAAATGTTTTCCGTTTGATAGAGAAAACCTAATTTCTTCAACGTGATGGGTGAACTATTTTGGTAAAAAGAAAGTCTACAAATGTTTTGGAACAAAACATGCTGCTGTTTGTGAGAAAAAAAGTCCACAATACAACAAAAGACCCTTGGATATAAAGAAAAGGTCATCGTTTGGAAATGTTACAAAACGGTGGCCCAGAAGAAACTAGCAGGTATCTGAGTTCTGTACCACAATACTAATCTCAAACAATGTGCATTCAGGCCTCTGGAGGTAAGAATTTAATATGCTCAGCAAGCAGCTAGCAACCCTTTGGAAATTCATTGTAAAGGTTACTTGGACCGGGGAGTCAAATGCAACAATAGCATTTTCCATTTAATTCGTTTTCTAATCTACCCCTTCCTGTTTTCCATTGCTGTTTTTTTCTGTACTTTCTTTAAGGAACCTGATTCTACGGAGACCACATGTGGCATCATTTGTGAGAGATAAGCCTTTGTAAAATTGCAGCCCATTTATAGCGCTCAAACACAGACATTCCCAGTATCTCTCATTGACACAGTACAGACTACTACTGAGCAGGAGGTTGTGAAAGATGCTAATCTTATAAGCATGAAAAAGAACAGAAGGCACATGCATGCATCATTTTGAATAGTGAAACTGTGTTTTGCAAAGTATATTTGTCATGAAGTAATGTCAGTGCAATTGTCCCGATGAAGGATAAAAAATTCTTTAATAATGCTGCTATAGTAAAAGTAACCTGCAGCTTTCCAACAATCAGAGCACATAATGAGTAAGTTATGTATGCATTTATGTGGTACTGCTGTAGGGAGAACCAAGCTAAATGGCAGTGGAGCGATATATAGGGCCAAACACAACATTAAAGTAATGAGAAAGATAGATGATTTTTGGATGGATTATGCATTGCAATGTAGTAATCTTTAAAGAGGTGCATCTTCGACTCTTTCCTAAATTGGAGCAACATTGGAGCAGTCCTCATGGATATAGTGATGTTGATCCAAATCATGGTTGCATAGATGAAAAGACCTACTGCCTTGTTTTTTTTAGTTTTTTACACTTTTTAGTCTGCAAACTAATGGTGTCCTGGCTGTATGTGTGCGGAGAAGCACCAGATATGGCTGCAAGATAAGCAAGGTTGAAGGTCATGATGGGTTTGTAAATGATGCAGCAGGTTTTGAAGATGGTGCGGGCCCGCAAGAGTGGAAAATGGAATTTCATTGGGATGGGGGTGTTGTTATCAGGCCCTGGTTGAGACGTGCTGTGGTATGGCGGCTGCTCTGAAGGGGTGAGTAAGAAAAGAGATTAAAAAAACACAACACAATAACAATCCCACTTCTATTTAGAAAAATACAGTAACATTTAAATAACACAATGAGACCACAATGACAAATGTCCTATAAGGGTTACTGGGAGTATCACTATTTAAAGATTCAAGGACAAATAGCACCAAAAAGGGCAAAGCACCAATGGCTGTCGATGGTAGTAGTAGACTGGGACAAAGGCCTGATTTGAGGCTGACTGTGATGGAGTGTGGGTTGGATACATTAACCAAGTTTGACCTGGTTACAGGTTTTATCGTGGAACCTAGGCGTGATTTAGACTGTAGAGGATGGCTTTTACTTTGCCTCCCTGATGGAGTACCCGTCCTCTACATTAAGGGATGTCTGCTAGCCCTGCAGACACCTCTTAACATCAACAGGAACCATTCAATGTGTTAAAGGTTTGACAGAAGGCTCCATCAAGCACAGAGTCTGTTTATTAAACGTTTACCTTGTTTCAGTTTTTTCAAAAACAAAATCTAAAACCAGGAGTTTTATTTTTGAAAGCAATTACCCCATACTGTGGAAGTTGAATCTCATAGTGGAGATCATGAAAGGTTAATTTATGCCAGATTTAGTAAGGGAGAGTGAAAAGTGACCATTCGTCCACCCACTCTAAATTGGTCGATTGGTCAAAACACCAAAATCCCGTACTCCATCATGCCATTGGAGGAGCATGTCGGTTGAAGGCTATGTCTCTGACATACTTAAGGTCCATCCAGCTGTGGATCATGCAGGTGGACCAATGGTTTGGTGGAGCGTGGACTCTATAGCCAGTGCAATGGAGTACCCACTCTGCTAATCTCTTAATCAGGGCCTTAGTCATTCTTTTTGGAAGACAGTATCCTTCACCAGGGTTATATATCAGGTTATATCTGAGTAATTCCTCAGGAAGTTGGACAGGAGTTTTATACGTGTTCCTGCTGAAGCCATTGGTTTTGGTGGGAAAATCTATGAGTGGAACTAATTCAAATGTCTTACCTAGAGAAGTTATGTTGCTGGTTGCATATCGTTGGTGCCTTTGCATGGTCAAGATTTTTACCTTTGTACTTCGTCTCTTTTTTGGAGCTTCCAATTATTCAGCGAGGCAAGGGTGTCACTGTTTCTGACATTGAGTTCTTAGAGGATAGATACCTTCTCATTGAGCATCATCTAAATCCTACCCTCTTTGCAGCAGTTCCTGTTTGTCTTACTGCAAACAATTCCACCGTCCCCTTCACTCTTAAAATTCAATATTGGGAGAGCCCAGAGCTTAGGCTAGAGTGATGAGCCGTACCATATTCTTTGGTCACTTCAAACCTGTTCTGACAGAGCGGCAAGATGGCAGCGGTGTAATCGCGGCAGCTGGTGGCTTTCCCATTTGGCCACTCCCATCGCGTCCCGCGACCACGTTTTGCATCTCACCCACCAAGCGTGCCGTAGAAGATAGCCAGCGCTTACACGGCGAGAGCAGATCGCAGCGGGAGAATCTTCGAAAGACTTTCGGCTCGGGCAGGTCAAATCTGTTGTTCCTGGAGCAGCTTTGCTTACCGGCTGATCTCCCTTGTGAGTGGAATTGCCGACACTTGTAGAAGGGCACTTCTGCCCAGCACCCAGAGAATGCCTCCAGCCAAAGTGGCAACAGTTTGAAAAATCGCTCGGAGGCTACTCCTTCTGCTCCTGTGGGAAAGAAACTCCTTACGAAGACAGACGCGGGCTCCACTACAAAAGGAACGGGAGGAACTGCATCAGCAGTTCCTGAACCTGAAGGAACTTGGTCTGGCTTTAAACAGAAAAAAAACCTGTGCACTACTATGAGGGAATCAGGGAAAATGGCTATCAAATCTCCAGTGTTGGATGTCCCCTCCCCAGCAAACCGGGTCAATGTTGCTTTACAGGACTTGGGCAAAAGAAGTGGCAATATACATTCTATAAATGGTATGCTCCCTGAAACGAATTTGCAGCTGACCCCCACAAATGCAGAGTTGGGACAGCAATATAGCCTTGAAGCTGCAGTGGGACAGAGGGCTATCAAGACCACAACTGGGTCTAGTGGTGAAGGGGGAGTATTTATGCAACAGAATAAAGATGACCTATCCTCAGCAGGGGACTCCAACATGTGGCAGGTCTCATCAACAAGATGGATGTGGTGGGGTCAGGTGTAGAACCTAAACCTGCTACCAGTCGGGGGATTGAAATGAAGGAGATACCTTTTTCTGCCTCTCAGATATTTCAGATTGGTCCAATTCAGAGGGCCAGGGCCATGCGTCGGACTCTAGTGCATCAGACGTGGGGCGTGATAAGGTTCCGGCTGATACTGCTACAGTCAAGATTGGGAGGACCCCCATGAAATAAAGGCTTGTGGCCTTCTCTGGAAAACCTCCATCTCCCCAGCTTTAGAAGGGAATACATCAGCTCCAGATAACACTACAGGAACAACCAAGCCTGCTTGTTTGGAATCTGTATACCAGTGAATTATGGCTCATAGGGAGGAAACGCATATCGAGAGTCAGAGAGTCCAGACAGCTTCCAGAAAGATGCAGGGAACCCTCTGAAATATCTCAAATACTTGCTCCGGGTTTATGGAAAAAATGAATGCGGTAGAGAGCAGAGTGAATACCCTGGAGAAGGAAGCCTCAACTCATAGAGAAATGACAGTTGTCATTGGAAAACCAAATGTCAGACACTCGATGGAAACAAGAGGATTTTGAAAATAGAATGAGGCAGAATAACTTGAGTGTCTAAGGAATTCCGGAAGGGGCAAAGGGGGTGACATTTTAACATTCATGGTCGATCTCCTAATGGGGGCTCTCCCTGGGAAAGGAAACTGGGATTGGGCTCAAGATGTGTAGCATGCACATAGGTTCCGATTTAAGCAGGAAAGGCCCCTATCGACAGCAGGGAGTACACTCCGGGCTGTCATGATTTATATAGCAAATTTTCTCTTACGCCAGGCAATTTATGATCTAGCCTACCTGGGTCAACAGCAATCTTTCAATGGTTATGCTTCATATTTATATCAGACCCAACTATTGCCATTCCACAGCGGAACTGAGTTGGAGACTTTGCCAGCTGATCCATCTTTTCTGAATCTTACTGAATCCGGCCCGGCTTAAAGTCATTTGGAGTGAAACTCCAAATTTTTTTAATCGGAAATCCAATCTAAAGTGCTTTTGCAGTCTTTTGATTAAACTCTATCTATGTAAAGGAGGATCAATGACAATTATGGTGCTGATCTTTATTCTCTTTCTTCCTCTCTAGCTGTAGAAGGGGGAGAAAATGTTTTATTTCCTTTATTCTTTAGTACAATTACGGGTGGGCGGGAACGCAGGAGAGCTGGCACTCCATTACCAGACCTGGAAGGTTTAGTCGCTTGCGAAGGGTGGTGTAGGCAGGGGAGGGAGGTAGGGAGGGCAAAGAAGCTATGCTGTGGGTTGGGTAGGGAAGGGGGAGGAGTGGGAAGGTTAAGCACTTGTGTGGTGATTTTCTTCGTTGTATGTGTCAAGGCATCTTATTTATTTATTTATTTGAAAAGTTTTATATAGTGTGAACATGACCCTTGAGGGTATCAGAGCACTGTACAGAGAGGCAAAAACATGAATAAACTCAGTCCAATGGTGGTCAACACTGTGAAACAACAAGGAGTAAACAATCAAAATCAGGTACCGGGTATTGGGCCCTGCTAGTTCCATTTCTTATATAGTGCAAAATATTTCTTATAACATTCAGCAAAACAATCATAGAGTGGCTCATCGCAACATAGTAAAATAAATGACAAATCTATAATCGGCCCAAGAAGTATTCTTCTGGTATAGCTCTGGAAGGGCCCTAGTGTAAATTTAACAACCAATCAAAAATAAATATAGAAAGATATGTTTGGATAAATGACAAATCTTAAAGCAAAGGATGGTGAAATTATTTCTATGTTTGTTCATAGTCATTATACCATATGGAAAGGTCTGACATTTTATGTCAAATACAAGGATGAAGGGTAAAATTTGTATTGGTTCATTAAAGTGCCCTCAATGATAGGAAAAATGGGGCATGCTAGCTAAGAATCTTCGATTTATGGAGATCGATTTAGTATGTCTTTAGGAGACCCAAATACCTTGGAGTAAACAATGGTGGATGAGGGATCTGGGCTTTGATTTGATAGCTTGTACTCAGCAAAGAACAACAACTAGAGGGGTAGCAATTTTAGAAAAGCATGAATTGGGTACAAGCAAACAAGTCATAACAAGATAAGCTGGTACGGATATAATTTAGCAATAAATAATGCCCCTATTTCAATCGGTTCTTTTTATGGATCTAATTTAGATGATCCTGATGTATTAAATTATCTAAGTGTAAAATTGACCTTATGGCCACACCCTCTGGTACTTTGGGGCACTTTTAATATTCACTTAGATATAAATTTCAGTCTGAACACTGATCTGCCATACCAGGGAAGGAAAGTTTGAGCTTTTAAGGCTCTTCAAGGATTGGTGAGGGAACTAGGGCTGGATGATATTTGGAGTAAGCACAGAGCAGCTGATTCAGGGTTTACCTTTTATTCGGCTCTTATAATAAATTTGTCTGATTGGACTATTTTTTTTATCTCTAGCCAACTAGTCAAAATTGAGAGCTTCCCGAGGATTATCTCAGATCACAACACGCTAGTAACTGAAATCGCACTAAGCAGCGTTACAAGAGCGCAAAGGCCCTGGACATTTGAAAGGAGGCTGTTGCACAATCAATCATATTGTGAGCATATGGATTATGGATTTTATTCGACATAAATAGAAATACAGCCTCTGAATTCACTGTCTGGGATGCTTTAAAAGCAGGAGTCCGTGGCGAGACCTTAGGTTTTTCTATAGCCCGACAGAAAGCGCTACAGAAGGAAATACGAAAATGGTTTGAACAGTTAAGGGAAGCCGAGTTTGAGCTTACGAGAAAAGTGGGTGGGAGGGGAGCAGAATATAGAGGATATCCAACAGTTAATTGCAATCACCAAATCTAAAATCCATCATAATATTGGAGCAGATGTGGCAACCAAATAGCTGCATAGGCTATACGAACTTGGAGAAAATACTGGATGGGTCTTGGCAAAACGGCTGCAACAGCGGGAAGTGACCAAATGAATTTGTAAAATTAAAGATAATCTAGATCAGGTTCAGGATATCCCGGTAGAACTACTGAAGGTGTTTAAAGACTACTATAAGCAGCTTTACACCGAGGGAGGGGCCTCGCTAATGGCACAAACTTCTGAAGAGATTTTCCAAGATTTAGAGACGAGTGAGGTCACAAAGGACCAAAATGAAATTCTTGCAGCCCCAATAACATGGGAAGAATTGGAAACTGCCATAGCTGCTCTAGCCCTGAGTAAAGCCATGAGTCCCGATGGCATTCCCTTCGTGTTTCATAGGGCATTCTTGCAGCCTTTGTGGCAATATATGATGCAATTATTTCAGCTGGCCCAAAAGGGATGTATCCCCAGTTTGTAGTAGAGAACAACCATAATTGGGTTCAAAAAGAAGGGGAAGCCAGAGCTAAGCCGAGCATCATACAGGCCTATATCACTTATAATTAGTGATAATAAGATATACTCAAAAGTACTTGCAACTAGGCTGGGTAGGGTTATTACTTCTTTAGTTTCAATCTGTCAACACAGGTTTATCCCCAGTAATGATGCGACAGATCATGTACGTTGTGTCATAGCCCTTCTTGACTGGGCTCAGCACACGGATTTACCACTGGGGGTTGCCCTGTTGGATGCTGAGAAAGCATTCCACAGGGTCTCCTGGAGGTTTCTGTGGTCTGTCCTACAATGGAAGGGGATATGTGGGGAATGTATTTAGGCTGTTAAGATATTGTACCTGGCATCTCAGGGCAGAACTCCGATCCATTTGATATCAGGGGCGCTAGGCAGGGGTGTCCATGCTCTCCTCTGCTCTTTGCTCTTTATAACAACTCTTTTCTCAGAAAACATCGAGCTGAATGTTAACATTAAGACAGTGAGTGTCAATGATGATGATTTCTGAGCATTGGCATATGCGGATGATATCGCGACACTCACTTCTGATGTTGCTTTGGCACTTTTAGAGGTGAAGGCTTTAGCTGAGCGGTTTGGCACACTTTCAGGCTACAAACTTTCTCTATATGGACCAAGCGATGTGATCAAAATGTCAGTTCTTCCTAACTTTCTATATATTTTTAGAAATATCCCTTTAGAATTCTCCTCATCCTGTTTAGCAAAGATAGAGAGGATATGTTATAGATTTCTATGGGGGTACCGCAAACCAAGAAGAGCAGCTAAGTGGATGACCCTCCCAAGACAGAGGGGGGGATGGGCTATATGAACCAGGGTTGGGGAACAAAGTAAAGGGTTGTCGGATCAGGATACTGGAACCCATTATTATAAAAAGACCAAATTTAAAATATTAAAAGCGGCTTATAAGGTATGGAGACGGGTGCGGCGGAAACGGAAGATTCCAAATATGAATGTGTACACCCCACTCTATGCTCCAGGCACTCACCCTCCGATCTTCCAGGATCAAATCACCTTTAGATGTGGGGGAATGGAAGTAATCTTCTGGGCAATTTTTATAGCTCGCCCTCTGATCTTCCAAGATCAAACAACCTTTAGATGGGGGGTAAAATGGAATTAATCTTCTGGCAATTTTTTTAAGGAAGGTCAATTTTTATCGTTCATGAGTCTGCAGGATTACTTCGGTGGGTAAGAGAGATTTTTTTAAGTATTTACAGCTTCTTAATGGCAAATGTTAACAGGTCAGCTTTGAAGTTAGAAAACATTTCTTTGGTGAAGATAATTTGAAGGAAGTCCCGGATTGGGAAGATTTGTCAAATCTACTTGAAGCTTCCTCAGATGATTTTGAAGCTCAGAATGCAAAATGGGAGAATCGGCTTGAGAAGGAGCAATTAATATTGAGGATTCACCGGAATAGGTGAATCAGATGCTGCTAACTGGGAGCCTAAGGAGCCAACATTTTATGTCTGTTTTTGACCTTTACTACTCCCCAGCAAGGATAGCAAAATGGGGATATGAGGGGAGGAAAATGTGACAGATGCGGCCTATAGGCGGCCAATACTATACTTATGTTTATTTCTTGCCCTAGAATGGATGTCTTCTTGAAGGATATCAAGACCTTCTTATGTACAGTTTTAGGGGTCTCTGTGTCAATTACACCTGCACTTTTAATCTTGGGGGTATTGAAAAACATGGAGACAAATAAAGGGGCAAGATCAGAGATAGGTTCATCGCAATGGCCATTGCCCGCTGGTGTATCACCTCCCAATGGTTAAGTAGCGACCCCCCTAACCTTCTCTGGCTGGTGGGCGCGGATATTAGCTATTTATAATATAGAATCCTTGGTATATAAGTCAAGAGGACGAAGGAAAAGAGAGTTGGGGCAGAGAATTTGCGCTCCTATCGCAGGATTCGTGAATCAGTAATAGCTGACCGCACGGAACTTGGTACAGCTTTTCCCCCACTGGGTTGGTGCCTAACCGCCTGGGTGAACAATGTTAGGACCTTTCCAGGTGTTAACTAACAGTTGCTTGTGATAAGGAGGACCCTTCCGAAGCAAATTGAGTTCCAGGGTACACTCCAATTTGTCTTTCTGCCAGGGGAAGGGTAAGCACCTATGCGGAACCAAGCCGTCAGTGTTAAGCACTCACTGGGCTACTGCTAAACCAAATTAGGCACCAGGGAAAAGAGAACTTTTTAAAATGTAATGTTTTATATTGTTTATTAAAAATCCAACTTCACTATTGAGTTGGCTTTTAAATAAATATTAAAAAGAGTGGGTTCTTCATATTTCTAGCTGACCCCAAACCAGAGATTATAATAAAGAAACAATGGTCCGGGACCAATTAATCAAGGAAGAGTTAGATTAACAGAATTATCAACTTATTTGATCTTACATTAATCAGTTCACAAACGTCTGTACACCATGAACATAATTAAAACAAACAGATGTGCCGAAAAACCACTAAGTATTATTACAATATATTTATTTAGTCATTTAAAGGAACAATCATTAGAGGGTCAAGAAGGTAGGAGAATGTTCTTGGGAACGTGTAAGAAAAAGTGCTCAAGTGTAGATATAGAAGTCAAGAGAGCTCAAAGTCTGTAGAAAAGTAAAGGACATATATTTACAAGACTATACAGAACTGATAGCCAATAAACAGTTAGATGCAACCTAGCTACTTGCAAATTATTCATTTGAATTATATTTTCTAAAGTTGTAAGGAGAGTTTCCTTAAGGCTGTAAATGGGGGTAATAGGGAAGGGGATGTTGGTCCAGGTGCGGCAGGGGGTAGCGTCGAAGTTTCGATCTGGCATATCGGCAACCAAGGGACTTTAATACCTCAGTAATGTGGATCTTCCTCAGGACAAGGGGACAGGTGAAGTGACCCTACAAAATAAAAACAAGGAACTTAGAACTGGGACTTAAAGGTTACCCAGGCATGGTGTCTGTACATCAAATGGCGGTAGTAATGTATTAAACTCACCTCATCAATCTTGCAATGCTCTATTGGAGTCCAAAACCTGGTTACACCAATGTCTGCATTTCAATAAGCTGTTTCATTTCAAACAGTTGTTGTCAAGGGTCCATAATGGTTGTACACTATTCCAGACGTTTGTGAAATGATTAATGTAAGCTCAAATAAGTTGATTATTCTGTTAATCTAACTCTTCCTTGAATAATTGGTCCAGGAACACTGTTTCTTTATAATAACCAATACCCAGGGACCATTTGGAAATACCCCATTGTTTATAATGGCCCAAACCAGAGATAGCTGAATTCATATTTATTCCTGCTTCCCACTGTTTTCCATGGGCCAGACAGAACCTATTACAGAGAAAGTACCTTTTGGGAACTAGTCACTGCATGTATTTATCTACATGCTCTTTTAAATACCATACAATCTGTCTTGTGGACTGTGAGGCCTAAATTAGGATGATATATTCATTTCTATAAAGAAGATTTTCTCCTGACAAAAAGGGCTATTTTGACAGGTAAGGCTGCAGGTATTAAACTACAGCTACTATGCTACAAAGGTAGGCCTGTAATCATGCTTGCCTGGCCACATTAGTGGATGGTGCAGTAGTACTGTAGTCCATATATGACATATAACTTTCCCTGAAATGGGCATATTTTGGGCACCTTGTACTATGCCATTATAGGAAAGTTAAATATGCCCATTATAAATCAACCAATTTTTCCATATCTTAGGTCAGAGTAAATGCAGTGGGATTCTAGTTAGCAGTGTCACAGGTGACATAGTCAGAAAACCAGCAGCATCGGTTTGAAAAAATGAGGCTTACCACTCAAAGAGAGACCCGTTCTTGCTGGGTACAAGAGTGGAAGGTGGGATGCTATGGATCAGAGCATTAACAGTCTTTGTGACGAAAGAGTTTCACTTTGTCCAGAAGCAAGAGCTGCTACCAGGCTGAAATGTTTTTTTGGGCAATGTATTCCTTGAGGGTGAGGTTGGTGTCCTGGGTCAAATCAAAGGACCTGTCATTCTGTGAAAGTTTGAGTTTGAAGTTTTGAAGGCTCATATCATTAAGCCAGATTACTACTGTTTTTTTGTTTGCTGTTTTTTTGCAAATAGCAGGAATTTTTTGTTGGTTAGACTGAGTTTCATGTAGATACTGGACATCCAGTTTTGGATGATGAGCAATATCTGTAGTGGATGAGACTTTCAAGTGGAGTTGTGTGTCTTCAGATGTAAGTTAATCTTGATGCTATTACCTGTGAGTTGAGCTTCAATCATATGCTCTATGTAGAGTTTAAATAAAACAGGGGAAAGATTAGAACTCTGGGGAACTCAGAAAATGCTAAGTATCTTTTGGGACCTGGCGGTTCCCATGTGAACAAACTAGTGTCATTCAGAAAGTTAAAAGGCGAACCAGTGACACACAATGCCGGTGAATCACACTTGAGACTCCAGGGTGTGCATGCAAGTGGGATGGTTGACTGTGTTGAAGACAGTTGAGAGGTCCTGCCATATCTGGAAGCAGTTGTCTTCTTCATTTGTGCTCACGATAGAATCATCTACAATGTGTAAAGTAGCAGTCTCCTTGACACAACTTGATCTGAACCAGTCTGGGAGTTGTACAGAAGATGAGTGAAAACATAACTGTATTCTTGCTTACCTGTTTGCTCAACACAATAAACAAAGTGTGCAAGTATCTTATGTACATATGCCGCTGAGTACTTCTCAAGCCAGCCAGGGTAAACTTAATAGATCAATACAGCTCAATAAGTATGACATCCCCTAAATGTGTATTACAAAATATTTAAACAGGGGGTTCTGGGGAAAATATTTAAAGGCCTAACAGTATTCTGTCCCCAAACTGAACCTTACATAGCAAACAAGAAACTGTTAGTCTAGAAGAAATGAACTTGGACAACAGCAAACTAAATTGTTTTTGTCAAAGGAGTCCCTTTAAAGAGGACATAATCCCATCAACCCACCAAGGTAGCAAACTTCATCATCTAGGATCTCCTCTTAACTGCAAATCCTAGTGCAGCCAAGGGCTGCAACCTTCCCAACACTGGAAGGGAGCTCACGGATGTCTTGATCAGTGGCCTAAGATGGAGTCCACTATGATCCCAAAAATGATGTGACCAAATTCTAATTTAGGAGGGGTGATGATAATGATTGGAGTGCAAGTAAATAAATGTGTGAAAAAGTGAGATTTAAAATTGACTAACAGGATACTGAACAATTTTAATAAACTCTATCCTAGTGTCAAAACCAAAACAGTGTGTATACAGTTTAAAAGCATAACTGTAAAAAGTCCACAAGGATGACAGGTCTACATGTTTCAGCCTTTGGATTCACTGATCCAGGCTTTCATCAGGACCTAAACAGATGGAATTGCTACTGCAATATATGAAAAACTAAATACAAAGTCTCAAAAGAAACTGGTTGGTTCAATACAACCTACGATCACCTGTGAATCCTGAATACATATGAATATCACATTATTGGACCCATTCCTAAAAAAACAACACATGCATGTTTTACTATTAAAGATCAAACAAAGTGAGTTGCTATCAAAGTAAACATCATCTTGACATTACTATTTTGATGATATCGATACTCTAAGAATATATCATATACCCCTGGGTGAATATATAACATAAGGTATATTTTGAGAAAGGTTATCGCACTTACCCGTCTTTGTGCGGGAGTACTCCTCACCTCACCTCGCGCATGCTAAGGGAATGAGGCACCGCTCTGTATTACAGGTGAAAACATAAAGAACCACAATCAGAGTCCAAATCCTCTGAACTGTGGCTACCTATCATATTAAAAAGACACTATCACACAAAACTCAGACCATTGGCAAGAGCAAGGAGCCCCGGATTATAAGATGAAAAAATATGTACTGATGTGCCTAAATAGGCACCCGTGAGTAGTTACTACTGTAACTGAGTCAACCAAACAAGACTACCTGGCCTTTATGATAAACATGCAAGGAAATTCCTCTATAGATGTCCCAATTATACTGATTCACCTCCTTTGGAACATCTTATAAAAGTAAACTCTATCATGTTGTCATGCATCTCTTCAAGCAAGGAAGGCTCTGTCTATTAGTCAAAAGCCATCAAAAAGATAGTTACCACTCTGGGAACCACTTTAGAAAAGCTGGCATCCGACTTAGAAACATTCTAAAATTAGATCATGACTAAAGGAAAAAGACCCACGCATACTGTCTCTCTTAAACAAAAAAAGCTTCTAAAAGAAAAGCTTCTAGAAGAAACCCAAAGAGACACCCAGCCTGGTGGCTCCTTACCTGTCCATCGGTACCCTGATTGAACTAAGCTGGAAGGGGAGGTAACAAGACGAACAGGCATTCCTGTTTAAATTACGAACATTAGCCGCCTTGATTGGCCACGGCTTGTGAATCATCTGTGTCACCTGCATATCTAGCGCCAAACAATAACATCATCATGCCTCCTGTGCGGCGCTCACGTACAGAGTGGATTTCATATGGGAAATGTAGGGCCCTAATCTGCATCCTTTACAAATGTGTGCGACGCTTCAACCAGATGTCGCGTCATCGCTATGGCTGAGCGTGCTCACCGGCGATGTTGTCATACTTCCTGGATACACTGCTTTGGATGCCTGGGGTATGTAGTTTTGCCCATGACCCCAATGTATGTACAACATGCTCATAAAAAACAAACATCTATTGTAACATATATTGTGTACAAGTGGTTGTATTCAAATCAGCATAATTGGTTATTACCGAACCAAATTCTTTCTGACAAAGAGCAAATGGCTGTATTTAAATGCCTATATTTAGCTTGTAACCACTATAAAAGGATGTTCTTCTAGTGTTTGAAAATCCTTAAAAGCAATATGTGGAAATATATACCTGATAATTTAAAAGTTAGAGGAGGCCAGAAGAACATAATATAGACCTTCCAAATGCGGTAGGAATATACCGGTAAGAATATGCAGGTACCCTAATTTCACATTCCACCAAATCTCTCCTCTGTGATGATAGCAAAGGAATAGTAAAACACCAATAATGGAGAGGAAAAGGAAAGGCAAACATAGCACAGATTCAGAGGGCTCCCATAAAGCCTGGGTTGTACAAAAGATCAAACATATCTTTGTAAAGACTTCTACAGTGTCACCCGTGGTATATCATCGTTCAACCCCTGACTGTCGCTCTTGAGTTTGAAAATCCATCTTTGTTCTTTAATAAACAAGAACCTAGAGACGTCACTGACATGCAATGTAATTTAAGGTTGCTCTAATACAATCCATCTCAGATCCTCTGCCTTGTGTTTCAATGTAAGGAAATGATTTGTCAATCTTGTGGCTTGCTTATTGCACCTAATGGTGCTTTTGTGCTCATTAATGCGTACTTTGTCCTTGTGTGTTGTTATCCCTACATAACATAGAGAACATGAACATGTGATCATATAGATCACTTTTTTCGGTGTCTTCTGAGTACCCAAGGTCTTTCTGTCCTGGTATCTACTGTCTTGGTCTGTTGGGTTTGAGGACAGGCAGTGCATGATCCACATGGGAAGTCCCCTAAATTTGCTCATAACAGTGCTGGGCATTCTAGAGTTAGACTGTGAAAACACCATGACTTTATGCTGTTGAGGACCAGTAAAGTATTTCAAAGTATGTCCATGTACTTTCACATGTGAACAAAGCAATGAAACATCCAGGACAAATGTGATAAACATGTCATTTTCCACGATCTCATTGGACAACACAAAAAAACTTCACCAGATAAGTATATTTGTTGGTGTACTTTGACAGAAAGAGTATACATAGAGAAATGATTAGGGGCATTATTATTAGTACAGTGGTCCTCTGACTGTCATATTTGCAGTGGCAGTCCAACCACCGCGATCCACCCAGCATATTAAGAGTGCAGCCTACTACAACACTGCTGGCCCATGCAGGATCCTGGATCCTGCAGTGTCTGAGGTTTTGGAAATGAGGAGGACTGGAGGTGGTGCGGACCTCAGCACCACCATCCATATTACTACTTGCCCTTCCACAAGCCTTATCATGGCAGTGCTACCACCTTGAAAAATCTGGCAGAAGGGCAAATTGGGGGCCCCAACAGGGCCCCAGACAAATCTGTTTAATGGGGGTGGGTGATCATGTGCCCCCCCCAAAAGCGCATTGTCATGTGTACACTGTGTGGCATGCACAACATGATGCACACCATACCATGCACAGACCAGCATTTGGCGCAGTCACGGTGGCCGTATGCTGTGTAGGCTTCCTATGAGCCTAACATACCACCACTGTGAGAACACTGCAGCACCACTCACCTGCCCAGGATTATAATATTGTAATCTGGAAGGACTGGCTCCCCAAAGCCTTTGTGGACTTCCTGGGATGCCGGCTGTCCCAGCCAAAGACCTCCAAAGTCGTAATAAGGCCCTAAGTGCCAAATATCCCATATACTTGCAGCCAAGTACACTGTACTTCACAGATGAGTAGATGGAAGTTATCAGTGTTGAGGTCAATATGCACAAAGTCTTTGTGAGGACTAAAATTTCACTTTGGGATATAGCTGCAGGGTTGAATGTCATCCTTTCAAAATCAATGGTATTTTCTTAAAGGTTTACAGAACATCGTTGTCCCAAAAAACTTTTTGGGTAAATAGTATCATTTTAATTACATTGTTTTGTTTAAAATTGTTTAAATACATTTGTTGTAAAAATATTGTTTATGATTAATGTTATATTTATGAGTTAAAATATAAATTGTACGGGTTAGTGGTGTAAGCATATTGTTAATTTTATAAAGTTTTTTAAAGCTCAACTTGTAACTTAAAACTTTTCAGTTATTTTTCGAAATTAAATAAGTAGTTTATAATTTAGTAGCAGGTTGGTGGGTTTACAGGGAAATTAAATTATGTTTTTTAAATTTTATTGTTAAATAATGTTGATTGGAAATCAAATATTGTATTATTACTAATGTTGTACATTGTTTATTTTTTAAAGTTATTTTATGCATTAAAGTTTAATTTGTAATTTTTCATGCATATTTGAATCTTATTTTTTTAATTATGTTGCTTTTGAAATGGGTTGATGTGTTTGAAGTGGAATATGGTGAACAAATTAATTAAATTATAGCTAATTTAACATTTATGGCAATTTATTTTAATTAATTATGTAATTTTTTAAATATGTAAATTGTTTTATATTCTGTTGTATTAATTAATTGTGTCAAGATTAGGGTGGGAAGTTACTAAAGTTATATTTTTTCATTAGTTGTTAATATTATTTAAATAATGAATTGATAATTATCTTGTATTTTATTTTTGGACACATGCGCATTATTTGTTTTTTATTATTTATTACTTTTTGGGCCAGTGTTTTTGATAATAATGTTTGTAAAATATATTTTTAATTTCTTTTGTTTTAAAGTTAATGTTCTTGGTTTATTTCATTTTTTCAATAATTTTTGTTGGATTTCTTATTACTGTTTTGCTGTATAATATTTGTTCTTTGTAGGCAGTGATATTATTTTTATTTACATTTTTTTCTTTATTTTACGTTTATAATGTATTTTTTTTAGTGGTATATGGTATAATTTTTTTCTTTTTTAACATGATTCTTTTTCTGATACTAGGTATTTATATGTTTTTGTAAAATTATTAGGTGGTGGAATGCTATTTGTGGTCCTTTCAAAGTCTAACATTTTATCTACTGTTTTTTACTCAGCATTGAAAATGATAAATCTAACCCCTTTGGAATTCAACACTTCCAAAACACTTCCGTAGATTAGAGTGGGGATAGTAAATGTAAATTGAACCCCTCTGAAGTCCAAGACTTTCTCCCTGTTGTTTAGACTGTAGTGGAAATAGTAATTCTAACCCCTATATAGTACAACACCTTCCAAATCTAAAATACCTCCTGACTCTAACACTTTCTCTATTGTCGATTGGAATGGATTGTGAATAATAAATCTAACCCGTTTGGAGTTTAACACTTTCCCTACTACTGCTTTGACTGCAGTGGGAATAGAAAATGTAGTTCTACACGTACCCTATTGTTTATAAGGAAGTAATGTGATTTTTAAATTAAGTCTTTGCAAGGTGCATACTTTGGGGCCGATTACGATGTTGTTCGGAAAGCCTCAGACTGCTAGTCAGAAGCTTTCCAACAACGGTCAGAGGCTTTCCGACAGGCACGGTTGGTTGGAGGTCCGACCACTGAATTACGATGTTGACAGTTGGAGCATGAACCGGTCAGTCATTCTGATGCGGTTCCAAGTGGCTCTCTGAGTCTTGCGGCCGGTTGGAACCGCACTGTAATTCCCTATGGACGGTGTTTTTACCATCAGCCAACCACAGCCTTTCCGTGCTGGCTTCCATCAGCCAACCACAGCCTTTCCGTGCTGGCTTTTCTGATCCCTGCCGGTTGATGGCCAAGGGGGTTCTTAAGGTGCCCCCTGTAAATTCATGAACCCTATGGCAGGCACCATGGGGTGCCTACCTCAGAGTACAGGTTCTTACACACATCCCCATTTCTTTATGGGAGCCTGTTTTATGGCCGGTTTAAGGTTGTAACACAGGCTCCCATAGAAAAATGTGAGTTTCTCTCTGAACAGTGTTCGGTCGTATCATCATAATCGGAGGTCGGTAGGTCCAGAGACCGATACGGTCATAATAAGCCCCTTTATGTAATGTTTGTTAAGCAGTGTGTATATATAATATTATTATGTATATTAATATTTAATAAATAACAGAAAACCTATGCACACTCTAATTAGTCGTTGGAAAATGGTGTCTTTAATGAAATGGTGTCTTTAATGAAATGGTGTCCTTAATGTTCAAGAGAACCAGCTTGTTCTCTTGAACATTAAAGACACCATTTTCCAACGACTGATTCCAAGAAAACGAATTATTTATGTTGCAAATGAAAGGCTTTGTCTCCATTATCTCAAATGTCTACACTGACATTACTGCTTATTAATTAGAGTGTGCATAGGTTTTCTGTTATTTACTGTATGCAGTGTTAGCCTGGGCTGACACTACATGGAGGGGTTATAAGGCTCATCCCTTCACCCTTTTTGCACCTCACATTCTACCAGGAATCACCAAATATTATTGCGCTAATACTTAGCAGTGCGCCCTTTTCCTCGAACTAGACTAAAAACCCTTTCTCAGACCCTTAGAACTATTAATATTTAATATTGATTGATTTTTCCTAATAAGGTGTATTGTTAATGTGATTTTTTTGAAAAAAAGAGTTTTAAAAATGTGCTTTTTTATATTAATTATATTAGTTTAAATATTTATTATGCTATATATGTTAATTTTTTTTGCAATTTTATCAAAATAGTAAATACTTTAATAATATTTCCATATATGTTTAATTATCCTGCATCTCCCACACCAATTTGGTCACATCCACCTATCTAGGTCGGTGCTAAGCAAAGGGTGCAGACATGTTAATGTATACAAACACAAATTTGTTTGTGTTCATAAAACACAAAAGCTCACACTCCAGGATGTTTTTCAAAAGAAAATGTATTCCACGCATCTAATACATTTCATTTTGGAAAACATCCCTAAGTGCTAGCTTTTGTGTTTTATGAACACTAGCACATTTATGTTTGGATATATTTGCATCCAGATTCATTGAAATCGCTGGAATCACTTGATCACTTGTTACATTTGTATAGTCAGATGCTATTTCATTATAGACAGGTGTTTCTTGGGGAACTGTTATTTGGGATTCAGAAGGTACAAGTTCCATAGCTTTGTTGCTTAGTCCTTCATTTCGCACTGCAGAGTCTTCAAAGGTGATGAGTCTCTCAGTTTGAACCTCTTGGATAGTAGCCAGATTAGGATGTCTGCTACATCAGCGGAGCCCACTTGGCCTACTGCTTATGATCTGCCACATGATGTGGTTTTACCAGGTCGATGGACACGAATCTGTTCTCCTTTTTACCAGAAAGGGGTGGCAGTAATACTGTTCTTAATCCGTGGATTGCTAGGACAGGTATTGGTTGTCTGTAAGAAGGCCCAAATTCCTTCTTGTCCGCGATCTTTTGTCTGACTAGATCTCCAATCTTTGGAATCCAGACAGGCCTTGCTGGGACGGTCGATTTCTCTTCAGTGGTTGTTGGCTTCAGGAACACGTTACTTTGTTTCATTCTTATTTCATTTAAGTCCTGCAAAGCAGCCTAACGATCTTTGATATCAAAGGGTTTTTGGTCACCACTGAAGTCTGACAATCGAGGTCCCATATTATCATTCTGGTACCAAAGAGGACTTCATATGGAGTGATTCCCTCTAGAGAACTTCTTGGCAGATTATTAAGACTATGTTGGACACTTATTAGATGTTTGACCAACCCGTCACCCGAGCCTAATACCCTTGCTGTTTTAGATTGCTTTATGTCCCGTTTTTTTCTCTCCACTACCGAATTTCCCTGAGGATGGAATGGACTATAGTACCGCAATGAAACGCTCAGTTTGGCCATGGTCTCCTTGTAAGCTCGAGAGCTAAACGCAGGACCCTGGTCAGAATGTAGCGTGCCGACTGCGTATGTGCCGATAAAGACTCGCAAATCTTTTATAACAGTTTGAGCGTCCGCCGAGCGCTGAGGCTACATCCAAATGAATCTTGTGCACAAATCAACTGCGACCATGATATATATTGATAGTTACCATCCCTCTGTAGGGGACTGCAGTGATCCAGGTAAACGCAAGCTACTGGTTTATCTGAAATTAACAGGGGAGTCTACGCAAGACGTTTCACAGTACAGACTTTAATCTTTTGGCATGTGCAGAGGCAAGCCCATCATGTGCTGCTAAAATTAGTCCTAATCTATGTTCCATGTTTGGAAATACTCTATCCCCCACTCCAGGAATTCGAGAAAACGGAACATTATTTGCATCTGTTATGTATGAGTATTTGAGTGGAAACCCTTTTGGTAATGTTTTACCACTGTCTTTGCTTGAAGCATTGACAGCTTGTATTATTTCGCTGTCTATTTTAGTTTTTGAATGAGTGATTGCGGCTACGGAAGCCGTTTGCACAGCTGCCTTCGCGGCTTCATCAGCCAATGAATTTCCTTCAACGCCATCATGTTGATGACTCAATGTATGTATCACGTGAGTGTTTTGTAGTTCTTGTCGTAACTGAAGTACTTGTTCCCAAAGCAATTTATGCTTGATTGTGTCACCTTTTGCATCTTTATAACCGTTTTGAATCCAGTTCTGCAAGTATTCATTGTAAGATTGAACACAGTAATAGGAATTGCACACTATGAGTGTGGGGAATTTGCAATCAGTATTTTCAAGCGCCATCTTGAATGCTTGTAGTTAAGCTCGCTGAGCTGGACAATCTCCTAGAGATTGTGTTTTAGTGACCATTGGTGGGAATCTGCCATCGCCTTTAACGATCGCACCGCAGCACTATAAGCTTGTTTACCCCCTATAGCGTGCTGTGCTGATCCATCAGTATAAATTATACATCCATACTTCTCTAGAGGCAGAATTTTAGTAGGCAGAGGACATTCTTGTTCGTATTGTATAAATGCTTGTCTTTTCAAATATGGGTCAAAAACGTATTAAACGTCTGTTGCAGACAGAGAATTAACCCATTATATCCATCTCGGATGTAAAGCTTTAGCATTTGGAATGCTCGCTTTTGTCACTGCCTCTAAGGCAGGTACAGGTGTAACGACCATAATGTGTTTTCCCTGTGCGAGGGCTCACTCTTTTGCTACTGCACTTTTTTCTGTAGAAGTGAATTTCATTTCTGCTTGTGTGTACAAGTGTGATTTGTAAGCTATTGGCACTTTTTCTCCTTCGTTAAAGGTTAAGTACGTGAATCCGCATTGTCCTGGAATGATTCGGATCACTAAGTTGCGTAGGTTTACGCGTGTTTGTAAATGTTTAGTTGCTAACATGTCTGTTTGGATTGAATGCAAAATTTCTGTGTGTTTTTGTGTCCAATTAACTGTTTTGAAATCAGGTTTGATTAATTCGTAGAGAGGTTTAACCCGTTCTGCGTAATTTAGAATGTGAGTTCTTCCGAAATTTAGGAAACCTAGAATCTACTGTAAGTTTTTCAGCATTTTCGAAGGTTGGAGCAGTGCACATTTCTCTAGCAAATTGGCTGCCAGGCTTTTGCCTTCACTCCATAACTCATAACCTAGAAAAAGGACATTGAGTTGGGCAATTCTCGCTTTTTTAAAATTGAATTTGTACACTTCAGAGGCGAATCCCAATATAATTGTATTCACCCTATTCAAGGGCTATCCAAGTCATTGTCGGTTAGATAGATGTCATCTACATATGAGAGAGCTTCGTCATCATATGTTTGTAGTAACTCTGTTACTCTTGCTGAAAATAACCCGGGACTATTCTTGAATCCCTGTGGGAGACAACAGAAGTGACGCTGTGTCCCCATAATTGAGAAAGCTGTCAAATACCTACTTTCTGGTGCAATATTTTGACAGAAGAAACCGTTAGAAATATCTCGTGTTTTTGTACTTTTTACGCACAATGTTATTTATTAATGCTGCACTATGTGCATTTTGTACTGCAAAAGTTTTGCAACTAGAGTTTAGATGTCGGTAATCCAATACTAGACAATATGTATTGTCTGGTTTGGAGACAGTAAACAAAGGATTGTTCATGGACGAGGTGCATGTTTCAATCACCCCTTGGTATTCAAGCTGAGCTAATATCTCCCTGACCTGCTTTTTAGCTTCTTGCCTAACTGGATACTGCCTTTGTTCAGTTGGTTGAGTTTTCAACTGGATTTTATGGTGAGGAGAATCCTCATCCCATCCTGCATGGTTTTTATATAATGCAGGAGCCTGGGCTACTGCCCATTTCCTGGCATAGGTATATTTTACATGAATTGGAATGTGGTTGGAGAAGGATGGCATAATGATGTCTTCGCCATGTGGGCACTCCCTTACAAATTGTGGTGGCCAGGCTTGTTCAGCAAGAAGAATGTCATAACCTTGAGAGAGTCGCTCCCAAAAGTGCTCTCACTTTTCTTGGTATGTCCCCCTCCATCCGGAGTGTTGTTTCATATAACTTATGTAGACAACTAACCCTGGGGTCTGCAGTTTCAACTTGAATGTATTTATTCAAGTCCACTGTCTCCAGATGATCCTTCAAGATCTTGCGAGCTATGGTGACTTCTGCTGTCCAACATTGTCTGAGCCCATTCCCCGTTCTTGAGTTGTGTCCTCAAGATCCTCAGCATGTCCGATTTTTAGACCTGCTACCTTCTTTTCGGTGAATTAATTTTTCCTTTTTTTCTGAACATGTTGATCGTCTTTGGACTTCACGCGTTCTTCATTGTTTTCTGACCATCCTCTTCTCTGGGATTTCCGTGACGAATTCTGAAAGGTACAAGAGGAATGTCTATCAGTATCTTTTTGTCTATCAGGTTTTCTCAAATTATCCCTACTCCTTTCAGAGGGCTCCTTTTGAGAAGATCTACCTCTGATTGAGAATGCTTCTCTTTAGAAGTTTGTTTACTGTTTTCCCATTTCTTTTTAGGAGGAGTAGAAGTGTTTTTATTAAAGACCTTATCAGGACTTTCTGACAATTGGGGTGCAACTGGTTTCCCACCCAAACTGTCTCTGCCTAATTCTTCATAGGTTTTTCGATTATTCTGGCCAATTCTTGTGGTTGCTCAGTTACATCAAATTCCCTTAACTTTTGGTGGATCACCAGGGATGCTGCTTCGCCTTTACTATTAGTTAATATTATTGTTGAGACCTGTTTGAAATCTTTCAGTAATTTCATACCTAGATTTAGAGCAGGCTCTGCCCCGTATTCATTTTGAATCTGTTTCAGGACATCTGGTATTACCGCCACAGACCGAACACCATGTGTTTTAGTGTAAATTGCAGCAAAGACTGTACCCCATGTGTCGCAGTCCTCCAGGTGTGGTGTGATCCCCATTGGTTAACAGATTGTTAGAATTCTGTGTTTCTCATTAGGGGTAGTATCATGAAATACTGCCTCAATTTGAGTAATTTTTTGAGCTAACTAGAATGGAATTTGTTCCTGTTTTGCGAGTAATTTACCAACGACTGAATTTAGAGTCTGTGGTGTAATTTTATTTATTTTCCCCTGGTAAGGAGGATGTAGTGGAACCCGTATTGCCGGTTGGACTGTTAGTATATGCATGACATATTGGACCAGTTGTCTATATTTGTTAATTAACTCTTTAAGTTGAGTTAGTAACTCTGCATCTGACATTTCTTCAATGCCAGGATGTGGTGCATAGCTGGCTAAGACAGACCATGTTGCTCCTGGTCTACCTAGTGGACCGAGCCTCATAACCTGATTTATATGTTTTAGGGCGCCTTTAAACCAGAGCACATGCTCTTGGTAAGTTAGTGGAATTTCAATATTCTCGAAAGGAATGTAATCCGTTGGTGGTTCATCTTCTTTGTAAAAGTGAAACACTTGTGTTCTTGGATTTGCTTCATGGAAGATTATCCATGAATAGAATACCTCTGGTAATTTTCATGTGCCTCTATCACAAAAACTACCCTACCACCTCTTGCTGATAGGCAATTTCATATGAGTTTTATAATGATGGCTTTCCTTAAATTTTCTGGAATGTTTATAGCATCTTCGTCGGTCTCTTGGAGACCTGTAAAGTTTAAAGTTCATACTGCGTTGTCACCTGTATCTCCACCGACCTCAGTATTATTATCGAAGGACTTTTCGTTGACTGAAAGTTTGCAGAGCAAGTTTCAAGGAAACAAAGATAAGGTGTGCAATATTTTGGAACACTGTATCCTTCAACGTTGAATAAACCAAAAACTAATACATAGGATTTTTCGTCCTACTCAGCTATGGCGGATATTATCCTTTTACCCACTCCAGAAGTCTATTGGAGTATTTACGGAAAGAGGGGTCTCTGAGAAAAGCAACACTGAGTTACTTTAGTATCTAGCGTTAAATTAGTGCCTTACCAAATGTTGGGCGCCATGTAGTGTAGTTCCTATATTCTCAATAGGCTTTGTACATTGAAATAATATATCCTATAGATTTGACGTAGGACTTAAGTTAATAGGTCTCTATCAAATATACTAAAATTAATAGTGAGTGCCAGCTAGCCCAGAGGTCACTAGAAACTTTCTTGAATTCACAAGAAGGGATTAGTTTCTGACAACCGCATAAACATGACAACTTTGTTTCCCTAGGACTGGAAAATATCCTCAGAGTCATAGCTACAATAGATAACTATTTTACTCAGTCAATCGTGTATGCTTCGTTTCTACAGGGTTTGCAGAGAAATAGTGAGACGGGCGTTTAAAATAAAAGGTTTATTGAACATTCTTCTTTCTCATGCAAGTGAGGTGAACTGCTACAATCGTTATGCAGACTGCAAAGTATAATGCGTACAGCATAAACAGTAATATGATATAATACTGTAAGAGCATTGTATGGTTTCTATATAAAAATACATACATAAATAACATAGACTAAAATACTCAACCGGTGCTTCTAAAATACGCCTACCCCAATGTACCTAACCTAGGTCTAGTACTAGGGAAGAAGTAAGTATTGTTTAGCATAGGTTTTAGTTTTTGCCAAGAATCTACCAAAGGTTTCTCTAGGTTCTTATCAGCTCTATACCTTAGAATGAAGGTGGTCTAGTATCTCTGTCTCGGGACTCGATTTCCCAACACCCCGCAAGGGAAGTCAGAAACACTGGAGCTGGATTCTCGGCAGAGGAGGGCAGCTTCTTGACCAGTGGATCAGCTGGAGAGTCGGCTTCCTTCAGCACTTGCTGTTGCGAGCTGCGTCGGGCAAGTAGGACTACGAACTGCTCCGAACCACCGTATCTTGCTATAGCAAGTGAAGGTATATTTATACCTTGAAGGTGTTTACGAATGCCATGTGTGACGTAAATGCGGGCATATGAACATCATGGATGAACCCCTGGGGAATACTTGTTCATTGTAAAGTAACTGAGTTCTTGTAGAAATCAATATTCAAGCAAGGGAAAGTCCCTAACGGCTTAAGCTGGTTTTCCAAGAAATCGTTTTGACGTTTGCCGAACGGATGGAAGTAGCCATGCCTGTATTTGGGTTGCATGGGCTATGCCTAACTACGGGCTGGATTTCTATGCCTATATAAGGGGATAAATTGGGAAAATTTAATCGGAGCCTAAAATGCCACACAACACCCCCTGACATGGGCAAAGACACATTCATGTCTGCAACATCTCAGGCCCATATGGCCCAAGTTACTACCGAACCCGGGACCGGCAAGAATGGAGGAGCCTGAGTCAAAAAGATATCCTCATCAGAGGGTGACCTCCCCAAAATCATTCAAGCCATTCAATCCTCCCAAGCTGCTGTGGAAACCACGATTGGGGAGGTTGCCCTTCTACTGACAGGACCTGCGCACCACTGCACCTGGAATCATGGACACTGAATTCCACTTATCCGCAATGGAAGATGATGTTACTTCTCTAAAATCACAAGTTACTTACCTTCTCCCACACACAGCAGAATTACATTAACACTCTGAAGATGCTAAGATGAGTTCTAGGCATAATAACATGAGTATAGTTGGTGTTCCGGATGGCAGTGAGCTGCAACAAGTCGCAGAATATCTTTAATTTTGGATCACATCCTGGATTCCCAAACACCAACTTTTTCCCCTGGTTCGAAATAGAGAGACCACACAGTGCGCTGACTCCTAATCTGCCTCTGAGAGCACCCTCCAGGCTGCTGATCACCCAAATCCTTAACTACAAGGTCAGGGATTTCCTTTTGAGAGTGGACGGATCTCATCCTAACCTCCTCTGTGATGACAACAAAGTTCTCCTGTTCCCAGACTACACCAAAAAGGTTCAGCAGCAATGCCGCTCTTACCTGGAGGTCATGCAGAAGTTCCGGGCATCTGGCCTTTAGTACCACCTCCTATTCCCTGCCAGGCTCCCTGTGGTCCATGGGAACAAGTCCAACTTCTTCAACAGCACAGAATCTGCTTAGACATAGCACACAGAGGAATACCCATTCTATGTGCCTGGTGGGGTCTCCCCCAGGGAACTGGGCCCACTGAACCAACCCAGATACCACCAGCTCCCAAACCGTGGTGCTACTGTATTTGTTCACGAAGGAGGTATAACACCAAATATTCTAAATCTTCTTCACCTTTCCACCAGGCATGAGGCCAGTCACCATCTATGACACACTCCCTCTGTGTTTTATGCAGTGGAGTAGCAGCTGAACCACAAGGACCTTTCGTCTAGGACTTCCATACATCCTGTTGGTCAGTCAGCCTACACTGAGTTATCGGAGAGTCTTGCATTCCGATTCCCTAATTATCCTCTGTTTTAGGACACTGAGACATCCACCAGTCCATTTCAATTTTCCAGCTATGTTGTGCTTTCTTTATCTTCTGGGCGACAGATGCTTCTGGGGTGGAAGTATAGGGTGTGGGTTGTTGGGGGCAGGGATTCAGTATTATGTTATTTTTTATTTTATTTGTTTGTATAATTGTTTGTTCTGTATATTTGTTTGTTCTGCATTGCACCCAGGCACACACCAATTCCATGTTGCAAGCAGCATTAACTGAAATCTAGACAGTGGGAAACACCCTCAGATCTGAGATCTTGATGCTCCATGAGATCCACCTACCTTTTCTTGGCATGTAGAGACTATAACAGAGTCTTTCATTCTAGCTTTACTCAAGGTTCCTGGGGGATGGCAATCCTACTGTCCTACTGTGTTGCTCTTTTTTGTTTTTACTGTCACCTGTGACCTTAGAGGCCCACAGCGCCATTTCAGTGCAATCACAGGCACAGTCAGGGGCCACACTGTTAACCTAATATATGATTATGCACCCCAAGTAACTGTAGAAACATTTCTCAATGAGTCTAAGATGCTTCTGGATCTCCCACAGGGACTGAGGCTTATCGGTGGATATGGATGCTACACATCCCCCCTCTGCATCCCAATTTTCCGGGCCTGTCACCTCCTGTCACCCCCAACAATATGAGTTCACACATACCTCCACAGCACACCATACTCATTCCTGCACAGCCCTTGTCTTAAAGCTGTCTCTAGATTGTCATGCCATAGTATACTCCCAGATCTGACCCCACAGTATATCGTACCATGCCCCCTTTTCATTCACCTGGCTCCCCTAGGGATGGCCTACGTCCTCTGTGGTGCCTCAACGCATGGTATCTTCAAGACAAACCTTATGTTCAGGCCCTTGGAGCTATGTTACAAGCACACTTTCAATGAAACACAGTTTTATGAGCTCCAATGTACCTCAATTATGGCCTAGGTAGCTGCACGACATTTCACCTACTTTTGTCCACCCTTGTTCTACATAATGGGTTTGGAGCTGACCTTTTGCCTAGTTATGTGCTGAATAAATGTTGTGTAGTTTTCTTCACCGCAATTGTCATCCTTGTACGACAAGCCCACAGCACCATGACACATCTAGGTAGATCTCCTGATGGTACCTTTCGGGTATATGAGTACCACATCTGGGCAAACCAGAGAAGAAGCTTCCATGCTTATTCAAGATGCTGAAGTCCCTGCACACAGACACTCCAGCACACAGTAGTCTGACATCCCTTGCAGGGTGTCCAATTCAAGACCAATATGGGGTCCTTCGTTTTCTCCCATCAGTTAATAGAGTTGGCTCTTTCATAGGGGGCTTTCCACCTACATACATGCTAGGTACTCTTATCTAGGGTTAGAATTTTAGGAGTACACCTGATTACTGCCATGTATCTATATATATATTCACACACTGCATACATTCACTGTTTAACACCATGGTAGAATTCTACATTTTATTTACTATGTTGCTGCTTGTATTCGTATATATCTGATTCTGTCTAATGGTTGTTGCAGTACACCTATTTTGCTGCTGCTTCAATAAATGCTTATTGAACACATACCCACCATTTTTTCAGTGTATCTCAAAGTGAGCACGACTGACAGAGCAAAATAAGTACTGTACTGTTTCCACGATTACTGAGGGGTCAGGATTGCCATGTCCGATAGTTGCCAGAAACTATTCACTCCTTGGTAAGGTTGCAGGGCGCATAGTGGCACTGTGAACTAGCTGGTCTACAGACTAACATAGCCTTTGGGAGTGCCTAGAATCTGGACACTAAACCCTTAGTTTCTGTTTTCGAAATGTGCAGATCCTATATAGATTTATAGGAACTAGATAACAGAAGGCTCATTCGGCTCAGTTGGCACCCTTTGGACGGCCTGCATGGCGGCCATTAGGGAATTTGCCAAAGCCCGAATGCATGCACAGGAAAAAGCTCACTCCTTCCATCTCACTCAACTCGAGGCCCGTGTCGTCTGGTTAGAAGACCGCCTCATTGCAGACCGTCACAACGAGGTCACCTGGTAACTGAGCCTCTTGAGTGATGTGATCCATCTCCAATCTCTAGAGGCTGCAAAACACCTCTGGTATGCCATTACAGCCCGAGTCTATGGACTGGGGATAAGAATAGGAAGTTATATAATGGCTGGCCTATTCTCCGGAGGTGAGCATAATTGTGCCCGAAATCACAGATGACTTTGATAAGACTTGATGTACTCTACCAGAGATCGCACACACATTCATCCACTATTAAGAGCGTCTATATGCTTCTGCCTCCCAGTTTCTCAATGACGTGCCTCTCCCTCACCTACCCCGTGCTGAAGTTAAGTTTCGGGACCAGCACTTTACAGCTGAAGAGGTTAGAGCAGCTATCTCTGCTGCGACCTCTGGAAAGACCCCCGGTCCTGATGGATTCTCCGCTGAGAACTATCCTGAGTACTCACCTCCATGCCCTTTATAATGAGGTAGCTCAGGAAGCATTTCCTTTAGAGATAGATGGTGCCAAAATCATGGTGTCCCAGAAGACACAGCGCCCGTTGACTGCCTGTGCTGACTATCATCCAATTTTACTAGAGACATAGGTCCCTGTCAAGGAGTATAGAAAGCATACACACAGAACCATGAATCATTGCTGTGTTGATTTATCCAAATGGAAAAGATTGTGTTTATTCAACATACATAAAAAGGAACAATACATTAACAATCTAGTGGGTAGCATAGCAGGATATGGAAATCAGCAGATTTCCAGACCTCAGGCATTCAATTATTAAAGTGACATCAGCAATACATTTCCAAAGCAGTCACAATGCCGAAGGACAACTCGTGCTCCACATAATTTGTCATACATTTGGAGTCACGGTGTGGGTGTCGACGATGTTTCGATGCTGCTGAAAAGTAGGGGATCATCATCAGGACAATAGGTTATTTAAATGTCTAAGAGTACCTAAATAATAGCAAGGAAGGAGGAAAAAGCAGGGAAAAAAGAAAAAGAAACAGGGTTAGGAGAGGGCGGTTGGGTGATAACAATAACCTCAAGACCATGCTTCTATCGGTGAAGGATCAAATGGAATGAGCGAAGCCAATTGTGCTGGGACACTCTAATGAGTAAAGAATGCCAAGTTAACAAGTGCTGTGAGTTTGAAGAGTGGATGTTGCTCACATGAATGGGGAGAGAAGTATGCCTAGTGTGGTAATGGCGCAGGGGGTCCTACTCCATGCAAAGTAGTCTGGTGATAGGATCGTCCAAGATCCTTCATCAATGGAGAGGTTAAGATCTGCACCATACTTCAGGTTACCCTTCTTAAGCAAGTCCTTCATGTTCTCCTACACCAGGATCAGTGTCGTTTCATGCCTGCCTGCAGTACGAGGGGTTGCCTTTGGTGCCTTCATATGGCCCTGGCCCACTGTCATCTCCTTCCATCTAGCCTAGCCTTGCTACTAATTGATTTTTAAAAGGCCTTTGATACTGTACTGATATTTGGAGCACGTACTGACATGGGCTGGGTTCGAACCTCCCTTCAGTGGGTTCGTCCATGCATTGTACTCTAATTTCACAGCAATGGTTCAGATTAACAGTGAGCTTTCCAATGCCTTTTCCATAGGGAGGGGAACTAGTTTCCTCTGCTATTTGCATTGGTGATCGAATATGCTTATGCATATGGAAATGGGGCGTGAGACATGAGGACCTCATAGCCCTCTATGCGGATGACATTCTTCTCTACCTTGTAGATCCCATGGTAAGCAGACCACATTGCCACTATCTCCTCCTGTTCTTCGGAGAGGCCTATGTCATCCGAGTAAATCCCTCTGACTCTTTGTTGGTGCCTCTGGCTTCATCCCGAGACTGTTTGGATTGGCAAGAAAGTATCCCTAGACGCTTTCCAAATGGCAATTCATTCCATTGAATGTTATGGGCCTTATCGCCTTGTAGCCTTGTTTAAGATGTGATCCTGCAAAGATTTCTTTATATTTTCAAATATCTAAACAGTGAACCTGGTTTTGTCACCACCTTTTTGTGGCATGGCTCCAGACCCCATCTTGCCCTTGCCCATTGCCATCATGCCCCTTATGACTGGGGATTAGGAATTGCCTATATACCTTTATTATATTGACTCCCAACTTCTATTGGTACATGACTGGTTTAACTGGGGTTGGTTGGAACCTGCTTGCAGACTGAAACTATAGCTTTTTCGTTTCCGTCCAATAATGACCATGCCCTTCATGCTTTATGCGCTGCTCCTCCAGTGACCAGAGTGGTTTTCCTTTCCTAGAGGGCTACACTCTGTCATACACATTGGGCTACTACACCTATGCAACAAACACCTCTCTGGCACGGCACAAAGATTTTGGGAAATGGGACCTCATTGGCATCTCACAGCTGCATGACATGTGGCCAGGATCGCACATGTAGTCCTTTCAAGAGCTACAGAATACCTATGCACTCACATATACAGAATCCTACAAATATCTCCAATTGTGACAAGCACCCCTTAATCATGTATCTCAGGTCAACTCACTCCTGGGGTTTAGTCTGCTGAAGGCCAAGCTTCTTATGGGCACACAGGGCAAGAGTGGGGACTCCAGAATCTATTGTACACTGATAATCAACGCCCCAGGTACCCTGTATCACCTTAGTTCTTTTTGGGAGGTGTTAGAAATGGGATCTCTGCTTGGCTAAGGCTTGCGCCAAAGCCAGGCAGAGACCACCACTCTAGTCAGGGCAAGGGAGTTACATGCCAAGAAAACACCTGCTCACCCCCTTGGCAGCTTGGCACGAGCAGTCAGGCTTATCCCCGAGGCAATGTGTAAAGCGTTTGCGCAACACACAAACACAGCAGCATCACACTAGGCACACCACAAAAAAGAACTCCACACAAGGTTATATATAAAAATAGCCTTTGTATTACCATGAACACATTAGATTATAATCACACAATTTACACTGAGCCAACTGGCACTAGGCAGTATCCACAGGGGATTATTTAGACATGACAGGGCCACGTGGGCCACTGTCAGAATCAGCACTTAGTAGAAATAGTAGATGTAGAACATAGAATAGCTGAAGCACAAAATAATAATTGTAAAACACCACCAGTAACCAATGGTAAAAGGTTGGAACACACTACGCAATACTAGTCACCATACGCATTGGTCACGCAGTGAAACATAAACTGACTAGCATAAACTATACTAGGCAAAACAACCTCCTAATCATAAAACACTGGTAGAGGTATAAAGTAGGATGCATAAATACATTACGCATAAATCACATTAGGCAATTATCATCATAAACACAGAAGGCAATCTCCTTGCGCAAGGATCACAGAAGTTACTGACCTCAGGCGAACTGGTCTTCCACGAGGCTCAAATGCCCTCTGTCCACAGTGTCAGGGCGTGCAGCCTAGGCAGCGAAAGCAAAGTGCGCCAAACTCACCTAAACGTGGCAGCTGCCCACTAATTGCTGGGCAGCAGTAAAAATGAGGATGGGCATGGGCCCTATGGTGCCCTCAGGAATCCACACTGGGGCTTTATAAACGAGTCTTCACCTTGCAGGGCAGCTGGACTCATCACGAACAAGCACTGGCACTCTCTGTGCCTCTGGTGCCACAAATCATGCCCCACCAGCAACGTGGACAGGCACTGCGCACAGGGGAGTCCCACTCTGGGATTAAACACTCGCTATGCCCCAAACAATGTCAGTATGGGAGGAGGGGAGGGGGCGGGCACCGGCAATGTGCCCCGACGCCCCCTCCAACAACAATGACCCAGGAGCCCTGCTCACCGGGCTCTTCCCTTTTGTGCACCAGGCCTCCCGCTCCACCAGACTATCTCTAGCCCCACTCACCAGGCTCCTTTAGGCTGCTCCTCCGGTGGGGGTTCAATCACTCTCTGGGCTCTTGAGTGGCTGCACGCAGTGCTCCCCTCTCCACACGGGAGCCCGCCAGCCACTGCAGCACTCCATCGTGCCTCACTCGGCACCACAGGGCTCTCCCTCGCTCTCAGGGGCACCGGGTGCCAACGCTGCCCTTCTGCTTGCGGTCTGCCTTACTTTTTAGGAGCGCGGGGTAGGCTCTCGTCCGCTTCCTGGTGCCGACCGGATCTTCCTTCTCCCTCGGCCATGCCCCACCTACGTCTCGGTGTGTGTTGCCTGATTTCCTGCTAAGTCCGGGCTGCGGTGGTAATGCGGCACAATACGGGGTAGGCTCCAGTTTCAGCACAAAGTCCCTGGTGGGGTGGGCACCCGCTAGGGGTTTAAATAGCACGGCAAAGCCCCGGGCCGGGTGGGCATCCGCTAGGGATTAAATATCAGCAGATATGTGGGGAATCCCGTTTCCTCACAAATGCGGCTGGCAATGCGGGGTGGGCTCCCGCGTTGTAAATAAGCAGAGTTACAGGGGAATCTCTGCGCCGGGGATTCCCCTCTCAAAAAGGATCGCAGCTTCGTTGCTGCAGATGAAAACCAGAAGCGCTGCCCCTCTTGGCACCCCAGTAATGCGCTCCTTAGAAATGAATATTTAGCGCTTCCCCAGCGCTTTAGCACAAAGTCCAGGGGAAAGTCTTTCAAAATGCAGGGAGGGGCAAAGGCTGGGCCCAGGGGACAGCTCACAGGGACCTCCAGCAGGGAGGTAGTCCCCAGTGGCGGTTCCTCCTGGCGCTCAGTAGCAGCAGCAGGCCCCCTCCCCTCAAGTCAGGAACAGAGAGAACACCTTTCATGGGGTCAAAGCCCCTTTTTATACACGCATTTCCTTTGTCTAAAGCTGTAGGGCAAGGAGAGAACCAGTGACAACTGGTCCTGGAGCACTTCATTTTAGTCAGCGCGTTTCTCCCTATTCACAGGACAGGCTAGGGACATCAGATGCACCACAGGGGGTGGAGCCAGCATTGGGGAGGGAAGGCACAGCCCTATTCAGGTCCCAGGTGCAACTCCTCCCTTCCATCTACATGCAGATCTCCCTATTCACCACCGGGCAGACCCATCCTAGCTCCTGGAGCCAAGCACACCAGCCAGCCCCTGTCACTCACAAGCCAGACAGGCAATTCACATTTACTGCACACAGAAATGGCAATTCTAAAAGTGGCACTTCTCCACTAGACACATTCAATCTGCGCACACCATTGCGCAGCATTTATTCTCACGAGTTCACACATACCAAACTCGCCCCTGCACTCCTCTCACATCAGGAACTACCACGGACACTCATCTCCCCCATGCATTCATATGGGAGGACAGGCCAATCTCACTACACGCACTCAGACTGCGGACGCACTTTACACTGGGACACAGTGCTAAAGTGCGCAGAAGCCAAAAATAATCAGGTCACATTTAAAAGCAAAAAGTTTAGGGGTGAACCAGTCAAAAGGGCCAAGTCCAACAGGAGTTCTGACGGGCTCTCCTTGATGATGACGATGGGGAGATTCAATGATGACACTAGGACCATCACTATCTCCTCCAGGATGCGACTGATTCAGACATACTATCTATATTGTGCCTACCTTACCCTGGCTGGGTTGTACAAGTGGGTCTCCTTCCTGAACCCACCTGCCCCTGCTATGGGGCACTCCTGCTGACTTTTAGCACATGGTGTGGTCGTGCTCCAGGATTTAGGTGTTCTGACTGAAGTCCCGGGTTTGGGAGGTCAAACTTTCACCCTTGATACTCCTGCTGGGGGTATTGGAGGACACTGGGAGCTCGAGGGCAGATCGAACATTCCTGGGTACAGCCCTAATGATGGCCACATGGGACATTATTACTCGCTGGAAGAATCATGTCCCTCTTACCCTCTCACAATGGAGGCGGGTGGACTGGTGCACACTTCCTGTACAAAAGCAATCATCAGAGGCAATTTCCTATTTCTAAGTGTGCTGCAGAAAGAGGAAACAACGGGTAGAAATAAAGAATGTTCTCCGCGTTGGTAAATCTAAATCTAGGTTTTGCATTACCTGCGTGGTACAATGAAGTCACAAACATTGATAAATGTGGCCCTAGGTTGCGAGATTCCATGTGCCCAATGCCACAGTGCAAAGAAACAAAAGTGAAAGATGGATTTCAGAATCAACAAATGTTGTTGGTTGAGTTGTTGCCTACCAAGAACTACTAATTACAAATGATGACTTCCACTTAATAAAGAGTCATTATGACCTAGTCAGAAATGACCTGGCCCTTAAAAACATCCTTCTGTTGTGAAGGTTGTGCATTTGATCCATGTCAAGTTCTTGATTGACGAAAGCTTCAATGGATATTTCCCCCTGGACCGGGATGCTCGCAGGGTGTCTGTGGACGCAGATCTCTTTCAGGGTACAGCTAAATGAACTACCAACTAGTTGTGTTAATTTAAATGGTAACTACACATATTTCCAATTTTTTTTTAGCAATCCTGTTGAAGATTTTATCCAACTGCAGCACTACTGAACGGCGCCACCCGCTCCTAGGGGCGTGGCGCCCTTAGTGGCATCCGGGGCGGGAGCCAGCAGAGACGTCCTCGAGGCAGAAACAGGACAGGGAAGAGCCAGCAAGATAGAAGGGAGGCATGACCACGTGAGCCTACCACATGAGCCTAACGTCATCAGGAAGGCAGGGTCGACCTTCCCTCCCCCGAGGGTACAAAAGCCTCAGGGGAGGCCGAACTAATCCTCTTTGTCCTCTCTCAACAGCTCCACCGGCAGCAGACCAGCAAAGAATTACAGTGGTAGCTGGGTTACTGCACGTGGAGGAAAGGAGAGGGCCTCACAGCGTAGTCATTAGGTGAGTGTTAGGAGATGTCTGTGTCACTGATTAGGCCAAGTGCTCACCGAGCTCAAGCGGCGCTACATGTGCAGTAGTGCGAGATTCTTAGCCTAAACGATTCTTCTATTTTCTTTACTTCGAGGAAAAGCGCTGTAGAAGGGAATACAGTCGTGGAGAATTTCCAGGCCCGGAGCAGGAGCCTAGCCCGGTAATATAACCAGCGAACGTGGGAAGAAATCCACAGCGTGGCATGCAATGGCGGAAGCCTCATGGCTAGTGCACAATGGGTAATCATCAGTATCCTTAATCGTGAAGTATATCGCAGCATAGGGAATAGCCGTACGTTCTGAAACTACAACCCCCCATGTTTTTGTAGTTCTGGAAGCCTTGGCTGTACTTAATTGCAATGACTGGTTTTCTATTTTCTTCGACGAGTGTCTATCCCTGCACATACTAGAATGTAGTAGGCTACTTGGAAATATCATAATCTTGTACTTGAAACGATTGATAACGATTGATAACGATGAAAAACTACGCAAGTAGTTTGCTGTTGAAACCGGAAGTTGTTTTAACTTCCAGGTTATTACGATCAACGTACAGTGCGCTTTTAATTGAGGATGTCGCATTCTACCTGTTCTCCTTAGGCCGTTACACAAGCAACTCGAGGAATCGGAGAAAATCAGTGCGTACATATCTTGTGAGCACTCGAGTGTTGCGAGCCCTCACTTTGTTGCTTAGTTGCTGCACTGCATATTTTGTGAGCGCTCTGGTGTTGCGAGCCCAAGCTTCGTGGTAACGAAGTTATGTTGTATAGTGGCTGCACTAATGGGGCGTTGATATACAAGATGAGGTGTTTAAGATAGATAGAGACTGTATGGATCGCTATGCGACCCAGAAAGTAATCATGACGTAAGGTCTAATGTTCAATATCTTTATTATAAAGGGAGTATTCTCCGAGTATTGCAAATATGGACAACTGACATGAACGGCTATGAGCCATTAATACCTTCCTTCAGCTGGCTGTTTGCATTTGCTTATTTGTCAGGAGTATACATTGATGACAGAAACACACCTTGTGTACAGCAATATACCTGTTATTCTTAATTACGGAGGGTGCATAATGTTGGTCACATCCAAATGTAAAGCCAATTCTTTTGGGGTGAGCGACTTGTGACCATAAGATATGAAATTTCATAAGGATAGACGTTGAGATATGATATTTATGTGTTACAACTGATTATTTGTGTATAAACTACACCTCCTGATTCTCAAGACTCAGGTGTAAAGGACCTTTGAGAAGGCGGAGGCAGAGTAGGTGTCTAGTTTTGGTGCGATTGTGTTTAAAACGTGGATAGCGCTTCCTATTCCGAGCTGGGCAACCATGGGCTTCAGGTGATCGCGTCGCACGCTACAGCATACATTTTGAACGGGGCATCATCATCCCCGTTACGCGTAAATGGTAGAGTGGCATATGCCAAATTCGTCAGGGTGGTTTGTTTGCCTGTGTCATTTGCATCGGGAGCATCCCATGGGCAAGAGGCTTTGTTACCAGGCGGTCCTTTGTGCATTGGCGACATTGCATGGATGTTTCGTGTAAACAGCACATATTGTGGAGAGCTCCTCTGGTGGGGCGTGTGACTCGAGCTAGATAGTGAAATCTGGCTATTTCCAGACCTCTTCACACATCATCGGACAGAGGGAAACACGACGGCATCGCCGGATGGCGTGCTTTAGGGTATTCGTTTGGGATGCATTTTGTACTAAGGAAATGAACGCTAATCTGGAGAGCTGAATGTTGTTTGACTGGGTGGCCATTTTAAGAGAGTCAGCAGTTTTACTGGGTGGCCATTTTAAGAGTCGGCAGTTTTGCTGGGTGGCCATTTTAAGAAAGTCGGCAGAACACAAACAAAAACCGGACCAACAGAGAAAACCCCCAAACACCCTGGGTGTATTCATCCTTCAACACATACTCCTCCTAAAATAACCAAGGGATAAATAATTTTGGTCATGCCGGCTCATGCTGGAAACCACAACAGAGTGGTGTTTTTTAATTCAAAAGGCATTTTTCGGACATCTTCCTACCATGTGCTGTTTCTGTAAATATTATCGAATGTGGGCCGTTCCAGGCTCTTGGGAAACAAGAGAGGGTTGCATTGATTGCTTTTAAAACACAAGCAAGCTGATGTTTTTTAGCAGGCTGCAATGAGAGCACGATCTGAAAGTATGTGAAAGACCAAGCGCGTGCAAATGCATATGTTGGTCAAAAAACTCATCATAGTACCATTAATCTCAACCCTCTATAATCCTACATCCCCGGCCACCTCCACCTGCATGGTTTCATATATTGTTTTTATGTCTTATTATAGTCAGAGCTGCCAAAGCAACGCCTTGTTTCTCGTTTCTAAAAGTCTCTTTCACCTGTCACGTTAAAGAAGAAAGCTACCGTTGCCTCTCCATTCACATTTTATGTTTTATTTGTGTTGACTTGATCCTTTGTGTATGTGAATGTGTTCTGTTCTGTTCTGTTGTTTACCTTTGTGATTCAATGAAGCTAGATTTCCAGCTAAGTGCAGGATTAACCTTTAAACTTCAGGTGACAGCCAAGAGTTTATCACTAAGGCGGCAGGGCCGCGCAACAAGTTAGTCGAAATCGGTGAGAAATTGACCACATGTAGTACATGCCATTTCAGCAGAGTGAGGTAATTGCAAAGTGTGGTATAATCCTTTTCTTGCACTTTAACTTGCAAATGATGTATACAATGCGGATCTGGACCCTCACTTGCTGCCTAGTGTGGCTGTGAGGGGGAGAGGATAGCAAACGGTGGGACGCCACATCGACTGCCCCAAAAGCTAGTTATTGAAACAAATATGCATTTGTGTTGACACTCATTTCAGCAACAACGGATGTATTTCAGGTTGATTTACATTTTTTCTCCCTATTCAAATTTCATATTTCAAATTTTAATAAATGAAATGTCTCCTCAACAAATCAGATTATGTTTTTTTATTGTGCCCTGATGCTTTAGCCCTTCCTAGGGGGACTTAAATCCAAAGTGATTCCATTTACAAAAATATTCAGTGGAAAAATTGCACTAGACCTTTTCTCAATATTTCAAATAATGTTTATAACTGCCATTATTATATAGTTGTGTTAAAAGCTGACAATGTACCTATACACATTAAGTACCCATAGGCCCATGACTATCCCATTCATTATAAATTGGTAAATACTCACTTAACAGGCGAAGGGAATCAATTTTTCCCCAGTTTCAGGTTAGGTATTGCAATTCATTATATTATTCTGTTAGATCGGACATCCTTAGCGAGGTATTCCTCTAAATCTTTTGACTTCACTTCCCTAATTTTGCTGAAATCATATTTGTTGGCATGAGGACAATTAATACGTGGTAAAGGTTCGTGCACTTCCCCTTTCAAACAGGTAAAATTGGCATACACGCAACTGTCTCATTTTCTATACATATTAGTTCCTATTAGGTGGTTCACCATGAATCCAGGGCCTGTTTATTAAATACTTCAAGTGGGCTGCAGCACTCATTGTGCCGCTCCATGAAGTAGCATACAAAAACATTCTCAAGCCTGCACTGCAACCCGTTGTGCAGTTTTTAACCTGCTATCTATCCCCAGCAAAATAAATCTTTTGCCCGGCATATAGGTTCCTTTTTAACGCCTTTAAGTCACCCATAAGGCAGGACCTAACCACTAATAGGGCAGGGGGGCCTGGTATTTCAAACGGAGGACATATGTGATTATGTTCTATATGTCCTGACAGTGAAACGCTCCAAAAGTCGCATTTATCACTGTTTCATGAATAGTTTTCCAATGGACTAGCACTAGGTTAATAGGGCAGGGGGCTTGGTAAACTGCCCGTTAATAGTAAAGTGAGAATTTAAGGTACAATTCTGAAAGCGTAACATTGAGAAAGTTGGCATTTTTCTGCCTAATCAAATGTGCCTTTCTTGAAGTGTCCACGTCACATGACCGTTGATGGTTTTCTTGTGGACTCCCTTTCACACTCACTTGCTCACTCATTCGAGGAACCAAACAAGTGAAATTTGACAATTAATGAAGAACCAATTACATTTAATTAAAAAGCAGATATATTTGGTATGTCAGGGCTGTCCCTTCTTTAATGCAAACCCTACAATAAGAGGATCAACATTGCCAGACAATATAAGTTTGCTCCTAGTATATATTCTGGGCGTGTATTGTTCATTCTAAGTTTCTCGCATAACTGTGAAATTTGGCACAAAAAGCATAATATGGTGGAACCTTGCATAGCTATGTCATTATCATGAATATTTTGTGTTAATTTGCCAATTTATCAGAATAGTCCGTGAATGTGTACAAATATAGCCTGTAAAACAGTGTTCCAGTTTATAGGTTCACTTTAATGCGTTCACATTTCCCATTGTGAGGGTGTGAGGTTTGAATTCATCTTATATATGAAGACGTCTTTATCGTGACCTCCTGTAGTTACTTTTAGGGTCATATTGTACATATTACTGCAATACTTCATTAGCTAAGATTAGGCTCCGTCAGCCGCGGTGAATACTTAGTATTGTCTATTCTCTGCATAATATTTCCTCGGGCTTCACTTTGTCAGGCATCATATTTACAATGGGTGAAGTAGCCTTCAAGAACATAGAATCTCCAGCTGGTTCACAGGCTGGCAATCGTCAATGTTTATTTTATTCAGAGGATCATTGAGGCCAGGTAGCTTGACAAGGAATGCATGTCACTACAAGTAATTCCCATTCAGCTCACTACGGTGCAGTTGTCGTGATCAGGTCTCAACATAAGCATCATGATAGATGGTGGGGTTACCAATGGGGGACCAGCGTGCCATCCGCTGTGAATTGACAGGCAGTGGTAAGAGCGGCGGCTGATCCGCAGGCACTAGAGTTTCCGGTCATACATGAACAGGGGAGTGGTGCAGAGATGGTACCCAGCAGTGAAGTTTGTTAGGTCGGGGGGAGGGCGAGCGCGCCAGTAAGCTACTCGCCCTGTGGCGGGGTCCCAGCCAAGAAAAGGGTGTGGACTTACTTTTTGGTATGGACTGGCTGCCCATGGAAAGGGCAAGCAGTCATTGTGGGGCTCTGGGCTGGCGGGAGAGGGGGGACTGACCTGCTGGTGGTCCTGACCACTCCTGCCCTACCCAAGATGCCATGTATGTTTATAAACATTGGAGGGGGTATACCCCGGTATGGTTGTCACAAATAGTGGCAGATTATTTACCTGCAGCTCTGTTGACCGGAGGGCGGTCAACTTAAGGAGAGCAGGCTATCTTGGTTGTGGCCTACTGGCACAGCCCGAAGGACAAGCAAAAGGCCCCATGGAGAGTGGGGCGTAAATGTAATGGCAATGTATAACTTTGAGATTAATTTAATGTTGTTGTTGTTGATAAGCAAGTATTTTACAGATTTACCTTAATCAAGATTAATGAAGGATTAATGACACTGCTCGAAGTTTTAATAAAAGACTACGCGGTGAACGACAACAACCTGCTTCATGTCTTTTATGGGGGGAGGGCGACTCGCACCCGGTAGGCACACTATGAACGGCGCCACCCGCTCCTAGGGGCGTGGCGCCCTTAGTGGCATCCGGGGCGGGAGCCAGCAGAGACGTCCTCGAGGCAGAAACAGGACAGGGAAGAGCCATCAAGATAGAAAGGAGGCATGACCACATGAGCCTACCACGTGAGCCTAACGTCATCAGGAAGGCAGGGTCGACCTTCCTTCCCCGAGGGTACAAAAGCCTCGGGGGAGGCCGAACTAATCCTCTTTGTCCTCTCTCAACAGCTCCGGCGGCAACAGACCAGCAAATAATTACCCACCCATCCCTGCAACAAGGAAGAGAATGGCGGGGTCCCAGCCAAGAAAAGGGTGTGGACTTCCTTTTTGGTATGGACTGGCTGCCCATGGAAAGGGCAAGCAGTCATTGTGGGGCTCTGGGCTGGCGGGAGAGGGGGGACTGACCTGCTGGTGGTCCTGACCACTCCTGCCCTACCCAAGATGCCATGTATGTTTATAAACATTGGAGGGGGTATACTCCGGTATGGTTGTCACAAATAGTGGCAGATTATTTACCTGCGACTCTGTTGACCGGAGGGCGGTCAACTTAAGGAGAGCTGGCTATCTTGGTTGTGGCCTGCTGGCACAGCCCGAAGGACAAGCAAAAGGCCCCTTGGAGAGCGGGTCGTAAATATAATGGCAATGTATAACTTTGAGATTAATTTAATGTTGTTGTTGTTGATAAGCAAGTATTTTAAAGATTTACCTTAATCAAGATTAATGAAGGATTAATGACACTGCTTGAAGTTTTAATAAAAGACTACGCGGTGAATGACAAGAACCTGCTTGATGTCTTTTATGGGGGGAGGGCGACTCGCACCCGGTAGGCACACTATAAAGATGCATCTCTCATGTTCCATGATGGTTATTTCACAGCTTTCTATTATATTTCCATCCTTGTTGTATTTGCTCACTGCATATAACAGAAACTTTGCCACACTTTTAAGCTTTCTTAACTAGGATGTTAAAATTAAAAACCAAACATTTTGGATTATAGCAGCTTCTAAGTATTCTTTGCCATGTCCTTCCACCGGAACCTGGGACACTCTTAGTTTTATGTTTAGCCTGTGCAACCAAATTCTTTCTGGAAAACTCTTTTACCTCTCTCTTTAATTCTATGTTGGCAAAAAAACCACAATTCTCTCTCACAGAAGCATTTCAAACTCTTTCGCTCAAATCTTGCACTAGAAACATGTGCATAGACAAAAAAATTCACATTTATAAGATTTTTTTTTTCTCTTTGAAATTCACAAGTTGCATTGATTATATTTTACTTTTGAGAAAATGCAGTTTGATTGTATGGTGTGATTGTGCGACCTCACTGTGTCATAAACTCACAAACCAGTCTTGGGTCCAGTCAGACTTCTTTGTAAAACCTTAGCTCAACCATGTGTAGCTGTGGCTTTGAGCGGTCAGGCTTTAACAAAGGAACATGTGCAAAGCAAAACAATTGAAAAAGGAAAAAACACAACAAAAAGGAAATCCAGCATACATTTATAAAAATGGATCTTATTTTTAAGAATTTTTAGACACCGAAATGAAAAATATCCACCTGATAGTTCTGGAGATATAAAATATTAATCAAGTCATAAATTACTGCTTTTTACTCAAAATTCAAACATGCATAGCTAACTACCATGTTTAGCGGTTATTTTGAATACTTTTAATAAGGTTGTATTCTGGCACTCCTGCCAATTTGAAGTGACTGGCTTTGACATGGTGCAAGTCAGAAAGGCAAATAGGGCTTGGCAGGACAGTTACCTTGCACTAAAAGCAGCCTCCAGTCCAGTTATACGCTCTATGGGCAAACCTCCATAGACATTAATAAAGTGGTCCTGATGCAAAGGATACATGATGCTGAAAATTCTGAGTATGTTGATGATGCTGACACAGTCAATGGGGGTCTTTCTGGGGCTGCTCCGTGGTCCGTGAACATGGTGGGGCGACTTTGGCCTCCGTGTCGAGGTGAGTCCAGCCAAAAAACAGTTGCCAAACTGCACTTTGACAACTCCTGGGTCCAGAGGACTCAGGTCAACTTTTGACTGTCAGTCTCCAGTGCAGTTCTGCAGCAGTCAGCTGCTACTAAACGATTGTGGCTACAAACTCACCAAGTCAGCTGCTTGAGCTTTTTTGGCCCTGAAGTGGTAACAGAGAGTCACTTGATTCACTCTTTTAGTTCACCTCCTCCATCTGGGACTTGGGGGAGAACTTTACCTCGAACAGGGCACCAAAGGCACAGTCCTTTTTTTACTACCCCTGGAGCAGCAGGTGCAGTCCAGTCTCCAAAGCTTTTTTCTCTTTGCCCAGTCCAGAGAACTGCAACACAGTGCTTCTTCTGTCTTCTCTCTTGCACACACACATGATGCTCTAAGGTCTGGGTGCCAAGGAGGCCACTTGTATGCCTTCAACTTACCCTCAGTAGATGCAGTGACTACTACCTAATGAACAACTGTTTTCCCTCCCGCTTACTGACAAATGCCTCCATCTAGATATCCCAGAATGTAATATTCTACCCACTCTGAAGGTGGCAGAACGCTTCTCTTGGTGTGTGAAGCTTGGTAGCCCACCCGAGGATTCAGCTACCTGGGGCATAAAAGCCGACAGGAAAACTGGTGTGGCAACTATTTTCCCTCTCTGTCCCCGATGGCAATCAGTCTACTATAGCAAAAGAGCATCTCCTCATGTGTGTCTCCTTTGAAGCTCCCTTTTGGGCTCACACCCTGTATGGCTTCCTGCCATGGAAAGGTAATAGCTCTTCCCGGGGCAGGCCTCTATATTGTTCTTTCCTGGGAGTTGGTCACCCCTCCCCCAGGAGGTCAGAAGCCTGTCTTATGGCCAGCAATGGCAAATAGCCACTGGAAAGCTTAGACAAGAGAGTGACAATTTTCTAAAGTTGCATAATAGTTAGGTTATTCTATTTTAGGTTTAAACCTATAGTAAATGATAGGACCCAGCTGAAAGGGCTACATCCAAAATCAGTGTAAACTTCCACTCAAAGAAAGGAAAGTGAGAGAGAATTTGTCATATTTCTTTCTTTCTGAAGAGGTCAACACAACATAATTTTGGTATACAAGGTAGCAGCAAGAAAGGCTGGTCTAAGATTATTCTGCTTTAACTTTGCTGTACAGGGGTGTCACTAAACTATTTATTTCTTATTATTTTTGTTTCCTCCAGTTTCAAGTGCTTGGAGTGATGGTGCAGGGTTTAGAAGCATTGTATAGGTCTGATCTAATTATTTTATATACTATAGTCCCAGAATACAACGTGATACCTGTTATAAGCAGAACTGATGAGATATGTGTCATGGGGACACCTGGCAGGTATGAATGTCCACACAGAAGCAGCATCAGCTTAATAAAGTCAGGCAAGGAGTGCAGAAAATCAATCAGACCATGCTCAAAGTGTCATGTTTCAGGTGCCTTGTAATACAGGGTTACAAATGAATCTGGTGAAGTTTAAAAAATGTAAAGGTTGTGCAAGGTGCTATGCTGTTGGCAGGATTGATCACCCCTAAAACGTCATAATATTCATTAAGAACTAAGTGAATGGTCCCAACTGTGTCCACTAATTTGTTTATTAAAACATTTTAATATAACATTCTTATATTTGTAATCCATTACTAGTCATGTAAACCAGATAGAGTCCTGGCAGAGTGAGTGTGAGAAGAAATGAGAGGATAATAGGAAGTGAGTGTGGGTGAGAATGCAGTACACTGTCTTTCTATGCTTAAAACAGTTTATTATAAGTCTGTTGAACACACTGACATTAAGAAGAAGTAAACACAACATGCATTACCTCTCCTTTAACTTATATATGCACTTCAATCAATGCAAATAACACCATGTTTTGTAAACACTGAAAAAGACAGTTTACATATATTGTGTTGGTTAGACAGCTGTATAAACACCAATAAGCACTAATTTCATAATGTTTGAAAGACACTTCTTAAACACCACTGAAATGCACACAAAAAAAGACTGAAAACGGATTTCCCTAATTATAGTCAAGAAGTGCATTACATTCAACTTGGAATCACGTCAGGTTTAATGTTACAATTCTTTTTGATATTTTGAAGTAGCAACATCAGTACTTCCATTCAGACGTTAGCCCAGTTGTCAGCATGTAACACTGTACTTTCCAATGGGCCTACAAGCCCTTCCACAGTAACAACAACAATTTGGGCTTTTCACATTTAGGTCCATAAAGAGAGGAACAAGGGGCAAATGAAGGTCCAAAATACACGTCCCCAGCGGTATGAGTACAGTCAAAGGTATGCAGTTACTAAGGAAGAGAAGGGATAGAAAGGAGGGAATGTACCATATTTCCACCCTCACTTCCTTAGGAACTGCATACCTTTGACTGTACTCGTTTTTACTTTTAGGACATATAAAAACAGATGGACTACTTTTTAATGTACAGCATTCTGCCTTAGGTCTCTACAGGCCTTCTTACAGGTGACGTATATATATATCAAAAAGGATAGTCTGGTCTTTGTCATTAGTTTAAATGGCTAAGTCGAGTTAGCAGTTTAAAACTGCACTACTTGTCTGCAGTGGCACGCTGGGGTACATATTTTACTTTGTCACACACATGGTGGCACAATAAGTGCTGCAGCCCATGAGGGACAATGTAACTTTCAGGCCATGAATACCCTTGTACCATGTACTAGGGACTTATAAGTAAGTTAACGTATGCCAATTCAGTAGAAACCAATGAAATATACACTTTTAACGGTCAGGGCAGTGGCACTGAGGTCTGGTTAGCAGGCCTCAGAACACTTTCAGAGTAAAAAAACCAGCAGCATCAATCCAAAACTTTGGATGTGATCATGGGATATGAGGCATTTCCTTACATGGCCCCCATCCAGAAGAACGGTGATAAGCAACTAACCTGCACCATGGTAGTTCTCGTTATCTAAGTGGAAGAATCTGCAAAGGCCATCTGTATTGTCATGTTTAGTACTAATTCTGTGTTCCACTGTTAAGTTCATAGCCTGTTGGGAAATAACCAACTGAACAATTTGGGATTCTCTCTGTTTATTGGAATACGTCACCTAAGAGATATAGGGTTGGTTTGAACTCTGAAGTGAGTTCTAGGGTCTCAGTTTCTTCAGGGACCAAACCACAGCAAATATGTGTCTTACTTATAAAGGCAACTTGTTGATCCTGGCTATCATCAGTTACCTGTGCCAACACTGCCCCAATCCCATATTCAGAAGCATATGTCTGGATAATAAACTCTTCTCTGAAATCAGAAAACAGCTCAGTCCAACTATTTTTTCTGGGTTGCTTCTTGGAAGTGAGTTCTGGCAAATGTGCCACAATGGTACCACAACATTTTACAACATCCAATACTACCCAGTCATGCCTGGATCTTAGGGGCCTCCCAAGGCAGAATGGCCTGGATCTTGGGCTGGAAATGTTGTACATTGAATCCATCTACTTTGTGGCCCAAGTACACAACTGAGCCTTGACCTATCTGGCAATTAGTTTCCTTGATAGTCAGCCATACCTGTTGCAGGACCTGTAGCACTTCTTTCATGTGGATCTGGTTCTGGTCCCAGGTGGAACTCAATACAGCAATATCATCTAGAATGCTACCCTCTGCACTGAAACATGTTAAATCTGAAAAAAAACTCTGTTCACCAGGCTTGTATGATGGTAGACACATTTTTTAATCCAAAGGGCATAACTTTAACCTGAAAGCAGCCTTCACGAGCTGAAAAGGCAGACCTCTCCTTAGCTCCTTGAGTGAGGCTATTTGACAGTAACCTGAAGTCAAGTCCAATGTATTTAAGTTCTTGTAGACCCCATCTTGTCTTTGAGCTCATGAGCTCTGGTTATGGGGTGAGCATTAGTCTTGGTGACTGCATTTAGGCCTCTATAGTCCACACAGAAGCTCATCTCAATTTTACACCCTTTGGGGTTTGACTTGGGTACTACTACCACCGGGGTGGCCCATGGGCTGCTAAATGGCTCAATCACCCCTAATTCTAGCATTTTAGTAACCACAGCTTCGATGCTAGCTTTTTATCTGGTCTGAAAAGCTATACATTTTACTTTTGAATGACAAACTTTCACCTTTGTCCACATCATGGGTACACAAAGTTGTCAGACCTGGGGTCAATGACAACAGACAAGCAAACTGTTGCAGGAGTCTCTAAATATATTTTTGATGATTGTCCACTTGGAGGAACCTGTTTCTGGAGGGAAATTGTGGGTCTTGAGGGCCAACAATATTAAACCCCACTCTCTCAGAGCGGGTCCCAACCACAGGAAGCGGTATGAGGAAGCATCTGGGTTGCCCCTGGTTTGACATGTGACACAGGAGTGACAGAGCTCCGTCACTTTCTCTGACATCTGGGGCCAATAAAAGTTTTCATCTGCCCTGGATGACCAGTAAAGGGATATCATGGGCTAGATTAACTAGAAATTCTCTGCACTGGTGGGGGGCACCCTCTCCTGGCTGCCCATGGTTCAGATCCCTTGCATCACTGTACAATACTCCCTCTTCTAAGTATACCTTAAGCTTACAACTCACATATCCTTGTTCTCTCCTTTTATCTAGCTGCCTCAGGCCTTCAAGAGTGAGACACATCTTTGGCCTTTGGCTCACGTCCTCTCTGGAGGGACTACCTGCTCCTTGCAGCTCTGCCACCTCTTGCAAGTCTACCAAAGGAACACCTTTCTCTTCAAGCAACAGACCCTTCCCCTAAAGGTCAGGCTCCTTCTGGGCCTGAGGACTCTGGGAAGCTGAGTGATCAGACTTCTGGCCTTTCTCTTGTACCTATGGACCTGGGCCATTCTCCCAGACTCCAGGGTCCCTTGGCTTTGCATCAAGGTCACTTGTACTCTAGTGTTCACATACACTCTCAGGAAGTCCTAATATTGCTGCATTAGTCCTTCTCTCAACCTCTGCCAAAGGCAGATGTTTCCCAGCAAACACTCCCTGGGATGGCAGGGGACACAGCTACCTTCTTTGGTACAGTAACTCCTCCCCACTCAAAGTCCATCATAGCAATGGGATGTGACTATGTACCATCGTCAGAGCTGACTATTTGGTGCACATAATGTGGGATTATTTGATCTGGGGAAACCAGCTCTTCCATGACTATTGGTATGCTTGCACCTGTATTCCTCAAGTCTTCATTTTAACACCATTGATTCTTGGACACTGCCTATGCTTTTTCATGCTTGCAGGCCAGTGAACCAATGGGTCAATGTTCTTCCCACTCCTGAAACTAAGGTGGTCTCAGTGTCCCCTTTGGAATTCTAAGGGACAACTTCCACCCATATTCCTATACTGGCAATGACCTTGAGATCATCACCAGTGGGTGACTTCTTGGTATACACAGCATCTTCCCTTTGTGCCCTGGCTTTTGCCAGTCATAGCACACCAGCCTTTGAACGGTCACTGTCCTTTCCAGGTTCCCCATCCCCTTGAAATGGGAAAGGACTTGGGTCTCCCCCTATTGGGCATTCTTTTCGGGCTCCTTAGGGGGCTCTTCATTTTGTATCTTAGCCCACTTCTCTCCCCTGAAGGGAGGCATGTCTCCGTTACTCACGATCAGCTCCATAGGACTTCTTGAGCACCCTAGTGCATACTCATTTATCAGCCATCTTATCCAACTCTCTAGGCCTAGATATTCAGTAGATGCTGGTGTAACTCCTCTGAGGTACGATTTCTAAGTATGTGCTCTTTCATCATTAAATTCTAGAGCCTCTCATATGTATCCATTTTGCTACCCTTAATCCAACATTCTATTTGCTTCAAAGAAGCATCTAAAAAGTCCATATCTTCGATAACGTCCTGGTAAATGTCTTCTTCCCTACTGTTAGGGATGAATTCATTACCCAACAGTGCATGGGTTTTGTGAGCATCTTCCCAAGCCCTGGTGGCTTTCTCTTGGTGCTCCTTTTTAACTGAGGCATCTACCCTGATTTTTCCTATTTTTACACAGTGCCCTAATTTAGTTTTGCGGTGGGGAGAGCGCCTAAGTCAATCTCCATGCTTCCTTGCCCTTGTTGCAACAATTAGGAACTTTGAAAAAACTGTGCCAAATCTTTTACAAACTTTAACATCTTTTTCAAAACTGTTTAAAAGTTTTTAAACTTTTTAAAACAATACTTAGGAGGTTCCATAACTTTGCAACATGGATGAAAATTCCAAGTCCTAGGATGCTTGTTTCCAGTCCAGAGAAGACCTGGCCTGGCAGTTCGGGCTGGACTTTCCCATTGGGCACAGGGTCAAGACTGATTTGCACATGGCTGGTTTCAAACTTGAATGGCATGGTGAGCAAAATAACAATAGATTTAGGCCCAGATTTGGGGTGAATGTATGATGCTGTTCTGCATTCTGTCCATCAATTGCTCTTTTTTCAAGATAGAAACATGACACCAAGGAAATCTAATACAAATTTATAAAAATAGATGTTTCTTCTGAATTTTTAGACAGTAAAATTAACAAAATCCACAAGAGGTTTCAGGAGATATAAATTATTAAGCACATTGTAAATCACTGCTTTTCACTCAAAATGCCAATAAGTACTGCCATCTATCACAGTTACTCAGAAAACTTTTCATGAACTTGTGTTCGGGTAGTCTGGACCACTTTGTGAGAGCAAGTCAAAGGGGTCAATAAGGTTTGGCAGGACAGGTACCTTGGAGTCAAAGCAGTCTCCAGTCCAGTTCCATACTCTTTGGGGTACCACTATAAACATCAATGAAGTGGTCCTGATGCAAGAGATACAGAATGCTGAGGATGCTGATCCGGTAGAAGGTTTTTTTTCTGGGCAACCCTTCAGTCTATGAACATGGTGGGATAACTTTGGTCACAGAGATTGATATCAATCGATGTTCAGGTGAAGGCACCAAAGTCACAGTCCTCTCTTTACTAGCCCAGGTCAGCAAGTGCAATGCAGGCCTTAATGCAGACTCTCTTTATCAGGTCCTGGGAACAGTAGGGCAGTTCTTTTTTATTGCTCTCTCCAGTACAGACCTGATCTGAGGACTGGGTGGCAGAAGTGCTACTTTTATCCCCTCAACTTGCCATCGGGGGGATGTGGTGACTACTATCCAATGGGCTACTAGGTCCCCATCTGCCTGATGATGGCTTCCTGCAATGTGTGGCACCTAGCTATCCCAGAGTGCAATATTTTGCACGCCCCCAGGGTGGCAGAACTCTTCCCTCAGTGTGATGATCTTAGTGGCCCACCCTAGATGTTTGGCTGCTTAGGGGACACACCCATGGGAAAAGGCTTTTCCCCTCTGTCCCGGATGCCAACATGTCTTGCATGTGTCTGCACCATTTGAACCCCTTGAGGCTTGCCTTTTGGGTTTGCACCCTGTTTGTCTTCCTTGCCAAGGAGAGGTAACATCTCTATTATTGGCAAGCCTCCATTGTGTCCTTTCCTGGGAGTCATTCATCCCTCTCTCCAGGAGGGCAGAATGCTGTCTAAAGGCAGCAAAGGTAAATGGTGACTGGAAAACTTAGAGTCACAACTTTCTAAAGTTGCCTTATGCTCAAAAGTTACATTAAATATGAATTGGCCATCAAGTCAAGTATAAAGTAACAATTCATTTTATTCCTTAAATTACTAATTTTAGTAGTCCCAGTAACATTTTTAGGAGACCTGAGTTGTCTGAGTGTAACTGTGTACTTACCAATGGAGCTACTAGTCTTTCTATAGCATAAACAACAATTTGAGGTTTTTACTGTAGAACATATGAAAATGCATGTCCAATTTTGTAATGTACAACACCCTGCCTTAGGGCACAGCAGGCCTATCATATGGGAGACTTATATAGATTAAAAAGGAAGGTCTGGACTTTGCCAAGAGTTTAAATGGCAAAGTTGATTTAGCAGTTTAAAACTGCTATACCAGTGTGCAGTGACAGGCTAGGAGACATGTTCTACTTTGTCACACTAATGATGGCGCAAGTGCTGCAGACCAAGAAGGACACTTTCACATATAGGCCCTGGGTGCCACTGGTACTCTATAGTATGGATTTATAAGTAATCTAATGTATGCCAATGGTGTATAAGCCAATTAAAACAAGAAAAAATGAGAAAAAATTCCACTGACCTAATGATTCAAGTGTGATAGTTTGTCAATACATTAAAATATTGAATCCTATGTCAAAAACATTTTCATGACACTTTATTAAAAAAAATGTTGTCCATTACACACAAGATAAAATCACATAAAGCTTTACTATTGCAACACAATAAAACAAGATCTACCTTAGTTAAAAAAACACATACAATACATATAAATCACGGGGAAATTAATTAACAGTTTATAATTATGACCAGCATAATAGAGACAAACAAAAGTAAGACCCAACCCTTGTCTGGTAAAGTTGCACATCAAATTAGACTCAAAAACACTATAGTCAATATGGTGATCCAATCAATATTTAACTCATTTGTGTCAGTCCTTAGATTGTGCTTTCAACAGCGTCAATGCATTTCGATGGCTCCAAATTATTTCATACCATCTTTATCAAGACACAACATTTCTGTCTCTGTGTATTGTCAATTGCTTTTTTTCTCCCCTTGTTTTAAATAGGTTCAAGGCGTACCATTGGCTCAAATTTTTCTGTTCCACATGTAAACCTCTGGCCCCATATAGGTATGGCGCTCCTATTCCTTCTGTGAGCTCTGCTCTTCACAAGTCTTATAATGTATCCCGCATTTGGCCCACGTCTTTAGACTTAAAGCGGTGTAACTGTTAGTGCCGCTCGACTGATTTGATAGTTCGTCTTCTTCTGTGAGCAACTTTGACTCGTGTCCCACGTGTCTAATTTTGTGGGCTTGAACTGTTGTTGCTGCTCTGCCGCTGGGCTAAAATTAACTTTCCTTCGGCGTGCTTCTTAAGCGTAGTGTTATCTCCTCACACCTCAGAGTGTCGGGTTCAATAAATTTATTGTACGAGGAGATACCGCTACGGACATAGGATTCAATATTTTAATGTATTGACAAACTATTACACCTGAATCATTGGGTCAAGGGAATTTTTTCTTGTTTTAGTTATAAGTACCCTATTTCCCTTGGCAGCTTCAAGGGGTCCCTCTCTATCGTCTCATTGTATAAGCCAATTAAACATACACCTATAAAGATCAAGAACACTGACACTGAAGTCTGGTTAGTAGAACTCAGTGCATTCTTAAAGTCGAAAACGCAGCAGCATCAGACCAAAACTTTGAGGGTGATAAAGCAAAAAGAGGCATTTCATTACAGTACTTGAAAAAAATGGTATATTGAAGGTGAAATCTGTAATGTCACTTTTTTTATACTCTCCCTGTTATTCCCACCTGAACTACACAGCTATTTTTAAGCCCCCGGTCCATGTTAAAATGCAAACTGCCTACTCAAGTTTTCAATACATAAAACACAGCAGTCTTTTCACCCAAACTCCAAGAAATGTTTATAGTCAGTCAAATTCCAAAATATATGAAAATGCAGGTGCTCAACTTTTGTCCAAGGGGATCTTCATTGAACAGATTATCTGCAATTCACAACTGCAAGGGCATGGCGATTGATCAGTTCTCTGCACAGGTCCTGTATCCTGGGATCCTGTCAGGCAGAAGATTGTTTGCTGCCTTTAATCAGCAGTGATATTTTGGGCAGTTCGCAGAACTATTCAAGCATATATTATTCTTGTAGATTCCGGTTCACTGCTACACATTCCAAATTGACCAGACCAGTTTCTTGATGTACCTGCATCCTCCTTACAGAGATTACTGCATACACTTCTTTAGGATTTTATTCCTCACTGTCTTGTACTTATTTGATTCAAGTCCTGATGATGATCCCTTTATATATGTCAATTGAAACGCTGTCGACTAACTGTTTTAATATTTATATTCAACATAAAGGCAGCTTACAGATTGTGTAAGTTGTTATACGCTCTTTATGTATTTGTATCACTTATGCCACAGCACCGACTATGTTTATTCCACCCCCACTGTCACTTATACACTTGAAAATTGATTCTTTAATTTCCTTTATTAAAACATTGATTTTGGAATACATTTTTTATTCATGAGCTGTTGTTCGACTATTTACATAAGGGACCTAGGGGCATATTATCAAGGGGGTTTATCTCCGCTTTTTTTGGCTTTAAAAGCCAAGAAAGTGGAGATAAAATTATCTTCCTATTACCTAGCTGTCGCTAACACCAGTTAGCGACAGCTAGTAGGAGATAGCGACCATCTTGGGCCCCACTTTGCATGTCAGTGATATTTATCACTAATGACATGCAAAGTGGGCATGCCAAGATGTTAGCGACTGGAAACAGTCGCTAACATCGCTATCTCCTATTACCAACTTATGGAGATATTCGCGCTAAGCGCGAATATCTCCAAAAGCTAACACCTGCCCTGAGCAGTTCTTAGCCATGTTATCCAATGGGAGGTGGATAACATGGCTGAGAGCATTAGCTCGGTAATGCATGAATATCGCTGACTTTTCAGTAATATTCATGCATTGCGGCCGATTTTTATCGCATTTGCGATAAACCTTGGTAATACCAAGGTTTATTTGCGATAAAAATCACCGCAGCTCAGCGGTAAATTTTTGTCTCTAACCAAGCAATAGCGATAATTATCACTATTGCTTGGTTATATGCCCCCCTATTTCTTGAAAACACCATTTTTGCCCCACATCCCTGCACCTAAGCTTACTCATTTGCTTAAATAAATTCTCCTAACTTACACTTCATTTATGGCCATGTTGATGCACTGCGAAGGTCTGAAGTACCACATAGCGGCAAGATAGCCTATTATATTGGTAACAGTTGTTTTAGAATCTTCTATAATGTGATGTACAGTAGTATATGACCTACACTTTTTTATATCAACAAATTATGTGTTTAACAAAGCTGCTCCAACAGTTATATTGAATGAATTCTGTAAACAAAACAAAAGATACCGACATGCCTTGGCAAGATGGCAGCTCAGCATGTATATACATTTTGCTGAACGCCCCCCTCGCACAGACTCATGCCTTTTCCTTAAAAGAAACACTGTTTTCATGCTTAATTCTAAGGGGTCAATTTACTGTTTGCATCACAAAAGTGACAGAAAACAATGGTAAAACTTTGGACACATGTTTACTTACCAGCATACGTTGGAAAATAACTTGAAAGTAACACAAGGCAGCTTTAGTGCAAAGAAGGTGTTCCATGAGTTTTGCATGGGTAATCCCATGCAACCACCCAAGGGTTTTGACTCTAATTACTTGAAAAAGTAAACAATGTCAGAAAATAGCACCCATTTCAAACAGGTGTTATGAAAGAGAAATGCTTTTATTTCTCATTTCTTTTCTTGCCTTGCATATGTGCTGTACGGTGCAGCACACATACATAGTGGGAACAGAATTATAGACTCATGAAATACCCTAGCACTATTGTGCAAAGGTGTGTCAGAGGTGCACGGCCGCACATTCTGCGCCGACGTTAGGGAGAGGGGAAGAGAATGCCTTCATTCTGAAACTATGGTGCTCTCCTACTCTCTCCTCTCACGCAGCGGAACATTTGCAGCGGCAGTTTTGCGCTGCCTGAGGAACTGATAAAGCTGGCCCTTAATCAATCCATAAATTACCCTCTTTTAAGTTTGCAGGGCACTAAAATCACGTAGAACATTGTTTTGTGCAGTTTTTAGCACTGCTCACGCCCCAAACACCCGCTCCCCCATGACTGTAACAACGAGCGTCAAATTGGGAAAATGTTTGCACAATGCATTAAAAATAGCCAACAAAATGTGTTGCTTATTCCACATTACTCACTGTTTTCATATTCACTGCTTTGAGAGAATTCTTTCAAATAATTTCTTTGCAGTTTTGTCATTTAAAGTGTAGTTCAAGGTTAGCAGTCACTCTACAGCTCTCCATTCGCACCTTGAAAATATCAGAAATGGAACACATGGCTAATTTAGCACACCATCAGCGGTGACACATTGATGAATGATGCTGTCTGTGACCGCCTATGCATGCAGCCTGTTTGTCGTCTCACTGAATTCTGCTAAGCGGTAAAAAATATAATTCTAAAGCAGGCCCTACTAAGGCACGAAGAACTGCTAGAGCACTTTACAAGGAAGGATGCACTTTATACAAACTGCACGTTTTAAAAAGTATTTTTCATTCATGCCCTGTTAGGTTGGTATGTGTTTTAAATCGATAAACCGCAGTTCAACATGTATTTTCCTTCCTTGAAGCATCATCGCCCAGTGAGGAGGGTGACGTTTTAGACAGAATGAAGACAACCATAGTTTCTTTTCACTTAGCATGCCATATATTTACGATCATCTGTCTTCATATATATCTATACTTCCCTGCACACTTAAGTCACCAGGTTTTTTATGCAGTTAAAGGCACACTGAAGCTACTTTTTCAATCAATATTTATTTTAGAGAATGCTATACTTACTGTGAGAATCTGGTTGTTTGTTGAAGGAAGGATGACCCCTGTTTAATCAACAGCTAAAAGCCCTGTGGAACTGATACCAGAATGTGCTTAGCACAAAAGCAATTAGGCTTAACTTAGAGGCAATGCATATTTACGCAGCACACAAACGAAATAAAGTAAAAAAACAACACAATAAACATTTTCCACCAATTTAGAAAAATAGAGCAACATTTAACACATTATTTGACAACAAAATAATAGAAATTCCAGGGGTAGAACCAGATATATGCAATTTTAAAGATTTCAGGTAAGTATAGTGCCTAAAATCATAAAGTGCCACTCGCGATTATCTGGTTGTGCTAGACCGGGTGAAAATCACTCATTCAGGCCGACCATGATGAAGCATGGGCCTGATACAGAGACCAGGTTAGTCCAGCTCAAAGAGGTTCCTTCAAAGTCCAGCACAAAGAGTTCCAATCACAATGGAAGGAGCCTCAAGGAGCATGGAGAGCATTGTGGATGGCAGTAGCTGTCCCTCGAAGATCCTGTTTGGTGTCGTGGATGTCATTTCGGGAGCTTCACACTGTTGGTGGTTACTGAGTCATAAATAGTTCGGTTTGCTGGAACTTGGTATTGTCTGGAGGAGTGGACAGAAAGGTCTTGCCTCAAACAGGCCCATTTGCAGTCATAAAGTGCTTACAAATTCAGGATTTCACCTTTTCTTTGGAGAGGAGCTCAACTGATGCACAGTAAGGGTCCAGGACATGAGGGGCATTTCTTTGAGGTTACAAACTCACTGCAGCTTAGTCTACCAGGGGTCAGGCAGATTTAATTGCACATCCAGACAGCAGGTCAGCTGGGCAGTTGCAAGGAGCAACTGGAGCTTGTTATGTCTCTGTAGCTCAAAACAGGAGGTCAGTCATGTGAACCTTGGAGTCACTTCAGCCTGGGTTGAAGGCTGCAGGTCCACTCTACCTTCTCAGCAAGCAGGACAGCAAGGCAGCATTCCTGGCAGCAAAGCAGCATGGCAGCCATTCTTCTGTAGTATCCACAGGTCCAGAGGGGTACTGAAGAGAGCGTCTACAGGGCCACTTTATATACCTGGCCCCTTTTGAAGTAGGAGAAGTGTCTGGAAGATTCCTTTTGAAGTGCTTGAGATTTTCTGCTTCCCCTGCCTTGGCCCCAAGTTGCCTGTGTAGGGTTTGAAAATTCCCCTCCCTGTCGTGCATTTATACATGTTATGTAGGTTAGCATACGTGGCTAAATAGACGCCCTTTGTATTTGTATGTTGCAACTCGCTGAGTTATCCTGGCAACATGTATGTTCCGTTGGCCTATGGGCCTCCATTTTGTGCTTCACAATCACTAGCAGACAGTCTGGATTGAACGTGCACTAGGCCTAATTTTCTATTCTTGCTTGCTTCCGCTAAATTGTACATCGTTATTATTTCTCCTCCTGTTCAAGGTTGGAACCTGACTCGCTAATGAATAGATGCTCTTTCCTTGCATTCCTTTCTGTGTATGTATTTCAGCTCCCATGTTAGGAGATGATGAAACCCGGCACAGTGCCCTTGGAGTACTGATAGGGCACCCATCTGGCAGGTGTTAGCTCATCTCTCTGTACCTTCTTTGTTCATGCCAGGTTCAAGCCAGTACTTTTCCATGAGAGGTGTGGCTAAGGTCTCCAGAAAGGTTTATCATGTATTAGCGGGCCTTGGGGAGGCAGTCCCCTCAGCGTCCATCTTAGGGTGCAGGTCTGACCAGGGCTATCCCTGCAGTGAAATACTAATAAAGTAACTGTATTTTCTCTACTGTCTGACCGACTCTTCATTTGGGAAGGCATAACAGGTGGCTGTGGATATAACCCGCGGGCCCTTAGAGGGCCATGTCCTTTACCTGCAGGAACAATTAAATGGGTGAAAAGACTTTGTGTGTAGGCAGAGCTCAGTCTATTCAGATTCAAGAAGACCTGTGCACAGCTTGCTCCTCCATCCTGCAGGATAATGGCACATCCAGGCACACCTAATCCTTCTCTTGTATGGCTGCCTGGGAGGAATAAACACGGTCCAACTGCCAGCTATAGAGTCATGTGACCCAGGATAGGCTGCAGGCACCAAATAGTTTTGAGCAGTAAAATGCCAAATTTCTAAAAGTAAATGTAGAAATATTGAGTGCACACCTTCCCTTCGTTTTGTAAATCTGTCTTTGCTTTGACTGCCAAATGTGTGTGCATCACAGCACTGCGGTCGCTCCAACGCACAGAATTCATCAAGATTAGAACTAGGGGGGCAACACTTGTGCCCCTTACTGCTGCACTGTGAAAGTGAGGAATCTTCCTCTGACAATGATCCATGTTTAAACCAGGTAAACCATAGTAATCCAACATAATCCAATTTCAGTTTGCGAAAATGATAATCCATGTACTCCATTCTTTTCTTTTTAAATCACTTCAGAGACAGCCAGGTTGAAATGGAATGTTTATTCCGCATTTTCAAATGCCAAATGCTGCCGAAAGCTTAAAACATTGACACGTGCTTTCACCTTCCTTAGACCGGTTCAGTAAATGAACCCAATGCATTTCGAACAAATGTTCTTCTTCAGGGGTACTGCAAATAAATTAAAAAAGAACTGCATCAACAATGATAAAAAGCGCACAATATTTTGGTGTCTTGAAAACAGTAACATCAGCTATAGTTTTACCCAGGACTGCCTTTGGCCTCACATCCCCTCTTAAAACACAAACAAACAAGATTGTAATACAGCGAACACCAAGGTACACAGCAGGAATTTGCTCTTCGTGAGGATGATCGGTTTTTAGATGGTGTTTAGAAGCTGTATAACTTGGATTTTATTATGATGTGTCTTATTTATTTGGTTACTTTGATGGTTGTAATAGACCGAATAAAGTTTTACTGAACTGAACTGAAAAAAATAAAACAATCAATCTATGAATGGAACTTTATTTTGGCCAAATTGACCCTAAAAGTAGATATGCATTAACATACATTTAATTCGATAAAAAAAACAATAAGAGGAAATCCATTTTTCATGTGGCAATGCATGTATAACACGTAGATGTAACATACAAACAATCTATATTACAGTCAGTCCAAACCCACTAACTTCATTAAAGTGCATGTGCAGTATATATACAATTTACGATGCCGGGCATAATAAGCCCAAGATTTAGCCCACTGGGCATCCATTACAGTAGCTTTTTGTAAAGTGCTTGTGTCTATCAATTAAAAACTGTAATCATGAGCATACGCCCGAACCTGAGAGCCACCATTCAAGTTGTTGGCAGTCTTGTGCCCTTGTACACTATTCATCAAGTCAAATAAACATTAATAATATGATAAAAGGGGGGTTAAAAATTCATAAATATTAAATACAAGTCAAAAGACTCAACCAGTCTCTTTGGGGGTCAACTTCAATAATGCTCTGTGTGTACACCACATGGAAAATAGAAAGCCTGCTATTGAAAATGCTACAGGGAGGCACGTATCATATTTCAATACCCTAAAAGCCTCTAGGCATGTCTGGTTTCCAGGTTTCTGCATAACTGAATCAGCCATAGTTTTCTCACCTTCTTGTTTCCTGGGCAGAAAAAAAACACATGATATTCTGTCTCTGCTGAGTTATTTACATGCAGGGCAGCCGAAATTTGTGAACCCGCCAATTTGTTTGTGAAAGCACTCAGTGGCAGTACCCCATGCATAAACTGCAGCTATAGCTTCTTTGCAGCAGCCGGCTTGATATCATCCAGTACGGGCTGTAATCTATACTGTTCTTTGATTTCTAAAAACACTGTGGTAAGCTTGCCTGTTGTGGAGCTCGCCTGGAGGTGGGCCAGTTTGTTCTCCTAGTAGCTGTCCTTTAATTCCTTCCTGATACTATGGGACAAGTTACTTCTGGGTTATGCCACACATTACCCCTTCCCATAGCCAGAAGGATGTCCTGGATGAAAGCCAGCCATGATAATTTCCTCACCCCTGATATACTCAACACCTCTTTCAGTTCTTGCCTATACTCAGCCAGTTGTGGGGTGACCCACAAACGTCGCCAGAATAGAAGTGGTCTAATGGCAGCTTCTTCTAAGATTGATCTAACCCCAAGTTCTAATCGAAGCGGTGTGAGGGGGAGCTACATGGGAGAACAAATAATGGCCTGGCAAAGGTGTTCCCAACTTTTACTAGATTTTCAGGAAGACACTGGCCCTGCATCTCAGCCCCATACAAGGCAGGACCTCTAGCTTGCACCTTGTAGATTTCTACTATCAGGCCCATAGGTTTGTGGATGGAATTTCGAAATACCTTTGCCAGGCCCCCCATTGTCTGGGTTAAGTACAGACTGGCCTTTTTAGTTTGTGCCCACAGTCCATTTTTTCTGTAATCGTAATGCTAAGATACTCAAAAACAGGCACCCTCTCCAGGGGTCTGCCTTCCAAGCACGGATTTGGTTGGGTACAAATGCCTGAGATGAACACCATAAATTTAGTTTTCTGTAGGTTGATCTCAAGCCCCCTTTCCTTGCAGAAAAAATCAAACTTATCAAGGACCCTCTGTATACCCATGGATGTTTTCAAAAGTAGCAAAGTATCATCAGTAAACATCATGGCCGGGACTTTACGGTTTGGGCGTCCATGTCCTTCCCTGTATTTGGAACTTCAACTAACCTGTTTAAAAATAAACAGTAGAGAGTTGGGGCAAGGACACATCCCTGACGGACACCTCAATCAACGGGGATGGGCGTAGTGAGTTCCTTGTGTTTACCAATCCAATTTTTTGCAAAAATGCCTTCATGTAATTGCCTCAGAAGTTTAAACTTCTGAGGCAATTACATGAGGGTACATCCCCATCCTATACAAATGAACTTAATATTTTGAAACAGAAGATTTGTTGAAGGATTGTACTACTGGGTGCGTCGACGCGTTTCGATGGTTCCTTCTTGTTTATACCATCTTTATCAAGACAATCTTATTTGTTCTGTCTTCAGGTGCAAATATAATTTCATTCCCTCTTGGGTTGGCCAATTCAATTAATTTCCAAATAGGAATTGATGAATTTCATGTCATATAGTTTTCTGTCTGTCACAATTATGTGGGTCATAATGATATTTTGTTAAATTGTCATCAACTCTGTGGGAAATTTTCCCTTGTGTATTCTTTTTTATAATAATTGTTGTTGTCAATTTTTGTTTTTATACAATGTTTTTTTTTAATTTGTTGATAATATTGTGCAATGATTGCGGTTTTAATTCAGAAAATATTCTTAATAAATAAATGTTTGTACAATAGTCAGATTATCTGTGCTTAACTTGTGGGCCCTGGGAACATTCCCTTTACTCTGGTAATTTACCCTATCTCCCCTGGCCAATAAGGGGTACCTCTCTCTATCTTAAACTCAGGCACAATATGCCACATACTGGTATCATAAGATTCCATATCTGACGCACACGGCTATAGAAGAGGGGGATGCTCTGCCAATTCCTTTCACTGCAGTTATTACACATCACCGACCGCCCCTACACGCTAAAGATAATAATACCATGGACACCACCAATGCAGCGTGGCATCGTCTAGGTCAGTTGGCGCATAATTTACCTCTCTAAGCCCCCGCCCTTCCGTTACATTACCACCCTGAAATATTTGTTACCAGCGAGGAGGTTGGTATGGGCCTACTACATCAGGTAGGAATGGATACCTTAGGCGACCTATATAATTACAGGATGCTCAAAACAGCGCAGGACTTGTCATATATACAGAATCAGACACTACTGTTCCGCTTCACTTATCATAGACTACAGGGGGCGATTAAGAAGTTATATCCCAACTATCCCAATGAACCGTTGCAATTGGACACCTTGCAGCTCATTTTGACCTCTCCAAATACCACACATTTAGTTTCCCGCTTATACACCGTAGCACAAAGTGAAATTAATTACAACACTCACAAGGCCGTGGAAAGATGGAATGCTGTACTGGACTGTCATATAGCTCCTGTATATCCTTATATCGTGTTAAGTTAGCATAGGTGCATTTGAGGTTTAAACGCCATTTTTCTTTCTTGCAACTTCTGCACACGACACTTAATTGTTGACTTAGCTTTCAACCTAGTAGTTTGCCGTGGTTTATGTGAGAATAATATGTTATTGCTCTGATATCAGCTTTGCTTAATAAACTATGTCTGCACGAAGAGTGCTGAAGTTTCAGGAAGAACACGATATGGAATTGTTATGAGGTCTGATCTCCACGCCTTCATAGTCATAACACAAGTGCAGCCTTTGCCAACTCTGGCTTCAGGCGGGATTGATATTGCTTTGCACGAGGCACATAGAACACACTTGATGTGATGCACATGCAGAGAGAGCTGGTGTATGCTGATGTGATTCCTTCATGCTAGGACACTAAGGTATGGGCCCGCCCTAAAACAAGCCAAAGAGACCTTCTTAGCTAATAATATAGTATATGTGTTAGGGAGGGTGAGATATAAGTGTTGTTAACTCTTATTCATTACAGCATGGTAACATGCTGTCACCATTCGCCTTTTATGCCTTAGTAACTATGCTGGTAATTTTGCTACTGATAATAAGTATACTTGTATTATCTAAGATACTGCGCCTGAGAAGACGGCATTAGTAAATAAACATTTCAAATGCACATGTGTCTTCTTTACTCCATGTTCTGGTTTGTAATGATAATATAACGAAAGAGTGTTCATGAGTTCCACGTACCCTGAGGTACAGTAAGTTCATGTTCTGGTTTGTCTAAACATTGGGAGTTTGATATGTCCAATGAGACACTGTAGCTAGCTTGGTAAGGGGTGAGTTGGATACTAAGGTGAGTTTTGGGACACCCTAATTTACCGAGGTTCCACTCCTCTGTGCACAGTTCTGTGTGAGAACAGAAACCCTGCAACATGGCGCCCAACGGTTTCGGTGGTCTTATATCATGACACTCGAGTAGTATATCGTTCGAACCTTAACCCCTTCACATCCGTTTCCGGAAAACGGGGTGTCGGTGAAACCTACCTATTTTTTGAGATAGGTCTTTTTCAAGCTTGATTCTTTCTAAAACGGTTTCTTTGAATTACTACCCAGTTGTGCTACAAAGTATTCTTTGTGTTTTCTTGTTTCCAGTGTAGTCATGGCGGCGGTGGCCATTGCGCAACATAGTCGCGTGGCGGTGCGCAACCATCTTCAGACGTACCAGGTACCGGTGGATGGGATGGCTGTGGTTTTAGTGGTGTGTGCAGATCCGGCGTTCCCTTACGAGTTGTTTTACTCTTGGGTTACGTTTCCGGCGGTGGACGCAACTTCTGGGTTGTTCCATTCCTACACCGCCTCGGCTGTCCCGGCTGAATATACACCGTACAGGGCACTGGAAATACCTATTGATCATTGGCAGCATCGCGTTTGGTTTGATGGCGCCCTCCCCCACTCTTTGTCCGCTGCGAGGTTAGGTCCACTCTCGATTCCAGGTACTAACTGGCCTGCGTTGGGTGGTTTTACCCCGCACCCGAATCACGGTGCTTGTACCCTTCAGGAAATTCGAAGGTTACATGTTGTGTCTATTTCCGTGATTCGTGCACTAGTGCAATACATTGGTCGTCATCTCCCGGGTGGTCCCCCGGGGGGTCCGGCCGCTCAAACGGAACGTGTTGGTTTACGGCTTAATCCAGTTATGGTAAATTCGTTTTTTGGTCAACGCCCTGATAATAAAGATGATTTTCCTTTTTGGCTGGCCGAGAAATTTGACCAACTGGAGGCCGTGTTTCCCAATTCTTCTCCTGCTGACAAACATAGAATGTTGACGATTACTTTACCTAAGGATATCACTCCCGAACTCGTTGACTGTGAAAGCTGGGGTAAGACTTTTGCGGCTGTTTATGCGAGGTGCTTCGGCACCCCATCTATGGCTGTACTGCCTACGATCATAAAACGTGTTCAGGATGATCACGGTCCTGAGGCAGCGGTTGAATTGGGTATGCGCCTGTGTGGTTCTTTTGAGATTGTGAGTGATCTCATACTCTCCAACATCAAGGGAGATGCAGTGAACTTCCAGGTTTTTAATGCATTGGCAGCGTTACCCGATGCCGAAAAGCCCCGCCAGTTAGCGAAGATTGTGGTGGCCGCTTACAAAACTATCGGTCGCACAAGTAAAGGATTAAAGTACTTCGCGGTTAAGGATAAAAAACAACCACAAGTGCAATCTGCTGCGGCAGATGTACAACCAAAGTCCAAAAAGCAAAATTGGCCTCAGAAACAGAAACAGGGGAAGCAACAGCAGCAAACGCAGGAATCTTATCCTGCAACACAAGTCCCTGCGCCGTCTGAGAAAGTTTATGATTTGCGCGATCGCGCGATGATTAAATCACCTGATCGATTTCAGGTTTCTGATCAACGCTCTCCTCGTTCCTTACAGGACTCATCGGCCCAGAAGACCGGTGGAGGAGGAGGCGGACGGGGACGTGGTGGCCAACAGGGACGTGGCCAGCCCCGCCAGACAGAGGGCGCTTGGAAGCAGGAAGATTCTACGCCTAAGAGACCGCAGTTTGCGAAAAAGAAAGTCGCAGCCTTAACAGCGCATCGATATGCCACAGATAGTGAGAACGCGGCTTCGGAATCTGACGTGGGCTCTGACCTTGCTGGACAGCGCGGCGGAGATAACCATAGTCAGAGAGGCGCTGCGTCCACTACTGAGGGTGACAGCGACTGATGTCTACGTTGTGATAGAAACAGCGGATACGAGACTTGCTCCCCCTGAAAGACTATATGAAATTGTCCTGTTAATTGAAGGTGACATACAGCGTACCGTTAAAGGTGTATTTTGGGAGAATCTGTCTTCTACATATGATATTTTACTTTCGGAGGCTGACTGGCCCCCACCTTTTGTGCTCGCGGCGCCGCGAGGGGAGGAGGTAATCCTACCCAGTTTCGCGAACACTGTCTCGAAAGAGCATGCGCAACATTTTGCAGAAGAGTGGGCTCGGGCTCTCGCGCCGGCTCTGTACCGTAACCAATGTGGTTGGGATAGATTGTCGCCTTGCCACGAAATTCCGTTGCGGTCTCAGCCGCAGCCTCAACCTCAATATCCCATTCGGGGTGAAGCTAAATCTTCCGTCGCGGAAATCCTTGAACAATTGGAATATCAGGGAGTTATTGAAACGTGTGTGTCACCGATGAATAATCCCCTTTTTACTGTGAACAAACCCGACGGATCATATCGTTTGGTTTTGGATTACCGGCATTTAAACTTGCATTGCCGTAACTGTGCTGTACAGAATACCCACGGCTCTGCCCTAGTGGATAGTCTCGTGCGTAAGCGTTTCAAGACAACGCTTGACATATCCAATGGTTTTTATGCCCACAGATTGGACAGCTTTAGCTCCCAATGGACCAGTTTTACGAGCGCTGGAGTCCAAAAGCAGTTCCGGCGTCTTCCAATGGGCTATAAGAATAGTCCTGGTATATTTACCGCTCGCATTGTCTCTATTCTGGAGACACTCGACCCTGATGCTTTTTCGTATGTGGATGACATATATCTCACGGACGACGATATTTGGGAGCATCTGTGTCGTGTAAATTCTGTTATTTGCAACTTCGCTGACATGGGTTACAAATTTAACTTTGCAAAATCGCACATTGCTGAACACACAGTGTTGTTTTTGGGCTATGAGCTCAACAATGAAGGTAGAGGTTTGGCTCCTCACTTCTTAGAGAAGTGCGCACAATTGCGCGCTCCTACAACACTGAAAAAATTACAATCTTTACTGGGCTTTTTAAATTTCGGAAGGACTTACATTCCAGAATATGCCCAGCGTGTCAAGCCGTTGTATGCGTTAATACAACCTACTTTCTCAAAATCATGCTGGCTGCCTGAGCATTCAGCCATTTTGCAATCCTTGCAGGCTGATCTGCTCGCTTCTGAATACTTACTGACTCGTGATAACCACACCAACCTGGTGATAAGAATAATCCCAGGGGCGGTGGGTTTCACGTACCTGACTTTTAATGAAGGTGACACGGTGCCTATTGCTTACAAGTCACACTTGTACACTTCGGCTGAATTGCGGTTTCCCACTGTGGAGAAAGTTTTAACTGCTGTACAGATGGCGATTCTTAAAGAACGAGCTCTGTCACAGGGGAAGCGCATGTTAGTGGTAACACCCTGTCCTCATTTGGAGGCAGTCACGAAAGCCAGTGTACCGAATTCAAAAGCTTTGCACCCTCGGTGGATTCAGTGGGCTGCGTCATTGACATCCACGGATGTCACGTTCATTTTTGACGCTTCCTTACGGTCGCAAGAGTACTTGCAGTATGAGTTCGTTCATCCTGCTCCTCTGGCTATGCGACCTTTGGAGGACTTCCATTGTATCATTTACACTGATGGGTCAGCGCAGGTTGCGCATGGCTCTAAACATGCCTACGTTTCCGCATGCGCTATTGTGGTAGGTGCTATGTTGAACGATGAGTTCATTTCCAGGGAAGTGCACACCTTGCCCCTTGGCGATTGCACTGCACAATTGGCAGAGCTTCGTGCACTCTTACTAGCGTTAGAGTACGCGGATCCAAGTGTTACTACTCTGATTGTAAGTGATTCTTATTACTGTGTCCAGTCTTACAATGAAAACTTGTTCTTTTGGATTCAAAATGATTTTCATGATTCCAAGGGTAGCACAATAAAACACAAAATGATCTGGGTTCGAGTGGCAGAGCTTAAGGCTCTGTTGCCTCTCGTTTATGTGATTCATACTCTCGGTCATCAACGTGTGGGAGTTCACGCTGTTGGCAACTCGCTTGCTGATGAAGCAGCGAAATCAGCAGTATCTGCATACTTAGTTGCAGCGGTTACTAGGTCGAAAACCAAGATTGATAGCGACATCTTGGCAGCGATTGCTGCCTCTGAGAAGGGAAGTAAACTTCCTGCGGGATTCCCTTCGAAGTATAAATACCACTTAAGTCCCGAAAAGGTTCCTTTTGTGACAATTCCTGATGTTGGGGAACGGCTGATTCCCAACTCGGATCGCAGAGCAGACTTGATTACAGCGGCACATGAAGGTGTGGCGTCTGCGCATGCGGGCGTCTCGGCCACTGTAACTCAATTACAACAACGTTTCTGGTGGCGGGGACTGTACAAACAGACGCATGATTATGTCCTTCTTTGTGACATATGCCAGCAGATTAAACCTTCGACTGCTGCGCGTCCGCCACAGACTCAGTTGTACATTTCTAATAAACCGCTAGGTTGTGTTTATTTAGATCACTGCGGTCCTTTTTCATCTGATACTGCGTATAAGTACATCTTAGTAGCAGTTGACTCATGCACACGCTTTGTGTGGGTTTGGCCACATCGCAGCGCTGATTCACGGACTGTCATTAGAGATTTGCGTGTCTTTATAGGGATTTTTGCCTGTGGTACCTTCCATTCGGATCAGGGTCCGGCTTTCGCCTCTAAGGCGTATAAGGATGCCATGACTTCGATGGGGGTCCAAGTCAAGTTTTCGTCACCCTACAGACCTGAGGGTAATAGTGTAGTTGAACGAATGAACCGTGATTTAAAGCAATCTTTGACAGCCCGAGTTATAGGCACTGGCAGAAACTGGCTGGCTCACCTCTATGGCGTGCAGCGTGCTCTTAATAATCTCCCTAGAAGGTCTCTGGGTGGGCGGACCCCATACGAAATGCTCTTTGGAATCAAGATGTACGTCCCTGACCTTGACGGTCTAGACTATGTGGTTCGCGCCACTTCCTTTGACGCAGATGAACATTGCAATGTTTTACAGAATCTACAAAAGACCAGAGACAGTCTTGCAAAGGAACATTTGCCCTCCACGTCGGATGATGCGTTGCAGATCCCGGTAGTTGGCTGGCTACCCCAAGTTGGAGAACTGGTTCGGGAGAAGATCGATAACAAGAAAGAATTTGGTCCTTCCTATCGAGCTCCGGTTCCCGTCGTTGGAGTGAAGGGTACAAGAACAGTCATTTTACCACCTCTTCCTGGTCGTAAGGAAAACAGGTTTATTTCAATTGACAATGTCAAGTTACACAGAGTGGCCGATTCTTCTTAGCATGACACCGGCTGTTTCCTGTCCTTCCATTGTGAGAAATTCAGTTATGCCTACTGCTTCTAATAATGAACCTGAAGTGGCCATCGAATTACCTGCTCTTTCCAGTCCTTTATTTAATAATTTACCTGGCACTAACATTGATGAGACAGACTATGCTTATCCCACTGATTTGTCCATGCCTGACCTGCAAGCACGTTTAGCCACGGACTCCAGATTTTCTTTTGACTCTGTTTCTCTTGCCTCAAAGGAACCCTCTCGTGTTGCAGTTTATGCAAGCCTGTTTAAAAAACATTTTTTGATACCGCCTTGGACTTACATTTGGCTAGTCCTTGTTTCGATTTACCTTTTTATGTCGATTGGTTTTGTGTTTTATTTTTTTCGAATCATCAATGGACATTATGTCGAGGAAAGAACATGCATTACTCATTTAAATGGAACTTTGGCCCCACTCTCCTCTTCACATTCTACACACAGATTAAAAAGAGACTTGACTTTGGTTAACATCACAGCATGGCCTGTCCTTGATGGAATCGTGTGGGATGCAGTTCGGTTTCAGATTCATGGCCCCACGGAAGTCGTTAATGTTCCTAATGTACTTAGAGTGAATATGGGGGATGTGGTGAAACAAAACATTCGTTCTGATGACTGGGATGTTAATGCTGTGGAAAGTTTGTTTTCTGATTTAAAATACTATGCTGCCTTTGATGCTGAGGATTTATATTTAGAATCTGCTAATTATGGTGAATTGTTCTGTTACCAACATTATGGCAATCACTTTTTACACAAAACATCATCCCGTAGGGATGCTGTTAATTTTACTCAATGGGAACATTGCCCAGCACCTACACAGGGGAGTTCAGAAACATTTCTTAAAAAGTATACTTATTTCACTGACTTTAACCAGTCCAATCCCGAGTCCTTTTATTTTAAATTTCACAAACAGCCACTGTCCAAGGTTAGACTTACCGATACACAATTGTTGTATTCGAAGGCCTTCCTAGATCAATTAGTTACTGGAGGCTATGAGCTATGGAAGGAAACAATTGACCTTAAATCGGTTTGGGGTTCAAGGGCCTGGCAGGTACAAGGCACTGAGGCTTTGCACCGTGCATGTCTCATCCCGAATCATATGTTGTTTTTAAATGAAACAATTTCCCAGACCACATGCTTTGGATTGGCTACATCTAAAAGGTTAAACACTCCGTCTTTCCCGGAGTTGGAGGAATATGATGGGTGGAGTAATTTTACTCAATTATCAATTAGAGATTTACAGACTCTGCTTCTCAATTCCTCCTTTAACATTTCCAGTATGAATCCTAAGGGTTGGCTGCTTTGGCACCGTAGTGCAGATTCTTGTCAAATGAGATTTTTAAATTTTACTGACGGTTTTAAGACTGTTAGATCTGATCCCCGGTTTGACTTAGGTCATACTGTCACCTCGTATTCCGTAGGCAAGTTGTGTCAAAATTGGCTGAAGCATTCAACTTTACCTGCGGTTAAGAATCACCTTTCCAAATTGAATGCAGAAGTGGATTTGAATGATTTCATTAAAGGCCCGGCTAGTGGCAGGTCGAAAAGGTGGTTATATGGAGTTTACAATGAAATTTGGAAGCTATCACAGATTGAGGCTGCTACACGCCTTAGGGCTATTGATCAGGCTAATCTTGAGAAAGTGCTTGCAGTTGTTGACAATAGCATTAATGTGCTTTCCTCTAGAATTTACACATTGGATAATATTGTGTCGTCAGTTGTCGATATTGTGCATGATGAAATATCTGTGTTGTACCATGGTCAGAATCAATTACGATCAATCATGCAGTTTGTGTGGACCCTTCAAACTCTGAAAATGGGTAAAGTACCCTGGGGTTACATGAACGTTTCTTCTTTATTTGCCCCTTTTAATTTGACTGAGAAACAACGCTTGCTTTCAATGCGGGATGCTTCATTTTCTATGTTACATATTGAGAGGTTGGAATCTTTGCCTTTTTCCGTGGCAGAAGCCTCTGCTGCAACGTGGCTTATCCACGGTTTAATAACACTGCCTTTTGCTTTATATAAATTTTCAAATTGTATGAAATATGTGCCAATAGGTCGTTATGAACCTTTGGGTAGCGGTTTCCTTCATGAAGTCTGGTCACTCCCATACACGTACAGATGTTTTAAGGATGAACAGGAGGTTTATCTGAATGGGGAGGAGTGTACTGAGACGCCAGATCATTCTTTAATGTGTCGACACATACAGTTACACGGTTCTTGCAACAAGGACAGGCCGAATATGGCTTGCGTTTTACAGGGCACGCCTGTTCCTGCTATCATCCCCACGTTTAAATTATTAGGGAATGGAAGTTATTTAATGCTCAATAATGAAGACTGTTGTGGGTTAATTAAAGGTATCCCTTTCATAGTTACAGTAAGTGAGCGGGTTATTTGCTGTAGAAATGTGCTTTACCCTCCCACACATGAACATAGAGATTCTTCCATCTGGCTAAGAATACCAACCTTGGGAGCAGAATTCAGCGGCATGGCAAGAATAAGAGCTCTTTTGTCCCAGAAAGAGGTGGCCTTGAGCTCGGCCCGTGAAACTTTCGTGCTTCACATTGCTAACACACGTACAGAAGTTCAGGCTCTATTAAATACTGATTTGCCTTTGCATTTTGGAGCAATGGTTCGTACTATCTTTAACGCATCCTCCACAAAGGGCCTATCACATTTTTTTAAAGTTGTTAGCAGTGGTCTCGTGACTTCCTTTGAGAAAATTTTTGGAGTCATCCCTGCTTTCTTCCATTCAATCTTTTCATCCTTGTTTGGAGGGTTCCCGTTTTTACTTGCACTAGCGGCTGGCGCTCTGGTGGTTTTCTGTCTTTTTAAATATGGATGCCCATCCTGTGCAAGACCACGCACAACTGCTGCTGACGCGGTTCCGCAATGGCATGCTTGAATATTATGGCACACTGCCATTGGCGACTTTGAGCACGGCATTTGGATTATCTTTTCGATTCTCCTATTTCACCTGTGTCCAACCTGTTTTTCACTGCCTGACCTGTGATTTCCAGTGGGCCATTGATTTGTGTCTCTGCGGACCGGTTTCTCCTGACGTCGATTTTAATCAACTGATGAGTCCTATCATTGCTCACGAGTTGGTTTGTTCTGACGAGAGGATTATGGCCTTAGCAGTGGCGCATGGACTAATTGGTCCCTGGGATGTGTTGTCGGCAGCACGGAATTTGTTGGAACTGAGTTTTCTTGAAAACCCACCGAGCTGTCCTCTGATGGTTATAGAGGATCCGGTGCTGGAAGAACACGTATGTTCCTTTCATCTTTTAAATTGGATGGCTGAACTGTTTTCGGATGAGGACAGTGACTTCCTATTGGAGGCTGTTGCTACTTACTTTTCATATACAGTTTTGTCATAGACACTGCTTCGGATTGACGTGCTGATTAATAGCATTTCATTGATTTTATTGACTTATTTGTCAAGAACTTTTTGTTTTCGTCAGCCTATTGGCTTGAGCCACATTATATTTTTGGGCTATTTTTTAGCATTACTTTTTAAAATTTGGTTTCGACTCATGCTCGTTTACTGTCGAGTTCTGCTCTCATGTGATGGCACTTCTGTTATCATATTTAGTCCGTTCTCGGATCATGGGGGGGTGTCATATAGCTCCTGTATATCCTTATATCGTGTTAAGTTAGCATAGGTGCATTTGAGGTTTAAACGCCATTTTTCTTTCTTGCAACTTCTGCACACGACACTTAATTGTTGACTTAGCTTTCAACCTAGTAGTTTGCCGTGGTTTATGTGAGAATAATATGTTATTTCTCTGATATCAGCTTTGCTTAATAAACTATGTCTGCACGAAGAGTGCTGAAGTTTCAGGAACAACACGATATGGAATTGTTATGAGGTCTGATCTCCACGCCTTCATAGTCATAACACAAGTGCAGCCTTTGCCAACTCTGGCTTCAGGCGGGATTGATATTGCTTTGCACGAGGCACATAGAACACACTTGATGCGATGCACATGCAGAGAGAGCTGGTGTATGCTGATGTGATTCCTTCATGCTAGGACACTAAGGTATGGGCCCGCCCTAAAACAACCCAAAGAGACCTTCTTAGCTAATAATATAGTATATGTGTTAGGGAGGGTGAGATATAAGTGTTGTTAACTCTTATTCATTACAGCATGGTAACATGCTGTCACCATTCGCCTTTTATGCCTTAGTAACTATGCTGGTAATTTTGCTACTGATAATAAGTATACTTGTATTATCTAAGATACTGCGCCTGAGAAGACGGCATTAGTAAATAAACATTTCAAATGCACATGTGTCTTCTTTACTCCATGTTCTGGTTTGTAATGATAATATAACGAAAGAGTGTTCATGAGTTCCACGTACCCTGAGGTACAGTAAGTTCATGTTCTGGTTTGTCTAAACATTGGGAGTTTGATATGTCCAATGAGACACTGTAGCTAGCTTGGTAAGGGGTGAGTTGGATACTAAGGTGAGTTTTGGGACACCCTAATTTACCGAGGTTCCACTCCTCTGTGCACAGTTCTGTGTGAAGAACAGAAACCCTGCTTATACACCGTAGCACAAAGTGAAATTAATTACAACACTCACAAGGCCGTGGAAAGATGGAATGCTGTACTGGACGTTCGCCTAACTGACGTAGAATGGCAGACCACATGCACCCTGATCCAAATGCTAACACCTAACGGCAATTTAAAATTTGTGCACTTTAAATATTTACATCAAACGTATTATACACCTGTGAAACTTCATAGATATGGTCTCCGTCCAGAGGTGAGCTATAGGCGCTGTGGCTTCGACCAGGCGAATTTTATCCACCTTGTGTGGCACTGCCTGAAAATACGTGCATATTGGGAGAGGGTCACCTCATTGTTGGCAGAAATGGTGGGGATTGATATTAACTGCAACATTCCACCTGTTTATTGGGGCTATTGAACAATGTCCGGGCTGTGAAATGAAAGTTTTGTATGGTGGCGCTGTTACTTGCCAAACGACGAATTTCCATGTGCTGGGAGAGCAAGAACACGCCCAGCGTCAAGCAATGGCTTTGTGATATGTCCCACTGTTGCGATATGTTTACGAACATATGAAGAAGAATTACATGTTCGCTCCAGACCTAAAGATTACTGGAAGTATTTAACAGACTATTTAAGTGCAAATCCTACTATTTAATTGTATTGTTTAAATATGTCCTCCCATACTTTTCTGTAACATGTGTAATTATGCAGAGTCTCTGTTCTTGAACATTTCTTTCACTTGGATGATGAATGCAGTAGTGTAATGGTCCCTATTGTTGATTGTATTTGAGCTGTATGCCTTATGAAATGTCGATAAAAATATATATATTTTTAAAAAATCTCCGCTGGGGAACATGGCAGACTCTATATTATTGGCTTTTAGTAATTCTCTACTCCAAGAGTATATTCTCCTAGGATCTAATCTATGGTTAAAATCCCCCAGCATTAGAAACACATCATGCGGGTAGGAATGACATAACTTATCCATAGCCTTTGTTAGTTTTCCCAGGTTCACCTTATAGTCATCTTTCCCCCTCTGGATGTATACATCAATAATACATACACCTTCATAACAAGGATCTTCATTCAGAGTCAATAATCTGCTCCCTAATGCCCACTCACAGTTTAAATCGAGGTTTTCTATTTTTCTGGCAATTTTAGTGGACACCAATGTCAGTAGACCACCTGAGGTTCTACCACACGGATTCCTCCTTGCGGCCTTCGAGTGGTGGGCAAACCCCTCTATAACCGTAGTTTCAGTGGCAAGGGTTTTGTCGCACAGCCAGGTCTCTTGCACACACACTCTTTAGATTATTTGTAAAACTCTCTAGGGACACTATTCTTTTATAGCCGTTTATATTTCAAGAAATTATGGCCAAGTTGTGCGACGTCCCGAGCTCCTAATCAATTTCACTCAGGCCCCCCTCTTCCTCATAGTCACAGGATGCTAAGGCTCTATATCTGTTCCCAGCTAATACATCCTCATCATCATCACTCATTAATTCATTTGCGGATATAGTAATTTCCAATCCTCCCTTGTTACCTCTACAGTGATTAATCATCCTTATTTGCCGTACACCCTACCCCGCATGGTTACTAAGGAATGACTTACCCTGCTTATTTGTCAGCATATCTTCTCTTTTTTATCAGTTTAATTCCTTCCTTTGGCAACTCAGATTCTGCCATTTCCAGAGTTGCTTTAACTAATGCTGAATACAGGAGTAGCTTAGTTACTTCCCCCCTAACAAAATATAAACTTGTACATTTTGAAAATAAGAATAGGAGTTGGGAACGATTTAGGGGTTTTAATTTTCTTACTTATTCCCACCTTTTCCCTGCTCTAATGGTTCCAAGAAAAGCCACAGATCCGGGTATCCTTCTTGCTGGGTACCCGAAGGACTCCCCGCTTTTGGCTCCGGCCTGTTTGTACTGCGTTTCTTATTGGTATTTCTCTTCCTGGGGTCACTACTAATATTAGGGTAACTGGGGCTTGTACCTAAGCACTTCTCTATCCCCCTCGCCTTAAAGCCCAATTTTTCTTTTCTCTCAATTTCACCAGAAATAACTATAGAAACTTTTTTGGATCCTAGAGGCACTTTCTTATCCGAAGGGGTTTTTTCTGGCCTTGCTCTTTTTCTGCTACCATAACGACTTGGGGTTAGGCTATTGCATTTGTGAAGTCTTCCTGTTCTTGGTCTCAGGATGTATTGCTTGTAATACCTCCTTTCCCCACATCTTTTTATAATCATCGGACATCGCAAGACATATGTGCTTGGTACCTCCTTCTGTGGTTCAATAACCCTTACTACTTCTTCCTCCATCCCCTACTTCATTTCAGGCAGACCTCCTACTGGTCTAACTAAAATAGGCATTTGCCCTTTAATCTCTGTCAGTTCCACAATCATATTTTTAAACTGTACAGATTGTGACTTTTGGATTTCATTGTTCAAAATTGACACATCTAATATGCCTTGTAAAGTCTTTTGGCAGATCAACATCACCTCTAACATAGAGGCACTGGGTGACCCAGTGACCTCCAAACTTTGTAACAATTGTCCCAGTAGATCAGTTTCAGTTGCATCAGTATTATTCATTATTTCATTTTCCTTTGGGTGGTCGTTCAAGTAATTACTGTCCCCTTTAATCTGAGACGTACACGATGAGTCTTCCTCTTCCGCCTCCACCTCGGACTCAATTTCTTGGTCAAATGGTGTTTGAAGTAGCCTAGGAGAGGAGGATAAACGTGGCTCTAGGAAGGACTCAGAGTTATTAAGGTTTATTTGAATTGGTGAGATCAGATTTAGGGCTACCTGGTTCTCAGGGTTTTGAAAGGTCTCTAAGGCACTCAACTCTTTTCCAGTCGTTTCTTTCCCTTTAAAATATTTCCCAAAAAGGTCCATTATCGACCGGGTGGCAGATGCTCCTCCTTTTGTACCCCCGCTCTTTACTATCTGAGGGGTCAGGTTCAATGGTTGGGTGTTTCTTCGTATTCATTTTTTCCTTCCCTTCGATAGAGGGAATGAAGCCCATAAATGGTTCACCCAAGAACTGAGATCTCTTAAATTAGGGGTACGACAAAAGGAACGGAAGTGGAGAGTAAACTACTCCCCACAAGACAGAGAAGCGTACTGCGCTGCTAGGAAGGATTTCCAAAAAATCTTGCACAGACATAAAACCAGCTACTTCTCTCAGAGAATTTTAACTTCATCCAATAAAACTAAAGATATATTTAACATAGTTAAAGAGCTTTGCGACGATGATAGGACAGCCCCTTGAATAGTTCCCACTCAGAAGCTGTGCGATTCTCTGAATGAATATTTTAGAGAGAAAATTATCATGATAAAACGCAATATTGTGAGCTCCCCTACACCATCTCCCTTGGATGATATTTTTTATAACACTGTCACGTTAGAAGGCTTCCCGGCTATAGGCTCTAAAACCTTTTTCGCACTCCTGGCACGTGTCACGTCTGGCTCACCCGACGACATCTGTCCACCCTATATCTTTACAGAAATAGGGCAAACCATACCTCAAGGGATCCTTCCCCTACTAAATAAATCACTGGACCAGGGAAAGGTTCCTGTAGGGTTCAAACACGCTCTACTTATTCCACTGATTAAAAAACCTGGCTTGGACCCCCACGATCCATCAAATTATCGTCCGATTTCTTTGTTACCATTTCTTTCAAAAATCTTGGAGGCACATGCTTCTAGTTGTCTCTCTAGCTTTGTCGAATCCACAGGTTACTTGGAACCTAATCAAGCTGGGTTTCGACCAGGCCACTCTACTGAGTTGGTGACACTGGCGGTCCAGGATGTACTAAGATGCAATGCGGACAAGGATATCCATCAAGCACTAGTACTTCTGGATCTGTCGGCCGCATTCGACACGGTCGACCATACCATCTTGCTCGACCGTGTCGAGCAGGCGGGCCTTAGAGGCTCGGCCTTGGGCTGGCTGAAATAATTTATCTCGGACCGTACCCAGGCAGTGAGACTGGGAACCTTTACAGCCCCTAAAATTAAAAATGAATGTGGAGTTCCTCAGGGATCGTCCTTGTCCCCACTTTTATTTAATTTGTATTTACGGCCATTGTTGTACTCACTGAGAAAGTTCAAAGCTTTAATTTTTAACTATGCTGATGACCTGCAATTGATCTTCCGCCTGGATTCCCCTGGCGCGGCCACCGAATTTCGGGTGCCATGGTGCACATCCAGAGATGGATGAGTCTTAATCATCTAAAATTAAACCCGGGCAAAACTGAATTGATTTTGCCTGGGAAGAGTGAACTTCACTGGGGGCCACATTTTTGGCCTCCAGAGATGGGAAATCCCCCGGCCAAGTCTCATAAAGTGAAAAGCCTAGGGGTCACTTTTAATGAAGATCTTTCGCTTAAAAGTCAGGTGGGGACGGTGGTATCCTCAAGTTTTTTTCAACTTTATAAGATCAGGAAAATTGCCCACCTGTTAACCTACCCTGCTCTGATCCAAGTTGTGATTGCTCTTGTGCTGTCCCGACTGGACTACTCCAATGCTTTGTATTTGGGTCTTCCAGTCGGGCAGCTCAGGAGACTACAGCTGGTTCAGAACCAAGCAGCCAGGCTGATCTGCAAGTTACCCAAGTGGCAGTCCATCAGGCCAGGTCTTGCTGATCCCCACTGGCTGCCAGTAGCGCAGAGAGTAACCTTTAAGGCCGGCTGCATTATCTTTAGGGCTCTACAAGGCAAGGGCCCTGGATTTATTAGCGGCTTGCTTGTTAGGTATACCCCTTCACGTGCTCTTCGCTCGGGTCACAAGAGCTTGTTAGTGGTGCCTCGCATTAGGAAACAACGTCAGGGAGGCAGCTCTTTCCACTTTCTAGCTGCGTCCCTGTGGAACTCTCTGCCTCTGACACTGAGACTCCATGAAGACATTCTGGCTTTTAGACAAGCCTTCAAAACTTGGCTTTTTAGGCAAGCTTATCCATAGTTAATTTGTCCTTTTCTTTTGTTGTGTTATGTCTCTGCAAACCTCCCAATAGCGCCATGAAGCCTACGGGCGTACGTGCGCTCAACAAATATTATTTAACATAACATAACATACTATTGTTTCACCCTTTTCCTCTCCCAATTCTTTCTGGATGTCTGCTGTACTCTCAGGCTCAAGATCTTTATTTTCAGGTTTTTTTTAGGTTTATAGCGTTTTACGGGTTTTTGCTTTCCCTTGGGCCCTCGCTTTCTTTCTCACCTTCGGCCACGAAGCCTACTTTCCCAAGGATCCTTACTACAGGTGAAAACGCAAGTGCAACACCAAGGGTCCTTATTCGTCCCTTTTATTCTGTAGTAACACTCCGTTAACCACTGATAGTCCTTCTTAGACAATATTTAAAATGTTTCACCTAAAAAAAACGCAGCCACAGATTACAGCGGTTCACAGTCTTGCCGTTGATACTAAAACTCCAACGTCAGGATCGTTGAGATCCACAGTGCGGTAGGTGGGGGGGGGCAGAGAGGCTGTAGGTCTTAGTCTCTTCTCTGCTCGTTCAAAGCCTCTTCAGGGCTCCTTAACCTGCAAGTCTCCTTAACCTCTTAGCCCTCCACCACTGAGTAAGGGCAAAAATGACAGAAAAATGTCAGATGGGCACCTTGTCCTAACAGGATACACGGGATCAGCGCGGCTCAAACACCCAGGGGCAGATTTACAAGCCCCTTGCTTCTCATCAGTGTTTCAACACGCTCCTGCGCCTGCTCTCGCTCCTGCTCTAGTTGTCACCGCCGCACCACCGCCGCACCACCGCCAATTCTGCTGTCCGTGGTTGGCACTGGGGACTACCCGGTCTCTGGGCGAGGGAGCTCCTGTGGCGTGCGGAGAGTCAAGCGAGAGTCGAGCAAAACGGAGCCTGCATTGCCAGCTCTAGGGCGTGTGGACGAGCAGAGGAGGAGGAGGTGGGGCCGCCGTGGATCACTCGTGTCACTCGTGTGCAGCAGAGAGAGTGTTTCTCATGCAAGCCACAGATTATTTCCCCTAAACGTGGCAGAGGCTGCAAGAACCTCTCAACGCAGCAAGAGACAGGAGACAGGAGCCACAAAATATTCCCCAAACGCGGTAGAAAGTTGCAAAAAAGCTGTGAGTTCCGGGTTGCCTTCAAAACACGGCCTGGAGTAAAAAAAAACTAAAAAAAACAAAACTTTTCCTAACGAAGCTGTGAGACTCTTTCAATGTGACAGCGTAGAGGAATCGATTATTGGTGGATTTCTGGCTGTTTGGCAAGAGGACCAGAGGGGACCAGTGTGAGCGGTGGAGTGCATACTTCCCCTTTTTTTCTCTCTTGATTCCAGATGAGAAGATGGTGCTAAGCCTTCACCCGTCAGGTGATTCGTGCCGAACGAGGAAGAAAATTTGGAGGGAGGAGCCGCTCCAAGCTGCGAGCCGCAAGCTGCGGACCGAAAGAGCGAGCAAGAAAACTGCAAACCAGTGAAACCGGCAAAAAAGACAGCAGCAAGCCACCGTGGCACCGGGCGGCACCGGGCGCTGGGCACTGGGCGGTAAGCAACTAAAGCCCGTGTGTGTGCTCAAGAAAGCCTCCACCCGGCTGAAGCCTCTGCCCCCCTCCCTGGCCACAGCCGTGATCCCGGCGTTGCCGTTTGCGTTTCCCTGCCGTTTCCCTGCCGTAAAAATGGACTGACGGCAGAGGGGAACACAGGCTTAGGGAAAACGTGCACAAGCGCCTGTAAGCACCCACAAGCGCATGAGAAGCCCGACCACCGGCTTGGGGACCGTGCTGGGCAGCTGGTGCACAGGAGCACAGGAGGAGGGTCGGAGACACCATAGGAGCTAGAGGAGCATCAGAGGAGGTGCAGAGCAGCGCAGGGAGGCGCTGAGGGAGAACTGCACTCTCGGTGCGCGGTGACCCGGGTGTGCCGGTGTGCTGGTGTGCTGGTGTGCTGCTGAGGTGACCGGACCTGAGGTGACCTGAGGCGATCTGAGGTGAGCCACTCCAACAGCCACCCCCCTGGCCCACACCTCCTTCCCTCATTTTGCGGTCTCCCAACCACCCCACCAGCCACTCCACCCACTTCACTCACCTACTCCACTGAAGCATCCAACCCACCTCCACCTCCGCTCCCCCAGCGCTGGAGGCTATTGAACTTTGCAGAGGATTACCTAAAACCTCGGCGTGAAGAGCAGAAGCCGCAATAAAAAAGTCTTAACAAAGATGAGGTCGGGGAAAGTAAGGAAGGCGGCATCGGTCCCAAAACGAAAAGGGACCAGGCAACCGACATCGGCCACGGTTTCCCTTCCAGCCAGTGAAACCCTATCAGCGGACGGAATCTCACCTGAAGGGTGCCACGGTTCTTTCCAAAAGGCCACGACCAAGACTAAGACTAAATCACATGAAGGAAAGCATTTGGATTTGTCAAATTATTTTTTAACTACACCCAAAATCTTTCAACAGCATCAGCTCCAGGAGGTAACCAGGAGCAGGAATCCGCCTTGGGAGTGGAAAACAACTCCCCCTCTTCAACAACAGTCGAACGCCCAGCCTTGGGAAGGCGAAAATAATAAGTCAGCTCAAGCCAGGGAGGTATTTACCTTTGGCGCCACCCCAATCAAACCACTGTCCAGTCTTGGAAGTCTTGGAAGTCGGGGTGGTGCCAATCTAGAATCATGTAAAGTCAATTGCCAACAGGACACCTCCCTGGGTGAGGCTTTGGGCCAGCAACTGTCTGTTCTGGCGGCAGACAGCAAGGGTGGTTTCTTGTCACAAACCACATCAAAGAGCCCATTGATAATGCTGACTGGTTCCACAGCAAAAACCCAGAAACTATGTACTTTGGCAACCTCCAATGGAGAAGAAGAATCTGTCATTGTAATAGAAGATTTGCCGGACCCACATCGGAAGTTAATTTGTGCCCAAATCCACGCCCAAAGCACCGCACTGAGTAATAGTACTGCTCAAACCCCTCACCTAATTAGTACACCTACTGCTCAACCGACGGAGCCAAGTCCATTGCCCACGGTTCTGCATTCATTTGTACCATATGAATTAACAATGCCTCCGTCCCAAAAGACCCCTAATAAAATCGACCCAAGTGACCACCTTTTAGCAGATCTGTCTTACTTTTTCAAAGATACCCAAAACCCCGCAAATGACTCTCCCACCGTCTCAAACCCTAATCATGATGTTCATACAGCCACCAGCGTTTGGCCCCAACTTTTGCAGACATTTCAACAAACAGTCAACGCCCTACACTATCATTCGGACAAACTGGATGTACAGGTTGATCTCCTAAACACGCTAGCCGTATTTACGGCAGGGATAGATAATAAATTAGACCAACTGAACAATCTAATTATAGGTGCTCAAGCGTTGACAAAACTAATTCAGTCGGTATGCTGCTGCTCCCCAATAATTGATTCTCTATCATCGCTCCCTGACTTTCTGGCCAGTGTTCTAAAGGAGGTAAGGATGTTGAGGGGCAGCAATCTAGGCACCACACCGGGAGTTTCAACACAAAAGTCACCATATTGGACCCAGGATTATGCCACTTTCCAGCCAGACGCCAAAGAAGGCACCAAGCCAACTGAGGGCATAGACTCCCGCTTAAACCAGGCAAGGGTCCAACCAAATCCAGGTCACATACAACCTGACCAGGCAGAAGCCAAGCAGGGAAAGACGTGGTCGCCACATAGAGGTACCACCAGTTCAGTTAATTCCCCGAACGGCCTACTGGTCAGCCCCCAGTGTTTGGCTCTTACCACCCAGGTCAAACAGCCAGGGTTTGGACCCCAGTCAAGCAAAAGAAAACGTAAACGCCTACGCAAACAAAGAAATAAGGCCAAGGCATTAACAACTGCTGCCAACCCGGGATACTACCCGCTTTTTTCCACGGCATCAAGCAAACGGGCTCTGAGTGCGACAGACGCACCACCCTTGCTAGGAAACTCCCCTGCGCCCAAGCCAAAAGAGGACCCATCAGTAATTAAGAACCAATCCATAATGGGGAGACCCCAGGAAATAATTGATCCTCCAATGCGAGCAGCCAAAAAAGAGCCCGGTCCGGCTTTAGTAAATAAGGACACGACAAAAGATAAAAAAGGGATATTAAGACCCAAAAAACAGGGCACGTTACACCCCCAGCTCAGGGTGACCTTTCAATGATGGGTCAGAACTTCACCAAAATGATCCACAACCAGAGACCAGACCATCTCATAAATCATCGCCTGTCCTCAAAGATCAGGACTAACTTGATAGCCCAGGAGAACAAGCATAATGAAGGATCGACATTCAATAAAAACACAACATGCCACCATCAAACTGAGACTGCTAAGGTTACATCGCACTCTTACATCATATTAGCCCCTGAATATAAATCAAAGGGCCGCCACGACATCCTCAAAAGAGCAAACATACTCAAACTGACAGAGGGGATCCCTGGACTGACGGGTTTAGTATCTAATGAAATTGAGGCTATTGAGTTTCTCCCACCAAGGGGAACACAACCATCGGAGGTAACTCTGGTGACATTTAAGGAGGCAAAGTGGGCAGCCACGTTTTTGAACAACAAAGTAACTCTAAGGGAATGGGGTATTCGAGTCTACCCATACTCTATGCCAGGCTATCCAATTACACTCCTTAACCACCTAACGCCACCTCAAAAAAACGGGATAACAAGGCAGAAGGGTCAAGGCAAAACCTACTCAATCCTAAAAAACGCCTCAGGGCCAGAAGAAGACTGCAACATCCAATTCAGAGATGTAGCCATTAAAGACATTGGTCAAAGGTGAGACTGGCTCCCAGCAATTTTATCAACTAAAATGCACGAATGACCATCTAATCCTAAGATCATGTCTACCGGCACAAAAATACCAGCACATCCACTACAGCCAGGAGCAGCATCCAATTTACTATCGGAACAAATTACCTTATTATGTTCCTGGAACATAAGCGGTTTACATCAAAAAATTGGGGACCCAGATACGTAATCCTTCTTGTGGAATCACTCAGTAATAGCACTACAGGAAACCTGGGCTTTACAGGGGTGCCCAGTGCTTGGGTTCACTGAGACATGGAATCCAGCGACCAGGGACAGTCGCTTTTGTCACTCGAAAGGCGGACTGACAACTTATGTATCAAACTCTTTAAAAGCCCGAATTACAAGATGGTCACTCAAGGAAGACTGGATCTTAGGGGTTAAGATCGAACCCTGGCGGAAACATCGTCCCCTCTTTCTCCTAAATGTGTATATTAACCCCAGTACACGCACCAAAAAGGACCATCTGACTCGTCTAACCGAGATTTTGAATGATATAGTCACGGACCAACCTAATTCAGACTGTATAGTTACCGGGGATTTTAACACCTACCTCTTTCAGGGGAATGCAGCAGACAACGACGGCCCCCCTTTAATCCAAATTTCCGAGGCCACAATGCAAACCAACCCGTTAATACAAACTCAAAGTAATCTAGGCGACGTATGTGTGAGTCAATTTTATAGTGCAGGTTACCTTGTCATTAATGGCAGAACATCTGGGGACACTCCACCAAAGTGGACATGGACAAATGGCTCAAAGCAATCGCATCTGGATTACACGATCTGCACCGCACCCCTATTAAATTGCATTACTGATTTCACCCAAGAACCGAAAGCGACCATAGGCCCCAGGTCACAGTTTTTAACATAAACCCAGAGCATCATAAAATGGCACCATCGACATTTCGGGGAATCCACACAGAAAATTTAAAGCGCCTAAAGTGGACAGAAGAAATCAGCTCGAATATTCTTCGGGCAAGCTCGGATATAATAAGACTGGGCCAGGAGCAAGAGGTCAGTCCAACAGAACAATGGTCCATGTTATGCTCCCACCTGATCTATCTGTTTCCTGCAAGGCATCAAGCCCAAAGGGTAACTTCGACGCATCAATTTACATTATCTCAGACGACGAAGTCACTAAAGAAAGTGAGAAATAAGGCCCTGCGGGCACTGGCCAAATCTCCGGGAAACCGTGATTGCATATCCAATTATCAAATCCTGCAAAAATCACTCAAGCAAGCGACTAAAAAGGATAAACGGGCACATGAAAATCAATTCTGGAGTAAACTGGTGTGGGAAAGTAAGCAAAAAAACTCAAGGAAATTCCACACCAGCTCAGGAACAGTGTGTACGGGATCGGCTAATATCCTGGAATCAGACTGGGCAAATTTCCTATTCAATCACTTTAAGTCTCCTGATTACCCAAGCCCCACCGGAAATGCCACCGTAACTGAGACCAGCCAAGGGCACGGACCCATGAGGAGTATAAAACAGGAAAGGGTCTCGAAATTATTGTTAAAAGCAAGATCGGATGTGGCGCCAGGCCCAAATGGCCTTCCACAGACCTTGTTTAACTCAGATATCGCCCTCTGGTTAGTAACATTGGCCAATCTCTTCAACTACGCATTAAGAACAGCCATAATACCAGAGTCATACGGGGAGCCATAATACACCCGATTTATAAATCCGGATTTCATGCACATCCGAGCAATTACAGACTCATTGCACTTTTGGACATAGAAGCAAAGCACTATGCTGGTCTTCTATTAGAGGACCTAAGGTTATGGGTAAAGGACAATAAGCTATTGCCAATGAATCAGACAGGGTTTGTGGCAAATTCAGGAACCCGCACCAATTTGCTAGCTATATCAACTGTAGTCGACAGGGCAGTTGTAACCTCAAGATTAGCTCATTGCTGCTTTGTCGACTTCAAAGCAGCATTCGACAGAGTCCCCAGGGAGGCCCTATGGGCCAAACTAAAGATGTGGGGGATTCCAGAGAAATTACTAGAGGGAATAATTCAGTTCCACACCAGGCCGTGTGTGCGGGTGAAGTTGGGGACCGGCACACATCTCTCACGTAAAATAGTGACAACCAGAGGAGTGAAGCAGGGATGCGTGCTGGCCCCCCTTCTTTTTAATCTATTTGTAGCAGACCTGTCGGCGGCCCTAGACGACACTAATAGTCACTCTCCGAAGGTGGGTGGCATAATTCTAAGTAATCTTTTATATGCCGATGACTTGGCTCTCTTCAGTTTAACCAGGGTTGGGTTACAAAGACTCCTCGACAAATTGTTTGATTACACGATCAAAAACCAACTCGAGGTTAACCTGAAGAAAACGCAAGTAGTTACATTTGGTAAGAAACGATACACAGGGGGCGGTTGGTCATTCAATAATGTCAGTTTAGAAATTGGCCAGTCCTATAAATACCGAGGCGTCCACCTGGACTCAAAATGTGGCTACAAAAAACAGCGCGGAGAGATCGGAGCCAAAGCAGTGACCCTAATGGTGTCACTAGGCAAACTTGCAAAAGATCTTTCCGGCCCAACCTTAGCTCCCCTCTTGGAGGTAAAGAGAGCAAAAGTTGGCCCCACTTTATCTTACGGCAATAAGATTTTCAGTGGTAAAATGAACACAACCTTGAACCAACAGACAACCAAAATTTATAAAAGGGTGCTTCGGCTACCAAAGACATTCTCAGCAGCACAGATTAGGTTGGAGATGGGGCTGATAAACTACGAGGCCTCAGCCACTGGGGCATACCTTAACCTGTGTCACAAGTTGAGACAAGCTGAGCCAGGAACCTTAGAATCCCTAGTCTGGCAAGAAATCAGCCAGATTAACCCGGGGGGTTTGTACGGACTACTTTTTACAGACGCCATTAAGCAAATGTCAGCAAGCGATCTGTGGGCCCTAAACCCTGGCCAGATAGCTTTTAAAAAGCCATAAAAAATGTGTGAGAATTACTTCTTGTCTCACTGATAAAGCACTTTTTCTGAAACGTAGCCACGCCTGGGCCATGATAAATTCCTACAGACACCCAGCCCCAGTCTGTTATTTGGCCAGCACATACCCGTTATACTTGAAACGCGGCTTCATTGCCATCAGACTGGGCGACTGGCGTTTCTTGCAGGACTTACCATCATGGCGACGTACATCGGAAGATCTCTCCTGCAGAGGGTGTGGGAAAACAGCGGACACCATGATGCATGTAAATTGCCTCTGCCCAGCCCTTAATACAGAATGCAGGTCCGGACTACAATTAGAATGGAACAGGCTGGGGGTTCGGACCTGCAGGCAAGCCATCATGGCAGCTTTAAACCCGGAAAACATAGTGCTAAACATAACATTTACAAAATTTGTTCAGCGAGCATATTACACCTTTAACTTAAGGAGACCATGTTAAAGTGCTTAAATCTCTTTTCTCTCTCACCGAAATGAGTAACAACTGGCATTACTCTCAGTAATGTTAGACATAATCTGGTGATACCCAATGCAAGCTGGTGCCTTGTTTCAATTTTTGTGATTTTAAAATATATTATGAGACAAAATCCCTGTTTTTTTTTAAAGATTGCCAATAGATTGTGTTTTTATATCTATATTGTGTTGTTATTTCCTAGAAGTTTTTATCTTAATATTTGGTCAGGTTGTGAATTTGTAAATTCTTTTAAAGATATGTTTTATATCTAAATAAAGATTATTATTATTATTATTACAAGCCCCTTGCGCCCCTTTTACGCCGCTGTTGCGTCACTTTTGTGACGCAGCGGCGGCGCAAAAGAAGCATCATGGTGCAGGGTACTTACAACATGACGCATCTGGGAGATGCGTCACGTTGTAAAGTGCTGCACCCGAAGGAGGCATTCCTGCGCAGGGGCGGGCGTTCCGGCACAGGAACGCCTCCTAAAAGTGGCTGAGTGAAATCTACAAGATTTCACTCAGTCACTTTGGAGCCCATGCTGCGTCAAAACCCTGCGCCTGCTTGAAGCAGGCGTAAGGATTGACACAGCATTAACAAGATAGGGCCCCCACAGCCTTGCTGGAGCTGTGTCACGCTTGCAACGCAACTCCAGCAATGCTCCGCTTTTACGGCACAGATGCGTGACGCACCTGTGCCGTTTTTGCCCATTGGTGCGCCGCATTGTAAATGTGGCGCATCAATGGTGGTGGAGGCATGGCGTACAATAAGTGGCGCATCCCTGATGATATGCAGGGATGCGCCACTTATTGTAAATCTGCCCCTAAGTGCCACAGCTGTAGCAATGCACTGCCGCAGCAGAAAGAAGGAAGGGCGGGGGGAGCAGCAGCAGTATCAGCAGGGCACCTGTTACACTCACCGACCCGACACAGTCAAAAGGAGGCAGCCGGTACCGCAGCCACAGTACGCAGTTGGAAGGAGTTTCAAAGGAGCGGCAGTATACAGCATCTCTCCCGCTTCCCCCCTTTACCTGCACAGTGTTGCACTATCGGTTGTTGCTGTGTCGGGGGAGGCTCAGGCTTGATTGATTGAAACTAAATGATCTATGACAAAAGAGATTTGCCAAAGCATAACTTGCCAAGTTGGAGCTATCAGGCCAACAAGTACTATTAATTTGGAATGTTTTGTAGGGAGTGTTTCATTTGAACAGATTTATCGGGACACTACTGGTCCTATTTTATATCACAATCTTAGATACCTGATGTTTCAGCCTGAACAAATATAAAAATGTAGGGCAACTGTCTCTTCTGCAAACTAATCATGTAGAAAATAGGGTTAGTGGTGGGTATTTTGCTGCTAAGATGCGGCAAAATTGCCCTGCTATCTCCATAATTCATTATCATCATCCCCAGATGAACAATAAAATAGACTGATGTCATCTGCAAAAAAGTCTGTTTATTCTGTCACATTTCAGGTCAACCCACTGGACATCGTGCATTCTAATCAAAACAGCATCCATGCCTGAGCGGCGCTGTGCTTATCTTGCAATGGATTGGAAAACCATAGGCAGAATGCATTTACCATGAAGGGAAGATCTGTTCAGAATCCTTTAAGTACTGCCTTTTCTGGCTTCAGGTACAACGTTTTATCCACTGACAATGGCTACTAACTCTCTGATGGGTACACAAGAATAGATGAGATGAAGTGCAATTACGATATAAAGATGATTCATTGAAGCTGTAGATGCACTTTTTTGACAGAAGATGTTCAGAAAAGTGCAGTATTCTTGGAAAATTGACTCTGCTCTTGTGGCAAGTAAAACAAACATGTTAAGCTGCACACTACAAAAAGAAACAACAGAGACACTGCAAAACCGCCTGCTTCTTGGAATGAAAAAATAAAACAAAGCCAACGCTTGAAACTAAAAAGTTTTTGGAAGTCAAACTGCAAAAAGATTACATTGACAGCTTTATTGCAGAGCTGTAATTGGTTGAAGAGGTTTAAGTGGCTCTCACATTTTCTATTGGTTTGCGAACTTAAGTAAATGAGAATCCATTATATTTATCGTTTGATGTGGTCAGTCTTGGAAACCGAAACACAAGTTTCAATGGATAAAAGCGAGAACCCTGCAAGACTGTGTATTGCCATGCAGAGACACAGGTGCAAAATGAGCCCTGACATAAGAAACTATCAATGGTAAGCAGAGATTGCATCCACATGAAAGTGGCTGGGAAAGCAGAAGAATTATCAACAAAAAAAATGCCATTGTAGAGCAGACGACATAGCTGAAAGGTGGTTTGATTTCCAGTGTTTGCCTGTATTGCCCACATCAAACATAGCACTCCAACTTGAAACCTTTACAGACCGAGCACTGATACAACAGCCCTGAATCCCTCAAGCACTCAAGTAATTACAAAGGTGGACATTACGTCCAAACTAGAATACAACCAGGCTTCTCTGAAGGACATGATGGACTCTCAACTAGATCCCTTGTTTCAATGTCTTTTGCTGATTAAAAAATGACTTTTTGACCTTAAATGTTTTATGCCCATAAGGGGGGAAGACCAGTGGCGTCACTAGGGTTGGTGTCACCCGGTGCCGGTAACTCATGGTGTCACTCCCTCACGAATTACCGCATGGACCTCCCCTGTCAGAAATGTATGGCACTAGGTCGACTCGATGTTCTGTCTGCTGTGCAGTCTGGAGTTGATTCCCTATGCTATGCCAGCATTGAAAGCAGTAAAGGTCCCCGAGCGAAGACCGATTAATGCTCCCGGAAACACACACCTTGCACTAATTTTCTAATTTGACCTCATTGTACTTACAAATCAGTGGCGTCACTAAGGGGGTGCGGGGGGTGCGGACCGCACCGGGTGACACCAACACATGGGGTGACACCAATCTACTTACGCTGTGTAACACAGCTCTGCAGCCTCGCCTCTGTTTTCGTGCTGTTATCCGGCCAGGATTCCCAGGCGTTTGTATTCCTCCTGGAAACCTGCTGTTGCCACAGATTGTAGGAAACCCTTATTACCAGGCATACATAGCGGACCCACACAGGACGACATTTCTCTCTTTGGGCTCTTTACTTTTCTGATTTGATAACATAATAAATCACGTTACCACTTACAGTACCCTGACTGACAAGGGCGCGCCTGGAGTTCCGACGAGCAGAGCCAGGGAATGGAAACCCTGTGCAATCTGAAGAGATCTAACATCTTTATGGCGGATTTATCCGGGACTGGGTGACCTGGAGGCTCTGATTGACCTGACAGAAGCTGTATTACTAGGAGAAACTGCCGTTTTATTTCAGAAACATTAGTCGCAGCCAGACAGAGTCTCGAAGCTTTTGGCTCCTGGGTTTGCCAATATCCCAAAAATAGCTCCACAAATGTCCTTGCTGATGAAACTTCTTGCAGGTGACCTGCTAGCCTGCCTCAGAGACACCGCCATTTGAAGGAGTCATTTTGACAGTGCGTCGCTGTGCAGTCTGATGCCTGTTGTGGCTGCGCTCTTCATTGCGGACAGATAGACAGACAGACAGATATATCGGTGCTTCACAGACTGCCACGGTCCTCCTGGGAAGCCGCGGCCAGCCGCCCTCAGATGGGTTTCTTAGGGCCCCTTATGTACAGTGATTCGGACCCTAAACTTTCTAGTCCGGTGAAGCGGGACCCCCTTGCATGGAGCTCATTCTGTCTGGCTCTGTGATACTTCAATCTTGAACTTACTGAAGCTTGAAGGCTTGGGCTTGGGAAGAGGGAATTTTCAGATCTAACCCTCACTTCCCGTTGACATTTTACTCCCCCCTTCTTTGACTTGTCCCTCCCCAACTCCTATTTCCTGAATCTATAGCCATCTGCTGTATTTTTTTTATTTACATACATTGTTAAAAAGGGAAGCCAGCATATGTACTTGAGTTTTCTTCAAGTAGGATAATCACAGCTAATCAGCTGAGGTTACATTATTTAAAAGAATTAATTATAGATCATAGCTCCTTCTTTTCGACTGCTTCCTTCTTGCAGTCAGGTCAGGTAAGGCGCCATTGCCTCCTTCTGTCCCTTCAGGCACTCTCATCTCCCCACTTCACAGGATGGCAGCGCCTCGAGTCAGCACTTTGAGGCGGCCTTCACCTGTTGGGTAGATTGTAGCCTATAGGGCGCAAGCTTTCTCAGGTCTGACCAGCTGGAGCTGTGTTGCCCCCTTCAGCTGTTAGGAATGATGGTAGTTAATCACTCCTAGGCTCAGGATTGCTGAGGCCGAGGGGTCGCATGGAGCACTCTAAATGGAGCACAGTGCCGCTTTCACCCAGACTCACGTTCCTCTAAGCCTCTGTCTTTCCAGCACTTGTTGTCTCGTAATTTGTAAGTACAATGAGGTCAAATTAGAAAATTAGTGCAAGGTGTGTGTTTCCGGGAGCATTAATCGGTCTTCGCTCGGGGACCTTTACTGCTTTCAATGCTGGCATAGCATAGGGAACACCCCTATGCAACCAACTCCAGACTGCACAGCAGACAGAACATCGAGCCGACCTAGCGCCATACATTTCTGACAGGGGAGGTCCATGCGGTAAGTCGTGAGGGGGTGACACCATGAGTTACCGGCACCGGGTGACACCAACCCTAGTGACGCCACTGTTACAAATTACGAGACAACAAGTGCTGGAAAGACAGAGGCTTAGAGGATCGTGAGTCCAGGTGAAAGCGGCACTGTGCTCCATTTAGAGTGCTCCATGCGACCCCTCGGCAAGGACATTTGTGGAGCTATTTTTGGGATATTGGCAAACCCAGGAGCCAAAAGCTTCGAGGCGCTGTCTGGCTGCGACTAATGTTTCTGAAATAAAACAGCAGTTTCTCCTAGTAATACAGCTTCTGTCAGGTCGATCAGAGCCTCCAGGTCACCCAGTCCCTGATAAATCCACCATAAAGATGTTAGATTGCACAGGGCTTCCATTCCCTGGCTCTGCTCATCGGAACTCCAGCCGCCCTTGTCAGTCAGGGTACTGTAAGTGGTAACGTGATTTATTATGTTATCGAATCAGAAAAGTAAAGAGCCCAAAGAGAGAAATGTAGTCCTGTGTGGGTCCACTATGTACGCCTGGCAATAAGGGTTTCCTACAATCTGTGGCAACAGCAGGTTTCCAGGAGGAATACAAACGCCTGGGAATCCTGGCCGGATAACAGCACGAAAACAGAGGCGAGGCTGCCGAGCTGTGTTACACAGCGTAAGTAGATTGGTGTCACCCCATGTGTTGGTGTCACCCGGTGCGGTCCGCACCCCCGCACCTCCCTAGTGACGCCACTGGGGAAGACGTTACCCTGGATTTAAGGTGTCCTATTATTTAAACAGTAACGAAAGGATTCGCCTTGACTTCACGTCCCATAAACACCAGGGTGAATCCACCTTCCCCTTTAATAGCCGTAAAGGGCCCTGCACAGCTAACTCTGAGTCACACACCTTTAAACTCCGGTTTGAATTTGGGCTATGCGGAAAAGCCCCCTACACAAGAGCTACTCACCGCCGAGAATAACACAGCTGTGTAGCCACCCCTGGGGGCAGGGGAGGACCGTATGCTGAATTTGCCCTTCATATATCTTCCACTGGAGGCAACTCTGCATGTTGTGATTCTGGGGAATGTACCAACCCTAGCCAATGGTGCTAAGGAGGACTACACTCAATTAAAAAACAAAGTCATATACTGGTAATCTTGTAACATTGCACTAGGCACAAGGGTAAAGAAAAATCTAAATACGGTGTGAAGGCTCAACTGGGTAGGCAACTCTCCTAAGTTTTATAAGAGGCCTCATATTGCAGAAAGGATTTTAGTTAAATCTGTGAACAATGTTTCCCTTGGCCCTCAGTTGTACATTAAGGCTCTTCCCCTCGGTTTCCTTTACAAACCTGAGATACCAGGGCGGTTCATTTCCCGTACTAGTGCCATGACCAATAGGCAGATTCCATTTTATCCAGCGTACTCATCCCCCAGATATACAAAGGTAAATCTTAATCCAAACCTAACGCATTGGGTGACACAAGGTGGGCAGCAGCCAGTTTTACCCCTAATGGAGCTTTCAAACCGTTCTGCACCCCTGGATACCCATACCATGGACATGTGTGATTGACTCAGTGGGTCTTCCCCTATGGACTCAGTGCCTCTTATTATTGAGCAATAAAAGTTACGGCTAAATAACGGGTCCTTGTGTGAAATTGATTAGAATATAGCTGGCTTAGCTAGTAAGTTTCTTGGCCCTTTGTGGATGTCAGTCATCAAACAATACAGCATGATTTGCCTGCAGGAAAAATGGTGCTCTGAAAGTAGTCCTCCCTTAGAGGGCTATAATTCCTTTTTTGTCCCTGCCTCTCCCTCACCTGCAGGAAGATCAAGAGGAGGCCTGGCTCTTTTGTGTATTATCAATTTTTATAATTCGACATCCTGTGTATAGGATGTGTGCAATATCTCCCTGTTGGGCTCTTTTTTTTTTAAAGGAAACACGTTAACACCACCTTTAAATACCTCATGATTGTTGGGGATTTTAACATTCAACCATGTGGTGACCCTAGAACTTCTAGCTGAGCAGAACTGTGTTTTACCAGTGTGAGGGTATCTCATTTTGAACACACCCCACAAGGTGACACGCTGAATGGACTTTCACATGATTTTGCTTATTATCCCTCTTGTGCTTATTTGGCTAATTTGGCCCCTGTAGTAAGGCACTTATACCATCATTCAAAGATCGGGAAGGTGGGATATTTATTGACTTTATATTGGTATCAACACCTCTACTCAAGCTATTTAGGGAGTTTAATATTCATGCTACTGAATATAGTGACCACAACCCCTTGTGCGTACAACTAAGCGGGCCTTTATTGTCACATAGAGGGGGGCCGGGTAGATTGGGGTGGTGAGACCACCAGATGGTGGGAGGTGGCTTAAATGGACCCAGATATCCCCAGACGTTTTCTATGAGTTAATAACTGCTTCATGTACTAAAGAGTTAGCCCCATGCACCATGCCATCAACGGCCCCGGGTGAGGTTCTTAGTTCCTTTGACACTATTTCTGCCAAAATCAGTGAGTTCTTAAGTGCCCCGTGCAGGCAAACTGTTAACCAGAAACCGAGATGGTTTGACTCGAATTGTTCCAGGGCAGCGAGGGAGTTGTGGGAAGCTTTGAATAAGAGCCCTAGAGGTGTATAGGAGTATAGGTAGGAATTGGCAAGATGTAGGTCCATTTTAAAGGAGGAAGACGGGAGGGAGTTAGACACAAGCATGCTAAGGGGCAGTTCCAGGTTCTGGAGCATAATTAATAGCCCGTTTTTGAATAAGGAAGAAGGGAGTATGATGGGTGCCCACATTACTGATGAAGAGTGGGTGCTTCATTTTGAAGCTATGTTCCAGTGTCCCCCTGATCTATGTTGCATCCCAGCCAGTGAGGCAGATCCCTTTGACTTCATTTTCAACATAGATGAGGTTAAAGATGGCATCAATGGGCTGTCAAGCAACAAAGCCCCTATGATTCTGAATAAATATACTGTGGCCCGCCCAGGAACCATTCACCTAGCCTTCATGGACCTGTCATCCGTGTTTGATTGTGTGAACAGGGCTAAACATTGTCAGGCCATGCTGGCTATGGAGGTAGATAGCAATATCGTCCCCTTCCTGGAAGATCTCCACTATTCAACCAAGGCGCAGGTTTGATTCTACTGTGAGTAAATTACCCAGGCAAATTTTTGACCCAACTAGCACATGAAAGGTAACTCAAAACATATTAAAAAAATGAAAATACACTGTTGCATGTACATAAAAGAATACAAATGTAATAACATGATATTCATTAAAACTGATACATAATTATATATAAAGGATAAAAAGGTTTGTAGCATTTAAACATATGCATATTTTCAATCATGTAAATAGTTCATTGGTATAAAAGGTTAGACGGTTTCCTGTTTTTTGTCTACGCGTTTCGACACTTGTGTGCTTTCCTCAGGACTGTACCATCACACTGTAAAAAGATTTAAAAAAAAGATAATTTTACAATAATGTTTTACTATGTACATAACAACTAATGCAGTAGCTTTTCTACCATGTGCTCTAAGTTGGTTATCTTTATGGCTGATGATGCCGCTATAAACATTCTAACATTTTTAATGAAGCTGCCAATAGACTGCATAAAATACAAAATATTTATCTATTATTCTCATTGAATGATTATTTAATAGATCGTGTTTTATTCCGAAAAAAAGAAACATGCTGTTCATTTCATTCTCATAGTAACATTCTATGTATAATTTAGGCACCTACTATAACGGAATAAAGACCGATAGAAAGAGGAAACAGATGTAAAAAATAAAAAAAGAATAAAGAAGAAAGAATGTGGGTATATGGTCCCTATTTCACATATTAGGAAGAGTATTCCTCAAGATTTTGGCCACTAGTTATTCTCAACTACTCTTCATAATGCCACATAGAAGGTGTCATTTATGCATCATTTGGATGAGGCACTAATATATAGTATCAGTTTCAGCATACCTTTTCTACATTTCTAGGTATAATCTAATATTTTCCTAAATTCAGCATTTATATTTATACTTATGAGAAATGGCTTACCTAATATAAGCAAAGAATTAGATTGATGCGAGAAAGATTAGGATCAATATGCCATCTAGGTCAGTTTAGACATCGGTAAAACTTTGTGCCTACAATGTAAGTGCATTATATCTTTAGTTAGCGCATATCACTTAGCAAGGTGTAATGAAACACCACAGGATGGTTAGTGTGCTTACCTGATTCTAGTCTGACGTTTGGATTGTTAGAATTTTCTGGCGAATAGTTCGGATAGTCTGCTAGATATAATTGGCTACTTCATATCAAAACACAGGATAGATATAGTGAAGTTGACAAGAAACCACTGAGGATAGATAGAGAAGATCCAATTATTTAAACAGTGATATTATTTTTCATAGTGATTTATTAGGCTAAGCAATAAGAATTTGTAATCCTTCAAGAAGGGTCTTTATTTGTTTCTAACAGTATCCTATTTGTATTTGCCAAGTTCTATGTAGTGCTTGATTTTAAAGATGCAGAGACAGTTATCTATATGTTAATCCATTGCTTATTTTCTATATTAAGTATACATTATTATTTGTTGTATTTCTTGCCATAAAGAAAAATGGTGAAGAAAATTTAAGGTACATTAGCTAAACGCTAAAGGATATATGACGTTTTTAGCTACATTCGATTGGGTTTCCAATTTACCAATTGTCAAACTGCTGCAGTCCGTACGTTATTTTCCATGATATTTTCGAATATTTTCGGCGGTTAAACGTTTTCTAAAATCTGCAACAACAAAATAGCGCTAGCATTAACTCTCTATCCTTTTATATAATAGCATTGCGCTTTTGAGTTTAGGGCTGCTTTTAAACACGATATACCGCTTATTTACCGGGTTTGTCTTTTGTTCTTCAGAAAAATAACTCCAATGATAACTGCGAACAGTTGCAGCAGTTGGGCGGTTCCTGTAGTCTGAAGAACAACACAGTAACACTAGCGTTACCATTTACCTATTCTTTAACAACTATGCAATATTTAGTCATAGCTCTCCGCTATATTAATTCTCACCTGTGTTAGCTTAAGTCAAAACAGACCGCACACAGCGGCGTTTCAGCGATATCCGGCTATTCAACAAAGAGTTTGTTCTGCAGTTTCCTATTGGCTTTTATATTGAGGCTGATCGTTGGTCCATTGGAAGAGTGCACGTTTCTTAAAGGGACATAGTTGTATATTGGCCAGGTGTTCCGGTTTGTCTTACATTACACGTGTGCATTCTTTCAGTTTATTTCATAAAGGTGTCCCTAACTTTATTATATTGTACTATTTATTTAAATTCTTAATTTGATCGTATTGGTAGCTGTATTACGAATTTAATGACTTGATAATAATATATCAAATATTGTGAGAGATACTGAGGGAATGGCTACATGATACTGATATCGCCAGCAATACAGGAATCAAAAATACAGATGACCTATATCTCTGTATCCCAATTCCTGTCAAATATCTCAATTTGAAGGCCAACATACAGAGGTATCTTTAGATTCACTTTCATAGTATGGCATTTATCCATGGAAGATCATTATTTAACCCATGGGTAAACGTGTCCAGAGAAAAAATCCAATACGCAGGTTTGATTCTACCAAGACCTAAAGGTTTCCTGTAAAGTTGAAATAAGGAGAGGTGTACGTCAAGGTTGTTTTGTGGCCCCCTTTTTGTTTAATTTGTATCAATGATTTGGATATTGTTTTAACAAAGACAATGGTAGATTACCACGGTTAGGCAGACGTGGTCTGCCCATTTTATCATATGCAGATGACGCAGTACTTTTACCGAGGACCGCAAGGGGTTTACAAATAGTGCTGGACTCTTTCTCCTCCTTTATGGCAAATTTGAACCTGTCAATAAACTATTCTAAATCTTATGTGATGCAGGTTGGACCTCGCCCGAAAAAGTCCTTTCAATTTATAGTTGGACCCGCTCAAGTTCCTCAAACTGATGTATTTTCGTACCTGGGGATCCTAATGGATGACCAAATGAAATGGGGCCCTTTTAAACAGAGGAAAAGGAGGGATCTAGTGTGCTCAAATACAGCTGTTCTAAATTTTGCTTCGAAATTAGGTAGGAGACCGATTGTAGAACTTTTAAATATATACCAGGCCAAGAGCATCGCTAAGGCCGCATATGGTAGGTAATTATGGGGTCACGTCACCATGAATGAGTTACAAGTAGTTGAAAACTCTTTTCTGAAGCGTTTGCTAGGTGTGCCCCGAGGAACGATGAATATGGTGGTTCATGAGGAATGGGAAACAACCTTTACAATGCAACCATTACATCACACCACATTTACAACGCAGTCATTACATCGCAACCTCCTTTACAACGCATGTCACTACAACGCATCCATTAAATTGCATGTCACTACAACGCATGACACTACATCGCATGTAACTACAATGCAGGCATTACATCGCATGTCATTACAACGCATACCATCACAACGCATAGTACCCCTACCCTTATCCTACTGTTGCACCCCCTGGAGTTAGAATTGTAGTTTTTACCCCCTGTAATGTCATACATTCTGAGGAATTGGAGGTGCCTTATTGTTGTGATTTACTGGCTTTATGCTGTTTAACATTTTGGTTAAAGATCTGGCTGAATGAGGGAAAGTCGTTTAATGTTGAAGGAGTGTATGTCTCTCGACCATGCTCATTATATCCCATGGCTTAGATGCATTAGAAGCAGTTTTGAAAGTTTGGGAAGGGCGGAACTCTTCACAAGTCCGGAAGTGGTGACTAAGGGTGATCTGGGGTGGGTTTGTGAGTCCTTTTGCAGATTAAGGAAATTAGAGAGGGAAGAGCTAGAAGTGAGGAAAGCCAGTGTTCGTACATTTTTTATGTTGAAAACAATATTCATGACTAAATCATATCTCCTGGGAGTCTTCAGCACTTATGAATGTTTTTTACTGACCAGTTTCCGATTGGACTTGTTTCACCATTTGTTGGCCTCACCAAGTGGGAGTAGTAGAGGCCAGATTCTAGAATCCTGTGGCTGTGACGGCAAGTCTCCACAGGACATGCTTCATTTTTCAAGATTCTGTAATTATTATTCAACTCCCCTGAAAACATATATTATCCTGGTGTTAGGGAGATTGAAATTTAAGCAGGTGTGCCCCGCCTTTATTCACCTACAGTTACTGTATGAAGATTCCATTTTATTTGCTCTTAATTTTTTTAATTCAGTAGTGAAGCTCAGAGCTTGCCTTGATTAAATGATTGTAGCCATAAGGGCATGCTTCCTTTATCTTAGACCTTCTGGCAATATATATAGTATAGGGGAGGCCTTTAGAAACACATCCTTAACTGTTTTTCTGTATTTTTAATGAAGTAGGATTAATGCACTTTATAACTTATTGTATGCTTTGCACGATCATTTCTAGGGCAGCAATGTTTCTAATGTTTTTTTAATGTGATGATTTAACCGTTTTTTTGTTGTTTTTTGAAAACATTTTTATTGAAATTTTGTGCATAGCATACAGCCATAAGCAATTCCTGTCATGGACTGGTTCGCTCTTAGTGGATTATCTCATATGGTATTGTAGAATACCATAACACTTAAAAAGCTGATGATACATCAAAACACTTTCTGTTCCCTGAAATAAATGCAAATGGTTTAAATGTGTCCAAGGTGTACATTGGAGAAGGTGTCTCTAAAACTATAATAAAAGATGGGCCAGATCAGAAAACATTTTAACTGGCTCTATTTTATGCCACTGGCTGGAAGTTACTCGTTGCTTGCTCTTGCTCCAAACCTCTTATTATGAAAATAGAATTCAGTAGGTGGTAATATGTGATAACAATGAAACCTAAAGGGAACATATTCTTTCATATTGAGAACCCTAATGTAAGTGGTAAACCGAAGTAGTTAAAAACAATAAAACACATCTGGTGTTTTGCTGCTTATAATTGTATAGTGAATTGATTTTGGATGCTATTATTCATAAAATGTTGATGATTAAAAACCTCCTTGTACTTGCACTTCACGGGTCCTCCCACATTTTTCCGAATTAGATTCACAGTTTGTATGATCATGAAAGACATCTTCTTCAAAAGGATTAAGGATAAACATGAAACAACAGGAACATATTCAAAGATATTGATTTGTTTATTGCAGGGTTTTATTACAGAGGAACTAAACTGGCACAGGTTTTGTTGTTAAAAAGCCATGGACTTGAAAGACTAGCAGCCAAAGACAAGTAAGACATGCAGGCATACTACAATCACCAGATCAGGCAAAATGCGGTCAGTAGATGTCCTCTTCTAAATACTAAGCAGTTCTCCATTCACAATATTTGTGTGGTTTGTGTACATTTTACTGGAATGAATAAATGAAGGGGCAAGAACATCATCTAAATTTCATTAAAACAACATAAAACTCTCTATATGTGGACGAAGTGGAATTCTAATATAGACAATGACAGGGATTATATGTTTACTTGCTCAGTAGAATTCTAACTATACAATTGGCAGACATATATAGCACCAAGTACATACATAATTGCAATAATAACAGATAACAAGCCATATTATTAATGAACCCAGTAGTGATGACCCTTGAAATTAGATGCCACCAATCTGGATTTCCTGGATGAATCTCAGACACTTTCTGAACTGGATGCAGTAGAGTCAGCTGTTCTATTTACAGACGGGCACCTGTAGAGATCGTGATAAATGCGATTATACGTTCACTATTTCTACATTATATCCTATACCCGCAGTATTTTATCATTATGATAAATATTGTACATGGTCTGTCAGTAAAGACAATTGCATGGCTTTTGCTTTCATTTAGTCATACCTTTCCTAGACACTAAAGCTCTGTGGGCAGATTTAACAATCTTTCACACAGCAACCCACCTTCCTGTACTGAGGTGCGTGAAAGCGAAGGAATTCACAATATTTAACATTATACCATGCATGGAAAGCCTCCCTGGGGCACAGTAATGCAAGCCAGCCATTTACTCTAGATTTATCAAGCCATGCAGGACCACGCCAGGTGGTCTTGTGTGGCTTGATAAATCTCACTTAGGTTTTGCGTCATGGCACAAGAGTGACTCAGATCTTTGATAAATATGGACCCACGTTTACTAAGATTTTGCTTCAGGATTATCACGTTTTTGTGCAGCTCTGACACAACTACTAGTTTGGTATTTACAAGGCTACTCAAAGCCCAATTAAAAAAAGCAACACAGCACATAGCGCTGCCTTGCATTACCTTGCTTCTGGGAAGATGCTAAATGGGTGGAGCATGAGCGTTCCCTTGCATTGACTCATGTATTTTGATGCAAACCCATAATTACTTGTGCTGGTAATCATGAGTTTGCCCAAAATGGTGGACCTACCTGAGGCTGGCGTAATGGGGGAAATATTTGTATTTGTCCTTGTTATTTCCTCTTTGAATATGTGTTGCGTTTTGGATCAACAAAGAGGGATAACCCTCTAAAAATTGTCTTTGTGCAGGAAGGCATTCCTTCCTGCGCAAAAACGATTCCGAACCCAGCACAGACACCTTTGCTTCATGGCGTAAAGGTCCCTGCATTGATGCTGGGGAGCCAGAAGTACGCTTATACTGTGAGAGAGGACTGCCCCATATCTTAGTGGATATTGGACATTTCTAATCTCTCCCTTTTATGCAATACAGCACAGCTACCTCCCTTGCTCCATTGTATGGCATCAATGTTTAGCAATTCAGATACTTCTAATTTAGTATATATATATATTTTTTTTTAAAGTTTAAAGTTTATTAAAGAAGAAATGACAGCAAACATAAGAGAAAACTCATATAGGAGAGAGTCACAAAGAAAAAATATTATTATACATTATAAACCACAATATAACCTAATACTGAGATAAAGAAAGGGGGGATGGGATAGTGAGGGAGAGGGAAGGGGGAGGGAACATCATAATAAAACAATATGAGTAAGAAAGTTATCTGAATCGCAAAACTAAGTCAACAACAAGAAACATTAGTGAGTAAAACTGTGAAGAATAAACTCTAAAAATTGAAAAGGAGTATTATGAAAAAATATAACTGGAGAAAAAAGTAAAAAGACAACAGAGGATTCATGGAGGTTTCCGAACTTCATCTGGGGTATTGACAGAAGTGGCGAAAGAAAAGGCTGTATCTGTTAGGTAGGAGGATAGAGGGAGCCATAAAAGATCTCTTTTAATGGATAAGGATATAGGAGTGACATTGTGCGTGTCTAATCTATGGTGGAAACATACAACATTCCACCAGGCTCTGAAAGTAACTTTATAAGCTTGTTTCCAATTTGAAGTGATTAAATGATGGGCTATTGCTAATAACAAATCAATTAATGAGGGGATGGCATTTGGGTGTGGCCAAAACGGAGATAGGGAGCCTAAAAAGATGTTAGAAAGGGAAAAAGGGATTTGGGTGTGGAAAATGTTATTAAATTGGGACCAGACTAATAACTAAAAACGGGAACGAGAGGGGCAGTCAAAAAGCATATGTTTTAGATCAGCTGAGGGAGCTTTACATGACCAGCAGACTGAGGAGAGATCTGTGGAGAAAGAGGCCAATTTCGCTGGTGTGAAAAGGAGGCGTTTATAGATAAAGTAAAGAGTCTGAGAGGTGTTAGCTTCTCTTAAAGTTTTATGAATTTTTAACCACAGTTTGTCCCAAAGAGAAATAGACCAGCATTCTGAAAGATCTTTTTCCGGGGCCAATTCAGACTTCCCCTTGACCCTACCAGAGGAGAAAAACTAATTTCTATATAGAGAAGACGCTGATGTATCAATAGATAATAAAGGGAAAAGATTAGAACATCTGGTAGGAATATTAGGAGTAGGAGGTAAAGAAAGAAGGTATTCTAAAAGAGGAGGAAGAAGTGAGTCACATTGAGATCTACAGGAAGAGGGTAGAGAAAATTTTAATTGAAGATCAGAGAAGGATAAAGGAGTATTAATAAAGACCAATTGTGAGATCCAGAATAAACCCTTGAGTCTCCAAGTTCTCCAATAGATAGTACGGCCTTTGATACGTAATAAGTGGCTGTGCCAAAAGGGTTGTTGGTCTAATGAAATAGAAGAGGGATAAGAGGTTGGAAGAAAAGGTATCTTTATTTTACGTGTGTGAGAGATCACAAGGTGACGAAAAGAAGAAATATTATGAGTAAAAGCAAGAGCTTCATTAAAATGAAAAGGAGCTAAGAAGTGTTTTTCGATAGTCAACCGAAGAGGAGGATGAACATGTTGATCCGGAGAGAGCCATTGAGAGTATTGTCTCAGAGAAAAAGCATAATGAGACGATTTGAAGTCAGAAAACTTGAGACCACCAGAGTTTTTGTCAGCTTTGAGGTCATTAAGAGCTATTCGAGAAGATTTATTTTTCCAAAGGAATTTGTTTAAGATAGAATCAATTTTCTTGAAGTAAAAACTAGGGATCTGCACTGGAATCACAGAGATAAGGTAAAGGATTAGCGGAGAAAGCATCATCTTAATAGAGTCCAGGCGACCCCACCAAGAGAGAAAAGGTGGATGCCATCGGTCAATAGATAAGGAGAGAGTTTTGGAAAGGGTATCAAAGTTTTCTTTTGAAGTTTCTGGAATTGTGGAGGGAAACTATAAACCCAAGTATTTAATTTTAGAAGTCTTCCAAGAGAAGCCGTCAGAGACAAAATCTTGTTTCAAACAGAGAACATTTAACCGGAGAACTTCACACTTATCCGTATTAAGGCGGTATCTGGACAACTGAGAAAAAGTATCAACTTGAGAAAGGAAAACTGGAAGAGTAGTAGAGGGGTTTGAACAGTATAGAAGAATGTCATCAGCATAAACCGACATTTTAACATGGGTAGTATTAATGTTAAAACCAGTTATTCTGTTATCTAATCTTATTTTTGTTAGAAAAAGCTCCAAAGCAATTATAAATAAAAGAGGAGATAAAGGGCAACCCTGACGAACTCCTCTAAAAAGAGGAAAATAATCATATGATTTCCCATTAATAGAGGCTTTAGGGCCAGAATATAATAATGAAATAAGGGAAATTAATTTAGCGGGGAATCCAATCCATTTAAGTGCTTGAAACATAAAATCCCATCCAATCCTGTCAAATGCTTTCTCAGGTTCTAAAGCTATCGCAGCAATGGGATAATCTAAATCTTAAATTCTTACATTCTTAAATTCTAAAATATTAATGAAAACTCTAGAGTTATCTGAAGATAAGCAACCTTTAACAAAACCTGATTGTTCCGGGCCGATAATATTGGGTAAGATCAGATCAATACTAAGAGCAAGGATCTTGGCAAAGATCTTATAATCTAAGTTAACTAAAGAGATTGGACGATAATTTTTACAAAAGGAGTGATCTTTATTGTCCTTGGGGATTAAACAGATTACGGCTTCTTGAAAATATCCAGAGGAGGAACGTTCCTTATTGAAAAATGTATAAAGTAGTAGAAGATGGGGAAGTAATAACGACGCGAAATGGTTATAGAATTCAATGGTAAAGCCGTCTGGGCCAGGAGCTTTTCCCCTTTTCAGAACAGATACGGCATGTTTAATTTCGGATAAAGAGATGTACGATTCAAGTGAGGCAAAATCCGTATCATGAGCATGAGGAGAATGTATTGATTGGAAAAAAGAGAGGAGCTCATTAGAAGATGGTTGTCGTTCTGGAGTGTATACATTTTTATAAAGAAAAACAAATCCATTTAGAATATCATTATCTTTAAAAAGTGAATTCCCAGCATTGTTACGAATAGATTAAATTTGAGTCCGTTGCCGACAAATTTTTTAATAATTTGCAAGTAATTTACCCATTTTATTTTGGCCCCCATAATATCGGGCACTACTTTTTAAGAGATAGGAAGATGCAGCTTCTGTAGATGATTTATTAAAGGAAATTTTTGCCTCAATAAGGTTTTTTAAGGATGTTTCGGAATTGGAGCGATGATAACGATATTCAAGATCCTTCATTTTGGCTAATAACTGAGCTTATTTAGCTTCAAAAAACGTCCTCTTCCTTGAAACAAAATTTATAGTGAAACCTCTAGCTGTCGCTTTAAAGGAATCCCAAATCATTACTGGGGAAGATTCTGGAGTGGAGTTAATAGAGAAGAATTCAGAAGCAAAAGAGGTGAATTGGGCTGTAAAATTGGGATCTGATAGTAAAGCGTTGTTAAAATGCCATCTTCTAGAGCGAGGGGAGAAAGGAAGCAGATTAAAATCTACAAAAATTGGAGCATGATATGATATTAGAATGGGGACAATCTCGGCATGTGAAACAAGTTGGGACAGAGGTTTAGTGAGGAAAAGATAGTCAATTCTGGAGCCTCCAAATGTCAAAGTTTTGTGGTGAATGGTAGAGGTAAATTGTGAATGCATCTTGGAATTGGAGAATTTCACAGAAGATTTTCTATCTAAAATAGGGTCAACAATCTGATTACAGTCACCTCCAAAAACTACATAATCCTCATCAAGCATAAGAAGTTTGTCAGAAATTTGAATCCAAAACTGATTGTCAACATTAACTGGTGCATAAGCATTGGACAATACAAGTGGAATGTGGTCAATAAGCAATTTAACAATTACCCAACGGCCATCAGGCTCATTCTCTTGATATACTACTGAAAGCTGATGCTTTTTATGACAATATAGAAGAGCTATTTTGCTTTCCTAAAGCCGGGGAGGAAAAAGCATGACCTACCCCACCTTTTTTCAATTTGGCTGCTTCAGCATCTGAGAAATGTGTTTCTTGGATAAAAGCAATATCAGTGTTCAGCCTAGCTAAATGGGTGAACACGTGTTGTCTTTTTATAGGGCTATTAACTCCTATAACGTTCCAGGTAATAACTCTAAATGTGAACCATTAGAACAAACATATTGAAATTCTTAAAAAGGCAAGAAAAAGAGTAACTATCAATAGAAATGTGAGCAATCATTATGCAAACAATACAAGAATTCAAGATTCTGTTACTGAAGAGAAGAAAAATAGAAAAGAGAAGATAACGTGAGAAAGTCAGGAAGAGAGGAGGAAAGAGAAAGGTAGAAGAAAAGCACTGTGTAGCATAGAGGAAAAGAGAAGAAAGAGGAAAAGAGAGAGGGACAGGAAAAGACATAACTGAAAAAGAGGAAAATGAGAAACAAAAATACAATACAAATTGAAGAAATAAGAACGAAAAAAGATGTCAAAAAGACATACCACAGAACAACAAGGAAACTGGGGATGATGGAACCACATAAGGAAGGTAGCACATCGGACTGAAGACTCCATGAGAACGCGGCAAATGGATAATAACCTCCAGGCAAAACATGAAGAACATATAGATCGATGAAGGGACCACAAAACCGCAGCTAAAAGAGTACAAACAGAGAGGTCAATTAAACAACTAAAATAGCAACAAAACAGAGCTCCAAAAACATTAAACATCAAGGAAAAAATGAAAGAACAGAAATCTTGACAGGACATCACAGTTATAAGCAAAACAGATGTGCTCAGTAATTATACACGAGGAATGTCCATAGAATCATGTCTGTCTGCAAGAGTCTAAAAATTGTTGAAGAAGCGCTGGATCCTCATAATTAGTTGTCTTGTTGTTGTAAGTCACTTTAAAGAGGCAAGGGTGAAATACGCCATAACGAGCATTCGAGGAACATAGAGCAGGTCTCATCTCCATAAACTTCTTGCGACGGTCTGCAGTGACTTTAGCATAGTCTTGTGCAAAGTAAAGGTTGGAACCATTCCAAATTATCTTCCCTTTCTGCTAGGCAGCTTGGAGGACTCGAAGTAGATCAGTGTATTCCAAAAAGTACAGAATAACGCCTCTAGGTTTTACTGAAGATGTTGATGAAGCAGATGAGCGAGAAATTTAACCTAAGTAATGAGCTCGTTGAATGTTTAAAGGAGGAGAGGCAGGGAGACCAAGAAGAGTAGGGAGGAATGACTGGAAGAAAGAGATTGGGTTTGACCCTTGAAGGTTTTCCGCAAGGCCATAAATGCGTAAGTTGTTACGCCTGTTCCGATTTTCCACATTTTAAATTTGCTGCTTAAGATTTTCAATCTACCTATGCATGGAGGGAATTTGATCGATGACTGTTTGAGCTGAAGCAAATCTTCCCTCAAGATTATCTACTCTCTGCTCTGTGTGAGACCAATTATCTTCGAAGCTCTGGAGACGGGAATTCGTTTCCGTCATGTAAGGTTTGAGCGAACAAATTTCCTCCATTAAAAGTTCCATAGAGATGGAGGGAGATGAGTTGGTGGGAGAAGGAGGATTTGTTTTGGCTCTTTTCCCTGGAGTAGAGATAGAAGAAGAAGAAGCTTTAGTAGGGGGTTTGGAGGATGAACGAAAAGAATGAGGAGAGGAGCATTTGCTTGCAGATATATCAGTTGTCATGTCATCCATTGTGTCCTGCAGAACACTAAAAGGGTTATTGTTCTCTAAGGGTACGTTGGGTGTATTCCTTTGCTGAGAAGTATTTCGGTTAGTGCGTGACATCATCATTGAGAGTTTGAAATATGCAATAGAGTTGTCAATGAAATTAAAATGGCAATTGTAAAGCGCTCGCAATGTTGAAAGTACGATCCTCCAAAACAATGGAAAGGATGAGGAAGTAGCAAACTAGTATTGTAAAAATCACCACAGAGTGGCTTTTGTAAATCAACAGTAAATTGCAAAAAGGTTGAGAGGGCACAGAAATGGAGAAGTTTTCTAATCACATCACTTTAGGTGGCAAAGGAGTGAGAGCGGAAAAGAAGTCCAAAAGAGAGTCGCATCCTAAGCGCTGTCTGCTTGCGACCAGATTGTAAACTGCATATTATTATATTATGACAATATACCGCAAGTGACTGAAGTGTCCAACGTAGCAGTAAGAAGCGCTCAAAATCTCAAAAAGATAGTTGGATAAGCATATGATGTAGGAGACAAAAATATGCTTTACCATATTGCAGCTCACAGTACAAGTAGGTGACACGCTGACTGAGTGCTGAAGAGAATCCTAAAATGGCGGACTTATCTCGGCACAACTCGCCTGATTCTGTCACACAATGCCATAGTAAGTCTTTCTACATAGGAGACGAAAGTCCCATTATTGAGAAGGCACCATTAGATGAAAGGCATAAAATGAGCTGAGGCATGACACTGCGTTAATACGAAGGAATGCATCTTAGTGCTGGAAGCGGCAGATGCGGTAAAATGATGGACGCGCCTCAGACGCGATCCGCTGTCACAAGAGGAAGAGAATACAAATAGAGTGTCTCACCCCGAACTCTTAAGAAAGCATGTCTCGGTGCCGCTTGCACTTCGCCGTCCAATTATGCAGCTTTGAAGATCAAGGGTGCACTGAAAATCCTGGAGAGGTTCCCGTTGTATCACGCTTCAACTGAGCTCTTCAGACCCGTGGTCATCTTCTTCGGCGCCTTAGCCACGCTCCCCAATTTATTATATTTTAATATTGTCCAAGAGCTGTCTTAGAAGATCCAGCTATGACCATGTCTTTACCTAAAAGATTTTATCATATATAGAAGGTGCTATCTGAAACAGTACACATCTGATTTTCTTTTCATCAGACACAAAGATTAATGTATTTGCTATTTGTATTCCAACGGGTCCGTTTTTGGGTATGTTAAAGTATTCTGACATACTTTTTATTTGGTCTCATCCACATTTCTGCACCTTTTTCGTACTAGCAGGCAACATACCTTCAGCATTCATATTTTTTTGGGGCTGCATTGCCTGTTTGCTACTTCCTGTGGTATCCGATTTTTGTTCTCTAGCCATATTTGTGTTTTTATTTAAATACATTGCAGGCCAACTGAGTTCATTTAAGAGTGTTCCACTATTAAAAGGAATGACAGTATGTGCATCTCACGGCTATTTTCAAGATGTAGAAACCATTGAATACAATGGGAAAGCCCTCTGCTGTTGAGGTTTAAACAATGATGCGTTACTTAATAAATATTTAGTAAATAGACCAAGAAATACAATAATGTTTGTGTGGGGCTGCAGGTCCCTGATGGTATGAGGCAGTTGGTAGAGTGGTAAGAGTGAAGAATATGAAAATTAAAGTCAACTAGTAGCTCTGGAACAATTTACAGAGTGAACGTGCTGCCATTAATGTTACATCAATGAAGCCAGAGGGATTGAATTAAATAGGATCTTGGAAAATATGATTTAACACTTCCTTGCGATAGCAAACGATGTATGACAATGAGTAATAGTTAAATTCAAAGCAGAAAATCATGAAATGAAAGGTGTTGGTTGATTGGTTGATTTCAGCAGTAAAGTAAGTACATACAGCACTGCCTTGTCCAACGAATATGTATTTAGATTTGTTTCAGAGGGTGATAAAGAATTGTGGAACAGAATAGTCCAGCTGTTGCAACATGGTTATTATGGGCAATAATTCTACTTCACTAGTAGGCAGACATCGAAGCTGTGTCCAAAGGACACTGTTTATAATGAATACTTTTTGCAGGGCATGCAGGCAGGAGGACAATTCCACTCCAGCTTCGGTAGGTCAATTCTGACTTCATGATAGTATGCGCACAACATGACATTCCCTCCTCCCCAAATTCCGGCACCTTACCCCCACTACGCCCAAGAACTCTCAGAATCAAGATATGTTGTCCACGGCGTAGCTTTTTATTCACATCAATCCAAGGAATAAACCACAGACCATTACCTAGGAAAATATCCTTCTTGGATATATATTAATTAATCACAGCATCACACTTTAGTTGCATCAACATGTTAACGGCAGTAAGGAAAATAGGTACGACATTACATTTTAACTTTAACTCGGCCATACACTAGAACAACTTGGCCGTACATTTGAACTTTACACTTTAACTTTTTAACTCGGCCGTACACTAGAACTTGGCCGTACATTTGAACTTGGCCGTTTCGGCCATCAATGTCCCACTCTGCTGCGCACATTGTGCCGGCAGGCACCAACGGGCTACAGCCAACAGTTGCACTATTTGGCATCCAGGGCACCGCATAACGCACTGGCCCACCGGGGTACCTGCACACAGGCAGCCTCCCCAATATTCTTCTCAGTCCATACATTGGTGGTTAGGGCAGTAGAGTCCAGGACTACCGGCAGGTCTGTCCCTCCTCCCCGCCGATCCACGGCACACATGGAATCTACCCCCTCCTGGGGTCCATGGAATGGCTGCACCTCCATTGTTGTGCATACGTCTTTGTTGTTAACTGTCAGCGCTCTGCAACGCTTGCTTTTATGCCGGGTGGGTGGGTGGTCGCCGACGCTCCTGTAATCCAGGCTGTAGTCAGAGGGGACAACGAGAACGAAACCCCCGTGGCACAGCCTTAAATAGTCTGCTAGGTTTCATTTCTTCTAAGTTTCATTTCTCAGACCTCCATATGACATCACCCCAGTCAGCCAATCCCCTTCCTTGGCCAGGGGCCCTGGAGGAGGCTCAGCCCTTTGGCGCAACTAAGGGCGCTCCTCCCCTAGGCGCGGGGGGCGCCTGTCATAGTATGCGCACAACATGACATTCCCTCCTCTCCAAATTCCGGCACCTTACCCCCACTACGCCCAAGAACTCTCAGAATCAAGATATGTTGTCCACGGCGTAGCTTTTTATTCACATCAATCCAAGGAATAAACCACAGACCATTACCAAGGAAAATATCCTTCTTGGATATATATTAATTAATCACAGCATCACACTTTAGTTGCATCAACATGTTAACGGCAGTAAGGAAAATAGGTACAACATTACATTTTAACTTTAACTCGGCCATACACTAGAACAACTTGGCCGTACATTTGAACTTTACACTTTAACTTTTTAACTCGGCCGTACACTAGAACTTGGCCGTACATTTGAACTTGGCCGTTTCGGCCATCAATGTCCCACTCTGCTGCGCACATTGTGCCGGCAGGCCCCAACGCGCTACAGCCAACAGTTGCACTATTTGGCATCCAGGGCACCGCATAACGCAATGGCCCACCGGGGTACCTGCACACAGGCAGCCTCCCCAATATTCTTCTCAGTCCATACATTGGTGGTTAGGGCAGTAGAGTCCAGGACTACCGGAAGGTCAGTCCCTCCTCCCCGCCGATCCACGGCACACATGGAATCTACCCCCTCCTGGGGTCCATGGAATGGCTGCACCTCCATTGTTGTGCATACGTCTTTGTTGTTAACTGTCAGCGCTCCGCCACAGGGTGAGAAGCTCCCCGGCGCACTCGCCCTCCCCCCGCAGGCGCTGACAATGGTCCACAACACCTACCTTTTTTTTTTTTTTTTTTGCCTAAAGACGTATTTTACTCTTACAGAACAATGCCAAATTCCTGACTAGAATAAATGGCATACACTGGAAAATATACGTGATAACCTAACCCCATGCACCTTTCTTTTCCCATCAGTGGAGAACATAGTATTTGAGACGTCCGCTGAGCGCAGCATGCCGGTAGGCCCTGCCTTTTAACATCCTTTTAGCCTTTCCCAGGGTCCTATCTAGACACCCTCGCCCGTTTACTGTACTATTTCCAGAACGGCCCGCACATTTAAAATGACATCCGGTGTGTCCCTGTCCCACCCGGACACCCTTACCCGTAAATAAACGGTATGCACCGGAAAATACGCAAGATAAATTTACCATATGTCTATGTCCTCCACCATCAATGGAGAACATACCTGTAGAAACATCCGCAGAGCGCAGCATGCCGGTAGGCCCTGCCTAGCAGCAGACTTCCCCCAGGTGTTATTCACACCCCTTGGACAATGATAAATGCATTTACATTTGCTGTGCCCAGCGTGTCATCAGGCCCTGCTTTGCAACAATTTATCTCAGGTTCTCATCAGGACATCCCTGCCTGTTTATAAATGGCATACACTCAAAAATATGCGGGATAACTTCACCACGTGCCCTTCTTGTCCACCAACAGTGGAGAACATACTTCTGGAGACGTCCGCTGTGCGCAGCATGCCAGCAGGCCCCCCCTTGCAACAACTTTTCCCCAGGTTCCAGCCAGGGCATACCCGCCCGTTCCCGCATGAAGTTTGCTGATAAATGATTCTGACCACGACATTAACTACGGGCACTGCATACCGCATTGGCCCCCTGGCAGTTCTTAATTGGCATCAGATAAAGCCTGAACTGTGCACTGCCAGCACTTATGTTCGAATAGTGGGCATCAGAGTAGAATATAGGGCACCTGCCCTCACTGTTCCACAAAGGAAGCACTGCCACCGGGATACCCGATCCCAGGAGAATCCTATAATTATAAACTATGAGGAACCCCTCCCCATACTGTTCTAGTTTTACACTTTCCGAATAGTACTTACTCGCTACAAAGCGATGAACTTTGATAACAATGCATGCTAAGTCACTGTCACCTCCCAGGTGCTTATTGGTGTGTTAAACTACCTTCTAATGTTAGCCCCAGGTTTTTAAAGGACTATTGCTATGGCCACTGCCTTATGGCGACAGCGCCCTGCTCCCTTCATCCTGTAGTTTGGTGCTGGGGTATGTGCCGCCGCAAACAGTTAGAGGTTGGACTACGGCTTAGTTTCATCTGCTCCTGTGCTTGTGTACAGCTACTGCCCCTATAAAGTGTCACTGAAAGTTGTTTTAACCACCCATATGGAACGGAATATATGCTGTTCAGCATGGTCCCAGATTGATTGTAACAACTTTGGGTCGAAAGCGGTCCTCTTCCGACGAGCGCCTCCAGAAGCATTTCGCAACGGTTCTTTAAACTCATTAGTGGGATCATGAGAACCCCATGAGTGACTACCTATTGAACTGACCGAGTCGACTCTAGCTGGACCTTTTTACCCTGGAGGAGATTAACCAACATTGCCCATGGCAGTAGTATTTGGGACATAACATACTGAGAAATCAGTGACAAACAGCTGACATGGCCCCTGGCAGGAGTATTGTACCAGAACATACTGAAAAATTTGGTGACAAACGGCTGATGTTAGTACTGGCAGGGCGCTCAGCCCGGCAAATCATATTAAATCTGAAGCAAGCCTCCACTGGGTCTACCTCCCCAACATTGTCAGCTCGCGTGCCATTTCAAGTGGCAGACTATAAACCCTAGTCCTGTCCCCACCCATGTGAACCAGAACCTCACCTCATTAGTGTGTCAGGAGAGGGACTGCATGGCTCTGCCCAGGTCAGGCATGACCACACGTTCCCCGCTAAAACCAAGCAGACTAATCGCACATCAAACAGGTTAATTCCACATAACCACTACATGAATATAGGCATACTACTTGGCAAACGGAAGATATTCATGCTTCACACTTGGGTGATATTCATATGTCAAACACTAATAAGGTAAAATATATTTCATTTCAGCATACCATTAAGCTGTCCATCCTCTGGAACACTCAACTGTGCACGTTATGCCGGCAGGCCACAACGCGCTAACAGTAACAATTGCATTACCTGATCCAGGGCACCGCCTAACGCCTCAGAGACACCTGACCAATGGCTAAACCTTCGGGCATACACATATGAAATGCACCATTAAATTAGAAATTGCAGTCTCAGGTGACACAGCATCAAGTTGTTCATAGTCTAGAATCCTCTGCTGTGCACATTGTGCCGGCAGGCCACAACGTGGTGCAATGAACAGTTATCTTACTTGAAATCCAGGGCACCGCATAACGCACCGGCCCTCCGAGGTACCACCTAGGTTTCATGAGGTGGTCAACAGTCCTTGTCAAGGACCCATAGGGTGGGTGCCATGGGAAGGAAATACATTATGCATTTTCTTTACCATATATGTGCTACTTAATAGGGCTATGCTACTCCACACCGAAGCTGGATTTAACTTCCTTGAGCACATTTTCTTCTACCATACCAAACAGTTACCACACGGGACACAGAATCCTTCCCATGTTTGCTGGTATCGATATGTTGGCCATCCTGCAGTTCCTGCTAGACGCCATCTTGACAGCATATTGCTTCCATGTCCGTGCAGTGCACCTCCCAGAATCATAAAAAGGGAAAAGAAAAACAAACCATCAATGTTTGGCACGCATTTGCCTTTATTACAGATTATTAGAAACATTTTATTTCCCCCTGACTGAGGGGTTTTGTCCCAACGACTGCACACATACAATACATACAGCAAGCCTCGGAACTGTGGCTTGGATGCAGTGCCGAGATTCAACCCCTGTACTCCCATATTCCAATCCGGCCAGTCCATCTGTCACGCCACCTATTAATTATTGCGTCCTTATAATCTCCAAATATGCGTGGTTTGCAAAGGATATATCCTTGTTTGCAAATTATTTCTGACCAAATCCAATTTTCCTTCTCCCACTGAGTCGTTGTGCATCCTTCTGCTTCCCCTTAGCTTTTCACTGTATGCTTCTATATAATTCTCCCCCATCTCGTCCTATGACATTACTTTTGCGCATGCAATATACAAAAAATGCAAACTATGAAAGGAGTTGTACCGTGTGTAAAGTAATTCACTCCTGTGCTCCGTCACTAATTAACACACCACCCTGACCATCGTGCCTATGCTCCCCCACATGCGGATACTGGCATCTGACATTTATTCAAGTGCCCCTTTATCGGTGATCATTACCATCTCACATTTGCTCCTGCGTTACGTCCCTTGTGACCAAGGTGGTCCCTTAGGACTTTGAGGTGCAGGACCATACAGTGCTGTGGCCAAATAATCATTTCAAGAGGCATGACCCCTGAGTAGTACTTAATTGCCCCTCTGTATGATTTATTGTATGCAAGACACATCACACGACTGCATATATACCCTAGAACAGAGAAGTGTGGCTCACTCTTTAGAGGAGGCAGACCCGGACGCTGAGATCAGACCCGGGACCAGGGTTCAATTCCCGATGAGGCAGGGTCTTGAGCCCAAAATGTCCACGGACTCGGTAATTCTTGCTTTGGTGCCTACTCAAATCACAGGTTCACACTCTGCAACTCTGGGCAATAGCTTGCTTAATCTCCACTACGGCCCCCCGCGGCGGGATGCCTGGCTTTCACCTTGGGGATACCCAGTAGGGGCTATCTCACAGGGAAAAACCAGGACGGGTTCCCAATGCAAAGCGCTTTGAGACCTGGCGGTGATATTGCGCTATATAAAAACCTATCCATCCATCCATAGAACAGAGATACTCAAAGTACGACCTGGGGGCCGCCTGCGGCCCCCTTGGCAGCAGCAGCAGCACTGGGCTGCTGTTGACTCGACCCAGCACCAACCTGAAATAACTGTTAAATATACAGCAAGCACTTATTCAAAAGTTATTCGCAGTTAGAGAAAGGGAGGTACTAGGCCCTTAACTTTAAGAACACCTTCATTTTTCAAGACAGCCACTTCATATACATAATTTATTTCCCTTTCACCCACTTTACCCCCCGCCCGCCGCTGGCATTAGTGCAGCCCTCAGTCACACCATGGACCCATCTTTGCGGCCCCCGGGGAGAATGCTTGTGAGTACCCAAGCCCTAGCACAAGCCTGACCCACTGTCTTTGCCAATGCTTGTTGGTTACGTCAGATAAATGAGTAACAAAGGAATTGCTGTAAAATTGAATTTCACACATTTCAACTAGGAATACGTGCATTAACCATTAATGAAGTTCGAGGAAGGGATTGTGTCTTCAGAGTGTCGCAATCACTCCTTTTCCCCCTTCACGTCCTTTTTTTTTTTTTTTTTGAAGCCTCTCTGCGAGACATATTGTTTGTGTTTTTTAAGAAAAAACACCAAAACCTCCTTCTTAGAGTGAGGAAGTACACTTTGATAAGGAAATTAGGTGAACTTGAAACGTAAAACGAAGCCACCTCACTAACAGGAATTACCACCGTGCTTTTACTATGCTTGTTGAAATACCAAAACATTTTTTTTTTTTTATAAATCATGACCCATTTAAAAACCAGATTGAATTAATAACGGGTCTGAGACCCTGGTGGCCTGTCTATTGAAAGCAATGGATCGCTTCACCCAGGACTTGACTTCTGCGATCCCACTTTATTTTGTCACACTTACACCTGTGCTCCTTCACTGAGTCACTCCCATCTTGTGTTCGCTCACCATGCACCTTTTTCTGTCCTCCCCATGCCTGTCACTACATCAGACCAGTATATATGCCATCCAGAAAATGCTACCTTTAAGCCCTCATGCTGTTTTACATACAGTCTACAGCGGACGGAATATACCCTCATTAGCGCGGCCCTTTAGACGCGAACCGAGGTCTCCCAGACAAAAGTCAAACGCTCTAACAACTCAGCCACACCCCTTTTCAGACATGAATATGGCCTTGCTTCCACTTGGCATACTACTCAACACCAACGCACAATGAACTGCCTGCTCTGTGCCGAAACACACATACTGTGACCTGCCCTGCCTTTCAAGGTCGCCAACTAGAAAATGATGGCAATTGGGCACCAGCAAGACCTGATATATATATATATAACTGCACAAAACATACAGATAATAAAATGTGATGCATCGAAGGCAGGACCTTCACAACAATTTTCTACAGCGAGACATGCCCACTCACCCTTCCCTGCAATAAGAAACCATGCTGTGTGCTTTAACCTGGGCCGTTCACCGCCACCAGATAGTTCCACTAACACCAACTACCCCACCAGTGAAAACTGCTGTCAGTATGAGCAAGGAAGGCCAGTAGCTGCCAGCATGAAATGACAGCCAACGTGTTTCTCGCAGTTTCAGAACCACCGATCAGCACATTGAAGGGCTAATGAGGGGAAATTGCGAGTTGTTCGCTTCCCTGATCCTAAAACATGTAAACTGTAAACATAATGTCTTGGTCTCGAAGGATTACAAGCAGAAAGATAGCGAGCGGAGAATGTGTATACGTTATCTCTGACTGGGCTGCCAAATTCAGAGATACATGAATACATTTTAAACAGCCAATACATTTTAAAAACGCCTTAATAAAGTTTCAGGATCCAGTCAAGAGAGGCATGGTTATTGCCTGCATTTTTTAGGGCTCTGAGTCTCGGATGCCTAGATCTTGAAATGCAACATAAGAAAACGATTTACAAGAAAGAGAAATATTGTCCTTCACCAAAATACCAAAGGAAGTTCTGGGAACAGTGTTTTGTAAAGTACTGGAGATGCCGGGGATCGAACACAGTGAGCTCCACCACTGAGTCACATCCCCATGCCTGTTAACGTTATTCAATTCCGGATAAACACACCCACACATTTTTTAAATGCAAAATATATACGACGTGCAATATGTACTCTAGCATGCATTTCCCTACAGCATGCCAACCGGAAAACTTTAAAGAAATGAAGCACTTACGAAAACACACAGCGCGCCACATGAAACCCAGCAAGCCACATACAGGCTCGCCCTCTACCACGCTTTTTTAACACGGTCCTGGCCACCTTAGCGCCTGACACAACAAAATTATTCCAAATCGATTGCGCGCTGATCCTAACTTAATATTGAGAGTAACATATTGTGGTGTTGGGCCCTAGGCCCACATGGTGAAAGGAATCATGACACACGGACACCAGTTAGGGGATCGTAGATCTGGCCACGAGCACGTGCGCTCTGGCTCTTTTATTAACAGTGTCACCTGACCCAGTGACATCTGTGGTGGGTGGGTGTTTAGTGTAGGGTTACATATGATACAACTAGACTGTGTCCTAGCAGGACACTACATTCCTCCCAAACTTTAATGAAAGGAAAAGCGAATGTCCAACCTGCAAGAAAACAGAACAATAACATTTGATAGCCCCAACAGATCTTCTTCAGGCGATCAGCTGGGAGAATGTTGAAAGTTCGAGGACTACAAAGTCAGTCAGATGAGCTTCACCTCGGCGGTGTACTTCAGATCATTCTTGTCTTGCTGTGTTGACGCTTATATACAGTGTTCATCACTTGGAGCATTGGGAGCAGAATGGGTGTGACCCTTGAGGGGTCTCGCAGGTGTTCTTAGTCCAGTGGATGACAACGCTTGTTGGTTGTAGGAGACGACTATGGCACGAGAGGTCTTTCTTTGGATTTGCTGATCTTGATGCCTTCACATCTCCGTCCGGCCAAGTAACTTCCGACTTGCCTTTCTTGCCAGACTCCTCTCTCACTGGGGCCTCGAAGACTGGCCTCTCCTGCTTGGACTCTTCTCTCACTAGAGACGCTGGGAGGACCCTCTTGCCAGACACGATGGGACCGGGTGGGCCGTGCGGGCTTCGCATGAGCCGCGCAAAGGCGTCGCTGCCGAACTGCCAACGGACTCACCTCCAAGTCTCTCATGATGCCCTCAGGGGTGTTGATGTCATCCGCCAGGATGGTCTTGCCGTTAGGACATGGGTTCAGTGTCTTCACCAGACCGTTTCTCGGTGCCAGGTGGTTACCTGGGGCCTTCATGCTTCCTGTTGCCTGTTGTGGAGCTGCCGCTGCTGCACCTCTCCCATCCGGATTCCTCTTTCACAGGACATGCGGCCGAGGCCCTTGTCCCCTGGACTGCCACTTGATCGCGTGGGCTGTGCGGGTCGCTGCGGAACTTCGGACATGGCCACAGTCGAGTCTTGTGTAGTCCACAAGGGTTGATTGTCTAGTGCTCGGGTATGCTCTGCTTCGGCAAGATTCAGGTTCACGGGGCACCCATGCAGTTCTTCAGTGGTTGGTCTCCTCGAATGCAGGTTGTAGGGATTACTGGCATCCACACGGATGTTGTGATGTTCCTTGGCCAGCACCGGTGTTCCTGTGTGCTGACTGTTGCGATGCTCTTTGGACAGCACCGATGTTCCTGTGTGCTGTGGTTCTCTCTCCTCCTCTGTGGAGTGATGTTGTGATTCTCCATTCTTCTTATTCGTTCACTTCCTCGACGCGGTCCGGTCTTCTTTCTTGCTTACTCATGCTAACCAGGCTTCTCCATGTAGCGGGCCCTCTACATGTCGTCTCCTTGGTCTTGTCCATGTGGTAGGACACTGTCTTCACTTGGCTTGGTGACTAGACCTGTCGTCGTATCTTCCTTTTCTTCATGGCGTCGCGCCCTTCCTTTCCTTGTTCCTTCTTGCGACGTGGTCTGGTCCTCTTGCTGTCGTTGGCCTTTCCGACCAGTCTTCCCCGGGTGGCGTGCACTCCACCTGTTTCGTTCTGGTTTGGGCATAGCTCTCAGGCATGGTGTTCTTCTCTTCTCTGACTGGACCAGTTGTCGCGATCTTCTCTGTTGTTGCTTTTCTTTCCTTGGTGACCAGACTGGGTGGTCGGTTTTCATCTTGGGCATGAGTTGTCATGATGTGCTATTTTCTTTGTGGTCGCTCTTCACCGTCACGGTGTTTTGGCGTTGGCGCGCTTTGTCTGCGCGGAGGAGGGTTGCGTCACCGCTCCTGGTGCAACTCTGGTGCATGCTGCCATGCGTGCTGACGATGGCGCTCCGGTTGCTGCGAGACATCGCTGTCTCTGTTGGGGACTTTTGTGTGCTGTCCCGTGGCGTTGGCGTGTCGCTGTGTAGCGTCACTCTGGCGCTCCTGATTCCTGGCACGTTTCGGCGCAGTGCTGCGCAGTCCTGTCGTGCGGGTGTGGAATTCTTGGACGCCTGTTGCGAGTCGTTGGGTACTTGCTGCTTTGGCTGTTGTCAGGGACTTGCTGCTTCGGACCGTTGGCGGGAGTGGTTGATGCTGCGGTGAACACCTGTGGCCACAAGGCGTCGCTGCTCTCTCCGTCGTTTGATCTCGGCACTCGTTTTCCCTGGACGTTCTCCCAGTGTTTGGCAGACGTTTCCCTCCAGACGTTCTGTCAGTGCTTGGAAGCTTAGTGAGGCGTTCGTGCCTCTTTCCCACGTCGCGCTGGAAGTGGCATCTGCAGACTCCTTGCTGATGTGTGTGGGTGTCTTTTGCGTGGTTGCGCACTTACTTGCTGCGTGGTAGTAGATTCTAGTTGTGGTTGCGTTGTGTTACGTTGCGTTGCGCATTTACTTGCTGCTTGAGATTGGATGCTTTCCTTGGGGCGTTACTCAGTCTGTTGCCCCTTGCTGCTGTTGACCCATCGTGGGTTTGTGCAATGCTTTTTTTTTTTTTGTAGTGGGTCACAGTAACCTGGGACTGTCTTTGGAGTTTCCGGCGCGTTCCTGCGCTGGTATGGCGTTGCGGTGTGTGTCCCGGAGTGCTGGCACGGCGTGGCACAGTGCCACTCTCTGCGCTCTGAAGTCCTGGGACGTAGCCTCCTGCAAGCAGGGTGGCTCTTCTCTGATGACCTTTGCTGGGGAAACGGTAGCACACAGTGCCTTAGGTGCTGATTGGACAGCTCTTTGTGCTCTGACTTCTGTGCATGTCCACTACTGCCTGTAATGTCCCCGAGCACCCTCCGTGCTCATCAGTCTCTCTGTCCCGCTGCCCTTTCTTTGTTTGGCGGGTGTGTTACCGCAACTTCACCACTGGGTGGCAGTGTTGTACGCCTTCCTCCCGGCCTCGGCAGCTTCTGGGCTTCTCGTGGCTTCGCTGCTACCCCGGTTCCAGGGAATGCTCCTATTTGGAAAGACCGGTAAGTCACTTACTCCTACCGGCAGGCAGAGTGTCCTCTTGATGCGGGTAGGCTCCGCTTATTGCATGGGTTTCGTGAAAGGAGGGGAGGGGAAAAGCCCGTTTCTTTGGTGCCCCTCGCAGCTGGCCTCAATCATCACGGACTGCGCAGGGGTGGTTCTGGTGCCGCAGGCCACACTGTCTCCTGTGCGGTGAGTTTCTCCTTCCTCCCCCCAGCAGCCTCGCATTTCATACGTGGCCCGGTGGGGGAGGAGCGTCGGCCTTGCAGTGTCGGCCTTGTAGTGCTGTGTGTGTGGGTGACAGGAGGCCCTGACGGCAGGCCGCGGGTGGGCTCCGCGAGTCTTGCCTCAAATGTTCATTCACCCTCGCCGTACTTTGTTGTCGGCCGCGTTGCACGCAGGCCATGCGGGTGGGCACCGCTCTCAATATAGTCACAAGGGGGGGGGTCGCTTCAGGCTAGCGCGGCCCCCCAGGCAGTTGATATCGCCCGGGCTCACCTCTGGCCGACGGGCCTTCCTCGGTGGGGTCACTTGCAGCCGACCCGGGTGGGCTCCGGTCGGCGATGCTTCACTGCCGGCGGTAGCTGACGAGTTGGCAGTCCGGCTCGGTGGCAGCCGATGCGGGTGGGCTCCGCACGGCTCTCTGTTCGCCCCAGGCAGGGGGGCACACACGCTGGGCACGGGAGGTGCTGGGGTAAGCTCCCGGTCACCTCCGGCTTTATCACCTCGGCCCGGGGCTCAGTGCCCGCCCCGCGGGCCTCTGCTACTCATCTCTTGCTGCAGGGGGGTTGCTCCGCATTCGGCAGCATTCTCCTTCTTTTCCCCCTGATTTTCGGCCGTTGCACGCTAGGACACGGCTCCGACCTCGTCGCCAATGTGGTGTTGGGCCCTAGGCCCACATGGTGAAAGGAATCATGACACACGGACACCAGTTAGGGGATCGTAGATCTGGCCACGAGCACGTGCGCTCTGGCTCTTTTATTAAAAGCGTCACCTGACCCAGTGACGTCTGTGGTGGGTGGGTGTTTAGTGTAGGGTTACATATAAAACAACTAGACTGTGTCCTAGCAGGACACTACATTTATGAAAATCAAAAAGAAACAAACAAGACCAATCCAGAATCGAACCCATGAACTTGGGTTCCAAGGACTACTAGCTTACTTAACTGAGCTAAAACGTCGATGCTCTTGAACACTACGCCACGGCCCCCTCCAATTCAGCCTGCAGGACACCTTTTCCACGTCGCCGACGCTTCTGTAATCCAGGCTGTAGTCAGAGGGGACAAAGAGAACGAAACCCCCGTGGCACAGCCTTAAATAGTCTGCTAGGTTTCATTTCTTCTAAGTTTCATTTCTCAGACCTCCATATGACATCACCCCAGTCAGCCAATCCCCTGGAGGAGGCTCAGCCCTGTGGCGCAAATAAGGGCGCCTGTCAATAGCGGGAGATTTATTTTAAGACTGGTGGCAGACACAGAGACAGCCTGAGCCGTAGTGCAGGCCAGAGCTAGGTGGTGCCTAACGCAGCTCAGATCATTTGTTTCCATCACCATGTTTCTGGTGCTTACTGTGGGGAAGCGCCTTGGAACTTTACCAGTTAGTTTTCTTGGCAGAGTTGGAAGGTGAGCACCTCCAGGGTGTACCATACACCCAGCACTGACCAAGAAAACGTTGTCCAGAAGCTTCAAATGCTGGAACTTTTTTTCGACCTCTAGGGTGACAAGAACATGCATTGAGACTTCCTGAAAGAGGTGCAGCCATGCAGACAAAAATGTCCAGGTTCATCTCTACTTAGATTGCTTTGCTGTGATAAAAAGGCTTCAATTGGACCTCTCAGTCAAGATATGCAGCCTCGTGGCCCATTGCCCAGCTACAGCATTGATGTTTGTGTCAATGGTTTAGTTTCTGCTTTAAGAAATTGACTGTGGGCCTCACTAAATAAAGCTTACATACATTGCACAAGGTCAGCTAACTCTGCCTTCCCCCCACATATAGAAATCCCAACCTGCCTGGTGAGGATCTCTGAGCCTTGGGTGCATTGGCCAGTGCAGCAGACACAAATAAGGCTTACATCGCTGTTCATTGGATTGACACTGTATTTTTGTTCTATTCTGCATCCGAATGTGAAGTTTGCATGTCAAAAACTCAATAACAGAAGAGCTGAACAAGCAAGGTACTTTCTCAATGTATGTAGGGGTCATTCTTTGTGTTCATTGCCTGGGTTTGCCATGCATCACAGAGAAAACCAGTTAAGAGGACATGAGTGTGATCCGTCCAAGCTGCGAATTATGGGGCATATTAGCAAGAGCATCGTTAAAATTATCGCTGTTTTAGCGGCAGGAAACTGTAGCTAAAACGGCGATAATGGGGTTGCTAATATGCGTTATAGAATTCTAATAGAAGCCCAGGTTAGATGTGCAGGACATCTAAGCTGGGTTTCTATTACAATTCTATAACGCATATTAGCAAGCCCATTATCGCCGTTTTAGCCGCAGTTTCCTTCCGCTAAAACGGCGATAATTTTAACGAGGTTCCTGCTAATATGCCGCTATGTTTCTAGTTTTCAGGGGGAAATCAAGAAAATCAAGTTAAGTTTATGACTAGCGCATCAATTAGTGGGGATATTGACCTGCTGAGTCCTTTGTATGTTGGCCAAAGGCTCCAAGGGAAAGTCCATCCAAATGATGATATTTCCACAGTGGAGGTCTTTTGAAGATTTCAGTTGGTAAGGGATCTAGGAAGCTAGACACACTTTCTCTTAAGATGGCAAGTAGATCTATGGTCTACAAAGATCGATCAGACAAATAGTGAAATTTGGTTTGGGTGAATATTATTATCATGCATTTCAAGTAAAATAAAGGGGGTTAGTAGGAGATGTAAGGGAATTAAAAATTATGACTATTTTCTCCCCATCAGTGTGATTGTGACAGAAAGAGTTTTATCAATCCCTGAACAGTCATTAAAACAGGATTCTATTTTGGCCATGATGATCGTGCACTATTCTGCTTAAAATCTGAGAATGTATTTATACGTGTGAGAAATCAGGACCTGTTTGCAGTGTCCCCCCACTTTTTGCCCCCATTTTGAATACTAGGTGCTAGTTTTCTGACTTTGATTGTGACCTGGACTCTGCGAACCAGACATAGGGCCAGTGCTCTGATTATAACGATATGCAAAATAGATGTTATTATAATTGGTATGAACAGCCTAGCTGTAAGTCGCTAGAATATAATAGGGCATGTAGGTTTAGAGGTCCAGTAGAGTTAATGCATTTAAGTGTGCCCTACTGTGCCTTCCAGTCTGATTTACATTAAACCTAAATGCAAATTTGACTTTGGATTTAAATGTACTTCCAAAGTGTTTTACGTATAAGTCACCCCTAAGGTCTCTCTTCGGCGCTATAGGGGTAGGGAACCATGTGGCTATGAGACATCATAAAAAAATGGCTTTTAAGCCCTGGTGAGGGAAAAATGCCAATTTCGTTTTTCCCCTTTGTAATGATTAGCTCCATAGGTTAACATTGAGAGATTTTATGTAAGTATACATATTGACAAAAGCCACCTAAAAATATACTTTCAGGTATATAAGTAATAGTTAAGATAAATCCATCAACTTGTCAGTGATGGATTTATTTTAACTATTACAGAAAATATGTTCTTAAACTTTCTTTTCTGTGAGCCAAAATCCAGCATTCTAACTGACATATCCTGATTGACAGCCTTTTCCCACATTGAGCCAGAGCTTCTTAATGAGGTGTGAAGTGTCCTGCCATAGTAGACAATGGATTTCCCATGCGTGGAGAACTTTAGCTGCAGGTACCAAAAGACAGGAAGAAGGCGGGGGAAGCTAAACTGGTCTTCATAGGGAGAATGAAAGTTTAGGACCAGCACAGTCTGACCCCCACAACCTCCACTCCCTGCCATATAACAGCCTCAGTAATTAGATAAGTCAGGAAGTTGGAAGTAGTGTGTTAGTTAAGCTTACCCTCAGCAGTGGGTTGGCTTAGCCAGATCTAACCCCACGGGAGAGACTTTCTCCGTGTTTGATTTTGAGAGAATTTTGCATCCTGGAACAAGAATAAGTCATACTTTCGAGGAATTGGTCCTTCACATGGGTGGCACCCTACATTCCATTGGTCAGTGGTGCCCCCCTGCTTGATGCCCCGAAAATGTGAATAAATATGGGAGAGCTGCATAGCTACTCAGATACTCAGATACTTCAAGAAGGAGGACTGCTCTTGTGTCATCTGGATCTGACACAAAGGATGACACTCTGACGGACTACTCCTGCTGCACAATCTTGCTGCTGAATCTTTTAAAATACACTGTGCCAGTCAGAGCAATCTGTTTTAATCTGCACATCGTAAGAACTGTATTTTGCGCCACCTACCTGCACTGTGCGTGTTCCCCCTGGTCCGCCACGGCTTGTGCAGTTTGTGCGGAGGGGATTAACACAGCCATCTTTGCTCCCTTGCCACCCAGGACGCTAGGTTAGCAGTCCATGCCCCAGTGTAGTCCTGTCCACTTCCTCGAGTTAAAAGGAGGTGTGCCGAGCGGACACGCGTGCCAAAGGCAAGCCCGTCTGCGCCCCTCCGCGGCAGACTGACGCCAAACGCCAGACACCCTGCCCTTTTACATCCACGACTCTCATCAAATCTTCGGTACCATTACAATGACCCCGATTCGATACACCAGCAAGGAGCTCCTTTCATTTAACAAAGCCTACCCAGGGGCAGTGGGCCCCATCCCAGCGGAGATCATCAGGGCACCTCTAGTTCCTCCTATTAAAGGACAAGACAAGCAAATAAAAAATAAAATTAAACCAACATTACTTAGCCCAGAACAACCAGAACGCAAACAACTAACTGGTCCATACTGTAATGCACGTTCTCTTGCTAAACTCGCAATCGTGATCTGGTCTCCTTTGTACACAGAAAAACCCGACCTTTTCTTTATCACTGAGACATGGCTTCATGAATACTCACAACCCGACCTTTCGGTTGCTCTTCCACCTGATTATCAAATAATTAGACTGGACAGAAAAAACAAGAAAGGTGGTGGCGTAGCCATCGCTTCCAGAACTACGACCCATATTGTAAATGTAAATGTAGTGTATTTTGTAAAGCGCACAGCTGCCCCAACAGGGTGTCCCAGCGCTGTATAACGCTGTGGAACCCTTCCTGGCTCTCCCTGTGAGAAGCCCCTCCTGGGCACCCCCAAGGTGAAGCCAGGCATCCCAGTGTTGTAGGGGCCGTTGTGGAGATTAAGCAAGCTATTGCCCAGAGTTGCAGCGTGGGACCCATGATTAGAGTAGGCGCCGAGGCGAGAAATATCGAGTCCGCAGACATTGAGCTCAAGACCCTGCCGCGTCGGGACTTGAACCCTGGTCCCGGGCCCGATCTCTGCTTCAGAGTCTGCCACTCTAACCAGTGAGCCACACTTCTCCATTCATATGGTAGAGGCCGTACAAGCCACCTGGGGTGAAATCTATATTTTCTCAATTGAGAACACAATTAAGGGAACCTGGAAAGGCGCTCTTCTCTACAGGCCACCCGGAAACAAAACCCACTTCCCTAGCAACCTTACTGAAACTATAGCACCTCAGGTCCTAGCTGCAGATACATTTCTGCTACCTGGCGACTTCAATTTTCACGCAGAGTTTAATACAGATCCTCATGCCCATGACCTTTTTCAACAGTCTTGAAATCCTAGGTCTAAAACAGATGGTGACTGGCCCTACGCACGTCGCTGGCCACAACCTAGATCTAATTTTCACTAATTCCATGAATGTCAACGTCGGTCAACCCACCCCCATCCTATGGTCCGACCACCATGTAATAAAGTTTCATCTGACTGGATTATTAACACAATCCCACCCCATGAAAGAATATAAACTAAGCAGATCCTGGAATAAAATAAACCCAGAGTCCTTCGCGGCCAATCACACTCCACCTGCTCTCTGTGAAACAACAAATGTCAACTAGACTGCCAAAAACTTTGACCTCGCAATTAGTACATCCCTGCACATTATTGCCCCAAAGAAAACAACTAAATGCCCGAAGAAACTATCCCCGTGGTACACCTCTGACCTAAAAAGTGAAAAACGTATCATAAGGAAGGCAGAACACAAATGGAGAAATACAAAAGACAATACGGATAGACAACACTATAAAACCCTACACCACCACTACATGGAAAGCTAACGAAAACCAAAAGAACTTACTTAGGAAACCGCATTAACCAAGCAGCAAACTCCCATAAGGAACTATATAAGATTGTGAAGGAATTCACTAATCCCCCTTCCATCCTTCCATCCCAAACCGCCTCCCAGGAATGGGTTTACTCACTCTCAGATTTCTTTATCACTAAAATAAATGATATCCATGAAGGTTTCCCTCCAACAAACAACCACAGGATAAATCGGTAGCATCCCTCCCTAGCCCTACTAACTACTTAAAAAACTGTAAGGCAATATCAGAGGAAAACACCTCAGCAATACTTAGAGAGATGCAATCCGGTTCACCAGCGGATCCAGCGTCCCCAAAAATTCTATTTAAAATTGAAAAAAGTCTCATCTCCAACCTAACCAAAATCCTAAACTTATCAATAGTGCAGTCCACAGTTCCTTCTCACTGGAAGGAAGCCGTGGTCAGGCCAATCATGAAAAATAATCTGCTGATCCCAAACAACTATCGAACTACAGGCCTATCTCATTGCATCCCCTGTTTGGGAAAGTAATTGAGTCAATGGTCAATAAGCAATTATCAAATCATATAGAAAACAACAAAATCCTTCATCCGACACAATCAGGCTTCCGATCCCATCTCAGCGCGGAAAAGGCCCTAGTTGAGATTGCCGATAACATCAGGCTCTCTCTAGACCCTAGACAGTCCGCCATCCTAATCCTGTTAGACCTATCGGCGGCCTTCAACACCATATCTCATACCATCCTTTCGGAACGCCTTAGGGAATGTGGTGTCGAGGGCACCGCTTTACAGTGGATTAAAAGCTATCTCTTAGACCGATCTTTCAGGGTTGAAATTGATGGATTCTGTTCCAAAAGTCAGACCATCGACAAGGGCGTTACCCAGGGATTCAACCACACTAAAAAACCTTATGGGGCCTATTAGTGATACCTGTCAGCACTCCATTCATCCTAACTCGGTTACGGGAATCTGCTCTCACTGTAAATTTACATTTTCCAGTCAGGAAGGTCAACTGCACCCTGCTAAAACCTACAAAATGTTTCTCTTAAATTGCCGATCCCTGACCAAACATGCTGTGCAAATGTCCCTCCTGTTAGAGGAGAATGATCCCGATGTAATATTTTTGACAGAGACATGGTTAAAGGATGCATCGGACATTGACATCACTTCTATCCTACAAATGGGATATATTTTGCAAAGGCAAGATAGACCAGAGGGTAGAGGAGGTGGCCTAGCCATTCTTCTTAAAAATCACTACCTCTGCAGGACCTCATCGGCAGACATCGCTAACTGTGAAAGCATGCTCTTTACTTTGGACTTTTCACCTACAGTCTCATTCTCTGGCGCTCTTATTTACCGTCCACCTAACCAAATAGGAGAATTTATTGAATCACTTCAAGTCAAGATAGCTGACTTAGTGGTTAGTAGACCCCACTTCTCGATATTGGGAGATATAAATATCCATTTAGATGACCCTGATAACTCAACGGCTAGGACATTTCTGGACAGTCTGGCAGCTCTCCAGATTGAACAGAAGGGCTTTGAACCAACCCATGAAAAAGGCCATCTCCTTGATGGGATACTTAGCAATGACCATAGACTGGAAGTAGGGACCCCATTGCCCCTTACATGGACAGACCACTACTTAGTACCCATACAGTGGACACCAGCTATGTCATTACAGCCCTCCCCCCGTACCATCTTACAAGGGAGAGACTGGTCCAAAATTCTCCCTGATCAATGGGCCAACCTGCTCTCCCTGGCTCCCCCACAAAGTGAGACAGACCCGGCATTGCAGTATGAGAACTACATCAACTGGCTGTGCTCAGCCCTGGACTCTATTGCACCCACCAAAGCCCTTAAAGAAAAGACTAAATCTAAGGACTCGCCTTGGTATACTCCCCAACTTAAAAAATTAAAAAGGGTGTGTAGGAAACTTGAAAGAAACTGGAGGATTTCCCACAGTAATACAGATAAAATCATTCATCTCGAAGCCATTAAAAAATATAAAACAGAAATTAGATGTACTAAAACATCTTACTTCGAGGAAAAAATTATAACCGCCTCCAACTCTTCTAGAGAAATCTTTCGGATAGCTAAATTTCTGATTGATACCCCTTTGACCCCTCCTGATCCTAGTAAAGCTCAGGTTCGCTGTGACAGCCAAGCTGAATACTTTCATAGTAAAATACAGAAAATTGCCTCTGCTTTTAAACCACCCAACTTATGTCAGGATACAGGAACTACCTCACTAAGCACCAGCGCCCCAAAATTAGAAGAGTTTCCACTGCTGGATGCAAACTCACTTGGGGCTATCATGTTGAAAATTAAATCCGGATCTCCCACAGATCCTGCCCCCCCCTGCCAGTTAATAACAATTGAGAACACCATCAAACCAGTTATCCTTAATATCTTGAATGCATCCATTACCACAGGCTCAGTACCCACAGCATGGAAATGTGCCCAAGTTAAGGCCCTACTGAAAAAGCCCACCCTGGACTCGGAGAACATGGCTAACTACCGACCCATTTCTCTCCTTCCGTGGGTCAGTAAACTGTTAGAAAAACATATTAACACGTCTATCACTCAATTTTTAGAAAACCATTATCTTCTCCATGATTCCCAAGCAGGTTTCCGTCCCAAACTGGGAACTGAGGCCGCTCTCTTGGCGGTAACTGAATTAGCCAGGAAACAAATGGACCAAGGCGGCACTACAGCAATCATGCTGCTCGATCTTAGTGCCGCCTTCGACACTGTTAACACCAGCATTCTCCTTCATCGCCTTCATAAAATGGGAATCTCTGGGAAGGCCATGCACTGGCTCCAGTCTTTCCTGGAGAATCGCTCCTTTATGGTTGTCGAGGGCACTACCCGCTCAAAATGTTGGCCTTTGGACCAAGGTGTGCCCCAGGGGTCTGCCTTGAGTCCAACACTTTTTAATATTTATATGCAGCCGTTAGCTGATATAGTTCACTCGTTTGGCCTCGATATAGTGACGTACGCCGATGATGCGCAATTAGTCGTATCTATGAACCAGGCGGACTCCTCCTCTGCTAAGTTAAGCAACTGTCTGGCAGCGGTTGCTCAGTGGATGGCTACCTCGCATTTAAAATTAAATGGCGAGAAAACGGAGCTATTGATGCTAGGCAACTCAGTCATTCCCAGCCCTCTACCAGATTGGCCCTCGTGTATGGGCCCCCGCCCCAACCTAAGTCCCATGTAAAGAGCCTGGGCATATGGCTGGACACTAACCTCAGTTTCCTGCAGCAAGCCACTACTCTGTCCGCCATATGCTTTGGGCTCATGCGTATGCTGAGAAAGGTGTTACCACTGCTCCCTTTTGAAGCTCGCAGAATAATGGTGCAAGCCATCATGTTGTCCCGTTTGGACTACGGGAACTCCCTATACTTAGGGGCTCCCGCTTCTACAATAAGGAAGTTGCAGGTGACACAAAACGCTGCAGCCCGCCTCTTACTAGGCCTTAACAAACGACAGTCAGGTACCATGGCCCTGAGGAAACTGCACTGGCTCCCCATTAAGGCCAGAGTGTTGTTTAAATCCCTGTGTATCATGCACAAAGCCATGTGGAAGACTGCACCTACTATGATCTGTTCCCTAGCGGAACCCTATCTTCCTCACAGAACTTTGCGTTCCAGCACTGCTTTCCTAGCTACTGTCACTAAGATCAAACGTACTAGATGGGGTGGACGCTCCTTTTCCTGGGATGCTGCAAAGAAATGGAACACCCTGCCCACCATCCTTCGTAGTGAACCTAGCCTTCTGAAATTTCGGAAGGATCTGAAAATTTTTCCTCCGTTCTCATTAGTATGACGGTACATAGCGCTACGAGGCCTCCGGGTTGTTTGCGCTTTATAAAACCCGATTAATAATAATAATAATAATAATAATCAATCTTAAGCCCTGCACTTTTTAACCTGTATATGTCACCTTTGGCTAAAATAATCAGAGCTCATGGTTTTGATACTGTGTCGTACGCCAACGACACACAGACACACAAACACACAGATACTGATCACTCTGGGTCCCGATCATATCAATACACAGCACAGCTTAATACAGTGCATAATAACCATAAATGAATTGATGTCCAAAAATCATCTCCTGCTCAATGCGAGCAAGACAGAGATTCTGCTCTTTGGTGATGCCCAAAACATTTGGTCTACTAACTGGTGGCCACCATCATTAGGGTCATGCCCCTCACCAAAGTTAGCTGTCCGCAACCTAGGAATTATAATGGACAACAAACTCTCGATGGCCGAACACGTAAATACAGTGACGCGGACCTGCTATGGTATAATGCGATCCCTCAGAATTTTTTTATAAAGGATTCCACTACACTCTCGCTTACCCCTTGTTCAGGGATTAATTATAAATCGCCTGGACTATGGAAACGCATTGTTTGCATCCATAAATGATACGCTGCTATCTAAACTCCAAGTACTGAAGTACACCGGGGCTAGGCTGGTATTAAATCTCCCTCCACGCTCACCATCGGCTCCCAGCCTAAAAACTCTTCACTGGCTCCCTATAAAAAAGAGGATTAATTTCAAGATATGCTGTCTAGTACACAAAACAAAGAAAAACCAAAGGTGGTGATGGACGGAGCGTTGACAATACAAACACTCACCCCCAGTCAACTGATCTGGGTTTAATCCATCACTGTTCTTTAGCTCACTCCGCCACCCCAGTTCAGACATGGCCATATGCAAATCAGTCCGACCCTGTGCCTCATGGGAACAGTCCAGCCCGAACTGCCAAGCCATGTCTTCCCTGGACCGGAATCAAGCTTCCCAGGACCGGTTTCTGGCATTACAGCCGTCTTCAGCCGGGCTTGCTTGACTCCAGGGGCAAAGTGAGCAAGGGACTCACGTCTGAGCATACCCTGCCAACTTAGGGCGAACAAAGAAAAACCAAAGGTGGTGATGGACGGAGCGTTGACAATACAAACACTCACCCCAGTCAACTGATCTGGGTTTAATCCATCACCGTTCTTTAGCTCACTCCGCTACCCCAGTTCAGACATGGCCATATGCAAATCAGTCTGACCCTGTGCCTCATGGGAACAGTCCTGCCCGAACTGCAAAGCCATGTCTTCCCTGGACCGGAATCAAGCTTCCCAGAACCGGTTTCTGGCATTACAGCTGTCTTCAGCCGGGCTTGCTTGACTCCAGTGGCAAAGTGAGCAAGGGACTCACGTCTGAGCATACCCTGCCAAATTAGGGCGAACAAAGAAAAACCAAAGGTGCTGATGGACGGAGCGTTGACAGTACAAACACTCACCCCCAGTCAACTGATCTGGGTTTATTCCATCACCGTTCTTTAGCTCACTCTACCACCCCAGTTCAGACATGGCCATATGCAAATCAGTCTGACCCTGTGCCTCATGGGAACAGTCAAACCCGAACTACCAAGCCATGTCTTCCCTGGACCGGAATCAAGCTTCCCAGGACCGGTTTCTGGCATTACAGCCGTCTTCAGCCGGGCTTGCTTGACTCCAGTGGCAAAGTGAGCAAGGGACTCACATCTGAGCATACCCTGCCAACTTAGGGCGAACAAAGAAATACCAAAGGTGGTGATGGACGGAGCGTTGGCAATACAAACACTCACCCCCAGTCAACTGATCTGGGTTTAATCCATCACCGTTCTTTAGCTCACTCCGCCACCCCAGTTCAGACATGGCCATATGCAAATCAGTCTGACCCTGGGCCTCATGGGAACAGTCCAGCCCGAACTGCCAAGCCAAGTCTTCCCTGGACCAGAATCAAGCTTCCCAGGACCAGTTTCTGGTATTACAGCCGTCTTCAGCCGGGCTTGCTTGACTCCAGTGTCAAAGTGAGCAATGGACTCACGTCTGAGCATACCCTGCCAACTTAGGGCGTACAAAGAAAAACCAAAGGTGGTGATGGACGGAGCGTTGACAATACAAACATTCACCCCCAGTCAACTGATCTGGGTTTAATCCATCACCGTTCTTTAGCTCACTCCGCCACACCAGTTCAGACTTGGCCATATGCAAATCGGTCTGACCCATCACCCGGTGATGGATTAAACCCAGATCAGTTGACTGGGGGTGAATGCTTGTATTGTGAACGCTCCGTCCATCATTTCCTTTGGTTTTGCTTTGTTTGCCATAAATTGGCAGGGTATGCTCAGACGTGAGTCCCTTGCTCACTTTGCCACTAGATTCAAGCAAGCGCGGCTGAAGACGGCTGCAATACCAGAAACCGGTCCTGGGAAGCTTGTTTCCATCCAGGGAAGACATGGCTTGCCAGTTCGGGCTGGACTGTTCCCATGAGGCACAGGGTCAGACTGATTTGCATATGGCCATGTCTGAACTGGGGTGGTAGAGTGGGCTAAAGAATGGTGATGGATTAAACCCAGATCAGTTGACTGGGGGTGAGTGCTTGTATTGTCAACGCTCCGTCCATCATTTCCTTTGGTTTTTCTTTGTTCGGCATAAGTTGGCAGGGTATGCTCAGACGTGAGTCCCTTGCTCACTTTGCCACTGGATTCAAGCAAGCCCGGCTGAAGACGGCTGCAATGCCAGAAACTGGTCCTGGGGAGCTTGTTTCCGGTCCAGGGAAGGCATGGCTTGGCAGTTCGGGCTGGACTGTTCCCATGAGGCACAGGGTCAGACTAATTTGCATATGGCCATGTCTGAACTGGGGTGGCAGAGTGGGCTAAAGAATGGTGATGGATTAAACCCAGATCAGTTGACTGGGGGTGAGTGCTTGTATTGTCAACGCTCCGTCCATCATTTCCTTTGGTTTTGCTTAGTACACAAAATTGTCAACAATAATGGCCCAACCTATCTGGCAAAGAAACTGATTAAATATCAACCAGTAAGAACACTCCGTTAGGCCAGCAAACACCTTCTAACCGTTCTAAAGGTCCGCACGGTGAAAAACGACCAAAGGTCCTTCTCCAAAACCGCGCCGAAGCAATGGAATGCATTGCCTCTTCAGCTACGTCTTGAAACAAACCACAAGGCATTTCGTAAAGCCTTAAAAACATGGCTTTTCTAAACACTCTGTTTTGACCTAGCTTTCAGCTAGCGCTATGAGACCAACAGGTGAGATAGGCGCTTAATAAAAACCAACACATACATACATACATCTGGTAATGGAACCCTAAGGAATTTGCCTTTTTTCAAGAAGGATTAAGGAGTGTACTTCCTGCAAGGTACAGGTTAACAAAGCCTACCAGCATCGTTTTTAGCAAGAGTCCCTGTTAGAACTGAGGGTCTACAATTGGCAGAGGTATGCACCTTTGCACAAGTAGGGACCCTTGCTTCTAGTCAGTTTAAGGGGACTACACGCTTTAGATAACCCCTGCTCACCCCTTGGTAGCTTGGCACGAGTAGACAGGCCTATTCCAAAGGCAATGTGTAAAGTATTTGCAATCAAAACACACAGCAATACAGTGACAACACCACAAGTTGACACCACACGAGTTTAGTAAATAAAGTCTCTTTATCTAAACTGAACAAGATCAAAATGACAAAAATCCAGCATACATGTACTACATAGCATTTCAAACAGTTATTTCCCAAATATAGCTTGTAGAAAAAAAACAGATCCACCTCGGGCTATTACGACATTGTGACAGCAATAAATTCAAAGTACAGTGCCGACCGCAAAGCACACGGCGTCATGCATGGACTCACTTGGACCTCCAATCAATCAGTACCTTTGGTGAAGCATCAGTGCCAAGGTCGAGGCCGGGTCCCTGGCTGCCAAGTGGGAGGCAAATCCAGGACAGGGGAAGTCAGTTGCGTCGGCGGTGAGGAGTCGTTCCCGGTGAAACAATGCAAAGTAGGTGACTTTGTGGAGCCACCCTTAGGGGTATATCGACCACACTATAACAGGATTGCAGGCTCTGGAGATGATGGAGTCTGTGCAACTCTAGCATCAGGAATGCTGATAACTGCAGGTGTTGCGAGGCGTCAAAGGGCGGTGGAGTGGGGTTGAAGGCCGGGCGGTGTGTCATGCACTTCACAAGCAGTGCTCCTGGCCTCAGTGCAGGTTGTGATGCCACAGGGGCATCGCTGACTACATCAGAGATTATTTTTCTTGCTTCTCTTAGATATCTTCCAGCTCCCAACAGCAAGAACAACCTCCAGAGGCCCAAAACTGGAAGAGGCACCTTTTGGCAGGTCAAAACTCTCAGCAATAGAGTTCAGATGAGCTGTGGTAAGGTCTTTGTGTCTCTGAGACTTTAGACAGGAAGCCAGAACACACATGCCCTGAGAAATTCTTCTTCAAACAAGTTTCTCAGTAAAGTTTCCATCGTTTCCTTCCTTTGGCAGACGCCGTAACTGCAGGCCAACTCCACACAGCAAAAGGGGCGGAACTCATCCTCACAGCTTGCCAGCTCTTCTCTGTGGCAAAGCTTCCTCTTGAGTCCAAAAGTGATCTAAAGTTCTGGGGTTTAAGCCAAAATTCTGCAACTGGCAGTGTGGGCTAAGAACAAGGCCACACTGGTGTAATATCAGGACAATTTCATTAGCATACTCTCACACTCAACTTTAAGTGGTAACACTGCCCCAGGGCCACACTCATGCAAAATCCAATTTTAGAAGAAAAGTAGCATGTAAAAGTCCATCCTTAATTTGCCTTTCCAAAATTTAAAGAATAATACTGTTCAATCCTTAATTAACATCAGTACATTCAAAATATAACCACTTGGGAGTCTTATGTTTCTTAATGGATGCCAAAATGTTATTCAATCAATGCGTTTCATCAAAAGCAGTCAACGCAGCCCTGACAACGCGTTTCATCCCTATGGACCTCATCAGGGCTCAATATCACGATTCAGTCAGAAGACCCCATCAATTCCTATGAGCATTTAACTAGATGGATACTGGATGCAGCAGTCAGGAGGTTGACACGTTGTTGGGACAGACAGTGCAAGATCAATGAGAACAGGACATAAAACATTTATGTTAATTGTGCTGCACCTTGATAGACACAACAGAGGAATTAACAGGGTCTTCCAACGGAATCGTGTTATTTAGCCCTGACGATGTACATAGGGATGAAACACGTTGTCTGGGCTGCATTGACTGCTTTTGATGAAAATATTGATTGAATAAAATATTTTGGATCCATTAAGAAACCCAAGACACCAAAGTGATTATATTTTGAATGGACTGATGATAATAAAGGATTTAACAGTATTATTCTTTGAATTTTGGATAGAAAAATCAAGGATGGACATTTACCTGCTCATCAGTGCATGGGAATCAGACTGCTGCAGCACAGTATGCACTAAAGCTAAACCATCATTTCTTCCTGTGCCCAAAAGGATTATCTTTAAGTGCTTGTGCTTGGTTCATAGTGTTATCCATCATGTGGAGGTCTCTTACCTCAGAAACAAATTTCTCTGGTATCCCCCATTACGTTGACTGAGATCTTGCAATGCTAATCTTCTTTGTCATACCGAAGTTCAATTACTTACATACAGGTGAAGATATTTTTCACTTCATGCTCCCTGTCTTTGAAACAGTCTTCATTCATCTCCCTGTCCAACTACAGATCTACTATGCTTTCAAGAAATCTCTGAAAACTAAGCTCTGCACCTGTTAAGCATGCAAAGTATGGGATTAGTTTGATATACAGCTTTTTCTAAGCTCCAGGGCACCTTTCAAGGTAGCAGTCACACATTACAAATATAATAATAATAATAATAATAATAATAATAATAATAATAATAATAATAATAATAATAATAATAACAACAACAATAAGAAGAAGAATAAGAATAAGGATACTAATAATAATAATAATAACTATAGTTGCTGCAAACTCAGCTGGTCTCATTTACTGCAAGACTTTGGCTAGGAGAAGTGAAGACTGCCTTGCTTTTGCTGCACCACCCCCATGATAGAACTATGCATGCTACACATTTACACACCACGGCTGTGCTGCAAGAAGGAGTGCATCTCCTCCATTCAGTCCCATTATAGGCTGAGGCATGAGCTGCTTGTGCCAAAAAGTATGGTGCATGAATTATTAAAGATCAAACATTACTGCTTCCCTAAACACTATATGAATACTTGTACCCCACCTACAATGATAGAAGGACCTTTCACATATAGGTCCTGCACATGTCAGTGCAGGGAACCTGAACCACCCCAGAAGAATAATACTCCACCTAACCGGGGAGAACGCAAACCCCTCCACATTAATGAAAAAGCAGGCTCTACCCTGACCATAGACAATACATGAGGCTGGAATTGCTTCTTGGTGAATGTGAGATCGCTCCCCAAACACGCAGTGAATATATGGGATCTGCTCTCCACCAACCTCCCTCATATTGGTTTCTTGACAGAGACCTGGACTAAACCCTGCTCTAACCGTGCGATCGCAGTCGCTCTCCCAGATGGCTAGCGCATTCTTAAATTAAATAGACCCCACCGGGCGGGGGGGGGTATCCATTATCTACAAAGACCCCTTCAGAGTCTCCCTTCTAGACCAATTAAGCAACAACATAATGGAAACACTAGTTTTTAGAATCAATCTCCACCCTAAACTCAGTTGGAAAGGAGCTCTTTTATATAGAGCCCCTGGACCTCTCTCTAACTTTTCCCCACAACTGATGGAACTGATTTCCCTGCATGCCATTTCGACTAGAAACGTCCTACTCTTAGGAGATTTCAACGTACATAGAGAAAACCTTGCCAACCTAGAGACATCCTCACTATTGTCAGATTTGTTAACACTGGATCTGGTCAAGATCAACAATGAACCCACTCACTCGGCAGGGCACATGCTTGATCTAATTTTAACAAATTCTGCCAACATCGCATGTGGAGCAACTTGCCACCTAACGTGGTCAGACCACTCATTGATTGAATTTCAAATCAGAGGCACTAAGCAACCCACAATTACCAAACCCCAGCCTGAAGGGTGGTATGGACAGTGGCACAAACTTACGCCTAACCAGTTTCAGGATATGTTTACTCCAGCTCAGATCCCTGACTCTGATAGTGTGGAAGAGCGCTTAATAGTGTTTAACGCCAGTATGGAAACCACCCTTAACTGTCTAGCCCCCTTAAACCACCGGTTAATTACAGCCAAACGGCACCAGACAATGTGGTATTCTGCCAAACTCTGGACTGATAAAAGCCATTGCAAAATACTAAAACGTTCTGGCGCTCTTCCCATGACCTTCAAGATAAAGAAAGATTTAAACTAGCACAGACCCAATATCATAAAAATCTGAAATCCGCCCGTAAAATGTTTATTGTGTAGCAACTCCAGCAGGCAGGAAACACTCCTAGAACACTTTTCCGGATTTTAAAACCTTTACCAACCCTAAGGCCTGCGATACCGACAAAGCCCCAACCCATGCTCGATACGATAATATAGCTGCCCATCTCAAACTTAAAATAAAACAATATACAGCAAAATCACCTCATCCAGGAGTTTTCAGGAAAGTCCTAAAATCGATTACCCTCAGTCTATTCCAAACTCCGGAACACTGGAGAATTGTCTGACACTCACGCCCTAAAAGGTTGAATCTCTTTTAAGAAATTATTAAATCAGGGTCTCCTTTGGACCACATCCCTGCCCAAATCACCTCCTTGCTATCTAAGTAACTAGTGGCCCCATCTGCTCAATTCTGAATAGTTCCAGGAAGGATGGCAGTCTGCCCATAGAGTGGAAAACAGCACAGATTATCCCCATCAGAACAAATCCTAAAGCCCCCCTGGACGATGCAGCCAACTATCGTCCCATCACTCTCCTCCCTTTGCAGGGCAAACTTCTGGAAAAACTTATCAATAAGCACCTATTGGAATTTGCAGTATCTTCTAACTACCTAGACCCTTCTCAGTCAGAGTTCCGACCTAGCCATCTCAGAATGTCCCTTGATAATGGTCAAGCAGTGCTCCTGGCGCTGCTTCACCGATCCTTCTCAAGAGACTGAGGGACAGTGGTATCCAAGGGAATGCCCTAAAATGGCTGTCCAATTTCCTAACAGATAGAAACCAGACCATCAATTTGGGCCCTTTTGGCTCCCAGACCACTAAAGTGACCAAGGGAGTACCACAGGGTTTTTGTTTGAGACTCACTTCATTTAACATATATGTGGCTCCCTTGGCAAGCTTACTGAGGAAAATAGGATTCTGTCCTATCTCCTACGCTGATGACACCCAGCTTCTACTCTCCTTTGACAAAAACAACCCTAACACTCAGATCACCTTAACAGAAGGTATGAAGGTCATCACTGACTGGATGAAAGACAACTATCTGCAGCTTAACGCTGAACAATTAGAGATAATGTTGTTCGGAGACGCAGCAACAAGATGGTGGCCCAAGGACCTAGGCTCTGCCCCAACCCCTAAACCAGTGGTAAACAATATGGGAGTTCGGATAGATCAAAACTAACCCTAGAGGAGCACACCACTTCTACGGCGGGGGCTTGCTCCACACACTGCGCCTTCTATGAATAGTGTTTTGCTTTTTGCCATCTCACAAGCGGGAGACTCTAATCCAGGCATTGGTGCTTAGCGGCTGGACTATTGCAACGCTTTAATTATTTCAGCTAAGGAGAGTTCTGTGAACAAATTGCAGGAGGTCTAGAACACTGCGGCCTGCCTGGTTGCCAATGCCCGGCCCAGGACAGCTTCTCTTCCCTTACTTCAAACGCTACATTGGCTTCCAATTCAAAAAATGATAAAATGTAAGATCTGAAGCATTGCCTACAAATCCTTAGATGACCTAGGTCCCAGCTATTTAGCTGACAAATGTGTCAGATACCAGCCATCCAGGTCACTCCGGTCAGCGTCTAAAGCACTGCTGCACATCCCTTGCTTCATAAAAGCTTGCATGTGATGCAAAGCCTTTTCCCATTTAGCTCCCCTATACTGTTGCCAACTCCCTGTCCAACTATGCCAATGCAATGATTTCTTGGTATTAATAAAATTGCTGAAAACCCTACTGTTCTGAATTATCACTCCCTGGTTGGCTACAGCAGTCTTAGCGCAGAGATACCCCGGTTGGGGTGATTTGGGTGCTTTATAAATCAAATCACATAAACAAAGTAACACACAATATTATTCCTTGTCACCTCATGTTATGTTTAGGACTTGTCAAAATCTAGTTAGTGATGTCTCTGTAAGCAAATGAAATGGCAAATAGTTCCACATTTCAATAGTACCCAAAGAAAAGCTATGAACTCATAACATACTCTTGTGGACTTTAAGAACCATTAAAAGGTTGCCCAAAGAAGAGCTACAGACTCTTGTAGTGCAGTATTTCTGAATGCATTTCTGAATGAGGGAAGGTGCCTTTTCCATATTGGGTTTATACACAAGGTACACAGTGTAGTATTTGCAAAATTTAGCAAAATATGTCTGGCCTGGGCAGTCAATAGTAGACAAGAAACTATGGGGCATATTCTCAAGGACTTATCGCTGAGTTAACAGCACTTTACCAGAGCCAAAGTGGTGATAAATGTATTGCCTCATTCACAAGCTGGTGCAAACCGGCCATATCACCAGTTTACCTGCAATAGCAGTCGCAAAAAACATAGCCACAGATGACCCCCCGAAACTATCACTAATGAGATGCAGAGTAGGTGTGCCCGTGCCAAAAGCTGTGACAACACCACTCCGCAATATTCTCAACGACCAGCCGGATCAGCGATAAGATCCCAAAACAGCAGGACGACCCAGCCCAGAGCCACACCTGAAGGGCAACAGATGCCATGGAGCCACTGATCATGCAGCTGGAGCTCCAAGAGGGCCACAACACCCACCACCATCACCACCACCCCTAGGACCTCCCCCGGGCACCACCTCCACCCCGGGCAAAGACATGTCACATCAACTCCACGAAATCATGTACAAAAAATCCGACTGATGACGCACAATCACATGTAACATGCATGTGTCATCACAAAAAGGAGCATCACACATTCACCTTTGAAGTACCAGAATAAATGTATTCAAAACAACTCAAAAGAACATCAATGAAGACTCATGGCTTATCTCCTCGGGACAATCTGTAGGACACAGCCTGCAAAACAAAAATCCATATGAGCGGGTGTGTCATGCGGCCATCAAAGGACAGAGAGAGTGAGAGAGAGAGATACAGAGAGAGAGAAAGAGGAGAGAAAAAGACGTAAAGAGAGGGAGAGGGAGAGAGAGAGAGAGGGAGAGAAAGGGAGGGAGAGAGAGAGAGGAAGACGAAAAGAGAGGGAGGGAGAGGAAGACGGAAAGTGAGGGAGTGAGAGAGGAAGACAGAAAGAGAGGGAGTGACAGAGGAAGATGGTAAGAGAGGGAAGGAGAGGAAGACGGAAAGAGAGGGAGAGAGAGAGGAAGAGGGAAAGAGAGGGAGGGAGAGAGGAAGACGGAAAAGGAGAGGAAGATAGAAAGAGAGGGGGTGAGAGAGGAAGACTGAAAGAGAGGGAGAGAGTGAAGAAGACGGAAAGAGAGGGAGAGAAAGACACAGAGAAAAGAAGAAAGGGACAGGGAGAGAGACTGCTGACACTGCTCACTGAGGCCTCACTGCTCACCTGCTGCCACAGGTGTGTCTCGAACTACGTGCCAGTATGTAGTGCGGTTCACTAGGTCCCTCATCTGAAGCAGATCGCTCAACTGAAAAATAGAACAGATACAAGAATGGCAAATTACATACAATTGCACACAACATCATCACCTGTCCACACCTGCACACCCAGGCAGCTGCACCCCAGCCCCTCCCGCCACCCAGCAGTGCATGCCAGCCCCTGCGCACCCAGGCAGCTGCACCCCAGCCCCTCCTGCTGCCCAGCGGTGCATGCCCATCGCTGCACTCACAGGCAGCTGCACCCCAGCCCCTCCTACCACCCAACGGTGCATGCTCGCCCCTGCACACCCAGGCCTCACTGCTCACCGTCCGCCACCGACGTGTCGCAATGAGGGCCCACCACATGCCGGTGCAAGCCCCAAGCCTGGGGCCCACGAACATGGTGCCCTCCACATTATGCAGCCCTGCTCCACGGGCCACTAGGTCTCAAATTTGATTCTGGGTCTTGATTGTGCCTTGGCAGAGGACATACCAGTGCACCCTACATCATCGCAGGCTGCACCCCTGTTCAGCCCTTGAGGTGCCACTAACTCTGTGATCCGGGAGGCAACATTACGTGGTGGTAGGCCCGCGCTGGCTCTGTCCTGCACTGCTGTCCAGCAGGGCATGCAAATTCTGAGCAGTCCAGATCGGCAGGATGGGGGATCATTGCAGGCTACACACCCGCTCAGCACTTACGGTGCCCCTACCTCAGTGCACTGAAAGTCACTGTCCCGTGGCAGTGTGCCTGGGTCGGCCGCAGTGTATCTGGTGCCAGCAAGTCTGAGCCCCGCAAGTCATCGACCTTGTATGATTGAGTATCGTGGTGTGGACGACAGAATGTCACCTCCGGGCCAGGGGAATGTGATTTTGCAGGGCCCTAGGTCCTCATTCCCACATGAACATGACATGGATACAACCAGATAGAGAGTGGAAATGTCACCAAGCACATGCGCCCGGCCCTTTTTATTGGCTGGGTCACATGTCCTGTGATGCATGCGCTGTATGGGTGTGGTGTGGGTGTACACCAGCCGCAAGGGAGTGGCTGTGGCATGCTGACAACTAGACCTGTGACCAGCAGATCACTACAGGGAAGACCTGGGACATGTAGCGTTGTCGTCCCCCCCGATGTGCGTAAGCGGAGTGGGCTGGCCTGGCGTATTCCAGTCTAGCGTAAGGGAGTGAACAATTATCCCGGGGCTCTGGGCATGGTTCCATACTGGGCTGGACAAGGAAGTAACTAATGCGTGTGTCCCTGTTGTTGTATCGGCACCACCTGGCCCGCTTTTGGCAATGTGTCACCTGTGACCCAAGTTCAATCACATGAGCCACATGGACGTAAGAGTAATTCACTGAGCCTGCATTCATCCATACTTCCACACTTGAAATACCATAGACATGACACATCTGTGTGATTAGGAATGTTTAATACACTTTCAGTGGAGTGTTGCATCTGGAGCAGAATGGGGCCATGCAAACTCCACATTACGATGGTGGCCCGTGGATGGCCAGCCAGAGTCCTTCAGGGAATAACAAGTCCAAAACAGGTGAAAGAGTTCAGTACGCAAGTCTGATTACTGTGTCATTGGCAATCAAACAGCATATGGCAGTCCATGTCGAGGTCCAAGGTGAGTATCGCAGAGTGCATCGGGGGACAGTGAAAGCTGACGAGACAGAGGGCAGAACCAAGCAGAAACAGGCCATATGGTGAAGAAGAATGCTACAGCTTTCTTCTTACCACTAAGGCAGTTTCATCCTCATCTTCGTCCACTGCTGTTTCATGTGCCTCACATGTGGGTGGTGTCTCCAGCACTGTGTGGCAGTGACACATCAGTGGACGGAGGTGGAATGTCTGCTGCACTGCATGGCATTGACACTTCAGGGGGTGGAGCTGTGTATGTAGTGGTATCAGCAGCAAGCAACAGTGCCAGGCATTGTGGCAGCAATGCTATGAGGATGGTCTTGAGGTCATTGAAGAACCCAACTACCTCTCGCTGGTGTGCAGCCGTGGCAGCTCTTCTTTACGCCCGTGTCCGCTCAATGGTCTCCATTGACCTCCGCATGTGTTCAAACACCAGTGTGACATTGCTAGTGCCACTCTGACTGGACAGTTGTTCTATTCCCTGAGTCAGGGCTCCGGTGATGTCAGCCATGGTCCATTGAAGAGCATGGAGTGGACTGGGGGTGTTTCAGTTAGGGACTGTGAGTGGTCCCTGATGGGACTTAGACACCCACGTATGGCATCTAGTTTGGCTGCCATGCGGTCAAAGCCCACCCGCACCTGTTCAGCCAGATTCTTCTGGCACCCCAACATACTGCATTGGAAGGCCATGTGTTCTTCGTGGGGGTCCTGGAAGGCAGCCATGGTGATGGGTGCTACCTGCTGTGTGGCCTGTGCAGCTAGGCTGCTCTGCTCCTGAAGGTGGGCTGCGGAGGCTCTCCATGGGCTGTTGGAGGGCGTCAGAATCGAAGCTGTGGTGGTCCTCCTCGTCATCAGAGAAGAGAGGTTCGGACTGCTCTGCAGGAGGTGTTGATTCTCCCTCTGCAATGTGAAGGGAAGATGCCCACATGTATGTTGTTGTATTGTACATGTTTTCATACAGACTGCATGAATGTGTACATTGTGTACATTGTGGCCGTTTGAGAGGAGCTGCCTATTTGATGGGGGTCTGTGGACATTTTGACAACATAGCAGATGTGTGTTTGTACTTATACTTATCAACTCACATTTCCCTCCGATGCCAAATATGATTGGCCAGTGTCTACACCCAGTTGGCACCAGTTGTGTCCTATGTCCTGTTGTGGACGTGGTGCGGTTTGCACCACATTTCTGTCAGTGTTGATGTGCTCTGCATATAATGTGTGTGCGCTGCATTTCGGGGGAGTCAACCCTGTAGCTCTGATTTTGCTGCACCTTCTCTATTTCATGCAATGTGCCTTTAACTTCTGTGTATATGCAGTGCTGAGATGCTGCATACTTGGGTACATTGGTCTCTTGATAGGAGTTGGGGACTGGGGCATGGTTTGTCAGCAGATGTTCGTTACTCACCCTGGTGCTGTTCTGTCCGGTCATGTTAAGCAGTGTCCGGTCCCCCAACTCCTACCACCGTCTCCCCACTGATGACAGTGGACACCATTTCCTCCATATCATCCAGCTCCTCCTGTGGTGCAGGACTCACACCTCCAGTCTGCATTGCTGCCTTCCGGTTGCTGGTGAGTTTCAGCTTGGTTTTGCGATTGACATCATTCCAGCGCCTCTTGACCTTTTCCATTGTCCTCTTCAGCACTCCCACTGCATTCACCTTGTCCACAATGGACTGCCATAGTCCTTCTTTTGTTGCCAATGACACAATGGAGGTGACTAACAGTTGTTGATACTGTTTTCCTTCGGACTGAACCACTTCTTCCTACTCTTCTTCTCCTTGGCCTTCCCTGACCCCAAGGTCTCAGGCATGTCCTCCGGGAGACTTGTGGGGTTCTGGTTATCCACCGTACTTGCTCCGGCAACATACATTGTGCTTTGCTGTTATTTGGCATTTGTTATGGTGATTTTCCGACTGATGTGAGTGAATTGCAGGCCTATCGCTGGTTTCTGCTGATTTTTTTATTGCGATTGGCCTCATCGCAGCTTTTTTTGCATTCGTGTTTCGCATTTTTGGGGGATCGCATTGGTTTTAGCATGGTCATTTGACGCGTTGACTATCGCATGGTACCGCCATGTTGAGAATACTTTGTTAAAACAGCGGGTGTTTCGTGCTATAGACTGCAATGTTGAAATTTGTATTAAGTTAATTTTGTGATGGTTATCACACGTTCATGAGAATATCGTCCTATGTGTGCTGCTGAATTTTAAATGACCTAAAGGTTGCTAATCAATGTAAGAGGCAATTCCTGATGCAGGATGTTTGTTTAGTTTTTCAGACATGATCCTATTATTCCAGTCACCACATTGCCTGCCCTCAAATGAGAGATAAGTAAGAAATTTCCTGAGACTTTTTATTTCAAAGTGTGACTCTTACGTGAGTAGACAAGACCAGCCAGAATTCTGCCTTCATGTACATGATTTTAGCTAAAATAGTAGGTTTGGGGAGTAAAAACAACTCCTATAGCTAGTAAGTATTCAGCTAAAGATCAAAACGACTATTTATGAGGAGGACTTCATCTTTAGCATGTTACTGCTCATACAATTCCAGATGTAACACATAATCTTCTGTAACATCGCCTGAGTGCTGGAATCATTGGCCAGCCAAAACTAGATCTGAGTGTCACCGACATACATGTAGAGTCAGATTTACTAACATTTCAGGCAATGCAGCATGGGAACTTGTTGTGCTGCATTGTGTAAAATGCAAAGAGAGGAAGTGCCATACCTACTATGATATGGCGCACATCTGTGCCCTCCTATTGCTAGTTCACTCTGTGCGGCCTAGCACCATTGCAGGAACCCTTGCACCATGTTACAAGTGTGAATGCATTATGGTCCGGATTGTTTTTCAGCCGTAAATTATACCGTCCTGCCCAAAAACAATCCTTAGAGGCTCATTCCTCTTTGTATGTGTGCTGCAAAATGCAAAACACATGGAAAGAAGAAAAATAAAGATATGTTTACTTGTTATGCCTCTCTGCAATAGGCACATCGTCCTGGGGCAATCCCAAATGTACTTCCTATAGTTAGAGTTATATTTAATGAGTAGATGCATAGAAAATCCCATGCTCCAACCATGGAATGCCTACTACAACAAAATGTTATGCAACACTGTGTAAGCTACTATATTGCATTACATTTCTTTACAAAATCGTGAATGGCAGTACAAATCGTCCAGTGGGTGGCTTTTTCAATTTCCATTTAAATTAATTTAATTCAATTTAATGGCTTGAATTGCCATGTGATGACTAGCTTCATGCAAGACCAATGCAAGTCCTAAGTAAATCTGACTCGTAATATCTTACCCCACCTCAGCAGAAGTGTTTACTACGGGCCTCAGGTGGATATTAAAAGGATGAGGTGACAGCCTAGAGCCCTGAGGAACTCCATATTGAACACAGGCCTTTTGGGAAAAGGAAAGTACACATTTTACTGCAAGGGTTCTGTTGATTATAAAATACTTAAACCACAGAAGAGCACTGCTCCCATTGCCAACCCCTCTACACAGTTCAAGAGAATAGAAACATCAACCATATCTAAGGCAGTGGCTAAGTCTAGCAAGATCAAGGCAATAATGTGCCCAGCATCTCTTTTTCAAATCATTCAGATCTAACTCCAATACCAATTCTCTGCTATATCTGGGTTTGAAGTTTAATTGCAAGTTATTCAAGCAAATATCAACTTGCAGGTGCGTGCAGAGAAGCTTTTGCTACATAGTTTTCAAAAACCTTGGTACTGCAACATAATAAGCAATTGTGTTTCTTTAAAATGGGTATAATCAGCTCATCATTGAAAATGTCTGAAAGTATTCCTTTCTTTAGTGCTGCATTTTAAAAACCCGTTAAAGGCCAAGAGACAATTCATATAGACTTTTGGCATTGCATGCAGAATATAATAAAGAAGCAGATACATCTATACCAATTTGGGCAGGGACAAAGGTACCCTTGGCGGTGATTTCTTCACAGCTACATCTTATTGGAGAAACGATTGATAGAGCTGCTCGCATAGCGTTTCTGAGGGAACAATACTTAGTGAGAATTTAGGCATATTTGTTAAGTTGTTTAACACCTTAAAGACACTTTTTGAAAGTAATGGGCATATCTAATCTTGTTAAAATAGCACGTTTTTTTGAACAGGCATGTAATAAGTTTATAGCTATTCAACTCCACCTTATACTCATTTAGTTCAATGGGAGCTTGAGATCTTCCCAAACAGTTTTTTGAGCACCTCAGTTTAGTTTTAGCACATCTAAACCAAGATGAAAATGAAGGGGAGCCGCTCCTTTGCCTTTTAAGTCTACTTCTAGCAAGCGACACATGTTGATCAATTGCACTACTAATTCATTATTTAAAGCAAGCCCATTTGTGTCCTCTGACTTGTGGGCACCATAAATAGATGAGTTAAGCATCTTCTATAACTCGCTCACCTGAAGAGATTTCCAATTTCTCGTAACACCAATTTGCAATGACGTGACTGTTTTTTTTATTGTCTAGTGGCACCTTCTATAATATACAGAAGTGATCATATCATGCATAGGGGTTGAAAAAATATCTATAGAACTCAGATCTTATGACTAAAGTGGGTCCAGCGAATGACATTTTACATGATGATATAACTTATTAGAAAGCAATGTTTCAAACAAATCTTTTAGCTTTTAATAGCGTTCATTTGTGGAATCAGTCCACATATTAAAACCTACTGCAATAAGGAGGCAAGCACAAGTAAAAAAACAGCAGGGAGAGGGGCCATCAACAAACTTTATTAGATGGCTGGCCCTTCTTTGCCAGACTAAAAAATTATATTCAACTGGCACTGTGTCAAAATGTCTGGGGAGAAGCTTTTTGTGAGCCGTGCTTCAGAGAGAAGTAGGAAGTAAAACATATTCTACTTGATGAAATTGTTAATTTTGGTAGTGTGTTTAAATTTTAAATAAACACAATTAAGTATACAAGTACACCCATTAGTAGACACCATACCTGCAGAGAATACCTGATATTGCAAAGTAAGAAATCTCCCAATGTTGAGGGCCTCAATATTGGCTAGAACGTACAGTGACAAGTGAAACTTTGCTTGTTGAAACTCTAACTCACAATTACAACCACAGCGGAAAGAATTCCTATAACAAGAAAGGGCAGTCTCTCGGAGTTCATGTGTGTTAAGGTTTTGGGCACCAACCTAGGGAAACACATGGCTAATTACTGACCTCAGCAGTAATTAGATCCTCTGAACAGGACTGCCAGTGAGGAACAGGACTACTGTACTCAGAAATGTAGGGTTAGCATAACATAAAATGGACAAAAATATGAAAGGAAATTAGTATGTCTGTCAGGAAGAGTCAAACTGTCTAATCAACACTCACAGAACTTGATCTTTTTTAGCATCCCATCTACATTGGTGGTGCAGTTTACAAAGTAGTCAGTACATGTTTATCAATATGATTTCGTCAACAGTGGTATACACCCGTTACAACGCATCTTTTACTCCGCACTACCATTACAACGCGACTTTTACTCCGCATACCATTACAACGCATTGCGCTGGGGGGCGCTCTAGGATAGGGAATAAGTATAATTTACTATCCAACACCTTCCCTAGGGTCCACGGGGACTGGAGTTAGAATAGTAAATTATACTTACCACTATCCAGCGCCCCAAGGCGCTATGCGTTGTAACGGTATGCGGAGTAAAAGTCGCGTTGTAATGGTCTGCGGAGTAATAGTATGCGTTATAACGTCATACATCCTCAACAGTGGACTATCAAATGCCTTTGTTTCCATCTCATCTTCAGGGCAGATGCCCTCTTTCAATGAGTCTTATCTGCATTTCCACAAGTTAAATGCCCATGTCAATCAGTCTGGGACATACTTCCCTTATCAGAGAAACGTTTGTTACAGCTCTGTGCCTGTGTGTAGGAGCTCAGTAGAACTCACATGGGTCTCCTCTGAGGGGAAATCATTTGAGCTTCTTTGAGGCAGGATAAAGCAAAAACCAGAAAATCTTGGAATGGGATTGTTCTCTATGGCTAGCATTTAACCTCCATCTGCAGTGCTGGTTGGGGATGCAATCTTCTTGCGTCCTGATGGCTCTAGGTCTAAAGTGGACTTCATCTCCAAGCAGCAGTGTACCAGGAGACAGGTTTTCAGAGTGCGGGAGAACGGGGTGTGGCCTCTGATGACCTCGCAGCAATCCAGCAGTGTAGGTTTTACTGGAGTTAATAGGAGGGCTAGTTGACCTCCAAGGACCCTCAAGAAGCAAGGGGACCTCACCCCCCAGCTAGTAATGTACCAGGAGGAAAGTTTGTAGTGTGGTGGAGAAAGGGGGAGTGGCCACCAAAAACTGCTCAGCAAACCCGCTTTGAGGGGCTAGCTTTAGGTAACAGGAGGGGTAGTTGGCCCCCAAGGACCCTGGATAGCCAAGCAGACATCACCCCCCTACTAGTAGTGTGTCAGGGGGTGGGTTTGCTGAATAGTAGAGAAAGTGGGGGCATGCCTCCAACTAGGTCTCAGCAATCCTGCTGTGTGGGACTTACTAGAGGTAACAGGAGGGGTAGTTGGCTCGAAAGGTCGTCATTGGGGGCCAACTACCCCTCCTGTTATCCCCAATAAGTCCCACACAGCAGGATTGCTAAGAGATCTTGGAAAACCATGGCCCCTTTCTTCACCACTCTGCAAACCCGCCTCAATGTACACTACTGGTTGGGAGACGAAGTCCACCTTCCTCTAAGAAACCTTGGGGGTCAAGAAGCCCTTCTGGTACCTTCTGTAAGTCCCAAGCAGTAGGATTCCTGAGAGCTGGTTGGAGACCCAGCCCCCATTTTCCACCACTCTGCAAACACGATTACTAGTTAAAAAGAAACTTAGAAATTAAGTGAAAAAAAGAATGTTAACTGGGGCATTATGGTTAGGAAATGCAATAAAAATACGTAGAAATTCTCAGAAAAAAATAAAGGTTACAGGGACGTAATAGTTTGGCTCAGGTGTCACTTGTAGGAAACTAATTAAATGCAGCCGCTAGAGTTAGTGAGCTAACTATAACTCATGCCCCCACAATGACCTCACATATTATATCACTCATGACATGGTCAGTGGCATCACTGATGACATTGTTTTTTCAGTGAATATATATATATATTGAGTCGAGTCACAAGGAAAAAGATAAAATAACTTTACAGAATAAGAAAAGGGGGCAGGGTAGAGACCCCCTGACCCCATAGGCCTGCTTAGAGGCTCCCACTGGGACCCCAAGGGCCAAAAAAAGATATACATTTTTTTAAATCAGTGGGATTCACGTTGGATCCGTGAATCTGGCCGTAAATGAAAAAAAACTAAGCAGAGACTCCTGCCCTTTGCTTAAATAGGCCCCCACAGTGAGCCAGGTCCTGGGGGCAATGATTTAAATGCATACAGGGGCCAGCACGGGCCCTTGCAGCACCAGGGAGCACCACCTAGCTGGGGCTTAATTTATTTCAATGATTGCATGGGGGACTCCTGCCCCTTATGCAGCACCAGGGACTGCCACCTCCCCTGGGCTGATCATGATAAATGCAAGGGCCACGTGGCTCCCCCCCCAGCCCAAGGTACTGCCTCCTCCCTGGGGCTACATTGAAAAGATAGGTGGGGGGGCTCTAGTCCTACCACAGAGCCACAGGGACCGCCGCTTCCTGGGGCTGATAATGTTAAATGTGGTGGGCCATGTGGCCCCCCACATAGCCACCTCTCCATTGCTTTATATTTTTAAATGACTGCATGCGGAGGGCTCCTGCCCCATGCATCCCCGGTGACTGCAACCTCCCTGGGTCTGATAATGTTAATTGTGGGGGCCACGTGGTCCCCTTTGATACTGAGGGTCCTTAGAGGCCAACCAGCCCACCTGTTACCTCCAGTAAGCCCCACGCAGTGGGATTGCTGAGAGATAGTCAGAGGCCACACCCCTTTTTACACCCCTCTGCAAAAGCACCTCTTAGAAATTCACAGAAAAAACAAAGGTTACAGAGACATTATAGTTGGGCTGAAATTTCACTTGTACAAAACCAGAAACATTCAGCCCATTATAGTTAGCTAAGCTAACTCTAAGTCACGTCCCCGCAATGCACTGCTGATGATGTCACACATTACATCACTCATGACATGGTCAGTGACATCTCTGAGGACATCTCAAATGACATCACTCATGACATCACTCATGACATCATCCACATAATCTCTGATGCACCTACTCACACCCTAATATAACCTTTCATGCACCCACTCTTAAATACAGACTACGATTCTCGAAACCATAGACACACCAATGCAAGTTAGTACACACCCCCTCACTGATTCATGGGTCTACACACACATCAACTCACTCACCCATACAGCCACTCATACATACAGTCACTCACCAATACAGTCACTGATAAATGTACTCATATATCCATACAGAGACTCACACACCGCCACTCACCCATGGAGTTACTCACACACCTAGTCACTCAACCAAAGAGTCAATCCCACTGTCATTTACTCACCTATGCAGTTATACACACACCACCTCACTTATTCATACAGATACTAACACATACTTGCTCTCTTATGCAATCCCTAACACAAGCACACACTTATCCATTAACCTACTCTCACATAAAGTAACTTATAAACTCCAACACTCATATATACTACCTTTAAAAATATGCCGTTACTCATCCATATACCAGTAAGACATCCATTCACTCAACGGCAGAACCATACGCACACTCACTCATGCATATGGTCCCTCGCAGATACACCTAGCGAAACACCCACTCACACTTCCATGCAGGAAGTCACGCACCCCACCAGCCATCCACACAGCCACTCAGGTACCCATTCAGGTACGCAGACAATGAATCAATTACCCCTATAGACACGCATGTTGCTACTCAACCACCCATGCAGCCACTTTCACATCAACTGACAGACTGATGCAGACAATTACAGATAATTCAATCACTGCCTGCTGGAAAGTTACCTATGAGGAGGTGGCCTGACTCAATGGCATGATTCGCAAGGTACCCTAGGATACTACCTCTGGTATTGATATATTGTAACCAAGGAAAGTGTCCAGGGACTTCTGCCTTGCCTTGAGAGAGCATTTAGAACGAGCTGTGTCCTGTTTGACCCAACAAATGTTGGGAGACTTCTTAGGAAGGCTTCACATGCTGACACCTTAATTGAACTTGTCTTGGGAGAATGCTATGTAGGGATTTCACTTTAGTGCTAGTGTAGGAACAGATTAATACTTTACACCCACAAACTTCTGATGAAGGGGAATCTGGATATCTGCACCATAATCTTTTGTATCCTGGTTCTCTAAGTACTCATTTGGTGCTTGTTGCACTGCCTTAACTTCATCCGTTGATTTGGCTTTGTATTAGTTCCAATGTATTTCTACACCCTTACTTTGAGGTACCTGTACGTCCAGTTATTCCTGGCTTTAAAGTTTGAACTGATTGATCTGCTAACGATTTCTCTCCCCCCTCATGCTTTCATGCTGAGAACAAGCAGTATCCAGAGCTAATCTAGAACATGGAACCCAGCTCCTTCAGAAGCACCAGGTAGCTTATGGCCTGTATGCCAACTGAATTAATCATTTATTTTATATTGACATATGTGTTTTAGTTCATTATAATGGCGTAGTACAACAGCGTGGGTAGATGGGAGAAAGAAAATGAAAAAGCAAGGCGAAGAGCTAAGTAGCAAGCATTGGTAATGCATTGGTTTTGCCTATTTAATTAATAAAGGGCTGTTTTTATCAATCATCGTCTGGGAGATGGAAAGAGCCCCCATGATAGATAATACAGGAGTGGAGAGGATGTGGCGCAGTGGCAAGAGCTGCTGATTTGAGAGCTCGGGATCCCGCATCAAGTCTTGGTGCAATTCAATGCACATCACTTAGACTCTCCAGGTGATACATTTTTATATAAACATGCTGCAAGAGTAAAAACCACAACTCTTTGAAAATATAGTTCCACCAAGGTGTATGTTAACAGTCTTTCCGCAGCAAAAAAACTGATAAGAGAAGCATACGAGCAACGAGCATTGGTAAATGTAGGAAATATTCTACAGCCAATAGGAATAGAGGAAAGGTAAGTGGCAAGCACATGAACCAATGAGAAGCCAGGAAATAGAGGAGGAGGGATGTAAGTCACTTTTAAGTTTATATTTTAAAAAATGGATTTCTCAAGCACAGCGCAGCCCTGTGCAGGCGAAATCTAAAAATTGTAGTGTGTTTCAGCAGGTTATCCCAAAGGCAAAAAGCTGTTGATGCGCATTGTCTTTCAGCATGCATTCCCTGAACACTTGACTTCTTTCTGTTTGGTCCCAAATTTCAAGTTGGCTAATAATGCACATTGTCTAATTAACCCTCCAAAACTACTTAGTATGCTTGCCTTGTAATTTTCTTCTTTTGACGGGAAGATGAAAAAGAGAAATTGGCTTGGCTTTCTACTTAACATTGTTGAAAAAGTAGAATGCCACAAGGTTTAACAACGACAGAGTGGAACACATTTAAAGGGACATCACCCTTGGCATGAAACATTGCCAGGCAATTATATATCAGTGCTCAATGTCTGTAAAATACTATAGCTATTAGTCTTCAAGGATGCGCCTGGACAGATTTTGAAGTTACCCTGTGACCTGTAGAAAATTCTGGGGCCAGAAGAATGAATGAGGTAATGACCCCATTATTTCTTTTGCTAGTAATACAGAAATCTGGTCAGTAGTCTGACTTTATTTCATGGCATGCACTGGGCGCCCATAATTCTGCTACGTTTCATAATAACAAAAATATGTACAGACTTGAATTAACTAAAGAACTGCATACATTCTGTCATTTTAGGTTAAAAAAACAGTTTCACATAATCCAATTGAAAGTGCCATATCTTTGAAACAGGTGAAAATATTGCTATTTAGTGCAGACTCCCTACTTTGAGTCATTTTGTTTCATATGAGTGAGTGTGTGTGTGTGTGTGATTGTGCTTGTGTGTGTGTTTGTGTGCATCTTTGTCTAGGTGTCTGTGTCTATGTGGGTAAATATTTGAGCTGTGCCAATAAAAATAAATAAATGTGCCCAGCAGCACATTAACGCATTATTTCGACTGATTTTAGTCATAAATAGATGCAAAAATGTATCACTAAAGTGCAAATGTTTTATGACCACAATATAGTAGGTCTCATCTGAGAAAAACAGCGTAATGACATCAAAATATCACTTAACAGTAGAAATCAAGTGGGTAGAGTCGAGAATTCATCACCTACTGGCTTGACACTGACCTCACGGAAGTAATAGCCCCTCTGCACACTCAACAATGGTAATGAATTAGTAAACATGATATAAATATTATATCAAGAATAACTTGTATAATGAAGTCCTTTATTGTCTTCACTGAGTTCTGGTAAACCCTGGGCATAGGACCACACTACGCTCATGTGGTTTGCATAGTATGCGCAACTACGCACTACGCGGATTGCACGTAGCACAGTGCAAAAATGCATAGCGTAGCGGGCATTTTTTGCTTGATCACGGCCCTCAACGTCAAGTTGGCCACAGCGAGCGTGCAAAATAACATCCCAGCAAGACTATTTCCACGTTCGTGATCAGCAACATCAAGTTGCCGATCGCGAGCATGGAAAATAAACTTCCCGGCAAGATTCTCAACCAGGGGAGGTCAGGTTTCTCATTGCGAGTGGTCGCATATGCTTGCGACCGCTCGTGATGAGAAACTACCAGTCGGCGTTGAGAAAGCTGTCGCTTGAGTACATATCTTCTCAAGCGGCAGAAAATGACCGCTTGCACTGTGCGAGATGCAGTTTGCAATGATTGCACAGTGCGGACAAGCATCAGGCACTGTGCAATCAGTGCAAACAGCATTTTGCACAGTGCACTAAGCAGTTCGCATAACTACGCGCAGTTTGCAAAGTGCACTTCGCGTAGTTACCGGCAGCACTAATACGTGAACGACGCCCAGGGTTAGTTCTGGTGATGGTTACTACAACAAGTCAATCTTTGGTCTTGCCACTTACATTTTTTAATGCCTGAGAAATAAAAAGGAGTTAACATCATTCAAGAGTACAATTTCCAGTGGAGCCCATTTTGCTATACAGTCAATAAATGGGATTAAATGTAGGTTTATTACAAATTCAAAACCAAACTGATGCACAAAAGTCTCAGGAATATGTTGTAAAAGTACAGAATCACTACCTGCACTCCAAATCATCTGACCAGGTTTAGTCTCAGCAGCATAAAGCATACAAGGAATTCAGCAATAGCAAGGCAGAAAATAAGGAACAAAATCTGGTGGTCAATGTATGATTTCCGGTCCTCTTGCCTATATATCAGTAAATCTAAATTTCCTAGACATCAGCATTTTAGAGGCTTTTGTAGAAGTTCGCTGAAATCAGGAGTAGTGCAAACCATAAGGCCACAGAGCAGAAATATAGCAAAAAGGTATTTATCTCTCTAAGTCTTAAATGAATATGCCTAAAGCTAAAGTGTAACAACCAATTAAAACTACACAGAACATTCTAGAATCCCACATCATGTGTCCCAGTGTTTCTCCAACTTCTCACAGCAGAACCTGGCAGCCTTATTTGATACTTCTATCTCATGGTCTGAACACTAGGACATATTTGGATTCATCCCGTCTCTAGATACAACATGATTAGGTGTCTTCCCTTTGTTCAATAGCGCCTCTCGTCCATGCCAAAAGTCCTTCTCCCGAGCCTCACTATCTCTCATACACAATGTGCCTTTCACTAACTATGAGATCATATGAATGCACCTGCAAAGAGGAATAAAACATTGTAACCCTAGCAAACTTTCACACTGAAGGTTCAACATTAGAGTCTGCTTAAGGCCTTTGTTCAATCTAATGCAGACACCGCCTCAATATACATTTAAGTGCAAAGTTATGGACACATATACAGTTATAAAATAAATTCAGGATGCTATTCAAATGAATAAGTGAGTGAATATAGAGTTAACAAAATTACTCAAACTACACAAATGCAGATATATGTGAAAAATGTAATTTGGTATCACTGTAAGGAAAACATTAGTATGCACACTCATGTGAATGTCTGAATTATACAGCAAATGCACCTCCAGTATTCCGGTTAAGTGCACCACTGTACGTTAATGATATTAAAGCACACAAACATATAGTAGTGCATGCATGTATATATATATATATATATGGCATAGTCAAGACGTGAAGGGGTGGAGCCAAAATTACGCTGCTCCAGTCCCCCTCTGATGGTGAATAAAGCCATCACAATTTGAGATCTAAATCTTATCAGAGAGACCACCTAAAACCTTGTGGTCTTTAGCATTTTCCTCCTAGATTCTTCCAGCCGTTTCATGTTGTCATAGTATTTACTCAAACTCTCCTCTAACTCTACCTACACTCTCTTCCTCTTCAGTCCCTGTTTGACTTTCATGAACTTATATCCCTTAACGATCACAACTAGGAATATTATACAAAGGGAAATTATCACAGTAGTTTTCAAAATAGCACCCAAACTTCCACTTCCCAGGTTTCCAATCCATCTGGACTTCCGGAAAGTTCAGTGCGGGGTCCCCCAAGGTTCCTCCCTTTCACCCCTTCTGTTTAATCTTTACATCGCCCCTCTTATTTTTTCTTTACAACAGATGGAGGTCTCCGTGTATAATTACGCGGATGACCTCCAACTTGTCTTCAATCTGTCTTCTTCCCCTGCTTCTGTCTCTAACTTTCAATCTACTATGATTCACATCCGAGACTGGATGAACCACAACCATCTGAAACTCAACCCAGACAAGACTGAGCTGGTGTTGACGGGTGGTTCATCCAGCCCCTGGTCCTCTCTGTTTTGGCCCCATTCCCTAGGTCTCCCACCTGTCCCCTCCACCTCAGTAAAAACATTAGGCATTAAACTCAATCCCCAGCTCACCCTTCACTCCCAGGTTAGTTCTGTGGTGTCCTCTTCCTTTCTGTCACTGCGCACTATACGCAAGGTGTCCCATTTCTTTTCTTTTGACGCTTTGAAACTGATTACCTTGGCAATGGTCATCTCCCGCCTGGATTACGGCAACGCCCTATATGGTAGTATACCTGCATATAGTCTAAGGCGGTTGCAGCAGGTCCAGAACCAGGCGGCACGTCTGGTGTTTAAATTGCCAAAGTTTCACCATGTCACCCCCCTCCTCAAATCTCTGCATTGGCTCCCAGTCCGTGAGCGTGTCCAGTTCAAGCTCACTTCCCTCACCTTCCAAGCTCGACTGGGCACGGCTCCGGTCTTTATCTCATCTGAGATTATACCCTATGTTCCTACCAGGGAACTACGTTCATCTACCAAATCCCTTCTTACAGTCCCGCGGTTTCGGAGGAAGAAATGGGGAGGATCGAAATTTGCGACCCTTGCTCCACTTCTTTGGAACTCCCTGCCTCCAGAACTTAGAGCCTCGACTCTTTATCCGCAATTCAGGAAACAGCTTAAAGCTCATTTGTTCACCAAAGTCTTTAATTAGTCCTTCTGTAGTTCCAACTCCTTTAGCTTAGTATTTACTGTTCCTACCCTGTTATTTTGCCAGTTATAGCGCCATGAAGCCGCTGGTGACCGTGCGCTTAATAAATAATTTTAAACTCAAACTCATCTGCCCATTGACGCAAATCAATTCACAACAGCTTTCCAAGCACCTGTCACTTCCAACTCTATCTACCCTCCGTTCAGACTTTAAATATTCTAAATATACTTTTGTAACTCTTATCAGGAATTTGGATGCAGCATTTCTGGACCTTTAATATCTGATAGACTCTGCCCTCCTTTGCGAGAAGGACGTCTAACGCAAATTTTGTATTCAAAACCATTTACCTAATCGCTACTATTTTGGTATCCACTACAAATAAAGCTTCTGCTGTACTAGTAGCTAACTTATCCACTATCGTGAACAACTTTTTAATATTGACGTCTTTCAAAATCACACCCACAGATGTGATCATTGCACTAAACATATCTCTCACTACTTCTGCAGCACTTATTCCTCCATTAGACCTGGAATTCCTTTCCTACTTTGGAAAAGCTACACCTAGGTAGCAAGTACTATACCAGCCTCTGGGTAGTGTGAAATAAGCATGTTCTCCACAAATATAGTAGACTCCTGGAAAAGCAGGCTCATCACCCATCCCAAATAAATTCCACAAGCACCTAACTTCAAATATATGGTTGCACTCAATATTTCCTACAAAATTATCGTCAAATAAAGATCTCTCCACAAATATACACAATTTCCTTTTATGTTTCCAATCTAGAGCCAACGTTGTATGATTTCCTGCCACTAAATGCTCTATTTCTTCCTCAGTACACTTATAGTAATTCCTAATGTTCTTGTCAGTTTTTTAGTTAGATTCCATACTTCTCCTGTGTTCAACTAAATGTTGAAATTTCCTCTTAATCTCTGTTAAAAGGCAAGTCAAATTGTGTCTGTGAACATAGGGGATGTCTACTGTCATGATGGATTTGGAGAACCTTTTAGTAATTCCAGGAATCTCAGCAGTAGGGTCAATGCGACGATATAGGTACTCAAATATGTTCCCTTACATACATAAGGCTCATCAAAATACTACAGGTAACACCATAAGTTAAAGGAATGTGATGATAAGTGATACCCTCTTCAGTTGATGCAGGCAAATACGTACAAATGTACCAATCTTTGGCATCCATTCAATATACTCATGAAGCAGTTTAAAATAAGCATTTTGCAGAATAATCTCCTTTAGATGTATATATGTGCAGCTCGGTCTCATCCAATGGAAACAAACTATTATCACTATGATGTTGGGATTTGGGAATAAATGCAGACTTAGGGGCACATAAGTCTGCCCGCCATGCCAGTGGGAAATGGGACCACCCACAATGCTAGCGGCGGTCCCGCACATCAAATTAGGATGCGCCCACCACACTGGAAGGCGTGTTGTGCTTTTCAATGCGGTGCCTGCCTTGTTGGTCATTGAAAGGCAGGGGGGTACCATAGGTACCCCCAATGTGCACCCCCCACCCCCGGAGTCCATGGTGGCCCGCAACGGGCCCCCTAAGCAGACTCTACATGCCGTGGGCCATGGAAAGGCATGTGAAAGGCCACATTCTAATATAGCTGGTGGTGTCTTTCAGATACCGCCACCACATTAAACCCTTTTCCACCGGGTCGACTTCTCGACCGGGTGGAAATGCGGTGGCCGCCATGGACCCCCCCGCCATGGTAATATGGCGGGGGGGTCTTTAATGGGAGGATGGCGGGTGGATCGCTCCAGCTAGGCCGGCGGTGGCTACCGCCAGCCCGGCGGGGGTGGACGATCCGCCCGCCATCCTAATGGGGCCCTTAGTCTCTCCTGAATTAGATGTAGATGGATATAATCCTACAATAAAAATACTTAGTATTACAACTGCAGCTATTAGAGTGCCTGCTATTATTTACCTACATCTATTAATATTAAGATTAGCTGCAATTACTTCCCTAAAATCCAGAACGTTGGGTGAAACTTAGCAGCAGCAGAGTCTTCTCTGTCGATTTCCAACTGTGCAAATAGCCAAACGAATGTCCAAATAGTGAGCAATAAAATTATGCACAAGGTCTTTGTGAGTCTTCCTTAAGCCTACTCCATGTTCTTCTTAAGGAAAACCTTACGCTCCTTCAGCTTCCTCTGGCCTCAGTGCTCTTCTTCCTACTCCTCCATTGTATATAAATGTCTTGAATAAATGCACAGTTCAACGTCACCAATAGTCACATTCATGATAAAATGTCTTAGTATGTTTGATGATAATGTAAATTCAAACCATAGTTCAAACAAAATGTTCAGTTTCAAGAGGTTCAACTGGATCTAAAATATTATCCCAGTATTCCTAGTACTCTCTCTCTCTCTGTGATTCATGGCAAATTGAGTCCATTCAGGTGTTGAGTGCTTCCGACATGGTACTCTAGCTAGTTTAGATCTTCTGAGAGCACTCCCTTCACCTCCTCCATCACTCAATATCCGAATTCTCAGTGTCCACTGGAATAGTGTGGAGCCCGCATTCTCCTTGTGGATTCATTCTCCCTCTCTACTGCCTTTTTGGCCAATGAACTCCTGCTGCAACTTGTGGTTCTACAGCACAAGGCCCTTTGTCAGGATCTGAGCCAGACTCAGTCGTTACTACAGGATGAGACTTTCCCACTTTGGCCCCAGCTATCGACACCCCATGACCTCCCTCTTAGGCCAAACAAGTGGTGCTTCGGGCTCTTGCTGGCCCCCGCAGCTTGACTAACCTGTTCCTGTGGTCTCTTGACCATCACCGGCACTTTCGGGCGAGGTGTTATTACATCATCAAGGAATCTCAGAACTCAGGGAGTGTTGGCAGCATGTACCCACTTAGGGAGATCTCCACACTTCACAGTAGTTATTGTCACCAGAATCACCAGGAAAAGACCACACCAGTTGGGCTCCAGAAAACTCTCTCATACATGTTTCTTCTCCAAGACCCAGTCACCAGGGCTAAGGTCAATTCACTGCTCCTGATGAGGCCGGGCTGTGGCGGCACAGACACAAACCCAGAATGCACTACAACAGCCAGTCCTTCACAGTAATCAAGTATCATATCATCAGTAATGTTCACAAGCGCATTTGCAGGAACAGCTGGCAGTCTCATAGCTCTGTCCATGATTGTCTCATGGGGGAGCAATCCTGTCCTCCTATCAGGTATGCTGCAAAGACACATAAAAACAAGAGGCAAGTCATCAGGCCACTTCAGAAAAGTAGAAGCACACACTTTTGCAAGCCTAGATTTCAATGTTCCATTGGCCTGTTCCACCGGATCTGAAGCCTCGGGTTCATAGCTACAGAGCTACAGTCTCTTTATTCACGACTGTGAAATGCACCACCATTAAATAGCTTCCAAAATGATTTAGTCCATCCGGTCAGTTGGTATCAAAAATACTCTTTAATCTTCACAAGAATTTCCTAAAACCAGCTAATGCATTTTGTCCAACATCTGTGGACTTCATCGGGGCGTATATGTAGTAGTATTCCTCTGTGGTAAACAGCAACAGAGAACACTGAAATTATTCAAGAGGTGCAATCGCGGACAACGGCGGACACAATGACCGCACTTTCCTGCTGCGTTCCCTTTACGTGAAGATTCTCAGAGGTCATTAGTGTAGGGTATGCACAAGTAACTCCAGCACCTGCCGTTGTTTGGTGCTAACAACAAAGCAGAGAAATGCTGAACCCAGAGGTTGGAGTAGTGCACCACCCTTGTGTGTGATAAAGTTCTTGTACAGAAAGTCTGGTAGTCTTAGGTAGTTTGTTTTGGCAAATCAAATCCAAGGTTAAAGGAAATTTCCAGCCAACGTGTTTCGTTCATAACAATGAACTTCTTCAAGGCGTAATGTAGCATAGTGTCAAAATATCGGTAAACTTGTACTGTCAGGCTTGCTGCGCCTCCGTGATAAGGGCTGGTAGGCAGTGGTTCTGAGTGGTGGATAACAACAGCCGTCTGCTTCGTCCGTTTCTGTGAGAACAAATTGCGTTGGCTGGAAATTTCCTTTAACCTTGGATTTGCTTTGCAATAAAACACTGTAATTATTCAAATCAAAGGCATTTCTTTCATGTGCCCAATCGCTCCAAAGTACAGGGTGAAGTTCAAAGTCATTTTGTTTGGTAATACTGCAACGGTGCCTTGATAAACACCGGTTACTGCTACGACGGTCGGCTTCTTTTTGTATCAGAGACTTCCTTTGATCTGTTTCACCAGTTCTGAAGCCTCGGGTATATAGCTACAATACAGTCTCTGTTCAACTTGTACAGCTGCATGCAAAATTTCCAAGATTGTGTGTGGAAATGCGTTCCAAGGTCTGATTCTACAAAATTTGGAAAGCCAAACCTAGGTATTAACTCCCTCAAAAGCAACCTTCATACTGTGAGACTGTCATTCTTCCTGGTCAGGTATGCCTCCACCCATTGGGATATGATTTACATAACAACCCGAATATATCTCAAGCAATTTCACACACGCATTTCACTGTAATCCAGGTGCATTCTTTTGTAGGTACCATCTGATCTTCGTATGTGGCCCAATGTTACTGCAGTTCTTTAACCTTCATTGTTCTGTTGATACATAGCACATCTGTGACTCAATGCTTCAGCCATTAATCTGAACCTAATATTAAACTAGGTCTGTCTAAACAGACTGACCATGGCTTCACTTCCTACATGAGTGGGACCATTATAATGCCTGGCTATGAGTTGCAAATAACTGTTAGGCAACACAGGTTTTCCATCCACTGAAACTCAAATATCATCCTCGTCTCTCTTCACACTACCTGCCTTAATCCAACTTTGCTGTTCTCCCTCTGACACCTCTTCCTGAAGACTCCTGACCTCCTCCCATGTATCAGTAGTTGTTAACAAAAGGTTGCAGTTGGTCTCATCTGTTTTTTCATTAGTGTACTCACCATTAAAGGTGCAAGCATTATGAGCACAATGCATTGCGGCCTCGTCAGCATATTTCTTGCCGACAGTCACATGATCTTCCCCCTTACAATGAGCAGCACATTTTATGACCACAACTTGAGAAAGCCTTTTCAATGCCTCAAGAAGCGTTTTCACTTGTTCTCTTTCCTGGATGGAAGACCCTGAAGAGGTCATACACCCCCTCTGGGTCCATAACTGTTAGAAATTGTGAACAACACCAAAATCATACTAACCATTAGGGAAATGGCCCCTCTCTGTTGGTGTGTGGCACAGCACCCTCTTATGAGAGGAATCCATTCAGCCACTTATGCAGAAAATACTCCTTCATGGTCTCACAAACACGAGTCATCCACGAACAATGCAAAATCAGGTTCAGGCAATGGCTCATCTTACATATCTGGTCTTTGATTGGTGCACAGGTCAGTAACATCGAGACAGTCATGCACCACTTCACCATCATTACTATCACTCTCAGGAAGAGGCAACAAGGTGCTAGGGTTCAAATCAGCACATCGCTTTAATGTGACAATCTCAGCCCCAAGTATGATTTGCTTATACTGGGTAAGGTGGCTGTTTGTCAAATGTTGAATGCGAGTACATGTCAACAATATCTCCATGGAATGGGGCACATACACCGTTAGAGAATGACCCATAACAATGCCTTCACATTTCTCAATACTGACACCAGAAGCAGCCAGGGATTTGAGACACAGCGGCAACACTGAAGCTACTGGATCAAAGATAGCAGAAAAAAAGGCAAGAGGGCTACGGGCACTACCATGCATCTGTGTAGACACATAGGGAACATAGCCCTCCCTCTCAGTGCAGAAAATTAAAAATGATTTTTTGTAATCAAACATTCCTAGTGCTGGGGTAGAGACATTCTCTCAACTCCAGGAAGGCAACCAAGCATGCGTTATCCTAGGGTACTAGATCTGAAACATCCTTATATGTTTCTGTAAAGGCTTAGCCACTGGGGAAAAATTGTGTCTCCACTAGTGACAATAGCCCACCATTCCCAATAACTTCCTGACTTCTTTCTGTGTTGTTGGTGGCTTCATTTGCAAAGTCGCCAAGATTTTTTCCTGTGACTCCTTCCTGACTCCTTTTTCAATGTGATTTCCGAAATACAGGACTTCTCTCTAAAAGTATTGTAGCTTATTGGGGGACTCCTTATGTCCATTCTCAGGCAAGTGGTTCAACAGAGCTATAGTATCAGTCATGCAAGCTTTTTGAGTACTTGATGCAACCAACAGGTTATCAATATACCGCACCAAGACAGAGTTACAGGACATAACCAAGGACTCAAGGTTCTTTTTTAGACTCTGGTTGAAAATGGACAGGCTCTCGGTATACCCTTGTGGGACTCTGCATCAGTCCAAACATGACTGCCAAACTGAAATGCAAAGAGGAACTGATTTTCATCATACAGCGGTACAGAGAAAAAGGCCTGACAAAGATCATGACAGTAAACCACTCAGCCTCACATGGAATCTGAAATAAAACCACAGCAGTTTTTGGTACAACAGGACACCAAGGCACTCCAATATTGTTCATCTTTCGGAGATCTAGAACTATGCTGTACTTACCACAAGGCTTCTGCAAGCCCATAATAGGTGGATTACTTGGGGTTCTCACAATCTCCTTCAGAATACATTGTTGGATCACTGTCTCATTTACTAAGATAATTTCAGCAATCATTTCAGGGGTCAGATAATATTGCAGGGTTCTTGGGTACTCAACATTAGGCTTTATCTGTATAGGTACAGGCTAACTCTTTTGATAAGTCCAGTGTCCTTCCCTAAAAAAGTCCAAATGTCTGACCTCACTGTACCTCTGAGATCTGGGGGTAACTCTTCATTTGTCGTCTTATGAAATAGTTAAACTGTTGGGGGGGTGTTTAGCCAATTTAGAAAGCAACATCTACATCATGAGTTTGCAACTAGACCCCAGGTTGGATGCAATAAATAGTGCAATTCAGCTTGTACAACATATCCCATACTAACAAACTCACAAGACTCAAATCACATACCACTAACTGGTGATTCTCCTCCAAATTCCTTATTCTTACAGGTACATCTTCGGATATGGGGTTTGTCATTTGTTTATTTACAACTCCTACAACTTGGATTCTCTTTCCCGAGAGGGGTTAGTTTGGAACTTCCACTGTTCTATCAGTAGAGCGGGTAGCACCAGTACCAACCAGAAGGATGTGGGGTTGTCATTTACTTCACCATCTATAAATGAACCACTCTGGTCTACCTCCAAGAATTCACCAAGCACACAATCATCCTCCCTCCTCAGGAACAGTGAGATGGACTGATTGGAGGCATAATTGTCAACCGTACAAAAAATGTGATAGTACTGGGAAGGATTTGTGTTCTGATTCATATTTAGAACTTGGTTTGAAGTGAATCTAGGGCCATTGGCAGCTTGTTGTAGAAATAGGGATTGTGGCACATTTCAATGTTAAGATTATGGTCTCTGCACATTTTGTGGCAGCACTGGGTTATTATTCTGTAGCTGTGCAAACCCTGAATGACCCTCATTAGCAGGATTAAAACAACATTCTCATTTCCAGTGCCCCAGTTTACTGCAATAGTGACAGAGGTTGGATTTCTTCAAAGTAGTTACATCAATCACAGTAGTCGGGTCAATTGGGAGACAACAACCTCTACCTTGTGGCTAGAATCCATCTCTACCTTGCATCATAGAGCTCTCTGCTGATACACTCCATACATAGGAGAAATATTTCCTAGGAAGGGCTCACCATGACCTCATCTCTAAGCAACCTTCATTTGTGCCACCATCAATTACTTCTTTAATTTCTTCTTTTTAGTTTCTATTACATTGGTATTACAGTACTTTGCATATCTCAATACAACAAAATAAATGCTGCTGTATCATCATGCAAACTTCAGGCCTCAATCCCATCACAAACCTGGACACAAAATGGCCCATATGCTTAGACTCCAGTTTCTCAATTTCACTGTACTGCTTAAATGCCTGCACCATTCTCCCATAATATGCATAGATGAACGATTTGGGTTCTCAGGTCGTCCTGTCAATCTTGACTCACTCAATAACTTTGGGCGATAGATTTCAAACACATCATTACCTGGCTATTCTTTCTCATTACTGTGGGTGATGGACCATTAGTCAATGGATCTCATAAAAGCTCCCACTTAGGCCATTCTCTGGCTATTTTAAATTCTGTCCACAAATCACTTGGAACTACAATATCGAATAAGGTATTCACATCAGTCCACTCTACAGGCTTCTCTCTTAATCTTAGAAAGTCGTTTGTGAATGACGCAAGATAACTTCTACTCCAAGGCACATGGATATAACCTTCACTTGTAGTATGTGCTTCACCTTCAACTAGAGGAGGTTCTCCCATAGACCTCTTTAGACCTTTCATTTTTGTCCATTTACATCCCCACTGATCTAGCGCACTCCAAATCCGAATGCTTTGAAACTATTCTCAAATTTGCAATTATATTCCTGGTATTCTCATAGAGACTATGTCCTTATCACTAAAACAGAGTTGGTGGCTTTTCTGTAAGGCATTAGTCCAATCCAGATCTACCTCATATTTTTAAACTGATTCATATAATTGGTCGTAGACTTGCCTTGCCCAACTGGTAACATCCTTACTCATAAACAAAAGTATATTTTCATGGTAAGCATCTAATTGGGCCAATTCAAGAACTTTTATCATTTCATCTAAATCTAGATTTGATTTATCGACATCCACGTTTACCCTCAATGATGACTAAATCGCTCCTTGACTCAAATCTGAGCTTCCATTTTCATGCGAAGTGGCATTGAGAACCTTCAACCATTTGTCGCACTGGCAATCCTGTGAATTACTTTATAGGACCAAATCCTGTCTGGTTCATCGTTGAGTCTGCACTCATAGCACAAGGGGAACTCACAATAATTTAATTTAAAGGAACAAATCCTCCAGCGTTCAAACTTCTAGGAGCATTATCTTGGGCCTTTAGCTTGGCTGAGACAGCCACATTGAGTGTTACTTTTCCTGCAAAACTAGGATTTTATATAGAAACCACAGGACCAATGGTAACTGGGACATTGAGATAATATGAAGCATTAAGAGCTGTGGAGCCAAACAATACCCTGAAATCCATCCCATCAGGTTTTGATTTGAGTTCACAGGGGTAGCTCCCATCACATTAGGGCTCACATTTAATGGTACAGTAGCCACTCCAGAATCTCCATTCACACCTTCACCTCCCAATAATTGCGTCTCATTATATGGAGGTGGGCATTCCAACAACAACACATTTAGAAGGCTATCACTAGAATCACGGTCACTGTCTTCTCTCATCTGGTTCCTTTGACTTGTCTATCTTTTCTTTCCTTTTCCTCTACTTCCCTTTCTCACGTTCGTCACTTGTCAATGCTGGATATAATTTGGCTCACTCTATCATATTGGTTACCCACTTCCTCTGTCCTTCATCCCTCCTTGCATCGGCGTAAGTTCGCACTGTCCTTCTTTCTGGCATGAGCAGCACGCCCCCAAGCACTAAACTTTTTCAACTGTGTACATATGAGCTGTGGTTTCGCGTATATATAATATCCTCCTCAAATGTTCAATGTTCAATGTTTCTAAAGTACCATAGAGTGGAAACACCAATGCACGATCTGGTACAATTGGTTAAGCCAAAAACAGGTGTGAAACCCTACATTTATCACCATATAGTGACCTGGAGTATCTTCAAGTGGTGCCTCTTCAATCTCTCTAACAGGTATGGTCTCATCTCCCCTTAACAAATCTCATATAACTTTAAACCATTTCATTTACCAGCAAAATGTACAATGATCACAAATAGAATTTCATTTCAGATCAGGAACTAATGGGTTACCCGAAATTCTCATTCAGAGTCATAGACCAATACCAGCGTGACACTCAATGACATAGACATCCTTCTTTCATTATGTCCTAAAGAGGCCTATAATCTAAAGGCCGAAACGTGTTGACACCCAATTTCGGAAGTCTCTGTAAGGCCTGGATTTTCGAATGTATTAAATACACTGTGTCTTGTTAAAATCTAGGATTTTCTTTTGTAAACTCACAGACCCGAGAGACTATCGTTCAGAGTGATTGTACAGGAATTGTATGCACAGCCTCCCACAAGTAGATAGGTGGAAGATAGGAGTTTTCCTTATAAGGAGTAGATTTTGTTTTGTTTTGAGTATTACAATGTCTTGTCTTACTTCGTTGGATTTTTGTATATAGCAAAACTGTATGTTTTATGTTTGATGTATTACGATTCGCAGTCACTCTTTTTTGGTCTGGATGAAATATGAATATTTGAGATATACAATAAAAGAAAGATCTCGAAATGTTCGGGCTGTGTCAATGACTAATTGTTGTATTTATTTGAACTAATAATAACTGTATCTTTTCCTACTTCTCATTTGTTTTTCGTTTTCCTATATAGACAACCAAAGACAGCACAGCTTTACACTAACCAACTAATTTCAGCGCGGTACACCGTGACGTCAATCTCGCTCCTTGCAGCAGTTCACCCTCCTTTACAATTTTCACAAATGCACTCTCCTCAGCAACAGGCATGCAAAACAAATACAACCCAATTGCCACAAATAACTTTGAGTCATATGTATATTTCCAAATTGCGATCGCAAATGCCGAAGAATTTCAGCATTTACAATTTGGCTCAGTGGTATGTATGAAAGAAAAACTGCCTCACAAATTAAGGAATCGCGAATTGCTATTCCTTAAATGCAATGTAAGAAGCACGTTAAAAGTGAAATTTGTTCTTAAGGAATCACAAATTACCACCAACATTGAAGTTGGTGGTAATTTGCGATTTCTTTGAAAAATACACCATGCCCTTAGTGCATGTATGTGTGCCACATGTGCACATATATACATTTCAGGGGTGAAACAGGGTATCCTTTTGACACCCAGGCACTCTTGAAATTGCATTCTCAATTTGCGATTCTCTAATTGAGAATCGCAAATTGGGAATGTCTTCCCATTTATTCCTATGGGCCATAGGAATGAATGGGGAGGTATTCCTTAATTGCAATTTGCAATTTGTGATTCGCAATTAAGGAATATGGAGGATTCGCAAAATTATTTTCAAATCCTACATACATAGCATTTTGAGATTCTGAAATAGGCATTTTCTAAAAATAGCTATTTGAGAATCGCAAAAACAAAGTTTCATACATATAGCCCTTTGTCTGTTCCACTACAGAAATCAACAGTATGTGACCATACAAGAAATGGTTCAGAGCAACACTTTCCGACACACTCAGATACACTTGAATGAGACCTTGACCTGCGGGAAGTACAAATTCTCCCTGAGCAAAGGGTCCATCACATCAATCACACCTCACTTTCCCACACCAATATAAATTCTCCTATCTCAATTGTGCAGGAAACCAATGTTTCACTCCAGGCACCACAAAACTTAAGCAGACAATTACAATACAGTGTCTTCTATACTTTTTAATATCATCCTGGTGCTCTTAGGCCACGTCAGACCTGATAACAACTTCAATTTCTCCCCGTTGAGCACCACATTCACACAACATTCCAAACATTTCCACCAAACATCACTCAATCTCCATGAGCACTACAAATTAAGCATAAGCCTTTAGAATGCTTAACCCTATAAATAATCACACCTTCAATGTTACAAATCTTCTTCGAACTGCTGGAAATCTGCCGATCCTCACTACCACACATGCCTATATCATGTAGCAATATAAACAGTGTCATTTTGAGAGGCGGGCCTATTTGTTTTATCAACAGATCAGCACATAAACATATATAAACCATATTGGGATTTACAAGTGGTGCCTCTACTAGGTCTAGCAGGGCAGTCTATCTCTACCCTGCCACATTATTACTTGTTTAAAAAAAAAATGTAGGTCAGTGGACTGAGTCGCTACATCTTTGTTGATGTGATAGCAACAAATCAGATCTTATCTCTAGATGTATCGGAACCGCAGATTCTCCATGGCAGGAAATATACATGAATTATGTACCTTAATATTTTTAAACTAATATGCGGATTTGAAGCCAAAATTGGTGCAATTCCATTCACCCATTTTGGCTGTGGCAGTTTCTAATTTTTAGATGGAAAATTGCATTGGAAAAAAGCATTTGTTCAATCCTCTTGCTTGACAGATCACCCTAAAACTTTCAAGGAAGGAGATGACGTAGAGGAACTTTTGTGAAGATTTTTTTAAATGGCAGACAGTTATCACGTACAAAATGCTTTACATGAACTATACATATATTTATTACCTACTGGTAGTTGCCAATAGGTGGGTACAGTTAGGATCTAGTTTCCATAGGAAAAGCGTATTTTGACTTGCTTATAACTTTGGTACCGTTTAACGAATCTTCATGAAATTTACCCCCAAAAAGTGACCTCCTGATTCTAGTTGTGCATGGAAAGCTTTGGGGTGATCCATCACGCATGATCCGAGAAAAAGGGCGGTCAAAAAAAAGTAGGTCTCCCCTCTTAAAATAGTTTAAAAACCACATGGGCTAATGAAAATAGGCACATGATTGACTGTTAAACTGAATGATGCGCATGGGTCTCCATTTCACAAACTTATTAAATTAACCTTCTCTAATGAATACTTATAAGTTATATTGTTTTTAGCCTTGATGAAGTCGTAAGGATACCTCCCTCAGATGATGAAACACATGTTGGCTAAAGGAGGTCTTTTGGCATAAAGAAAAAGCCAGAAAAAAAAAAGAAGACAAGAATTGTTCATTGTTTATTGTTCTGTACTAAAATATTGTTGATATTTAATGTGTGTGCCTCATATGTTTAACCTATGACAGTCCGTTCAAGGATTGGCAATTAGGGAAGTAGGGTGTAGCTTCCTATTAATTGAGAGCACCACAGGACCCTATTCTTGTTAATTCAAAAACGATATGGGATAACTATATGAGTGCCTCATAACTCCTAAACACCCATTTGTTGGAACCAATAGTATGCAAAGGTCTACCCGCCTTTTGCCAGGATAATGAACAGCTTAAAAAAGGGACCCCCAAAGCCTTTCCCGACGATTTTGGCGATAGGGTCTTGATACCTAGGTTCATGATGACATCTCCACCAAAAAAAGAAGCACTAACTTATATAGCTAAGTGGAAAGACCCTTGTTTGGTGGAGATTTACTTCATTGTAGTCTCGTTGTTTTCTCTACAGGAGTATTCATGTTATCACAGATTTCTGGATGAAGACACACAAGGAAAAATCACATTTTAGAAACAAGCACATAGTCACTGGAGACATTTCCTCATGGTCTACTATGCTGCTGTAGTGTTGAATATGCACTAGACACTTATCCAACAAAGTAGCACTTTCTAACCAATACAAAGTATTTCAGTGGGGTAGATATTTTGAATAAAAATGTGGACTCTTGTTGGATAAAGGGGAAGGCGAGTTTCAGTTCTAGCCCTGTCACTCACACAGCTACTGACACAGACATTCTTATACCTACTCAAACACCTGTTATGGTACTTTCATATCCACTCACAGACCCACACAGCTACTCACACCCTCCCATGCACCCATAGATCCATTCACATACCCACTCACCTACCCATACAGTCAGTCACACACCTACTCACAGACCACAAACACGCCCTCTCACAGCCACTCAAACACCCACATAACCACTCACATATCCACTCACAGATCCACACAGCCACTCACATACCTATAAAACCACTCACACATTCTCTTATAGAGCCACAAAGCTACTCACACATCTACCCACAGACCCATAGAGCCATTCATACATCCTCTCACTCTCTCACAAATCCAACTACACACCCACTCGCACATGCTCAAAACTACTCATACACCCATGCAGACACTCACATACCAACTCACGAGCCTATATGGCCAAACACGCATCTGCTCATCAATCCATACAGCTTCTCACACACCCATACACATACCTACCCACACACCCATTCAGCCACTCATACACTCACTCACAGACCCATACCGCAACTCACACACCCACTCACTGACCTATACAATCATACCCACCTAAACTCAAAGGTTACAGTTTACAGTTAGGAAATGAAATGTAAAAAACTTGGATACTCACAAAAAAACAAAGGTTACAGGGACGTTATAGTTTGGAAATATTATGAACAATGCAAAAATTCACTAAAATATTGAGAGATTACAGGGGTATTATAGTTAGAAAATAGAATTTTAAAAACCTTAGAAATTCACTGAGAAAAACATACATGACAGGACATTATAGTTAGGAAACAACATTAAAAAACCATAGAATTTCACTGAAAAAAACAAGGGGTATAGGGACTTTACTGTTAGGAAAAAACAATGAGAAAGCTTATAAATTCAACGGAACAAGCAAATGTGACAGGGATGGTATAGTTAGAAACAGATTTTAAAAACCTAAGAAATTCACTGGAAAAATCAAAGGCTACATAGTGTTATAGTAAAGCTCAGATTTCACTCGTACAAAACTGTTGCAGTTTATCTGTTTTAGTTACCTGAGCTAACTGTAGCTTATACCCCTGCAATGTACTGCTTATGACCTTACACATTACATCACTCATTACAACGTCAGTGGCATTACTGATGACATCACTGATGACATCTCAAATGACATCACTGTGACACCATCTACAGAATCACTCGCACACCCACTCACACCACCAGGCAACATCTCATACACCCACTTACTCATCTACAGATCTACTGACATACTCAGTCACTCACTCATACACACAGCCACTCACACAGTTACTCACTTACCGATATGCCTAATCACACAGCCACTCACTCATCCATACAGTCACTCACATAGTCACTCACTTGCTCATGAGAGCCATTCGTACACCCACACAACCACTTACATACCTATTCACACATTGTTGGACGGGGCCCTTTTTGCAGGGTTAGCTCCAAATGTCTTCCTCCTATGTTTTCCTGACCTGTGTTTGTTGGTTTTAGGACTCTGAGCACTTGACTACTGCTAATAAGTGCTAAAGTGCATATGCTCCCTGTGTAAATTGTTATTATGATTGGTTCTCCCTGATTGGCATATTTTGATTTACTGATCAGTCCCTAGTAAAGTGCACTGGGTGTGCTGGGGCTGGTATACTGATTGCGCTACCCACAGGAATAGTTCTGAAAAGGTAACTCAGACCTTCCACTGCAGTGTCTGTGCGCAGTTGTTAACTGCCATGTTAACTTGGCAAGTGAACCCACTTGCCAGGCCCTAACCTTCCCTTTTCTTACATATAGGACACCCCCGAGGTAGGCCCAAGATACCCCCTTGGGCAGGGTGCAGTGTATGTGAAAGGTAGGACATGTACTGATGTGTGTAACATGTCCTGATAGTGAAATACTGCCAATTTCGTTGTTCATATTGAAAGGCTATCTTGCCCCATAGAACAGAATGTGGAATGCTTTGTAACATTTTACAAGTATATCTTCCCATAGGGATAAGATTAAAAAATTAAGTTTATGACACTTTTAGAAAGTAGAGTAAATGAGGTCCACCCGGTCCGGGAACTCAGGGTGCACTACTAGGATGTCACTTTATTCAAAGTGTACTGACAAAGAATCCAATCCTTCAAACTTTACAGGAATACAAGACATTTTTATTGGCCAGAGGACACCCTCGAGACATCATAGACCAAGCTGAGACTAAGGCCTTACAAAAAACTAGGAGTGATCTTCTAAAAAAAACTACTCATCAACATACAGAACCTAGAGAGGTGTTTTTTTTACTTTCTCACCACAATCAAATCAAATTAAAAAGATGGTGTTAAAACGCTGGGAATTTGTTCGGACTAAATCTGATTTTCAAGAGTTATTTAAGAACCCACCACTATTTGCATACACACGGTCATGCAATTTAAAATAAATATTGTCATCTTCAATATCCTCTACAGCGGATTCTCACAGAGGCATCATGAAATGCCAAAATTGCTCACACTGTTACAATGTGATTGTGGACCAATCGATAATCCACTCTGGATCTGGCAAAACCATCAAACTACACTTTACGGCTAATTGTAACAGCACCCAAGTGATATATGTTATCAAATGCCCTTGTGGCTTATATTATGTGGGAAAAACAGAGAGGACATTAAGAACCCGCATAACTGAACATAAAAGTAGGATATACACAAAAACTCTGAGTTCAGCATTGGCTAAACATTGGGGTGCCCATTTTCATTAAGCATGGGCAGATTTTGCGAATTGGCAATCCGCGACCTTGCGTTTTTACGGATTCGCAATCCGCAAAATCGGCGAACTCTCGCGAATTTGCAGATTTTGGTTTTTTTTGTGTTCGCAAGGGTTTCTGCCAGTTCGCGAGGGTTGTGTACCAGTTCGCAATTGCGAACTTACTTGTCGGCTCGCAACGGCCGCGACTATGTTGTTTCTACGTCTGGTTCATCATCACAGGTTCACAGCACCCTCTGTTTCACCACTGCCACCCTCTGGTACACCCATGCCACCCTCTGGTACATCACTGCCACCCTCTGGTTGGTTTATCACTGTAGATTATGGGGGTGAAAAAAAGCAAGCACACCTGCCCTGCTTCAACTGACATGAATTAATTTGGGGTTGATTTATGTGTCACTGAATTTAAACTTCCAGTCTGGCTGGCACCTGCTTCCTTATCTGTAATTTGCTTTCTGTTGCAGTGCAATTTTTTTTCACAGGACCTTTGTGGCCTACTTGTAGCTATTCTCTGAGCCTGCTGTGAGGGTCAGAGCAGGGCCATAGAATAGTTGCAAGTAGGCAACTGAACTCTGAAGGGGCCCCTCAGGAAGCACTACAGGGAATGGTTACTAATGATAAGATTGAACTTTTGCACCTGCTGAGTGCTTTCAGTTTTGTCTGTAATTGCTTTCTGTTGCAGTGTAATTTTTTTAAGAGGACCTTTGTTGTATACTTGTAGCTATTCTCTGAGCCTGCTGTGAGGGTCAGAGCAGGGTCATAGAATAGTTGCAAGTAGGCAAATGAACTCTGAAGGGGCCCCAAAGGAAGCACTACAGGGAAAGTTTACTAATGATAAGATTGAACTTTTGCACCTTCTGAGTGCTTTCAGTTTTGCAAAAATCCAAATATCCAGCAGCATCCACAAAAAGTAACCCTTACAGGTCAAGATCCAAATCAAAGTGACCAGCACATGAAGAAAGCACTGGGAGGAGCCTGCTGGACAGGAACAGGAAGTTGGAGACTGTGGGGCACTTCCTTCCTCCCACCCCTCCCCCCCAAAATGGACTCCTTGCAAAGAAAAAGTGCAGGCAAATGTCAACCTGAGGAGTTATTCTGATAAAAATCATAATTTTCAAGGTTTATGCTGCCTGCTGGTGGATTTCTTGTGCAAAATTGCAAATTTTGCAATCTCGCAATTGCGAGATTGTCGCTGCCCGCCGCATCTACGTGTTCGCAAGTGTTTACTCCAGCGAAATTGTATAGTATTCTAGTTGGCAAGTGCGACCAAGCAAAAATTCCGCTTCGCACGGATTTTACGAATTTTCGGCAAGTTCGCGAGAGTTCGCGGATTGCGAATTTGCCGAAAATCCGCAAAATCCGCGAGCGGAACGTATTTTACGCCCATGCTTAATTATCATACAATAGCCCAACTTAAATTCAGTATACTGGAAGTCATCAACACACAACCAGGAAGAGACCTTGGCAAATTGCTGTTACAGCGTGAGACACATTGGATCTGGTTTCACGAGACCCTTCATCTAAAAGGGCTGAATGACAAATATAAACTGTCCTGTTTCCTTTGAATAACGCCATCAGTATCTCTCTCACCATATTAAGTCCTTGTTAGAAATGGGATTTCTGGTTGGCTAAGGCTCGGCGCGGGGCTCTCTCCTCACACTGGGAGCCCCGAAGACCATGGCCGCACTTCCGCTTCCATCCAGCGGCCCCGCCCACAACCAGACGGGCCACGGATGCGGTGGCCATCTTAACGCGGCTCGGGCCGCTGCGGTGAATTTCGGGGGCCAAAATGAGGGGTAGGCTCCCTGGGGGAACAAAATAAAAGTAGAAGCGGGGTGGGCACCCGCTACAGCTCCTCTAAAACAGGGTGGAACACTTAAGAGGTGATATTAATAAAACGAAGACGCAGGGTGGGCACCTGCGCACTCGGGGGCAAAATCCCACAAAAGGCAGGCCGCCATAATGCAGGGTGGACACCTGCAGTAAATAACGAAAAATAGCGGCAATGAGGAGTAGGCTCCCCCTGGGACAGGGCAAAGTAGAATAAAGCGCTTCCCAGGCGCTAGGGCAAGTAAAAGGTCCCTAAAGATAAAGAAGGGATCCTGGGGCAAGGACAAGGAGCAGCCAGCTCCCAGCAAAGCAAGTCCCCCAGTCGTCCAGACCAGGCAGAGGGGTCCCCAAGAAGTCTCCCAGCATCCAGGGCATCCAGGGGCTGGGCAGGGCCCAGGGAGTCAAGCCTTCCCCTGGGCCCCAGCAGCAGCACGCCCCTGGTAGATTCAAGTCAGGAAACAAGAACATTTTACAAGAGGTCACAGACGCTTTTGATACAGAGAAATCCTTTGTTGTCAAAGGTACAGGCAAGGGGCGAACCAGATGCAACTGGTTCCTGAGCACTTTGTTTTGCTCAGCCCCTCTGCCTATTCACAGGATGGGTCAGGGACATCAGGCATCACAGGGGGTGGAGCCAGCATTGTGGAGGGAAAGCCCAGTCCTATTCAGGTCCCAGGTGCACTCCTCCCCAGCCATCAACATGCAGATTTCCCATTCACCAACGGGGCAGACCCATCGTGACTCTTGGAGCCAGGCACACCAGCCAGCTCCAGCCAATCACAAGCCAGACCGTCACTGCACAGACAGACCAACTTCTAGAAGTGGCACTTCCACACTAGACACATGAATGCCGCACAAATCATTGCGCAGCATTCAATCTCACGAGTTCGCACATACCAAACTCGAGCCTGCACTCCCCACACATCAGGAACTACCATGGACACATACATTCCCCATGCATTCCTATGGGAGGGCAGGCCAATCTCACACATGCACTCAGAGAGCGCACGCACTTTACACTGCGCCAGTGTCAAAGTGCGCAAAGACCAGAAATCACTATAATTATCTCAGAGTTCAATGCAAAAAGTTCAGGGGTGAACCTGCCAGAAGGGCGAAGTACAACATTGCTGCTGCTTTGTATAGGAAGTCTTGTTACGAGTTTTTTGAAGGCAGGTTCTCCATTCATCCATCTGCTTGAATGCTGCACTTATTTGAGATATACCCTCACTTAGATATTCTATCTACGATCTTAATATCATTGTTTTCTCAGTATAATGTGCATCATTGTTTATGTTATTTATTCATCGCTTATATCATTTACTCGTTCAATATGAGTAATATTGAAACATTAGTATTACTTTTTTCTGTAACAATGTACCAGAGCTTCTAACATAATAGACAGCACCTGACAGTTTTACACGAAACTCACACATTTTCTGTTGTCCTATTTCGGGTTTTCACTTCTTTGCTTTTCATTTTACTATCTCCACTACTAGCGCACAAGGGGCACCCTTTCACTAGTCCAGTTTCTATTTCTATTATAAAGACATCAGGCACGCACACAGATTACCTTACAGATCTCCGACATTCAAGGAAAGCTTTCTTGTTTGATTTTCACGGTTGGCAGATGTCGTAGGCGTTATTGGCCTTGATCCTCCATTTATACTGTTTTCCGGCCATCCGCCATCGACCTCGAGCCACCCGCAGTTTGGGTAGTGGCTTACCTTTTGACAATGAGAGGCAAGGTACTCCTTACCTTTTAATTTTGACGTGTCACCGCACACACTTGTTTTTTTTTATACTCACAATCCCACTTGATCCGATCATGTGAGACTCCTGGCACGCTACTACCACATTTTTCTTTTAACGTCACCATTGCATGCTGGAAGTAGGCCATAATATCTTGTGTTGATACTATTTTGCACACCTATGACTCTGGTCACCAATTTTAAGTTGCTCAAAAGTTTCCATCTATACCCTATGAGCAACATTAAGAGCCCTGCTTGCTTATTTGTATGTGCAAACACAACAATGATGGACAGAATGTGGATCAATGTCACACATTCACCCCAGTCCAAAGATCTGGGCCCAAATCCATCGTTTTTCCATTCCACACCACCCTGGGTTAGACAATGGCGATATGCAAATCAGCGCTGACCCTGTGCCCCATGGGAACAGTCCAGTCCGAACTACAAAAGCCATGTCCTTCCCAGAACGGAAACAAGCATCCAAGGACCGGCCCGGTTTCAAGGTAACACCTCTCATCAGCCCGGCTAGCTTGATTCCAGTGGTGTGGAGTGCCTGGGACTCACGTCTGAGCATCCCCAGTACACTTAGAGCGGTACCTGCAAACACAACAATGATGGACAGAATGTGGATCAATGTCACACATTCACCCCAGTCCAAAGATCTGGGCCCAAATCCATCGTTTTTCCACTCCACACCACCCTGGGTTAGACAATGGCGATATGCAAATCAGCGCTGACCCTATGCCCCATGGGAACAGTCCAGTCCAAACTACAAAAGCCATGTCCTTCCCAGAACGGAAACAAGCATCCGAGGACCGGCCCGGTTTCGAGGTAACACCTCTCATCAGCCCGGCTAGCTTGATTCCAGTGGTGTGGAGTGCCTGGGACTCACGTCTGAGCATCCCCAGTACACTTAGAGCGGTACCTGCAAACACAACAATGATGGACAGAATGTGGATCAATGTCACACATTCACCCCAGTCCAAAGATCTGGGCCCAAATCCATCGTTTTTCCACTCCACTGGACTGGGGTGAATGTGTACATTGCAATCTACTTTCTCAGACAACTTTCACAGTTCGATATTTTGCCTGGTATGCAATTTGAATTTTGTAAAGTATATTCAAAATTGGATCACAGTATGGGATGATTTGGATTTTGAATTTCACTGAATTGTGGTCTTTCTCTATGTACAGATTATAGTTTTGTCACAAAAATTTGTAAAGAATCTTTAGTATATAGATTGAACAGACTTAGGGCGATCTTTCTTTTTTTTAAAATAATTTCACAATCTTGCAGATGTTGGGAACAAGATACAGACGGGCTCTTGGATTCGCAAGGCATTTTTTAACTTCACACTAATTTCACAGATTTACGTGTAGTTCGGCATCCAAGTTGTGCCCAAAGGGATTTTCTGTGCCCATTGCTAGAATCATTCGCGATTCAAGTTTGCGTAACATTAGTGTTTGATCTCCCCCTCTTTCAGAAAGTTTGCATAGTTTTATTCCAGCATATCTCAGCAAACTTGGATTGGATTGATGGCACTTAGCAAAGTGTGTTGCCATAGGGTAACCCGTATCCACATTCTTGATCGCTCTCAGATGTTGCAAGATTCTAAGTTTAAGTTTGTTGATTGTACTCCCTATGTACAGTTTTTCGCAATGGCACGATAGTCTATATATCACACATTTTGATTCACATGTTATGTGGTCCCTTATTTTTTCAATCCGCCCGCACTGTAATCTGTATTCTGTTAAGTTCGTACCGTGTTCACAGGCCTTACATTTGGAGCATTTCCCGAATCCTGGTGTTGTCAGCCATGCTGTTTTCTTGGGGATTTTTAACTGTAGGTGACTTTGAGTTGGAATGTCACCTAGTGATGAAGTTTTTCTGTAACAAATGCTGGGGTAAGAGGTCAGATTTTCTTTTAATGTTTCATCAAGCATTAAGATGTTCCAATTTCTTTTCAAAGCTTTTTTAAGTTCCTGACTCTGATTGTTGTAGTCGACAATTATTCTTGTTACATTTTCCTTTTCCATTCTGTCTGGGTTGTAGTTCTTATCATTGTTTTTATTCTCCCTAGGTAAAAGGAGATCTTTTCTTTCCTTCAGGTTCATCCTTTCTTTTTCAGATGTAATTACTTCCATAGGATAACCTCGTTCTTGGAATCGCTTGCTCAGTCCATCAAGTTCCTTTACCAGATCAACATCTTCTGAGCAATACCTTTTGGCTCGAAGCATTTGGCCATAGGGAATGCTCCACTTGAGTTTGTTTGGATGTCCACTGTTGGCATGCAACAAACTGTTGCAGGACGTTGGCTTTCTGTGAATTTTTGTACATAGAGTTTCATTTTTGATAAATACTTCAACGTCGAGAAAGATCAGAGTAGTTGCACTGATTGATGAAGTAAAGTGGAGGTTAAGATCATTATTCTCCAATGAGTTTATGAACATTTGCAAGTCATTGATGTTACCTTCCCAGATTATGAATAAGTCATCTATGAAACGACACCAGAATGTAATTCTTGATTCATGCTTCTTCTCTTCTTCCAGCACTTCAGTCTCCCACATGGCCATTAGGAGGTTCGTATACGTGGGCGCAAATGATGTACCCATTGCGGTACCCTGTTTCTGTAGGTACAGGTTGCCCAAAAATAGAAATGCATTATGCGTTAAGCAGAACGTAAGCATTTCTATTAGCATTGCCGAATGTTCCAAATGACTGATGGATCTTGTCTCCAGAACTTTCTTAATGGCCTTGATCTCATCTGTATGGCATATTGAAGTATACAGTGATGTTACATCTATACTCGCCATTAGGTAAATAGATTTCCAATTGATCCCTGAGATTTTATTGAGGAAGTCCATTGTGTCTCTTAAGTAGGACGGTGACGTCATTACATAATTCATGAGAAAGATGTCAATAAATCTTGATGTCGTTTCCAGTAATGAACCAATCGAGCTCACAATCGGTCTACCTGGAGGTCTTATAAGTGCTTTATGTACTTTAGGTAGAAAGTAAATTGTGGCTGTAACGGGATTGTCCGTTTTAAGGTAGAAATATTCATCAAAGTCAATTAGACCTTTTTCTTTCCATGCCAACAAAAGAGAGTGGTATTCATTCTTCCAAGTTTCTAATGGGTTGTTCTTTAGCGGCTCATAGTGATCTTTATTTTCCAAATGTCTATTTGCTTCTGCAATGTAATCTGTTGTATTTTGTACCACGATGTTTCCGCCCTTGTCGGATGACTTTATTATGATTGTCCGGTCATTCTTTAATTCAGATATTTCACGATATTCCTCTGATGTTATATTGTTCTTTTTGTCCTTGTTCTTTTTCGAATTCAACGGTTTCCCAGAAATTTTTGTGATTTCCTCAATCATTACTTAGTGAAAAAGGTCGATTTTGTTCCCAGGCGGGAGTTGTGGACAAAATCTGGATTGTCTCTTTAGCCCACTTTCTCCTCCTCTATTTGTGCTTGTGCCCATTTGTTTACAGAATTCAATGTCACTTAAGAGTGAGTTTGTGGTATCTGTTTGATCCAACGATGATGTTTCTTCAATTGATGCTAATGTCATTATTGCTGGTAGATCCCTGTGTGTTATGGGGGATAATTCTTCCACACCCTTGATCGTCAAGGGTTTTTTCTTGTTTCTTTCAGCAAAATATTTTCTTAATTTTACTTTGCGGCAAAATTTGTACATGTCAATTCTTACATTGGGGATGTCAATGTTTTTGTTTGGGCAATAAGAAAGTCCTTTGTTCAATAGTTGAATTTGTGTATCTGATAATTTTTTATTTGATAGATTAATAACAATATTATCAGATATTGTTGATTTCATATTTACTATTTTGGCTTTCCTTTGTCTCTCTTTTGTTTTGTTGCGTCGTCTGCCCCTTCTTGTTGTGCCTTTGTTGTTTGTCTCGTTTGAGGCTTTGACTGTCCTCTTCCCCATGTGTTGACCCTTCCTCTTCCTCTCTGCCGCGTAATCATTTGGACCAATTGCATCTCCCCCCGAAAATCCAGTGGTAAACTTGAAGCTTCTTCATCATTGGAGCTTATTTCAGAGCTATCCACAGTATCCATATCCACTGCTCCCGTACTTTTGTCCATTACCACCCGGCTTCTCAGTGTGTCATATTTTCTGGCGAATGTGTAAATTCGTCCATTCGCATAGTCTAGCCTGTCTCTGGTGAATTTGTTGGCTTTGCGTTTTTCTACTTCAAGTTCGTGTTTTGACACTTTCTTTTCCATGTTTTCAATGCCTTCCTTCTTCTCCTCAGTGGCTGGGATATCTGCCAATTCTGATTCCAGTGCTTCAATTGTACTTGTTATTTATCTAATTTCCTTTCGGCGTGTATGATGAGGGTCCTCATCAATTTAAAAGAACATTCATTGGTGTCTGTTTGCCATAATTTGATCAAATCAGGGTCCAAGTCGTTGAGGGTGGGCATAATGAGTATCCTCAGGCCCCGAGGGGCCCTCTTATATTCTATATATTTTTCCAAGGTCGTTTTTTCCCACCATTTATTTATTTCCATGATCTTTTGTTGTTGTAATTCCCTTATTATGGTTAATGCTGTTCTGTTGTCTTTATCAGTCCCCCCTGTCTTTTTCTTAGTATTCATGCTTGTTGTGGGGGTGCTGTCATCATTGAGTAGTTCACTTGCCCTCATCTGACGACTTCTTGACTTATCTGCCATTGTGTGATCGATTGTTTAAAGATTTACAAGGTTAAACAGTTTAAATTAATCCTTTTCGATGCTCCGTTATTTTTGCTGGTGTGCTTGGTTTTATGATTTGGTTTTCATAAGGGGGGCCGAATTCCTGCTCCTCAGGTGTATTGACCTGCCCTTGTTAGTTCGTTCCTGTTGCTCCTCAAGAGTAATTCGTACTCTTTGTGGTTCTAAAAAACGCTGTACTGCCCCTTTAAGAGTTCATTATATTCTGTTGTCGGTCCAAATATTTCTCGGAGTGTTTTGCTCCGGTGTCTCTCTGGGTGATTAAATCGCGCTACACTTGCGCTTTTCCTGACTGGTTACCAGAGGCGTTTAGCGTGTTTGCAGTCTCATATGCAGAGATGTCGTGCTCTTTTTAAATACTGCTCGTTTCTCGCGCTACTGCCTCGGCTACTTCTCACAACGGCTTGTCTGAAGGCAGAGTTAACGGCCCCACCTCACTCGCATACCGCCTCCACAGTGTTCGCGAGCAATGCAGCGCACGCCCACCCCCCAGCCCGCACACTCACCGCTGGATTTTCGCCGTTTGGTGCCTCCGAGGTTTCTCCTCAAAGCTGAAGTTCCACCGTTTTTCACCACGGCGAGTCAGGAAATACAGCAGAGGTGTCGGTCGCCTTTTCTCTTCCCTTGATACGACTGGATTTGCTCCGACCGCTTCCCCTCAGTTTCAAGTGCCTGTGATGCACGCCCCAGTCCGCGTGTAAATATTTCTTGGATTCTTCTCACCTCATTTCTCGGCGATTGAAGTCACGGCACAGCAACAGGTAGTTTGAAAAAAAGTATATTTATTTACACACCATGTGCAAAATAACTAACCCTGGGCGTAGTGGGCGTAGTGGGGCTCCGCGGAGCTACGCAGAGTGGGCGAGAAGCTACGCCCACTCCCGCACTCCGCGTAGCCCCACTACGCACCTCCCTCCCGCTCTCCTCTACATACATTATTTAAGCAAACCAACCTTAATAAAACAATTTTAAAGCACTTACCGTGTCCGGGGCTCGTCCGGGGCTCCCTCTTGGAATCGCGTCGTCATGGATACCAATGCGCATGCGCGGGTGGCCGCGCATGCGCATTTCTCCCGAGAAATGCGCATACGCGGGCGGCCGCGCATGCGCATTGGTATCTAGGAAGGGACGCTATTCCAAGAGGGAGCCCCGGACGAGCCCCGGACACGGTAAGTGCTTTAAAATTGTTTTATTAAGGGTAGTTTGCTTAAATAATGTATGTAGGGGAGGGCGGGAGGGAGGCGGGTGGCGGCCGACTCGGCTACGCCCACAGAGTGGGCGTAGTGTTGCCGGCTACGCTGTCTACGCAAAATGTGTAGGAGGCAACACTACGCCTACTCCGTGGGCGTAGCCGATTCAGACACCCAGGCTTAAAAATAACGTGCAACGATTAGGACGGCCTACGCGTTTCGGCTACTACAAGCCTTCCACTGGACCATAGAGTCCTTGGTATCTAGACCCTTTTTAAAGTGCAATGTGCAGTACAAAAAATTAAGTCCCCTTTTCCATTTCCATTCAAAAGTCTAGACTGTCAACCTTGTATTTTTAGAAACAAAAATTGTCGCCATTTTGTAGGTAGTTTGAAAGTGCATTATACTAACTCTCTGCAAATCAAATCAAACATTACTGTGAAGTACTTATTGTTAGATTGTTGCATTAAATATACATTGCACTTTACATATTTACAATCTATATACAGTATAAGATTCTATATTTAAGGAGTGGTTGTGTTTTTATGCAACATTTAGTTCTGGTAACCAGTTAAGTACTGTTACCTTTCCCTTTATTAGAGTGCAAGAGACACAACTAGATGTAAAGTACACTTAGGCTGTACATATTTCACATTATTTACAAGATAATTCAGTCATTTTTCATTACCAATTTCCTGATGTGTACATTGCAATCTACTTCCTCAGACAACTTTCACAGTTCGATATTTTGCCTGGTTTGCAATTTATATATATATATGTATTATGTTTTTTAATTTTTTTTAAGTTACATTCATTATTTATTAATTTTAAGTTTATTTAAGTATTTTAAGTATGTTTAAATTAATTATATTTACTATTATATTAATTTTAAATTACTTTTAAGACATTTAAAAAATTTGATATTTTGACTGTCTATATTTTTTACAATCGATATTTTGGAGTCAATATTTTTGTACTTACCTGTTTGTAGATAGGAAGTCTATATTCTGGCATTCTATATTTTCTCCACGATATTTTGGCAGGTCGCTATTTTGCTCCTCGATATTCTGTCAGTGATCTGTTTCCAAGGGCTTGATTAGAGCTTGCCTCCTGTTTTGATGTCTCAGGAACACAAACACTTCACCCCCAGAACCCCTGAACTTCCTTGCTGGAAGTTCTGACCTGCCAAGAGGTGCATGTGGCTGTCTTGGGCCTATGGAGGTTCTTTCTGCTGTTGGGAGCTGGAAAAGCAATGCAATGACAATGAAATCCATGCATCGCTCTTTTTGCATCAGTTTTTCCAATGCAACACCGTGGTACGAGAAGAATCTTCCCGCATCGGCGCTGCACTGCCGATACAAAGGCATCGCTTGTCTCCAGGGCAAGAATCGAAGCATCGAGGGATCGTGGCTGAAAAGGTCGATGTAGTGTCGCTCAGCGCCACCACAACGTTCACCAACGCATCACGGGTTTCCAAGCATTGTCCCTGTGTGTCAAGTTTTACCCGACTCATCACATGCGGAATGGCATTGTCTCGTAATTGACGCAACATTTCCCCCTACAGACCGGACCTGACGCATCGCTCCTTGGTGTACAACGGAACTGTCGATTCGCATCCACGAAGGTCTCAAGAACTATGCATCTCTTTGTTTTTCAACACTTCTCATCGCTGCAGGTTTTGGCATGGTGAATTGTGTCACAACAACAGGTACTTGGCAAGAATTCATGCATCCATAGTTTCTATAGACTCAGTTGCTAACTCCTTTTGAAAGTCATTTTTCTTAATTCCTCTATGTTGGATTTTTGTTGTTTTGATCTTGTTAAATTTAGATGAAGATACTTTATTTTTCTAAACCGGTGTGGTGTCCATTTGTATCACTGTGTTACTGTGAGTGTTGTTACAAATATTTTACACATTGCCTTTGGGATAAGCCTGACTGCTTGTGCCAAACCACCAAGGGGGTGAGCAGGGGTTATCTAGAGTGTGTATCCCCCTTACCTTGACTGTAAGCCAAGGTCCCTATTTGGACAAAGGTACCTGCCTCTGCCAACTAGAGATCCAAATTTCTAAAAAACATCCAAACAACCACTCATACATCAACTTACCTACCCATACATTCAAACACACAGACACTTACTCTCCAATACAGCTACTCACACACTCACACAAACAGTTGCTAACTCACCCATACAGCCACTTGCACACCCATTCACTCACCTATATCAACTCACATAGCCACTCACACAACCACTCACTCACTCATATAGCTAGTCATGCAGTCACTCACTCACACAGCTACTCACACACCCATAGCACACCCATACAGCCAGTCAGACACCCACTCACAAACAGATGCAGGCTTTCACACAGCCAATCACTTAATATATGTTTGAAATAGTATAACTCATTAGTAGTACACAAAGTATACTAATTTAGGTTATGTCTTACCTTTCTATATATATTTAACACTCATAAACATTTAGAAAGTCCACACCTTTACTGGATGATTTAATCAGTGATGTCATTTAAGAAGCCATCAGTGATGTCACTGACCATGTCATGAGTGATATGATATGTGAGGTCATAAGCAGTGCATGGAAGGGGGTAAGTTATAATTTGCCCAGGTAAATATTATTGGTGAATTTCACTGGTATTGTACGAGTGAAATCTCCACCTAACTATAACGTCCCTGTAACCTCCAGTTTTTTAAGTGAATTGCTCTGTTTTTTTTACTAGCAGTCAAGTTTACATGGTGGTGGAGAAAGGGGGCAAGCCTTCTTACCACCTCACAGGAATTCTTCTGTGTCAGACTTAATGGAGGTAACAGGAGGGTTGTTGGGCCCCAAGGACCCTCTGGAGCCGAGGAGACTTTATCACCTAACCAGCAATGCACCAGGAGGCACGTTTGCAGAGTGGTGGAGAAAGAGTGCTTGGGTTCCGAGGTCCTCTCAACAAACAGGCTGTTTGGGACTTACTGGATGTAACAGGAGGGCATATTGGCCCCAAGGACCCTCAGCATTCAAGGTGACTTTATCTCTCAACCAGCAGTATGTCAGGAGGCAGGTATGCAGAGTGGTGGAGAAAGGGTGCATGACCTTCGAAGACCTCTCAGCATTCCCACTGTGTAGGACGTACTGGAGGTAACACTAGGGCTTGTTGGCCCCCCAAGTACCCTCTGGACGCAAGGCGACTTCATCCGCCAACCAGCAGTGCGCAAGGAAGTGCATTTGCAGAGTGGTGGAGAAAGAGGGCCCGCCTCTGGTGTCTTGCTGGGCTTTTTTATTTTTTACATTTTTCTTTATTCAGGACAGAGAAATGCATGGTCCCCTTCCCTGGGCCGTTTTTTGCCCCGGAACACCATCCCCTGTGGCCAGGCCTATTTATATTTGGGGACATGTTTTGCTCTTTTTTCAAGTAAAAGTGAAGGGGCTGAGCGACCCACTACCCAGGCCGATTTCGGCACAAGGACCCCATCCCCTGGAGCCCGTCCTCTAACGTGGGTCCCATCGGCACCCATCACTAAAGATTGGGGACCACGGGGATAGCCTGAAGGCCCCCGCAGTCCCTGCAAGCTCCAAGTCTCCTGCTGGAGCCGGCATTGCTTTTACACATAGGGAGCTGCGAACATGCAGCCCCTGTGCGTAAAAGGCTATGGCTCGGAGGGTGTGGGTTTTCTGCTGCCAAGCCATAGCATAGAGAAACAGTAGCTAGCCCTGGGGAGTGGCAGTCCCCAGTGCCATGTGTGGCTCCAGGAGGGGGGGAGTAAGGTCCCCCTCCTTCCTTGATTAAGGCCCTGCCTCCTCCCATTTCTTAAAAAACAATTTGGCCCCAGGGAGGTTGTGGTCCCCAGGGTCCCTGGTGCCTGTGACCCATCCCTGCACAAAATGAACAAATAGCCCCAGGGAGATGGTGGTCCCCGAGGCCGCAGGGGGTGCATGAGCACCGTCTACATGTTTATCATTGATAGCCCCGGGGAGGTGGTGGTCCCCGGGACGCAAGGAATGCTGCATGAGCACCCCCATATATTTTTAATGAACATGCCTCTGGTGTTTGGCTCATTGGGGGCTTCTTTCAAAAGATACGCAGGAGCCCGCGCCTCTTTTTAAAAAGAATTGCAGCAAATCTGCGAATCTAAGGGTCTTCTTTATTGAATTTCCAAACTATAAGATTCCTGTAACCTTTGGATATTTTCAGTGAATATCTAGATATTTTGTATCTGATTTTTATGTGCATTTTAATCAGTATTTTGCGATATATTTTATGTAAAATAACTATTGGATATAGTTTTATGCAAACTTTAAACAATAAAGTATTCTACCTACCTGCCTCTCAAAGTGTTTGTGCACTTCTGGCTGCCTACCATCAATGCAGGCATTTTTCTGCCATAAAGCAAGGGTGTCTGCAATGTGTTTGTAATAGTTTTGTGCACAAAAACTATTCTTAGACACTTATTCCCTTTTATTCAAATAAAAATATTTCCCTCTGTAACGCCAGCTTCAGGTAGTGGCAAACATTGGGGCCAAACTCATGTTTACTAACTTGAGTGATTATGTGTTTGAGTCAAAATGCATAGGTCGATGCAAGGGGACGCCCATGCTCCACCCATGTCACATCTCTGGGAAGCAAGCTAATGCTAGGTAGCTCTATGAGCTGTATAACTTTTTCTTTGTAAAAAATCATGCAAAGTCAAGCATATCGGTCTTTACCAAAATAGAAATTGTGTCAGTCTGCTTAAAAAATAAAATTACAACTCTGACACAAAATGTTAGTAAACCTAGGCTTTTGTAACTAGGGAAGGTATTAATAAATGAATCACAAGCCACGCAATCGTTTTCACTGACGGAGCATACACAATATTGTGATAAAAATAACTACAGCTATACAATAACATTTAGGAATAGTGCACAAATATTTGCGGATATCAGGATCTCTACTGGTCCCCATTCTTAAATAAAACAGTAGACTTTACAGCATTGAGTTCAGAAAGCAATGCACAGTCTGAGGTTCATCCAGGAAATCTGTATTGGTTGAATCTTATATCAAGGGTCAACACTATTGGGTTAATTCACAATATAGTTTGTCATTTGCTATTATCCCAATTACGGGCTCTATTATGATAGCGGACGGACTTGCCAACGTCCGCCACCCCCGAGGAAGAGGGACCGTCTGCATGGGCAGCGACGGTCTCTCCATGGCAATTAGGATGTGACCGCCACCCTGGCGGTCACATCCCCTACCTTTAACATTGCGGCGGATGCTGCTTCAAGCTGCACCCGCCGCAAGGTTAAAAAATGCATGTTGACCTTTGCATGCACGAAGCGGCAGGCACTGGAGGATGCGGATTATCCACAATCATAATGGGCCCCTAAGTGTGTACACGGTGCTATATATGTCTGGGATTTTTATAGTTAGAACTTTACCAAACAAGTAAACATATTATCTCTGTCATTGTCTGTATTAAAATTCCAATGCATCCATATTTACGCAATTCCCAAAAATGTACACAAACCACAGAAATATTGTGAATGGTAAACCAGACTACTTCCTATTTAAAAGAGGACACTGCATTACTACATTTTGCTCGATCTGGTGTATTGCAGTATGTGTTACTTGTCTTTGGCTATTAGTCTTTCAAGTCCATGGTCTTATAACAACAAAACCTGTGCCAGTTTAGTTCTTCTACAATAAAGCCCTGAAATAAGCAATTTAATCTATTTGAAAAGGAAGAAAATGTTCCTGTTGTTTCATGTGAATCCAAATTCCTTTTGAAGAACCTGTCTTTCATGATCACACGAACTGTGAATCTAATTCATCAAAAAAGGATGGGAGGATCAGTGAAGTGCATGTACTGATGGCTGTTTGAAATAAGCTAAATATTATGAATGATAGCTGCCAAAATCATATTACTATAAAGTTATAAGCAATAAAACACCAGATGTTTTATTTTTACTGCAAGCCGCTTCGGTTTGCCACTTACATTAGGGTTGAAATGAAAAAGTAGATTTTATTCTTGTCACTTTTTACCACCTTCTGAATCCTATTTTCATAAGAGATTTGGAGCAAACACTGCGTTATCTTATAGCCAATGGCATAAAACAGAGCCAGTAAAAATGTTTTGTGACCCGGTCCCTCTTTTATGACAATTTCAGAGACACCTTCTCCCATGTACACCTTGGTGAAAGTCTAAACCACTTTCCTTTATTTCAGGGAGCAGAGAGTGTTTTGATGCATCATCTTCATGCTTTTTAGGTTTTAAGTCAGCAATATCTTTCTGTAAAGGTTCTAAGTTGGAGTGCTACTTCAGAAAACAAATGTTGTTACGCAGTCTTTGATATGGGCAATACAGGTAAACACTGTTGTGTTCAAGACATGAATAGGACAAAATGCCCAGAAATGCCAGTTTCAATGTGATACAACCGATGCAATCTCATCCGCACACAGGCCACGTGACTTTTTTCCACTAACTTCGACATGCTTAAATGATCCTCAGTGCCTCCAGTGGCAATAAAACTACCCATCAGCTAGGTTGTCTGATCTACATTGGTAATTTTATTGTTGATAATTCTGCTTTCCCAGCCAGAGTCATCAGTGGCGGTCGCTCAGCTAAGACGGAGGAGCGTCGCCTGCTGATGTGAAGCAGTGAAAGAAAGAGAGTAAAAATAAAATTATAATATCGTAATGGTATTATCATTTTATTTTGTCCTGCTGCAGCAGCTTTGTGTGATGTGCGGGGCGAGGCTGCTCTACTCACAAAGCAGGGCAAGGGAGGAGTGGTAGCACCCTCTTACCCCCTTTACTGCTAGGCCTTTCCCCGTGCTAAGCTTTTGTTGGCTATTTGGGGTTGTTTGCACTAAGGCTCCTGTACCCTTTTAACCACATAAGGTATCCTCGCAAATTTGCATTCTTTTCCTCCAACATCATGGAGATTTTAGAGGTATCCAGGGGACTCTACTGACCGTTGCTGCTGCTGTTTGGGAGCAGGCTGTCAACCGTTTTCCTTCACCACCAACCCCCTGGACTAAGCTACTGCGCACCGGACCCGCTTCGCGGGTCCCGCTTCGCAGTTTGGGGTCGTAGCCTGTTTGTCTTTGGAGCGGACAGTGAGGGACATTGTAACACCGGCGGCAGGGCTGCGAGCAGAGCAGGAGGGACTCCGTTTCCCAGGAGCCCCTGCTCAGACCATTCGCCACACCTGGTCCGCTCTCCCTGCTGGCCACGCCCCCCTCCCCTTAATAGGACCGACGAGACTCCGCTGCGCGGGAGCGCGCGGGAGCATCCCGGGAGAAGCCCGGGACAAGGGCGGGACCGTCTGTGGCCGTCAGTGGCCGAAGGTGGCTGGGCTGGGCCACCCCTCTGACTATCTTTGTTATTTACTTAATTATCTTCTTGCATGGGTCTGTTGCCCACGCTATCCTGATCAATTTTGTGAGTAAGCCATGATAAATTAATATTAACTGTTATTTTTGTGTTTTTAACTTGGCTCTCTCTTGTACTACTCCCCCATTGTTTGGCCTTTTAACTATTGCATTTTTAACTAGGGATGTCTAGTCCTGTTTTAAACTCTCTTCCTAACTGTGTAGGCGTATCCATACTTGGCCCACTTGATAAATACTTTGTTAGAGCCACTAAAGATATTGATAGGGAGATAACCCTAGCAGAGAGGCGGGCCGAGCGCCGCCTCTCTATTGAGCTTCTTAAGAGACAGGCTCCTCTCAATCTTGAGAAGGTTGCTACGAGTATATCAGCACATGACACCACGTATCCTGATACCGATGCGGAACTGTTTAATACAGAAAACATTTCATTAATCTTTCAAGATATCCCGCCACTACTAGAAGACTTGGAAGTAATCGTGGACGGCGACAGCAATGCTTCCACAGCTGCATCCAATAATCTTATAGATCTTAATACCCCTTTACTCTCAGATTCAGCCCCCCACCCTATTAGTAACATCTCACCTTCAGTCCCGAAGATCCAAACTGAGGTAGTCACGTTGCTGGATTCTCAACCTATGGCTAAAATTAGCAGAGCACGTGACAATCCGACAAGTAAAGGGAATAGAGGAGCAGTACGCTCCCCAGTAAGGAAAAGAAGGAGGAAGGGAGGGCAAAAAAATGGGGTTGGAAACCCATGGAAGGCTCCGCATGTAGCAGATCCTAAACAAATTCCACCAGATGTAGTGGGGAAGGAGGGAAAAACAGGGCAATCTACCTCAGATTGTAAATCTTTTTCTAACGAAGGGCTTTTTGAGGCAGTTGAAAGTCTTTTAAAGGCTCTCATTCTTCCACTCACTGAGAGGCTCAAAAGGCTAGGTGAAAAATTGGATCGAGTTCTGCCCGAGTCTACTCCGTCAGAGAATTCCAATTTAATTATTCCACCTATCCCAACTGAAACCCGACCTATAACTAAACAACCTACTAATAACCAACGTAGGCAACATACACCTATTGTAAGATCTAATAATATGCCTGCTGATAGGAATTCCATCAAATCAGTAGGCACATTAGACACTACAGGTATAAAGGCCACAAGCAGAGAAAAGACTCAATCGTTGGTATTAAAACCTGTCCATACCCGCAGTTTACCCCCCACTAAAACAAGTTTCTCGACTAGAGGAAAACTTAACTCCAAAAACATAGTAAATCTGCCCCCGGAGTCGTCCAATTTTGTCATCATCCTAACAGGTGTCCCTGTCGTACCAGAGGGAAATGTGGAATCAAACATTAGTTTGAAAAACAAAGTTATCCACTGGTTACGTATAAATAGACCGTTACCTTTACACCTGAATGGAGACATTGTCTCAGTGAGAAGGTGCCATTGGGTGGGCTTACGCCCAAAAGATATAGAAGGCGACGTGATCATTGTGAACTTTCGGGACCATAGGGTGGTCACTTATATTAGTGACTGGTTCCCGGGTAGAGGTAATGGAGGAGTATCATCTCGAAACTTGACTTACTTCTACCAGGAAACTATGATGTTGCCCCCCCATAAACCTCTAAGGTGGCATGGTTTTGACGCCCCTTACCACTCAAAACAAATCACTAACTTTGCCATCCCTACTTATCATAATAGTAATGCTATCCCCTTTTTCCCGCCCAATTATCCAAATAGGTACCCAATTCTAACTGATAAGAACTATCCTCCCTCAGATCCAAAAGAATTTTGGAACATTCCCTTATATAACATGTTTCATCCCTTAACTGGCATGGACGTAAATGATTGACTGAATCCAACTCCCCTACAAGAGAGATCTGTCCGTGAAAACTCGTCAATATCACCTTTTCTGGTCGAGAAGGGTATGCCTGTACCGGTGACTCATTATGAACTCATTCAGTGGGATGTTTTGGAGAAAAGACATTATGAGGTAGCGGGTCCTTGGGCTAGTAATATAACCCGAACCGTTGATGAACAAAATACTAATCCTGCAGCCCATAGCGGAGATAAAGATGATGTTACTCATATGAATATGGGATCTGCAAGCAAAGTAAATTTTAACTTTGTCTTAGATCAGCGGAGTAGAGAAAACCCCTATAATATTAGAAGCACAAACTCCCCCTATGCTGATGCAGCAAATAATGTTATAGAAACAAGAGTGGGTGGGGGTGATATAGTTCACCTTAATGGAAAATCATCACGGGGTGAAGAGGGTAATCGGGTAGAGGACAGCTGCTTTCGTTTAATTTCCTGGAATATAGCTGGCCTTTGGCGGAGGCTAGAGGATCCTGCCTGGCTAAATTGCATTGAATCCTTTGATATTGTCTGCCTTCAGGAGACAGGGAGTACTGTGAACCATAGCTTGGATGGTTACCAAATGTTTAATGTTTCTGCTGAGCCTTCACAAGCAGGGAGAGCTAAAGGTGGGCTTGTGACAGCTATTTCTATAACTTAACACATGTGGTTCGAGTGGTGGAATCTCCTTGGTACCAATTACTTATGATCAAGGACTTATTTCCAGTAACCCTTCTTCTTATAAATTGGTACTATAATATATTTGATCCCCATGCAACCACAGTTATTGAAAAATTACAGGAGGAAATTGTTAAGGTCACAAACAGGGTTTTCCCTCTTTTTATTATATAGTTAGGTGATTTTAATTGTGTGTTATGCAAATTTAGTGGGTCTAGGGTATGTGGATTGATGGACTCAAGTGACCAGCCTATGGCTCATTTTAATCATTCGAAACAGGGCGAGGCTTTGAATAGTATTGTTATGAATAATGATTTATGTATCCTGGATATGCCAAGCTTTTCCGGCTCATTGAGTATACCCACCTTCCAGAGTGGAGGGGGCCGAGTGAGTACAATCGATTTTGCTATGGTATCTAAGGGTTTTGCCCATCTTGTAAAGGATTTTAAGATTGAGGCGAATCCCGCCAGCGACCATAATCCCCTAATCTTGAGTTTCAACTCTGTCTTTGAGAAAACCCAGACTGCTGAACCACCGATAAAATATAGTCAAAATCAGGGGGTCACCTTAAGGTGGGACAAGATAGATGTGAGGCAATTGGAGGTGGACATCTTTAAGAAAAATAAGGATGGGATAGAAATTTGTTTGACGCCTATATCCGACCCAGATTTTATAATCAAGAATTTTGAATCACTACTGGGAAACGTGGCTTCACACCTTGTAAAAACAGGGGGAAGGAAACAAGATAGGGGACCCAAATGGTTTGACGAAGAATGTTCTGCTGCTCAGACAAGTTTAACAAAGGCTTTACGCCAAGTACCACGTGATAGAGATCTGGTTAGATCAGTTAGGAAAAGGTATAGAGACGCAGTCAGTGGACGGAAAAATGAACTAAGGACTAAGGCATGGGAAGATCTGGAAAAAGCGGCCAAATTGAGGGACACCAGGCTTTTTTGGGAGGTAAACCGACCTTTTTTAAAAACCGGAGAAGAGGGTACCATCCAAGCGCACATACCAGAAGACTCTTGGGTAGCTCACTATAGTAAAATCTTCAATCCAAATGATGTATTGCTGACTACTACTGTGGGAGTTGGCGACTTCAATATGGAGTCAGCAAAATTACTTAGTGACTCATTAACGCTTCCAGAGGTAAAGATCGCCCTGAGTAAGGGTGCTGCATTAAAGGCCCCAGGGCCTGATGCAGTACCCTTGGATCTTTTCAAACATAACTTAGAGGTCTGGTCACCACTACTGTTAAATGTTTTTAAGGCAATAGTGGTGGGGTCTATTCCGATTTCCTGGAAAGAGGCGGTTGTGGTACCCATTTTCAAAAAGGGTAACAGGTCCGACCCGTGCTGCTACAGGCCGATATAACTAATAGACGCGTCCTGCAAACTAATGGGCAGAGTGATACTGGCACGCCTCGAAACATGGGCAGAGTCAGTAGGCATTATTGTGGACTCCCAATATGGGTTCAGAAGAGGTAAATGAACCACCGAGCAGTGTCTCAATTCGGCACTAATTATGGGCAAGTACATGGGTGCCAAGAATAGTTCCATCCACTTGGCATTCATGGACTTGTCCAGTGCCTTTGACACTGTATGTAGGAGTAAGCTGTGGCGGATGATGGAGTCCATGGGGTTTGAGGAACCTTTGGTTACCTTGCTTCGCAGGCTCCATGCCGCCACAACAGTAAGAATAAGATATGGCCCTGGTGGGGAGAAGACTAGACCCATATTATCCACTGAAGATGTCCGACAGGGATGTATTTTAGCTCCCTTTTTATTTTTGGTCTATACCAATGGATTAGAAAGTTTTTTGTTAGAATCTGGTGCTGACTTTCCACAGGCTAATGGCAAAAGGATACCAATGTTGTCATACGCAGACAACACTGTTTTAATGACCCTCACTTCCAACAGCCTGCAGATTTGTCTGAATGCTTTTGATACATTTATGGAAAGCTTAGATCTTAGGGTCAACTTCACTAAATCCTTTGCCATGACTTGCGGTCCGAAAAGCGTAAAAACCCGCAGGTATATGGTGAAGGACTCAATTATAGTGAAAGTTGATAACTTCAATTACCTGGGTAACCTATTTAATAAGAAACTGAATTAGGACCCTTTGATATCAGCTCGGGTCCAAAAGGTTACACAACCAACTGAAGCCCTTTTTCGTTTTGCCAGTAAACTAGGTCAAAGGCGAATAGTAGAAATAATATCCTTGTATAAAGCCAAGTGTGTTTCCGTTGTAACCTTTGGTGCTGGAGTATGGGGGTCACAAAACTGTGAAAAGTTACAGATTATGGAAAATAAATTTATAAAGCGCCTCTTATCTGTCCCATCTGGTACGTCGAACAGTTTTTGCCATGGGGAGGTGGGTATGGAGTTTGTAAGATATTATACATGTAGCTCCACTACTGCTATGGTCTAAAGTTTGGCAATCTGAAGAATTGAAACTGACAAAGGATATTTTACAAGATTGCCTTAAACTTGACCACTATAGGGAGGTTCCATGGCTCCTATATGTTAAGGATACCTTTTACAAGATTGGGTTAGGTAATATGTTTTAAAACCCTGATATGATTAGTAAGGATTCTAAGTTAACTATTAAAAATGCTTACTGTTCTAAATTGGGTACCTTAAGGAATAGTGGACATGCATTGTATGTTAGGGGCAAATTGCAGCGGCCTTTTTATTTATCATATATCATCAATACACAATGGCGTTTTTATTTGACAAGGTTTCGCCTTAGTATTCTACACTTCTTTTTTGCCTTTCCAAAGCAAGGGTGGGGGGTGGGAGAGACTACCTCCTTGCCCCTGTAACAATAGGGTTTCGCAAAGTACTTTGCACCTTATCCTTTTCTGTGCTTTGTATAGGGTCCCAAGAAACATATTTATTAGACCTGTCTTACTTTCCTTTGGATCATGCTATTATAAAGAGGGCTATGAATATTTATTGTCCTTGTCAACTTCAAACATTTGTAATGCTGTACTTAGTTTTATTAGATCACCCTCTGCTATTAGAAATCGATACTGAAATAAGCTGTGGGTGGAAATTTCCATAAATGTTTTTCCTGTTGGCCTGTTGATGAAACCAACTTAGCACTTTATGTCCTGTCCATATATATGATCAAGGTTATTTTTATTGTATTGTATTGTAAATCCTAAATATGTAAACATGTATTGTGGATTTTTAATGACAATCTATGTATTTTATATTAGTGTATACTTTTATGACTCCTTTGTGGATTCGAAATAAAGTTATTTGAATTGAGGTATCCAGGGTTTGTTGATAACCTCGGAGAGGACCCAGAACTTAGCCAAAATACAGCTACATTTTGTATCATTTTGTAAAACGGGAAATAAGTGGTATGTTATGTTATTATGTATTTATACGGTGCACGGATACTCAGGAGGAGACAGAAGGGCGTGGAACGTGGCTGGATGTTAGTTGCAGTGCAAGGTTTTTAGCTGCTTTTTAAACAACCTAAAGTCTTGGGTGTTTCGCAGTTCGTAGGGAAGGGCATTCCAGGCTTTGGCCGCCTTGAAAGAGAGGGAGCTGCCCCCAGTTTTAGCAAGGTGGTAGCATGGTATAACGGCGAGGCATTGCCCTGCAGAGCGTAGATGTCTATGAGGCACATAGAAAACAAATCGTCTCCTGAGGTAGGGGGGCCCGGATCTATATAAGACACCATGGGCAAGAGTGAGCAGCCTTGAACAGGATGCGGTCCCACTGGGAGCCAATTGCTTTGTACTGGACCTACCTGGAAAGCCCAACAGCGCTCTTGCTGCTGCATTCTGGATGGTCTGTAAGTTTTTTAGCTGATAACCAGGAAGGCCGATGTGTTAGGCATTGGCGTAGTCTATACACAACAGGATGAGAGCGCAAGTCACCATTTCTTTTACTAATCTGGCAGCAATGGCAGGAATATCCTAAGTGATTTCAGTGTGCCGAAGCACACACCGGCCAATTTTTTTATCTGTGGTGAAAATCGGAGGTCCTCACTGAACCAGACCCCCCAGATTCTTCACTGGGCTCCCCATTGACTTAGGCATGGGGTAACGCATAGGTCAGAGGTCATCCCTGAAGTGCGGAGGGAAAGACCGATAGAGGAGGACCTCAGACTTGTCGTCATTGCATTTGAGCTGAGCTCCCGCCAGCCATTTAAAAACTGATGCAAGACAGTTTTTGGCTAAAACAAGGGACAGGTAATGTGAAGAGGAGCTGGGTATCATCTTCCATGGCTATGATCTTTGCACCCAGCTCCTCCGCCTGATAGATAAGTGGTGTGATGTATACATTGAAACGAAGGGGGCTCAATGTTGAGCCCTGGGGGACTCCCGTTGTCACCTTTTTTGATGCTGAAGAAAACGGAGGCAGCAGATGAAAGCATCTGTTTTTTTCCCTGCAAATGGTATAAACAAAGAGTTTGTGGTGCTGAAGTCACCATCTTCGCAGCTTTCAGGAACTGGTAGACTTTGTCAGAAAACCAACATTTTTTACACAGTTTGGGCATTTTACTGGAGCCTAGCCTACTTATGCTATTTTTTGGCTTTCAACCTCCTTCCAGTTCATGGTTGAAATGGGTATGAAAGCAATAATGGATCCTGGAAAGCTATACATTTAACAAACGTAGACAGAATTCTGAATTCAGCAAGGGGTCATTTGTGTAGAACCTTCAAGATTTTCTTTATAGAAACTAACAGTTCAAAATAGGAAAAATTAAAAACCAGTTGAAAAAAACAGCCATTTGTGACAATGTTTTCACATGTAACTTCTTCTAAGTATGGCAGATTGTATTAAACAATATTTTGTTACATCGACTGGACTATTCTGTGGGGCTATATAGGATTTGTAGGTTTACCGAGAACCCGATGAACCCAGAGCCAATAGTTGAGCAGCGTCTTGCAATGTTATTTTATTGTGTACCCTGTATGTACCAATTCATTTGGTAAAATATAAACAGTGACAAATCGATATGAAATGCACCTATGTATTTCTGAAATGGGAATAAAGTATAGAGTTTGGAAACAGTAGCTATATGCATATCTCTAAAATTGTGGGTGCCCGTACTAGCATGTGAATTATAGAACATTGACTTCATTTTTACACGTTGTCTTACAATTGGAAGGCAGAAATATTTCAGAAATCAATAGCTAATAACAGCTGCTCTACAATTCTGTATTCCCCCAAGACTCCCGATAAAAATTGTACCTCACTTGTGTGGTTAGGCCTAGTGCTCGCGACAGGAAACAGCCCAAAAAGCAACGTGGACAGAACACATTTTTACTGTGAAAACGGACTACTATCTAGCTGTGGATTTTGAACCATAGCTCTGCCAGCACCAACGGAAACCTAGCAAACCTATAAACCTTTGAAAACTAGACACCCAGGGGAATACAGTATGGGGTGACTTGTCTGGCTTTCACCAGGTTATGTTACCCAGAATCCCGTGCAAACCTCAAACTTTGTAAAAAAAAATGACACTCCTCATATTTTTGTGATGGAAAGGTTTGGAATCTGTGTGGATCCACAAAATTCCACCCACATCCCATTCCCCCAAGTCTTCTGATAAAAATGGTACCTCACCTGTGTGGGTAGGCCTAGTGCCCACAGCAAGAAACAGCCCAAAACACAATGTGGACACACCACATTTTTACAGTGAAAATTTACCCATTTTTGCTAAGTGCTTAGCTGCAGATTTTGATCCCTAGATCTACCAGCACCTAGGGAAACCGAGCAAACCTATACATTTTTTTGAAAACTAGACAACCAGAGAAATCCAGTATGGGGTGACATTTCTGGCTCTTACCAGGTTCAGTTACCCAGAACCCCTTGCAAATCTCAAACTTTGTAAAAAAACACATTTGCCCCATATTTCTGTGATGGAAAGTTCTGGAATCTGCATGGGTCCACAAACTTCCACCCACCCCACATTCTCCAAAGTCTCCTGATAAAAATGGTACCTCACTCGTGTGGGTGGGTCAAGTACCCGCGGCAGGCAAGGGCTCTAAACGTATTGTGGGGACTTTAAAATTACCTATCATAAAATGGCCTGGTTTTGCAGTGGAGGGGGGTACCTGGGTTTTTGGCCCCAGGCTCAGCGGCCATCTAGCAAAACAAAGACCTAGACACACATAAACGGTATGTTTACAAGTACGTATAAATAAAGGCTACAGTACAAATTGTATCAAATAAAATGAAAAATCTTTAGAGATGTTGCGAAATGTTCAGCCTTTTAGCTACATCTCTGAAGATTTTTCATTTTGTTCGATACAATTTGTACGGTAGCCTTTATTTATACGTACTGTGTAAACCTGCCATTTATGTGTGCCTAGGTCTTTGTTTTGCTTGTCTGGTGGGGGTTTCACCCACACACAATCGAAGGGTTATAGGGCTTATCCCCTCTCCTAGCTGCACCATACAGATTGCACACCACTCTAGATTTTGTGCGTTTATAGAGCAGAGCGCCTAGGAACTTTCCTTATTTCTAAAAACTCTTTCTTCGAGTTTTTCAGCGGCCATCTAGGGCAGCCCCCCTACTTATATAAAAAAAGAAAATGCCTGGTGCCTAGTGGGCTTTCTGCCCCCTGGGGGGCAGATCAGGGGCTATTTCCCTCATCTGCCTCCTGGGGGCGCAGAACGTCTTTTGCCTTCTTTGGGGGATATGGTGGAGCCATTGGCACACCCATTTATTGATTTATTTGAAAGGTTTTTATTAGTGATGGCTAGACCCGGGTATCAGAGGGCTTTACATGTGCGAAAATAAGATTACTGTAGTTGCTCAAAAGCACAGTATAAACAATAAATAAAAACAAACGTTCCATTGAGGTCTAATAAGCAAAGACATAGCAAAAGCAGATACATTTACATATATAGTGGCTGGGGGGGGATTCAGGGCTGAGCTGTGGGTGAGGTAGAAATTTGCAAAAGGATAGGTGCGGAGAAAACAGATTGGGGAAGGGGGGACGGTCAGCCGGGCGGGGTTTTAAGAGGGAGGAGGGAAGGGAGGTGGGAGTAGGATGGAGGAAATAGATAGGGGAGGGGAGAGGTGAAGGGGAGGGTGCGAAGAAGAGGAGGATAGGGTCAGAGGGGCTCAGAGGTCTGATTAACGACCCCAGTATTTGCCAAGGAGGTGAAGTTTAGGGTCATTCTTGAAGGCGATGTAGGAGGGGTTGCAGAGCAATTCCTTTGTAAGGGCATTCCAGACGATCGGCGCATTTCCAGAGAAGGAGCAAGATTGAGTGGTTTTCTTTTTGAATAAGGGGGTGAGGAGAAAAGTGTTTGTGCTCATCATCATTCTGGAGTTACCTGCTTTTTTAAGTTTGTTTGTGAGGTAAAGCGGGGCATTCTGGTGTAGGGCTTTAAGTGTGATGCATGCTGTCTTGTAGGAGGATCTACGTTCATCGGGAAGCCAGTGACAGTCTTCAGGGCTGGGGAGATGTGGTCAAAACGTTCATAGTCTGTGAAAAGCCTGGCTCCTAGGTGAAGCACAGATCTGAGTGGGGCAAGGTGGACTTTGGGGGTTCCAGTGAGGATGGCGTTTCCATAGTTGATTTGTGAGAGTACCAAGGATTGGAAGATCCATTTGAAGTCTTCAGGTGGGATGAAGGGTTTGATTTTCTTCAGGTGATGGAGAGTGAAGAGAGCTCCTTGAGCAGAGTTTTTTTATGTGGTTGTTGAGGGTTAGATTTTTTTCATCAGAGATTTCACTGAGTTGAACAACGAGAGCGAGCAGTTGAGTGCAATGAGGTAAGAGGTTTGGATGGAGAGTCCGTTGTTTTTAGGGGAGAAGAGGATGAATTCAGTTTTCTTAGGGTTGAGATTGAGATGGTTAGAGTGGAACCAGTGTTGGATCTTGTTTAAGGTATGGTTAAGATGAAGTACATCAGTATGAGACCTAATTTTATTGTAAAGTTGTGTTTTGTCAGCATAGAGGTGATAGTTGATTTTGGCTTGCTTCAGGATGAGAGTAAGAGGTTCCATAAAGAGGTTAAAGAGTGATGGGGAGAGAATAGAGCCTTGGGGGATGTCTAGAGAAACCAGAGAGTGGTTGGATAGACAGTTGCTCATTTTGACTTGTGTTCTGTGTTGGGGAAATGAGGTGAACCATTTAAGTATCTGACCATTGAGGCCAAAGCAGGACTTGAGTGAGTTGAGAAGAAAGTTGTGGTTGACTGTATCAAAGACATCCGAGAGGTCAAGGAGTGGGCAGGATTCACCGTTGTTAAGGGAAGAGTGGATGTCATCTATTATATTTAGCATGGCGATTTCCGTGCTGCAGTCTTTTCTGAAGCCGGATTGGAAGAGGTCTAGAAGGTTGAAGTTGTTAATGTTTTTATCTAGTTGAAGCAGAGCACATTTTACCAGGGCTTTGGAAAGAAGAGGTAGGTTAGAGATAGGGCAGAGGTTGTTCAGGTCATTAGTGTCTAAGGTGGGATTTTTAGGGATAGGCGTGATTTGACCGAGTTGAAGTGAGTCCTGGACACAACCTGGGAGAAGGAATGGTTGATGATGTTAGTCCTATAAGGGGAACTGATGTGGTTGAGATTCTGGATAAGACTGGAGGGGATAGGGTCTTTGGTGTGTGAGGACGGTTTAAGTTTGGTTATGATGTTAAAGAATTCGAGCTCAGTCACAGGGTGAAAATTAGTCCAAGATGCATCATCTTTTAGTTGCAGGGGGGAAGGCTGGATTCTGGAGGAGTAGTAGTGAGAGGGGAGTGGAGGGATAAGGACACAGAGTCAAGACGGGAGGAGCGTTTAGTGTATTGTCAGCGATGAGAGGGGAATTGGGTGTGATCTCAGTTAGATAGAAGGAGTGATCAGTTTTGGCAATTTGATCCGAGAAGAAGTTGGCAATTATGTCACATCTATATATTGAGGTAGTAAGTTTGAGGGGAGCTGTGGATGTTTGGTTGCGAATAATGTTAAATAGTTCTCTGTGTCTGTTTTTTGCCAGATCGAGTTGTATTCAGAAAAAGGAGGCCTTTTCCTTGAAGATGTGTTTTTTATAGGATGATCTAGCGGCCCTGAGACAGGCAAAGTGGGTGGCGGAGGGGGTTGTCTCCAAAATCTTTCAGTCAGTCTAAGTGATCGCCTTTCGTCATTGAGATCAGAGTTAAAGCAAGTTTTAGATGGAATGGTTCTTTGCCTTTATAGTTTGGGAGGGCCTAGGAGGTCTATGATCTCACTGGCGGTCTTGTTGAAGAGTTCAGTGAGCTCATTTGCGTCTTGGGAGAGAGGGGTGAGAAGAAGTTGAGCTTGAAGTTTAGACTTGAGTTCGCCAGGAGGAATTTGGTTGAGGTTTCTGGTCCATTTCCAGGGTAGGTGATTTTTAATAGGGGTGGGGGAGGGGAGCGGATTAGATCTTGAACAGGATTCTGGGCAGCCCCCAACCCTAGCCCATAAAAAAGAATCCCTCGCATCTAGGGGGCTTTGTGCCCCCCAGGGAGGGTAGAAAGACTGTCTATGGCAACGTTTCAGGGGGAGAAAAGACCTTCGCCCAAAGAGCAGCTCCCCCTCCCTGTTGGCTAGTGGGTGGATCCCTGCTTCCATCCCCAACCAGGGATCCACTAGGGAAGGGTACCATTGGAAAGGGGAGATTCTGTGTGAGTGAGGTGGGTGGGGTCCAGGATTACACACACTCGTTTCACATACCACTCGTTTCAAATCAGAGATTGGAGGAGTGCCCTAACAGCAAGCAAAAGTAGCGTGAATTGGTGGGTATACAATGCAGTTATAGATTAATAAAACACACTGAACCCACCTATTCCCGCTCTTAGCACAGCAATATGGAATCAGGGGTAGTAACCAAACAGTAAGTCAAATTATAGCATTAAGAAGGGTGTCCAATGCAGTTTCAGCCGTATGTGCACACACAACTCACCCATAGCAGCACTAAGGGACACAATGAGGAATTTGATGGACTGCCCATATTGAAAGCAATAGTACAAAGAGGCGAATGGAGCCCATAACGGGTGTAGGATTACACACACACCCCACTCATCCATACTATCTCCCATGGACACCATGATTAATAGACAGAACACCTGAATGACAATCAAAAGAGTAGTGAAAAGAAGGGTTTGGAATTCGGTTCCTAGTTTGCATACTCACCCATGCCAGCACTCACTGCCAGAATCAGGGATTAGAGAGATGGCCTGAGTGACAGCGAAAAGTAGAGTGATGTGGCTGGTGCCTAGTGTACCTACAAGGTTAAGTCATACACCCAACTGACCAATACTAATACTCAGGGCTAGTGGAGGGGTGTTCCCTGGGGAGATTTAGTAGGCCAGCAAAGACCAAATGGAAGAATAAATTCCTGGACCATGTGCTGCTTTTGGGTAAATGGAGCATAGTGATGAAGTTGAACCGGAAGTCTTTGACTCCTCCAGTTTTGAGATGAATCCAAAAACTGATGGTGTTCCGCAGAAGTTCACGCTCTGACTCACATACATTAGTAGATGGGGAGGGGCATGTCCATCCCAGGCTGGGACACTGGCGATTCAGGCTACGTCGGACAAGATGCCACCGAGAACACTTTGGAGTGGGGATGAGGAAGACACATAGATGGATTTGAACACATTCCGGTCGTTACTAACTGTGTGCCCATGTGTTTTGGACAGGCTGGATCACCACTGGTCTTCCAATTTAGGCATCAGGTTTAACGCAGCTGCATTCCGCTATGAGCCTTGATGTTACAATGTCTGGGCATGTGCACAGATCATTGAGTCATCGATATAGATATCTAAAAGGAGGGATGCATCAATCTGAAATGGGAGTCGATATTGCATGTTTTTATTGTGTGCTCTTACCAATTGTGGCTCAGAATTGGAACCAGACATGAATGAGTAATGTCCAGTTACCCCTACATACATATAGATTTCAATACTTACTCAGGGATTTATGTGGGGTCCCCAAATAGAAGGAGAAATAGAGTGAGGCACAGCGTGCACAAGGCAGGTGCAGGCAGGTGCAGCTTTATGCTTTGGGGGAGTGCTCCAACAGTCATCAAATATAGTGTGAGGCATTAGGTGACCAATGTAGATGCATGGTTTATGGTCAGCCACTCTCCACACAAACATTACATTCTACCACTAAATGGAGAAAATGACAAAATAAGCTGGAGGATGCCCAATTCTGGTCAATATGTAAGAATGCCCACATTGACACAAGGGTACATTGATACTGTGAGTATCAAACATAAGTTCCAGTTTACACACCTGGCCACTCACTCAGATGCACACTCATGCATACACGCTGCAATATGAATGCTCCAAATTAGCTAACCATAGAGTGAGTCAACGGTTGTCTAATACGGATCCTCCTTTATGCACACTGCCATTCACACAGATACGCACTAAGGGTACTCCTAGAGAAATCAGTGATTGAGAAGAAAAAATAGAACAATGACGCACAGGGTGTTCATCGCTCAGATATTTTAGCAGGTGTACATCTAGAGATATGAATGTCCTTAAAGCCATTCTTCATTCTTTATTTAACTTTTCTTATTCTTTATAAATCGTTTTGTCTTCATTATGGCCTAAAATCGTGGGCATTTTTTTAGATTTGGATCTTAGATTTAACATGCTTTATTACAAATCAACCTAAAAATCACTCACAGGCAATAGCACTAATTCAGCACCATAATTTCATGAACACATTGTGAACCAGAAAATAGTTATTCTACTCGAAAAAAAACCTTGATAGATGAAAGTATATTCTCAGATTTATCCATGCCAAAGTAAATTTCAGATAAAAAAACTTTCAGTGTCAACATTTTACAATACTTGACGTAGTGGTTGAATATTTCACCTTTTTAGAGGTTAGTTAAAATTAAACACATCTTTTGAGCATTATCTTTGTATGAAATGACACAACTAACAATGATCAAGCACTATAAGGCAGTGAGAGTTAAACAAATAAAGTACTGATTTTGAAACAGTAACATTGAAGTCCTGTCATAATGATGTTGTAAAAGTCCACCTAATGTATATGTTTGTGCGTGCCACCTTTCTACCATAGATTTAGAAAGAATCACAATTAGGGATGTCAGCATAGACATCATCAAACATTGCCTTTCAGTCAAAAGGAAATGGTGGTGCAGACATGGATCAGGGTTTTCTACATAGTAACAAGGTCATATTGCAGCTAGGAATGATCAATAATCAGCAGTAGAAACAATGTCTAAAATACGTGCAACATCAAATATTTGACAACACCCCAGAACTAAGATTCACTGAGACACACTAACACACTACACCATATGTTCTCATCATATTCTAACATTAACCAGCACCCAGTCTGGTATATACTAATGACGTAGTTAGAGATATACATAACAAATACTGCTGCGTTATTTATCAACAGTTACACAAAATGAGAAAAAAATGTTGATGTTTCACAAGCTAAAGTGAAAGAAAATGTAGTGAAGCAGAAAGTAAGGAAAATATAATGCAACACTGTAAGAAGCATAACAAATTTTAATAGAGTTCAGATGTGTATGAATATGATGTGAACTAGCTCTTTCTTGAATTTAAGGTCAACCTTAAAAGAAACATTTGGTTTTAGGAGTGGGTAAGAGGACTATTGCACAACACGGAAAAAAACATACAAGTCATAATAATAAAAACTGATGAGATTAAAACGAGAATGTCTATAGTTGGACTGACAAAACACTTGGTCATACATTTTGCAACAGAAAAAAGTAATCAGATTAAAACAAAAATATTGATGGTGGGTGAGTTCATGGTATTCAATGTCTACAATATGAGCCTTTGTGAATGTCTCTCCGCAAGCCTTTATTTGCCCTCATAGTACAGTCCCAGAGAGAATAAGAAAAAGTGCTGTACTCAGGACCCGATTCACAAAGGTAAATGTAGCCTTGAAGTCTAAATTTAGACCTGAAGTCTAATTTGAGACCTTAAGCCTAAGGGTCGAGCTCACGAAGGTAAACTTAGACTTCAACTCTAAGTTTACCTTTGTGTATGGGCCTTAGACGTCAGGTCTAAACTTAGACTTCAGGTCTAAGTTTACCTTATGAATGGGCCCTTAGAATCCAATGCAGGTATACCGTTAAGGAAACCACCGCTCACTCAGACCGAGTCTCTCTGGTAGACAGACATGTGACGGATTAAAAGATAACGATGTAATGAGGAGATCTCTGGTACAATTTGTAGCTGAAACCAACTTAGTGATGCACTCACTCAGACTATGATTCAGTAAAGTCTTCAAAACCTATACTAAAACAGAATATGAAAGGTTACTATTTCTCAGACACTACCAGTCACTCATATATGCACAGTGAACAAGACTTACAAAAGAACACCCTTGAGGGTTATCAAAACTACAGTAACAGAGTCTGCTTCCAATGATGGTACAAATTTGGCTGAAGCACCACCAGCTCAGAAGCACACATTGGCATAGACAAACAAATTTCACCACTCAGATTATTAAGTAACAGTGGCATGGTGAGAGTCCAACTTCTGGCTAAGTTGAATGAATCCAACTACTTTAGAGAGTTGGTCAGCGGATGATCTAGGTAAATCAACAGTCCACTACTGACAAAAGTGCAATAATTAACTCAGACACAGGTATACATTTTCACACACTGCTATTCACACACATGTGCTCTCCCACCACCTCTTAGTAAAGTAAACGAACCAAGGCAAAAATGACTACATTGACATAGTAAGAATCTAATACATATAAAATGTAGCTTTTTGCTTATGCCACTCAAAACTATATATTACAGGGGGAACCCAATTAACCAACAGGCACCTAGGTAAATATACATAAGGTAATAAACGTGATGCCTAAGGAACGCTAATACACGTACAATAAACATGATGCCTAAGGGACGCTAACACACGTACACCACGTATTCCACTCAAAACTACATACCAACATCTGTACTCTCCCTTTGCCTCAAGGGGTAGTGACTCAGGACCTGATGTAATCTAGTGGTAAGGGGCATTAAAAAGTCCTCAATGCCCCCCTTACCATGGGACACTTCCATGGCGAGAAAAGCATTGTTTGCTTTAAAAAAATAAAATCTGCTCTGGGATTTTCTTTTTTAAAATAAAAAAACATTGTGAGGTTGCTGTTCGTCTCCGTCAAGTGATGGTGTCATCAGTCAAACTTGTAATTCATTGACAGAAACTGCTTTGAAGGGAGTTTCTGCCAATGCTAGAAATCTCCTCTAGACCAGAATACACATCTAAATTTAGTAATCTACTCTGTCACCCTGGTAGAGAAATGGGCCATCCACCAACATTTTAATCAGGCCTTCACATAGCACCAGAGGTAGGTGCACTTTTGGACATAGTGAATTGCCCATACTAACAATCTGGGTTATTCTGGGGGATATCATCAATGTAATTAACTTAAATTGAACCCGTAGAGTTACTGATACCAGAGAGGATAGTAACTTCCAGATGGGGAAAATCCACCTCATTATGAGTTGAAATGAAGAATTGAAGAAGTCCGATTCTCCTGACAAATGCTCATTTTGGACCAGATTTTTTTGCGCAGGATTTCATCTGCAAAAATCTCTGGATGAAAGTTTAGAGACTAGCGTTGTTTCTGCAAGAATCATAATTTGGATGGTACTGATAACTGCTGCTATCCGCAAATCAGAATTTAGAGGCCACCCGTAATAAGGGCTAAGTGTCATTGTGATGATTCTTTGCCCAACAGATGAGGACACTGCTTATTGTCAGTTTAGAAGTAGGTTTATTTCTGTCAAGCTGCACACTCGAAAAGCATAGTCCAGCCCTCATCGCCCATTCTCCAAATGTCCCCAACAATCCTTTCAACATTACAGGAACTTCAACAACAATATTCTGCTGGTGAAAAACTAACATTCTAAGTGCTGGTGAAATGGTAACCTTCTAAACTTCATCAACTTTAACCTTATTAGTATATTAACAAAAGTATACTACATTACTTTTCTCCTTAGAGAAATACAACAACCAACAGAAAACAAAAAGAAAAAAACATTAATAAAATAAAATTAAACTTGAAATCATGATAAATTTATTAAAGCATGGCCTATCTAAGAAAGAGAAGCAAACGGTGAGCCCCAAACCTTAAGACTGTATCAAAGTAGAAGTATCTGCTTACAGATAAACAATTGGAACAAATCATGAATCACAGGCTACTTCTTGAACCTTAGGGGAACCTGCCTGTGTCTATTGCATTTGCAAACTTCAACACTGGGACCATGCTGTGCATTAGCACCTTTCCTTACCTTCTTCTCCATGCTCGTACTTTAGGGAGGAGCCTTTTTCAGAGATATCTTCACTTCCAGCCCTACTTGCACCGCTCTCATCACCAACAATCAAATTGTCTGAAATGGAACCATCTCTGTCTCACCAAGCTTCCGAAATTCCACCAATTGGAACCATTAACTCTGAATGCATTACCACACTCCCTGTCCACAACAACCGGTCCACTGAACTTTTCACCATCTTTTACATAACCATCCTTCTTGATGTCACAGCATCACCTCCCTGAAAACTGAATTCACTTACATGGATATAATTGTCAAAACATCCTTCTGCTTGGTTGTAGCTTCTGCGCCATTTCTATTTACTTAGTAATCAATATCATGGATTTCTACTCCCAATTCCACCCACTTGCTCATCCAACACTGGAAAGGTTTGGTAGCCGTTTTTCTGTCTCAAATGGAGACACTTGAGTGAAAGAATGGGGACAAGTAATATAAGCATAACATACAACGGACCAAATTGATCACAAAACACTGATTGGCAATGGCCCACTGTATACATTGAAACAAGACACAGTTCATGCTTTCCACCTGACCGTTTGTTTGGGGAAGATAAACAAAGTTTTCAGATGCTTAACATCCCCAGACTTCAAAAACATGTCTTCTTTATCATTCACAAATTGTACCCAAATATTGGAAACTAAAATGTGAGGAAAATTCTCACATAGGGAAATATCTTTCAAAAAGTAAATGTATTTATTTATTTATTTATTGAAAGTTTTTATTTAGCACCTGTTCGATCCAGGGGTATCAGAACGCTTTATATGTGTGTAAAAGGTTATAAGACAAGGAACAGTTATTCGGTGGGAGACCATTCATATAAAACACAGTAAAATTAAATCAAAAATGGCAAAGAGCAATATACATGAAAAGGAGTTCAAGGAAAGGCTAATTTAAACAGTAACAGGAAGCACGTCTACAGCCGAGCATTCAGGGAGGTAATATTAAAAAGAGAAAATTAAGCAAAAACGGGCTGGGAGCAATATATATGAAAAGGTTCTCATGGAGGGCAATCATGCACAGTAACAAGAAGCAAGGTAAAGTTACTTAAAGAGTGAGGATGGGAGACAAAAAGATTGTGGGTTGGGCTACGAGTGATGAATAAATTAGATAAGAATAGGTGGGTCATCGTCAAAATTGGGAAAGAGGAGGTAAAGTAGATAGAGAGAGATTTTTGGAGGAGAGGGGTGAGGGTAGTAGAAGGAGGCGAGGGGAGAAAAGGGGGAAGGGAGAGAGTGAATAGGCTGAAACATAAGAAAGAGGGGGGAGCGGTGAGAGAAAGGGATGAGTTAGAGGAGAATAAATAAAGTAGGGAGGAGGAGAAAGAGAATCAATACGGGGAGGCTGAGTGATAGGGATGAGGTAGAGAAGAATCGAAAGACTAGGGATGAGGTTGAGAAGAATCAAGACAGGAGAGGCTGAGTGTAGGGTCGGAGGTAAGGTTATGGACCCCAATATTTGCAGAGAAGGTGATGTTTGATGTCTTTTTTAAAGCTGAGGTAGGAGGGGTTACATCTCAGGTCCTTGGAGAGAGCATTCCAGATGTTCTGTGCATTTCTGGAGAAGGAGCGTGATTGTGTGGTTTTCTTTTTAGACAAGGGGGGTACTATGAGGAGAGCATTTGTGCTTCTCATTGGTCTGGAGTCGCCCGCTTTTTTGAGTTTGTTTGAGAGGTATAACGGGGTATTTTGGTAGAGAGCTTTATGTGTAATGCATGCTGTCTTGTAGAAGGATCTACATTCAACGGGAAGCCAAATAAGGGCCTTAAGGACTGTGGAGATGTGGTCAAAACACTTATAGTCAGTGATAAACCTGGCTGCTAACTGGAGCACAGACCTAAGGGGGACTGAGGTGTACTTTGGGGGCCCCTGTGAGAATAGCATTAGCATAGTCAATTTTGGAGAGCACTAGAGATTGGACAATTCCTTTGAAATCTTCAGGAGGCATGAAGGGTTTGTCTTTCTTCAAATGACGGAGAGTGAAGAGAGCTTCTTTAGCTGAGTTTTTTATGTGGTCGCTGAGAGTTAGGTTTTTGTCAATGGTGATCCCGAGTGATTACACTGAATTGGATAGGGAGAGGGAACAGTTAAGGGCATTAAGGTCAGATATTCCTGATTGGATGGGGAGTCTGTTCTTTTTTGAAGAGAAGAGGATGACTTCAGTTTTTTGGGGGTTTAGTAGAAGATGATTGGAGTAGAACCAGTATTGGATCTTGCTCAGTGTATTGTTAAGATGAAGTGCGTCAGAGTGGGACGCAAACGTAAGGTAAAATTGAGTGTCATCAGCATAGAGGTGATAATTGATTCCAGCTTGTTTCAGAATAAGGGTAAGGGGTTCCATAAAGAGGTTAGAGAGAGACGGGGAGAGAATAGAGCCTTGAGGGGCACCTAGGGTAAAAGGTGCAGAGTTTGAGAGGCAGTCATTGATTTTGATTTGTTGTGTTCTGTGTGGAAGATATGAGGCAAACCATTTGAAGACAAGACCCTTAAGGCCAAAGCAAGACTTGAGTGAGTTATGTAGGGAATTGTGGTTGACTGTATCAAAGGCAGCAGAGAGATCAAGGAGAATGAGTAGGCAATACTCACTATTGTCAAAGGAACAATGGATGTCATCAACTATATTAAGCATGGCGTTTCAGTGCAGCAGCCTTTTATATAGCCAAGTTTCAAATGGTTAAGTAAATTGAAATTGTTAATTTGTGTGTCCATTTGGAGCAAAGCACATTTTTCAAGGGCTTTGAAAAGGAGTGGGAGGTTAGCAATAGGGTGATTATTCAGGTCATTAGGGTCAGCAGTGAGGTTTTTGAGAATAGGAGTGATTTGTCCGAGTTGAAGGGAGTGAGGGGCACATCCTGTGGAAAGGGAGGTGTTGATGATAGTGGTCCAGCAAAGGGCAATAATATGGTTTAGGTCTTGGGCAAGGTTAGAGGGGAGAGGGTCTTTGGTGTGTGAGGTCGGCTTTAGTTTGGCAATGATAGTTAAATACTTCACTTTCAGTTACAGGGTGGAAGTTATACCAGGATGCATTGTTTTTCAGAAGTAGGTAGGGAAGGTTAGAATCAGGAGGGGTTGTAACATGTGGGAGGGAGGAAGAATTAAGAGATAGAGTCACCAAGGGAGGAATGTCTGAGGAAATGTCAGTGGTAAATGGGGAGAGGGGTGGTATCTTGGTTAGGATTGATCTATTTTGGCAATTTTGTCTGAGAAGAAGTTGGCAATTTCCTGACATCTGTCAGTTGAGAAAGTCAGCATAAGGGGGTTGAGGATGTTTGGTTTTGAACTGTGTTGAATAATTTGCTGGGTCTATTTTTGGCACCATCCAGAAGTGTTCAGAAGAAGGTTGCCTTTTTATTGAAAATGTGTTTCTTGTAAGTAGATCTAGCGGCTCAGAGGAGGGGTAGATGGGAGGGGAGGGGTGTTGTCTCCATCTTCTTTCAGTCTTTCTAAGTGAGCGCCTTTCGTTAGTTAGGTTAGACTTTAACCAAGAATTGGATGGAATGTTTCTTAGTTTTATTTGTTTGGGTGGGGCTAATAAGTCTACGACATCATTGACAGTCTTAATGAAAAGCTTGGTGAGCTTGATGCCATCTTGGGAGAGAGGGGTGAGAAGAAGTTCTGCTTGGAGTTTAGACTCAAGTTTACCAGGGGGGATTTGATTAACATTTCTGGTCCATACATGGGTTTGAAATTGTTGGCGGTGGGGAGGAGGGGAGTGGATTTGATCTTGCATAAAATGAGGTGATGGTCAGACCAGTCAATAGGGAGGATGTTTGAAAGGGAGGCCCAGTCAATATTAGAAACGATGGCATTCAGAGTGGCCCCTTTGGTATGGGTAGGAGTGTGACATAATTGAGTAAGGTCATTGATCTCTAGAAGATTAATGATGTGGCTGACTGTGGGATCAACAACATTGTTCCAGAAAATGTTAAAATCTCCTAAGAAGAGGTTTTTCGAGTTGGAAAGTGAGGTTTGTGTAAGGAGGTCGGATAGTTCCTCAGCGAAGGGAAGAGGATCCCCTGGAGGGTGGTAGATGTTACATACAGCTTTGGCTTTTCGTTTTTTGTTCAAACTTCACCTTTGGCCATTTGAAATAAAGGTCAGCCACCCTTAATGTAAACTGGAACTGACCGGGTAAGTTGTTGAAAAGACCGAGCAGGTCTATACCAACTTTCTCCCAAGCTTTCGATGGGAATTCAATAGGTTGCAATGTTTTTTTTTATTACCTAGCTTTTCTCCCAATTAGCACAAATATTGAATTTTCCAAGAAAGCAATCAAATACTCTGTCCATCGAAGGCCACCAACATGTCTTCCTTAACTTTTGCTTTGTGAAAGTGCATCCCAAAGGATCCTCGTGGGCAACCTTGATCATGTTTTCTCTCATCTCAATAAGCTGTACCAATTTCTCTGCTCTTTCCAAAAGCCCATCTTCGACTGACAAATCACCACACACTTTTCTAAAGGGCTGGCAAGAACACTCAATCAACCTTTCAGGGGGACACCCCTTAGTCACATATGCATTAACTAACTTCAGGTCCTAATTCTTCACCATTTCAGCCTAACACTTAGATTCTGATATGGCACACAAATCTTTATTATCTAAGGCTGCAATCAGATAAGTATCATCTTGTTGATTTCTGGCATCATCCACACTCACAGTTTCAGATGGGAACTTAGACAGAGCTTCTGTTCTTACACACTTAGTACCTTGGTACTGCAAAGGTTTGGTGTATAGTCTTAAAATCCTAGCTGTCTGTTCCTTAATGTTGTAGCCAGCAGGGGTGTATGGTCTATTTTTACAGTAGATTTTGTGCCCCTAATATTTAGGTGGAACTTCTGTATGGCCCACCAATATGCCAACAACTCTTTTTGATGGTTGAATAATGAGTCTCCTTGTCTCTTAATAGTCTAGAACAGGGGTACTCATAGTACGGCCCGCGGGCCAGTGGCGGCCCGGCAAGCCTTCCTGGGCAGCCCGCGGACATTTCAGACACCTTTGTTTAAAAATAAATAAACTAAATAGTGTTTGCAAATACAGCTGCAGCAGCGCGGACTCAGACTCTGCTCTGTGGGGCCCCAGGGGATTCCAGTGATTGTCAGAGGGGAGCTGAGGTGAAATTCAACAAAGCCTCATTAACATGTAAATGGTCTTTTAAAGACCCATGAAGTACTTGGTGGGGCTGTGTGCGCGCGGCCGGGGAAGCTGAGGGAGGGAGGGAGACACATAGGGAGGTCATTTTCCCAAGAAACATCTGTAACAAAAGATGGGAGGGTGAGCAGACGACACACAGATGCAATACCCGTACCATTGTTTTCGAATTTAATGTATAGTTTCAGCGTACTGTGTGTTTGATTTCAGCTCGTGTTCAGCGCTATGACGTCTGTGCAGACATGGTACGCGCTATCCCATACCGCAAAAATAAACAGATAAATACATTTGATTGTATATAAAATGAATGAATACCCGGGGGTTTCTCTGCGCTACAGAAAACACAGACCCAGTGATTGCTCAAAAATTACCCCACAAGCAATCAGGTACTATTCCGTCTTTTCTGACAGATGTGTTCAAACAATGAAAGAAGTTTAATTTGCATTAAATAGTATTTTTTATGCACCACCATACATCGCTGGGCTGCTGGTTCTATATGGTGAAACGAACGAGGCAGCAACTCCCTATCAAGACTGGGAATTACACGAATAAGTAGAAAAACAGGGAGCACGTCTGATGGAGGGTCCCGTTCTACCATCTAACATCACCAGAAAGGAGAGTTCTGATAGCCTTGGTAACATGAAGGTCTGATGTAGGCCCTGCGTGATAAAAAAAATCTGAAAATGCTAAAATAACTAGCTGTCTCCATTAGTAAACAGAGGCCCCAGGGCCCACTATGCATGCAGGCTTACAAATAAACAAGGTGAAAATAGGCCTTCAAAAAAGTGTTTTAGCTTTACTGTCAGCTCCCAGACCAACTCACACACACATACACACACACACACACTTGCCCTGGTACACGTGGTGCTGCTTCCAGAAACCCCTGCTAACGTTATATTTTGAAACATAGCTTGCACAAGTATAAGCAGCAATTTCTAGCAATAAACAGCATCTATCATGAGAAGTCACACTTTCAGATATATAGAAATGTGCGTGGCAGAAAAATGTCCTTTTTTGGTAATGTACAACATGTAACCATTGTGTTTAGGAAGGTACAAGATGTTCCCGGAAATGTTCTCTTTCAAAAGTACAAGATGTTCCGGAAATGTTCTCTTTCAAAGGTACAAGACGTTCTGTCCTAAAAATGTACAGAACATAATGTACTGAAAGCATTTCCTTCCGGTGTCCAAAACACTTGTGATTAAGCCACCTGCACCGAAAGGCCAGGGGCCAGCGTCATCATAGAACCCTAGTTCCTCAATTTTGAGTATATCAAGCCCAACTGTCAAACCTGAGATCAGAGCTTTCCTGCGGATGCCCAGCTGCATGAGCGTGGAAGGTTCTCTCGGCTAGCCGAAGACTATCTGACTTGGGATGTCGGCGCCTCACTCAGGTTGTGGATCTCCCAGGGCAGATAGCCCATCTCTCACTCTTTAGATCTCTAACCCTTCAAACTATCTCTCTTCATGAATACATTCCTGTATGGTAGGCTCCTTTAAAATAGGTGACTGGTCTCACTCTCGGCCATTACCAGGCACTGAATTACTAGCAGAATGTTCTATTTTAACTAATTCTACTTACGCCTTCTTGGCCCTGTCCGCATAATCCAGGGCTCTGATAGAAATGTGCAATCTATAACAATGGACCGGTTCTACATGGGTGGCCAATAGGCAGTTGGGTTCCATACTCTTGTACTCAGTAGTGTAGAATCATTGATCATCTGTGTTAGTGCTCCTTTTAAAGTATTCCATTCCAGTATTACTCTGAGATATTTTGAGCATTAGTCATCCTGCATTGTTACCAGACAGAGTGAAGTCTGGATCATATTTAGAAAAGTACATTGTCGCTTGAATTGATATGCATTTAGCTCTCTGCGTGTTAATTGAAAAATAAAGTGCCACTCCATCTTGAACGTTTGGTATCTTACATGTGTATTCCTTCTCTTACTCAGTGAAGTGCTGTGATGGTGATGTGCGAATTTTAGTCTCACCCACAAGTGGTGACCACTGACCGAAGGGGTCAAGACTTTCCCCTTCACACGTGGCGCCCAACTTCATCGTACCTGCCTGATCCATTCTGAGGAGGAATTCGGTGGTCTTCCACGAGCCACATTGGGTGTCCCCGCCGCAGCCTCTTGCCTACCATTGGTGAGTCAAGGAACGTTTTATTTTTTCCCCCTTGAGTCCCGGTGTTGGCTACTTGGCTGTGTGCGGGCACCGAGTGCTTGGTTCTGGGCTAGACTCCTGAACCCCCCCCCCAGAATTTCACATGGTCACGATCCAAGAACCCTCAGTGGTCACATTTTCCAACTTGTCATTAAGGTTTCTCATGTCAATGCTTCTGCGCCTCATTTTTGCACATATCTGTTCTTAACAAGTGCTGTTGTGGGTTGTGGTTTGTCGGTGTCAGACAATTCTCTCTCTGTCGGGTCCAGGCCGAGGAGAGCGCCTCTGTGGTTACTTCTTTCCTGTCAACTACCCCCAGCTTTATGATCCCTCTCGGCAGTTTCAGTCTGCGAGCTGGGTGTGGTCCGGACACTACAGGTCCTGACTCGGGTTTGAGACCCACCCTGCCCCTTTTCTGTGGGCAGGTTCCTGATCCCTCTTCCAAGTCGAGTCTTGGGAGCTGGGTGTCCCCTGGAATTATCCAGGGTCGGAGATTTAAGGTTCTCCACTGGGGGTCGTTTGACTCTGACTTTCACACTCTGGCATCCTTGCCACCTACCTTTACCACTGCCTCCTTCCCGTCAGTCCTTTGATAAAATACTACTATACCACCCACCCCTCCCTTCACTCCACTTCTCAGAGTTCCTGCCCACCCCTCCTCAATGAGGGCTCTGCCTTCGCTTTACTGTCCTCCGGACCTATTTTTACACGGTCTAGCTGTAGTATTGTACATTTCCCCGCTGCTCCTACCGCCACCCAGCCAACGCCCACGGACTTCCTGCACTTCACACCAGCGGCAAGAGGAAATGCTCTGTGCTCTCTGTGGTTCATACAGCTCCTCGCCGGCTCACTTCCTCCCGTGGCGCAGCAGCGCCACTCTGCCTCACAGCTCCCCCGAGCCCCTCCCACCCTTGCTTCACATTTAACACTGCACAGGTTCCCTCACTCCTCTTTTCTCCTCTTCCGTGCTCCTCCTTCATTCTTTTTCTCACTGCCACTTCAACACTCCTCTCTCTCCCTATCCATACCTACCTCTTACAGTCACGGCACCCTGTTCTTTCCCTCCCTCCTCCTCACATTTCTCACGAAATACTACACTTCTTCCTTTACCAGCATTGGTACTTCTGACTTCTCTGTTCCCTGTTCTTCCATTACTCGAATGTCATACTCAGCCCGGGGATATCTTCACGTTATTGATCACACTGTCAAATAGTGACATTTCATGCCTTGATAATTTATTTTCTACATCGTTCTTTTATTTCATATTGGTCATTGCTCTGATCTTCAAGTAGTGAGATTTAATATCTAGATCGTTCTTTTATATCTTGATGGTTCATCTGTTCTTCTATATTGGTTTACTTCAGGATGCATCCTATGTATGTTATCAGTATTTATTGTTCTGTCATCATGTTGTTCATTATGTACTATGTTGATTATTGACCTTCTCCATTTCATGTTTTGTTCATTTGCCCTGCTTTATGCCACATGTGGTCGTGCATTCATGTGCTTTGTGTAAGTAGCAGCTGTGCTTTGTGACTACGACACCAATTCCCTTCCCTGTGACCCATTGTTCCCTTACTCATATCTCTGCCTTGTCCCTCACCTAGGTATAGTGTACCACACGCCTTATAAATACCCCATTCCTCGCACGCCGCATTGGTCGCATTGCCTTTCCCGCAGTGCCCTTCCTTTCTCAACACATACAACGCCCGATTGGTGCCAATCATTTGCTTCACAATTGATTGCCAACAGGAGGGAAGAAGTCATTCATCCTCCCCTGCCTCCCTACATCCCTTGCCTATACGTGTTATGCCTTACACCCGCATATTTCCGTAATGTCCACTACCCCCCCACACATTCACCAGTGTACCATTCAGTTCCTTCACGGCAGACCTGACCTACTTCACAATTCCGCAACCAACGAATTCACATCCCTTACAGAAGAACACCGCACCATACTCACAGACGCCTGGACACTTTTAGGAGCTAACCTTACACCAGGCACACAACTTCACATCTCCACCCAAACTCTTGATAACATTCCAGACATATCTCTTACCCCACCATCCCCAGACACCGCTGCCCCTCAGCACTTATATACAGAGGACACCTCTAGTTCTGGCGCGTCCACCCTATCTGTTCCCCACTCACTTCCCCCTGAATGCCCACAGTACCCACCCATTCTCATCACTGACGACGAGTCTTCACGAGATTCAATTCTCACCATTAACGACGATTTCTCACTAGAATCAATATTGTCATATACCACATTTGAAATAGTACACATCCCACCGCCAGAAGGAAGAGGACCAAACTCTCCTCAACCATCCGGCCCCAACGAAGATACATTACCCCTTTTGAGAGCACTTCTATCTGATCCATTATAAAATACTGGCCCCAGCATTCTGCCACACATACAGAGTCCATCACACTGCTCCTACGTTCACATAAGGGGATGATCACACTGCACCAACTTGCACATAAGGGAATGTGCGATCATCCCACTGATCATATCACCATATTCCTGATAAACAATAACGTTGTAGGCATTTCTGACGGCCACCCCTCTTGTTTCATCCACGTCACACCCCTCAGTAGCTCTGTTCTTCTCTCAATATTTCGGGCACTCAATATCGATTACGCCTACCCTCGTCACGTCACTCTATCTCTCGCACCAGCATTTTCACGCCCCGCCGAGCCGGTAGTAAAGGCTCTCCCACACAAACAGTTCCACGCACCACCGCCCCCATAGTAAAGGATCACGGCAGCACACACTACGCACTACACCTGCCTATCAAATCACAGGAAGCAAACCCCATGCAGGCTCTCCAGGCAGTTTACGAAAAGCGAATATTTGGCACGTCAGTGCATAGAACTCCGGAGTGGATCTATATCAGGATCCGCCTACTATCCCCAGGCCTAGAACTTCCCACTGTAGTCGAGTCCTCCTGGCCACGGAACCCACTGCAAAGCACAGTTCGCGATGCCTTTGCCCGTCACAATCTTGAATTCCCTGATTTCTCCCCAGAGGGAAAATACAGGGGACCCGACGAAATAGAGTTAAGATTCATACTCTACCACATCGTCTGTACTGAAGTAGGAGAAGAACTCATCAGAGACCTGCCTCCTCACGACTGCAGCCTGTGCACAAACGACTGCAGCCCTGCACAAACATCACAGCCCACACACCCCAGCCCTCACAACAACTAGGCGACAAAAACAACAAGGCAGGATTGCGTAGTCTCTCATACATACATCAGACGGTATCCCACACAGGGTTGCAGCAATCATATAGGCACTAAGTACCCTCATGAATAGGATACAGAATCCCACCGTGTATAAAACACCGCACGGCTATCACATATATTTTATTGTGCATCTTGCAGATGTGGGAGGACCAGCAATCCTGTCAGGATTCTTCCCCAGACACCCACTCCAGTCTCAGATAGCTCACGCCTGCTTTGGCGGCCAACTCCAGTTCCCTGGTTGCACCCCCACACAAAATAGAGAGTTGCAAAAGGAGGTTTATGACCACGCCCTAGCAGGAGTAGCAGAAGAACTCGTGCCTGATCTCTAGAGAAGCGTGGCCAATACCCCGCATCAGACCCCTGCCTTGCCGGCCCACAAATATCTCGTCATGGCAACACCACTCCAACATGTCCTGAAAACTTTCGGTGCCCAAGAAAAACGCATACTCAAACACTGTAGGGAGCTTCACAAATTAACACAGAACATGGATTATCCGTGGCCCTCTGAAGGCTCTTTTAACGTAAATACTCTCGAGCACGCCACCACGTTCCTAAACACCAAATATTCAGGAACCAAATTACAAAAAAGGAAAGAAACCTTGGCTCTCTGGCGTATTTTTAAAGAAAACACGCAAGAGCATCCTGCCACCCTGCCCACTGCACCTTCTGCGCCCCCACCATATCAGGCCAGTGGCATGTACCCTGCCCGAGGGTCAGCAAAGGACAAAGAACTAGATGTACAGAGCACAACTAACTCCTTACCCACTGTCGGATACGACCAACTCCCAAGTGACCTTTTTTCCACACCCGAAAACTCTTCACCAGGTGGTGACGGCAGCACTGCGTCATTGACACCACCCGGCACCAGCAGTGGCCCAACAACATTCGAGACAGCGTCAGCTCCGGCTCTAGTTAGTCCCCCACCAGGTACACCGGTCACCGGTGGCAGTCCAATTTTGCACGCCACAGTGCCAGGGTTACCAGGGCAAATAAATGTGCAGTTTTCACTACAACTGAATCCCACTTCTGTCTCAGCCCTGCCTGTCGAGGAAGGAGAGGAGGCAACCAACAATGTGTCCGTCACCTCATCAAACAACTCACGCACATCATCTCACCACTCATCCGACTCGCCTCGCCAAACACTCCCTCACTACCCCGATCTGAACGGCCTCCGTAACATGACTGCTCCACAATTCCCGGAGCAGGAGGCCACCTCACGAGACCATATGCCCTTCTGTGGTCCACGCACAGGGGAGCCACTGATCACATTCGCCACCGTTCAACAACAGAATACGGAAAGAGAAGTACAGGGCCCACAAGCACCATATCGAGTCCATTATGACAATTGGAGAGCAGCCACAGAATTCAATAAAAGTTTAGAGTGCAGTCCCAATGGAAATGCACTACCTGACATGTTCCTCCGAGAAGGGCCACACAGCCTTGAACACGACGATATAACATCGGTAGTTCGACGCGCCTCAATGAAATTAGAGCAGATAAGTGAAAGGTTGTCCGACACCCTCAAGATTGCCCACTTTCACACACCAAATACCCAGGCAGCAATGAACACTTCGCGACCACACTCCGAACACGCAGGCAGCTTTGAAAGCATGGGCGGGGATGGGGAACTAGGCAACAGTTCACAGCAGACGGCCCTTCTCCCATTCATACCTTTGCCAAGTGCGGATCCCTCCCTGAACATAAGAGATTATGAGGGGCGGCCGGAAGTGAACTACCATAGGTCCCCCTCCCTTTGTCGCCAGACAGCTACACCCGACAATACACATACAACGGCTGGAACAGCTCAGTTCCAGCCCACACCCCCAGACATACCCCCACGGCGTCCTGCACCTATAGTCGACCCGTTCGCCCCACCACCCGCCACAGCCATAACAATTTCCTCCAGCCAGCCACGCGCCATAAGTGGAGCAACCACATCAACAAACCCATTCTACCAACATCAGGACTCCCAAAGCTCGGGAGTTGCGGGTGGGGCCAAGAAAAAGAGGAAAACAGAGGTACAAAGACTTGCAGTATTAGGAACACACGGACGACCAGAGGACATCGCATACGATGCCTCTGGCAATGACGCTCCCATCAAATACCAAGTCACTGGCACTGCCTCCATGCGACACACTCGAGCTAGAACAGGCAATGGCATGTTCCTTAGCAGGCCTTGTGCCCTGCGGGACAAGGACCTTACCCCCAACCAAATAGTGGAGATAGGTGAGAATTCAGATTTCGCTGTCATCCCCTTCACAGACGATCTGGCCGGATGGACAGAGTCCTTGGCCCCGCAGATGATCCCCTGGCCAAGGGAAGGGTCTTTCGAACCACAGCATATGGCCACAGCTGTAGAATGTATCCTGGATGGTGTAGGGGATGAAGACTGGGACTACGACTATATGCGAGCCAGTCTCGAGATTTGGCAGAAATATGCCATAAGATATGACACCACAAGACCGAAGTATCCAGGTGTAGGGATTAGCCGCCAGATGCCGCTACTATACAAAACTCCAGGGGCCCCCGCCATATATAACTGCTGGTCCTATACAGAGAAGGAAGCCATTAAAAAGAACCTTCCACCCCTCACAGAGGGTGCCAGCAAATGGATAGTGGCCTTAGAGAAGAATACCACAGGCACCAAACCAGGGATTGGAGACATGAAAAGTTTGCTTATATCCATCATGGGAGGGGAAGCTGAAGAAATTTTCACAAGTATCAGTAACGGACTGATAACAATGAACGAGACAAAATATGATGGGGAACCATTTGATAAAATAAGGGCGGCAGTCTGGACTAAGTTGAAATTAAAATACCCCGATGTTCCCGATATCGGGTCTCTCATGTCTCTGACCATGCAAACAAATGAGGATCCTATCAATTTCATTTCTAGAATGAAAGAAAAATGGCATCAAGAGCTAGGTGACTCCTGGAATACAACCGGAGGGAACAGCAGGCTCTTTTACCACATGGTGAAGAGGGGACTGCCAGACGACGTGCAGGAGAAATTAGATGGGGTAGTAGCCATGGAAGCAAAACCATGGCCTGAGATACAGGACCACATCATACATTTCTGCAAAAAGAAAATAGAACAGGAAAAAAGTAGACAACTAGCCATTGAAAATGCAGCTGCAAAGCTAGTACAGCAGAAACTTAATAGGAAAAAGGATACAGTGGACAATCTCATGCTGGCGGCACCAGTCAGCCAAATGACAGCTGTCGCCACCTTTCCACAGGACGCTCGAAATGTGCTCGCCAATAATACCCAGTCCACTCCCCAGCAAGTGCAGCAGCCTGCCGTACAATATGCACAGGCACAGCCGCCACCAACACAACCAGCCATACAGTACGTACAGACTTCACCACAGCCAGCCATACAGTATGTGCAGACTCCACCACAACAGACAGTACAGTATGTGCAAGCCCAGCAGCAGCCCACAGTGCAGTACATCCAACAGCAGCCCCCGGTGCAGTATCTAGCACCACAACCTGCCTACAGTAACGACCAGCATCAGTATTACAACAACAATAGAAATACAGGGATGCAGGGAAGGGGCAACGGACAGCAAAGGGCCCAACTACAGTCAGGCCAACGTACATGCTTCTATTGTCACAAAGTGGGGCACCTGCTAAGAGAGTGTCGCTCTAGGATTCGAGACCAAGGCCAACAAGTTATGGGTCCCGGCCAGCAAGCACCCCAGCAGTTCCAACCACAACAACAAATGTATGCTCAGGCACCCCAGATGGTGTACGCTTATGCCCAACAAGCACCACAGCAGAATATGCAGCTAGCACAGCTCCAGACACCTGTAATGACCCAAGCTCAACAGCAATCCACATTGATGCAAGGTCCCGTGCAACTGCAGCAACAGTCACCCTCATACCAAATGATGCCCCAAGCCCAAGCTGCCCCACCACCAGGTGGTGTGGTAGTCACATCCAATAACCCATTTGCACAAGGCACCATCCAGCAATACTCACGCTAGGACAGCCCACAGACAACTCTTGTGTGCCCAGTTTTATCATGCATCATGAGCGGTGAAGATGACCCCACCGTCCTGGTCACGATAAATAACAAAACATATAGCTTCCTCATTGACACAGGCGCCACGTACTCCTGCATTACAGCCGGACACCTGCCTATTTCTGATCAAGTAGCGGACACACAGGGATTCTCTGGGGCAATAGCAAGGGTCCCCTTTACAAAGCCAGTACCCCTACAAATAGGAGACCGGGTGCTAGAGCAACAACTGCTTTATTCACCACACTCTCCAGTCAACCTTCTAGGAAGAGACCTAATGGCTAAACTGAACATGACTATTCACTTCCATGAGAACGGAACAATGGTTTGCTCTATACCTGGCACACCCTTAGCAAGAATGATGGCACTCACTGCTCAATCTTCCCTGACAGATCAAATGAGGGCTCGCCCTGTGGACGAACAAGCATTCTCCACTGCGGTACACATCATTGTAGCCAACACACCCGAACTACACCAGCGCACTGTCCAGCTCCCCAAGGAATTTCTCTTTCGTCCGGAGTCCCAGCACTTTCAGATATGTGACAACAGCATGATCCTAGGCATACGTGCTCTTCACATTACACCTACATATGGGGCATTCATAGCAAGAGACGATAATATGCGCTCATGGGCCTGTGTGATTTTCATTGAGCCCGGACACCAAGTGAGGGACATTTCAGATGAACAGCTCTTTGGTGATCCTGATAACTATCCAATAACAGAGATTGTCTACAAGTATGAGGTACCCCTGTCAGCGACAGTGGAAAAAAGAACACCCACTGCCCCGCAGAAATATGACTCAGTGCGTGAAGCTGACTTAGCCCAAGTCCCGCCACACCTGTGGACCACCGGTCCTAATGACGTGGGCCTCATCCGTTCTGCCACTCCATTTAAGATAACTCTGAAACAAGGCGCGATCCTACCCAGAATAAAACAGTACCCACTTTCCAAGGAAGCAGAGGAAGGCATTGCCCCAACAATACAAGCCCTGCTAGATCAAGGAGTCATATACCCATGCGTATCTCCAGTTAACACCTGCCTGTTTCCTGTGCGCAAAGGCAAAACTAATCAGTGGCGTTTAATTCATGATTTACGCCCAATCAACAACATAGTAGTACCAGAGTTTCCCATTGTCCCAGACCCTTCCGTCATCCTCACCAATGTTCCCCCGAATGCACAATACTTTTCGGTGATCGACCTGAAAAACGCATTTTTCAGCGTCCCCCTCCACCCAGACAGTCAGTACCTATTGGCCTTCGTATTCGGCGGGGTGCAAATGACGTACCGGCGTTTGCCTCAGGGATACTGTGAGTCCCCGAGCGTGTTCAACCGCGTGGTCAAAGAGGACTTATCGAACTTCCAATGTCACAGTACCTTACTGCAGTATGTCGATGATATTTTGCTCTGCAGCACTACAGAATCCCAGTGCAGAACTGATACAGTCTCTCTGCTCACCACACTAGCTCACAGAGGCTACAAGGTGGACAAAAACAAACTTCAGTACTGCCAAACAGAAGTACAATACCTCGGTCAGTTAATATCAGCGTCAGGGAGACGGGTCACGCCAGACAGAGTTGAAGCCATCAAAGGGACATCAGAGCCCCAAACTGTCAAGGACATGCAAAAGTTCCTAGGATTAGTGAACTATGTCCGCCAGTGGGTCTTTGATTTTTCCACAATAACTGCCCCCCTGTTGAAAGCAGTTAAAGCAGCCAAAGACACACGCAACAAAATAGACTGGACACCTGAAATGGCAGCTTCCTTTAAACAACTCAAAGATGAAATAACAAACGCACCAGTGTTAGGCACACCTGACTACACAAAAGAATTCTACCTGTTCACCCACTGCAATGGCCAGGTCATGACTGCCGTCCTCACTCAGAAATACCCAATGGGCCACAAGCCCCTTGCTTATTTCAGCGGAATGCTAGACTCAGTCATGAAAGGTCATTACCCCTGCGAGCAAGCTCTTGCTGCGGCAGCCTTTGCAGTGGATAAAAGCACACCCATTGTCATGGGATCCCCTTTGACACTGTACACTGAGCACGCTGTCTTTGCCATAATTCAGAAAGCTAAAACAACATTGACAACACAACGAGTGTCAGGTTATGAAGTCATACTGTCATTACCCACCCTGAAGGTTGTCAAATGTCACACAGTCAACCCAGCCACATTCTTTGCACATCCCATTACCGCATCCGATGATGACACCCATGACTGTGCCACATATTGTCCCGATGAATCAGGAGCAGCAAAGGAGGACCCCCTGTCAAACAGCACTGTATATTTTGCAGATGGGTCCTCCACAATAGACCAAGAAACAGGGATCAGATACACAGGAGCCGCAGTGGTTAGGGCTCAGCAGCATGAGTCCTCTGACTCCCTAGACATTGTACAGCAAATTACATTGCCATCGCACTACTCCGCCCAAGCCGCTGAACTAGTGGCACTAATTGCCGCTTTAAACAACGGGGCTGGTGACCGCATCACTGTATACTCAGACTCTGCATATGTCACAACAACAACACACTCGAGCATCTTGCGCTGGAAAAGGCGCGGATTCCTCAAATCAGATGGAACACCGGTATGTCACAAACTATTGTTGGAAGAACTAATAGAAGCCCTGACACGTCCAACAGAGGTAGCCGTTGTCAAATGTGCTGCTCACACGAATGGACAAGACTTTGTGTCCAGAGGCAACGCTCTGGCAGACTGGGCAGCCAAAGCTGCAGCCAGACCCCCCCTACCTTTCACTGAGCATGACCCGCACAACACCCCAATTTTACTTGCCCAAGCTATAACACCAACAGAACTGACAAAGACAAATGAAGACAGTGTACCCTTAACACCACACACAGAGAACAACAACGACACAAACACCACCCCTATTGATCCAAATGCGTTCTGCCCACTCGATGACACACAACAATACGATTTCATTGCCCAATTACATCTCAGAGAGATACAAGAAAGTGCACCACCACAAGAGAAAGAGTTATGGAAAAAGAGGGGAGTACAGCAGGACCCTGCTGATTTTATTTACAGGCAGACCATGTCCGGAAAACCTGTCATGCCACAAGCCTTACTGCAGGTAGCATTAGATCAACTTCACCTTCCCGCACATGTCTCCCGAGATAACATGTCCACCACATTACAAGCAGACTGGTTCATTCCCAATGCTTATGAACTGATACAGCTCTTTGTTAATAAATGCATCATTTGCCAACAGTATTCCCCAAACCCAACTCTCAAAACTGTTGCCTCCACTATTCCTAAACCTTCTGGCCCATTCAAAGAACTCCACCTTGACTATGTCGACATGATTGATCGGTGCCAAAATTACCGATATCTCATTGTGGTAGTATGCCCCTTCTCACGGTGGATCGAAGCTGGACCATGCGTCCACTGCGATGCCAAAGCAGCAGCCACGTTTCTGCTCCGTGACGTCATTTCCCGCTTTGGAATTCCTTCCGCCATCCGGACGGACAACGGGAGCCATTTTTCAAACGCCATCTTCTCCTCTCTCACCACAATGCTAGGCATCAGACACAAGCTGACATCCGCTTACCACCCCCAAAGCAATGGTATTTGTGAGCGCCTCAATGGCCTGCTCAAAAACAAAATAAGCAAAATTAGCGCCACCATCGGCAAAAAGTGGCTCTACTGTCTCCCACTGGCCCTCTTCTCATTAAGAAATTCCCCAAGCTCGGATCACCACCTCACACCCCACCAACTTGTCACCGGACGATCCATAAATGTAGCGGTCCCTCCCAGCAGGCCCAAAACAGATACTGAGTCATCCTCTGAGATTGTTAAGGCTGAGCTTTATGACTTCCTGTGCACACTAACACGCGCTGCGCAGTTCCTCTCTGTCCAGGTATCCAAAAGGAAGGAGAAGGGCCCCATCGATCCTGAGCTCCCACCTATCTGTCCGGGAACTCTGATCTTTATCCGGAGACACGTCAGGAAGTGGAAAGACCCCAAATTTGACGGCCCCTTTTCAGTGACTGATTCTTCTCCAACTGCCATCCGGATAGCCGAAAGGAAAGCATGGATACATCGGCGAGACGTTCGGCTCGCTCCTGTGCCTCCGCAACAATAAACAATGAACTAAGAGAGGAAAGAGACATGCCCATGGTCCCCCTGAATGAGGACAGCGGTTTTCCGTCCACTGCCGAAGAAGAAGAAGAAGAGGAAGAAGAAGAAGACACGCCTGTGCTGACCCAGGAATACAGCACCTACAATGCGAAGTTATGTACTCTTGTCACATTTATGCGTTGTATCATTGTTGGAGTGGCACTAATAACTTTTAATTGGTGCGTCTATTTTTATGCTGTAAAGAGCTTTAATGAGAAAGGCACTAGATACACCTCACCATCCACTGTTTCAGCAACAGTACCAGCGGTCACACTCAAACAGCAGACAACAACACAACACACACTAGGTCCTGAGCTCCCAGAAAATAGTACTGCCTGCAGCGCACCTACCAGTGTGCATCCGAAGTACCCACTCATCACCCCAGGGGATGGAAATAGGTCATGGGATAGGTCTGCCAATATCACAGGAAGACAACTAGTGTCCCGCCAACGCCTTCCCCGTCACCATAGAACACGCCGATTTGCTATCGCCCCATACAGAACAAAACCTCTTGTCCCCCGCAAGAATGCTAATAACCAGAAGGCAGGGCATAAAACATTCCAACATCTTGTGCAAATACAGGAAGGTCTAAGGCCCATGCTCAGCCTGCCCCAAATAGTAAGGGACCATGCAGTCCACTCCTCTCTAGTGGACAACTCCTGGTACAGGGACATGACAGCAGTAGGGAAAAGAGTAACAAATGAGTCTTGCTACGTATGCTCCTACATTCCCCATGCAGTAGGTGCTGACAGACTGATTTTTCCCAAGGAAGTCCCACCGCACATAGCCAGGTGCCTTCTGCACTTATACCTCTGCCGGATATTAGGGCAGATTAGGGTCCTTTCAGCCCAGAAAGTAGTGCTGCTTGTAAACGCCACCAAATGGGATTACATTTACACGGTACACCAGGTTGTCACCGACGCAGCGGAACTTAGGGAGGAGTTCAAGGAAATGCGAAGGGTAGGGGTACAGGACATAGAGTGGCATGAACGTCGTATTAAGTCACGAGGGTACATAACGAACCTCAAACCCCGGGCAGGGTGTGAAGTAGCATTTAAACACCCCCTAGGCCCACACAACTGCCCATGTAATAATAGAACAATGCTACGCCTCCTAGCACAGGTCTACCTTAACTACAAATGGCAGAGCCCCGGAGGGTTTTTGTGTAAGGCGGCAGCCTTGGGACCCCCGTGGGCGGACTGGAATGAAGGGGATGAGTGTGATGAAATATGGGCTGAGGAGAGCGGGAGGTACACATGGAGTGGGGAAGGAATGCCAGAACATAAAAAAGGATTCAAACTAAAAAACCCTTCTCTTTGTTTCATAGGAAATGGCTCGGTGGCTGTTGGGCGCAACACAGACTGTAATTCCACGATTTTCAGCTTCGATATGCAGTTCGGCACCAGTACTTTAATGGATTATTACTGGGCTTGCGGAGAGCACCTCTATATCCAACTACCTCCTCAATGGCTCGGACTGTGCACTTTGGTGACTTTGCATGAAATTCACCTGGTCGTACCAGCCTCAAATGCTTCCCACATCCTGTCACATCCAATGACAGGCGACCTGACATTCCTCCATCGACACCGGCGGGCAGCAGAGTATTTCGCAACTGAAGCCCGTGGCAAGGTCCCAGAAGAATTCCGCCTCTTCAATGAGGCCCAGCTGTTCTTCGGAGGGGCATTCCCCATGTTTCAAACTCAGGCTAATGCCCGCTGGCTGGAAGTAACTCGCTATGAAGTCATGAAAGCAATAAACAGCACCAGGGATGGCCTAAATGCAATTAGGGAAGAACTGCGCCCACTACGACTTATGGTTCTGGAACATCGCTACTTCCTCGACATGCTAACGGCCAAAGATGGTGGTCTGTGTCATCAAATTGGGAAATCCTGCTGCACTTTCATACCTGGGAACGACGAGGACAACGGATCAATATCTAGGGCCATTGAGGAATTGACTAACTTGGGAAAAGAAATGATTGAGGAAGGAGGTGCCCCTGCAGACATTATTCCAACGAACTGGTTCGACTTTGACTGGATGCCCTCCTGGCTAACTGCTATCCTAAAACTAATGATACCGATAGTCGGAGTTATGGTCTTTCTGTGTTGCGCCTTTCAGTTAGGGAGTCACTGTGTCAAGAAATTAAGTGCAAAAGCTGTAGGGATGAATTACGCTAGGACAGGGATTTACGAGATACCAAGATATGAGGACATGGATCGGGCTCCTGGGGATGGGAATGGAGAACAGGTACAAATGATCAAGCTAGTACAAAATAGCACACATCCAGCACCACCTGCCACACACTTTGGAGTACTACCAGCCCCACTTCTCCCTCCAGGTAGATATACAGTAAGTAACAACACTGCAGCTGCCCGGTATGAATGCCTGCTCAACAAATCAGGTCAGCAATATAACCAGCTACTAAGGTCAGACGAAGACGTTGCACGACCAACCAGTTTTCAGTGCTATGTCAATGACATGCCATGGATTCCACCCCTGGCAGAAAATTTAACAAAATACTCACTTAAGAGTGTGTTCATAAATGAACAAGAGGGGGCAGATGATGGAGGGTCCCGTTATACCATCTAACATCACCAGAAAGGAGAGTTCTGATAGCCTTGGTAACATGAAGGTCTGATGTAGGCCCTGCGTGATAAAAAAAATCTGAAAATGCTAAAATAACTAGCTGTCTCCATTAGTAAACAGAGGCCCCAGGGCCCACTATGCATGCAGGCTTACAAATAAACAAGGTGAAAATAGGCCTTCAAAAAAGTGTTTTAGCTTTACTGTCAGCTCCCAGACCAACTCACACACACATACACACACACACACACTTGCCCTGGTACACGTGGTGCTGCTTCCAGAAACCCCTGCTAACGTTATATTTTGAAACATAGCTTGCACAAGTATAAGCAGCAATTTCTAGCAATAAACAGCATCTATCATGAGAAGTCACACTTTCAGATATATAGAAATGTGCGTGGCAGAAAAATGTCCTTTTTTGGTAATGTACAACATGTAACCATTGTGTTTAGGAAGGTACAAGATGTTCCCGGAAATGTTCTCTTTCAAAAGTACAAGATGTTCCGGAAATGTTCTCTTTCAAAGGTACAAGACGTTCTGTCCTAAAAATGTACAGAACATAATGTACTGAAAGCATTTCCTTCCGGTGTCCAAAACACTTGTGGTTAAGCCACCTGCACCGAAAGGCCAGGGGCCAGCGTCATCATAGAACCCTAGTTCCTCAATTTTGAGTATATCAAGCCCAACTGTCAAACCTGAGATCAGAGCTTTCCTGCGGATGCCCAGCTGCATGAGCGTGGAAGGTTCTCTCGGCTAGCCGAAGACTATCTGACTTGGGACGTCGGCGCCTCACTCAGGTTGTGGATCTCCCAGGGCAGATAGCCCATCTCTCACTCTTTAGATCTCTAACCCTTCAAACTATCTCTCTTCATGAATACATTCCTGTATGGTAGGCTCCTTTAAAATAGGTGACTGGTCTCACTCTCGGCCATTACCAGGCACTGAATTACTAGCAGAATGTTCTATTTTAACTAATTCTACTTACGCCTTCTTGGCCCTGTCCGCATAATCCAGGGCTCTGATAGAAATGTGCAATCTATAACAATGGACCGGTTCTACATGGGTGGCCAATAGGCAGTTGGGTTCCATACTCTTGTACTCAGTAGTGTAGAATCATTGATCATCTGTGTTAGTGCTCCTTTTAAAGTATTCCATTCCAGTATTACTCTGAGATATTTTGAGCATTAGTCATCCTGCATTGTTACCAGACAGAGTGAAGTCTGGATCATATTTAGAAAAGTACATTGTCGCTTGAATTGATATGCATTTAGCTCTCTGCGTGTTAATTGAAAAATAAAGTGCCACTCCATCTTGAACGTTTGGTATCTTACATGTGTATTCCTTCTCTTACTCAGTGAAGTGCTGTGATGGTGATGTGCGAATTTTAGTCTCACCCACAAGTGGTGACCACTGACCGAAGGGGTCAAGACTTTCCCCTTCACACGTCCGCGGCAAAATGGTAATTTAAATGAAGGCGCAACAATACTTGCTCGGTGTGATATATCCAGAACAAACTAAGGGAAACTTGTGAACCCCCTCCTATGAAATGTTTCTCGATTTAAGGAACGTTTCCCGCTGCGGTCCCTGGCTCCCTCCGTCTCCCGGAACGTGACGGCTTTAGACACAGAGGGAGAGTGGGAGACAGAGGGAGAGTGGGAGACACAGAGGGAGAGTGGGAGACTGGGAGGGAGACAGAGGGAGAGTGGGAGACAGAGGGAGAGTGGGAGACTGGGAGGAAGACACAGAGGGTGAGTGGGAGGGAGACTCAGAGGGTGAGTGGGAGGGAGACACAGAGGGAGAGTGGGAGGGAGACACAGAGGGAGAGTGGGAGACAGAGGGAGAGTGGGAGACACAGAGGGAGAGTGGGAGACTGGGAGGGAGACAGAGGGAGAGTGGGAGACACAGAGGGAGAGTGGGAGACTGGGAGGAAGACACAGAGGGTGAGTGGGAGGGAGACACAGAGGGAGAGTGGGAGACAGAGGGAGAATGGGAGACTGGGAGGGAGACAGAGGGAGAGTGGGAGACACAGAGGGAGAGTGGGAGACAGGGAGGGAGACACACCGGGAGGGAGGGAGAGACAGAAGGAGGGAGGGAGACACAGAGGGAGGGAGAGGGAGAGAGAGACACAGAGGGAGAGGGAGGGAGAGAGAAGGAGGGAGAGAGACAAAGATGTGTGTATGCCGGGTCTGGTGGCTCAGTGGACGAAGGTGTCTGCTGCAGGGACCTGTGTTTAACCTCATGGTCACAATTTCTGTTTGCTTTAGCCCCGCCCCCTCCCCCTCTGACCCCGCCCCCACGGGAGCGGCCCTCAGCCACAAACCACACTGTCAATTTGGCCCCCGAGAGAAAGTTTGTGAGTACCCATGGTCTAGAAGCATATCCAATGGTGTTTTTAACATTGCCATAACATTGGGTGAGAACAGCTCCCACACCATAATTTCTAGCATCTACAGTGACACAGCATGGCAACTTTGGATCAAACGGTTTTAGGATGTTGGTGCTTGCCAACTGTTTTTTTATCTAGTCAAAATAGTATTGACATGTTGCACTTAAAAGTTAAATTTTTCCTCAGAAACAGGGATATTGATTTGATGAGTGAAGCATAGTCTGGAAGAAAACCGGTATAGGAGTCACAAAAATCCCCCCAAAAATTGAGCCCAGTCTTATCAGTGGGTGGTGAGGCATCACTTGTGGTATTAAGTAGCCAGAGACTTGGTTCAATTACCTCACTAAAGACAATGTGACCCAAATACTCCACCTTGTTTTTACAAAGCTCACATTTTTTCCATTTTTAGAACCACACATTTCTCTTGCAAAATGGTCAATAATTTATTCAGGATGGCCTCATGCTCCTCCCTGCTTGCAGCAAAGATTAAGATGTCATCCTGGAATGCAACAACCCCTTTAAAACTCTGAATATCTGATAGACCTCTGAAATACAGATGCCACCTAGGCTAACCCAAATAGAATTCTACAGTATTGAAAAGTACCAGTAGGGGAAACAAAAGCTCTGCAATGCCTGGAATGAGGTTCTAGGACAACTTGATGGTATGTTGAATCTAAGTATAGCTTTGTGAATGATTTTGCCCCTGCAAATAATGCCAGAAGATTAATTATTTTCAGTATAGGGTATGAATCATCCTAAATGGCTTTGTTTAGACTGTTCAAGTGTGCACAAATCCTCAATTTGTCAGTGCACTTGTGTGCTACTACCAAGAATGATAACCACCAGGAAGACTCAATCGATTCAATGACACCCTTGTCATACAGCTTCATCAATTCCTTTTTGAGGTTCTCCCTAGTCAAAAAGGGGATGCTGTGCAATTTATGCTTCATAGGTACAGGACGATCCGTAACTCAGATTTTATGTTAGAACCCACTAATAGTCCCCACATTATCAGAGAAAACAAAAGGAAACTGCATTATAAGGTACTCCATTAAACCTTCTTCTTGTATTTAAACCTGGTATTTAGTGACTGGCCTTAGCACCATCTTGAAAAAGTTCTTGGTCAATCCACGCCAAAATACACAATCATTTGACCAATACAAAAATCTTCTTGTGTTTGAATACTATTGCTTCTTCAAACAAAAATCAATACATCACCCTTCATAGGACACTGGAGCACTGTCAAGAGGTTCTAGAACTCTACCAGGCTATTTTTCATCTAACAATTCCTTTGTTATGATGGTTATTCTGGCACCAGAATCCACCAACAGTTTCAGTGATCTATCACCTGCTAACACCTTAACATAAGGATCCACACAATCAGCTGGATCCTCTGTAGCCACAGATTCTGGCAACCAGAGCCGTGTTTTGAAGATCAACTTGGAGTTTGTCAAATTGATTGTCATTCTCTACTTATACCAAATTAGCAACAGCGTTATTTTCCTTTTCGTCTTGTTTCACTTGACTCTGACACACCTTGGCAAAGTGTCTTAACTTCTGCAAGTAACATTCCTTGCTGGACATTGTTTTCCACTTCTGAAGTGAACAACATTACTACACCTGAAGTATAAATTAGTTTTTTGTAAAGGTCTTTTAGAAGACTTAATAATATTATTATGTTACATAACTTAGATCTTTGACACCACCCCTTTGTGACATATAACACAAACAATGTCTGTTTTTTTCTCTCCTTCAGTTCCTTTACTGAAATATGTGAAGTTTCTGTGTTTTTAACTATGTGCAGCTTCTCCTCCAAAGTTAGATTACCTAATGACAGAAGTTTCTGATGAATGGTTTTGTTTGTAATAATAACATTTGTTTTCATTCAGGATAAAAATCTTAATGCTCGAATTGCTCGTAGGTAAGTTTGGAATTTGTTAAACCAGTTCCACCACCCAACAGATGGTTTTCTGGGTGACTGAAGAAAAGGCAGTGGAGTGTTGAGTGATTTCATACTGAAAAATCCCTCACTGTAACACTGAAATGCTAGACGTTTGTGTGTAACAGTGAACCATCCTGTGTAGATTTCAGTTGAATCCGAGCTTGTGACATCCTATGAAAATGTGATTGTGTGTATCACTGAAAAACAATGTGAGTGTGTGTCGCTGAACACCCATGGTATCCTGTGGAGGATGTATGACGTTATAACGCATGCATTTACAACGCATGCCATCACAACGCAATTTTTACATCGCAGGTGCCATTACAACGCATGGCATTACAACGCAGGTATTTACAACGCAGGGGCTATTACAACGCATGCCATTACAACGTAAGTATAGGTAAGTATATAATTTAAATTACAAATGTAAATAATTCTAATTTAATTAATTTAATTTAATTTAATGTAATTTAATTTAATTTAATTTAATTAATTTAATTTAAATTTAATTTTACTTTATTTTTACCCTGTACCCTTTTACTCAAAAACCCAAAACTGACTCTGAACCCTAAAAATACCCCTTTACCCAAAAACCCAAAACTGACCCTGAACCCTAAAAATACCCCTTTACCCAAAAACCCATAACTGACCCTAAACCCTTAAAATACCCCTTTACCCAAAAACCCAAAACTGACCCTGAACCCTAAAAATACCCCTTTACCCAAAAACCCAAAACTGACCCTGAACCCTAAAAATGCCCCTTTACCCAAAAACCCAAAACTGACCCTGAACCCTAAAAATGCCCCTTTACCCAAAAACTGAAAACTGACCCTGAACCCTAAAAATACCCCTTTACCCAAAAACCCAAAACTGACCCTGAACCCTAAAAATGCCCCTTTACCCAAAAACTGAAAACTGACCCTGAACCCTAAAAATACCCCTTTACCCAAAAACCGAAAACTGACCCTGAACCCTAAAAATACCCCTTTACCCAAAAAATGAAAACTGACCCTGAACCCTAAAAATACCCCTTTACCCAAAAACTGAAAACTGACCCTGAACCCTAAAAATACCCCTTTACCCAAACACTGAAAACTGACCCTGAACCCTAAAAATACCCCTTTACCCAAAAACTGAAAACTGACCCTGAACCCTAAAAATACCCCTTTACCCAAAAACTGAAAACTGACCCTGAACCCTAAAAATACCCCTTTACCCAATAACTAAAAACAGACCCTGAACCCTAAAAATACCCCTTTGCCCAAAAACCCAAATCTCACCCTGAACCCTAAAAATGCCCCTTTACCCTAAAACCCAAAACTGACCCTTAACCCAAAAAATACCCCATTTAAAAAACAAACATATAACATTTTAAATATAATTATATACTTACCAGTACTTACGTTGTAATGGTATGCGTTGTAATAGCACCTGCGTTGTAAATACCTGTGTTGTAAATACCTGCGTTGTAATGGTTTTTGCGTTGTAAAAGTTTCGTTGTAATGGTAGTGCGTTGTAAAAGTTGCGATGTAATGGTTGTTTCCCCCTGTGGAAAATACAGTACATAGACTGTGAGAGAGCATATCACTGAAGGACCATAGTTTACTGGGTTATATACAGTTTGTCTGAACAGTGTGTAAATCACTGTGACATCTTGCCTGCAACACGCTTGGGTTCAGTAAGTGAGCATATCATTGAGAGCCCATAGTATCCATTGGAATTTGCATTATGTTAGTACTGTTGTGAGCTCAAAAAACTTGAAAATACCCTTTTGAATGCCAGAAGAGGGAGGGGAGCACACTGCTTCCCCTCCCAGCACAGTTCACCCTTTATCAATATGGTAAATGCATTTCATTTTAAAAGCTTACTTGAGTTTTTGCTGAAGTGTTTCACCAACGTTGGTGCAAGTTAGTGCTGTCAATTGCTAGACACATGTTTCTGGATAGTATCCTTCATCAGTAGAGATAAAAAACAAAATGTGTCTGTGGTTGCTGAGCAAGCTTTTGAATGCATCATAAATTAGCATCTTGATGCTTATTGGTTATTCCAGACATTCCTAAGGTGATTTTGGAAAGTCCATCTAAGATGAAATACAGTATAAAAGCACTGCCAATTGACCACTTGTCAAGAAATGTATGGGTGGGCAGAATTAGAGGAGTTGCCTTCCACAAAATTCCGCGAAACAGCAAGAAATCTCTGCAAACACGCGGAATTGTGCGTACTTGCAGAGATTTTGCCTGTTGTAATCTATGCTGGGTCACTCTCAGGGAGTCAGGGGCAGACGAGCATCGTGCCAGAATGAATCCTGCCCTGCATATTTATCAAAGAAGATGACACGGTTTTGTGCAATTCCTCTACTCAGCTGGAGTGCTTTCTACTGGCTAATCAGTAGGTGCTACCTCGTTGGGTCGATGTATAGTGCTTTTTCCTATACTACAGCTGCGTAAAGGGACAGAAGAGTTGTCTCCAGCGTCCATGTCTGTAACTTTGCAACCGCGCCGAATTGCGCCAAGGTCCCTTGAGTGAGCTGTCCATCATAGTGGGGAAATGGCAGGAAGATGTTGCATACTGATAGTGTGTGTGGGGCGTTTCCAAACGGGCAGGGCTTCAAAGCGAGTTCACATGCCTCTTGTTTATAAAAGGTCTCAGAGGCCTATCAGAGCAGCAGATGAGAAGAAAGCAGCCTCCTGGTCACAGGAACTACACAGGGATTGCGCTCGAGAAACTCACCGATACAAAGACCTCCATCAAGGCTTGCAGCTACTTTTCAACAGTAGATATGTGGAGAAAGCACACCTGCCCAGATTTTTTTGGGCTGATTAATGCGTTACTGAATTAGAGCTTTAACTCGGGCACCTGCTTTATTTATATCTGTAAGTGCTTCCTGTTGAGGTTGAATTTTTGTGACAGGAGCATCATGCCAGAATGAATCCTGCCCTGCATATTATCCAAGAAGATGCCACCATTTTGTGCAATACCTCTACTCAACTGGAATACTTTCTACTGGCTAATCAGTAAGTGCTACCTCGTTGGGTAAATGTATTGTGTTTTTTCTACACTACAGCTGCATAAAGGGACAGAAGAGTTGTCTCCAGTGACCATGAGTCTGTAACTTTGTCACCGCACTGAATTGCGCTGAGGTCCCTTGAGTGAGCTGTCCATCATAGTGGGGAAATGGCGCGAACATGTTGCATACCAATAGTTTGTGTGGGGCATTTCCAAACGGGCAGGGCTTCAATGTGAGTTCACATGCCTCTTGTTTATAAAGGGTCAGAGGCCGATCAGAGCAGCAGATGAGGAGATAGTAGCCTCCTGGTCACACATCCTGGTAAGGTTGAATTACCTCACGCCCCCAAACTCCGTTCCAACGTGGATCACGGAAGTATTGACATTTTCGCGTTCCTCGTGGAACACGGAACGTGGAAATGCTCAAATTTTGCAAGTTCCACAAACAGAACGGAATTTGACATCCCCTCTTAAAAAAAAACGTCCTTCCCCCCAAATATTGTGCAAGATATTGCCATAAATGATCCTTACTGCCAGAAATACTGACGTATTACATTTTCTAAACAAAGCTGATATCAATTCTGAGCCTGGGACGAGCCAATGCTGATTAGGCCTGTGCAAAGTTTTAATTGGAGTAATTTTAGTAATTCTACTCCATGCTCTCCTAGTGAAGTGCCTAAAAGTAGGTTTAAAGTTTTTATTAGATGATTTTTTAACCAAGGTATAAATGTTCATTTTATTCTTGTAGTTCACAACATGCATTTGCGCTGTTTTAATTGGATTCTGTGTGGTTATTGCACATGCGTTGAGCAACAGGGTCCACCTGTTGAAATAAACTTGTTTTTTAGTTAAAGTTACTTTCTTTTAGCACAGTTTGTGCGTATGTTATTAAATAGAAAGAAAATGGTTTGTTTCTAATCACCACTGTGTCCTGGAATCCTTGTTTAGGGATTGTTAGTAACCCAAAATCATTGATCCCACTTCAAGTATGTATTGGGTGTGTTTCTGCAGTGCTACAAAACCCTGACTTTCACATTCAAGTGTTGAAATAAGGTAATTCATGTCACCCATAGGTGTGAAAATAAACTATGTATAGATGAGTGAGAGACTCAGGGGGATATGTACAACTGAAGTGGTGGAGTGTGGCGTTAGCCTTCATGGCTTAACGCCTCACTCCACCACTTTAGAAACGCAAGGCTGCACCACATTTACGAGATTATGGTGCAGCCTTGCGTATTCCCCTGCACTGGTGCTACACTGTGTACCATCAACGCAGGCACCCTTGCACCGTAGTGCAAGGGTGTCTGCATGCAGGGGATCTTCCTGTACATAAATATTCTTTAAATGCCATTTTGTCACTTCTGTGTGTGTTGCTTAATGCATGGAAGTCACACAATCTAATTTTTTTAAAGGATTGTTTATGTGCAGGCAGGATCTAATTTTTTTAAAGGATTGTTTATGTGCAGGCAGGATCACCTTCCTGTACATAAACAATCCAAGGTTTTTTGCTTTTTCCAAGGCAGCACACATGGAAAAAGCAAAAACGAGGAGAAATGAAGCATTTCTCCTCTTTTCACCAACTAAAGGCAAGGTTTTCCCTAGTCATATTATGGCTCTTCCTCCTATTTACGCTGCCCATGTAAATAGGTTGCAGCGTCAAAATCAATGGGTGTTTCAGTGGAACGCCCACTGCAACCCCCACTGCCCACTTCTTTCACGCTAAGTATTGCGTGAAAGGGGGGGGCTTATTTACAGGGCAGTGTTAAGCCATGTTAAGGCCCCTATCACCGTGAAAACATCACAAAAAGTGACGTTCCCATGGCAATAGGGGCTTGTGCATATGCCCCCTTAGTTTATTCAACAATGGTACTGAGCAATGGGAAAGGATGTTTTGGGAACTCCTTGTTTAATTCCTTTTCGATATACACATCATTCAGGAGGATTATCCATCCCAGGCAACTAGACCAAAAGAAAGTAAACAGTTATTTGATAATAAAAGACTGAAAACACCATGACAAAAAATTCAAACAAACAACAACTACAAAGCAATTTAGGGAGCTTGTATTTAATTAAATAAAAAACTTAAAATAAAGTTACCGAAACCTCAAGTCAGGACTCAGGATAAGGTTACTCCATGTTGCATAGATGTTTTAAGTAACACAAGGCCTGATTCACAATGGTAAAGTTATACTTTTGGTGTTACTTTACTCAGCTATTGACTAATAACTCTCAAATCAGTAACTTTAAGAGTAGAACATTTGTGAGTAGTAAGTAACTCAAAATATTTTTTAAAGACTTAGGGCCTGATGTAGGTGGCCCATTACCGGTCTGTGAACCCGAAATTCGGTAAATTTCAGGCTTACCGACCGGTATTGAGCCATTTCTGATGTCGGGGATGATCCGGTAAATACCGAATCGGTATTTACCGATTCGGTATTTACCGAATCATTATTTACCGATTTGGTATTTTGGTATTTTGCTGTGTACATCCATCATGTTACATGTGTCCAGTGACAGTCCTCCTTAGACCACAATCACTTAATTAGAGATATTAAATGATGATCTTCACTGGCAGCCCAGCTAGGGAACAAAAAAAAGGATAGAGATTAGAGGCATTGCCCTCATGCCCTTTAAGTGAAATGGAGTCTACTTGGAAGTACATTGGTCTACAACATACATGTAAGCCAGTGTAAGCCAGACACCAAATAAAAACATTTTCTCCTATATATGATTTTTTTCTCCAAAGCAGCTCAACAATATATATGCAAGTTCTGTTGTGGGCTACCTATTCAGGGAAGTAGAGTTCATCCTCAAACTCCACATTTTGAAGTGGCAGACTGGTTCTTCTGACTGTGACAAACTTTTCCAGCTGAACTGAACATATGCTCAGAAGATAAACTGTCTTCCCATACAATAACTTGTTTGTGTCATCAGAATAGCCTTGGGCTATGAGGATGGTAATTGCTACTGCAATTTGCTCAACATCTGTTGCCTTAACCTCTGTACCTGACTTAAGCTCTGCAACCACCTGAAATTAAGCAATTTAAGGGATTGGGTCAGATTATTCTGTTGTTGATGTTGCTGGTAATGATAGTTTTGGCTATGAGAGAAGAGTATTGCCCTGTATGAGGCTGTATACATCTGCCTGGGCCGCTAACTTAAAGCTGTTCTTCTTCCAGATTCCTCTGTTGATCAACAATCCAAGTATCATTAAGTGAAGGAAAGTGGGTAGTATTTTTTGTACCATGAATCAAGTATTGTGGCATATAAGTATTCTTGGTAGGACACAATCTCTCTTTGCAGCCATGGGTCAACAGCCATGTTAAGCTTCTCGGTTCACACTGGCAAACCTTTGTCCCAACTTTTTCAGCTGGTCATGTAGTAGATGCAACAACAGGTTGGTAGTCATTCTCACTGCTGACTTATGTTCACTGAATCTTATGCGGTATTCTCTCCCAGTCTCGCCAATGTATGCAAGGCCACACGGGCATATGATGGTATGAACGACATTACTACTCCTACAGTTGGTTAATGATTTCAAAGTAACCTGCACATTATTATAGTTCATTGAATCAGTTATCATAGCAGCGTCACATGCATGGCATGATCCACATCTGTGGTTGTCAAGAATCATGGGGAGTCCTGTAATGGAAGTCTGGATACCACTTGACTTACACCTACTCCTAGTGTGAACCAGACGGTTTTTAAATTCCTGTTTCATCTGTAAGCAATTAGGAGTTTCAAGAGGTGGGTCTCATTACCGTCTGTGTCTAAAATACTCCAATTCTTGTTTAGAAGATTTTTAATCTTATAATTCAATGACGAGTGATTAATGACACAAGTAATTCTGTCTGTGGGCTTGCATTTAGTGCCACTCAGTGCCACTCAGTAAGGCATCTCGATCGTAATATTTCGCTCTTTTGAATGCCTGCCGGATCAGTCGGTGAGGGTAGCCTCTTAACAGGTGTCTTGCTTTAAGTGCTTCGCCATGACGTTGATATTCTATCAAGTTTGTACAGTTACGGCGTATCCTTAGGAATTCGCCGAAAGGGATAGAATCTTTCTGACAGTGTGGATGGAAACTTCCAAACTGAAGAATGGTGTTCTTAGCGGTCGACTTTCTAAATAAACTCACTTCCAATACGCCATTCCTTCCACTGATCTCTACATCCAGAAATTCGACCTTATCAGTGTGGTAACTAGAGGTGAACCTAAGGTTAGGGTCACTAGAATTTAACCACAGTATAAAGTCTTCTAATTGTGTCACATTGCCACGCCATACAAAAAAAATATCATCTATAAACCTGCACCATAAAAAAAATTCTCAAAAAAAGGGGTAAGTTCATTATACACGTTCCTCAGCTCCCATTCGCCCATGTAAGCATTCGCTACACTTGGGGCGCAAGAAGCTCGCATGCTGGTGCCCCTCACTTGTTTGTAAAGGGCACCATCATAGTCAAAAAAGTTATTTAGGAGAACCATCTCCAAACATTGTAAAATGAATCTGTCAGGTCTATTGTCAGGATACCTTTGCAACAGTGAGGCTACAGCAAGCAACGCTTGACATTGAGGAATGTTGGTGTACAACGCCTCAATGTCAAGCGTTACCAGGATGTCCGTTGCTGTATTGAATATTATGCCCTCTGTCTTGGTAATCCTATCGCCCGTATCTCGGATGAAAGATTCATATTTCTGTGTAAGTGGGCATAAGAACTTGCCCACATATTTGGACAATGGCTCAGTGCTTAAGCCTATCGTGGAGATTATCGGTCGCATGGGTGGTTTACTTTCATTCTTATGAGTCTTGGGTAGACCATACATTGCAGGGACTATCGGACAGGTCTTATTTAGGAAAATCAATTCGTCTTCACAAATAAAGCCTTCTTCAAATGCGGTTTGAGTCACTTCCTTTATGGTTGTATTAAGATGTTGTAATTCCCTTGGATGTGCTGGCCTATAATGTTCTTCAATACTCAGCATTTCTAACATTTTCCTGTCTACGCTCAAAGATTTGGACTTCAGGTCCTACCATATCGAGTGCTGGTGTGTAATTTGAAGGGGGTTTACAGCCAGATAAGTTGTTATTTTCCTGTTCCCTTGGTTTACCCTCAAAGAATTTTTTCAGTCTGACCTTTCGAAAAAATGCGAAAAGGTCTTCATGAAGTTTGAATTTGTTTAATGGGGTGCAAGGGACAAAATACAGCCCGACTCAATAACGTAAGTTCCTCATTACTTAGGCTAGTAGAAGATAAATTGTAAATTGGCATTATGTCACTAGGACTACTTGCAGTATCGTTATGGTCTGAGTCTACCACCAATATTGTTGGTTTCGTGACTTTACATACTGCTGCTGTGGTTGTGGGCTCATCATTTGTTGCCCACCTCTGTCTTGCTGCCAATGAACAGTTTTCCCCCTGTATGGGCCTCTCGATAAAAAACCCCAATGACCATGCACATCTTTTCTATGAATATGCCTTTAACATGCATGCCTTTACAATGAACTTTCATTGTAAAGGCATGTATGTTAAAGATATATAGAGGAATTTAACAGGTAGTGTATTTATACACACATACACATGCATACACCTTTACCACTCAGACACCACAAACACCCTAAACACACACAAAATCTTGCCACCCAGAAACCCATACCCTCCCAAAATCCTAAAGTTACCCTTGCAACCCAAAAACCCATACCCACACTAAACCCTAAGAAAAACCTTGCCACCCAAAAACCCATACCCACACTAAACCCTAAATAAAACCTTGCCATCCAAAAACCCATATCCTGCTTGTCATGGTGTCCCCTGAAAACCACAATAGCGGTTGGTGGTTCGACAGACTGCTGTTGAAATCAGGCCCATAGTATGGATGATGAGTGGCATTAATTGGATTTAGAAAAGCTCCAATCTTCCCTTTAAAATTACCATGTTTTTGTGAATTAAATTAAAACAAATCATAATTTGTGTATTTTGTCTGATGATTGCTTATTTCTGTATTTCTGGGGTATTGTTTTGCATGTCAAATCAAGAAAAATGCTGAGGCCAAGGCCCCTGGCTTCCAGTAATGACTCATTGGGGATCCCCAAAATCCAATAATGATTCATTGAGAGTCGCTGGGCTGCAGTACTGATTAAGTGGGGGGTCCACTGAACTTAAAATGTTAAGAGCCACTGGTTTACATCATTAACAGAGTGACAACTTGTCTGTGTATAATGCTCCACATTACACACCAACAAATTGAGTTAAAAAATGTGAATTGACCTTTATGGCAAAGTGAATATCACAATTAATGAGGTTGAGAATGGTTTTAAATGTAATGCTTGACCATGTGAGAGGGCAGGAAATTCTAAGCACAGTCTTCAATAAGTTGTTTGGAGGGAAGCATATAATTCTCTTTGGAGATTTGTTGGGGTGGACGTAACTCGCGTAATTCAGCATAGCAATATCATGCGGAATTACCTAAACATTCTGCAAGATTATGCTTGAATTATGCGAGAAGAGCAATTCAGCATTTAACACTATTTCTTAGCACAAAAATGCCTCCTTGCATCCAAAGATGAGTGTGTCATCCTTATAATAGACACACACGTGAGAACTCTCACCCTACGGGATATGCTTAAACCTATGAACAGATGGCAAAGCCAGTCGCTGCCTGTCCAACTCAGATCCAACCACACCTCGATTGGTATACAGTCACTCACAAGGACCATGCCAACAAGCCGGGAGGAGGAACAACCATCATCCACAAAGAGACCATACATTGTACCACCACCACCGACAACACCACCACCCCCATGGATCATCTCAACTTTAAGCTCCACATGGATGACAAGAAAACCATCAGAGCATATTGACACCCAGGCCCATGCTTCAGCTTCTGCAACACCATTGCGGACTTCATTGCGTCCCTACCCTTAGACTTCAAGGACTACATCTTCCTCTGTGACCTAAATTTCCACATCGATGACACCAATAACAAATACACTTCACACCTCCTCCACAGTATGAGCAGCGTCAGATTGGCCCAGATTGTCCATGGCCCTACACACACCGCTGTTCCAATTTAGACCTCCAGCAACCACATCATATACAGCCATGTCACAGAAGCCACATGGACCGATCAATCCATCGTCCACTCCAGCATCTCCAGCCACCCACTGCCACCGCCAAGATGAGCAACGCACCTCACCAGAGGTGGAACAAATTCTCAGAGACAAAGTGGGAGAACAACGTCTACACTGTTAACCCTGCTACCACCACCAACCTCGAACAGGCAGTGAAAAATATAAACTCCTGGATCACCAATTGTGCAGACAGCATCATCCCCATCAAGAGCAACATCCAGTGAAAAGCCTTCAAAAAGGCCAGCTGATACACCCCAAAACTCAGAACAGTGAAACGAGACAGCAAACAGTTGGAGAGAAGATGACGCACCAGTAAGGACACCTCCGACAAGGCAGTCTTAAAGGCCTCTCTCAATCTCTACCACAGCCTGCTGAGGGCAACAAAGAAGACAGTCCTTGTAACATGCATCAAGACCAGAACCAACAACACCAAGCAACCTTTCAACATATTTTCCAGAATTTCCCAACCCGGCTGCCTGCAAAAACAACACCACACCCTCACAGGAGCTGTGCGACAACCTCATCCACGTCTTCCATGACAAGATGGAAACCATATACAGAAACTTCGAATCCCAACTCACAAATATGGATTTCTCCGACTGATACACCACCTAAATCACTGACAGGAACCACACACTGTCCACCTGTAAAATACTCTCGCCCCAGGAAACCAACTCCACCATAAAATTCATCCACTCCGGAAATCCCACAGACCCATGCATGTACCACATCTTCAACCCCAGAAATCAAAAGATTGGCCAGGAACTCATCAATCTATTCAACACCTCTATAACAACTGCAACCTTTGCCGACACCTGAAACATGCCGAAGTTAGACCACTACTGAAAAAACCCTCCACTGACCCCTACATACTCAAACACTACTGGCCATTCTCCCTGCTCCCATTCCAGCAACGGTACTGGAAAAGATCATCGAACAATCAACTCATAACACACCTGGAGCAGAACCAGCTACTCAACGTCTCTCAATCTGGTTTCGGCACAATCACAGCACGTAAATCGCCCTAATCATAGCAACCAACAATATCCTAACTCTCCTTGCCTTAAGAGTAACAGCTGGTTTGAACCTCTATCACCTCTTGGCAGCCTTCGACACCATATACCACCACACACTGATCAAAAGAGTGTACCACATTGGCTTCCAACGGGATGTGCGTTTGTGGATTACCTCCTTCCTCACTGGAAGAACCTAGGAGGTCTACCACCCACCTTTAACCTTTGAACCCAAGGAGATCATCTGCTGTGCCCCCCAGGCTTCATCCCTCAGCCCCACGCTCTTCAATGCTGTATGACCCCTATGGCCAAAATCATCATATCCCATGGTCTCAACATAATTCCCTATGCAGATGACACCCAACTCATCCTCTCACTCACTGACGACCTCACAACCACCAGAATTAACTTCCACAGATGCATGACAAACATCACTGACTGTATGAAGAACAACTGCCTGCAGCTGAACACAGACAAGACGGAAGTACTGATCTTTGGCACAGCAGCAACCCATGGAACAACTCATGGTAGCCACCAGACTTAGTGCCATGCCAGAAACCTCAGAATTATCATTGACAATAAGCTCACCATAAAATCACAGATCAACACCATCTTTTCTGCCTGCTTCTTCCCTCTACGCATGCTGCATGAGATCTTCGAGTGACTACCGCTACACACGAGATGCACCGTGACACAAGTCCTCATCACCAGTCGACTGTAGTACGGCATTGTCCTCTACATAGGAATGACGTGAAAACCTTCTACAGAGACTTCAGACCATACAGAGCACTCTAGCCAGACTCATCCTCACCTTCTCCAATGAATCCGCATCATACCCCACGTCAGGAACCTCCACTGGCTTCCCGTACAGAAGAGATGTTAATTCAAGCCGCTGACCCAGGCAAACAAAGCTCCACACAACTAAATACCCACCTACATTAACCACTGGCTGAACTTCCACCAACCAATGAGAAGATTATGGTCTGAATCCCATTCACTTGCCCATATTCACAGCATCTACTGAAGCAGAAGTTAAGGATGCCCCTTCTCCCAGATCACACCAAAGACCTGGAACAACCTCCCCACGCACCTCCGGACCATCACCTCACTTTCGGAAGTCCGAATGGCCCTCAAGACCTGGCTATTTGAATGATTCTGGGCCTGCAAAGCACCTGGTTACCCTGTCAGGTGATTAGCCGTGCTTTATAAATTCTGATTCATTGACTGAAATGCAGCAGAACACAAATAGTGGGAGCGAGCTACCACTCGCACTCACTAAGTGCCTCATATGATGTCGGTGTTGGAATGGTTTCCAACCGAATCAGAATTGGAGAGTCCGATCGACTGATTATGATGGTTCTGAACACCGTGCAGTCAGACTCCCATTGACTTTAATGGGAACCTGTGTTCAAACCAACAACACAGGCTCCCATTGAAGACAGTGGTGGTTGTGGAAAACCATGCACCCTGTGGCAGGCACCCCATGGTGCATGCCGCACTGAGCATGATTGCAAAGGGGGATCTCATGGGTACCCACAAGGGCCCAAACCAGAGGCCTCCAGGTGAAGAGGTCCTGCTGTGGGCACCCAAAGTCAGTTTCTGACAGCCAATCTTTGATGGACAAACTGATTAAAAAAGGCTGTCGTAATCCGACATCGTAATCTATCAGACGGAAAGGCGGTCCATAGAGCCGTACGAGTTGGCTCCAACTGACTCAGTTCCTCCGAATGCCAGTCGGAACTGAGTTGGAAGGACCAAATGGTTACCTAACAATGTAATTGGTCGGTCAGAAATGTTTCAGAGTCGGTCATAAACATGGGATCCGACATATATTTGAAATGCCGTCCGGAGCGTTTCCATTCGACATCATAATGATGCCTTAAAAGAACTCTCTCATTACAATGTTTTCCCCCAAATTACTCTTAATCACACAAGGAGTAATTGCATAATTATCGGTAAGCCAGATTTACCAAAATGAATTACTCCAATTACTTTGACTAAATGGAATTCCACCCAAGCCTAGAGATTTGCAACAGCTAGCACCAAGAAAGGCACAATAAGTACTTAGAAGGGTGACCCATGAAGATACAAGAAAAAGTTTTGGAAATATAGGTAGCATGAATCTTTAGCCTAATTTTAAGTATGCAGTGTTGACTCAAAATATGCACGAAGCTGCTGATGAAGAATTTGGATGAATTCTTAAACAGAATAAATTTCACATTTTAAATAATAATTCTAAACAATTGTTATCTTCTAGTTTTTTTTCCAGCCTGTATGAACCCGACATAAGTGGTTCACTTGCAAGCACAAAAACTAAACTGGAGAGTTTGCAGCAGACTCTGCAACAGTGTGTCACTTTTGTAAGTGCCATGCTAGAGTCTGAGGGCCAAATTTACCAGTATTAACCTGGGTAATTTACTGGAGAGTCACAGCACAAATGTCCCAACTATAGGCTGCAAACAGAGTGGGGAAACTTGAAAATGCAGTTTCAAAATCTGTAGAGCTAGGAAAAGGAACTACAGTAATTTGTCTACTGCAGAACAATTCCATGAAAAATGTTAAATGTAGGAACAGGCCCGGTAAACGGTGCAATGGGTTATGTTGTGAAATTCATCACAAAGAAAAAAAAGAATGGAATAAAGTGCATCATTTTTCAATTTAATGGAATAAAGGACTCACGAATCGTTGCAAGGTGTAATGTAATATTTTTACTCTTCAAAGATCAAGCTTCTGAAGCAGTTTTCCATGTACCTTACATATGCTGTCACAAACCACCAATCTCAAGTACTTAGTGTAGATATGGCAATATTACATAAAAGAAACAATATTTTCAAGGGTGGGTGTGGCCTACATGGCTCTTTCTAGAGCAGAGCCACTCCCTGGATTGAATCTACTAGACTTTGATTAAAACAAAGTTATAGCAAATTACAGCTGTTGTATTGTGTACAACAGACTAGCAGCACCACATTCTCTACATCCATATTTACAGAGAGCCACACAACAGGACACACAATTTATTCACCAGTAAAAAAGAAATATCATGAAAGAAAAAGCAAACAACTCGGAACAAATAAATAGCACCAACACAAACAGAATGTGGAGTCTGGTTTCAAATCTAAAGTGGAGTAAATTGTTATACAAGTGTGATAGTAATAAACATACATGCAATGCCAAACTTGAATTAAAAAAAATGATGGAGTATGAATATCACCATCTAACATTAGAATTGATAATACATTTTTGGAACCTTCAAGAATATATGCTACAAGAATTCAATAGATAGTTTGAACCCTTAGAAAAAGCAGAATATTTACAAAATCAACAATATCAACAGCTGAGCACACAAGAATTCCATATGGACATTTTAAATACATTAGAGGAAGTAGAATTACGTATGAAAGATGCTTGTGTAGGATATGTCCCTTTTTTAGGGCCACACCCAGATATTTGCCTTCTGTTGCTGACTCTGTACACTTTTTCCTGCTAACCAGTGCTAAAGTACATTTGTCTCTCCCTAAAACAAGATACAATTGGCACCTACCTAATACATTTCATTTACTTTGAAGTCCCTAGTAAATTGTACTATATGCACCCAGGTCCTATAAATTAAATGCTACTAGTTGGCAGCAACATTCATTTTGCTAGCTACTAAATCATAATATGTATTACATTTCCAACATGGCTGCCTCCAACATTTCTTCTTCTCCCATTAGCCCCTTTCTCCAGGTGATTAATATTAACAATCACTTAGTTAGAAAATGCCATCCTACTGCACAGTTTCCTTCTATCTTTAAACATCAGCTCATTTGCTCTACTTCTAATAAGCATGGTTCACTTGGCCGCAGGAATTTTCTTTCCCTTTATAAATGAGATTTTTTACATTTTTCATGAGATAACAACATATAACATATTTTGTTTACTCAAGCTGCATTCAAGTATAAACTACCATTCCAAGAAGGTGCCCTACTGATGGGGTTTATAGCACCCAATCATCTAACTCTATCTCAGGGCCATTGACATCAAATAGCACTGATGGGTTACCTTGCTTGAAACCCATAATTATTCTCTCCTGAGACCGCAGAGACCAAGAAGAACCCTATGGAGCATCTTCTCAAGGACTTAACGTCGATTTATATATATTTATTTATTTATTCAATCTTTATTTCGACCATTTGGTCATAAAAGATACGCATACAGTAAAATCACATAAATTCTGTCACAGTCATTAAAACATCAATGCATGATATTAAAATCAAAACCAGACAATGCAAGTAATTGTTAAAAAATGAGCGATTCTACAGTCTACCCCGCATTTTTTAAAAGACGACTACGCGTGTGCCAGACATTCGTAAAGAATTTGGAAAGTGCAAAAACAATTGGGCCAGAAACATCGCATTTTAAAATCCTGTACATCGGTGCATATTCCCTGCCACCCAAATTCTTAATCAAGGGCAGCAGCCAGTACTTTCTGGCTGCCTTGTATGCTGGGCAGAAAAAGATCACATGCAAATCATTTTCCTCTTTGTCTACGCAAAGAGGACAGAACTTGGTAGAAGGGACTTGTGACCAGGTGCTGGTAAAGGACCGTAAAGGCAATGTGCCGTATCTCCACTGGAGAAATAACTTTCTGGTAAATATGGGATAAACGGGATCAAGAGCTTTCTCAAATGTATAAAGATCCTTGGTTTGCAAGAATATGGAGGAAAGGGACCCCTCTGTCTGGGTAGCTATAGCCCTTACCCTTTTGTGTTCGTGGTACAGATTCGCCAATGCTCTCTTAGAGATTCTTGGTGCTGTATTTGCTGGATCGGTCCACAATTCAGGGAGCCCCAAATCTGTGCAAACTGACTGGATATTTTGGACCCAGGGAATACTGAGCGCCTTAGGGTGTTTTAGTAGTTCAACCAGTTCCGCCCTGTAATCGGCGAGATCGTCGCCGCTCCATAGCCTGCGCCAGAAGGCAATGGGTCTTAGACTTATCTCGTCGGCGAGTGGCCGTAGCCCTAAATCAAGCCTCAAAGGGAGAAGCGGGGTGCTAGGGGGAAGTGCGGTAATTTGTCTTAAAAACCTATTTTCTGTGCAAGACAAGTTCCGACATGGAATGTGGCCCCACAATTCAGCCCCGTACAAAATCGCCCCCCTTGCCTGTGCCTTATATATCTGAATTAGGGCCCCTAATGGGCGATAGGTCGAACCGGTCATCATCCGGGAAATACCCCCGGTAATTTGTACTAGTTTAAGGTTAGCCCTAGTTTGATGGCTCTCCCAGGTCATGTTTTCGTTGAGCGTCACGCCGAGATATTCGAACGTGGCTACTCTTTCCAGTCTCGCTGCTCCCAATAGGGGATTCGGGCGCTGTTTGGGGCTTGGGTTCAATACCATATATTTGGTTTTTGTGGCATTGATTTCCAGCCCTCTATCCTGACAAAAGGCCACAAAGGCATCAAGTATCTTTTGAATGCCCATGGGTGTCTTGGATACCAACAGTGTGTCGTCCGCAAACATTATTGCGGGCACACTGTTGCCATTCAATTTAGGGGCATCTGTATAGTCGGTGGCGTTTAGATGAGCGATTATCCCGTTGACGAAGAGGCAAAACAGGGTCGGCGCCAGCACACAGCCCTGTCTTACCCCTCTGCCCACGGGAAATCTATCAGTCAGCTCCCCCGACCTCCCACACCTCACCTGGGCATAATTATTGTGATGCAGCCTTTGCAGGGTCAATAAAATATCTGGTGGCACGCCCATCCCTGCTAAAATGACCCAGAGTTTTCCCCTGGGCACGAGGTCGAAGGCGGCTCTTAAGTCCACGAAAATCGTGTACAGACTACCGCCCTCGAACCTCACTGTCCTCCAGTAGATCAGATTCAGTCTAAAGACCTGGTCCACAGTCGATACCCCTATCCTAAAGCCTGCCTGATATGGACTGAGGGCGCCCACCTCCTCAATCCATTCCTGAAGCCTGTTCAGGAGAACCCTGCCGAACAGCTTCTGTGCTACATCTATCAGGCTAATCGGTCTGTAATTGGCTGGGAGCAGGGGGGATCCTTTTTTGAAAATCGGGACCACCTCAGCCCCCAGCCAAGTACTGGGGATTTCCATCCCACCGAGGACACCATTAAAAAGAGCTGCGAGGTAGGGCGCCCAGACGGTGGTCTCCTGCTTATACAGGTCTCCCGGTAGCCCGTCCAGCCCAGGCGCCTTCCCCGAAGCCAGGCCTGAAATAGCAGCCGTAACCTCGCTCACTGTTATTTGATCCGCCTGCAAGCCCTGTCTCACTGGTTCAATTGGCACAGGAAGTTCTCCGGACTCAGCGCTATATAGCGACTGGAAGTGGACCAGCCACGCACCAGGAGCTATATTAGGCTCCACTGCCGAATGTAGACTCCCTGATCCCCCATTCACCATTCTCCAGAACAGGCGTTGATCTTGTACTGCTAGGGCCTTTGTGAGCTCTTCCCACTGATTCTCCTCCCATTCTATTTTGGCCTGTGCAAGAAGCTTCTTATAGGCTTGTCTACATTGCTTGAGACGTTCCCCTCCTTTGCCCTCCTTAATTACTCCAAGGAGTTCTGTTTTGGCCCGTCTGCAGGCTATGTTATACCATTGTGTTTTACCTTGGGGCCTCTCTTTTAGCTTTTGCACTTTGCGTGTAAAATGAGGTGCCGCCACTTTTATGAGTTCTTTATGGGCATCAAACAGTTTACTCCTTATATCTATTTTGTTTGCCACTCTATCAAGGTCCCCAACAGTTTCCAGGATGGGGGTAATCTCTGCATAAAGCAGTGGGAGTTTGTCCTTGTTTGTGACCATATGCTCCCACCTAATTCTTCTCCTGCTGTTATCTATAAGGAGTGTGGGATAGTTCCCTTCCTCATGGGTCACTAGGCCCTGGGGTGCTGGGTGGACGAGGTCTAGCTCGAGAGCATTGTGGTCACTGTCCCTCCTATCAATTACCCTAAAATCCTGTATTGTTGACCACCTCGCTAGTTGAACCAGAATATAGTCCAAGTGTGACTCCCTTCCCTGGCGATTATAAGTGATTTTGCCTGGTGTGTCGGAGTTGGTTCGCCCATTACACGCTCTAAGTCCGTACCTTAACGTGAGGGCAGTAATTTGCAACGCTAGTGGGGTCCAAGCTTTCGGGGATGGCACATCAACCCCTGGTACTGCCCACCTATCTTCTTCTTCTGATAGGAACCCTTCCTGGAGGCCGGGGAGTGGCTCAAAGTGAGAGTTAAAGTCTCCACCCACCACATAGTATGAATCAGTCGACAGTTCAGATAAAAAGTTCGAGAGTTCATTAAAAGTCGGTGATTCTTTTGCCTTTCCCATTGGCCTGGAATAGATATTGACCAGCAGGAGGTTAACTTTGTTTGGCCATGTTAGTGAGACCGCGAGGATGTCATTGGATCTGCATGGGAGCCGTGTTGCCACACAGCCCAGGTGAACAGCAATCCATGTCGCAAGGCCCCCTGATGGTCGGCCTTTGCCTTCCCACCTAGCTGGAATAAAAAAGGATGCGTAGCCTTGATGCTCATAGTCCTCTCTGGCCCAGGTTTCCTGGAACATACATATGTCACCAGTTTCTATGTACTTTCCCCAGGCCGGCTCTTCCAATTTATTTGCTAATCCCGCGATGTTCCAGGAGATTATCCTCAAATGTTCAGAGGAGGAAGATGTCATAGCGTGAGGGATGGGGGGGGTAAGTCCATGATCCACTTGTGTTGCGGAGCCTGCGGCTGGGGCAGCGGAAGGTACATGTGACTCCATGGATCGCAGCTCCCCCTCGCCCTCAAGGGAGGGAGCCATAGTTATCCGCTCGGCAGCAATTACTCCATCAGCGGCTAGATAGGAGGATTCAATTCGACCGTGTTCTGAGGCAAATGAGTCATTCAGTGGGCCAGAAATTGCGCCGGGGCACACGGTGGGGGGATCCAGGGGGCCACAGAAGCCCGATACCCCTGACGCAGACTTACTGACGGTGAGTCAGTCGACCCCATCCAGCCCATTCAGACAGTTAAAGCGATTAAAATCGCAAAGGGGTGTGTCCGGCGGTTGGGAGTACGGGCATTGAACAAAGCCTTTATGATTGCGTCTGTAGTCCACCCTTGTCCAGCCTTCGTGTGTTGGGGCCTGGTGCCTGGGAATTGGGGGAAAGAAAAAGGATACTGGGAGGGTCTGTATGGTGGAGTCAAGGGATCGGTTCATTCCTCCGCAGATGTGTCGAACTGTGCCCGGGTCTTTAAAGGTTACCATGATACAGTCCCCCACTATGGTTTTCCTGGTCTTCCCTAGCCATGGAACCCTTCTCACCATGATGATCTCGTTATTAAAGTGGGGTGGCAGGGGTCGGTTCCAGTTAAGCCATTTGATTACCTTTTTCTTGAGGGATTGATAATCCTCGTTTTCTCCTGATCTTAGATGGGGTGCACCAGCTAGGACCACCATTAGTCTGTTAGCCTCAGGTGGGAGGTCTGGCCTCCGTGGTCTGGGAATTGGGCAAGTGGGCGTGGGTGGGGGGGCATTAACCTGATCTTGGTATGTTCCAGTGGACTCTATTTGTGAACTATGTGGGGCTAGAACCACCGGGTCAATGGGTCTGTTACTCGGGTTATTGTTCCGTGCTTGGAGTTGGACAGCCATAAGGGGTTGCAGAGGGGCGGCAGATGGCATGCTTCTGGGGGGGGCTTTGTTGACATTGGTTACTTTGGAAGATTCCCCACCCGAGGAATGGGTTTCCACTAACTTAGTCTGCTTGCTTACTAGAGTATTCAGAGTGGTAAGAGAAGTTTCTAGTAAGGTGAGCCTAATCTCGACTTTTTTTAAACTGTCGGTGATGGGCTGCAGAAGGGAGCGGAGTAGAAATTCTATGCTCCCCTTAGCAGAGAGTTGGTGGTTTGGATTCGGCGTAATAGCCTCTGGCTCTTTGGTGATGGCAATTATACTGGAGTTTGAGAGCTTAGGTGGTGGCACTATCTCCGTAGTCTTCCCCAGTAGGTTGGTGTTAGTACTTTTCTTACCAAAGTCCAAATGTGATATTTTGGATTTCCCCCACCCCCCCCGCTGTTTTCCGAGCCCGTTTACTGGGTGGGGGCCTGTGTATCTCCGCCATGACATTTAATTTAGGCTTACTCTTATTAGCCAATTGTATAGGTTGGGTTTGGGTTGCCAGGTTAACAGGGGTATGGGAAATCTCTAAGGGGGGTGGCTCTGCGTTTTTTTCAAATGCTATCCCTGGGGTAGAGGGAACCTCCCTTAGTAAAACGGGGAAATCCTCTAGTGTCGAATTGTCTAAACTACTGGGTAGCGCGCCTACCTCTTGAGTGGTGGGGTAGGGAATGATATCTAGCAAAGGCCTAGTTTTCATAGATTCAATGGAGCGCCTACGCTCCGCCCTACGTTTCTCAAGTGAACCTTCCAAGTCCGCCTCACCTTTATTGGGTTTGAAATAGTTATCCAAAGTCCCGGAGCTGGAGGCACCATCCCTTGAGGGGGTTTCCCGTGGTGGAGGCGACGGCATAACCTTGGTTATGACGCTCAGGGGGATCAAGAGAGGGGGCCCGGCCCGGCCTCCTTCGGCCCCTGACGGCCACAGACGGTCCCGCCCTTGTCCCGGGCTTCTCCCGCTCGCTCCCGCGAAGCGGAGATCCTACTCTCCTTTAGATACTACAGCTATGTGATAGGCGGGGGGCGTGGCCAGCGGGGAGAGCAGCCCAGGTGTTGCTGGTTGGGCGCGCAGGGGCTCCTGGTCGCTGGAGTCCCCTGCCTTGCTCGCAGCCCCGCTGGTTCTCTTGCCTACCCCCGCGCTCCTCCTTGGCTCCTCTAAACAGTCCTTCAGGCGGACGACGCGCTGCGGGACCCGCGAAGCGGGTCCGGCGAGTCGTTGGGGTGATGACAGGAGGCACAGATCCGCTGTGCAGCTGGTCCAACACGCTCCTCCTTCAGGCAGCAAAGTTCCGTGGAAAGGTGTCCCACAAACACAGGGAAAGCAGCAGCTTTTGGCTCAGTTGGCGGGGGGGCGTGGCCAGCCGGGAGAGCAGCCCAGGTGTTGCTGGTTGGGCGCGCAGGGGCTCCTGGTCGCTGGAGTCCCCTGCCTTGCTTGCAGCCCCGCTGGTTCTCTTGCCTACCCCCGCGCTCCTCCTTGGCTCCTCTAAACAGTCCTTCAGGCGGACGACGCGCTGCGGGACCCGCGAAGCGGGTCCGGCGAGTCGTTGGGGTGATGACAGGAGGCACAGATCCGCTGTGCAGCTGGTCCAACACGCTCCTCCTTCAGGCAGCAAAGTTCCGTGGAAAGGTGTCCCACAAACACAGGGAAAGCAGCAGCTTTTGGCTCAGTTGGCGGGGGGGCGTGGCCAGCGGGGAGAGCAGCCCAGGTGTTGCTGGTTGGGCGCGCAGGGGCTCCTGGTCGCTGGAGTCCCCTGCCTTGCTCGCAGCCCCGCTGGTTCTCTTGCCTACCCCCGCGCTCCTCCTTGGCTCCTCTAAACAGTCCTTCAGGCGGACGACGCGCTGCGGGACCCGCGAAGCGGGTCCGGCGAGTCGTTGGGGTGATGACAGGAGGCACAGATCCGCTGTGCAGCTGGTCCAACACGCTCCTCCTTCAAGCAGCAAAGTTCCGTGGAAAGGTGTCCCACAAACACAGGGAAAGCAGCAGCTTTTGGCTCAGTTGGCGGGGGGGCGTGGCCAGCGGGGAGAGCAGCCCAGGTGTTGCTGGTTGGGCGCGCAGGGGCTCCTGGTCGCTGGAGTCCCCTGCCTTGCTCGCAGCCCCGCTGGTTCTCTTGCCTACCCCCGCGCTCCTCCTTGGCTCCTCTAAACAGTCCTTCAGGCGGACGACGCGCTGCGGGACCCGCGAAGCGGGTCCGGCGAGTCGTTGGGGTGATGACAGGAGGCACAGATCCGCTGTGCAGCTGGTCCAACACGCTCCTCCTTCAGGCAGCAAAGTTCCGTGGAAAGGTGTCCCACAAACACAGGGAAAGCAGCAGCTTTTGGCTCAGTTGGCGGGGGGCGTGGCCAGCGGGGAGAGCAGCCCAGGTGTTGCTGGTTGGGCGCGCAGGGGCTCCTGGTCGCTGGAGTCCCCTGCCTTGCTCGCAGCCCCGCTGGTTCTCTTGCCTACCCCCGCGCTCCTCCTTGGCTCCTCTAAACAGTCCTTCAGGCGGACGACGCGCTGCGGGACCCGCGAAGCGGGTCCGGCGAGTCGTTGGGGTGATGACAGGAGGCACAGATCCGCTGTGCAGCTGGTCCAACACGCTCCTCCTTCAGGCAGCAAAGTTCCGTGGAACATAACACAAACAGAATGTGGAGTCTGGTTTCAAATCTAAAGTGGAGTAAATTGTTATACAAGTGTTATAGTAATAACCATACATGCAATGCCAAACTTGAATTTAAAAAAATGAATATCACCAACTAACATTAGAATTGATAACACATTTTTGGAACCTTTATTTAAATTTATTTAATTAATTTATTTATTTATTTATTGAAAATCGTCACTTTAGCGCCCTATTTTCAAGCTGGTGCAAACTATCAACATCGCCAGTTTTCCAGTGATAGCTGCCGCAAAAAACATCACCACGGATGAGTGCGACAACTAACGCTAATGATATGCTGAATAGGTGTTCCTGTGCAAAAACACCCAAAAACACCACTTTGCGACATAATCAATGACCAGCCAGATCAGCGATGCGATCCAAAAATAGGTGATAAGGCGCGTTAGCAGCAAGGGATTTAACACCTGCCTTTTACTGGTGTTAAGCAAGACGACAACCTGCAGTATGAAAGGGAGCCTAGCCCAGAGCCACATCTGAAGACCAACACATGTCATGGAGCTACTGATCATGCAGCTCAGAGACCCAAGAGGGCCACAACACCGACCGCCACCACCCACAGGCCAGGTCATCTTGTTCAGTGGCCAGTCCCCCAACTCCTGCCACCATCTCCCCAATGATGGTCCCAGGCTGGTCTTCCATGGGGCTTGTGGGGTTCTGGTTGTCCTCTCTACTTGCTCTGGCTACCTCCATGGTGCTTCTCAGTTGAACGTGTTTTGTTTGTGTTTTTTGCTTCCGCTTTTATAGTGATTTTTCCCGCCTGACTTGTGGGACCATCACAATTTTTTTCACATTTTGGTTTAGATTTGTATTGCCATCCCAGTGATTTTAGCAAGGACATTTGATGCGTTTTCAGGAAATGATTGCATGTTACCACTGTATTGGGAATACAGCGTTAACAGAGGTATTGTCTCGCAATAGACGGCGATATGAAAATTTGCATTAACCTATTTTGGCAATGATTATCGCACGTTCTTGAGAATATCCCCCTATGGTTTTTTCTTACCACAGACTATTGAAGTAATCTATCAGTTCATTTACAGTTCATTTGAGTCGTTCCTCTGCCTTCTTGGGTTCCCATATATTGTTGCATGTATTCCTTCTGAAAATGACCTGTGATTAATGTATACTTTTTTCTGTAGAATATGGCCCTGATCACAATCAAGATTTCCTTTCCACGTGTCACTATAATAGAGTGTACACAAAACAAGCAGGTATAAAGGAACATTTTCCGACAAGCTCAAGAAGATCACAACCCCCATGGACCCCATCACCAACCTTTTGCCTTTCTACTTTTACAATGACAAGCAATAGGCTTGCTCCCTCTGGACCCATTTCAGTAAGCTAGTATTTTCTTTCCTGACACAGGACATCTAGATGAAAGAAGTACATTTATAATTGTTCAGGAGCAACTCCTCAACTCTTAGTTTTAAAATAAAACGAACCTTTGTTAAATCACACCTGGTAGTAGGGATTTACCTGGGGTAGTTGACCTCTATAACAATTTCTTAACTTTCCCTCTAGATTACGAGGGGATAGACTAATTTCAACCACATTCTTCTACTAGTATTATTGGAGGTTTTTTTTTACCTGAATGTGCCTGTGCAAGACAGCAAAACTATCACTTGCATTATACGCATGACAATTTTATGCCTGCCTCTGTTCAGGTGTTTTGATCTAATAATATAACTAGACCTTAGTGGTCTCTTACCATCACTTCTCACTGCTCACGTATTTATTCACTGGTATTCTCACAATAATGCCACCTTAGATGAAAGAATTCTGCTCATGATTGCAATGGCACTGGGTTTTTCACGTATCAATCCAAAGACGTCATTGACGCTCATGAAATAGACGTGTGTTCTCCTCT